>NC_092396.1:16778819-18118819 GCF_030028105.1 Mobula birostris
AGGAATTGGAGCAGAACTTAAGTGTATTCAGGATCATTTAGGAAGTTGACAGTATTACAGATATAACATTCGACACTTTAGGAAGAGCTTCTTAGCTTTAGCTTCTTCCTCTCCGAGCTCAGATTTCCAATGAATTAACCCATGAATGCTATCTCATTATTTTTGCTCTTTTTTGCACTACTTATTTTTTATTTCTTATATAATATATAGTACAGTATATTTTATATATTGCACTATATAGCTGATACAAAACAAAACATTTCACCACATATATTAGTGAAAACAAACCAGATTTTGATTTTACTGAAGTGGCTACACCATACCTACAGGCTAAGGATAGATAGGTGACCACAAGGAAAAGTAGGCAGGCAGTACAGGAAGGGACCCCCCATGGCCATTTTCCTCACTAAAAGGTATATACCTTTGGATATTATTAAGGGAAAAAAGTGCACTCAGACAGGATAATAATAGGAAGAGATGCCAGGATGGTGTATTTCTTCCCTGGTGTCAGAGTCAAGGATGACACTGAGCTGTTGCAAAATATTCTTGGGGGTGGCGGGAGGGGGATGGCCAGTAGAAACAACATTGGTAGAAAAAGGGATGAGGTACTGCAGAATGAGTTTTAGGAGTTAGGTAAGAAGTTAAGGAGCAGGATATTGAAGGTAGTGATCTCCAGATCTCCTGATGCCATGGGCTAGCAAGGTCAGAGATAGGAGGGTAGACCAGGTGAATTCATGCATGAACAGCTGATGCAAGGGGCAGGGATTCAAGTTCTTGGTCCATTGGGTTCTCTTCTGGGGTAGAGGCAACCTGTACAAGAAGGCCAGGTTGCACTTGAACTATTGAGGACACCAATACTTTTGCAGGGAATATTTGCTAATGCTACATGAGAGGGTTTAAACTAGATTGGGCGGTGGGGGGGGGAGAGGACTCTGAGCAGGAAAAATTAATGGAATAAAGCAACTTTAGTAATCAGGATATCCAAGGCTTCTGTGTTTAATAAAGAGGTAATCAAAAAGCTGGATGGGGGTAGGACAGTGGATGTTGTCTATTTGGAATTTAACAAAGCCTTCGACAAGGTTGCGCATTGTGGGCTGGTTTAGAAGGTTAGGTCCCATGAAATCCAGGGTGAACTAGTTAGATGGATTCAAAATTGGTTTGGAGGGAGGAAGCAGAGTTTGTTGATTGAAGGTTGCTTCTTAGAATAGAGGCTGGTCACCAGTGGTATGCCTCGGGAATTGGTGTTGGGACCCTTGTTATTCATTATTAATGTAATGCTTTGAATACAAATGCACAAGACTTGATCAGTAAGTTTGCAGATAACGCAAATTCAGGAGCTGTTGTTGATGGTGAAGAAGGTTATCAGAGATTACATTTGACCGGTTGCATCCCTGCCTGGTATGGAAATACAGGATCCAAAAAAGCTGCAGAGGCTTGTAGACTCAGACAGCTCCATCACAGGCACAACTCTCCCCACCCATGAAGACATCTTCAAATGGCAGTGCCTAAAGAAGGTAGCACCCATCATTAAGACCTCTCACCATCCAGGCATACCACTTCTCATTTCTACCATCAGCATTAGGATAAAGGAGTCTGGAGACAACATTTCAGCAACAGTTTCTTCCCCTTCACTGTCAGACTTCTGACGGGTCCATGAACCCTACCTTCGATCCCTCTTTAAGAAGGAATGGCAAGGTAGTGTTCATGGACTGTTCAGAAATCTTACGTGTATATATATATATTTTTAATTTTAAAATTTATTTATCATAACTTAGTCATTTTTATGTCTTGCACTGTACTGCTGCCACAAAATAACACGTCATGACATATGTCAGTGATAATAAACCTGATTCTGATCTTGACTTGAACACAGTTAAGTGTTACGTGATGCACTTTGGAAAGCCAAATCAGTGTAGGACTTATAGTATGAAGAGTAGGGAACTAGGGAGTGTAATGCAACAGGGTGACTTATGAGTGCAAGTGCATAGTTCATTGAAAGCTGCGTCACAGCCAGACAGAGTAGTAAAATGACACTTAGCATGCTGCTTTCATCATTTAGGGAACTGAGTATAGGAGTTGAGACATAATGTTTTATAAGCTATTGGTGAGGATGTACTTGGGGTACTGTGCACAGTTTTGATCACCTAATATAAAAAAGATGTGGATAAACTAGAAAGAGTGCAGATATATGAAGGACTAGGAATAGACCAGGATTAGGGTCAGAGTTGTAGGGACATGTTATCCAGTTCAGGTCTTTATTTCTTGGAATGTAGGAGAATGAGGAGTGAACTTATAGAAATATTTATAATTATGAGAGGCATAGATAAGGTGAATGGTAACAGTCTTTCCCCCAGAGAAGAGGAATCTAAGAATCGGGGGCATAGATTTAGGGTGAGGGGATAAAGATTTAAAAGGATCTGAGGGACAACTTTTCCACAGAAGATACTGAGTAACTTGGAATGAGTAATTGGTTGAGACAGGTGTGATATTATCATTTAAGAAGCCCTGGATAGGTACATGGAGGGGCAGGGATAAAACGCGAACACAGGAAACTGGGACTAGAATGGTAGGCATCATGGACACATCAGGCTGAAGTGCCTGTAGCCACACTGTATTGCTATATGGCTCTATAAAAGTACTAACATGAGATTGTGTAAAATCCCATCAGCTTTACTAATAGGTTTCAGAGATATGCTGAAATGGTTGATTCTGAAAAGCACAAGTAAGCTAATAGGAATAGACAGAAAATATCAGCTAACCTGTGAAAGGATAAAAAAAAAGACTTCATCCTAGATGTAACTGTCAAAAATAAAGGTTCACTATTCAATAATGGCAAAGCAGGCACAAGGTCTGATAGTCAACCCCTGATCCTGTTTACCAAAAGAATCATGTATAGGGACAGCAAGCAACAGAAAGTTCAATATCACAAAATCTCCTGTGATGGAATCAATACTCAGGGGGTTAGAACATCCTTACGCAGGACTTGTGGATAGAGCATAAACTCATACAATGCTTGCTAAAAAGAGAAGGCATCAATTCTCTGCACAACCATGGAATCCAAATTTTCCCAAAGGAACCAAAGATATCAGCAGTCCATTAATAATTAGACTGTGGAAATTCTTTCATGATGTGCGGTTGATATCCATGGATTAGTGTCTTCCTACAAATACCTATTCAGCAATCATGGACTCAGATCTAACCTATTCCACGGTCAGAGCATCTGCACAGGGAAACACTTACTCAGACTAATTCAGCCCTCAAACTACCTTGTTCTTGACAAGTAACTTCAGAAAAAAGTAGACATGAACAAAGGAAAGAATAATTGAAAGTGGCAGATTGGACATTTTTGGCAAAATTTTTTCAATAGAAATGAAAAAGAATTTTGCACAATTAGAGCTCGACGAAGCTTCCTACTTTATAAATTGATGTGGAAGGCATTTTGGTGCATAATTCTCATCTGAGATTAGAATCCTTAAGATAACCACATCTGGAGCACTGCAACAGAACTCGTGGTAAAATGTTCCTTGCTCACTATTTCACATATTTTCAACATAATTATTCCTATTTTATCCCAGAGGAGTCTTTGTATGTTTGGTGTTATAGCTGAATTTTTTATAATTGTCTGTGACCATGTTAGCATTTGGCTGTCGAGTTCAGTCAGTGGCAAGAACTCAACATAAATCAAAATAATGATTGTACATAGCAATGCACTGTCCAGGAATGTACACTGACTCAAAGACATATAAACCTTACACCAGAGATTGGGTGGGTAAGTCACAACATGAGGATTTTATTTATTAAAGATAATATTTATATAAATTGTAGAAGGAACCAAAAGTAGCATAAGGTTAACAGCCCGTTTCTCACCAGGAGACCACAGTCTGTGCAAATCTGAAATAACATCTTCTCCTTGCTGACAGTCAATACTGGTGCATCTCAAGGGTGCATGCTTAGCCCACTGCACTACTCTTTCTACACCCACAACTATGTGGCTAGGCTCAACTCAAACAAAATCTATAAATTTGCTGATGACACAACTATTGTTGGCAGAATTTCAGATGGTGACGAAAAGGCATACATGAGTGAGATAGATCAGCTGGTTGAGTGGTGTTGCAACAACAACCTTGTACTCAATGTCAGCAAGACCAGGAAATTGTTTGTGGACTTCAGAAAGGGGAAGTCGAGGGAACACACATCAGTCATTGAGGGTTCAGCAGTGGAAAGGGTGAGCAGCTTTAAGTTCCTGTGTGTCAACATCTCTGAAGATCTATCTTGGGCCCAACATATTGATGGAATTACAAAGAAAGCATGACAGCAGCTATATTTCATTAGGAGTTTGAGGAGACTTGGTATATAACCAAGGACACACAAAATTTCTACATATGTACTGTGGAGAGCATTCTAACTGGTTACATCACTGTCTGGTATGGAAGGGCCACTGCACAGGATCAAAAAAAGCTACAGAGAGTTGTAATCTCAGCCCACTTCATCATAGGCATTAGACTCCCTAGCATCAAGGACACAATCAAAAGGCAATGCCTCAAAAAGGCGACATTCATCATTAAGGACCCTCATCACCCAGGACACGCCCTCTTCTCATAGCTACCATCAAGGAAGAAATACAGGAGCTTGAAGGCACACACTCAACTTCTTGCCCTCCACCATCAGATTTCTGAATGGACAATGAACCTATGAATACTACCTCATTATTTATTTTGCTCTCTTTTTGCACCCCTTTTTTAAATTTGTTTTTATATATAATTATTGTAATATGAGCTTCTTATGTACAATATGGCAATGTACTGCTGCCACAAAACAACACACTTCACAACATACGCCAATGACATTATACCTGATTCTGATTCTATACTCTCAACTTTATAACTTCTGCCCTTCCAAACTTGGAGGGAACTTTGTCCCCGTCCCTCAACAATCACCACCACCACCCTCCCCATCCTCACGTGCCCCGCTGCTCTACTGACCTCACCCCCTGTTTTCCTGTCTGCATTAAAGTGAGACTGCATATGCAAGCAGACCAAGAGACTAGAAGGAGGAATAACCCAGATTGCAGATAGTATGTACACCAGCTCGGGTGACAAACCCTTAAATAAAAAAGTAAATGTTAAGACTCAGTGGATGTTGCTTTGATGTGACAAGGACTGGAAATGACGCATGTTTGCTGGGGTCAACTTGATCTAGATATGAACAAGATTTGTATGGACAATGTAAGCACAATACCCATATCTGTGGATTCCTTTGACACAGGCAGCTGTGGAGGCCAAGTTTTCATGTATATTTAAGGAAGTGGTTGATAGATTCTTGAATGGTCAGGGCATAAAGGTATATGGGGAGAAGGCAGGAGATTGGGGCTGAGAGGAAAATTGGATCATCCATGTTGAAATAGTGGAGCAGACTTGGTGGGCCAAATAGCCTAATTCTGCTCCCACATCTTATGGAATTAGATGTTGACACACTCGTTTGGGTTTGGTAAACTGAAAAGAACAATTGTTAATTCAGGAAGAGCAACAATACAAACATTAGATAATGGATCAAATTTAATGTTGGGAGGTAATGCTTTTTCAGATAAAAAGTTGATTGGAAAAATTGCCATGGAAAAAATATAAAAGGATAGAGTACTAAAATATAAAAGAATAGAATACTAAAGTACAAATACAAAATTCCATGATGGTATGAAATTTACAACAGGCACAGAATGTAAGAGCAAAGTAATGATATTTGTACATTGTAAAATATTTTAGACAGAACATCTGTGAAGGGACATTAAAGCCCCAGAGCGTGTCCATCATAGATAAGCAATGTTAGAAATGGTGAACTATACTTAAGCAGAGAGACTTGAGATAGCAAGACTAGTTTACTGAAGCAAAGAAGGTCAAGAAAAAAATGGAGGTTTTCACAGTTATAAATAATTTAGATGGCATATACTGGGAAAATAATTTCCTTTCAAACTGCATGGGAACAAACCCTTCAGCACATGATGTCTGTGCCAACCATAATGCCAATCCAAAGTAATCCCATCTGTATCCCTCCTTTCTTTGCCTGTTCATGCGTCTGTATAAATACCTTTTAAACACTGCTATAGTATGGGTCATGGGTTTAGAACATAGAACAGTACAGCACAGGAATAGGCCCTTTGGCCCATAACGTTGTGCCAAAACTAAATTAAATGAGTAATTAAATGGCCAACTAACTAACTTCTCCAGCCTACACAAAATCCATACCCTTTCATTTTCCTCACATTCATTTACTTATCTAAGCGTCTCATTAAAGTCCCCAATGTATCTGCCTCTACTACCACCACCCCAGGCAGCACATTCCAGGCACCTACCACTCTGTGTAAAAAGCTTTCACCTTACATCTCCTTTGAAATTAACCCCTTTCACCTTAAATCTATGCCCTCTGGCATTAGACATTAGTTCCATTGAAGATTGTGTGATTGCTTACAATATCAAGTTCCCTACATTACAACATTGACTAAGCATACAAAGCTTTATAAATATACTTCAGATTATAAATTACTTAATTGTCTTTTTATTTGTCAGATTTTCTTCTTTCTATTCTAAACACTTTGTATAAAAAATTTGCACCTCACACCTCCATGGAATTTATCCCCCCAACCTTAAATGCATACCCACTGCTATGAGACATATCAACCCTGGGAAAAAGATTCTGTCTGTTTACTCTATCTATTCCTCTCATAATCTTATAAACCTCTATCAGATCTTCCCTCAGCATTCACCGCTCCAGAGAAAACAAGAAGTTTATCCAACCTCTTGTTATAGGGCATGCAGCATCCTGGTAAAACTCTTCTGTACCCTCTGCAAAGCCTCAATATCCTTCCTATAAAGGGGCGTCCAGTACTGTATGTAATACTCCAGTTATGGCCTAACTAGAGTTTCATAAAGCTGCAACGTGACTTCCTGACTTTTGAACTCAATGCCTCAACTAATAAAGAAAGGCAAGTATGCAATATGCCTTGTTAATTACCCTATCAACCAGTGCAGCCACTTTCAGGGAGGTATGAACTTGGACCCCCAAGATCCCTCAGCTCATCAACAGTGTTAAGGGTCTTGCCTTTAACAGTGTACTATCTCTTTATAATTGCCTTACCAAGTTGCAACACCTTACATTTGACCATGTTAACTTCTGTCTGTGATTTCTCCACCCATATCTGTAACTGATCTATATCCCACTATATTCTTTGCCAGTCATTTACACTGCCAATTTTGTATCATCTGCAAACTTACTAATCCACCCATCCACATTTTCAACTAGATCATTTATATACAGCATATCACAACAGCAAAAGTCCCACTACAGATCCCTGTGGAACAACACTAATCACAGACCTCCAGGTAGAACAAGTCCTTTTGACCATTACCCTTTGTCTTCTGTGGGCACGCTAGTTCTGAATCCAAGTGGCCAAATCACCATGAATCCTGTACATCTTAATTTTCTGGATGAGCCTCTTATGAGGGACCTTGTCAAACACCTTACTCAAGTCCATGTGGACAACATCCACAGTTCTCTACCTTCATCACCTTGTCAACAAACTCAAATCAAGTTAGCAAGACATTATCTGCCTCACACAAAGCTCTCTTTAATCCTACTTGTCATGGCCCCTCCTGGCTTTCCAAATTCCTTTCTTGAGTCATTTTCTGTCCTCTTTATAACCCTCAAGGGCTTTGTTTGTTTCTAGCTTCCTAAGCTTTACATACTTTTCCTTTTAGTTCTTGACTAAATTCATCACCTCTCTTGACATCCAAGGTTCTCTTACCTTGCCATCCTTGTCCTTCCTTCTGACCAGAACATACCTGTCCTGTACTCTGCACAATTGGCCTTAAACACCCCCCACATGTCGAATGTGTGCTTTCGTAATATGTCCTACTCCAATTTAATCCTCTCCTGCAAGGTCCATAGTTACCCTTATCTATGGCCATCTTAAAACTTAAGGAGTTGTGATCACTGTTCCCTAACTCCCACCATTGAGAGGTCAACCATCTGGCAGGCTCATTACCCAATATCAGATCCAATACAGCTGCTCTTTTTGTTGAAATATCTACATGTTGATATAAGAAACCCTCATGGATGCACTAACAAACTTTGTCCCATCTAAACCTCTTGCACTTAGAAGTTCCCAGTTTATATCAGGGAATTTGAAGACCCCCAAAACAACCCTATTGTTTTTAATCCTTTGCTTAATCAGCTTGCATATCTGTTCTTCAATTCCCCAGTGGCTATTGGAAAGGGGGGGGGGTTAAGTTTGTAATATAATCACACCAAGGTGATTGCTCCCTTCCTATGTTTGAGTTCTATGTCTAAATTCAGTGGATTAGCCCTCCATTATGTTCCCTCTCTGTGCAGCTGTGATATTATCCCTGATTAACCTTAACCCCCTCTTTTACCTTACTTTCTATCTTTTCTAAAATATCAAAGCCCTTTTCTCTCCCTCTCTCAACCAAGTCTCTGTAATGACCACAACATCACAGGGTTTCAAACTGTCAGGTGGGAGTTCAGAAAAGTTTCTTGAGAAGGTGGTTGTTGACAGAATTCTATGACAGGTGATGTCCAGCTGAAATCTTTAACGGAAAAAGGATAAATACTGAAGTAGATGTCAGGGTTTTGGTGAGTCATTGATTGTTCCACTATAGAAAAAAGAGGCTGAATAGCCTCTCTTAATGCCATCAATATTTTTAGCTCTGGGGACCATTTAGTTCCTTTTGATGTCATCAGTCATTCATTCACCCACCCACATACCGTGCAGTCTCACGGACTAACATACATAACAACCAGCCAAAGCAATGAAGCAGTAATAACCAGCACGCTACTAAACAAAAACTAATTTAGTGTAATTAGATTTAAATTAAGTATTCCCCAGCTAAATTACAAATTGTAGAATATTGTACAGCACACAGGGAGGCCATTCGACTCAATGTACCTGCACTAGTTCTGTGAAAAAGCTATCTAATTAGTCCCACTTGCCCAGCTCTTACCTCATCAATCCTATATTTTTCCTTGTTAAGTATACATCTAAATCCCCCTGGAAAGTGGCAATTGAATCTGCTTCTTCCACCCGTTCAGACACTGCATTCTAAAGTACTACAAATCACTGAGTTAAAAAAAGATTCTGCTTAACTCTTCTTCAGGCTTTTTGGCTTATTTCTTTAAATAGAGTAGGATTTTTTTAGACTAGTAAAGAGCAGTGTCTGATTCTAAGCTTTTCCAAACATCCTGGCACAAGAAGTTTTAACTGATCAGACAGGATACACAGCCACAGGTAGAAACATTCACTGGTGCTTCAGTTATCCAACATCCACAGGATATGTGTCCTATAGATGGGGGGTGGGGAAGCACAGGAATGCTGAGCTCAATTTGCTAAACTGAAAAAATGTAAAACTTTTACATTTATTTATTACCTTTAACAATCTAAGTATGTTTGCAGAAATAGAACAGTGATGGTGATTGGTCAGGAGAACAAAGAGAACTCTACTTATTCTCATCAAAATAGTTCCAGAAAATCTACACCCAGATAATTGGTCCTTGGTTTAACATCTCATCCAAAGCTGGAACCTCTAACAATGCAACACTCCTTTGCACTTCAGCTCCAACACAAAAAGGGCCTCCTTAAGGTAGGGTTGCCAACTCTACGAATTATATTCACAGACTTTGACTTTGTGCATATAGCCATTCCTCCCAGGTGAACAAGTTTCAATCTGAAATATTTCTTTAACATGTCTAGTGAAAAAAAATAATCTCTACCCTTTGGCTTTTCTCCTGATTTTACCTGCCACAGTATCTGGGAGATTAATGTTTAATTCCTGGAGACTCTGGAGAGTTGGTGATCCTGTTATCAAGAAGGGTATTACTGTTGTGAGAGAGAATTATAACATGCATGGAAATTTGGTCCCTCAATTTTGAATCTTCCCAGGAAAATAAAAATTTCAGTTTAACTAAGATGTACAGATCAGCTTTAAGAGGAAGCCACTGTCTGTAAGGAGTTGTATGTTCTCCCCGTGACAATGTGGATTTCCTCCCACAGTCTCAAGACATACCAGTTGGTCAGTTAATTGGTCATGGTAAACCGTCCAGTGATTAGGCTAGAGTTAAATCAGGGGTTGCTGTGTGGTGAGGCTCGAAGGGCTGGAAGGGCCTATTCCATGATGTATCTCAATCAATAAATGAAATATGTGGCAGTTCAGATTGGAAGGAGTTCATTGGCACAGCAAGTCCATTGTGAGTGTTTCATGTGTCGCTATTCGACAGGGAAATTTTTCTTTCATTCACTAATCTTATTTGAAGCACGCCCATTTTAAATCTTCAGATCTCGCAATCCAACTCTCATCACTTATCAACTTCCCAGCCTATTGATCCCCTTATGGATTACACCAGCAAGGATGTTGGTATCCCTCAGGGGAGGACTGTACAACAAAAAGTTAATGAAACTCAAGTATTCTCCCCCCCCACCCAAATGAAAATGTTAAATAACCCCAGGATATGTTAAGTAGCTTAGAATTAATGAGAGTATTACTGACTGAATTAAGTATTTTGAAAGGCATCTGTGATTATTCATGTTTTTAATTTTTTTTTAAATTTTGCTGTCCCCTTCTCCCTTCCCCTGCAGATGTTGGGTTGAATGAGTTCTAGACTTCCACCACCTCTTATATGAAGAAGTCCTTGTTGCCATTACCCCTAAGTGAAACAGCATTAATTTTAATATTATGGCCCAACAGCTTTCTGAACAGTCCATGGACCCATGAATGCTACCTTGATGACCACTTTTGTGCTATTTACTTATTTTTTGTAAATATTGAACACATAAATGGAACTCCACTTCAGCCAGGGTCAAGAAGAAGACTACTGAACAAAATACATTTGAGGTAGAAAGAAACCATATTTTTCTCTTTGGGGAAAGTTCAGAATAGAGCAGCACATTCTTCACATAGCGGATGGTGAAGAAAACATCACAGTTTGTCTCACTGTTCCTACCACTGCTTTCAACTAGAATTGCAACACTGCCAAAGGTAGCAGATCAGTCCTCACATAAAATATAACAAATAACAAAACTAAAATGGTCACTACCAGAGGCCCACAGCCTGAAGAACATGGTTACAAAGGCTATACAGATGATTTCACTGCTCCATCTCTCAAATTCCTCCCTGGCTTTCCTGAGACAGACAAGGAGCATAGACATTTTTTGAGACTGTATAATTCATTATGCAATATAATACAGTATTGCCTCAGCTTTTAGAGAGGTCATAAAACATCCTGAAGATTTGCTTTGGCATATAACTGCAGGATATGAGAAACTTGCATTTATGTATTGCCTTTAATGCAGTTTCAGTAATCAGTCAGCATGGAGACAACAGGCTGAATAGCCTCCTCTTGTTCTGTATATGCTTTCATTTCTCGGGGATTATCATGCAAGAACAAAAATAACACATACAAAATGCTGGAGGAACTCAGCAGGTCAGGCAGCATCCATGGACATGAACAAACAGTCGACGTTTTGGGCCAAGATCCTTCTTCAGGAATCTAACGGTATCCAGTAGCACAGACTTGTTCAAAGAGCTAGGATTTCAGGAGCGTGAAGAAGAGAGTTTAATCTATCAAACTACATTGATTATCAAAAAAATCTATCAATTATTCACCTTAAGATTTGTTTGCTACAGGCACCCACAAAGCAAGAACCCCAAAGAACCCAATTAAAAGAAAAAGGAAGACCATAACCATTGCACGGAGAAAAAGGAAAAACAATACACATCATGCAAACGACAGCATTCCAAACCAGATTGAGCCCATAGATCTGCTCCCCGGAGCAGCTAGAGTAGTATGCTCAAGCTTTGATCTCCGTTCACCATATGAGCGGGACAAAAACGCCACAAAACCCACAGAGATGACAGCCGCGGGAGACAGGAATGAACATCGCGGGAGGGTGAGTGAAATCAGCCTGACCCTCACCTCCGTACTCGGGCGGAGGAGAAGAAATCTAGAGTTTAAGGCCTAGGAAATTGAAGCCAGAGACATTGATAGTGGGGGGTGGGGGTGGGGAGAGATTAAAATAAGAGATCAGAAATATCTTGAAATAAGATATCATGAAAAGCTGGAAGAGAATAACTGTTTGTGTGCAGTAAGGAACACTTCTCACTGTGAAAGCTCATTATCCCAGAAATGAACTGTGTGCTTGGAAGCTGGTGGGGCGGGGGGGGGGGGGTGGGGGCAGTGTTAGAGGGGGAGGGAAAATGAGGCCAGGTACATCTGTGCCACTCAACGTACTCAAAGACCAGATCTGTTTGACATTAACCGGGCAACACACTGGAGAATATTCTTTTGGCACAGTCATCTCACACCTGTTGTAACTGCTACAGACAGTTGGTAAATCAGTATCAACTTGCCGAGTGCCACAGTCAGGGGCTTCATTAGGAGACTGTACAAGCACTGATGATTAATGGTTATTTTTCCCTTAACCGCAGCTGGTTATTTTTTTTAACAATACACTTGGACCCGATGGTACAGGGTTGTGGCAGTCACTTATGTCTTTAACCTTAGTAGCACACTGGGAAAGAAAATTCAAACCCATGATTACTTTATTTGTCGTACACAGTGCCTCCAGCTTAATTGCATACCATCACAAGTTGCCATTATAAGCAATTTGAGTGGCTGCTGATCCAATTATACCGCGAAGAAGCTCAAATGATCACAGTTCACTACTGTCCAAGGGTCATGTTTTCATTTATTTTCTTTTTCCTTGCAACGGCCCAGAGGGTGAGCAAGTCTGAAAATCTGTAAACCCATTATATTGGGAATACTCTGAGTTATGCCATTGCTGCCTGGCAGGAATGTTTGCCTGTCAATTTCATTTTGTTAAGATTTGTTGGTTTCCAGCAATCTAATAGAAGGCATGGGTCAATGATGACATACCTCTGTAAGCCAGCGGTTCATGGACTCAGGTACCACTCTGAAGACTCTACCTCATAAATTAGTGTGGCACTGAGAATGTGGCACAGTCAGAGGTGCTGTCTTTTTGATCACATTTTAAACCAAGGTCCTGACTACCTTCTCAAGTGTATATAAACGATCCTAAAACACCATTTTTTAAAGCCAGGTAGCAGTTATTGCTTCAAGCTGACGTCTTTTTAGAATATTTCCAGAATTTTCTCTTTTATTTCAGAGTTTCAAACATATAAGCATTTTGCTTTTGTATGTAATAAAGGTGATGGCTTGGAAATTGCCTTATCATATTTTAATAGCATTAAACACCATTGTGTGTCATCCTAACAATGATTTTAAAAGTTCTGTAAATATTGCAAGGTTCTCAGAACTGTGCTTTTGGATTTCCTTAAGGAAGGTAGCACTAATTCATTTTGTTTTGATCTTTTGCAAGTTCTTACAGCTGCTGGCATTTAGTCTCACTGGTGTGAGCTCTGAAGGCATACTACAATTCAGCAACAAGCTTTCAGCTAATGGGGAATGTTGCAAAATTAGAAGGGATTGCATTGATGGGAGTAGGTCAGAAAGACCAGGATAGGCTGGTGAAAAACAGTACCCATTTTGTACGAGGATATGGAGAACCTCTAGCACTATAGCTGTGTACTTCTGGCAGGAGGTTGCTTCAGGGGTCAATACATTGGAGCAATACTACATTGCACTGTGCATAATCCTGCTCTTTGGGGAAGCCTACAATTGGAGCAATTTTCCTGCTCCTGCTTTTCCTGTTCCTTTGAGCTGAAAAAAAATAATAGATAAAACCTCTGCTCTGTGAGCATTGAGCATGGGTAATCTCTAGTGCAGTAATGATCAGCAAACTGTAAAACATGGTAGAGTTCAGTGGCAGTGGTCTAAAATTATCCTGGAGCTTGAAAACTGAAGTGACTCCAACTTTGACTTCCATAGTCAATATAGTCCAGCCATGTGTGTTAGTCTGTACTGGAGATTGCAGTTTTAAATTTTGGCCATTAGTCTATTGGTGATGTCATTTGGAGGACTGTTAACTTGAAAAAAATCCTACTGGAAAGTCAATAATCAATTTTCTGAAGAAAGGTTAGTACAAGCAACAAAAATGGACGCAATATTAACACACACATCTCCAAAAGGAATAAAGAGTTGATCTTTCGATCTGAGACCCTTCATTAGATTGGAAAGGAAGGGGGAAGAACCCTGACTATTACTCAGAGAAGTCTGTTTTCAATAGCACGGTACTGTTTATCGTTTAAAATTTTGCAAAGGAAATCCTAGGTCATCAACTCGCACCACAAACGTTATATTAACAGATCATTCTTCCATTTGCTGTTTTTGGGCTTTGCTTTCAGCAAACTTACTGCCAAACAGCAAATTTAAAATCATTAAAATTGAAAAAAATGTTGAAGATGGGACAAGGTTGTATAAAAAGACAAGTTCTTTACTCCTCATCAAGCAGTACAAACATTATTTAAAGCTTTGTAAGCCTCTGTTGGGTCCAAAGTAGCTCTGGGTCAACAGGTAAGATTGGGTTTGTCACTTGGTTTTAATTGTATAGTGGGTCACAATACGAGCAACATGTAAAATGAGACAGTTTGACTAATGAAGATTTGTCTGAACTGAGAATTCTGCCGAAACTCCTTAGCCTAACTAAATTTAACAGACCCTAAATTAAGATGTCTTCAAAAAATGGATGAAAAGAACAATGACAAAGCAGAATATCTTGTAGTTCAGATAAGTAACAAGCAGGCATCGGGCTAACGTTGTCTGGTTCCCTAACTTCTTCTGTACCTCATCAGGATCTAACCATTTTCAATTAGTCCACAGGCCCACAGTGAAGTATCTTTTTTTTTATTAATTTTTTCCTCAAGATTTAGCTATTAATGGCAGGAACAACATTTATTATCCATTCCTAATTAGCCTCTGAACTTCCTGGGGCATTTCAGCAATGGGTGAGAGTTAACCACTGGTCACATTGCTTGAAATCCAGAAGCATTAGTCAGAGTTTGTGCCTTGTAAAACTTGAAGTGAATAAACAGATTCGTTTCCAATGGTATTTTACAAAATTTCCAAATGACCAATGACAAATGAAGGTATGGACCTCAGTTCTTCAAATCTGGTTATCACTGCACCCATTTTGGAAATGGAAAGCCAGTCACATATTGTTTGAATTTAGTTCACACAGATAGAATGCCCATTTATGCAGGAACAAGAGCACTTGTGGAATTGCCACCACAGCAACGCTCAGCATTTTCAGGAACAGACGAGAAGTTAGACAAGGAAATTAAATGCCCTTTTTGATGACTGGCTGCCTATTCAAGAGACTTGGTAGCTGGCCAAAATTATTTGTAGCCCTGGTCACACCATGATAAGCAAACCCATCCAGTCCATCTGCTCTCTTCCCCTCCTGAGACTGAGCAGCAATCACGATTTGTTTACAGTGTCACTTTCAGCGCATCTACACATTGGCCTCGGCTTCATTCATATCACAATGAAACCTGCCTCAAATTTATATAGCAAAACTGACTGAAATTCATGTGTTAATAAAACAAGAATTGTGGGAAAGAACAGATGTTACAGCAGTGAAATCTTTTAAGACCCAGGGAAAAATTCATTACAATATGTCTTATGGTCTCAAAATCTCCTCCAACCTTAATTTCAGTACAGCACTTTACTTCATCGTTCCTACTTATCTTCCTATAACCACTCCTTGCAAAACCCAGCAATAGCTACCTATTCCCCACTCTCTTTTTCTTTAGAAATGTGCCTTATTATCTTATCATCATAATTAAAACATTTGAATCAATATTCTTCTACAACACCTTATCAAGATTTGGTTCCCTCGGTGAATGATGGTACACATTCCACTCTGAGGGGGTACTTGATGAGGAGGGGAAAAATTGGGATTATCTGAAAATTCCCCTTTGGAGAGAAAGTAGACATGAGGGTCTTATTGTCAGTTCATGTGTATCTTAGGAATGAGGGCTAGAAAAAGAAACTGTGATTAATTGCTCATTGACTTCCAAGGAGTTGGGAAAAAGGAAGCCTGCAATGGATAGACCATTGCTCTCTGTGAGATTATTGGGATTGGGAAGATAATGAGAAATGCCCAGGGCACTCTATGTGATGCATGTTGAAAGAAAAGATTATGACCGATAGCTCACTATCATTGGTGCAATTTGCAACAAGTGGGTAGTTCGAATATCTGCTATGCTCCTAACTTTGAACTCATGGCTCCTTGATTCTTGAGCCACAAACAAGGTATTAGAGGGACTCAGTGGATCAAACAGCATTTGTAGAAGGAAAAGAACAGTCGATGTTTCAAGTCAAGACACTTCATTCAGATGGAGAGACCCAACCTGAAATGCTGAATCTCTTATTCAAGGTTAAGTGTCTCAACTGAAGACATTGATTCTCCATTGAACCAAAGACATGGATTCTCCGTTGAACAGAAGACATCGATTCTCCATTGCCTGACCAGTTGGAGTTCATATAGCATCTTGCTTATGGTTCCTGAATCCAGCATTTGCAGAGTCTTTTGGCTCCTTGATTCTTGTAGACCTTTCTCCATCACATACAGCTTTAATAATAATATTGTTCTCGTCTCTAAAATTCCTAACATCTAGAATAGCAATTTGTCATTATTTTAATAATCTTCAATTGTTGATTTAAAAACACTTGATTACCAATTTCATTCATCTTATCATGATACACAGACAGGTAGAAGGAAAGTGGTATTATAAATTATCTGACAATTATGTATGAGCCACCTGATTCACATTTTAGACACTTCCAACCATTGTTCCTAAAACCAGAAAATCGGCTAGGTAGCCTGCTGGTTGGTAATCCTGCAATGAAGCCCTAAGGGTACTTCATCCAAAAAGGATGAAAGAGTCATTCTTTTGCCTTTAGGAAACAATTCACAATGACACAGGATGCCTGGCAGCTCATTGGTGTCAGTGTGGAAAGGATACAAAAGAAACTCCTGAAATGGCTTTGCAGGTTACAGTGTAAGTCTCTGAGCCATACAAAGAAAAAAAGACACAGATTTAACCTACTAGTCTGAGCTATTCATAACTTTTAATATTTCATGCCTTTCATGACCTCTTAGCAAGCAAGTACTTCCAAAGTAGGGTAATATAGGTAGCCAATTTGCACACAACGGGAGCCCAGAAACAGCATTGCTATTTATGATCAAATAATTCTCTTCAATAATATTAATGAGGGATACATACTGACCAGGAGTCTGGAGAAAACTCCAAACAGTTCTTTAAAATAGTGCAAAGAGCTGTTTTACATCCACTGGCAAGCAGATGTAGCCTTTGAGTAACATCTGATTCAAAAGACTACACATCTAGCAGAGCAGCATTTCTACTGCTGGAATACTCACCTGGATTATATATTTAGCCTCTAGAATGAAATTTGAACCCACAACCTCATGAGACAAGACAGCTACCCTGCAAGTCTTGGGGTCCAGCTTGGGATCCTAAGAATCCTACCAGGACTTAAAGATTCCCATTGCCCGGTATTGATTCCTACTGTATTTGTTGTTGTTCCAAAATGAAAAGTAAAATAGTGGAAAGACAATTTGAATTTGAGAGAACAGTTCTGTATTTAAGATATAGCAGAGAGTGAATATCATTTCCAGTGACGTGTACACATATAAAAAGTACACAGTGTTAGAATACCTTACAGACAGTCTTCTCTTTCTTCTACCTTTTCGATAATAATGTTTTTGGGCGCCATGGCAGTGTAGCAGTTAACACAATGCTATTGCAGCTTGGGGCATTCCAGAGTTCGGAGTTCGATGCTGGAGCCATCTATGAGGAGTCTGTGTGTCTTCCCTGTGGAATGCATGGGTTTTCCCTGGGTGCTCAGGTCTCCTCCCAACCCACAGTCCAAAAACATACTGGGTAGGTTAACAGGTCATTGTAAATTGTCCTGTGATTAAGTGAGGGTTAATTGATGAGCGGCTCCCCCCCCATAATAATTTTTTTTAGACAGGCAAATTTTGAACTAACTATGTGGACAAACCAATGAAGGACTTATTTCACAAGATGCATGTTATTTACACACACTTTAAGTATGAATTCCAATGAGAGTTTTATAGCTTTCCTGTGCTGGGGCCCTGAATGTGTTGCCACCCTTTTGAAATGGGTAATCTTAAATACAGAACTGTTCTCTCAAATTCAAAAGGGTGCTTTTTGAAACTGTACTGGGCTCCAACTGTGATGGAACTCTCAATGTATGCCTGCAGGTTTTGAGGATTAATGCGGGAACATGTCTGGAATCTGATGAAGCAGTCTAGAATATTTTGGCACAAATGGCCTTGCAGTGGCTGACATGAGTATCGTTAAATGTAAAACAAAAAGCAGAGAAGGGATAAGAGAATAAAGATGTTATTAAAAATACTAACTCATGGCTAATTCCTAGGAACTAACAAGATGTGTTCCTCTACCTCCACTCCACATGAGGATGAAACATGTCTGGTTTTAATTTTGGCTTTTAATTTTCAATACATAGATAGAGATTCTGCATTTTAACTAAGACTTTCAATCTCTTTGTATTTTAAATTGTGCCTTTTTAAGTATCATTTGATGTTTGATAGATTTTCATTCACCAGAGTTGTGAGGTGGGTTAAATGAGGAACTCAGCTGCACAAAGTCTGTATTCCTTATAATATTAAGAGAAGTAAAATTGAGGTGTTCATTCGATTTATTTATTTATTTATTTTCTTACATCCAAGGCTGTAAAAATCTTTATGTTGCATTTCCATCCAATGTACAAGCAATAAAGAGGGGGAAACTTGGCTATTGCCCAAACACTAAGATTGTATACATAATTGTTTTGTATAAATGTATGTACAGTCAGATATGCAATCAGATCAATGTGTACTGATAAATCTGATGGCCTGGTGAAAGAAGCTGTCCGGAGCCTGTTGGTCCTGGCCTTTATGCTGCGGTACCGTTTGCCAGACAGAAGCAGCTGAAACAGTTTATGGTTGGAGTGGCTGGAGTCCCTGATGATCCTTCAATATAATTAGATAGAAAGAAGGAAAATATGCTCTCTGCTAACAAATCCAGAACAAGAATATATAAAAACTTGACAGCCACATAATAGTTTTGATGCACTTCTTAAAATGAAGGGCAGTGGAAACCTGGAATTCTCTTACCAATAGAACTATTAAAACTGGAGATCAAATGGCAATTTCAAAGCCTTGGTTAATGTTTTTTTTAATTAAGAATGCAAATGAATGAGTTATTGAAGAGCCATCAAGGACATATATACAGAAAGGTGCCGGGAAAGGGCCAGTAACAACATAAAGGACCCTATACACTCTGCTCATGGAGTCCTTGTCCCACTCCCATCAGGGAGGAGGCTACATAGTATCCGTAGGACCACAGTTCCTTCCTCCAAGCAGTAAGGCTGACCAACAACTTCACCCACTAACTCCACCACTATTTTATTATTTCCTGTCATTCACCTTATGTTCAACCAGGCATCACTTTATGGACATGCAATCAATCTATGTATATAAGCTAACTTATGTATTTATATTTATTTTACTATTATTATTATTATTATTATTATGTTCTTTATTTATTGTGTGTTTTTTTTGTGCTGCATTGTATCTAGAGTAACAATTACTTCATTTTCTTTACACCTGTGCACAGGACACAAAACAATATTGAATTTTAAGATACTGATTGGCAGTGATCTAATTGAATAGCAAAATATGTTTAAATGATTGATTGGCCTCTTCTTGTTCTTAAACTTTATTGTATTCGTCCATGGAGTGAAAATGCCATTGGGAATGCCGGTGATTATTGTCCACCTCAAAGTCACTGCACTCCCTGGGGATCATGTACTTCCACAGCGTTATCTAGGGAGTATAAATATTTTGAAAGAAAGCCAATATATTTCTAAGTCAGAATGATAAATGCTTACATTAGCTTCAACCTCTGAGGTCATAAGGAATATGAAGTTAGAAGGAAGTGATAAAGAAACTTGGTAACTTATTGCTAAATGGCCTGCATGATGTTGCAATGGTAAAGGCAGTGAATTTTCAAGGTGCAATTTGGGGTATCAATCAAGCCTGCTGCTTTGTCTTAAACTCTACTCCAGTCTTAAATTCTGGCTAAATAGTGACAGTCATATTTTTATATACTTATGTAGCCTGTCAGACTAAAAACATGTACTAGCTGAATATGACAGAATCTTGATTAACCATATTCCTGGACTCTAATACTGTACACTAGTTCTAGAGACATCAGTTTCAGTCAGTACAGACTCAATGGGCCAAATAGCCTCCTACATTGTAAGAAATATGAATAGAAAGTACTCAGGAAGAGTCAAATCCAATCAAAGACCTCTGAGTTAAAACAATTAATTTAATCCCACCTTCCATAGTTCAACACAATTTTTGAAGAAATCCTTTCAGATGCAGTTTTAAACCTTGGCTAGATTGCAGAATTGGTCTTATAGAACTATTCCAAGAACAACCAGAAGTTATACTGCTGTGGCCAAGTTTATTTCTTTCTCTTTCTTTCTCTCTCTCTCTCTCTCTCTCTCTCTCTCTCTCTCTCTCTCTCTCTCAATGAACAGACAGTATGTAGTAACCTTATCTACAGTTACACCAACTTTATTTTGTGCACTAAAAACAGAAAATGTTGGCACTTAGCTGGTCAGGCAGCATATGTGGAGAGAGAAACAGTTAACAATCCAGGTTAATAGCCTTCCATAAAAACTGTGAAAAATTGGGCTAAAAATAGACAGAGAAAGGGAAGAAGGTGTACAGAGCCAAAGAGGAGCTCTGTGACAGGGGGAGACTAAATAACACAAGGACCTCCAGCACCCAGGGCATGCCTTTTTCTCACTGTTACCATCAGGTAGGAGATATAGAAGCCTGAAGGCACACACTCAGCGATTCAGGAACAGCTTCCTCCTCTCTGCCATCCGATTCCTAAATCAAAATTGAAGCTTTGGACAGTACCTCACTTTTTTAATATACAGTATTTCTGTTCTTGCACATTTTTAAAAATCTATTCAATATACATAATTGATTTACTTGTTTATTTATTATGTTTTAATTTATTTTTATTTTTTTCTCTCTCTCTGCTAGATTATGTATTGCATTGAACTGCTGCTGCTAAATTAACAAATTCCACTTGATTCTGATTCTGAAGTGATTGTGGTGCCAGCTGAAAGAAGGTAGTAAAGGCTAGTAAGTAACAAAAGATGTCTCTGTAGAGGTGTTAGAAGAAGGAGCAGTAAAATGAAATCTGAAGTTACCAGATAAGGGCAGAGGAAAAAGAAAGTACTGCAAATATGAGATGTAAAGTCAATTTGTTATTAAAAACAGTTCAATTCAATATTGAGTTCAAGAAGGTTCAAATGGCAGAAGGAGAGGTTCTTTTCTTCTAGTTTAGAAGAATCATGGGAACCTGACAGAAACATAAAATCCTGAGGTATTCTGATAGGATTTTTAAAGGAGGGAATTATTATTCATATATAAGTGGACTTCTGAAAGGACCTTGTAAATTGTACCAATAAGGCTGCAAGAAAACTAAGTTATAAAATTGGACATCTCACCAGCTCTGACTGAGCATTGAATAGGGACATCAGTTCACCCTTGCAAAGAACTTATGATCATCCACAGACAAGCCCAAATTGGGAGAGCTGAGCCATAGAATGGTCAACCATCAAGAAGTGGCTATTCAGCTAAAGCTAAATTCATATTTCTCAAAACACGGGAAGAGTCTATTTGGTCCATTAAGTCAATGCTAGCTCCCAGAGCATTCCCACTAATCCTATTCTCCCATGTCTTTACCCATTTATTTGGGGTAACATACACCAACCAATTAACCTATCAGGTTATGTTTGAGACATGAGAGTAAACCGGAGGAATATCCAGGGGAAACTCAGTCAGTCACAAGGAGATACAATACTGTGCAAAAGTCTGAGGCACATACAGTGCCAATAAAAAGAATTCACCCCCCCCCACCCGGAAGTTTTCATGTTTTATTGTTTTACAACATTGATTTAATTTTGCTCTTTTTGACAGTGATCAACAGAAAAATGCTTTCATGTTAAAGTGAAATTAGACCTCTACAAAATGATCTAAATTAATTACATATAAAAACAAAATAATTGATTGCATAAGTATTCATCCCTTTAATATGACACTGGCGCAGCCAATTGGTTTTAGAAGTCACATGATTACTTAAGGTGTCCTAGCTATATATAAACCTGTGTGCAGCCAAGGTATTTCAATTGATTGTAATAAAAATATACCTGTATCTGGAAGGTCCAACTCCTGCCTGTGGCCATCAAACTTTATATCTCCTTCCTTGGAGGGTCAGACATCCTAAGCCAATAGGCTGGTCCTGGACTTATTTCCTGGCATAATTTACATATTACTATTTAATTATTTATGGTGCAACTGTAGCAAAAACCAATTTCCCCCTGGATCAATAAAGTATGACTATGGTGAGTCAGTATTCTGGCAAAAACTACAACATGAAGACAAAAGAACACTCCAAGCAATTTCGCGAAAATGTTATTGAAAAGCACAAGTCAGGAGATGGATACACGGAAATTTCCAAGTCACTGAATATCCCTTGGAGTACACAGTTAAGTTAATCATCAAGAAATGGAAAGAATATGGTACAGCTGTAAATCTGCCTCAATCAGGCCGTCCTCAAAAACTGAGTGACTGTTCAAGAAGGTGACCAGTGAGGGAGGCCACCAACAGATCTATGACAGTTCCTGAGGAGTTACAAGCTTCAGTGACTGAGATGCAAGAGAGTCTGTGTATACAACAATTATTGCCCGGATGCTTCACCAGTCACAGCTTTATGGGACAGTGGCAAAGAGAAAGTCACTGTTGAAAAAAGCTCACATGAAATCTCAGTTAGAGTTTGCCAGAAGGCATGAGGGAAGACTCTGAAGTCAGATGGAAGAAGGTTCTATGGTCTGATGAAACCAAAATTGAGCTTTTTAGCCATAAGACTAAATGCTATGTTTGGCATAAGCCAAACACCACACATACTTTATACTTTATTGTCACCAAACAATTGATACTAGAACGTACAATCATCACAGCGATATTTGATTCTGCGCTTCGCGCTCCCTAGAGTACAAATCAATAGTAAATATTAAAAAAATTAAATTATAAATCATAAATAGAAAATAGAAAAGGGAAAGTAAGGTAGTGCAAAAAAAACTGAGAGGCAGGTCCGGATATTTGGAGGGTACGGACCAGATCTGGGTCAGCAGTCTTATCACAGTCGGAAAGAAGCTGTTCCCAAGTCTGGCCATACGAGTCTTCAAGCTCTTGAGCCTTCTCTCGGAGGGAAGAGGGACGAAAAGTGTGTTGGCTGGGTGGGTCGTGTCCTTGATTATTCTGGCAGCACTGCTCCGACAGTGTGCGGTGTAAAGTGAGTCCAAGGACGGAAGATTGGTTTGTGTGATGTGCTGCGCCGTGTTCATGATTTTCTGCAGCTTCTTTCGGTCTTGGACAGGACAACTTCCATACCAGGTTGTGATGCACACTAGAAGAATGCTTTCTGCAGTGCATCTATAAAAATTAGTGAGGGTTTTAGGGGACAGGCCAAATTTCTTTAGCTTTCTCAGGAAGTAAAGGCGCTGGTGGACCTTCCTGGCAGTGGACTCTGCTTGGTTAGACCAAGTCAGGTCATTTGTGATATTGACTCCTAGGAACTTAAAACTTTCGACCTGTTCCACTTGCACACTGCCGATGTAAATGGGGTCCTGCGTTCCGCTACTCCTTTTGAAGTCAACAAACCAACATCATCAAAAACACACCATCCCTACCGTAAAACATAGTGGAGGCTGCATCAATCTGTGCGGATGTCTCACTGCTGCAGGCCCTGGAAGATGTTAAGGTAGAGGGAAAATGAATGCAGCAAAATACAGGGAAATCCTGGAGGAAAACCTGATACAGTCTGCAAGAGAACTGTGACTTGGGAGAAGATTTGTTTTCCAGCAAGACAATAGCCCCAAGCATAAAGCCAAAGCTACACAGGAATGGCCTTAAAAACAACAAAGTTAATGTCCTGGAGTGGCCAAGTCAGAGTCCAGACTTCAATCCAATTGAGAATTTGTGGCTGGACTTGAAAAGGCCTGTTCACTCATGATCCCAATGCAATCTTACAGAGCTTAAGCAGTTTTGTAAAGAAGAATGGGGAAAATTTGCAGTGTCCAGATGTGCAAAGCTGATAGAGATGTAGCCACACAGACTCAAGGTTGTAATTGCCTCCAAAGGTGCATCTACTAAATGCTGACTTGTAGGGGTGAGTAATTATGCAATCAATTATTTTGTGTTTAATAATTGTAATAAATTCAGACTAATATGTAGAGATTGTTTTCATTTTGACACAAATGAGTCTTCTCTGTTGATCAGTGTAAAAAAAACAAATTAAATCCACTGTGATTTAATGTTGTAAAACAATAAAACATGAAAACTTCCAAGGGGGGGGGTGAGTACATTTTATAGGCACTGTGTATATATAAAAAACTAATTTCATGACATATGTGAGTGATGATAACCTTGATTCTGTCATGGGTCTCTATTGTGGATTGAGAGTGAGAGGGGGGCAGGGGGAGGAGAATCATGGTTGGGAAAAGGGGAAGGGAGAGAGGAGGGAGCAGGAAGCACCAGAGAGGCAGTCTGTAATGATCAATAAACCAATTGTTCAGAATCAAATGAACTTGCCTGGTGTCTCAGGGCTGGGTATGTCTGCACCCATGCAACCCCCACCCCTGCCCAGCACTCCATCACTGCCACCTGTCCCACACCCCTCCCAAGGTGCTTCACCCTCACCAATCCCAACATCCTCTGCTCCCGCCAGATAGACAAACTCACTCTCTGGTCCATGCTAATAAATAGAGTTTTTATATATATACATACACACATACATACACATACACACACACACACACACACACACACAACTAAGACTTTTGCATGGCATTGTAGTTTAAACTCTTCACAAACTGCATCCATGGTTAGGGATCCAGAAACTGTGAGGCTGCTGTAGCACTATACCGTCCTTGATGCCTCATTCAGTCCTAACCCAGCAGCAGTGGAGGTATATAATAGGGATGGGTGGCACTTGGAGTCATTGGTTCTCTGAAAACCATGAAGTCTTATGGTATTAGTCAAATACAGGCAAGAGAAATATCTGCTGATTACTTCTGCTCGATAACAAAAACAAGAACTATTATATTTATCCACTAAGACAGCAGGTCTACCCAGATAGACACAGCATATTTATAGCCCAAGTGAGCCTCTTACTTTGTTTCGATGTGATACTTCAGTACTTTCACCTCAAGTACAAAAATCAAACAGGGATTCCCTTTCACCAGAAGAGGAACTACATTACACTGTACATTATCGAACCCTTTACAAACTTTCAATATTGTAATTATTATTGTTGCTCCCAGGATATCCATGTTGTTTGAGTAATAGCACTGAATCTCTGAAACCCATACCCTCTTGCCAAAGTGGGGAATTAAAATACAAGCAAGTAAACTATTGTCACCACCAGATACACCTCTCTACACTTAAAATAATGAATTTCCCATCGGATAAATGAGTAAGTAATAAAACCTTAGTCTGTACATTGATAAGGGGTGCTGCAGTTGACAAAAGAGGAAAAACAAGTTAACCACTATCTATCTGTTAGTCCCAGCAGAAAATAAGTATGTAGATATCAGAGAGAATCGGATCAAGCTTGCTTATGATGTACCCGATTTACAGGTGGCATGGCGTTATTCAATGTGTTGACTCAAAGAGTAAGAGTACAATGTGTGTTTGGTACCTCAGGTTGTCACCTGCCATTAAACTACATCTGGGGAAAAGATGGTGTTTTTAGAAAAAGTTCAAAGTTCAAAGTAAATTTATAATCAAGGTATGTATATATTACCATATACTACCCTGAGATTCATTTTAATTTGGGCATTCACCGTAGGTACAAAAAAACACAACAGAATCAATGAAAATCTACTGTACACACAAATGAAGATGGGAAAACAGCTCATGTGCATAAGACGACAAACTGGACAATTACAAAAATTAGTAACAATAATTAATAAATAATACTGAGAACACGAGTTGTAAAATCCCTGAAAGTGAGTCCATAGACTGTGGAATAGTTCAGTAGTGAGGTGAGTGAAGTTATCCACACCGGTTCAGGAGCCTGATGGTTGAAGGGTAATAATTGTTCCTGAACCTGATGGTGTGGGACCCCAGGCTCCTGTACCTCCATCCTGATAGCAGCAGTGAGAAGACAGCATGGTCTGGATGATGGAGGCTCAAAGGTCAAAGTACATCAAAGACCAAGGTCAGATCACAAGAGAAAATAGAAGATTGAAATTAGAGATCACTTATCTGGATATTCAATGCAGGCATAACAAGACAGATAAATTAGTGGCACTAATAGAGATAAATAGGTTTCATCTAATTAATGGATAGAGCAAATATTTTCCTGAAGAAAATCATAACGGAAGCACCTTAACAATAGGCTGTTTTAATGAACTATTCTCTTGCATAATCTGGGGCTCCTTAAACAAATGAATAATGAACAGAGAATAGGACAGAAGGACTGAATGGATATGGGAAAGTGGGGGCGGCACTTTGGCTTTGAGTTCTGAAACATCATTTCAAGATAATGAGAATAAATTGGAAAATGCAATCATTTCAGCCCTGTGGTTTATGATCTTATCCAACTGTCTACCTTTGCCTGGACTGCCTGCTTGTAATTCAGCATGCACCACGATGGTATCCTTTGTGTGTGAATAGATTGTAAAATTACAGGCAGTTACTAGAGGCTGCAATTCAATCAGGGATCCAAGGATTACAAAACTGAAAATAAAGGTTGGGTAATTTATGAGTGTCATCAACCCCAACATTAAATTACATCGTTTAACTCACTCCCGGATACATGGTTCTTTTTGAAATACAGGAATTTGTCAATATTCATTTTGAATGCCAATAAGGTTTCATTATAGTTAGGCATATGCTGAGCTTTTAGAATTTCTCTGGTATCTACTGTGAAATCTCTTTAATAACAGTCACTCTGGAGAGCGCTGAAATTAGACAAAACACCATAAAGATTTTTATATAATAGACACAATGCTTAAACTAATTCAACGCTTTTTAAGATGAAGTTTCTGGACTTTAAAAGGTATCAGGATTATCAGATTTCTGAAGGAATCCTTGTTGACTTCAGAGCACACATTTCCTGTCACCGTATGATCCTGTTCCATTAACTCTTGCATCATGACATAAGCATCACGCTACTACATTCACATTTCTGTTCATATCTCTGTTCAACGGGCTCAAAATGCGTATTTGTAAAGCAGCAGCAACGGAGAATTCAGCAGATACCTGATGTAAAAGTCAACCATCAACAGAGTACATAGATAAATGGGGAACTACAAAGGGCAGATGAGACCAAATGAGAACCTCTAAATATCTTGCTGTCTCCATTGTTGCAGCTCTTGTTGCGACACTAAGATTTATAATGAAATAAAGACATAATAAAAATCATTTACAAGAAATTGATAAAACTTATCTATAAAATAGCCTTTTCAGTCCTCTAGCAATGCTTTGCATTGGAGACTTGTGCTGACATGAAAACCCTGTGCATTGAATTAAAGCAGGTTCTCAGACCCATCACTCTAAGGCCAGGAGACACAAGCTATTGCACTGAAGATTCCTGCACATAAATTCAACCACTTATGAAAAATGTTACGATATACAAGGGAAATGGAAAGTCAAGAAGGTGCAAAAATGATTGAAGAGATCAAGAGGTATGATTATTATAAATTATGGGATGTTCTCACTTGAAAAGAAGATTGAGGTTGAAATGATTATTGTTTTCTGATTCTAAAGGGTGTTGCTAGTACAGATTGACAGCCTATTTTATTTGGTCCAGGATAGCAGAACCAAAGGACATGGACTGCACTTAAAAATAGTGTAAACTCAAAAACCTCTGTGTAGAAACAATATTGCAGCCAGCTAGCGATCAATTTATGGAACAGGCTCCAAGGCCAATGCTGAAAACAGTATTGATTTGTGCAAATGCAAAGTAGACAGATTTATTTAAAAAATATCCTTAAGGATCCAGTATGTGAGCAATGGAAGACTTTGGGAGGAACATGTGACTTTGAACTCTCCATTATTGAAGATCTATTATTTTCTTATAGCTTATTTGAGGTTGGTGCAGATTAATTGATAAGATGATCATTCCATTGTTACTGTATCGTGTGCTCAGCAATATGGTACAAGTAGACCAAATGGATATTAGTTTTTTTTTCTATGCAGCAACTGTTAAGGACTTGCTTGCTGGATTTAATCATACCAAGCTAAAATTCAAATCTACTTGGATTTTTGAGACAGCAAATGTAATAAAGAATTTGTTTATTTTATATAAACATTAAGCACAAGGTAAAATCTGGGCTCACTGGTTTCTCCAGTCATTTCCTTCACCAAGGTTATTACTTCGAGCAGTTACAAGTGACAAATGAAACTTTTAAACAAGGTTAAATTTCAAATTGAAATCTTTAGATTTTGTCATGTATCATCAAATAAGTTTGGAGGGACAATATGAATTGTCAGAAAATTCAAGTTATTCGGTAAAGGAGGGAAGATGAAAAGATACAGTACCTCTTGAAGACAAGGGGGGAATCAAAAATAAAAACTATTTTTCAATTTTTTTCCTTTATGTATTATAAACTAAGGGTTCCTAACCTGGGGTCCACAGACCTCTCAGTTAATGGTAGGGGTCCATGGCATAAAAAAGGTTGGGAAACCCTGCTCTAAACAGATGCTCAGCAGAAACCTACTCCATCATGTTAGTGATGAGGTCTATCATACTGGAAGTGTGGAACAAATTTATTTGTGCATTTTACTGAAGAAGTTCACAAAATTTTTAGGTAACAATTCCAAAGCTTTTTTGTTGATCTGTTCTTAAATGTTCTCACAGTAACAATGTATTTACTCTGGCATTTCAAGATCATTAAAAAAAATACAAATCCTGTTTCACCAATCACTCCACCTTTCTTTGTGTATCTTAGTGTTTAAGATGGCCATAATATTTTGAGGGGATCCTCAAGAAAGCAACACTACTTATTTCACCCCATCACATCTAAGCATAGAGGCAAGTTTGCTGATTAAACTTAAGTGTAGAACCTTTACTTAGTAAGCTCAGAAATTTGAGAGATCTTGAAGCTTTGCTCAGATAATGTAAGATTAACTGCAAAAAATGCCTAGATATTTATGTGCACCCAAAAGGGACATGTCAGCTGGATGAAGGTATGGGACTTATTGCCCCAACACTTCAAAATTCGCTTGCAGCTGAAGTCTCCATTAGTCCAGACGGTACACACATTTTAATCCATCCTCAAACTCGAAAATACACATAAAAACAGGATGACTGGTGCAAGAACATACAAATATTCTGCTTTGACACTCCAATGCTCTTAAGTGGATGACCGGATGAAAGGGGAATGGGCTGATGTATGAAAGGTGATCAAAGGTTAGAAGTTCAGGAAGGGAAATTGTATGATTGGGGGAAAATTGGAACAAAAATGATTTCTACTTGTGTATCACCTTTACCTTAGTAAACTATTCACAGAGACTACACAGGAGTGCTATCCAAAATGATTCAACATTGAAACACGTAATTAGAACCTAGGTTTTAAGTTAAGACTTACAAAAGAATGGCAGATAGGGAAGGAATTTCAGAGCTTAGAGCCCACACAGCAGCAGATACAATCACCTGTGGTGTAGTAAATAAAGTAAATATTTGAAAGAGGCTGAAAATAGGAATGCACAGAAGTATTTGGAAAGTTTTGGATTTAGAGAACATTATAAAGAAAGGGAAGCAAGATCATTAACTGTTGGGAGATTTTGTAGATTGAAGCAGTTAAACAAATCTGTGGGCTCAAAAGAGCAGGTTATATCTATGTACCTGCAACCCCAAAATTAGTATGATGCATCGGGAGGGATGGGAAGGGATCAGATGAGAAAGGAATGCAAAACTAGAGTAATATGTAGCACCTACTCAAACTGGCACATCATAATGATGTAAGAGAGAACTTTCTAGATGTGTTACAGTAAATGTTGATGCTTTGCTGAAAATTAGCCATAGATTCATAAATAACTTAAATATGTAGTATGTCAGCCACATTCACCTGCTGACTTTAAGAATAATTTGCCAGCTACTTTTAGGAGAGAGTTAGTAGGGAACACTGAGCCCATCCTGTTGGTGGCATTTTGATCTCAGTGGGAATCCAGACACTGGAAGTCCCTTAACACTGTAATCATCTTATAAAATATGTATTCTGATTTTTGTTACTTTCTTCCATATTTAGAGATGCATAGCTACAGAGGGTGAAGAGATATCCAAGCTCTCAATTAATTTTGTACTGCAAAACGCTGCTTTGATTTTTCTCTATACCTTTCCCCAAACTTTTAAACTGTGTAGAAAAGATAAAACAGAATTCAGACTATTGAATTATAAGATATACATACCAAGCTCTTTCTTTGAATCACTGCTTTAGCATGCCCCCTAAAAGTGTCCTGCTTAAATTCAAAGGAAAATATTGTATAGGAGGAGGCCATTTGTTCTTTTGTGTCCATGCTTCTCTTTGGAACAACTTTCTAATTAGCCTATTTCTCCTGCTATTCCCCATAGCCATGCAAATTTTCACTTTTCAAGTATTTATTCAATTCTCTCTTGAAAACTACCATTGAATCTGTTTCCAATATGCTTTTAGCAATATATTGCAGATCATAACAGTTCATTGCACAATTTTTTTATTTAATGTTCTTTTATGAAATATTGTCCTTTGGCTGTACTCTGTTCCTGACGGGATTATCTTCCAGTTATTTACTCTACTGATAATTTTTTTTAGCAATTTTGTCAGATCTTCCCTTAACATTCTCCGTTCTAAGCAGAACCTCAATTCCTCTAAACTCTTTAACTAAGTGAAGTTTTCCATTTTAAAGCACTGATATCCTTTTTAAGTTTAGCACCCAGAATTAACCACAATGCTCTAGCTGTAGCCTACTACTGCTGCATAAATATTCAGCAATGCTTCTTTGCTTTCTTACTGTAAGCTTCTATTGATAGTGCAGATAGATTTTGTAAAATTCTTCTTAACTTGATCTACCACCTTTAAAAGATTTTACCTCTCCTCATCCTTCCTACCAAAATGAAACACTGACCATTCTCTGGTATTGCATTTTCTAGTTTTTTGACATATGTATAAATTGCCCCCCAATCATTAGGCTCTTGAAAGGGTCTTCTAAATTCACTTGCTCCATCATTGAAATGTTCCCGCAACCAATTGTCTCACTTTCAAGGACTCTTCATCTCATGTTCTCGATATTTATTGCTTATTTATCTACTATTTTTGTTTCTTCTTTTGCATTTGTACCATTTGTTGTCTTCTGCACTTTGGTTGAACACCCAAGTAGGGTGGTCTTACATTGATTCTGTTATAGTTATTATTCAATTGATTTGTTAAGTATGCTCACAAGAAAATGAATCTCAGGGTTGTATATAGTGACACATATGTACTTTGATAATAAAATTTAATTTGAACTTTAACTTTGAGTGCATATATCAAAGCTGTTATAAAGGTATTAAGGATTCTTGTTTGGTTTGGGTTGGAGAATGGTATTGGTGTAACAGTGGATTACTGGAGGCCAGGGCAATACTTCTCCACCTAATCACTGTTCATCAGTACATGAGCTTGAGTATCACGCTAGATCTACTCACCTCATCGTTGAACTCAAATTTCTTGTTGACTTGAATGCTTTGATGAGCCATATTAATATATATTTCAAAGAAATATATAGGTATCAATGGAATAGGCAAATAGGTGCCAGATAATATCCAGTGATGAGGAATGTGAAGAACGCGGAGGCAATATAAGCTGCAAGGCACAATTGTAAAATAGGAAAACAACAGAAAGCGCTAGGGCAGCGGGTGTATTATTCATTGAAAGTGCAAGATAGATCCCGAGCTTTATAATTGGAGGCACAGAGAATCATAATGAATTTTTGTAAAACAATGGTTCAACTGAACTGGAGCAACATGTCAAGTTCTGGATTCCACACTTCAGGAAGAATGTAAAAACTTTGGAAACCATGCCTTAAAGATGTTTCAAAATGATTTCAGGGATGAGAAATATTAGGCTGGAGAAGCTGAGGTGGTTCTCCTTGGAGTATAGAAGATCACAAAGAGTACAGGTAGCGAGAGAGAGAGTAGAAATATAGTGAAGGCGATTGGCAAGATAACTTCAAGTGGCATGAGGAGTAACATATTACATTGAGTAGAGGAAGATTAAGTTGCAATTTTCAAAACAAAGCTAGATTATTATGGTAACTGAAAGGAAAGAATTTGCAGGGCTGTATGGAACAGCAAAAGGAGCAGACTAGCTCCACTGCTCTCAGACAGAGTTAGTACCTGTTCAATGGACTGAGTGCCATATTTTTATGTTGTAACCATCCTATTAATCTGTGAGAAATGATCACATGTAGTAATTTGCATTTTATATTGTCTTTTTCAAAATCTTAGAATATACCAAAACACTTTATAGCAAATTATGTTTAAGATTTATTTGATTTTTAAGATGTAATGTCTTTTCTAATATAGGAAAATGAAGTGCCTACTTGCACACACAGTAAGATCTCACCAAATGAAATTAGGAATGGTTATTGAGAGAGGGACACCTGCCAGGACAATGTAAGAATTCAATTGTCTTCCTCAAGAGTATCATATCAATTGGAAGGGCAGGCAGAACTACTGAATGATGAAACTTCTGGAGCTCCCTCAATTAATTAAGATCATGTGGTCAGATTTCTAGCATGGTGCTTGAATTTACAATAATTCAACTGAACAGTGAGAGAGCACCATGCCTAACAAATAAAACAGAAATGTTTCTCAGAGTGGGTTTATCTTCAAAGAAGAAATAGGAAAATTTGAAAGATACACCACTGTGTGCACACAAAGATGGAATGTATAGCTACATACACACACATTCCATGCTTCAGTGTGGTTTGTAAATATACTTAATATGATGCCAAGCTCTGACTGTGCTGAAGTGAAATGTTGCCATCATCTGTTCTATTTCTGAGAGCACTTCAACTGAGGTTTTGATTGAGCTGTCTCTGTTTTAGGTGTTCTTCATTTGCAGAACATCTTACAGCTCAGAACTCTTATTGATTTCACAAGATGACAACAGATATATAAATAGAAATGCAAAAAAAACTGAACTAAGGGTTAGAGCTTTCTCAACAAACCTATAACTCAGCACAAAACAAATTAAATAGATCCATCTCAATACTTGACAAGGACAATTGGAGACAAATAAAGGCCAAAGATGGCCCAGAAATCAATATAATGGGACAAAGCTACAACTCAAAGCCACACGGCAGTGGGTTTTTACATTAGCTATCCATTCAGGCGATATATTTCATATCTTCCTAATCCTTAAACCTTCAAGATACATTACCCCTCTTTGAAATCCTATTCAAACACAGCTAATCATCATTGCACAACATAGATACAGGTCAGTCACCCCAACTGATCTAGGCTGGTAATTATACTCCACATAAACCTTCTTTCATTCCATTTCATGCTTGTTTTTTTTCTTTCCACATCATGTTCAAAAATCCGCATTCCTCATCCTTCAACTCAGTATCAGCAAGCTAAAGAACACAGATGGAATTCCCCTTTGATGGGGATTAGCTACTATGGTACTTATTTTTAAGAAAGTTAATAAAATAAATCCAAAAGAAAACAACCTTATTCTGACATTGGTCTTATTCAGAACAAACACGCATTTGACTCAATCATTCAGAACTAACTGGAAAAGTAGGTAAGTGGTAATAATCTCAAAAGCAACAGCCAGGAGGGGTTTCTGGATAAAGTAATTCTACTTGATTGACATTCTTGACTTTTTAAATCTGCTTTTAGTGATGTTGCTGAGGAATAACGACTGGTAAGAACACCAAGAGTCCTGTTCTTTAAAGCGGCATGGAGCCTTTTTCCATTCAGTTGCAAACAGTGGCTTCACCTCAGTTTGAAATCAAACAGTGAAAGGAAGCAACATTTCAATTGATAAAGTATAGGTTTTTTTTTCTCACATGATGGACAGCCTATATACTGTCTTATACTCATATTTAGAAACGTGCACTAATGTGGAAAAAGATGCTAAGCTTTGATGCCTCATCTTGCTCTCTTTGAGGAGATCAATGTGGACATTTTCAAGGTGCCCTAACTTGTCAGCAGGGTCTCTATGATTTTATTTGGTGGCCTCATTCAACAGGAACAATTGGAGGAAACAAAGAGGGCTGAGGTAGAACCAGAAGTAGGGTAAATAAATAGAGCTTGTCTTGAATACCTACCACAGCAGGTGCAACAATGAGTAAATCTATTTGAATGCTTTCAACCTTTGCTAACACATAGGAAACATAGTGCAGTAAGCTAAATAGGCATAGAGACATGAGATGAAAATGTAACTGCTGTTTTAAGCACCCAATTTAAACTTTAGCATATCACACTGATGGTTTAATTGGATTTCACTTGACTTTGGAAACAACGATTACATACACAGACACATTCATGAAAATAGCCATCTCATACAATTCTGAGGTGATTGACATTATAGAGTAACAATCCTCTGTAGTTCTTTTGGCAGACAACCTATTGCTCAAGGGTTTTTTAAAATTACTGGTTCAAATTAGGTTACGTGAACTGAGCTCAGCAGTCATACACACATGGTAAAGACCTTGGGTCAGTTTACCTTTGACAGGAGCTCATCACATATGAAGTTAGCATGCTTTTTCAGGATTCCTGTTATTTTGAAAGATGTCTTGAAGGGAAATACTTTATTGCTCTTCATTAATTTTACCCAAGATGAGACAATGATCTAAATCTGTTGTTTGCACTGATTACCATTCATTCACATAGTCACTTTGAATAAAGTGCACAGAAATAAGTCATTTAGTGTGATTAAATTCGACTGCTTACACACCACATACACTGACTTCATTTCTCCCTTTCCAATGAAAGCCTTTCAGTATATCTTTTCATTTTCTGATATACTTGACTAAACACATTTTGCTATGCTTTTCCTTTCAATCACGTGCAGCAACTTCCTAATTCTAGCATTCATTGACTATAGAATTATTTAGTGCGAGTAACAGACACGCAAAATGCTGGAGGAACTCAGCAAATCAGGCAGCATCTATGGAGAGGAATCATCAGGGTCTCAGCCTGAAACATCAATCCTTATTCCTCTCCATGGATGCTACCTGATCTGCTGAGTTCCTCTTGCATTTTGTGTGTTACTCTGGATTTCCAGCATTTGCAGAATCTCTTCTGTTTATGAATTCATTACCTACTTATCCACTCGATCTGTGAGTAACCATCCTCTTGCCTATCATCCCTTGGTTTCATTTCTCCCATATTTGTGCATTTCTTTCTATACCTACCTTGCCCACTACATCAGCTCACCTCCAAGTCTTCTTTACTAAAGATAAAACCCTTCCTGTTTGATCTCCCTTGATAGTTATAAAATATCAGTACTGATACTATCTTTGAAAATCCTATTTTGCACTCTTGCCATGCACTTCTGTACACTATGGAGATCACACAAAATGCAAACTGCACAGACTACCAATATGATTGAACAATTTTTGGATTCTATAGCCTTCAAATAAATTCTAAAATTCCTGGAAAAAAATCATGTGTACTAAATTCTTTGTTGATTTATAGTATAATTTTTTTAATCTGTTTACCAAAGACAAGGAAAACCACATGGTAGCAGATGCTACATTCCAGTAAGCTGAACCCCTGTGTTAGGCTTTAATATTCTGGCCATGGCACTCTGCTTTGCTTTTGTTAGCAAAGCCGACATAACAAATTTCATACAAATTGTTTTTATTAATAACTTGGATTTTTGGTATACCAATAATTATTAAAAACACCAACATAAAAATCATTGTTATATTTTTACAACAGTGATAATAGATTTCAAAGTATCATGCATTATGCTTTCAAATTGTGGTTTTCCCAATACAGGCTTTGTGAAGCGCCTACTGATCCATTATATTTGTTTTGTGGACATCTTCATTAGGCACCTCCTGAACCTTACAAAATGGCCACTGAGTGTATGTTCATAATCTTCTGCTGCTGCAGCCCATCCACTTCAAGGTTTGAATGGTTGTGTGTTCAGAGATGCTCTTCTGCACACCACCATTGTTATGCATTTTTATCTGAGTTACTGTCATCTTCCTGTCAGCTTGAACCAGTCTAATCATTCTCTTCTGACCTCTCTCATTGATAAAGTGCTTTTGCCCACAGACCTGCCACTCACTAGATGTCTTTTGCACCATTCTCTGCAAGCTGTAGAGACTTTTGTGTGCAAAAATCCCACAAAATCATCAGTTTCTGAGATACTCAAACTATCCCATGTGGCACCAATGATTCCATGGTCAAAATCACCTGAATCTCTTGACCATGTCTGTATGCTTTTATGAACTAAATTGTTCCCATATGATTGGCTGATAACATATTTCCATTAGCAAAGCATGTATACAGTTGTGCCTAATAAAGTGGCCACTGAGTGCATATAAATATTCTATTCGCTGAAGAGACTGGATACCTTAAAGGAAAAATAAGCCTGGATTAGTAAAAACACAAATTCCAATGAGATACTTTGAATATGAAGGCTTTATTTTACTTTCATGCCAATTTAGACCATAAGACAAGACAAAGGAGCAGAAGTCGGCCATTCGGCCCATCGAGTCTGCTCCGCCATTTAGTTGCAATTTATTAAAGAAACGCAGCATGTGAGCTGTATAACCAGAGGGGAGAGGACTCTGGATTTGATGTACGCTAACGTTAAGGATGCATACAGCTCCTCTCCCCTCCCCCATTGGGAAGGTCAGATCACAACCTGGTGCATCTAAAAGCCTGCTACGTGCCTCTGGTGAAAAGTAAACCTGCAACCTCGAGGACAGTGAGGAAATGGTTGGAGGAGGCTTATGAGGCGCTCCAGGGTTGTTTTGAGGTGACAGACTGGCAGGCACTCTGTGAGCCACATGGAGAGGATATTGATGGGCTCACAGAGTGCATCACTGATTACATCAACTTCTGTGTGGACTGCAATGTTCCGACAAGAACTGTCCTTTGTTATTCAAATAACAAGCCATGGGTAACAAAGGACATTAAGGACATCCTGAACGCTAAAAAGAGGGCGTTTAGAGATGGAAATAGGGAGGAGCTGAGGGCAATACAGAGGGACCTGAAAGCCAGGATCAGGGGGGCTAAAGACAGGTACAGGATGAAGCTTGAGTGGAAACTCCAGCAGAACAACATGAGAGAGGTCTGGAGTGGGATGAAGACCATCACTGGGTTCCGGCAAACTAGCAACAGAGGAGCTGAAGGCAGTGTGGACAGGGCCAATGAACTTAACCTGTTCTTTAACAGATTTGACATTGTGGCCCCTGCCCATCCCCCACGTCATCTGTTGTCGGCCCCCAACCAACACATATTCCACTCTCCCCTCCTACCCCTCCTCACAGTCCCCCACCCTGCTCTCATGACTATACCCCTTCCCCCCACGAAACCACCACGGTGGGCTTCACAGCTGAACAGGTGAGAAGACAGCGGAAACGTCTCAACCCAAGCAAGGCTGTAGGACCGGATGGTGTCAGTACCAGGGTGCTCAAAGTCTGTGTCCCTCAGCTACGTGGAGTACTCTGCCATGTCTTCAACCTGAGCCTGAGGCTCCTGAGGGTTCCTGTACTGTGGAAGACGTCCTGCCTCGTTCCTGTGCCGAAGACGTCGCGCCCCAGCAGCCTCAATGACTACAGACCGATGGCATTGACCTCCCACATCATGAAGACCCTGGAGAGACTTGTTCTAGCTCCGGCCTATGGTCAAGCCACACTTAGATCCCCTCCAGTTCGCCTACCAGCCCCGACTAGGAGTTGAGGATGCCATCATCTACCTGCTGAACCGTGTCTACGCCCACCTGGACAAGCCAGCGAGCACTGTGAGGGTCATGTCTTCTGACTTCTCCAGTACGTTCAACACCATCCGCCCTGCTCTGCTGGGGGAGAAGCTGACAGCGATACAGCTGGATGCTTTCCTGGTGTCATGGATTCTTGATTACCCGACTGGCAGACCACAGTACGTGTGCTTGCAACACTGTGTGTCCGACAGAGTGATCAGCAGCACTGGGGCTCCACAGGGGACTGTCTGGTCTCCCTTTCTCTTCACCATTTACACCTCAGACTTCAACTACTGCACAGAGTCTTGTCATCTTCAGAAGTTTTCTGATGACTCTGCCATAGTTGGATGCATCAGCAGGGGAGATGAGGCTGAGTACGGGGCTACGGTAGGAAACTTTGTCACATGGTGTGAGCAGAATTATCTGCAGATTAATGTGAAAAAGACTAAGGAGCTGGTGGTAGACCTGAGGAGAGCTAAGGTACCGGTGACCCCTGTTTCCATCCAGGGGGTCAGTGTGGACATGGTGGAGGATTATAAATACCTGGGGATACGAATTGACAATAAACTGGACTGGTCAAAGAACACTGAGGCTGTCTACAAGAGGGGTCAGAGCCGTCTCTATTTCCTGAGGAGACTGAGGTCCTTTAACATCTGCCGGACGATGCTGAGGATGTTCTACGAGTCTGTGGTGGCCAGTGCTATCATTTTTGCTGTTGTGTGCTGGGGCAGCAGGCTGAGGGTAGCAGACACCAACAGAATCAACAAACTCATTCGTAAGACCAGTGATGTTGTAGGGATGGAACTGGACTCTCTGAAAAGAGGATGCTGTCCAAGTTGCATGCCATCTTGGACAATGTCTCCCATCCACTACATAATGTACTGGTTGGGCACAGGAGTACATTCAGCCAGAGACTCATTCCACCGAGATGCAACACAGAGCGTCATAGGAAGTCATTCCCGCCTGTGGCCATCAAACTTTACAACTCCTCCCTTGGAGGGTCAGACACCCTGAGCCAGTAGGCTGGTCCTGGACATTTCCTGGCATAATTTACATATTACTATTTAATTATTTATCGTTTTATTACTATTTAATTATTTATGGTGCAACTGCAACGAAAACCAATTTCCCCCAGGATCAATAAAGTATGACTATGACCAAACTGAAAGCTCATATACTTGCTGAAAGGTTCTTAAATAACCAAAATTCCTGATGTTATCAATCAAAGATAACACGGATAAAACACCACTAAAATAGCCGAAAGTAAACAGCAAAATGATCAAGCCACTTAATAACACACAGCAAGATGTCGACCGATGTACATGTCCTGGTACATTTGTCTTTCTGACTGTCCAAAGTTATTTCATTGAATTAGTCAGAATAAATATGTTTGCAACAAAACTGTATTCTGAACAAGATTTCTACCAATTTCCTTCATATAATAATCAATCTGAAACACTTCGGCCCATTTTATCATTCCAGTTTCAACTAGAGTTTAGTGAAACAGTTCATTAAAGAGGATGACATTTTTTACAGGAAGCCATCCTGTCCAAGTTTAAAACTGTTGCCATGTCATGAAAATCCCTTCTAGCATTGCACTCCAAAAAAATCAGACAATCCCTTTCCTACTATCCTCCCTCTTTTCTGTGCCATGACACAACATTGCTCACCTCTTTCCCAGCATTACTATGCTCATTCCTCTTCTTCACAAAGTTGAGGACAATTTAAGCTGACACATGCAGTATGAAGGAGACTTACATGATCAGAGTTGTCATCTTCCAGTTGACACTATTAAACATGTCTCTCACAGTACTATTTGAAATAAAAACAGGCAATTCTCCCTCGTGTCATGCAATACTATCCTTCTCTTCATTCCTAAAGAAGATTATCTTACCATTATCTTATTGATGTTCATGCGGTCATCTGTGTGCAACTCACGGCCATTTCCTTCATTAGGTATAAAATACTTCATCAGGTATAAATGCAACTTGAGTGCCTAGAAGTCATAAAAGTGCAACACATATGCTATTCTCTTAGCCTTTTCTCTCACTGATTATCCATCTATATCAACAAACCTACTTTCATGATCCTCATGCACAAACTATCCTCAATATGTCGAAGGGGATTGCTGCACCACGTCTAACTATATTTTGTTCATCTTTAAAATTCCTCAGAACTTATCATCTCATTGGCAGTTTTCCTTTCCTCTATCTTTTTCATATAAACTTCCAACCATAGTAGTGATCTACACTAACAGCTTTATCTCATGCCCCAAGTTTCCTAACAAAAATAGCACCAAAAATATCAGAGCTCCATTGTACCAGATAGGAATATTTCACCTGTAAGTTTAGGAATAAGCTACCCAGTTTGCTGAAATCATGTTCCCTTTATTTTTACCTTTCTCAAAGAATCAAAGTTTGCCTGGGTTGATTCTTTGGCTACAGAGTGTCCTTTAGTACCTGTGTAAGCTACAATATGGAGTGCCAATGTACTTACTCATGGAGATGGTCACAGCCCAACCCTGCTGTTTGTGGACTTGCATACAATTGGCTTTACTTTTGTGAAGATTGGGGAAATTTGCCTTATATTTCCTCTTTCCTTTACTAAGGGAGCCTAAAGATCAGTTGTCATGGCCCTTATTTTGTTTAAGGCATTTGGTAAGATAACTTAGCAGGCACTGGGAAGTGACATGAAACTTCTTTAAACTGCATGTTATACTATATACAGTGAGAATTCAAGGAACGACAATCTAAAGTTTCAATTCATTGCAAATTGAAATAGGGCAGCTTCTGAAGAGATAATAAAAGAATTTATTACACTGTTAAATGCAACTTTTCCAGCGAAGCAATTTAAATGCATCCTAAGTCTAATTACTTCTAACGACAGAATAAATTGGAATTCTATTAATAAGTATAAGTTTTGCATAATAAATTATCCATTTCTACATGTAATCTGAATAATTTAGCATTTCATTACAGAATAAATCATTTCTCTAATGCAATATTAATACACTGCTGTGTTCTTTCAGAATTTCTGAAGCATCTTGACAACTAAGAACATAAGGACTTAAAGAATTTTGGAACAGAAACAAGCTATTGTTCGCAATGAGCATTTGATCTGCATCGATCTTCTCAACATGAGAAGCTTTGCACTTTGTGTGCAACGGTCACATTGATGGACTAACAAGTAAAGCAAATGTGTTGAAATCCCACCATGACAATTGGACAATTTGAATTCATTTTTAGAAACTCTGGGAGGAAAAACACAACAATCGAAAACGACCATAAAGCTGTCAGATTGTTAATGATCCAATGTGGTTTATATAATGTTCAAGCCTGGTGTGGGCCTAATGGTCCACACCAGGATAGAACATTAATGAACCAATGTAATTCTTTATTATCTGCTGCCTAAAGTTGACCAACAACTTAGTCAGCCAAAAGTCCTCTAACTCTTCTTCATTACAGCATCTAACAGGTGATAAAAGTACGTTTTGTATTCCTCTCCGTAGCCTACAACCTAATGGAATTAACATTGATTTCTTGAACTTCCAGTAATTACCTACCTCCACCTCTCCTTCACCAGTCCTCATTCTTGTTTCCCTCTCACACCTTCTCTTCTTATCTGCCCATCACCTCCCTCTGGTGCTCTTCCCCCTTCTCTTTCTTCCATGGCTTTCTATCCTCTCCTATCAGATTCCCCCTTTTCCAGCCCATTATCTCTTCTAACAATCAACTTCCCAGCTCTTCACTTCGCTCCCTCCCCCTCTCCCGGTTTCACCTATCACCTCACACCTTGTACTTCTGCCTTCCATCCTCCACCTCTTTATTCTGACTCCTACCCTCTTCTTTTCCTGTCTTGACAAAAGATCTTGGCCTGAAACATCGACTGTTCAATCCCTTCTGTAGAAGCTGCCTGACCTGCTGAGCTCCTCCAGCACATTGTGAATACTGCCCTAGATTTCTAACATCTGCAGTACCTCTTGAATTGATGATAAAAACGCTGGTTTTGCTAGAAATACCCTCCTCCTAAAGAATAAGATGATGATTACTTGGCACTCTGTATCATGACTGTCCAGTTATCAGATAATTATTCCTAAAATCCTGCCTTTGGAAGACACAGACTTGCTTCCTTTGTGGCATTGCTGCAAGTGGAGCTAAATACCTTGTAAATCAATTACCCTCTCCTGACCAAGTGCTATAATAGCTTCATAGTCTGCCAGTGCAGGAACTTACATTGACATCTTCTAATATCACAAACAATGTTGAACATTAAGTGGAATAACCTCTATTATTATGATACAGAAAAAGAGACAGAAATGTGTACCAGTTCATCTGTATGCAGCTATATCTAATTTCCCCCATTTCCTAACTCCCCTGCTGGTTAATAACGACCCATACCATGCTCTTGATTAACACTGAGTAATTTCACAAAGATACCATGATTAGCTGCACCTTGACTGGTCTAGTTTCTGCCATGATTCAAAGTAGAATGCATTTTAAAATAAGTTCTCAGTTGCTAATCTGCACTGACCTAAGCCAGAGCAGTGAGCGGTACGAGGAGCTCCACAGTTGTATGAGATAGATGGTGAACTTTTGTGGAGAACACTTTCATCACTATGCGATAAAAATTCACTTCTGTACATGGCTGACACATTTTAAATGTGTGCCAGATTGAATGGATGAGCTACCAAGACAGAGTAAATAGCTTGGGCCTGTATTCCTCGGACTTTAAAAGAATAAGGGATGACCTTATTCTTAAGTAGTTTGACAAGGTAGGTGTTGGAATACTTGCAGATTTTTAGACACGACAGGATAAGGGAACAGCCATTTAAATTTGAGGTCTGTAGAAATTCCTTCTCACAGAGTATTTCCCTGCCCCAGAGGATGGTGGAAGCTGGATCATTAGAAGTATATAGAGGTAGATGAATATTTGATAGGCCAAGGAGTAGAAGGAAATGGAGAAATGGCACAGAAGTGAAGTTGATTATGGATCAGCCATGATCATATTAAATGGTGGGCAGGTTTGAAAGGTCTGATGGCCTACTCCTGCTTCTTTTTTTTTTGAGTCCTATACAGCCCAGAAATAGGCCCTTCAGCCCACCAAGCACCAATTAAATATACAATTACACTAAACTCTTATATTATACTTCCCATATTTGTATCAACTTCCTTCAGATTCTATTTAAAACCAAACAGCAGGGGCAATTTACAGTGACCAATTAGTCTACAAGCTCACTCATCTTTGGGATGTGGGAAGAAACTGGAAATGCTTGGATTGAAAATCACCTGGTATTAGGGAGAACATGTAAGTTTCACACAGGCAACACCAGAGGTCGGGATTGAACCCAAGTTATTGGAACTGTGAGACAGCAACCCCACTTGATATGCCACTGTGCTGTCCTCAGGGTCCCCCCTAGCATACGATTATTTGCATGACCAAGTGTCTTCGTGTGTGTGGGTGTGTACACTTCCGGTGAAACCAGGATTGGATTTTCACATAACCTTCTCCCCATACATTCCCGAATCACTCTGAAAGTTTATAAGGCTACTAGAAGCTCAGGATCAATAAAGTGAGAATAGAAGAATACGAGAAAGAACTTTGAGAAGCAGAGTGTAATTACGCTTTTGACAGTAAAAATACTAAGCAGCAAGTTTCAGTATGATACCACAAAGGCCAGTTAAAATGGGATGTCTGATCTTAGGCACTGGGTTCCACTAAGATGTATTATAATGGTTTTACCAGTATATTTTGAAAGCAATACTTCTAAAATGAAATCATGCATTTCTAATTGAAATATTTTTCACTAGTTTAATCCAAATAGATCATCTTACAACTCCCACTGTAAGCTTTCTTCACAGACCTCTCACACGCTTGGGAATATTAAAATCAAAAGCTTTTCCTTTTTTTTGAAAATTTCTTCAAAATTTTATCAAAAAATCAGATCACTGTTGGACTCTGATGAACTAATGCATGCAGACTACAAATTGAATCAAAGGCTTCTACCTCCTAGTTTTTCCTCCTTTCAGATATGACTGATCTACTATGTAGCTTCAGTAATTTTTCTTTCAACTGTACTGTGCCTTTTTATTTAAGTGCACTGCATCTGTTCAGGAAATCCTGGGTATTTAACTCTCTTCTGTTGGCAAAAGGGCCAAGGTGCAGGGTGAAAAACAGCCACACAGCTCTCGATCATCTGAGTGGAGAAATGATGACAACGCTTTTAGCATGCAACTTGCAAATGACCTTCTCTGAGTATCATAAAATAAACATTGACACTGAGCTACAAAAGGAAAGATAACAGCAGACTAAGTTTTGTCCAAGAGGCAATAATGCATGACGATAATAGAACTTCATCATGGTATTTGTGGGCACACTATTCTACAGGAAAATGGATGAAATGTCACATAGTTTTAATTGTTAGTTTCTATTCGATTTTGTCCTGACTAAACAAACTAAATATTCTTCTTTCAGGGACCCTGGTCTTTGCCAGATCTATTTCCACAGAGACAATTACCTCTAATATATAACTTTCCATGCTAACACTGTGGGTTTAACACTTCGGACATCACCAAAGCATCACCATTCGCTTCTTGACCGAACGTTCATTGAAGTATACATCATGAAGAGGTCATAGAATAGCATTCACAATCTATATTGTGATTGTGATTGGATTTCTGTCTCCCTAACACAACGATTCTTTGGTCACGCCGGTAGAAGTCAGTTCACCCAGTACAGAACAAGGACTGAACCTGCAACCCTTCCTGAACTGCTTGACTCAGCCAGTCACTGCCTTAAGCTGGGAAGCCATCCATGGGTAAAAAAAATACAAAATGTTACATTCAACTTCATCGACCATTCTCAGTTCTCTGCCTTCTGCACACAGCACTCAATTTGAATCTCCCCATTCCTGCAGCCAGCTCTCTCTAAGCAGTAACTTAATTATGCCATTATTATGGTGCTGTGTAGTCTTAAATCTTGTGACAGCCTGACTCTCTGGCAACTCATCCTTGACGATGATTCCCTTTTTTTCATTACAAATCAAATTTGCAGTACCTGAAAATGCTCAAAGGCTGAGAACAGTCAACAGTGTGGAAAACTAATGGCAAATTCAAGAGTCTTTTAATCATCTCAAATAATTCTACGACATGTCTTTTGACACAGTGTATTACAGAGACTTCTCCATTCTGAGTAAAGGTGTATTATATAAGGAAATTCTGACAGGTCAACATATTCAGCAACCTTTACAAAATACTCATTTTCATATCTGTAGAGAACACAACAATAATTATTGCTACTAGCAGGCTAAAACACAACTGCAGCATGGGGCTAACTAGCCCAGGTCAAGCCAAATACACACATTTGCCACTTTATTACCTAATAAAGTGGCCAATGAGTATATTTCTATATATTCAGGATTTCCTGAACAGAGGCAGTACATTGCACAAAAGGCACAGTACAGTTGAAAGTAGCCCATCCACTTTAATATTCAACACGTTTTGCATTCAGAGATGCTCTTCTGCGCACACTGTTGTAATGAGTGGTTGTATGGGTTACTGTCACCTTCCTATCAATTTGAACCAGTCTGTCCATTTTCCTCTGACCGCTCTCGTTAACAAAGCATTTTTCGCCGACAGAACTGCTGCTCACTGGATTTTTTTTTTCATTTTTTGCACCATTCTCCGTAAATCTAGAGACTGTTGTACGTGAAAATCCCAGGAGATCAGCATTTTCTGAAATAATCCACAAACATTTCATGGTGAAAGTCATATAGATCACACTTTTTCCCCCATTCTGATGTTGGGTGTGAACAACAACTGAACCTCTTGACCCTGTCTGCATGTTTTATACATTGACTTACTGCCACGTTTAGCTGATCAGATATTTGCATTAATTAACAGGTGTACCTAATAGTGGCCACTGAGCCTATAATTCAGTGGATCTTCTGGAATCATAAGCTCATTCCAAATATTTTTATATAGTTTAATCATATAGAGTAATACCTTCAGCATACCAATCAAGGTGCCTAGGCACCAACACCTTCCCTCCTCCCCTTCCAGTTCAACATGTGGATGAACAACACAGGCTACCACTGCCTACATCCACTCCGTGCCCTGCATCTACCATCCACACCTTCACATACCAACTGCTATGGTCCCGATCTTCACCTCCCCTAGCCCCCACCTTCCACCAACTCCCCAGTCATCATGGACTCACCTTCACTACTGAGTAAGTGAGAAGGGCTCTGGGAAACATAGACACAGCAAAGCATTGCGACCAAATGGTGTGAACCCCAAGGTCCTGAAGAAGTGTGCTGAGCAGCTGTGTGGAGTTCTCCAGTGCATTTTCAATCTGAGTGTCAGCCTGGAAAGGGTCCCATCTGTATGTAAAACATCATGTGTGGTCCCAGTACCCAAGAAGGGCAAACCAAAAGTCTTGAATAACTACTGTCCAGTGGCCCTGATCTCACATATCATGAAGTCTCAAGAGGCTGGTCCCGACTCACTTCTGAGTCCTCGATCCCCTGCAGTCTGCCTACTAGGAGCACACTGGAGTTGACAATGCTGTCATCTACCTGCTGAACAGAGCCTACTCCCATTCAAGATAGCACTGTGAGGGTCACATTTTTCGATTTCTCAAGTGCCTTCAATTCCATACAGCCCTCATTGCTGGGGGGAGAGCTCCATTCAATGCAGGCTGGCATTTCCATTGTACCCTGGATAATGGACTACCTGACTGGCAGACCACAGTTTGCGCAGCTTCAGAGCTGTGTGTCGGACATGGCTATAAGCAGCACAGGGGACTGTATTGGCTCCCTTCCTGTTTACTCTGTATACCCCAGACTTTAGATACAACACAGTCTTGTCATCTGCAGAAATTTTCTGATGACTCAGCAATAGTTGGGTGTATAAAGGGAGGACAGGAGGATGAACACAGGGCCCTGGAGGAAGACTTTGTTAAATGGTGCAAGCTGAATCATCTGCAGCTCAACATCAGTAAGATAAAGGAGAGAGCGATGGACTTTATGAAGACTAAGCCTGCACTGCTTCCTGTTAATATTGATGGTGTGGATGTAGTGAGGACCTACAAGTACCGGGTGGTGCACCTGGATGACAGACTAGAGTGGAGCACCAACACAAAGGCTGTTTACAAGGAGGGCCAGAGACGCCTCTACTTCCTGAATAGACTGAGGCCCTTTGGAGTATGCAGGCCTCTCCTTCACATGTTCTACCAGTCTGTTGTCACCAGTACAATCTTCTGTGCAGTGGTGTACGGAGGCAACAGCATCAACACAGGTAATGCCAACAGGCTCAATAAACTAACTAGAAAGGTTGGCTCTGTTATAGGGGTCAAAGTGGACACCTTGGAGGCTGTGGTAGAACAAAGGACTCTATGGAAAATCCTGGCTATTCTGGACAATGTTTCTCACCCTCTGCATATCACCTTGGCTGAACAGAGGAGCACTTTCAGTAATAGATTAAGACAACTGTGCTGCTGCAAAGAGTGCTAATATGAGGTCATTATTGCCCTTGGCCATTAGGCTCTATAAAGAGTCAACCTATAGCTGGGGAAGTGATGACACCCTCCTGTTAGACTGTTTGAGGTAACTTATTTTTTCTTTCTTACTTCTCTTCTAATGTGTGTATATTTGTGCACTTGCAATGCTACTGTGACACAGTAATTTCCTTTGGAGTCAATAAAGCATCTATCTATCTATCTAATAAAAGAAACTCTTTAAGTGTATACAGTAGGCATGTGACTTAAAGCATAACCAGACATTCTCAATTTTCTCCTCAACCTAACATTCATCCAGGCATACATCACACAGTAGGCACAGGATGAACGGTCAAAGTAAGTTTATTATCTAAGTACATAGATGTTAACATATCCTACTTTGAGATTCATCTTCCCGTAGGTGTTTACTGAAAAATAAAGTAATACAACAGAATTCATGAAAATCTATACATAAAAACAATGACAAACAACCAACGTGCAAAAAAGGACAAATAGTTCAAATAAAAAAAATACTGAGAACATGAGTTGTAGAGTCCTTAAAAGGGAGTCACGCCTAGCATTAGATTGAATTTCCTTTTTCCTAACCCAGTGAAACTTCTGTCACACCACTGGAGATTGCAAAGGTCATTGATAACTTCGTTGAAGACAATTAGAACAGGGACTTTGCCTTGAGGAACTCCTGCAGCAATATTTGCTTTTTAACTACCACAATGCTGTAAGACAAAATTCTGGCCAGTGAGGAGTCTTTTGCTCAGTTAACACAGACTCTGTTTCACTTGGGTTCTCAGGTGTTACATTCAAAAGATTGCCTTGATGTCAGGGACATTAATTCTCACCTCACCACTAGAATTCAGCTTCTTCACTCACATTTGGACTAAATCAGTAGTAAAGTCTGCAACCAAGTGTTCCCACTTAAACCCATTATGGGCACCAATGAGCAGGATATTGGTAAATAAATGCCAATTGAAAGTCCTATTACAATATAAATGTAGAGTACACGCTCTTTACATTATAAATGTGAACGTAATTTATAACATGCAAGCCTGACAAAATGATATATGATTTTCAATATAAATTCCAAAAGAAAACTGGATAATATTCAAGGTTGAAAAATATGTAATGCAATGGCGAAACAGTAGGGAGAATGGGATCCATTGGAAGCTGACTGAAGACCTGACACAGGGTGTTCAAATGGATTCATTCTGTGCTATATTATCCCGTAATTCTATTTCACATGTGTTTTCTTTCTTATGAACATTCATTGGAATACAGCCTGCACAGGGGTGGCAACATCTTGCAGCAGATGGCTGCAATGCCCTGAGTGAAATGGTGAAGGCACTTATTTCAGGGTCAAGGGTCAGTAGGATAATTAATTGCCCAAAGTTCACAACCCCACTCTGAGATGCCTCAGAACAGCTGATGTGAGGAACGGTAAATGTCTCATGGTTAGGATTTTACTCCATGTAATTCAGAACTGTGCTTGTCTCTTACTTGGGAGGATTCACTATGATAAAGTAAAAGAGCTTTATCACAACTGGAGTGTTTGACAAGACATTGTAGAGTAAGTTTCATTTTGTATCCAACCCATAATGTTTAACTGCATGGTACAGAAGGAATTTTATATCTAAACTTTGCTGTACCAGTCTGAGATGTGTTTGGTAGGACAGTGCACCCTGTACCTAATCCATGATGTTCCTAACCTTGGTGCTGCTGCATTTAGTTAATACTAAACTACAAGGATGAGGATAAAAAGGGGAAAAAAATCTTAGTGTCACTAATTTCGCAGAAAAAGGCAAACACATCACTTAAAATATTAAAAGTAGAATGATTTGGAAAATGAGGCATCTTAGGTTTAAACCTGAAATATAAATCTGTAATGTCGTTAGGAACTGTTTGGGAAATCTTTGTAAAACAGTAAAAATTCAATGAAGATAGAAGTCAGTGAAGATCAAGAAGGGGTCAGTGTTGCAGAAACAGCTTGAGGGAGCCAGATCTTTCTCCTGACTGGTATGACGTACATAATCACTTCAATACAGCATGTAACTGAAGCTGCAGGCACTGCAAGACAGCACTTCATCAACCTAGACCTTGACCTATAGATAAGAAGAGATCCTGGAAATACTCAGTAGGCTTCTCGGCAACTGGGTTGCCAATTAAAGCTCTCAGATACTGCCCGTAATTCAGTCCATGAGGATTACCTTTTTGTTCTCTTGAACTCATCTTTGGTTTTTCTCCCTTCTGAATTATTACATACTTGATGGTTAGTATGAATGGATGGGAACAGTTATACCATGTATGGGTGGAACAAGATGGCCATACCTTCTCCATCATTTTTATATGTAACTGAAACGTTAACTCGTCTTCTCTTTCAGCCATTGAAGGGTCTGATGAACCTTTCCATAGTGTTCCATTTTTTATTTCAGTCATAAAATGCTTTGACTGATTCAAGTTTCATCTGCTCACTAGAACATCCCAGACAGGTTCCTCTTGTGAGTAAACACATTACTAAAATGAAATGAAAGATAGTAATTTAAATGCTAGCAAGTTCAAAACAGTGTTTTTAGAAGTGTCTAGTTTTTTCTTTTCATTTCAATCTATTATTCAAAAGAACAACGGAGCATTCCCTGAGTATCCTGGCCAAAATTCAACTCATTAGGCATGTTAAAGACATGATAATAAACTCACTATAAAATATATGTATGCTACAAAGTGGAAGTTGATCATATTGTTTGTTTAAATGACTCTGTAGCAGCAGTGAGCCATTCTGCCCATCCAGCCTTCCATTAGTCATTGTGATCGTGGCCACCCTTATTTCCCTCTTTTAGTTTCCTCATCCTAATACTCACATCAAATATAAGATGTCAATCCTTGTTTTGAAATTTCTCATTGAAAATGCTCCATAAATATTTGGTTCCAAATTTCCAGTATTTTATATTGACTTTATCGAATCACTTTTACACATAAAAAAAACGTATGGCTTATTGAAACTATACTAGCTCCAACTAATGTAACCTCTTCATCTCCCTTTCTTTCTCCTTAGCCCTGAAAATTACTTTCTCTTATGTTCCTGTCTCATTTTCTTTTGAAAGTCTTGATAGCTTGTTTCCACTATCTTTAATGTCTGTGAAATGGTGCAGAACAAGGTATCTTCCTTTTGTTCTTTCTAATTCTCCCCTATCATAGAAACTGAAAACATGTCTGATTTCTAACTTCTAATTCTGTTGAAAGATTAATTCTGTTTCTCCCTCTACATATGTTTCTCGCTTCTCTGCTTTAGTATGTCACACCTTTACTTGTGAATCAAAGAATCTTATAGGCTTTACTCACCACTCTCTGAACCTGCCCTGGTACTTTAAAAGATGTAAGCACATATACACCAGGTCAATCTGTTCCTGCACATTCTTTTGAACTGTTGCCTGGTTTCTTTTTCTTTTTACTGTGGAACACTGTCCATTGATATCCTAAAATTTTGTATACTTGAGGAAATAAACTCTACTCATTACTGTCTGGTGAATCAGCACGACACACAATCCAATGCAAACATCTTCTTTCAAAGGCGTGGACAGCAATCACAGGAATTTCAACTGTTAAGATTGGTGTGTGAACTTTGAAAAAATATTTCATTGGGGCATAATAGTGTGCTGTATACTGCAAGTCATTCTCACACAATGCTGAAATCTCTGAGGTAAAATGTCTGCAAATGAGTCTTTTAGTGAGTAAGCAGTAATATTAATAAGAAAAAGGAAGTTGGACCTCATTTTTTGAAATCGAATTTGGAATTAAACCTGCCAGAATTTCAGTTCTGCAGTTCAGTTTATGCATTGTACCAGAGAACTGTTGTTCCTCATGAACATCTACCCTGCAAGAATTAGGATAGGGTGAGAGAAGAGGAAAGAAATTCTGGAAGACAAAATGAGTACAAATTAAAGAACATGGAAAGAGTAAATGATTCAAAGTAAGTTTATTATCAAGGTATGTATTTGTCACCATCTACTACCTTGAGATTTCATTCACAGTAGATTAAAAAAAAACAAAAGAATCAGTGAAGAAAGATGGACAACCAACCAGCATGCAAAAGAAGACAAACTTTGCAAAGATAAAAGAGTAATCATAATAAATAATATTGAGAACTAGCACTATACAATCCTTGAAAGTGAGTCCATAGGTTATGGAATCACATCAGTGTTGAGGTGAGTGAGATTGTCCTCGCTGGTTCAGGAGCCTGATGGTAGGGAAATAATTGTTCCTGAACCTGGTGATGTAGTAACAGATCCACCAGATATTTGAAATCGGGATAAAGGTAAAGTTGCATTTATTTACTGCATTTCACATTCAAGCATCTTTAAACACTAAATGGCGTTTTTGCATTTGAAGAGCAATGATCGTTGCTCTGTAGGCAAACACATATAATTATATAAAACACATGCAAAGCATCGAGCTTGCACTGCTGCAAACTCTGCATCAATTTGTGAATAAGGTGTTGAAGGCTTGACATTTATGTTCACATCTCCCATTAAATCTCAGGAAAGCAATGCAAATGTTAGCAAATTATAGTTGTTAATGATTTCATTTGTACTCCTATTCACATGGCGTGCTCAGTAATACAATGCTGTGAATTGAAAAGGAGGCAGCTCAAGTATTTAATATTAATATTTCCATGCCCTGAGATTAGTTTATTTTGAAATCGGTGCTAACTGTGGGAGGGCTGTGTGTGATTATAACCATTAGCACAGGTATTCACTACAACAGTTACTGCTCAGTGACCAGCAGTTAAATCCCTGTGCAATTTGAGCATCGAGACCTGGTGACATTGCTCTGGCTGAGGTCAGCTGATTCATTATATTAAGGTGTGGGGTCTGAATTTGGAATCTCTCAATCTCCAAAGCACCAAGAACATCTCAGTAGATATTGTGATGTTATTTGTGTGCACTATTTTAGTCCTCAAGAGAGTAAATCAGACACCCTGCTGTGCAATCCACACGATCTTCAGTTTATCAGATTTAGGAGCAGAATAAGGCCATTCAGCCATCGAGTATGTTCTACCATTGGTTCATGACTGATTTAGTTTCCTTCTCAACCCCATTCTCCTGCCTTTTGCCTGTAACCTATGACACCCTTACTAATCAAGATCCTCTCAACCTCCACTTACTATGTAACTATGAAAATGTCCACATCATACTAAAGGAAATGTAATAAAAATTGAGCAGATTCTACAAGAGGTAGGTGATCCACTCCAGCAGTGCGACTCCTGTGCTATAAAATTTAAAATTACACCCAACTATTGGAGGGGGAGGAGAAGATAGTGGCGCGATGCAGCGCGCGCGGCCACTCCAAATTGATATCGTATGTGTTAACTAGGGGCTGCGCACAATCCTGATTTGATGGAGATGGACGTGAGAAACACCGGAGGAACGCCTGGAGAAACTTCTGAAATGCCTGCTCTGCTGCCGCTGCTACTGTGCGATCGAGAATCTCCAGAAGGGAAGGCCCCAAATCCTCGGTTTTGCCTACTGCCAGGGCCGGGGTCAAAGCCCTCGACAGAGATGGTGCTCGGTGCTCGGTGTCAGAGGGCTGGTCGGAGGCTCAAAGTTTTCAGACGGACTCAAGAGTCGGCTGTGGTCAGGTGCTTCCAGGATGCAGCATCAGCAAGTTTGCGGTGCTGGAAGCTCATGGCAGGAAGAGTTTTTTTTCTTCCTTCTACCGACTGCGTGGGATGATGGAACTTTCAAGAGACTTTGAGACTTTTTTTTACTGTGCCCATGGTCTGTTCTTCATCAAACTACGGTATTGCTTTGCACTGTTGTTACTATATGTTATAATTATGTGGTTTTTGTCAGTTTTTCAGTCAGTTTGTCTTGTGTTTCTGTGATATCATTCTGGAGAAACATTGTATCATTCCTTAATGCATGCATTACTAAATAACAATAAAAGAGGATTGCGTGTCCTCATAATCTAATCTAATCTAATTTGTTTGAACATATAGAATTGTAAAATAATGATTCCACTTAAAGCTGCATTGTTGATCATTTGGGAATTTTCAGGAACATACACAAGAATTTAAAATAGTAAAACCAGGCAGTACTTTGGTCAGTCACATCTACTGATTCCCTCCGTCAGAACAACTGTACCATGTGGCCCAGGTTATGAACAAATCAGAGCTCATAATTCTTGCTCTACAAAGCTCTCAGCATTTGGTTGTCTCAGTCCAGTGATATGTGGCCTCATATGCCTTTATATCTTCTATTGTGCCTCATTTTATTTGATTATCATCCTGTGAAGCTCCATAGGACATTTTGTTACATTAGTGATCATACCTCCTTAGTTAATAGTCCAGTGCAGTACTGAGGGAGACCCATGCCATCAGAGATGTCAGTTTTTGGATGTTCATTAAACTAAGATCCCGTTTGAACTTCTAACTGAATGTAAATAATCTTACTTCACACACAGGTGTTCACTCTGGTATTCCAAGTATCATTTATCTCTCTGATTATCTCACTGTTTCAGCTTATTTGGTCATTTGGGACCTTGCTGGGAGCAAGTTACCTGCCATTCCCTACATTGCAACTGCACCAGCTCCATCACCGACAGAAAATATTGGTCTAAGATATTGAGATTGTTGAAAGGCACTTTAGGAATTCAAGTAATTCTTTTTTTTTCATATATTCTTTGTAGGTTAACACAATATAAAAAATCTCAAACAATCCCCTAGAAACAATAGGAACAGATTTAGCCAAACACAAGCTAGCAAATCTTATCCAATCTTAGTGTTGACATGATGCAAAAAAAATGTCATCAGCTTTGAAAACCTGCTGTTTATAATCTTTTATTATTAAATCTCCAGGCAATTACTGTGTGCCGCTGGACAGTGATAGACTCAGATATGTGACCCAGCAAGTCCTTAAGCAGAAGGTCAAGGGCATATCAATATAATGAATAGAGTTAACAGCTATAGTCTGCCTGTTTTCAGATGGAAATGGAAAAGCTCTTTTTAACCCAGTCAGCATGCCTGAAGGACTGGCACTGACATGTTGCTGGATTTCAATTCTGCTGCTTGTGAAGCTGCCCCTGAGATTTAATAGATTCAAGCAAGTTTCCAAAAAAAAAAATCCTGTTAGGAATTGGAGAAGGAAGAACAGAAGCTGTAACCAGCAAAATAAAAACTCTTCTCTGTGCCCCATATAACACTTTCTAAATATGTCATCTTGGTTTTGGCTGGATGTTGTACACACTGATAAGAGGCTCACAACCTTTGAAACCTGTATCAGTAACAGACAGTTCCAGGCAGGATGGATATAGGATAATACTCCCTCTACACAGTAACATCAAAGACAGTCAACAGATCATATCACAGGGCACATATAGAATAAAATTTGCTCTATACTGTACCACCAAACATGCCAGGCAGGGCACAAGAGATGTCAGAATTGCTGTAAAGCTTCCTGTTACTGTTTCATCAAACACTCCCTGGGCTGGTGTGACACAGGTACACACTCATGCCCTCTGAAATGTTGATTTAAAAAAATACAAGGAACATTACAATCCAAAGGGAGATGATGGAAGCACTAAAAAGCAAACAATCTCCTTTTTAGTTGATTCTTGTTGGTGCACAGATGTCAGGGTTGTGTTAACTTCTTGTTCCCCTGACTTAGAGCAACTAACAATTAAATGTAGACCATTCTACTTGCCTTGGGAGTTCTCATCCATGATCCTGACCACAGTTTACATATCACCAGCAGCCGATTATAAGCAAGCTCTCATGAAACTGCTCATCCCGATGCATTTCAAACTATTCTTGCCAACTTTAATCAGGTCTGTTTGAAGAAAACCCTGCCCAATTATCACCATCACGTAACCTGTTGCACCAGAGGTCCCAACACACTAGACTAGACCACTGCTACACTACAATATGGAATCCCTATCATTCCTTCCTGAGACCACATTTCAGCAAGTCAGATCATTCGGATGTACTCCTACTACCTGCATACAGATAGAGTCTAAAGAGCAAGGCTCCAGAGATCAAGACAACTAAGGGGTGGTTGCGGGAGTCTGAGGAACAGTTACAGGGTAGTCTTAAGTCAGTGAACTGGGCCACGCTCAAGATCTTATCTGAGGACCTGAATGACTATACCAGGGTTATTACAGACTTCATTAGAACAGCTGTGGATGAGTGTGTCCCCACAAAATCGTTCAGTGTTTTTCCCCAATCAGAAGCCCTGGGTGAACAATGAAATCTGGAGTCTGCTGAGAGCCAGATCAGAGGCATTTTCAAGTCTGGAGAACAAAAATGCTACGAGAGGTGCAGGTATGATCTCTGGAAAGCCAACTCTCAGGCGAGGTGGAGATTCCAGGCTAGACTGGAATCAGCAAGGGATGCTTGACAGCAGTGGCAGTGTTTGAATGCCATCAACTCCTACAAAGTTAAATCTTGCAACATAGGGGACAGCAGAGCTTTGCTTCCAAATGAGCTCAATGCCTTCTATGCTCGGTTTGATCACCAGAACTGGGAGAAACTATCACGCACCCTCGTGTCTCCCGATGGTCCTTTGGTCTCAGTATCAAAGGTGATGTGCAGGCTACCATCAAGAGAGTGAATCCAAGGAAAGCATCCAGTCCAGATGGAGTACCTGGCCGAGTACTGAGGACCTGTGCTGACCAGCTGGCTGATGTATTCATGGATATCTTCAACCTCTCGCTCCAGCAGTGTGTGGTATCCACATGCTTCAAGCAGGCTTCAATTGTACCTGTGCCCAAGACAGCATGGTAACCTGCCAAAATGATAATCACCCAGTGGCACTCACATCCACAGTGATGAAGTGTTTAGAGAGGCCTGTGTTAAAGCATATCAGCTCTTATCTGAGTGGCAACTTGGATCCGCACCAGTTCACCTACCGAAGCAACAGGTCTACTGCAGATACTATCTTGTTGATTCATCATGCAATCCTGGAACATCTGGACAGCAAAGATGCATCATGTTGCTCTTTATCGATTACAGCTTGGCATTTAACACCATCACCCCCTCAAAACTAAACAGTAAACTCCAAGACCTGGGCCTCAATAATCCCTTGTGCAATTGGATCCTGGATTTCCTCACTTGTATACTCCAGTCAGTTCGGATTGGCAAAAACATCTCCTGCACAATCTCCGTCAGTACAGGAACACTGCAGGGATGTGTACTTAGCCCCTTGCCCTACTCTCGTTATACCTTTGACTGTGTGGCTGAGTACAGCTCCAATACCATATACAAATTTGCCAATGACAACACTGTTATGGGTTGTATCAAAGTGGGTGATGAATCAACAAACAGGAGGGAGATTGAAGACTTGGCAGAGAGGTGTAATAGCAACAACCTCTCACACAATGTCAATAAGACCAAGGAACTGCTTGTAGACTTCAAAAGGGGGAAACCAGAGGTCCATGAGCCAGTAATTAAATTGCTGGGTGTCACTATCTCAGAGGGCCTGTCCAGAATATTATTGCGAATAAAGCATGACAGCATCTCAACTTCCTCAGGAGTCTGGGGAGGTTCAGCATGTCATTGAAAACTTGCCAAAATTCTATAGATGTGGGGTGGGAAGTGTGCTGACTGACTGCATGATGGCCTGGTTTGGGAACTCCAATGACCTTGAGCGGAAAATCCTACAAAGTTAGTGGATTTGGCCCAGTACATAATGGGTAAACCCTCCCAACCATTGAGCACATCTACATGAAACGCTGCCGTAGTAAAACAGCATCAGTCATCAAAGATCCTCACCACCCAGGCCATGCTCTTTTCTCACTGCTACCATCAAGTAGAAAGCATAAGCGCCTTAGGACTCACACCACCCTCAACCATCAGGCTCTTGAACAAACGGGGATAGTTACTCTCATTTAAGGACCCTGTTATATTGTTATTTCATGCTCATTATTTATTGCTATTTACTTACACCCGCATTTGTATAGTTTATTTACAGTTTAAATTTCCTGATGTTTACAGTTTACAAATCCTATTTACAGTTACTGTTCTATAGATTTGTTCTGTATGCCCAAGTAAAAATAATCTCAGCGTTATACATGGTGACATGTATGTACTCTGATAATGAATTTTACTTTGAACTTTGTAACCAGGGAACTGGCAGTTAATGGTTCATCTCCACACAGCAAGTTTCAAATCAGAGTCTGAAGAGACCCAAGGAATTAACAATAAAAATAACAATGTAAGAAATAGAATCACAAGCAAGCCATTTGAGCCCGTTCTGGCTTTCAATAACATCAGTTCTGCTCTGATCTTGGCCTCAACTTCTCTTTCCCATAACCATTTTCCTCACTTATATTCTAAAATGTACCTGTCAGTCTTGATCATATTCGATGATTCAACCTCTAGAACTCCTTGGGAAGAAAATTCCAAAGATTCATAACATCTTGGGAGAAAAATTTCTCCCCTTTGCTGACTTAGATGAGTGACCCTTGTTGTGAATCTCTGCCTTTTAGTCTTAACTTCATCATGAGAGGAAGCACCTACCCTGTGATGCCCCTCAGAACATGTTTCAATAAGATTATCTCTTCTGAACTCCAGATGTAGGCCAAAGCAACACACACAAAATGCTGGAGGAACTCAGCTAGTCAGACAGCATCTATGGAAATAAATAAACAGTCCACATCTGAAGAAGAGTCTCAGCTCTGAATGTCAACTGCTTATCCATTTCCATAGATGTTGCCTGACCTGCTGAGATTCTGCAATGTTCTGTGTGTGTGTGTGTGTGTGTGTGTGTGTGTGTGTGTGTGTGTGTGTGTGTATTGCTATGGATTTCCAGCATCTGCATACTTTCTTGTGTTGAAGATGTTGGCCCAACTTGTTTAGCCTTTCCTAATGAACAATGTCTTCATCTCAAGAATCTACAAAGCAAACCTTTATTTCTGAATTGCTTGCAAGGCAAGACATATTTCTCCAACATATGTCCAAAACTCGACACAACCCTCGAGCTGAGGTGTCACCAATACCATGTATAGTTGTGGAAATGACGTCCTTTCTCTTTGCAATGAAGATTACTGCCTCATTAATTACACAAACCAACCACCTGCATGCTAATTCTGTGCACAGAGACCCTCAGATCCTAATATATAAACATTTTCTGCAGTTTTTCTGAGTGTATACAACAGCTTGCTCTTTTATTCTTTCTACTGGAAGATAACTGAACATTTCTCCACATTCTACTCTATTTACCAAAATTTTACCATCTTGCTTCATCAACATTTTTTTGGCCAGTTAATCACTGAAGGCTATTCCATTGTTCAACCCAGCATTTAAGAGATTCCACTGACAGACACATTCTCCTCTCTCCTCCCATTCAGCGTTTTACAGGGACTGTTAGAGTCATAGCAAAGTGCAGCAAAGAAATAGGCACTTGGACCCATCTAGCCCATGCTGAACCAGTTAAACTACCTACTACCATCAACCTGCTCCAGGAACATCGCCCCTCCATCACCCAACCATTCATACCTATTCAGACTTCTCTTAAACATTGAAAACGAACTTGCATGCACCAAGTGCTGGCAGCTCGACCCACTCTCTCATGACCCTCTGAGTTTCCTCTCATGTTCCCCTTAAACTTTTCATCTTTCACCCATGACCTCTGGTTGTAGTCCCACTCAACCTCAGTGGAAAAAGCCTACTTACATTTACCCTATCTATACTCCATATAATTTTATATACTTCTATGAAATATCCTCTCAATTGTCTGCATTTGAAGGAATAAAGTCCTAACCTATTCAATCCCTCCCTATAACTGAGGTCCCCCGGACCTGGTTACATCCTTGTACATTTTCTATGTACTCTTTCAAGCTTATTTACATCTTTCCTTAGGTAGGTAAACAAAACTGCACACAATACTCCAAATTAGGCCTCACCAATGTCTAATACACCTTCAACAAAACATCCCATCTCCTGTACTCAATACTTTGATTTATGATTTGTTTCACGATACCCTTGTCTACTCTTTCCGACAATTACAACCTGCGCCCCCCTTTTCCAAATCTTATAGCACTTTGCAACTTTAGGTGATGTAATACCTGTTCTTTCACCTCTTCCCATCCCACCATGTAGTGACTCAAATATTCTTTTTTTGGAAAGCAATGATTATTTTGCACTTCCAATCTAATGTACTGTATTCAGCGCTCACAGGGAATCGAAATGCAGATCGCTTTGGAGAATACCCACATTCAGTTAAAAGGAGTGAACTGATCTTTCTGTTGCTCAGCACGTATTTCTCCATTCCACACTCACTCTGACCCATCATTTTGCCTCCTGAAAACTTGAAGAACAGCACCTCAACATCCATCTGCTCACTTTGCAGTCTTTTTAATGCCTGATATTAAACTCTGCTACTTCAGGTAACTCAATTTCTTTGTGTGTATCAGAAACCCATCTGTGATATTGGTTCAGCTTGTTTGTTTACTTTTTCTCTGCATCCTGCCTGACCTGGTCGACATGTCTTGCTGCTCTGCATTTTATAACTCCTGCATTCCTCTATCAGTGTTCTTTTGCTTGTGTTAGTACTCTCTAACTGGTCTCATTCACTTGTTGACCTTGTTTACAGTAATTTTCATTATTTACTGTCTCGGAGACATCATCCCTTTACCATTTTCCCTGAGCTCCTTTTGTGTCCTTCCCCGCTCCAATAAGGAGTCTTCAAACTGAGATGTCAAATCTGTTTCCTCTTCCTTCTGATGCAGCCTGACCTGCTGAGTACTTCTGCTTCTAATTTATTCCAATTATCCCAGTGAAAATCCAAGGATTTTAGACCATACAATATAGAAGCAGAATTAGACTATTTGGCCCATCAAGTCTGCTCCACCATTTCATCATGTCTAATCCAATTTTTTTCTCAACCCCAACCTCCTGCCTTCGCCCCGTACCCCTTTATGCCCTGACCAATCAAGAATCCATCAGTCTCTGCCTTAAATATATATAATGACTTGGCCTCCACAGCTGCCCGTGGCAAAGAATTCCATGGATTCACCACTCTCTGGCTAAATAAACTCCTCCTCATCTCCATTCTAAAAGGATGCCCCTCTATTCTGAGACTGTGTCGTCTGGTCTTAGACTATCTCACCATAGGAAACATTCACTCCACATCCACTCTGTCAGGGCCTTTCACCATTCGATAGTTTTCAAAGAAGTCAACCCTTATTTTTCTGAATTCTAGTGAATACAAGCCCAGAGCTATCAAACGTTCTTCATATGAAAAGCCATTCAATCCTGGAATAATATTCATGAACCTCATTTGAACCCTCTTCAGTTTCTAAGATAAGGGGCCCAAAACCGCTCACAATGCACCAAGTGAGGCCTCATCAGTGCATTATAAAGTCTTGACATTACATCCTTGCTTTTATATTCTAGCTTTATATATTCTAGATTGTACGATAAATCTCTTGGCTTCCTGTGCTCTGTGCTCGCGCAAGCATTCCTGCAGGATCAACAACCACAAGTTAATTACCTTCAACAACAGTGCTTGATTCTTATGTGTAAACTAAGGTTTTAACACCCACTCCTCACTTGTCATTCCCAAACAAGCATTCCTGGGCACTCCCAAATATTAAAGCCTCCCAGCATATTTAAAGCAGAGAATATCATGAGTATATTACACTTTGACGAGGATGCATGCTGCAAACAGCCTCATTGACTTTGAGGTTCAGGAGATTAGAAAGGAAAACGGAGTTCTCCTCTTGATCGTCATGTATTCAGACAGCAGTAAAGGACAGGATTAGATTGGGCTGTAATGGTCCATGTATTCAAATTTTCACCTATTCAGTCAATACCTAACAATGCACATCAGTTATCAGATGGATAACCAGAATACTCCTCCATGTCAGAACAGCAGATTCAGCAGAGACAAAAGAAATTACCACGTTACCATAAAATAATTAGATCCATTCGTGACCTGTAGTTTATGTTCTTGAATTTACAATGAATCGGATTTGTTTTAGAAGGTTAATCACAAAAAAAAGACACCGCAGGAAAGATTTGGAACGAAGAATGTGACTGCCACTCTGATACTGAGAGACTGACAGCACAGCTTTGGTGACACACAGATCAATAAGTGGAAGCCTGAAGACCCATTCTGTGGAAACCTTTCGTGCTCAGGGAATATTAAAGGGTGTTTTAACTCATCAACTAGAGCTTTTAGCAGTCAGCACACAGTTCACCTGTATAGAGACATAGAAACATAGAAAGCCTACAGCACAATATAGGCCCTTCGGCCCACAATGCTGTGCTGAACATGTACTTACTTCAGAAATTACCTAGGGTTACCCACAGCCCTCTATTTTTCGAAGCTCCATGTACCTATCCAGGAGTCTCTAAAAAGACGCTATCGTATCCACCTCCACCACCATCGCTATCAGTCTATTCCACACACTTTGCGTAAAAAACTTACCCTGACATCACCTCTGTCCCTACTTCCAGGCACCTTAAAACTGTGCCCTCTTGTGTTAGCCACTTCAGCCCTGGAAAAAAGGCCTCTGACTATCCACACGATCAACGTCTCTCATCATCTTATACACCTCTAACAGGTCACCTCTCATCCTCCGCCACTCCAAGGAGAAAAGGCCAAGTTCACTCAACCTCTCATAAGGCATGCTCCCCATCCAGGCAACGTCCTTGTAAATCTCCTTTGCACCCTTTCTATAGTTTCCACATCCTTCCTGTAGTGAGGTGACCAGAACTGAGCACAGTACTCCAAGTGGGGTCTGATCAGGCTCCTATATAGCTGTAACATTACCTCTTGGCTCTTAAACTCAATCCCACAGTTGATGAAGGCCTTCTTAACCTCAGAGTCAACTTGCGCAGCAGCTTTGAGTGTCCTATGGACTCAGACCCCAAGATCCCTCTGATCCTCCACACTGCCAAGAATCTTACCATTAATACTATATTCTGCAATCATATTTGACCTACCAAAATTAACCACCTCACACTTATCTGGGTTGAACTCCATCTGCCACTTCTCAGCCCAGTTCTGCATCCTATCAATGTCCCGCTGTAACCTCTGACAGCCCTCCACACTATCCACAACACCCCCAACTTTTGTGTCATCAGCAAATTTACTAACCCATCCCTCCACTTCCTTATCCATGTCATTTATAAAAATCATGAAGAGAAGGGGGTCCCAGAATAGATCCCTGAGGCACAGCACTGGTCACCAACCTCCATGCAGAATATGACCCATCCACAACCACTTTTTGCCTTCTGTGGGCAAGCCAATTCTGGATCCACAAAGCAAGGTCCCCATGGATCCCATGCCCCTTTACTTTCTCAGTAAGCCTTGCATGGTGTACCTTATCAAATGCCTTGCTGAAATCCTACGCACTAAATCTACTACTCTACCTTCATCAACTTGTTTAGTCACATCCTCAAAAAATTCAATCAGGCTTGTAAGGCACGACCTACCTTTGACAAAGCCATGCTGACTATTTGTAATCATATTATGCCTCTCCAAATGTTCATAATTCCTGCCTCTCAAGATCTTTTCCACCAATTTACCAACCACTGAAGTAAGACCCACTGGTATATAATTTCCTGGGCTATCTCTACATCTACAACCTTCCAATCCTCCGGAACCGCTCCCATCTCCATTGTCGATGTAAAGATCATTGCCAGAGGCTCAGCAATCTCCTCCCTCACCTCCCACATTCACCTGGGGTACATCTCGTCCGGTCTCAGAGATTTATCCAACTTGATGTTTTCCAAAAGCTCCTGCACGTCCTCTTTCTTAATGTCTATATGCTCAAGCTTTTCAATCTTCTGTAAGTCATCCCTACAATCACCAAGATCCTTTTCCATTGTGAATACTGAAGCAAAGTATTCATTAAGTACCTCTGCTATCTCCTCTGGTTCCATACACCCTTTTCCACTGACCTATTCTCGCATGTCATCCTCTTGCTCTTCACATACTTGTAGAATGCCTTGGGGTTTTCTTTAATCCTGCTCACCAATGCCTTTTCATGGTCCCTTCTGGCTCTCCTAATTTCATTCTTAAGCTCCTTCCTGCTAGCCTGATAATCTTCTAGATCTCTATCATTACCTAGTTTTTTGAACCTTTCGTAAGCCTTTCCTTTTCTTGACTAGATTTTCAATAGCCTTTGTACACCACAGTTCCTGTACCCTACCATCCTTTCCGTGTCACATTGGAACGTATCTATGCAGAACGCCTCTCAAATATCCCCTGAACATTTCAGCCATACATTTCCCTAAGAGCATCTGTTTCCAATTTAATTAAACACTTTCCTAACTTGTCTGTTCCGATCCCTCTCTAATGCTATGGTAAAGGAGATAGAATTGTGATCATTATCTCCAAAATGCTCTCCTACTGAGAGACCTGACATCCGACCAGGTTCATTTCCCAATACCAGATCAAGTACAGCCTCTCCTCTTGCAGGCTTATCTACATATTGTGTCAGGAAACCTTCATGATCACACCTAACAAACTCCACCCCATCTAAATCCCTTGCTCTAGGGAGATGCCAATCAATATTTGGGAAATTAAAATCTCCCACCACGACAACCTTATTATTATTACATCCTTCCAGAATCTGTCACTCTATATGCTCCTCAGTGTCCCTGTTGCTACTGAGTGGTCTATAAAAAACACCCAGTAGAGTTATTGACCTCTTCCTGTTTCTAACTTCCACCCACAGCGACTCAATAGACAATCCCCCCATGACTTCCTCCTTTTCTGCAGCCATGACACTCTCTCTGATCAGCAGTGCCACACCCCCACCTCTTTTGCCTCCCTCCATGTCTTTTCTGAAACATCTAAAGTCTGGCACTCTAAGTAACCATTCCAGTCCCTGAGCCATCCAAGTCTCTATAATGGCCACAACATCATAGCTCCAAGTACTGATCCACGCTCTCAGCTCATCCGCTTTGTTCATGATGCTTCTTGCAGTAAAATAGACACATCTCAAACCATCGGCTGAGAGTATCCCTTCTCTATCACCTGCCTATCCTCCCTCTCGCACTGTCTCCAAGCTTTCTCTATTTGTGAGCTAACCGCCCCTTCCTCCATCTCTTCAGTTCAGTTCCCACCCCAGCAATTCTAGTTTAAACTCTCCCCAATAACCTTAGCAAACCTCCCTGCCAGGATACTGGTCCCCCTTGGATTCAAGTGCAACCTGTCCTTTTTGTACAGGTCGCGCCTGCCCCAAGAGGTCCCAATGATCCAGAAATCTGAATCCCTGTCCCCTGCTCCAATCCCTTGGTCACGCATTTATCCTCCACCTCACTCTATTCCTATACTCACTGTAACAATTCCCATAACAACAATTGGATTGCTCATTATATATTTTTCAACAGTAATGCATGTACCTCTGTGGTAACAGCTCTTAGCAATGATGCTGGGCCAATAAAACTGCATTGGCACTTACCTGGTTTTAGGGGATGTTGTTAACCATTCTTCATGTTTTTCAAATGTTATTAAGTAGGCTGCAATTTCCTGAAAAAGATAAACAGGGGAAGACCAATTTAGATACAAAGTGAAATTCATACAACATTGCCAATTCCAATCCAACAAGGTCCCTGTAAAAATAATATAAAGTGAGTGTTCATGTACATCACTTTTCAAAAGAAATTAACCAAGGTTAATAAATTCCTAAATACAAGCTATATTTATTTATTTAAAGATACGACTTGGAACAGTGTTCCTTCCAGCCCATGGAGCCTCACTGCCCAACAACCCTAGCCTAATCACAGGACAATTTACAATGACCAATTAACCTACTAACTGGTATATATTTGGACTGTGGGAGGAAACTAGAGCACCTGGAGGAAACCCAGGCAGTCATGAGGAGCATATCAGCTCCTTACAGAAGGCGCCAAAATTGAACCCTGATCTCTGAAGCCCCGAGCAGCAATAGCAACGCGCTTACTGCCATGCTATAGTGGCACCCCCTGTAGTGTAAGTTCATAATACAGTGACGACAGATAACAATTCCACTGGTTTGTTTAGAAAGCACATAGGAGATTCCCCTGTCAGACACATTCTCCTCTCTCCTCCCTATCTGGCATTTCACAGGAACTACTCTGTTCATGGTTCCCTTGTTTGCTCTTCCATTTCCACCAACCCCTCCTCCTTGCTTCCCACAACACACACCCAAATCTTCTGGCACTTTCTACCTGCAAGTAATGTCCTTTCACCTCTTCCCATCCTATTAAACAGTGGCCTAAATATTCTGTATTGTGGCAAAGAAATTACATTGTACTTTTACGAACAAAAGTCCTGCTGAAGGGTATGTGTGTGTGTGTGTGTATGTGTGTATGTATGGGGGGGGGGGCTTGGATTTCCAACATCTGCAGCCTTTGTTTATAATTCAAATCTTTGCTTTAGAAAGTACATTAGTCTTTTTTTTCCATATTTTAAACCTGACCTCAGCCACTTGCTCCTGCATTTCTTATCCTGTGCCTGAGCATCCATTGAGCCATCTCCAAGGCTTACCCCTCCCCTGCAGCAATATCAATAATTGCAATGAGTCTAGCACCCATAGCATCAAAGGAAGGAGGATATAAAGTCTGTAATGTTTGTGCTGACTCTTTATGCAGCCATCTAATTAGTCATGTTCTTTTAATAAATGCCGTAAAATGAATGGTTCTGCTGGCCTCTGCCCTTAGTTTTCAGACTAAACAGGTTTAGCTGGTTGAACTCCTCCAGCTTGATAGAGTACACCTCCTCTATCAACAATAGTAATTAAATTAGCCAAGTCCTAACTGAATTCAACAACAGGACTACAGTAGTTCAGGTGCAAATTGTTCAAGATTTTTACTAAGGAGAAACTATGATAAATGACTAGAATAAATAGCGACATTAACCCCAGTAGGGCACCAAACATGGTAGCAACTGGTTCGAGTAGCTTGAAGAGAATAAACCCTATTAGGATATAGTTCCTAAATTATCAAATATTCATATGTATACTTGCAATCATTGCCATAGATAAGGAAAATTTTGAATTGAATTATTTCGACACGAGATGCCGCATGAGACAAGAGTCACTTCTGTCTTAAGCTGCAATAGCTTCCGCCTCCTGCAAGTGAAAGGTTCCAATGAAAAGTACTGTAACATCACCCACTCTAAGCAATGTTTCAATTAAAACTGAGGACTCTTGGCAACATAGGCAACACTACTGGATCATTTCAGACACATTTGTTTTTTGTTTAAAGACCTGTCTTCTTTGTGGCCCTATAAAAATCCCTTTAACCTGCATTAATTTATGCCAGTGCTCCAGACTTAGAGACTGACCCTATAAACAACAAGGTCTTTTAAAGTTTCCATCCTGAAGCCTGTTGGTAATAGCAAGTGCGTGGCAATTCTGTGCTGTGGATGTTGTCGGAATTGTGATGAGTCTGCCCAACTCATTGCAAGGCAGAGTGCAGCAATAAAAGCATCCTCTTTTTATCACCATTCAAATGACTAGTCCCATTGTCTTCACTGTCTTCAAGATTCAAGCAATGCATTATAAACAGAGCAGTAGATGGATGGAACATATTACACAAAACCCTGCAGACTTAGACAGCCTCTGACACCCTCAGAACAATCATAAAGTCAGACGTACCAACAACAGGGGACAATCGTTGGATGTGCAAAAAGCAACTTCTGAAAAATTCATGACAATTTGTATGATTGAGTTCCCAGGTTTCTCACAAACCTAAGCCACTGCAACATTTATGTGAAAACGCAGGTAAATATCCGTGAGAGAAAAGATTACAATTGCATTTTTAATGATTATATATGAGGAAAAGGCATTGTTGGCAATGCCAGTGTTTAACGTCCATCATTGGCTGAAGGAGGTGGTGACCCACAGTCCTGAACTGCTGCAGTCCTTCTGGTGAGCAGGGACTCCAGGATCTGTACCCAGTAAACGAAGAACCATTCATTTCCAAGTCTGTAACTTGGAGTAGAATCCACACATGGCTCCTTTCATATACACCTGCAACTGTTTTCCTGGTGGTAGACACAGTGTGTTTGGGAGTCACTGTTGAAGCAAAGCCAGCAAGTAATTGTGTTTTAGTGGGTATACACTGTGGGAGAAGACTAACATGTAGGGTGGTAGATAGGATAACTGCCAAGCATTCTGCTTTGTCCTGTATTATGTTAAATTTCTTCAATGATGTTGGACAACTTCCTGACTTGTGATGAAAATGCTAATTTTGTGGCTCTGAGGCAAAGATGTTTGATTCCCATTTTGTACAATTTCAAACCATTCTTACACATTGAACTGTCCTAAAGTGCTCTGCCAGGTTTTCCAGCTATAGATGAAGATAAGTGTGAAGCTACCAAAGGAGTACTATTCTATAGGTTGATTTTAATGCCATTCTGTATCCTCAGACCTTCTCTTTGCCCTTTTCTCTCTGACAACCACCCTCATCACATCCTTAGATTAGATTAGATTAGATTATGAGGACACGCAGTCCACTCTTATTGTCATTTAGTAATGCATGCATTAAGAAATGATACAATGTTTTTCCAGAATGATATCACAGAAACACATGACAAACCAAGACTGAAAAACTGATAAAAACCACATAATTATAACATATAGTTACAACAGTGCAAAGCAATACCGTAATTTGATAAGAACAGACCATGGGCACGGTAAAGTCTCAAAATCTCTCGAAAGTCCCATCACCTCACGCAGACAGTAAACCTCCAGTGCCAGCAACTTGCTGATGCAGCATCCCGGAAGCATCCGACCACAGTCCGGCTCCGAGTCCGTCCGAAAACTTCGAGCCTCTGACCAGCTCTCCGACACCGATGCACCGAGCACCATCTCTGCCAAGCGCTTCGACCCCAGCTCCGACAACAGGCAATAGGCAAGGCCAAGGATTTGGAGCCTTCCCTCCGGAGATTCTCGATTGCACAGTAGCAGCAGCAACGAAGCAGGCATTTCAGAAGTTTCTCCAGATGTTCCTCCGTGCTTCTTTACGTCTGTCTCTATCAAATCAGGATTGTGCACAGCATCCTACTTCACAGATACAATATCATTCAGAACAGCCGCGCGTGCTGCGTCGCGCCGCCATCTTCTCCTCCCTCTGGAGGAGGGTATCCTCAATGCCCTCCTTTACAACGTGAGTGGCCCTGGAAATTTTATTTATTTAGGAATATGGTGCAGAATAGAAACTTCCAGCCCAACAAGTCACACGCCCAGCAAGCTACTTATTTAACACTAGCCTAATCAATGAATAAACTGACTTCAGAAGAGCAAGGAAGTGCTGACTTTCAGAAGGATGAGGGGGGCTCTCATTGAGGCCTTTCGAATGTTGAAAGGCCTAGACAGAATAGATGTGGGAAGGATGTTTCCCATGGTGGGAGAATCTAGGACAAGAGGGCACAGCCTCAGGATAGAGGGGCGCCCTTTCAAAACAGAGATGCAGAGAAATTTCTTTAGTCAAAGGGTGGTGAATTTCTGGAATTTGTTGCCACATGCAGCTGTGGAGGCCAGGTCATTGGGTATATTTAAGGCAGAGATTGATAAGTTCTTGATTGGACATGGCATCAAAGGTTATGGGGAGAAGGCCAGGAACTAGGGTTAAGGAGGAGACAGAAAAAAAGGATCAGCCATGATTGAATGACAGAGCAGACTCGATGGTCCAGATGGCCTAATTCTGCTCCTATGTTTTATGGTCTTATATACAACAATATTGTTCCAAATTAAATTCCCCTGTGGATTAAATGGTAGCTCTTTCATTTCTCAGTCAGCAGCACAAAAACACAGACAACAAATATACAAGCATAAAGTTTACTGTGGCATTCCCAAAGCAGTTACAATGGAACATTGCATTGTTGGAGATGTCATCTTTCAAATGAATCCTTACATTGAAACCCCAAGTTTTCTCAGAAATGCATAAATATTTCTGTGTCCAACTCAATATTTATTTCCCAAAAAATTTTGAAAGAGATTAGTTGATTGCTATCCAACATTTCCGACACTACATCAATGAATACAATTTTTCAGCACTCCAGTGACTGAAAAGTACTTCAGCCATCCTGAGGTCCTGAAAGGCACTGCAAAAGTCTTTGTTTCTTCTGCCTTATTCCCAGCAGTACAGCAGTCTCCTTCAAAGTTCCAGTGTGACATTTCCCACAGCAAACATCACTGAATGAGCCTGCCAATTCTTGCTGAATTATGGCCAGTTTCAAGTCACTGATGCATGTTCACAAACTCATTTTTTAGACTTGAGTCCCCACAATAAGAAACTGGTTTACAAACCATTCACTGTTCGCTCCTTCTTTTGCTTCTATAAACTATATTTTATAGCCTTCACATCGATGGTAGGTGACAGTATAAAACTTGTTATTCCACTGGCGTTACTCCATAAGTACAGAATAGCACTTTAAGCAGTGTTGCTTATCCAGTCACAGGCCCCAACAGACCAATTTCACTGAACAATTCTTTCCTTGCTACATAATCTGGATGGTGTGCATCTAAACCTCAGTGCCACAAATCTTTCCTGCTAACACTTCCAGCAGCAAATAGTTCTAGGATACTGATGCAAATTAAGAGAACTGGAAACAATCCAAATAGCTGGAAACCCAGAGGCGCTGGTTGGTTTGTACTGAAGCACTGCACCTCTGGAGCAATGTATTGGTTTTGGAGTGAGTGTGGTGCTAAAAGGGTTAATTCTTTATGATGCATTACATAAAGGATGCAGGAAAGCAGATGAGCAATAAAAATTGTGTGGTAGTTTTAATGAAGTGATTAAGTAGTGGAAGGTGGAGAGAAACTTTCCATTACAGGAAATTCAGGAAAATGGGTTACAACCTTAAGAATAGACCTAATTAATTCAAGGGTGATGTCATGAACTCACTGCTGCCGAGGAGAAAGGTCAATTGAAAATTTCAAAACTAGTATTTTTATGAAGCAAGGATATTAAGAGATATAACATTGAAGCATTTAGATGGAATTATGAGCAGTTCAGCTATGAATCAAATGCTAAAGCAGACTGCAGTGGACAACTGGTCTCTGCCTGTCCCTCTGCTTGTCAAGTATCTATCCCCTGGCCCTCCTGTGAAATGTGCTAGGCTGTTCATCTTGTGCCAGTTAGTGATCGGTGAGTATTTGTCTCTTCCTCCCCTGACAGCGTCAAGTGTCTGCCTCTCCTCAGAGACTCACAGAAGTACAAATGAAACACTGCTCATCATTAGGCCATTCCGCTGCGGAGGGTTCCACAACTGTATCTTGGCCGACAGCCACACCTATACACCTTCTAGCAGAGGTCATAAGAAATCGGAAGCCTGATTGCACTCCCTCTCTAAGGATTGTGGGGCACTAATGACATTTCTATGTACCTGAGATCTGCTAGCTCAGCAAAGATCCAGGATCAAACCTTGTAGCTGTGTACGGTTCAATATTTCACCGCTGAATTAACAGACAGTTTAAACCATCAATTTTTATGTATTCATTTCTTGCATAATTAGGAAGAAGCTATTTAATTTTCCATGTGATTCAATCACAGGTGTTGAGGTTAAGCAATCCCCAGCGACTCTTAAATTTGCCCAGGGCAGCCGGCATTTTATGCTCACTGCGATGTCCTTGCCGTGTGAAACAGATGTGATAAGGAGCACACCAGGTGAGCACTGCAGTGGCAGCTGCCATCTTTCACCTAGCACACAGCCAATAAAGTACAGACAGAAGTGGGAGAAGGATAATGGAATTTTAATGTCAATGCAATAGTTTATAGAAATTGTTATTACTAGCTACTGTTATCTAGTTTTCTAGTTATCAAATGACTAAGTATCTGCCCCACAAGAGCTGACAGCATCAAATCTGGATGGAAATCCACCCTGCTACATGTGAGTTCACTGTGGCTCAGTCTAACTCTCCAGATCACCGATTCTCATGATTTATATTATACTTACAGTAAGAAGCCCAAAGCGCTCACACTGACTGCAATTGTTCCAGCTATGAGGCTAAGCAATAAGTGGTCTTTTAGGTGTCTGCAATAGAATGTGAAAAATTGAACTTGGGGGAAATAATTTTTCCTCTTAGTCAAAATGTCTCTTGGAGAGGTTTTTTGGTGTTTGTGTTTAATCAAGATAGCCCTTCACTGAACTGAAGAGCTTTAAAATAATTCTTTGGGATTGAAGTATTGCTGTTTAAGGCTAGAATTTGTTGCCTTTCCCAAATTGTACTTCAAAGGTGATGAGGTGAGCTGGCTTCTTGAGTTCCATGGTTCTTGTGGTGAGGGTACTCCTACTGTGCTGTTAAAGAGGGGTTTTAAGGGATTAAACCTACTGATGATAAAGGACCAGACATACATTTTCAAATCTGTAAGGTGTGTGACTTGGAAGGATACCTGTAGTTTATGGTGTCCCAGTGTCTCATGCCTTTGCCCTTCTTGGTGAAATTATGTTTACTGTGTCCTGCTGCAGCAGATAATAAAGCAAACTGCTTTGGTTTATATGTTGCAGAGCTTTTTAAATGTTATTAGAGCTGCACTCTTCCAGCCAAGTATTAGTGTATTCCATATGCTCGTGAGTTACACCTTGTAGATGTGGAAACACTTGTGTTCCAGAGGTGAGCACTCAACACTGGCTACATCAGCTTTTTATCCAATGTGATTTATGTAGCAGGACTAATTAAGCTTTTAGTCAATGGTGATCCCTAAGATGTTGATGATGTGTGTTTTGGCAATGATAATGCTTTTGAATAGGTATATAAATTTTCTCTTGATCATGAAGGTCATTATCTGGCACTGCCCTGGTGTGATTATCAACCTGTGCCTAAAATTTGTCTAGGCCTTTCTACTTGAATGGAATGCCTGATTTGCTGCAGAGTTGCAGTAGAGCAGAATACTGTACAATCATCAACAAATGTTTTTGCTTCAGACTCTGGTGACATTGGTGAAGCAGGAAACACTTGGGCCGAAGACAATGACCCGAGAACTCCTGCACTATTGTGTTGGGACTGGGATTCTTGACTTTCAACAACCAAAAGCATCTTCTTTAATAAGAGGTCTGAATCTAACTATTGCAGTGCTTTACCTTTGATGCCCTTTAAATTCAGTTTTATTGAGATGCCTTAATCAAATGCTACCTCAATAACAAGAGCAGTCATTATTACATTACCTCTGGACTTCAGCTTCATATTTGCATCAACGCTCTAATGAGATCTGCAGTAGAGTGGTCCTGGTGAAACTCAACTGGCATTATTACTGAGTAAGTCCCACTTGACTGCACTGTCAGTGACACCTTCTATTACAATGCTGATGACTGAGGGTAGACTTTTGGGTAGTAATTAGCTGAAATGGATTTCTGAACAGGACATGCCTGGGAAGTTTTCCACATTATCAGGTGTATGTCAGTACCGAAACAGTTTGGCTAGAGGTGCAGCTGGTTGTGGAGGTCAGCACTGCAGTATAAAAGTTGTGTGGATTGTACAGTGAGGCTCCAATCCTCCAGTATAGCATTGCCTTTTCAAAAGAGAGGATGAGATATATCAGTCTCAGGCCTGCAAATTTATCTGTTTTCAAAAATGCTAGATCGCAAATATTCAAAGTTCAAAGTGAATTTATTATCAAAGTACATATATATTACCATATACAACCCTGAGATTAATTTTCTTGTGGGCATCCACAGTAAGTACAAAGAAACACAATAGAATAATGAAAGACCGCACACAAGACAGACAAACAATGTGCAAAAAGAGAACAAATTGTGCAAATAGAAAAAGAAAAAAAATTAAGCAATAACTATTGAGACCATGAGATCAAGAGTCCTGAAAGTGAGTTCATAGGTTGTGGGAACATTTCAGTGTCGAGGTGAGTGAAGTTGAGTGAAGTTATCCCCTCTGGTTGAAGAACCTGAAGGTTGAGAGGTAATAACTGTCCCCCTATCTGGTGGTGTGGGTCATGAGGCTCTTGCATCTCTTTCCCAATAGCAGCAGCAAGAAGACAGCACAGTCTGGATGGTTAGGGTCACTTTTCCTGTGACAGTGCTCCATGTGCATGTGCTTCTTGGTGGGGAAGAATTTACCTGTGATGGACTGGGCCATATCCACTACTTTTTGTAGGCTTGTCTATTCAAGGGCATTGGCATTTCCATATCAGGCTGTGATGCAACCAGTCAATACACTCTCCACAGCACATCTATGGAAGTTTGTCCAAGTTTTAGATGACATGCCAAATCTACACAAACTTCAAAGAAATTAGAAGTGCTGTCATGCTTTCTTTCCATTGGCACTTATGTGCTGGATCCGGGACAGATCCTCTGAAATCATAACACCAAGGAATTTAAAGCTGCTGATCCTCTCCACCTCTAATCCCATGATGAGCACTGGCTCATGGACCTCCAGTTTCCACCTCCTGAAGTCAATAATCAGCTCCTTGGTATTGCTGACGTTGAGTGAGAGGTGGCTGTCATGGCACCATTCAGACATATTTTCAATCTCCCTCCAATATGCTGATTCAACACTGCCTTTGATTCAGCCAATGGCAGTGATATCATGTACAATCTTAACTATGGAGCTGTGCTTAGCCACACATTCATAAATTATAAAGTGTGCAGAGCAGGGGGCTAAGCACACGTCCTTGTGGTGCACCTGTGCTGAGTCCTGATGAAGGGCCTCGACCCAAAGTGTCAACTGTTTATCCATATTCAGCACTCGCGGCCGCTCCAAATTGATATATTTGTGAAGTAGGATGCTGTGAACAGTCCTAATTTGATGCAGACAGCTGTGAGAAGCATGGAGGAACATCTGGAGAAACTTCTGAAATGCCTGCTTCACTGCCACTGCTAATGAGCGATCGAGAATCTCCGGAGGGGAAGGCCCCAAATCCTCAGCTTTGCCTATTGCATGTTGCCGGGGTCAGGGTCAAAGCGCTCAGCAGAGATGGTACTCGGTGCCCGACAGCTGGTCGGAGGCTTGAAGTTTTCGGATGGACTGAGAGTCGAACTGTGGTTGGGTGCTTCCAGGATGCTGCATCAACAAGTTTGCGGCGCTGGAAGCTCATGGCAGGAAGAGTTTTCTTCCTTCAACCGTCTGCGTGAGATGATGGGACTTTCGAGAGACTTTGAGACTTTTTTTTACCGTGCCCATGGTCTGTTCTTCTATCAAATTATGGTATTGCTTGCACTGTTGTAACTATATGTTATAATTATGTGGTTTTTGTCAGTTTTTCAGTCTTGCTTTGTCCTGTGTTTCTGTGATATCACACTGGAGGAACAAATTGTATCATTTCTTAATGCCTGCATTACTAAATGACAATAAAAGAGGACTGTGTGTCTTCATAATCTAATCTAATATCCCCAGATGCTGCCTGGCCTGCTGAGCTCCTGCAGCACTGTGTGTGTAATGTGCTGATGGTGATTGTGGAGGAGATGTTGTTGCCAATCTGAACTGACTGGGGTCTGCAAGGAGGGAAATTGAGGATCTAGTTACACAAGGAGGTATTGAGGCCAAGGTCTTGAGGCTTATTAAGGATAATAAGCTTTGAGGGAGTGATATTATTGAATGCTGAGCTGTAGTCAGTGAACAGCATTCTGATAAATGTACCTTCACTGTCCAAATGTTCCAGGGTTAAATGAACAACCAAAAAATTGGCATCTGCTGTTGACCTGTTGTGACTGTAGGGAAATTGAAGCAGATCCAGGTTGCTTCTCAGGCAAGAGTTGATGTGTTTTATCTCCAGTCTCTCAAAGCACTTCATCACGGTGAATCTAAGTGCTATTGGATGGTAGTCATTGAGGCAGGTTACCATATTCTTCTTAGGCACCGGTATAATTGAAGCCTGCTTGAAGCAAGTGGGTACCTCAGACTGCTGAAGCAAGAGGTTAAAGGTATCAGTGAACACTTCAGCCAGTTGATCAGCACAGGTCTTCAGTACTAGGCCAGGTACCCCACCTTTGCCAGATGCTTTCCATGAATTCACCCTCCTGAAGAATGCTCTCACATCAGCCTCAGAGACTGAAATCTGTATTTCTTCTCTTTCTGTGTTTATTATATTCAATGTTTCACACACTTCCTCCTTAACCACAACTTTAGAATCATCTCTGTTTTTTGTGACAAACAAGATAAAATCTGCAGATGCTGGAAATCCAAGGCAAAACACACAAAATGCTGGAGGAACTGAGCAGGCCAGGCAGCATCATATTGTGTGTTTTCCCTCTTTCGTGAAGCTAGACACAGAATATTAATTCCTTTCATCACCACGTTTCAACCTCAGATATATTTCAAGCTGGCAAAATTGGCCTCAGCACAATTTGGAACTTCATTCCTGGTTCACCTTTGACCTTTCTTTAATACTGAAGAAGTTTGTTGATCACCTGTTGTGCCTGTGCTGTTAATTTAACGAGCATTGTCCTGAGCACATCATGGCACTGGAAGGCCAGTTCCCACCATTTCAGAGCTATGGTGTGCAGCACTGTTGCTATTACAGCACAAACGGCCAGCCGGATTTACAGCGGTTTGACAATCAGTCAAACCAGCCTTTCTAACCTGTCACTCTTATTAAATGTTTGTAATTTTTTTGCATCCATGGTCAAAATCAACAGAAATAAGTAATAACATGTAAATTACATACTTTTTTAATGTTTAAAACTAAAAGTTTAAGAAAATGCACTCACTCAGAAACATGGAACAGTACTATACAGTATGAGCCCTTTGGCCTAGGATATTGTGGGGACCTTTTAACCTATTCCAAGATTAATCTAACCTTTTCCTCTTACACAGCCCAGAACCCTCCATTTGTCTTTCATCCATGTGCCTATCTAAGAGTCTCTTAAATGTCCCTAATGTGTCAACCGCCACCCCTGGTGGTGCATTCCGTTACTTATTTAAGTATATATGATTGTGTAAAATTCTACTATTTTATTCTTCCTGAAAACTTAATCTCATAATTTCTCTTTTCCTTTATAATTGTTTCTCTCTTAATCAATTTCAGATTCTCATTCATATTTGTTAGCTCTTACATGTTGGCCAAACTAATTTTCTTGAATTCTGTTAAGCATTATCTGAAACTTTTTATATTTTTATTTGCTGATCCTACCAAAACTGCCATCCGTATTATTTTCTCACTTTTTTTTCTACCCCCAAAAACAAATTTTGTCCAATCCACATATCCTAGATTTCCTCATATTTATTACTGCTTTATGATCACTATTGCCTAGAAATTCCCCAACACTTTCTGTTGTCTGCTATTTGACCAGAATACTAGTTCTTGACCTTTACTCAGCATTTCACATGTAGGATTAGATAAAAGTCCTTTTGCATTGTCAAAATTCTTAACTCTTACCTTATTTAACTATGTACTATGTTAATAAATTTTGAGTTGGTTTAAATCCAAAATGATTATTCTATGCTTTCAATTTATTTCCCTAACTTGTTTCATATTTCCTTCCCCCATATAAAGGTGCACACAAGAAATTCTGCAGATGCTGCAAATCTAGAGTAAAACACACAAAATGCTGGAGGAACTCAGCAGGTCAGGCAGCATCTATGGAGAGGAATAAAGAATTGCTGTTTTGGGACGAGACCTTCACCAGAACTATAAAGGTGATTTGTACCCTATCTATTAGTATGGTTAACAAATCTAATATCTCACTCCATATGTATTTTATTTCTGCCATACTGAAAGCTCAGTCACCTTATCCTTTACTGAAGGTTTTATCTAATATACCTCACATTTTCCTTCTTAACCTATCCTAAATATGTTTTACTCACTGATATTTATTTCACAGTTCTGAGTTTCTCAGTAGCCATGTCACCATAACTACAACTATACTACATCTGGTTCCCATAATGCAATATTAACTCCAGTTCCCCTGTTATACTTCTGTAAGTACTGCTGTACCATTTAACTCATATTTGACAGCAATTCCTCTTGCTTTATTTTTAACCATCTTTTTGTACATGCAATGTTCACTCCTGACTGCCTGTCTTTTGCAAATGACACTTCTATGGCCACAGCAGGACCAGGATGATGCTCCCTGGAGAATCGGACTCTCTGTGCCTGTTGTCTTTTAACCTTTATTTGTAACCTGGTATTTGTTCACATACAGTCTCAAAAGAACTTATTAACAACATTTATTTTAAAAAGAGGTAACCAGGAAGGAACAAACACCAACAATTTTCTGACTTCTTGCCACGATACAACCAGATACCCTCAAGAAAACTCCAATTTTTCATAGTCATACTTTATTGATCCCACGGGAAATTGGTTTTCGTTACAGTTGCACCATAAATAATTAAATAGTAATAAAACCATAAATAACTAAATAGTAATATGTAAATTATGCCAGGAAATAAGTCCAGGACCAGCCTATTGGCTCAGGGTGTCTGACCCTCCAAGGTAGGAGTTGTAAAGTTTGATGGCCACAGGCAGGAATGACTTCCTATGACGCTCAGTGTTGCATCTCGGTGGAATGAGTCTCTGGCTGAATGTACTCCTGTGCCCAACCAGTACATTATGTAGTGGATGGGAGACATTGTCCAAGATGACATGCAACTTGGACAGCATCCTCTTTTCAGACACCACCGTCAGAGAGTCCAGTTCCATCCCCACAACATCACTGGCCTTACGAATGAGTTTGTTGATTCTGTTGGTGTCTGCTACCCTCAGCCTGCTGCCCCAGCACACAACAGCAAGCATGATCCAGGGTTATCTTTGACCATTAGGACATAGGAGGAACTGTTAAGAAAATTTAACATGGTGGCGAAATATTCCTCCTGCTCTCTGCTTTATTAAATTTACCCTCTGCTTCTGTAACCACACTTAGTTGCACAAAAATGTGGGTAGTGTCAACTCTTAGCCTACTATCCAAGGCAAAAAAGACTGTGGCATTTCCTCCTCAGTCTCTCACTATTACAGAGACCGGCAACAGTACAGCCAAGCTGGTGATAGGATTGCCTTGGTCAGATCATGGGTGGGCACTGTCAGAAAGAGAATCAAGACTGGATTAGAGACCAAGGGTGAAGAGGTTAGACGGATGATCAGTTGTAGGGAATCAGTTGCTGAGAGATAAAAGAACATTGGCAGCAAGAAGAGAGTTGGTGGGAAGTGATCTCTAATGGCAAAGAAGATAATCACCCTTCAGAATCATAGAGAGCCACAGAGAAGTACAGCACAGAAACAGGCCCTTCAACCCATCTAGTCCACACCAAAACCATTTAAACTGCCTACTCCCATCTATCTGCACTGGGACCATAGCCTTCCATACCCCTACTATCCATGTACCTATCCAAACTTCTCTTAAACATTGAAATCAAGCTCATATGCATCACTTGCATTAGCTTCATTCCACACTCCCACAGCCCTCTGAGTGAAGAAGTTTCCCCTCATGTTCCCTTTAAACTTCTCACCTTTCACCCTTAACCCATCCATGACCTCTGGTTGTAGCCCAACCCAACCTCAGTGGAAACAGCCTGTCTGCATTTACCCTATCTATACCCCTCATAATTTTGTATACCTCGATCAAACTTCCTTCCAATTTTCTACATTCTAAAGAATACAGTCCTAACCTATTCAATCTTTCTTTATAACTCAGGTCCTCCAGCCCTGGCAACATCCATGTAAATTTTCTCTGTACTCTTTCAACCTTGTTTACATCTTTCCTGTAGGTAGGTGAACAAAACTGCACTCAATACTCCAAATTAGGCCTGACCAATGTCTTATCCAACTTCAACACTCCTGCACTCAATACATTGATTTATGAAGGCCAATGTGCCAAAAGCTTCCTTGAATCAGATGACTCTAACTTCCTGGCAGCAGTCTGGATAAGATCAGGCCTTTTCAGAACCCTAGATGCTCATCTTAAGTTTCTTCAAGGGGCATCAAACAAACATTGTACCTTGTCTATGCCTGGAGGCCTCCATCCACTACCACATTATCTCCACAGCAGTGCTGGCAATAAATTGGGTCTTCTACTCTGAGGTAAAGATGGCCCACAAGCTCAAATATTAGGCCCCTCCCTGAGCTAAGCCTTTTAATATTTCGAAGACCTGCATCAAGTCCCATCTGTTAAAATAACTCGCAATGCTCCTTTCATAACATGGAGCTGAATTGCCAAACAACTTACCCACACTGCTCTGAATACCCTTTGTCTCAATACCCTTTTCAAAGAATGGGCCACTCTATTGATATCCTGGAGTTAATACTTATCTCTAATCACCATTACTGAATAAATAGATTATCTGTGCAATTTTCATATGGATGTAGAGAGATTTTGCTATGCACAAATTGTCAGCTTGGCAGCAGCCATCACACTTCAAAAAGGGACCATTCACTGAGCAGTGATTGTCAAAGGCAATAAATATATGCAATTTCTTTTAGGCTGGAAGGACAAATTGATGCTTCTGAAGGGAAGAGGGAAGCTAGTGACAGAATAATTGTGCATGGACTCTAGATGCGTATTGATATGTTATGGACTGATCAGCCTTTTCAAAGTCCAGATTCAAGAACAGATGAAAATGATAGCAAGATCCTTGAAGGAAAAAAGAGCAAGTGATGTTGTAGACCTTCTGCTGTGTCTTACAATTACTTGTAACTATTATCTTCTTTATACTTTATCCTAGTAATTGTCAGCCACGTTGATTCCCATCTGATTAGATACCCACAACACAGTCAATAATAGTAATCAAGGTACTCCCTAGGACAGTGACATTATATGTGATTCTTGCAGTGAGTTACTGAATGAATTTCTCATTTCATGGAAAAATTAGTTACTGCTACCCAAAAGCTCTTCTTCATGAAGAATCACAGAGTGATGGTAGGCTATTTGACTGCAGAGAACATCGTTAGCAATGCTGCTCTCAGCCATCAACTGAAGCATGGATAGTGGTGACACAAGTCCAGAGGTGATAAAGGACTGAAGTGCCTTTGCAGGATTTGCCTCGGCAGAGCTGGACCAATCATGTTCCCCATTCAGAGCATTTGAATTCAGAGGCATAAAGACATCAGTTCATTGGTCAGATTTAACTGAAGTGTGTTTTAAATGGGACCACTTTTAACTTTGTCCTGTCTTACTTATGCCCTTGACAATATTGCTAACTAATTCTGCCATTTAAGTATATTGGTGCACAGACAAGTTCCAAATCCCTTCCTACTGTGAATGCAATATTTAAATTATAGCTAACTCTCGTGACCTTCCAAAATATGTTAACTCATTTTTTTGTTATTTCAGTATTTTGTGTAATGCTCTTCTTTCTCACCCTTGGTAAATAATAGACTACACCTACCGTCAGAGCAAGTGTAACTTGAACTGGGCTCTCATGGAATGCCAGTTTTCTTCCCCCTTTCCCCACCTGTCTCTCCACCATGTCCTACTCACATCTGTGCACAGACAAACATGGTAGCATGCCATGCAGGTGATGGGCTTAATCACACAATCTATAAAACCACATTTACACACATCACGTTGCCAGAGACATTACCATAAGGAACATCAGTCAGCAGTACAGAGCACTCAAGTGTTAGCCCTGCTGAACCACAATGATTAGTCATGATCACTTGAGATCCAGATCAGATGTAGCTATGATACCTTGTATAGAAATATGGCCTGCTGATTCCTCTGCTTTATCTTGTTTAGGGAGAGAGATCACTTTGAAGAGATATTGATAGAGAATCAATGCCAGTGGAAACGTAAGAAGAAAGAAAAAGAGCAAAGAATAAGTAGGTGTGAGCAGAGAACAGCCATCATTTCTTTATAGGAGCAGGAAGACACTGAGTAGCAGCAGCTGTTGAACTTCTGCTGATTATCTTATTTCTTTGGTTAAAAGATGATTTTCATTTCTTTCGCTACATCACAATTTATATATCCTGTGGCACGGCACTAACTTAAAGGTGCCATTGAACCATTGCTGAAATGAGCTAAGTGGACATATTTAATTGCAGATTAAGTGCTCAAATGCACAATTGTATTACTACTGTAGCACCTTTCAGAATTAGTAACTGCTCCAAGACTGTTTTATTTTATCTTATTTAGAGATACAGTGCGGAATGGGCCCTTCCAGCCATGTTGCCCAGCAACCCACTAAAGTTAACCCTAGCCTAATCACGGGACAATTTACAGTGACCAATTAACCTACTAACCAGGCCGGCTGGTGGCGCAATGGCATCAGTGCCAGACTCCGGAGCGAAGGCTCCCAAGTTCGAATCCAAGTCGGGCCACCCCCCAAGCACACTCTCCATCTGTGCCGGGTTGAGCGTCGAGCTAGCCACTCAGCCTTGTAAAAACGGGTCGAGTCAGGAACGTTCATATCGTGACCCGGTTAATCCAAAAGGAGACCAATCCTGACAGCGCACGCCAGACAAGAATGGCCGGCTGTCTGGAGCGACACACTTAAAAAAACCTTCTAACTGATATGTCTTTGGACTGTGGGAGGGAACTGCAGCAACCAGAGGAAACCCATTACACATGGGAAAGAATGTACAAGCTTACTTACAAAGGAGGCTGGAATTAAACTCTGAATTCCAACGCCCTCAGCTATAATAGTATCACACTAACCACAATGCTACCGTGTTGTTCTTCCAAGGATTCCAAAATAGCAAGAAGGTAAAATTGCATTCTGCCTTTTATAATCTGATGACATCTGAAAGTAATATGAACCAAAAACACTTTCAAAATGTAGCCATTACAGTACCATAAAGTTAAATATCAGACATCCCACCTCTCCCGGAAGTTCCAGGAGTCTCTCGCAGATCGGTAATGGCTCCCTGACGCCTGGGAATTATATACAATATCCGGGAAATAGATTTTTTTTGAGAGGGACAGCAAGCATCCTAACCAGTCTCTCTTCATGCTAAGAGTGGTTCCCAACCACTGGGCCATGAGGAAACAATATGATTTGGTGATATGAAACGATATGAGTTAGCTGCACCTTTCCTCATTCCCTGTCACACACTGTTGAATTTTAACGCACGCGAGGTCATCAGTGACCCAAGACATGAATGGCCCCGGTAAATCATCCATGTCAGCGCGGGAAAAAGATCAACTCCTCGAGCTTGCAAGTGACGGTGGGCTGAGAAGTATGTTTGACATAACATCTCTGCCGGCATTCTGGATCAAAGTCAAGGTTGAGTATCCTGAGATAGCCATGAAAGCACTGAAAACGCTGCTTCCATTTCCAACATATTTCTGCGAAGCAGAGTTTGCTGCAATGAATGCAACGAAAACTAAATTGCGGAATAGACTGGACATAAGGAACCCCCTTCGAGTATCGCTGATTCCCATCACCCCTCAATAGGACCGTGTTGTTGCAGGAAAACAAGCCCAGGGCTCCCATTGATTCAGTGATACTGGTGTGTTGCAATGATTTTATAGGTTTATATGAGGAAAATATGCACTGTGTGTTTAATATCCAAACATTACTTAAAACGTTATGATACTATCGACTTATAAGTGACTTATAATTCAGTGGTCCCCAGCCTCCGGGCCGCGAAGAATACAGCGGTGGCCGGAACGCACACAGCATATCTTTAAGAAAAAAGCCGAAATAAACAAGCTAATTAATTAGGTGCCGCCCGGTACGTAAATGTCGGCCCAGATCAGAGGCGATTGCCGATTGTGTCGCCTCTGATCTGGGCCGACATTTACACGCCGGGCGGCATCTAATCAATTAACTTGCTTATTTCGGCTTTTTTCTTAAAGATGTGCTGGGTGCGTTCGGACTACCGCTGTACCGCTGCATTCTTCACGGCCCGGAGGTTTGGGACCACTGTTATAATTGATTTATCACTACATTCATGCGAGGAAAATATGCGCTGTGTGTTTAATATTAAATTCGTTAGCTAAACCCCTTTAGAAATGAAATTGAGTGTATTAGCCACTTATAAGTGACTTATAGTTGACTTATCACCTATATTCCGGTCGCGTTTAAAACCCACCCACCCCCACCCCCAGGGTCGGCCGGTCCGCCGGTCCGCAAGAATATTGTCAATATTAAACCGGTCCGCCATGCAAAAAAGGTTGGGGACTCGATTTAAACTAGCTGGTTGGCTGCCAAGGAGCTATGCTATTGATGTCCTACGTGATGAGGCCAAACTCCCTGTAGACTTGCTTAAAGTTGTAACAGAATAAACATGATAATATAAGTACATATTTTAATGTCACATTTGCTGCATATACCCAACTTGGTTTACAGATTAGACAAAATCACTAAACAAAGTATTACATACACCCTTGGAGGTCAACGGTGGGGGGAGGGTGCTACCTCCCTGAAATGAGTTTTTGCAGGGTGGGATGTCTGAAATATGTTGAAAACAATATGGCAGAAAAGCATGCTCCTACAAACAACAGTTTGATAAATGATCAGGTCATCTGTTTTAGCGATATTATTTAGAAGATTAAAGTTGGCCAGAAGATCCTTAAGAATTTGGTTACTGCTCTGGAAATATTTTGCATCAACTAATGACACAACCTTCCTTGCTAACTGCAAATCCACCAATTTTCATATCCTTTGCCAATTTCCAATTCATACTAATTATATTCTCATCAAAGCCATTTACATATCTTACAAACAAAGATCCTGGCACTGATCCCTGCAGGACACCGCTTCCAGTCAGAGCAGGAGTTCCTAACCTGGGGTCTATGGACCCCTTCCTTACTGGTATTGGTCCGTGGCATAAAAAAGGTTGAGAACCCGAGTCAGAGAAACATCATGACCCACTGCTTCCTATAGAAAAGCTAATTTTGAGTCCAAATTGTCAACACATCTCAGAGTCCTTGTACCTTAACACCATGGACCTACAATACCTACCAAACAGGACCTTGTCAAAAGCCTTACTAAATCATGTTTAATACTCTACTTTCATCAATTTTCTTTGCTACCTCCTCAATAAATTCAATTAAATTGGTGAGATGTAACCTCGACTCCACAAAATTATGCTGACTTTTCCTAATCACACTTCAAAGGTAACACAAATCCTTTCCTCAATTTCTTCCAATTGAATCTCCTCCAATTCCCTATCATTAATGAAAAGTTCACCAGCCTGTAGTTTCCAGGGGTAACCCAAAGGCCATTTGTAAACAACAACACAATAATAGCTATCCTCTCATCTCCTGGCACACCACCCATGCCAACAAAGATGCACAATTGATTGGAGCCTCACTGTACGATCCACACAACTTCAATGTCAAAGCCCTTGCAATCTGCTCTCTTACTTTTCTTAGCATTATAGCCTCTGTAGATTTATCCACCTTCACGTGCTCCAATATTTCTGACACTTTCTCCTTCCTGATACAGATGTGCTCCAGAATATCAGTGTACCTGTTTCTTAACTTTCCAGCCTTCATGTATTTTCTCCCTGGTGAATCCTGGTGAGAAATATTCATTTAGGATCCCATTCATATCCACATTGATAACTTCTCTGGCCTCTGCAGGGTCCCATTCCTTCCTTAGCTACCCCCTTGCTCCTAATATACATAAGAGGACTAAGGTTTCTACTTAACACACCCTGCCTAGGTTATTTCATAGTCACTTTTGTCTTCAAAATTTCTCTCTTAAGTTCTTGCACATATTCACAATATGCACCACGGTAATGTAGCAGTTAGCATAATGCTCTCCAGTGCTAGTGATCTGGTTCAAATCCCACCACAGTCTGTAAGGGGTTTATATCTTCTCCCCATGACCATGTGGGTTTCCTCTGGGTGCTCCAGTTTCCTCACGTATTCAAAGACGTCCAGGTTAGTAAGTTGTGGGCATGCAACATTGGCACCGGAAGCATGCCACACTTGTGGGCTGCCACCAGCATATCCTTGGACTGTGTTGGTCATGAAACAAACAATGCCCTCTACTATATTCTTCAATTTATCAATGTACATGGGACAAATAAAGCTAAACTTTATCTTGAAAGTAGCACTTTCCCTAAAATGGTCAAGTTTTAGAGGAGGAGTTAATGCTGAAACTCAATTCAAGAGACACACTGCTCCTCACTGAGTATTGGCTGGCTGTTTAAAGAGGAGTTATAACCCTAAGCAGTGCTTTGTTGATTAAATTCAGATATTCTGTAAAATATGACAATGATAATATCACTATAATGAAAAGTAATTTCCCTGTATCAGAATTACAATTGTCTCATCAACTTTCATTTCCCACCTTTGGCCTATACAAGAATGCACCTTTCGATCTGGTAGTTTTCCACCATCTTGCCTGATCTATGTTTGAGCAATGAGTTTCTCTCCCTTCACGACAAAACAGATTATTCCTGAGCCTATCCTTCAGATTTAGATTCAGATTCAGATTCATTTATCACATCTACATAGAAGCATACAGTGGAATATGCTGTTTGCGTTTACAACTCACACACCTAGGGATATGCTGGGGGCCGCCCAGTGGCAAGAGTCACCACAAATTCAAGTGCCAATGCAGCAGGCCCACAATGCTCAGAAGAACAAAACAGACCACAGTGAAACAGAACAAATCAAGCAATAAAATAACAACAGCAAAACAAACCTCTTTCCTTCCTTTCCCCTCCTTCCCACCCACCCACACACATGGACAGCCCTCCAGTCTTCAGGCTTTGCCCTGATTCCTTATCTAACACCCACCAGAAAATGACAGTGTGAGGAAATTCTGGTCAATCACCCCCCACACCATCACCAATAAGAAATAACACTCGAAATTCAGCAGGAACTTTCTCTGGCTCCTATATGGTTTGAAACTACCTACTGGCAAAATATTGTACTGCCTTTGTACTTAATAGCATTGGGAAATAACAAAAACCAAGATAGAACCATATGAAGATGTCAACCACTTGATACCTATCTAAGTTTTTGTTATGTTGAATTTTAGAGCTGCCTCAAGTGGAGGAGAACAACAACCAGCAACCCAGGTGGAGCAGCACGTGAGCTCAATCAGCCCACCACCTTCTCCCAGATGAGCTGCAGGTACACATACTATTCGTTATAAATAGACTCAGTCCTGACCATCTGAGAATTGCACAGCTAATACAGAGGTCACATCCAATGTCCTACCACAGTGAAGGAGTCTGACTGCTCTTCCCTGTTGAGTTTTAAAGTAATGACTCTTTTGTAATGTAGCCTGTGTGGGATGATTGGAATTTAGATGTTAAAATTAATTTAAATGTAATCTCAACTCACCAACATAAGGAAATATGAAATGCACATGAAATGGGTTAGAATTTCAAAGCATCAATTTATAACTGCTTCTATCCTCAGGTGTCTACATTAAAATATTACTGCACATTTCACCACTACCATGAAAACCACAGTTTTTTAAAAAATCTTCTCTGCATTGATACTACCATGAAATTCATTCCTTTGAATTTATGTTCTTAATCCTGCTTTGCTCCCAAATTCCTCAACTCAGTCTTCCCCTCCCTTATCACATTGTGACCAAAACAAAGTTCATCACGTAACTAACTTCAAAATTGCACAACTTTCTCCCCGAGTGACCCAAAATGTACGACAATCCCTTTGCCTCCACAGATGCTGTCTGACTTGCTGATTTTTGGCTTTAGATTCCAGAATCTATAGCTTCTTGTGTCTCCTCTCTCTTTCCTCTTACCATCAAGTTCTAGCATCATCGTGGTCAGTATTTTCTGATTAATTCAATCAGTACTACCTTCGGATCCTGATGAAACGTTGACTGTCTATTCCCCTTCCTACATGCAGCTTAACCCTCTGAGCATTTTGTGTGTTGATCTGGATTTCAACCACCTGCAGAATCTTTTGTATTTATTATTTTCAGATTAAATTATTTTCCTTGCAGGGTGGGTTTCCCTCAGTTTTAAATGAATCTGTGGAGTATTCATCTTCATATTTACCCAGATATACTGCAGATATTCATAAACACAAGAGATTTTTGGAAACCTTGACTAACACACACAAATGCTGCAGGAACTCAGTAAGTCAGGCGGCATCTATGGAGGGAAATAAACATTTGATATTTTGGGCTGACTTCCTTCACCAGGACTAGATATTGATAATTTGTTGTTCTAAACCAGGGGGTCCTAACTTGGGGTCCACTGACCCTTTGCTTAATGGCATTGAACTTTGGCATAAAAAAAGGATATTCTCAACAGATTGAATTCAAGTTAATTCAGGTTTATTATAACTGAATCATGCATAAACCACCTACAATCAAACCTATTAGCCCTACACACACATTAACGTATAATCACATTGATACTGAAATATAACAATTTTTATTTATACAGCACCCATAATGTAATGTAGTTAATGCAAGCTCCATCACAGGGGGACATTTACAGTTAAAAAGGAGACAGAAGAGACATTAGAGCAGGTATCTAATGATGTAGGTAGGTTTTAAGGTGAGCCTTAAAGGAGGAGATACAAGTAGAGAGGCAAAGGAAGCCCAAAGCTTACGACCTTACCAACTAAGCAAAAGGCGGTAATCAGAGGACCACTGACACCTCAAAGGGTTATAGGGTTGAGGATGACTGCCTCAAGAAGTGAGATCATCATATTTTAAAACAAGGTTGATCATTTTAAAATCAAGGCCTTGCTTAACTGGAACCAATGTACATTATGTTAGCAAGCACAGCTGTGGTGGCTGTATGCTAGAACATAGCAGTGGAGTTTTGGATGAGCTCAAATCTGTGCAGAGAATTCAAGGGAGCAAACACAGGATGAGGGATTTCAGCAGCACAGACGGGTGGAGGCAGGGGATGCAACTGAGGTGAAAATACGTTGTCTTAGAGCTGTCATGGATATATGGCTCAAAACACATCTCAGGGTCATGAAGGACATTGATCTTGTAAATAATATGGACCCGATTTAGGAACTTCCAGGGACAGAGATGGCATCAAGGGCCAGGAAGAGAGTTTGTGATGGAAGCTGAAAACTATGATTTTCATCTTCCAAATATTTTGTTGAAAAAGAACTTGACTCATCCACTGAATGTTGGATAAATAATCTGCCCATTTGAAGTTAGCAGAGTCAAAGGTGGTTGTGGTTAAGTAAACTGGATGTCACCAGCACACATTTGGAAACTATCATGGTGTCTTCAGACAATGTTACACAAGTGTAGCACATTGATGAAAGATAAGTGGAAAACAAGGATCAGGGTGCAAGTACCAGTGCAAGAGCTTTCAGAGAAGGAATCAGTGGTGTTGGTTTGGACAGGTAAGAATGATTTAAAGATTAGTTTTTTTGTCACATGTACATCAAAACATACAGTGAAATGTATTGTTTGCTTGAAACCAAATCAGCGAGGAATGTGCTGGGCAGGCTGCAAGGGTCACTTCTCTTCAGGTGCTATCATGGAATGCCCACAACTCGTGAACTTTAACTGTTTGACTTTGGAACGCAGGAGTAACCTGGAGCATCTAGAGGAAACCCACATGGTCACAAGGAGAACAAACAAATTCCTTACAGATAACAGTGGGATTCGAACCCCTATCTTACAGTTGGTCCTGTAAAACAATGCTCTAACCACTACACTGTCCTGAGTCTAGTCTTAGCCAAATATATGATGGTTAGGCAGTGTTGGAGGAAAACAGACATTGACAAAGGCTGCATCCAAAAGAAAGGGAAAGAAGAAAGAAACATGTTCATCAGAAATGAGTTTGTTACTGATATTGATCAGTCACGGTTGGAGTGAAAACTTAACTGAAATAATTCAGACATTGATTTGTGAGTAAAATTATCCATATTTGAGAGGATACAACAGTTTATGGACTTTAGAGAGTGAATGAAAGTATTGGTGGTGCCTTATTATCATCACATGCCTGAGATGCAGTCAAAAACTTCGGTCTGCATGCCATCCAGACAGATACACAAGTACACCAAGGTAGTAAAACGAGAAAGAGAATGCAGAATATAGTGTTGCAACTACAGAGAAAGTAGAGTGCAGGTAAACAAATAAACTGCAAAGTCCATGACGAGGTACATTGGGAGACCATGAGTTTATCTGGAAGGCTGGAGATAGATGGAAGATTACAAGAGTATGTTTTTTGAGGGTGGGTTGATGACATCAGATTTTTAACTAGTTGGGAGTAGCTGAGGAAATAAATCTATTAACAACATCAGCCTACAGAGAGGCAAGGAATTTGGATGGTCAGTATAGTTTAATTGCAATAGAGTCTAGGGGTAGTGGGTGGGTGTCATGTATGGAGATCAGACTGAAACCAGGGGAAGGCACATGTTTAAGAACTCTGTGCTGACTGCTATGTTCAAGAACTCTAGGCTGACTGCTTCAAGAAATTAACAACACACTTCCTATTATACTCTAACACACTTCCTATCATATCATAATTAGTGCACACAACTGTCACATAACAACTTTAAACACCACTTAATCTTATACTAGTCAGCCGGCGGCATAGTGGCATCCACACAGGATTTCAAGGCGAGTGATCCCGGGTTCAAATCCGGCCTGCTCCTTGCATACTTTCCATCTGTTCTGGGTTGAGTTTCTAGTTAGCAACTCAGCTTTGCATAAAGACAGACAAACGCTACAGAAACGGCAAGGTTGCCGCCCAAAGCACCACAAGGCAGAGGGACAACAAAAATCTTACACTGACGTAACACCATTCACACTATCAAATGCACAGTTCAGTACCACAATAATTAATACACATCTTTTTAACACACTGATATTAATACACCTTTCACCCACATACTGCCATTCACATCCTTCACCTTCACACTGATACGAACACCCATAGCCCTCTGATTATCACTGATATTAACAAACTGTATTCACACAATGATATTGACACACCCAACCCCAGACTGATATCAAACATCCATCACTCTCACACAATCATTAGTGCACATTCCCCTGCTGTATCGATGACGTCAACATACACTATGCATTATGCTCCCATCACTGTTAGCAACATGCACTCTTCTACAATACATTCAACCACTCCAACAACATTAATGCTTGTACATTTTTGTTTAAAAAGTTGTTTAAAATCCCAGACAGTGCAATGAAACAGTTCATCTTTCAGTTAAAGGTTTGTGGATAAACTAAACAGCAAACAAAAAATACCTTGAAAAAAGAATCATAAATTGAAAATTCTATTACTGGACCTCCCTTGGCTGTAAGCCACTGAATGGATGAAAAATATCTTTGCATTTGTAAAAATTATCCTCTCGATAAATAATTTACTTAAGATCTTCAGTTTAGGCAGCTTTTCCTTCAAGTCTTTTAATTTGTTTCCTAATCTTAAAAAAGAGCTAAATCTTGCCATGGTTTATCACAAGATCACAAGACAAAGGAGCAGAAGTAGGCCATTCAGCCCATCGAGTCTGCTCCACCACTCCACCATGAGCTAAACTATTCTCCCATCTAGTTCCATATCAGCCCTTAGACTCAGAAATAATAATTAAGAAAAAAAACAAGTGCTTCACAATATCTGCTGTTCACCACCTTAGCAGCAAATGTATGCACAAAGCAAAAATGTTCCCTCTTCTTGCCTCTGCTCAGTTCCACGACACATTGTCTGGGCCCACAAGATATTACAAGGTATGTTCCAGATTGTTAATGTAGCTTGCTGGACTGTCAGCAGATGAAACACCAAGCAAACCACATCATAACACAACACTTTTAACCTGCTCATAGTCATAAGGCATTTGATAAGGTACCCCATGCAAGGCTTATTGAGAAAGTAAGGAGGCATGGGATCCAAGGGAATATTGCTTTGTGGATCCAGAACTGGCTTGCCCACAGAAGGCAAAGAGTGGTTGTAGACGGGTGATATTCTGCATGGAGGCCAGTGACCAGTGGTGTGCCTCAGGGATCTGTTCTGGGACCCTTTCTCTTCGTGATTTTTATAAATGACCTGGATGAAGAAGTGGAGGGATGGGTCAGTAAATTTGCTGATGACACAAAGGTTGGGGGTGTTGTGGATAGTGTGGAGGGCTGCCAGAGGTTACAACGGGACATTTATAGGATGCAAAACTAGGCATCCTATAGTGGCAGATGGACTTCAACCCAGATAAGTGTTAGGTGGTTCATTTTGGTAGGTCAAATATAATGGCAGAATATAGTATTAATGGTAAGACTCTTAGCAGTGTGGAGGATCAGAGGGATCTTGGGGTCCAAGTCCACAGGACACTAAAAGCTGCTACGCAGGTTGACTCTGTGGATAAGGTGGCATACAATGTATTGGCCTTCATCAATCGTGAGATTGAGTTTAAGAGCTGAGAGGTAATGTTGTCGCTACATAGGACCCTGGTCAGACCCCACTTGGAGTACTGTGCTCAGTTCTGGTTGCCTCACTATAGGAAGGACGTGGAAACTATAGAAAGAGTGCAGAGGAGATTTACAAGGATGTTGCCTGGATTGGGGAGCATGCCTTATAAGAATAGGTTGAGTGAACGTGGCCTTTTCTCCTTGCAGCGACTGAGGATGAGGAGTGACCTGATAGAGGTGTTCAAGATAATGAGAAGCATTGATCGTGTGGATAGTCAGAGGCTTTTCCCCAGGGCTGAAATGGCTAGCACGAGAGGGCATAGTTTTAAGGTGCTTGGAAGTAGATACAGAGGAGATGTCAGGGGTAAATTTTTTATGCAGAGAGTGGTGAATGCATGGAATGGGCTGCCAGCGGCAGTGGTGAAGGCGGAAATGATAGGGTCTTTTAAGAGACTCTTGGATGGCTACATGAAGCTTAGAAAAATAGAGGGCTATGGGTTAAGCCTAGGTAGTTCTAAGGTAGGGACATGTTCAGCACAGCTTTGTGGGCTGAAGGGCCTGTATTGCGCTGTATGTTTTCTATGTTTCTATAATATGCCCCCAATATGAGAGGTATCTTCTTGGAATGTGTTTCATAAATGAATGAATGCTTTCATGAAGAAAAAGAGATGAATTGGTTACCGAGTTCATCATGGTTCCAAGAATTATATTTTAATCTTAGATAACATTCCAAATTTAGCTTTTCTACGGCACATAATTACTCTCTGTACTGTACCTCAACATCAACTCCACAGAGTGAAACCCCAGCAAGGTTGATTTTAACATCAAATAATTGGGAAACCTTTGAGAATTCTTGCTTCTATCATCAAGGAGCGCAGCATCCAAGCCTAAACACTCCTCTCACCGTTGCCAACAAAAAGGAGGTACAGGAGTCTTAGGTCCCACACCACCAGGTTCGGGAATGGTTACAACCCCTCAACTATCAGGTTCCTAAATCAGACTAGATAACTTCACTCACACCAATTCTGAACTGATTCCACAACCTATGGACTCACTTTCAAGGCCTCTCAACTCTTGTTCTCAATATTTATTTATTTATTATTTTGTTCTTTTTGTATTTGCATAATCAGTTGTTTTATGCACATTGGTTGTTTGTCCATTTTTGTGTGTAGTTTTTCATTGATTCTATTGTGTTTCTTACTTGTTGTGAATGCTCACAAGAAAATGAATCTTAGGGTAGTATATGGTAACATATGTGTACTTTAATAATAAATTTAATTTGAACTTTGCCTAGCAAAAGTAGCAGAAGATCTGATTTTTGCTTCCCATACATTAAAGATGTGAAGAGAGCATACAGTCAGAAGAAGAAGATGAGAAGGGCTTTGATTTCCGGGCAAGTTATCTCCTTCTTCTCCTGTCCGCAAAGGAGAAGGAAGGAAATTAAGTAAATTTAGATCTTTTTTTCTTGAACTGAGCTGCGAGTATGCTGAGAAATCTACAGGGATAGAAGTTCAATCTGAAAGTGATTGATTATTCTTATTCCTATCCTATGCCACATATTAATCAACAAGCTCATACCCTGAGGGACCCTGAAGAAATTGCCCCATTGCCTTCTATATATTGGCGAGACCCGGCGCAGACTGGGAGACTGTTTTGCTGAACACCTACGCTCTGTCTGCCAGAGAAAGCAGGATCTCCCAGTGGCCACACATTTTAATTCCATGTCCCATTCCCATTCTGATATGTCTATCCACGGCCTCCTCTACTGTCAAGATGAAGCCACACTCAGGTTGGAGGAACAACACCTTATACAGTATTCCGTCTGGGTAGCCTCCAACCTGATGGCATGAACATTGACTTCTCTAACTTCCGTTAGTGCCCCTCCTCCCCCCCTCGTACCCCATCCGCTATTTATTATATATATTCTTTTTCTCTCTCTCCTTTTTTTCACTCTGTCCCTCTCACTATACTCCTTGCCCATCCTCTGGGCTTCCCCCCTCCCCCTTTCTTTCTCCCTAGGCCTCCCGTCCCATGATCCTCTCATATCCCTTTTGCCAATCACCTGTCCAGCTCTTGGCTCCATCCCTCCTCCTCCTGTCTTCTCCTATCATTTTGGATCTCCCCCTCCCCCTCCCCCTCCCACTTTCAAATCTCTTACTAGCTCTTCTTTCAGTTAGTCCTGATGAAGGGTCTTGGCCCGAAACGTCGACTGTACCTCTTCCTAGAGATGCTGCCTGACCTGCTGCGTTCACCAGCAACTTTGATGTGTGTTGTTTTTGAGTCTGATGGTCCTGATGTGGTTGCTACGTGGTCTCCTCCCTGATTGCAGTGGGAGAAACAGTCCATGTGCAGGATGTGTGGGATCCTTCATATGTTACTGGCCCTTTTCCGAGACCTTTCTGCATATATGCCCTGATGGCAGATAAGCTGGTGACTTGGCCACCAAGTCATCTGTGCCAATGAATTACACAGATTCACCACCCTCTGCTTAAATAAACCACTCCTAATCACTGTTATTGATGGGCATCCCTTTATTCTGAGGCTATGCCCTCTGGTTCTAGTCTCCTCTGACTTTTGGAAACATCCTCTCTACATCCACTTACTCTAAGCCTTTCAATTTTCAATAGGTTTCAATGAGATCCCCTCTCCTTCTTCTAAACTCAGGCAAGTACAGGCCCAGAGCTATCAAATACTCCTTGTATGTTAACCCTTTCATTTTGGATTCATTTTCATAAACTTCCTCTGGTCCCTCTCCAATGCCAGCTCATCTTTTCTTAGATAAGAGGCCCAAATCTGCTCATAATACTCCAAGTGCAGTCTGACCAATGCCTTATGAAGCCTCAGCATTACATTCTTGCTCTTACATTCTCGTCCTCTTGAAATGTACGCTAACATTGCATTTACCTTCTTTCCCACTGACACAACCTGCAAGTTAGCCTTTAGGGAATCCTGCACAAGGACTTCCAAGTCCATTTGTACCTCTGATTATTGAATTTTCTCCCCAGTTAGAAAATAGTCAATGCCCTTATTCCTTCTACCAAAATGCATGACTATACACTTCCCTTTGCTATATTCCATCTGCCACTTCATTGTCCATTCTCCCAACCTGTCTAATTCCTTCTGCAGATTTTTTACTTCTTCAACACTAACTGTCCCTCCACCTATTTTCAAATCATCCACAAACTTGGCCACAAAGCCATCGACTCCATTCATTCAAATCATTGACATATTACGTGAAAACAAGCCATCCCAATACCAACCCTATGGAACAACACTAGTCACCAGCAGCCAACCATAAAAGTCCCCCTTCATTCCCACTCTTTACCTCCTTCCAGTCAGCCAATCTTCCATCTATGCTACTAGTTTTCCTGTAATACCATGGCCCCTTGTCTTCTTATGTAGCCTCATGTGTAAAGCCCTGTCAAAGGCCTTCTGAAAATCCAATCAAACAGCACCTACTGACTCTCCTTTGTATTTCCTATTATTTCCTTAAAAAAATCCAACAGGTTTGTCAAGTAAGATCTTCCCTTAGGAAAACCATGCTGCATTTGACCTATTATATCGTGCGCCTTCCTTCTCAAACATCTTCCCAACCATTGAAGCCAGGCTACCTGGCTTATGATTTCCTTTCTTCTGCCTTCCTTCCTTTTCGAAGTGTGGAGAAATATTTGCAATTTCCAGTCCTCTGGAACCATTCCAGAATCTAGTAATTCTTGAAATATCATTACTAATGCTTCCACAATCTCTTCAGCTACTGCTTTCAGAACCCTGGTGTGTAGTCTATCTGATTCCAGGTGACTAATCTACCTTTAGACCTTTCAGTTTTCAAAGCACCTTTTCCTTATTAATAGAACTGCACTCACTTCTATCTCCTGGCACTCCCAAATTTCTGGCATACTACTAGTATCTTCCACAGTAAAGACTGACAGTAAATACTTATTGAATTCATCCGCCATTTCCTTTGTCCATCATTACTATCTCTCCACCATCTTTTTCCAGTGGTCTAATATTCACTATCACCTCTCTTCTACTCTTTATATATCTGAAATAACTTTTGGTATTCTGTTTTACATTAGCTATCTTAGCTTTATATTTCATTTTTCTCTCCTTACAGTTTTTTTCATTGCCTTCTGTTGGTTTTCAAAAGCTTCCCAATCCTCTAATTTCCCATCAATTTATGCTATGTTATATGCCCTCCCTTTTCTTTTTATGCTGTCTTTGACTTCCCTTATCAGCCACCATTACCTCATCTTCCCTTTAGAATACTTCTTCATCTTTGGGTTGCAACTATCCTACACCTTCCGAATTGTACCCAGAAACCCCAAGTCATTGCTGTTTTGCTGTCATCCCTGCTGGTGCCCCTTCCAATCAACTTTGGCCAGCTCCTCTCTCATGCCTCTGTGAATTTCCTTTAGTCCACTGTAATACTGATATTTGGAGAGGCATTTTCAGGTTGGAGCAGATACTGAAACTGAAATTGTTGCCTATACCTGCCTGTGTCTGTCTACTGGAGTACAGAAGGTGCTGTACAAGCTTTAAAGAGGGTGCAGAAATTTACCAGCAAGCTGCCTGGAGTGTCATCCATTTTATCTGCTGAGGGGGGTTTTCTGCCATCATCCTGGGAGCAGTGTATATTCCACCTCAGGCATTGGAGAAGCTCAGCTTCATAATCAGTAGGCATGAAACAGCACACCCTGATGCCTTCCCTATCATTGTAGGGGCTTTCAACCATCCCAACTTGAAGAAGTCTCTGAACAGATACCATTAAAATACCACCTGTGGAACCAGTGAAGCCAATATACTTGACCTCCATCATGCACGCTTACCACGCCATCCCACACTCACACTTTGTAAAGTTTGATCGTCAGACTGTACTTCAACTCCCAAAGTATAGGCAACGTCTGAAAACTGCAGCACTAGTGGCAATGACCAAGAAGGTATGGTCAAGGGAGGTGGAGGAGTTTTTACAGGACTGCTTTGAGTCAATGGACTGGACAATATTCAGGGATTCATTCTCAAATCTGAATGTATATGCCACAGTTATTACTGACATCAAGGTCTGTGTGGATGATTGTGTGCCTTTGAGAACATACCTGACATTCCCTAACCAAAAGCCATAGATGAACCAGATTAATGGTCAGCTGAGGGCTAGATCTGTGGCAATCAAGACCAACGATCCAGAACTACACAAAAAGTCCAAGTACGACCTATGGAAGGCTCTTTTAAGAGCAAAGAAACGATTTTGATTGAGGTTAGAGACAGAATCAGATCTGGCAGGGTTTGCAGGTCTACAAGGTGAAACCGAATATCATGAATGGCTGCGAAACTTCACTCTGGGATGAACTCAACATCTATTATGCACACTTTGAAAGGGAGAATAAAACTACACCTGTGTGAAGCCCTGCAGCATCTGGTGAACCTCTGATCTCTGTCTCAGAGACCAACATTAGAACATCTTTCAAAAGGGTGAACCCTTGAAAGGTGTCAGGCTCTAATAGTGTACCTGGTAGGGCTCTGAAAACTCAAGCCAACCAACTGGTGAAAGTGTTCAAGGGCATCTTCAATCTCTCTCTGCTAAAGTCAGAGCTTCAAAAGGAGACAATCAGACCAGTGTCCAAGAAGAGCAGGGTGAGCTGCTTTAATGACTATTGCCCGTAGCACTCACATCTACTGTGATGAAGTGCTCTGAGAGATTGGTCATAAAATTAACTAGATTCAACTCCTGCCTAAGTGAGGATCAGGACTCTCTGCAATTTGTCTACCACTATAATAGGACTACAGTGAATGCAATCTCACTGGCTCCCCATGGTGTCTTGGATCTCCTAGACCAGCGGTCCCCAACCACCAGGCCGTGGACCGGGACCGGGCCGCAAAGCATGTACTACCAGGCCGTGAGGAAACGATATAATTTGGTGATAGGAGTCCGCTGCACCTTTCCTCATTCCCTGTCACATGCACCGTTGAGCTTGAATGCACGTGAGGTCATTACACACGCGTCATCCATGTCAGCGCGGGAAGAAGATCTACTCCTCGAGCTTGCAAATGACAGCGGGCTGAAAAGTATGTTTGACATAACATCTCTGCTGGCATTCTGGATCAAAGTCAAGGCTGAATATCCTGAGATAGCCACGAAAGCACTGAAAACGTTGCTTCCATTTCCAACATATCTCTGCAATGAATGCAACGAAAACTAAATTGCGGAATAGACTGGACATAAGGAACTCCCTTCGAGTATCACTGTCTCCCAACACCCCTCGATGGCACCGTCTTGTTGCAGGGAAACAAGCCCAGGACTCCCACTGATTCAGCGATATTGGTGTGGTGCAATGATTTTATATGTTCATACGGGGAAAATACGTGTTGTGGGTTTAATATCCAAACGTTACTTAAAATGTAATGATGCTATTAACTTATAATTGACTTATCACTACAGTATATTCATGTGAGGAAAATATGCGCTGTGTGTTTAATATTAAGTTTGTTAGATAAACCCTTTTAGGAAAGAAATTGCAGGCCAGGCAGCATCTCTAGGAAGAGGTGCAGTCGACGTTTCAGGCCGAGACCCTTCGTCAGGATTCTGACGAAGGGTCTCGGCCTGAAACGTCGACTGCACCTCTTCCTAGAGATCCTGCCTGGCCTGCTGCGTTCACCAGCAACTTTGATGTGTGTTGCTTGAATTTCCAGCATCTGCAGAATTTCTGTTGTTTAGGAGAGAAATTGTGTATTAGCCACTTATCAACTATATTCTGGTCGCAATTAACACCCCCGCCGAACAGAATTGCCAAAAACGACTTGTAGAAAAAAGTCACGCATGCGCATGCAGGTGCCCGTGCAAGGCTTCATGGTCATGGTAGTCTTTCTCGGGGTAAACATAACAAATTCAACTGCTACTCTTGTCCATTGGCAACCCTACCCCACCCCCCACCCCCAGTCGGCCGGTCCGCAAGAATATTATCAATAATAAACCGGTCCGCGGTGCAAAAAAGGTTGGGGACCCCAGTCCTAGACCACGTTTATACTGATGTCAGGCTGACGTTTATTGATTACAGCACAGTGTTCAACACAATCATACAAAATATTGTATCATTTCTTAATGCATGCATTTCTAAATGACAATAAAAGAGGACTGCGTGTCTTCATAATCTAACCTTCAGTTCTAATCAACAAGCTCCAAAACCTCGGCCTCTGTACCTCCCTCTGCAACTGGATCCCTGACTTCCTCACTGAGAAGAACACAGTCTGTGTACATTGCAAATAATACCTCCTCCTCACTGACAATCAACACTGGCACATCTCAAGAATGCATGCATAGCCCACTCTACACCCTCAAATGTGTGGCTTAAATGCCATCTACAAATTTGCCAATAACACAATTATTGTTGGCAGAATTTCAGATGGTGATGTGGAGGTATACAGAAGCAAGATATATCAGCTGGTTGAGTGGTGTCACAACAAGCTTGTGTTCATTGTCAGTGAGACCAAGGAATTGATTGTAGACTTCAGGAAGAGGAGATCAAGGGAACACACACCAGTTCTCATCGAGGGATCAGAAGTGGGAAGGTAAATAATTTCAAGCTCCTGGGTGTCAACATCTCTCAAGATCTATCCTGGGCTCAACATATTAATGCAATTACAAAGAAGGTGTAATAGTGGCTATATTTCATTAGAAGTTTGAGCAGAATTGGTATGTCACCAAAGACAAGTTTCTACAGGCATACTGCAGACAGCACTGTAACTGTCTGCATCTTCATCTGGTATGGAGGGGGTCACTGCAGTGGACCAGAAAAAGCCGCAAAAAGTTGGAAAAACTCAGCCAGCTGCATCATGGCCACCAGCCTCCCCAGCACTAAAGACACTTTGAAAAGATAATTGTCCAAAAAGTGGCATCCATCATTAAGGGCCCCCATCACCCAGGATATGCCCTCTTCTCATTGTTCTCATCAAGGAGAAGGTAAAAGAACCTGAGGACACACATTCAACGTTTTGGGACCAGCTGGTTCCCCTCTGCCATCAGATTTCTGAATGGACAATGAACCCATTCACACTAGATCACTATTTTGTCCTCTCTTTTTGCACTACTTGTTTAATTTTTTAATCTATAATTCTTCTTATAATTTATAGTTTATTTCTTTTGCATTACAGTGTACTGCTGCTGTAAAACAATTTTCACAACATACACCAGTGATATTGAACCCCATTCTTCTATTTATGGAGATAGGATGAGCAAGCTAGAGGTCTTTTCTTTGGAGTGAAGGAGGATGACAAGCAACAATAGAGATGTACAAGATGATAATAAGCATGGATAGAGTGGATAGCCAGAGACGTTTTCCCAGGATGGAAATGGCTAATACACGAGGGCATAATTTTAAGGACATTGGAGCAAAGTATGGGTGGGGGAAGTCAGAGGTAAATTACTCAGAGAGTGGTGGGTGCATGGAATGCCCTGCCAGAGTTGGTGGTGGAGGCAGATACATCAGGGGCATTTAGGAAGCTCTTAGATAGGCACATGGATGATGGAAAAATGCTACTACTGCTACTGCTAGTGAGTTTTCTTCCAGGCAGATACCCACCTTAATTTTCCATTGCAGTATTACTCTTTGGCCTCACATTTTGTTTTACATATGAAAAAAAAGATCCACTTCAAGTTGAAACACTAAGCTTATTTCCCACACTTATTCAGAACATTTTTAAACATGAAGACTGGATTGAAACAGATTTGGAAAATTTCAGAAAACTAATGAATGACAATATTTCAATCTGAGAAGCGAGTATGAGATAATTCTCTCACCTGGAGGTGATTATAATATTTATTAAAAGAACAAATCATCAGTTCATTGAGCATTGATTTTTTTCAAAATATGAAATCCTACTGGGACAAAATATTACCATAATTGGCTCATTGTCCAAGGAAACAGTCACATCAGAGATCTATCACTGTTTCCAAATACCTGAACACTTTATCGTGACAATCTTATTAATAAACTCAGAACTTTAGTTGCCAGGTTGGCTCTGCTGATTGCCAACTTCATTAGTTTTTACTGCTATAAAATAAGACAGCAATTGTCTTTCTAAATAATGAAAACACAGCACAATAAGGCTGATGAACAACATTAGTTTAATGGCATGTTGAAAATGACGAGTCAATGGAAAGGGACAACATTGTGAACTTGGAATTGGCAAAGCTGCATCAGTTTTCTCCCCTATTGCCAAAAAGTAATCATTTTGACAAAACTCAGACTCACCCAACACTTCAGTTTAAGAAAAAATATTAAATGCAACTTTATTCTTGGGAATGCCATGGTCAACAAGGGGGAGGATGAATTGCAGTGGAAAGGAAAGCATTTTCCAGTATCCAGGGACCCAGCATCATCATCAAGCATTCCCGTAAATGCACAGGTCAGATGCTGATTAAAGATTGTATGCCACAAGTCTAGCATTACAGAGTGTCCTCTAGATCACCTTGGTAATATTTTCCAATTCACACATCAATTATCCTATAGCTTGAGTGAGACTGCCATTTAAGAAAAAAATATTCTTCAGCTGTATTTTGGTACCGATAGTGCCTTTACCCACAGGAGAAAATTCAAAAAGCTTAACTGCCTGTAGTGCCTCATCAGATGCCCTGATATCATAAGAGTTACTACGTTATTACAAATACTTATTTTTGTCTGAACTTCAGGATGTCCCAAAGTTCCTTAAGGTCCATGTTGTACTTTCCTTTCCTCACTGTTGTAAAGTAGTGAACCAGGCAGCTCGTTTGCACACAACAAACAATAACAGATAATGACCGTATCATTTTTCTTCATAATATTGGTTGAGGGTTGAATATCAGTCAGGATATTGGAATTGGAATTGGAACTGGAATTGGTTTATTATTGTCACATGTACCAAATTACATCAAAAAGCTTGCCTTGCATACTATTCACACAGATCAAATCATTACATTACACATTGAGGTAGAACGAGGTTAAAAATAATAACATTGCAGAATAAAGTGTACGTGCTACAGAATAAGTGCAGGTAAATAATAAATTGCACGATCTTAACAAGGAAGATCATGAGGTTAAAAGTCCAACTTATCCTACCAGGGAACTATTTAATAACCTTGTAACAGCAGGGTAAGAACTGTACTTGAGCCTGGTGGTACATGGCTTCAGGCTTTGTATCTTCGGCCCAATAAGAGAGGGAGAAGACTGTCTAGGGTGAATGGGATCTTTGATTATGTTAGCAGTTTCACTGAGGCAGCAGAAAGTGCAGAGTCCATGGAGGGGAGATTGATTTTCATGATGTGCTGAGCTGAGTCCACAACCTGCAGTTCCTTACGATGACGTACAGAGCAGTTGCCATACCAAGACATTATGCATCCAGATAGGATTCTTCCTATGGTGCATTGATAAAAATTAATAAAAGAGGTAAAGTCATAGGTAAGCTTTCATGGCCGTGATTTTGACATAGTTGGATCAGGACAAGCTATTGCTGTTCATAACTCCTCGGAGCTTAACCTTTTCAACCTCAACACTGTTGATGAAGAGTATATTATGTTGCCCCCTTCCTAAAGTCAGTGACCAGGTCTTTTGTATTGCTGACATCAAGGAAAAGGCTGTTGTCATGATTCCATGTTTATAGGCTTTCTATCTCCTTCCTGTATTCCAATTTATCATTATTTGAGATGCAGCCCACTGAAGAAAGTGCCCCTGAAGTTTTTAAATAGCACTGTGAGATTACTTGCATGCAAACAAGAAGATTAACAGGGCCTCAATTTCACTCCAACACCTGAAAGATGGCAGTGCAGCACTCTTGTGGCAATGCACTGGAAATAGCAGGTTAGATGATAAATTTAGTTTACTGAAGTGGGGACTTAAACAATACCCCACATGAAAGTGCTTTGAATCTGTCCAAGAAAGTGCCTTATTTCCATCCATCAAAGTTGATCTAAGCTATTAATCTGGATGTGTTTAATAATTATCCATATAATACTAAAAAATATGAAAGGACGGATACTTTTCTTTCAGACCAGATTTTCGGAATATGTTTATTTTTACCACAAGAACCATTGGAGACTTCATGATGTTTCAAAAGGAAATTTAGATCAATTATTTTGTTTTCTCTATAAATATGGTAAGAGTTGTCAGTACAGGGGATTTCTCATATTAGATACCTGGCTTAGCAACTAAGATGGGTGGCTTACATGTAGGAGGACATCTGAGATTCTCATGGAAATCCTTTAGTCAGGTTCACCCATGTGCTGTGACTTCCAGAATGTATGGCTTTCATCCATCAGAAGGTCCCTCATACACAGACTCAGCTTCCAGCTGAATGTGGAGAACTCACAAACAGGTAAAAAAAAACACCAGGGAGCTCTAATGGCCAACTAACACAGGGGTGAAGAAGGGTCACCCTTGGAGTTTGGAGGGGGCAGATATCCAATCCAATACAGTAGGTGGGAGCTGTTTACATAGTTGTGAATCAGACGTGGGCAAACTTGGGGGGCTGAGAAGTACCTCCAACCCCATCTATCCACAAACAGAATGTCATCCGACTTTAATGTACCCTACTGGCATCTAAATTGAGACCAACTGGAATAGTCCCAGTCCATAAGCGTAGTTCCACACCCTGATTGCATGCTACAATATTGTTTCTCAATTAACCCCAGAGCCATAGTCCTCTCCTTCAGCTGCCAAGGTTAAATAGAACGAGGGAAACTCAGCCAGCCACAATAAAGCATGATAACCATATTAAATTCTTTGTTGCCAATCTATGTCCAGAGTATGGATTGGTTCCTGCTGCTGCTTGACACATGTTCCTAAGTTTGGATATTGGTAAAAATGAATTGATTTTTAGATATTTTTTAACATCTGATCCAGCCCAAATCCATACAATTTTACATACTAAAATTCCAATTGCAGTGTCAGCTTATATTCTCGAGAGGTTCAGCACTGTTTAGATCCAGAATAAAGCTCCCTTTCCAAAATCCCATCAAAAATTTCCAGCAGTGGTATATCACGTGGTAGCTACTGAATGAAGCTCTGTCTACATTCTCCTGTCAAACATTCCCAGACGAGCAATAGGAAAGTAAGATCCAGAGTAAATTGTTCTCTGTTCTGCCATCATTGCCCAGCTTTGCATTAACGTGACATTTCCATTCCTGTAATAACTACCGTTGTGGCTTCTCTTAGCATGACAGCCAATAAAGAGGTGAATTATCTGTGCCATTAGCTTACAGCTGTTGAACCCGAGCTGAGACAACCTCGGACTTATTTCCTCAGGACCCTCAACAGTTAGCAGATGGAGGGGGACCATCAGCTTCTCATTACGGTCTGTATTTAAACAGGGGTTTCAAGGATGAGCAATCTGATTAGTCTCCCAATCATAATACTGTACCTTCATTTTATAATGAAGAGAATTTGTATTTCCATATTATTGTGAATTAAAATACATTCAAAGAGCAAAAGTAGTTATATATCAAAACAGTTGAGTATGAAACTCAGCACCCAAACAAAATTCCATTCATATTTAGGTCATGCTAGCTGACATCAATCACATATTACTCTGTGTAAATCAATAAGCCTCCCTCTCTCTGGATTAAGAGTGAGAAAGTAAAACAATGTCCCCATTCCTGATTAGTATTCACAGACATTTTATCAGAACGTGGTTGCATCCAGCTGCCTGACGAAAGGATTCAGCTCGATGGTCAATGAGTGCATGATTGTACTCACCACCTAACCCCACTTAAAGAGTATGATATTGGAAGGCATCTGGCAAACTTTACCTTATATCTTCAGGTGGAAGACCTAAAATTGTTCCTTTACAAAGGACAACCTAGTGCAAAGGTACTGGGTCACTGTGAAAGAGGTGATTTGAATGAATTCTCTTGTAAAATTAAAAGAGGTAGATTTGCCTTTTGCAAATTAGCTTAAGGAAGTTGCTGGACTGTGTTGAAAACAGTCTGCTTTAATTAAAATGTGCCCAGTTTTTATCACTCCACAAGCAGCCATGCCTTCAGCTGCCAAAGCCAGGAGCTCCAGAATTCTATAAATCTTTTCATCTCTCTATCTTGCTTCACTGTTTTTTTTTCAGACTTTGGTAACATTCCAGCATCTCATTGTGATGTAGTGTCAAATTTTGTCTGCTTCTACACCCCTAAAGTACCTTGGGAAATTTTTAAAATGTGGGTTGTTTTTGCAAAAGCTGTCAAATTCACCTCAGCTAACCTACCATAGCTCCAGACCCACAGTACACAGCTGGCTGCAGAGTAATTAACAATTGGCAAAGTTTTACAATGCTAGCAGTATCAATTTCCAAAGGACAAAATATATAGATTGTATGGAAATGATTACAGTTTTGAAGCTCATGACATTCTGTATGTGTGTGGTGCGGGGGGAGGTGAGAGGGGGAAGTACCTCAAATAAAATAAAGCACAGCCTGCAGCAGAGGGCAACAGGTGATGAATGTCGGGCCTGACAGATTATGATAGTGACATATTCAAAATATGAGCCAATTAGAGGGTTCCAGATGTTATCCCATGTAAAATTGCAAATTATCATGTCATTTCAGACTAATCAGAATAACTCCACAGCAGGCTGTGAGCAGTCTGTGAGGACTACCTAATCCTGACTAATCTTCAGGGTCCCTCCATCATGACAGACATCAACAATCAGTCCCACCACATGCAATCACAAGCTCTTCAACGTCGACTTCAGCACAGGTCCAGTGGAAAAGAGAAATGAGGGGGAATAACAAAATAACCCAAGGAATAATTAAATGTTACCTGCTGTTCTTGGACAAATTAAAACTAACAGAAAATATTGAAATTCCCTTTTCCCAGGCCAAACTTAGATTCCAAGCTTACCCTGACCTCCCATGTGTCACTAGCACAAACTACAGATGCCTCCAGCTGAGGTATTTATTGTTTTACAGGGAGAAGAGGAAAGACACACAGATCACATGTGCCTTTCTTTATATATAGGGGGAGCTGCTGATAGCCAAGGGTGAACTGTAAGGCCACAATTCACTGTTGGGGATTCAACTATTAACTTTAATAGCCAGGATTTAATTACAGATGCTTGCTTTCTATTCTCGTTCCCTTTCCACATTTGTTCAGCATAGATGGAGATGAGAAACCCAAATAATGTTAGAGCACTGACCAGTCTACTACCATCCTGATGGAATAGCATTGCCACCAAATTCAGACATGGATACGACCACAACCAAACAGTCCCTTTCTCTCCCCCCTCTCCATTTTCTTATCACCTTCCTTGATTTGCCGAAAAGTTGAGACAAGCAAGTGCCATTTTGCTGCAAATCACTGAACCCATGACCTCCGAAAGGCCAATAACTCAAAACCATCACTATGTGCTATGTGCTGAACTGAGGCTGAGGGCCTGCCCTGGGCTTCATGTCTGAGGACTCACTTTTGCTCCACATCCAGCTTGCTTTTATTATTTTCACAATATGTTTTTTTTTCTCTCTCTCTCTGCACCTTGGGTGTCTGTGCATCTTTTTTTAATGGGTTCTTTTGGGTTTCTTGTTTCGTGGCTGCCTATAAGATGAATCTCAAGGTTGTATAATGTATATGTACTTTGATAATAAATGTACTTTGGACTTTGACAAGAAATATATTTTGAATGTTTGAATTCAGGTGAACATATCCATGCTGAAGACATTATCTTGAGAGTGATAGTAGACTATCTGCCGCCAGGAAATGCAGAGCTGTCTGAACACTAAGTATGGATCGGTACCCGAGAGTCAATGTATCTCGCTGTGGAAGTGAGCCTGATACATAATGGAGCCAGAGGCCAAAAAGAGTGTGCAAAATCCACAGGCAGGATAAGCAAACTGCGGTCAGCACCTTCTCCAAAGTCAAATTTCCTTGCATTGTCCTAATTACTTTAGGTCAGCAGGCCACAGTATTCACATGCTGGACCCTACACTCCTGATAGGAAACTTGCTCCAAGCTCCACTGAATACTGTATCATATTTTTGCACCAGTCTTTGCTGTGGAAGACATTGCTAATACCCCTGAGATACCAGATAGAATAATTTTGAATAATATGGTAGAACTTACAAAACTATTTATAAAAAGGGACGAAGTATGGGAGAAACTCAGGGGGATAAAGCCTGACAAGCCACCAGGAACTGATGTTCACATCAATGAGAGAGTAAGAGTGAGTGAGTTGAGAGAAAGGGGAGGAGGAAGGGAGGGAGGGGGGGAGAGAGAGTGGGGGAGAGAGGGAGAGGGGAAAGGGGGAAAGGGGGAAAGGGGGGAGGGGAGAGGGGGGAGGGGGAGAAGAGGGGAGAGGGGGGAGGGGGAGAAGAGGGGAGAGGGGGGGAGAAGAGGGGAGAGGGGGGAGGGGAGAAGGGGGAGGAGGGGGGAGAGGAGAAGGGGAGAGGGGAGAGGGAGAAGGGGAGAAGGGGAGAGGGGAGAAGGGGAGAAGGGGAGAGGGGAGAAGGGGAGAGGGGAGAAGGGGAGAGGGGAGAAGGGGAGAAGGGGAGAAGGGGAGAGGGGGAGAAGGGGAGAGGGGGAGAGGGGGAGAGGGGGAGAGGGGGAGAAGGGGAGAGGGGGAGAGGGGGAGAGGGGGAGAGGGGGAGAGGGGGAGAGGGGGAGAGGGGGAGAGGGGGAGAGGGGGAGAGGGGGACGGGGAGAGAGAGAGGGAGGGGGAGGGGAAGGGGGAGAGGGGGGAGAAGGGGGAGAAGGGGGGAAGAGGGGAGAGGGGAGAGGGGAGAGGGGGAGAAGAGGGGAGAGGGGGAGAAGAGGGGAGAGGGGGGAGAAGAGGGGAGAGGGGGGAGAAGAGGGGAGAGGGGGGAGAAGAGGGGAGAGGGGGGAGAAGAGGGGAGAGGGGGGAGAAGAGGGGAGAGGAGGGGAGAAGAGGGGAGAAGAGGGGAGAGGGGGGAGAAGGGGGGAGAAGGGGGGAGAAGGGGGGAGAGGGGGGAGAGGGGGGAGAGGGGGGAGAGGGGGGAGAGGGGGGAGAGGGGGGAGAGGGGGGAGAGGGGGGAGAGGGGGGAGAGGGGGGAGAGGGGGGAGAGGGGGGAGAGGGGGGAGAGGGGGGAGAGGGGGGGAGAGGGGGGAGAAGGGGGAGAAGGGGGGAGAAGGGGGGAGAAGGGGGGAGAAGGGGAGGGGAGAAGGGGGAGGAGGGGGGGAGAGGAGAAGGGGAGAGGGGACAGGGGGAGAGAGAGGGCAGAGAGAGAGGAGGAGAGGGGAGGGGGAGGGGGAGAGAGGGGAGAGGGGGAGAGAGGGGAGAGGGGGAGAGAGGGTAGAGGGGGAGAGAGGGGAGAGGGGGAGAGAGGGGAGGTGGACAGGGGGTGGGAGAGAGAGGGGGAGAGAGGAGAGGGGAGAGAGGGGAGGTGGACAGGGGGTGGGAGAGAGGGGGGAGGGGAGAGAGAGGGGAGGGGGAGGGGAGAGAGGGGAGGGGGAGGGGAGAGAGGGGAGGGGAGAGAGAGGGGGAGGGGAGAGAGAGGGGAGGGGAGAGAGAGGGGAGGGGAGAGAGGGGGAGGGGAGAGAGGGGGAGGGGGGAGAGGGGGAGGGGGGAGTTAGAGGGGGGAGGGGAGAGAGAGGGGGGAGGGGAGAGAGGGGGGAGGGGAGAGAGGGGGAGGGGAGAGGGGGGAGGGGGAGTTAGAGGGGGGGAGGGGAGAGAGAGGGAGATGGGGAGCTAGGCTATATAGTTAATTCAGGGAGAAAGCAGTCCTCAAGTGTAAGTAAGCTTTGGTAGTTTACTCCCAGCAAATACTAACACTGATCTGGAAATATAAATGGCATAAAATGCAGATGCTTTGGCATCAGGTTTGAGCCTCACCTTGCCTGCAGCTGATGTGCCCTTAAGAGCATATCTGGCTCCTCACATTGCATTTGGCTATGGCGAACAGATGATGATTTAAAGTGTCTGTTCCTTCCTTTTCCAGCCCTAGGGACAGTGTAATTCTCTCCACCAACCCTGAGTCAGATGGGCTAAAGACAAATGAGGAAAGGTAAGTAGCCTGTAATTGGCATGGTTCTATCTAAACTAGGAAGCACAATCATTGACCAAATGCTTATTTAATAAGACAAGTAGATTGGAACTCAGCTCCTTAAAGATTTGCTGCAACACAATACACAGCATCAGGTGTCCCATCATTCCCAAGAAACTGATGTTTCTGTTGACTTGACCAGAACCAATATGATTTCAGGGGAAACTAACAATGTAAAACAACTAAAAACTGAAATATATTTTTGGAAATTAATTCTTTCTCAAGGGAAAGGAGAATTTGTAGGTAAGGTTCCACGCCGTTTTATTTACAGCATGCAAAGCAGATAAAAAGTCTTTATACACATCTATGTTAGACTGGTGAAGATTTAATTCTTTGGGGATTTCATTAGTTTTGGATGGGTTGGATGCCTGTGGCTGCACAATGAGTGGCAGGACAGAGCAAAGCTGTTCCTTTCTTATTTCCTTTATGTGTTTGCTTTTACTTCACTGGTTTGTTTTGGCTCTGTGTGGGAATATAACTCTGCGCATATTATTCTCCAACATCACTATCAGAGCAGCAAAGATTCAGTCATTCATTGGTCTTCAAGACCAACCCACGTGCCCAATTGTAACATGAAATTTGATGTTGAACTGATACATTCCAGTGGGAAGGAGGAGGAGGCACTGTGAATTAAGTGGCACATTCTTTATATTTATTCATCTTTTTGGGATATGACTGTCACCGGCAAAGCCAGCATTTATTGCGCATTCCAAGTTGTCCTTGATAAGGTGGGGGTGACTTACCTCCTTAAATCACGGCAATCCAAAGACAGTGAATACAGCACAGGTTGAGGTCATTTGATCTAAGATGCTTCAGGTCAGAAGTGTTTTGGATTTTGGATGTTCTTCAGATTTTGGAATATATAATGAGGTAGCTTGGAATCACCATCACTTCAGACTCTGAATTTATGCACCACCAGAAAGCAGTCTTTGCCTTACATTTGTTCATCATACAACAGTAAAAATTATTACATACCATGAACAAAATCTACGTAATCTAGTATCCAAGACATCTTCAAGGAGCAGTGCCTTAGGACAGGGGTCCCCAAACTTTTTTGCATCGCGGACCGGTTTATTATTGACAATATTATTGACAATGGAGCTCAAAGACCTGTGAATCATTAGGGATCCTTCCCAGCAACATGGATTTTTCCATTTGTGAAGTTATGTCAGTGTTCAAAAAAAATTGGATTTTGGAATTTTGGATAAGAGGTACTCAACCTAGTTAATAAGTGGCTTATGAGGACATTTAAGAGTCAAGCACATTGATGGAACTGGAGTCATACATAGGCCAAACTGAATATAGATGAAATAGACCATAAGACATTTTAGATTTCCATGTTGGACAAAATATCCAGCTGTGTTTGAACAAAAATTCAGATCATTTTGGTGTCATTGCTACTAAAAACTAGTTTGCTTTTCTTTTAAAGATTGTATTTGAATTCCGATGTTACGATGTTGGGATGTTGGATCTATGGATTACTAGTCCAGGCCTCCAGATTACTGGTTCAGTAATTTAACTACTGTGCAATGAATATACTAGTGTGTGCTTGTACACATAAATCTTTGAATGTGGCAGTAGATATTGAGAAAACTGTTAAAACATGGGAACTTGGGCTTTACTAATGGTGACAGAGTACAAACAGTTCAAACAGAGCAAAACAATTTTGCTGAAGTATAAAATGCAGGTGAGGGTAACGATGGAATACTGAGAGCAACGAAGAGTAGGAAGTATGCCGAGCTTAGAAAAGGTGCAGAAGAGAAAATCGAAGGGTAGGGTTTCTTTTGGTGGCAGGGGACTGGTTCAATGTTCAAGTTCAAAGTAAATTTATTATCCAAATATGCATGTATCATCATATATGTCATGTATGTCATCTTATACTACCCTGAGATTCATTTTCTTGGGGTCACTCACAATAAATACAAAGAAACAGTAGAATCAATGAAAAGCAACACACAGAGACAGTCAAATAACTAATGTGCAAAAAGCAACAAATTGTGCAAATATAAAAAAGGAAAAAAAAATTATAGATGAATACAAAATAAATAATATTGAGAACAGGAGCTGTAGAGTCCTTGAAAGTGAGTCATTGTTGGGGTGAGTGAAATTATCCAGTCTAGTTCAGGAGCCTGATGGTTGAGGGGTAATAATTGTTCCTGAACCTGGTGGTGTGGGACCTGAGGCTCTTGCACCTTTGTTCTGATGGTGGCTGCAAGAAGAGCGCATAGCCCGGATAGTGGTGGTCCTTGATAATGGATACTGCTTTGCTGCAATAGCGCTCCTTGCTGATGTGCTCAATGGTGGGGAGGCCATTTACCCGTGATGGACTGGGCTGTGACTACTATCTTTTGTAGGCTTTTCTGTTCAAGGGCTTTGGTGTTTCCATATCAGGCCACGATGCAATTAGTCAATATACTCTCTACTGTGCAGCTACTGAAATTCATCAAAGTTTTAGATGACATTCTGAGTCCCGCAACCTTCTGAGAAAGTAGTAATACTGCCATGGCTTCTTTGTAATGGCACTTACTGCTGGACCTGGGGCAGATTCTTTGAAAAGATAATACTGAGGAATTTAAAGCTGCTGACTCTTTCCGTCTCTGATCCCCAAATGAGGACTGGCTCATGGAACCCCAGTTTCCTCTTCATGTAGTCAATAATCAGCTCTTTGGTTTTGCTACCGTTGAGTGAGAGGTTAGTTTTGTGGCACCATTCAGCCACATTTTCAATCTTTCTCTTAATATATGCTGATTTGTCACCACCTTTTATTCAGCCAACAACAGTGGTATCGGCAGCAAACTTAAATCTGATATGGAGCTGTACCTAGCCTCACAGTCATAAGTATAAAGTGAGTAGTGCCAAAGGCTAAACACACAGGCTTGTGGTACACCTGTGCTAGTGGTGATTGTGGAGGAGATGTTGTCAATCTGAACTGACTAGGGTCTGCAAGTGAGGAAATCGAGGATTCTGTTGCACAAAGACGTATTGAGCCCAGGTCTTGGTGCTTATTGATTAGTTTTGAGGGTATGATTGTGTTGAATACAGAGCTGTAATCAATGAAAAACATCCTGATGTATGCATCTTCATTGTCCAGATGTTCCAGAGCTCAGTGAAAAGTCAATGGAATGGCATTTTCTGTTGACCTGCTCAATTCCTCATTAATTTCACTGCATACGCATTAATTTAAACTAAATTCCTTTCATCCATCACCCCCTGGTCACCACACAATGGCCCCTTGTGAAGGAATGTTTTGATGTAAAAAATATTAGTTTTCAAATCCCTCCATGGTCATACCTCTCCTTATCTCTATAATCTCCTCAAACTTTATTATCCTTTGAGATTTCAGAGTTTTTCCAGTTCTGGAATCTCCTAATTTGAAAGCTTCACCAACAGAAGCCATGCCTTCAGTCACCAAACTCCTACGGTCCAGAAGCTACAACCCCAAACTGTTTACCAACTCTCTCCACCTTTAATATCACCTTTGGCCAAGTGTTAAACACTCATCTGTTTTGCTGTCAGACTTTGATGATGCCCCTCGTCTAAAGGTTTTCAGCTGTCACATCAATACTATTTGTTGTTGTTGTCTGCTAGGGATTACCAGATGAAGTTCAGGGGTCAGTAGCTTTAAGCATCAGATACTACAGCCAGCCATAGCTAGTTTCAACCTAGGATCTACACAAAGAGCTGGACTCAAGAGGTGCAATTTCCTCATAAACCAATGAAGAATTAAGTGGTTAAAGTAAAGGATTTTTAATGTTTGGACAGTAAAACTGACCTGAATGGAAGGAAGCATGTTTTGATTTCGACCCTAGTTACCAATATCTACCTACATACACACACCACCAAACAAAACTGTTCATGTCACAAAACCTACACAAAACAAGTTCACTCCCTATTGGCCTAATGTGGTGTTGCACTCTAAGTAGCCTGAGTTTTGAAAATAAATAATTAGCCAGGGTTTCTGACAGAGTAATTCTCTGTCTAAAAAATGGACAACTAGAAGCAACAGGTGAAGACAATGGGCTTGACTACAACGTCTGCTTTAATTGAATTATACTTTGCTCAATATTAATAGCTGGTGTGAGGAAAGACCTTCTTAGTCTCGATTAATATGTGTTAAATGGAATGTTAGTTATTACAATTAACAATACAAGTAGTCTTATTACTATTCAGGGATATGAGAAGATGAGGTTTAAGAGAATGGATGAGCAGGCAGAAGTACAGAGTAGGTAGACCACTGACAGAGAGACCAGAGTTCAAGTACCATCATGGTATCTGGGGAATTTAAATAAATATTGGAATTAAAAAGAACAACACTAATCTTGGTAATGAAGTGACTTGATTGTCATAAAACCCAACTGATTACTAATATTGCTCAGGAAAGAGCATTTTCTGTTTTGGTTTATAAAAAATACAGGCCCATCAAAATCATTAAATCTCATCCGCCTCCTTAGTTTAAGGGCAATTAGGGAGAGGCAATAAATGCTGGCATTGCTAGTAGTGTCCACAATCCATTATAGATAAGACATTGCAGGAATTGATCAATTTCTGGAACATGAAGTTGGATCTTTGATTGATACTAACTCTTAGCTTCAGTTATGAGGTTGAAACAGCTGTCGTGTGTATATTTTATTTCCGTATTTCTTCTTCTTTTATCAAAGGCATTAATTTTACAGGATGTTGATCTAATGTCACTGATTACTCCCACTACATCCATTCTTCAGAAATGGACCTAAGCAGACGTACTGGCAAACTCACTGATTAGCACAATAGAGGGACGTCACTGCCAAACCCAGTCCCTGCTTTGCCGGAACCCAGAATTGGAAGACAAATCTTCAGAGAGTGATGAAGGAATTTTACTCAGACTGAAATTTCATTTTTTTAAAAATTCTTTCTCAAGAAGGGTTGTGATTTCAAAGTGAAATACTGTCTATTATTAGTTGCTCTCAAGCGGTAGTGATGGGACCTCTTGAACATTTGGTATCAGTTTGACATAACTAAGTTATTTTATAACCTATTGCAGATGGCAGTTAAGGTCATACAAGTCATTCACATACAAAATATGAATTAGCAGTGGATGTAGGGTTTTGGCTTCTCAAGTCTGCTCTGCCATTCAATAATATTATGCTTGATGTAAATTAACTAGAACTTAACATTCCTACTTACTCTGATAACCTCTTACCTCCTTGCCAATCAAGAATCTATTCACATTTAAAATAATTAAAAATGTTGGTTCCACTGGGCTTTCAGGAAGAGAGTTCCAAATACTGACAAATTTCTAAGAGAAAAAAAAACATGCCTCACTTCTGTATTAAATGGATAACCAACATGAAACATAGCTTTAGTTTCTTTTACAAAAGGAAATATCCTCTCCACATCTACCACGTCAGTCCTTATGTTTCAACTATGTTAGTTAGGATGGGATGATTAGCCCCACCTAATTAAGCACAGAGAGCTTCCAGCCCTAAAATGGCATGAATAAGTAAAACAGATGGAGGCTTAAAGCTATCCGGCAGCTTCGTGATCAATTGTGGTAATATCAAATGATTTGTCCAGTTGAATTTAAACTCACAATCCTTAGAATTATTTTAGCAACCTAACCAGAGAACTGTGACATTATATTCATGATGTAGCAGTTAGAGCAATACTTTACAGCGCCAGCTGTAAGATCATGGCTCAATTCCTGCTGTTGTCTGAAAGCAGTTTGTACGTTCTCCCTTTGACTATGTTGGCTTCCTCCAGGTGCTCTAGTTTCCTCCTGTATTCCAAAGACATATGGTTAGGGTTTGTAAGTTGTGGGTATGTTATGATGGCACCAGAAACATAGCCTCACCTGTGGGCTGCCCCCACCACAATCCTCAGACTGTGTTGGTCCTTGAGGCAAACCCATTACACAGTTTGTTTTTGATGGACGTATAACAAATAAAGCTAGTCTTTAACTTATTCTGTTTGGGATAGGAGTTCTCAACAATGCCAACATTACTCAAAACCTACAGATGTTGGAATATAGATGGCACATACTCAGGAGAAAATTACAATCAAATATTCACCTTCCTAGGCCAGAGACAGGCAGTACAAACTCAGGAAGTAAAAATAAAAAATATATATATATTTTGCTGATTAGCATGGTTCCAGCTGAAAATGTCAAGTAGCTCACCGGTATTTCTGCACTGACTCAACTGGTCTCAGATGCCATCACTGAAAGTTACTATTGGGTAAGGAATGGGGCAACTGAATCAGCAAGTGTGCACTTTCAGATGGACAATTGGTGGCCCATGCTAATTAGCCCTGGGCTGTGATGCTCCCATGACTGAACAAATGATGCTCTCTCTCCTTGAAACATGACAAATGGGTTGCTTCAGGGTAGCTGTGAAACCAAGCATAACATAAATCAGCACCTTCAAGAGAGGTGGTAAAGGAATTGGAACTCGGGCTGTGAAGATGGGGAAATTCTCTAACTGTTCCCATTGCAGCCCTGTAGCATTTTGTCTTTGATCATTCACATGCACGGCACGGTACATCAGGGTATTAATAGATCTCATACATTATTCGTGTTTCACATACAGGAGCACTCACCGCAATGCATTGTACTCGTGTCTAACAATTTGATGTATGAGAATTAAGCTCCCAAGCAGGCATTTCCCCCAAAATTCAGCACTGTTGTTTAAAGCAAACTGCAGCACCCAGGTTTAAAATGAAACAAATGTTACTGTCTAGCTGAAAAGCAGCCAAATACTGGCTGTGCAGACATGCACTCGTGCTCACACACCTTAGCTCCTTCAGCCAAACCTAATAAGAGCTTTACGAGGTTTCAGCGTATGGGTTTATCTGTACTCTTTCAATGATGAGAAAAATGGGCAATCTCTCTTCTGCCAGCTGTCTTCAGCATCTGCTGCAGCCACAAACTGCAATTATATTACTCCCAAATGACTAGTAAAAATATCTCAGCTCCGATACTCCTAGTTTTAAGATGGGAGTTTAGTGTCCTGTGGGTATTTCAATGTTGCTGAATCTCGTGCTACTCAGTGCTCCTGGATTTTTTTTTAATCTCTTTACAGATTAACAGATCCAGAACTGGCAAGTAATACCGAGGTCAAAGCTTTACCCTTCAAATGGAAACATAACTTAGACATGTTTGAAAGAGGGCAATGAAAAGGCTGACTGAAATCGATTAGCCAATATCACAATAAACCATCAGAAAATAATTAATATTACAAGCCATGGATTGATTGATCCATCACTTCCACACTGGCCTTGGATAAAGCTAAGTTGATCTTCTCTGTAGGAGTAATGTAGTAGGATTGAGATTCAACACTGTTTCTTTATTCAGATCTTGTGCTAGTCTTCTCCAGATGACTCCAAGGTTAATTTGATTAACTACAAAGCCTTTAGAAGTTGCAATTTTCTTGTTACTCTGTACTTGCAAACTTTGCCGACTTCAGTTACAACTTCAGCTCTGAAAGTAGCTTTGGCTGCCTTAATTTTAAAGTTTCAAATACATTTACATAACAAGGACTTCAGTTAGCTGTTCCAACAAGTGTCACTAAACGGATTGGAAAAGAACCAGTGAAAATCATTCAAATTTTAAGCTACTTTATATATTTCATCTACAATCTGACTTTTTCCCATGCCACAAGCTATTCGTTGTTCAAGAGCTTTCTCATACATCTCCATCAAATGCACATACATCTCAGTTGCCAAGCACATAACCATTTTTCATCCCTTCCCTGTGATGAAATTCCTGATTTGAATGTTAGCTATACATTACATTTGGGTCAGATACCAATTGTTTGTCTTGTGCATCTGGCTTAAATCCCCATTAGGTTATAAATCACAGGGAAATGAGGTCCAATTTAATTGTCTTTGGAAGAATGCAGAACAGCATAGAAAAACTTGAGTACATTTCAGACATCGTAAGGAATAAGCCCTGAAGAAGGGGTTTGGCTCGAAACATTGACTGTTCATTTATTTCCATAGATGCTGCCCCACCTGCTGAGTTCCTCCAGCATTTTGTGTGTGTTGCCGAGGAATAAATACCTTCACATAGGCTTGCCCCACTGCACATTTGGCTCTCTATCACAAGGAATAAAATGATATATTGCAAGTTAATTATTAATTGAAAAGCAAATCACTGCAAATGTTAGAAACCTAAAATAAAAAAAAACAAATGTATTAAATATTCAGGAGGTCTGAGGAGAGAGAAGGAGAATTAATGTTGTCGGTGTATGATCTTTTACTAAAACTGATGGAACAGAACTGAAGACCTGATGAAAGGTCGTGGTCCTTAAACATTAATTCTGGTTGGTTTTCCACAGATACTGTCTGACCTGCTGAACATTTCCAGCATTCTGTATTTATTTCAGATTTTCAGAAAATACAGTTTGTTTTGCTTTTCAATACTATTTTAAACCAGGACCTTCCATCAGACCTGAGAAAATTTAAGAATCAAACATGTTTTAAGGGGTGACACAATAGTGCAGCACAACACTTTACAATACATGCAACCTGGGTTCAATGCCCACTGCTGTCTGTAAGGAATTTTTCCGTAGTCTCCATGACCATGTGGGTTTTCTCCGGGTGTTTTAGTTTCCTCCCACATTAAAATATGTATGAATTAGTAGGCTAGTTACTCACATGCGTGTAATTGGGCAGCGTGGACTCATTGGGCCAGAAGGGCCTGTTACCATGCTGTACTCCAAACAAAGAAATAGATAAATAAAACTGTCTGCACACTCATCCCACTAGCCTTTGCATTCAATGGATCGTTCTTCTAAAGTTTCCACTACCCACAAAATGATGCTACTACCAGATACATCTTCCCCTTCTCCACCAGCACCCTGAAGGATCTGTCTCGCCCCAATGATGCTCCATCTCAATCACTACCCAACCTACCTTTTCACATGAATTTCCATGACAAATGCAAGAGATGCAATAACGTTTATAACATCATTTCTCGACTTCCAAACGCTCCTTCCAGGTGAAGCTTCAGCTTGTGTCCTTTCCAATGCAAAGTACTACATTCAGTGATCACAGTATGACTATAGGAAGTCAAAGATAGGATGCAAGGCATCTCCATTCAGTACCAGGAGTACCCGAGCTTCCAGTTGCCTGCCACTCTGATTCTTCATCTCAATTCCATTCTGACCTCTGACTTTTTTTAGCCTCTTACAACGTTTCAACAAAGTCAGCTGGAGGGATAGCATTTGATCTCCTAACTCGGCACATGATAGGGCTTGCCACTGTATTCAATCATTTCAGATAAGCAAGTTTGTTCTAATCTGTAGTAGAACTAGCCACTTCCAATCAAGGATCATCAAATTAAAATATTAACTCTGTTTTACTCTCTCCACAAATACCGTACATCTTGACCTGTTGAGCAGTTCAGGCATCCTGTTTTTTTACCAGAGACTACCAGCATCTGCAGTGTTTTATTTCTCATATTTTACCACCTGACATCAAGTCATATCTGTTGAAATTGTCAAGCATTTGCCACCGTTTATCCAGCATAGCCTATACTATTCAGTCTATCTTCATCTGTCCTATCACAGGCCCATTCTGCTTCTAATATTCTGAGTTCTGATGAAAACTTTAATTCTCTCTCCACAGATACTACCAGATTTGTTCAATATTTTTTCATTACTTGTATTGTGCTCTTCTTTTCTCCTAAATTGTTAGATTAAAAAGAAACAACAAAATTTGGTAACTGCATGTTGTATATACACCACAATGCTGCTCCTTAAAACAAAAATAGTGAAGTTTCTGTGTATATTCATTAAGCATTAGAGGCTTATCTTCATCACTGTTACTGAGAACTACTTTAGAAAATAGAGATGGTGAATGGGAACAGCAAAACAGAGGAGTAGCAACAGTGACTAGCACATTTCCAGTGCTTCCTCTCTACTCATTATGGTATCCCACCAAATAAAATCCAAATTGTTTTCCAGAATGACTCTGGAAAATTAAGATTAAGAACCCCCAGAGATCAGTGAAGATCTCCCTTTTGTACACACACACTCTAACTATAAATGACAGCTGGCCCAGAAAGATGGGACTGCAGAAGAAAAAGAGTATTAATTCAACTAGATAAAAAATAAGGGGGTATGTGGGGTGTCCAGGGAGGGGTAGTACATCTGATTAAGGGGCTTGCCGTGCCCATTCCAGGGCAGCTCGCTTAGCTCTCTCCTGTAGTTCCAACTAGCTGTTTGCATGCGACAGTGGCCATACCCCAGTACACTGCTTCGATGGGCGGGCTAAACCAGGTGAGGGTAGTTGGCAGGCCTCATACCCTGGTGAGATAGGTCCATGCCAGTTCTAGCATGTGAAGTTAGCTCCGGCAGACTGGGCAAATGAGATCAACAGTGAAATCTAGCAGCCAGGAAGGCAGTTCTGCAACACTATGTAGAAAGTGAAGGGCATGATGAGGCACAGAAGATGTCATGGTCATCCACTGCAACCAAGGAAGACCTCAGTGTGACAGCTACTCGTACCACCGGACTTGGACTTCCGAGGTTAAGAGAGTGGAACTGCCCCAATGCAACAGCTCTTCCTCTTTAAAAACTCTCCCACACAGGTCTTCTATCAAAGTCAGACACGACGGTCAACCACCATACTACTAAAACAAATGAAGAAAGGTATCATCTGGAAATTACGTGTTTTCAGTGCCTGTTTTATTCTGTCAAACTGAAGCATCATCTTAAATGCAGAACGGATGAGAAATTCTATATGGGAATCACCCTGTATCATTTTGAGTGCCTTGGTGTAACAGTCTTCAGCATCAAGGTGTCTTTAATAAGCACAGAGACTGTCCATACAATAGGGGCAGAGTTCAGATGAGTGGTCTGCTTTGATGAAATACTTCAGGCACCCTCTGACGTTATTGCTTGGAGTGTGAATAAACTTTTGAGACTTTGGAGGCTTACCATTTGCGCAATCAATTCTAGCTTGAATAGTTTAAAAAGCCAAGAGCACCTGCAATAGCAGGGATTAGTGATTTCAAGGCAAAAGGCAGGTCCTACAGATTTTCCATTGTTTATCAAATTTCATTTAACTGGACAGAGAAATTGATTGAAAAATTACAATAATTTGGGAAAATTAGAGTTGTGTTTGATTATGAAAAGCTCAATGTGTCAGGTATCAAAAACTTTACCCTTTTTAGTGTGAGCACCCAAATACAAATGCAGTCAGCTGGATCTAAGAGAGAAGCAAAGTCTATATTGTGCTTCAATTTTTATCAAAATGTTAAATTATTTGTGAATTTAATTCATTTTTTCTGGAATCAATCAAGATATTGCTATCCATTATATATGAAGCTCTTTGGAATATTTCTGGGAGTCAAGATAAATGTTATATTAACTATTTTTATCCATTTTTTCTCTCCCTTGCCCTGGAATACTGAGAGGTAGGCAGAATTTGAGATTATGTTATTTTCATATTTGTTTTCAAAATATGGAAAGTACTGGCAATACCTCATTTATCACTTATCCCCAGCTGTTCTTGATAAGGTGCTGGTGCCTTGAGTATTGAAAATTTTGGTGAAATGTTTTCTCACGATGGTCTTAGATTGGAAATTCCAAAATCTCAACTCAATTAAAATTAAAAGTAAGTTTATTATCTAAGTATGTATATGTCACCACATACTACCCTGAGATTCACTTTCTTGTGGGCATTCACAGTGAAAAAAAATACAATAGTATCAATGGAAAACTACACACCAAGACTGACAAAATACCTAAGTGCAAAACAATCTGTGCAAATACAATCATAATAGTAATAACAATAAACTAAGTTAATAAATAATATTGAGAACATGAGTTGTAGAGTCCTTGAAAGTGAGTCCATACATTGTGGAATCAGTTGTAACACGGTGAGTGAAGTTATCCACGCTCCTTCAGGAGCCTAATTGTTAAAGGGTAATAATTCAATGGTTATAAAGGACTGCTAAAACATGCCAGAATGGTAACAGTTTGGAGGGACAATGGAAAAGGTGTTCACACAATATTGCTACCCTTATCTTGATACCAGAAGTGGCAAGGTTGAAAGGTATTGCTAAAGCCATCTAGAAGAGTTGTACATATTACAGCTAGTTCCCTAGTGATAGAGAGGGTGGAGATTGAGTACTGTGACAGGTGAGTCAATCAAGTTAGTTCCTTTATCCTAAAAGATAATGAATTTCCTAAATGCAGCTGAAGCCATAACTACTTCAGAAATGGGTATATGCACCTTTATTCTCCAGATCTGCCTTTCGCATGAGCCTTTTGGCCTCAGGTGGACATAAATGATCCCAGAACACTGCTGCAAGGAACAGCAGGGAGGCTTTTCACAATGTCCTGGTCACCAACACTTCCAAACCTTAATATCGTATCAAAACCATATTGGTGTTTGCAGGATCTTTATTACAAAACTGAGAATACTTGAAAAGTACTTCACTAATGATAAAGTGTTCAGGAATTCTCTGAAAAGATTGTAAAAAGTATCATCTAAATTTACTGACTTAATACATCACCTGAGGTATATATGGTAGTAACCCAGGCCCACTCCTTTATCAACCTTTGAAGGTAGGTAAGCATCACAGAATGATTATTCATCTCTCCTGGTACTTGATGCCGATCCAGTATGGTAAACATTTTCTTATGACTCAGCTCCATCAACGGAAGCTTTACTGAGTCAGTAATTGCTATTTTCAAGTGTTGGTCAACATGGAAGAGCACTGCTTTCTCTGTTAAGGATGGAGATGTAGGTGTATCTGTATGCCTACACCCATTCCCTCTGATATTTATTGCCAGTGGAAGTTCATTTCAGTAAAACTCAATCCTTTAGAAAAGAGTAAAGAAGAGAAAAAAATTATTAGGGTGCAATTTATTGCTAAAATGCTCACTGGATCTGTATGTGTTCAATAAAATAAGTGTGATGGACTGACATCACGTAACATTGTGGATCAGTGCTTTTTGATGTTATAGCAAAACTTGAATTCAGCTCCTCAAAGACAACTACCCACTCCTGAGACATCAACACTAGTTTCAGTCTAATCCAAACACTGACGCTCCCCTGGCTGCTCAGCCCCACCAGCAAGTTGTGGTAATTGGCTTCTTGATCATCTATCTCACTGTGGAAGTTGATGAAAGAAACAGATCTAGTATGATTGACTCAAAGCAGTTTGTGTACTTGAGGCATCAACCTGAAATGATAGATCACTTGAGAGAGTTACACTGCTGTTCAAAGTCTTATTTGAAGAGACTTGTATTCACTGTTCTGGTTGTTAAGTATTAATCTATATCAACAGGCAACACCCTGGGACTTTTAACTCACTTCAGCTCATCAAAGTTCTAATGTGCTGCACCAAACCAGGACCAATATGCAATGATCAGCAAAGCAAACTGAAGACACGAAGGAACTGAAGGGAGCCACTGGCAGTTTCAGCAACTATAAAAGGCCTCTTTAGAAATTTAGCAATGACCTTCAGTGATATACATCAACATTCACAGTCTTCATCCTTTTTCAAAAGACACATATAAACTCATTCAGATTAGATTAGATTAGATTCAACTTTATTGTCATTGTGCCAAGTACAGATACAAAGCCAATGAAATGCAATTAGCATCTAACCAGAAGTGCAAAAGAATAGTATTATTTACAAAATAACTGCGAATAAAAAGTAAGTGCTACAGCATACAAATATAAAAGTACTGAGATAGTTAAAGGTCAACTGTAATGGCATTCAGCTTGAACGAATCTTAATCTAATTGCCAATAAGAGCTATAACCACCATTACTATCAATTTAGCAATATGATCAAATAATCTACCAGCTATCATATAAACTGTCACAATGTAATGAAACAGTTATTTGAAGTAAAGGTTGAGGAGGAGGTACAATGTTGGGATGACACAGACCTGAGTCTGTGGATGGCATCCAAAACTGGGAGAACCAGCAAAAATAAAATCATTTATTCCACTGGTATTACTGTCTGTTAACCTAGACCAGCTACAAAATTCATAACCTATTGAGGTAAAATTGTGTAGTTACAACACGGAATAATCTACTATGGTTTACAGCCACAACATCTGAATGGTTCAGCTTCAGAAGCTTTTAAAGGGTTCAGCACCAACAAAGACAAAAGGGCCAATTTGCACGGCAGCCATTTCAAGACTGAGAAGAGTTATACCCTTCAATACCAGCATGTCGTGACTACATGGTCATTTTCTATAAAATGCATTACCATTACTCAAGTAAAAAAAATACCGGAAATATTCAATGGGTCAAGCAGATTGAGGATCTTTTGTCAGTTCAAAATTGCAGTGTTTCAAGCATTTTTTGTTTTTATTTTCAATTTCCAGCATCTTTGACTACAGTGGAAAAGGTGGCAGATTCGGGAGATGGCTACTTTGTTAGCACCTTCCAAACCCATAACTTTTACGATCAAGAGAAACAAGGCAACAGATACTTGAAAATACAACTAACTGTAGATTTCCCTCCAGCCAGCATGCAGACTTATATGTGACTTGTTTCCTTAACAATATGGGGTCTAATTCCTGAAATTCCTGACCTAGAGCCCCTTCACTAAAAGAAATGCAGCAGTTCAAAACAATGGCTCACCACCAGCTTCTGAAAGACAGTTTGGGATGGTCTGCCAACAGTGGTCTTACCAGCCTTGACCACAATGCTCCATAGTTCTGCATATTTCCATCCTAAACCAGAAAATTTTGGAACTGGTGCCAAACAGAGTTCAAATAAGTCCATAAATAAGGTCTGAAAATGAATGCGACAACACCTCTCCTAATTTCACTCACTCAGAAGTGGCTGGACACACAGTGAAAGCATCAGGGTTAGAGAATGAGGCAAACAGCTACCAAATGCTGCTGGTTAAAAAGTTATATATTATTGAGCAGAGCAAATTAAAGAAAAGAGAAGATAAACCACAGCTACTGCTTTATTTAAAGAATTTCATTTTCTTATCTACAAACATATAACCATTAATTCTGCGTAATATATTTTTCCTTCACTGAAATTAACTTCTAGGACTCTGCTACTCTTCCTTTATGGTTTGGGAGAGTGCCTATCCTTCTCTTAACTTTCCCACCCATTTGAGAATTTTCCTTGTCCTTCTTGTCTTAGAAGTTAAACCTCAATGAAAACAAGACAGAACAAATCAGTCCTAACACTTTTAAATTTATTAAGTCATAAGATTATGACTTCAAATCTTTACTTCTTTTAAATTTAGAGACACAGCTTGGAATAGACACCACCTAGCAAGCCCTGATTTAATCCGTGCCTTATCATGGGACTATTAACAATGACCAATTAACCTACTAACCAGTATGTCTTTAGACTGTGGATGAAAACCAGAATACTCGGAGAAAAACCACGCATTCCACAGGGAGGATGTATAAACTCCTTACGGATGATAACGGAATTGAACTCTGAACTCTGATGCCCCGAGCTGCAATAGGTCACACTAAGCACTACACTACCATGGCGCCAATCCTGGAGGAAAGTCACACGGAACTTGTTGGGGGGGGGGGCGGGGCGAGATCCTGGACTGTGATGGCTTACTCAGTTGCACCTAGGCTGAAGATCAGTCTCCAAACATCAGCACAGGAAGAACAATAAACTTGGAAGTTCATGGCCCTGCAAATAGCCAGTGTTTCCCTTTGGAGCGTTCACCTTTATCATTTGATGACCTTCTCACAGTCCCATTATTATTTCAAAGCTCATTTAACTCACACATTGGAGAGGATAGCTCCTTGAGGCAAAGCCATAACCAACCAAACTATTTAACTACTTTCAGGAGATGGTGGAGGAGAGGCAGGGCAGGGGCTGAAAACAGAAATAACACTACTTTTCTGCTTTGTCTGAACTTAGTAAATTTTAAATTAAAATAAATCTCTGTAATGAAATAATGATTTTACAACCATCTCTCACATGAGTATGTTACCCTGCCATGGCTACTATGATTTAGTGCAAAATACCAAAAACTTCGGCTTGGGTACAGCTCAACCTTGAAAATCACTTGCTCAACCACATCTATCATTTAAGTAGAGAAAGCAGTAGAGCCGAACCTTTTGATAGTAAAATCTTAATTGGCACAATAAATGTTAGCTTATTGAGAGTTTCACCATTATCAGGAGCTTGCAGACTGACCATGTGATGAAGTGAAGATCATAGGCATGGAACAGTGAACAGTTTTTGCTGAATTTCTTACATTCTTGCCATTCACACTAACACTGCAGCTCAAGTTATCCCAGTTGTTCAGTCTCTCTCTCTGACGGCTGTAAATTTAACAGCTTTTCACTCATGGCTTCACTTCAACCTATCCTCATAATCTCCAGCCTTACACCCTCCCGGATATATCCAATTCTGGTTCCCTGAGCATAAGCAATTTTAATCACTACTGCACCAAATGCCAAGTGTCTTATTTCCAACACGGTAGCATAATGGTTATGTTACTTGGCTAATTTCCAAAGCCCTTTTGATTTGGAGAAGCAAGTGTCAATTCCATCACTTTCATATAAACTAAAGTATTTAAAAAAACAACTAATTAAATACATTTGGAATCAAAATCATAAGAATCATAGACCATCTGGCCCATCACGCTTGCTCCAAAATTCAATAAGATCATGGCTGATCTAGTTGTGACTCCATCCATTACCCGCCTTTTCCCCATAACCCTTAGTTCCCCCGCTATGCAAAATTCTATCTAACTATGTCCTAATTATTTTTAATGAGGTAGCCTTTGGGCAGAGAATTCCACAGGGTCACTATTCTCTAGGAAAAGTAGTTTCTCCTCATCTCTGTCCTAAGTCAATTCTCTCGAATCTTGAGGCTGTATCCCCTAGTTTTAGTCCCACTTACCAATGTAAACAACTTTTCTGCCTCTATTTTATCTATCCTTTTCATAATTTTATATGTTTCTGTGAGAGCCTATCTCATTCTTTGCTATTCAGTAAGTATAGAATGTTACAACAGTAATACTGACCATGAAATAAACATAAAAAATTGACACATTTCATTCATGTGGCTGATTAAATGAAATCTGGCACCAACACCAAGTCTGATGTCTAAATGTGATTGCAGATCTACAGCCATTTAAATGAAACGGCTTAGCAAGCTGATTGGTTCAGAGATAATTAGGGATGGGTTATGAAGTCTGACTATCCATACCCATGCCCCATAAACGAATAATTTCATAAAATCTTGCTGCTTCTCCAATTTTCTCTCCCTGAAAACACCCCTTAAAACCTGACCATGCGTTCGGTCTCTTAATATTTCCGTATGATGTTCAATATCAAATTTTGTTTAATGTCCATCCTGTGAAGCATCTTGAGATAGTTTTACTGTAAAAAGGCTGTCATTAAAAGCAAATTTTTGTTATAGCCATTAAAGATTTACTCAACAGAGACCATTTTGTCTTCTCTTTCACACTATAGCCTTGTAGTATTAAGAAGCTTTTTCAAAGTGTAGAGCACCCCTAGATGCTATTGCAGTTGCAGAATATATTACTATTCCAAAGGCTTTGTTACAAATGCTAAGGCAGTTTCACTAAGTCTTTGCATTATGAGCAGATTATTTAAGCAAGTGAAGAAAATGCATTTTAAAAATTCTCTAAGGATATAAAATTTAATAAAAATAGCATGCTAAAATTCTACAGGAATGTTGCATGCTACCTTTTTTTTAATAGATTCTAAGGCAACGATAACTAAACAGACTATTCAGCTCACCCTAATTCATTCTTAAGATCTCTCCAATAATTTATGAACTGAATCCTGGGGATTTCACCTACGTCCCCTTAGATAGGAAACTGCTCCAAGTGTTCATCACCTCTGCAATGAAAATCACTTTGATATCAATCCAACAAGTTTGATGAAAAAGATTAGTTTGTGGAGGGATTGCACTGATTGATTCACTGCTATTATTTTCTTTAGTTTAAGATAAAATTTGGTAAATAGAAACAAAAGCTGCAGTTAAGTAGTAGTACATATTTTTGATGCTCCTTCTTCTTCCCTTTCTCCTATGGTCCACTCTCCTCTCCTATCAGATTCCTTCTTCTTCAGCCCTTTACCTTTTCTACCTATTATCACCCAGCTCACTTCATTCCCCATCCCCACCCCAACACCTTCTAACTTGTACTCCTTCCCTTCCCCCCATCTTCTTCCTTTGGCTTTTTCCCTTTTCATTCTAGTCCTGATGAAAGGTCTCGGCCTGAAATATTGACTTTTTATTCCTTTCCATGGATGCTGCCTGACCTGTTGAGTACCTCCAGCAACGTGTGAGTGAGTGAGTGAGTGAGTGAGTGAGTGAGTGAGTGTGTGTGTGTGTGTGTGTGTGTGCGCGCGTACACACGCGCACATTAGTAAACCTTTTATTTGCAATATGAAGGAAGTATTACATCATATACAATTCCATTCAGTCAAGGAACTTCTAGGCATTACAGTAAATGCCTTATTAATTTCTGTTCAGAATAATTCATAACTCCAACTGTTGTGGAAGAAAGCATTCATTTTATGACCTGCAGAAAGGTTCATCCAGTAACAGCCCATAATTCCACAGCAGACTACAGGCTAGAAGATCTCTTGAGCTCAGCTGAAGATGCACAAGTATTTTCATCGATTATAAAAATGGTTAACTAAATTCCTAAAGTCATGCTTCAGCCTTCTGTGCAACTGGACAACAGCTTCTGCCAAAATAATCAGCAAATAAAAGAAAATGGTTCACTTGTCAACTTCTAAAATGATGCTCCCTCTGGAGGAGCAAACCGGTCATTGACACACCCTCCAATAAATGATCTCATACAGCTTCTCCAAAGAAATACATCCTTCGGAAAATGAAGCTCTCACTGAATTCCATCAATGATATGCCCTCCAGTAAATGAACCCATTAATGGTTTTCCCTTGGAAAGTGAATCCATCACTAGGTCTCCTAAAGAATACACCCACTGGGATGTGGACTTATTACCCGATCCAATACACTTCCTAATAACTACATGACTCACTTTCTAGAAAATACAATTATTACTGAATTCCATAAGTTATATACTCTCAGGAAAATGAATTATGACTGGCATCCTGAGGAAAGATATCCTATCAGTTGGATCTGTTATTAGAGAACTACACCATTCAGTAAACAAATTTACAATAGAATGCCATCAAGCACACACTCCCTTAAAAACTCAATGTCCACCCATTCTGATGATTCATCATTTTCTTCTCTAACTTTCTGATCAATCAATAACAATACAATCATATTAACACATCTGCCACATTATGGAATATATACTTTGTCCTCCACTTATTTAAAGTCCTATAGTCTTATGACATTGCAGGAGCCTAATTTTTCCACTGTGCTAGTGATGGTGCCCAAAATGTTGATGGCTCAGTGCTAGAGATTGGACTGTTTTAGCACTATACACTAAGAGCAAGTTTTGTTTGTTATTTTAGATTCTATTTGACACTACATGTCACCAGAAAACTCTTGCCACAATAGTGGCACTTCCACTTCTATTGCTTGCTGGGAGTGTTGTTCCAATGACCTTCCCTCACCAAGAATTCAACATTGACTTTTCAAGGTGCATTTCCCCTGAAACCAGTTTAGCAAAAGGGTTCTATTTTTATTTCTGTGATTTGAGCTGATCCATGACCATAACAACAGTGATGAGAAATATTACAAGATAGCAAACAGTTTCTTGAGTGACAGCCCATATGAATATTGAATATTCAGTTAGAGGAGGCACCAAAGTAAAACTAATCACAAAATTCATTGAACATGCACAGCAAGTCAGGTAGCAACTGCTAAGAGGTCATTGTCATTTTGGATGTAGAGCTTCTCTCACTACTGTTAAAAATCATGGATCGAAAGGACAATACTTTTTGACTTCAGTTTTCAAGTTTGTTTCAAATTTCCCATATCTCCCATCATAGGAGCAGAATTAGGCCATTCAGTTCATCGAGTCTGCCACCGTTCGATCATGACTGATATATTATCCCTCTTAAATGCATTCTCCTGCCTTCTCCTGTAACCTTTGATGTCCTTACTGATCAATAACCTAACAACCTCTGCTTTAAATATACCCAGTGACTTGGCCTCCACAGCCAACTGTGGCAATGAATTCCAGAGATTCCCATCCTCTATCTAAAGAAATTCCCCCTCATCTTTGCTCTAAAATGACACCCTTCTATTTTGAGGCTTTGCCCTCTGGTCTGAGACTCCCCCACTATGGAAACATCCCCTCCATGTCCACTCTATGCAGTCCTTAAATATTCGATAAGTTTCAGTGAGATCCCCCTCATTCTTCTAAATTCTAACGAGTACAGACCTAGAGGCATCAATCACTCCTCGCACATTAATCCTTTCGTCTTTCGTCCCTGGGATAATCCTTGTGAACTTCTCCAATGCTAGCACATCCTTTCTTAGATACGGTGGGCCCAAAACTGCTCACAATGAAGTCTGACCCATGCCTTATGGAGCCTCAACATAACATCCTTGCTTTTACATTCTAGTCTTCTGGATATGAATGCTAACATTATATTTGCCTTCTTTACTACTGATTTAACCTGCAACTTAACCTTCGGAGAACATACCTATAGTGTATTATCTCTTGTTGATCCTATGTTCAGCAGATGTTGGTTAATCTGAGAGATGGTAATTTGAGCAATGTACCCTAGAGCACTGGAGGACACAGGATGTGTAGGTGTGGTGGTGCTCTTCCCTCAGCAGGTTCTATATTTTTGAATGTTCTGGCTGAGAAAGCTGTGGCTGCTCAATCCTTTTAATAAATACAAGACTGAAACTCGTTGATTTGGGGTTCTGAGAGACAAGGATTATATGGGCGTTGAGCAAGAAAGTAGAGTTTCAACAGAATAGTTATGTATCAACTGGTACATCTGACTCAATGGGCCTCTTGCCTACTCCTACTCCTCAAGTTACTATATCCTTTCACTTGGCCTTTCACAACAAGAATTAGACTTTTCAACTTGCTGCTCCCCAGCTTGGATGATCATTGCTGCTGATGCAGCAGAAGCCAGGAATCAAGCATAGAGTCTTATGGTATTTTGCAACATCAGCAATGCTGATATTACAGGAGATCATAAGCTTTCAATTCCATCACAAGGGATTGACATCCTAACCATGCAGTTCTTTCATTACACAAATTAACATCAGATTCAGTTTAATTTAATTTTCGCATGTACATTGAAACGTATAGTGAAATGTATCATTCTGGTTAACAACAACAGGACCTAAGGATGCATTATAGGCAGCCTGCAAGCATCACTACATATCCCCACCACAAAGCTGCATTCCCACCTTATATTCGCAGAAAAACACAAGCAACAACAACAGACCAACATCAACAAAACAGAAAAGCAAGCCCCATTCCTCCCTATGCATACACATTGATAGTCCTTCAACCCCAGGACAGGTCATCTATGGGCCTCCAATCTTCAGTGGACTTGCAAACTTGCTGACATTGGGCCTTTGACTTCCCCAGTGGACTTGCAGGTCCAGGGCTTCGGCCATCAGGTTTTGATTTCCAGACTTCTGATTGACCTTTGGGCTTCAGACATTAGGGGTTGGATTGATCATAGTTTGTGAATCTAAAACTAATGCTCATGCACACATGCCAGAGCAGTTACCATGCTACATAACACAAAAGTACACAAGATATTTGGATAGTCCAAAATGCATACTGAACAGAGCTTATGTGGCAAAACTGAAAATAGTCAGATATTGCAGGGAAGAACCGAAAGTATAAAATGATTTATTTGCTCTCGGAGCTTTGAGTGAAGGAAGAATGCAAGGACCATCTATTAGGCAGGGAAAAAGAAAGAATTTGCATATGGTCTATCACCTATATGTAAAATAAGAAACGCTACAACTCCCCAATGGCATAGCTATCTAAGAGCAGAGTGCATGGATTTAACGTGGGAGTAAAAACTTTAGTGAAAATCTAAGCAAGAACTTTTTCTCATTTAGAGGGAGTTGGAATCTGGACTGTACAGTCTGAGTCGGGTAATGGAGACAGAGACTCACAAAATTGAAGCAGCTGGACACAAAGGCACAATATACTAATAAACGTGGTGCTTGTTACCATTAACACAGAGGGCTGAAGGGCCTATTTCTATGCTGATAAGACATCTAGCAAAGTGCCACAAAAAGCAATACAATAATGACCAATTATTTTTAAGTGATGTTGGTCTTCAGATAACTCAATAACATCTTAAACATCTTTCAGAGGATTGGACAGGTTTTCATTTTAATGTTACATCTGTCAGTGTGACCTTACTACTACTCTGGGAATATCAATCTAGATTTTGTGTTCATGTCTCAGGAGCGGATATGCAGTGGCCTCATAGACAAAAGGAATACCAAGAGACCATAGTTGAAGCATGATAAGGACAAAAAAGTGGTGGAAGATAGTGGGGGTAAAAATGTTGAAAGGAAGCAGGCCAAAAATTATCCTTGGGAAAGACAAGAGAACATAAAAGTCCATTCCTGATACAGTACACATGCAGTCTGCTCTACTGTCTATTGTCCAGTCAGTTTTAGATGAAAGGTTGTGAATTTTCTCCCATGCATTCAAGCAAATCCACCACCCTAACTTGCATAAAAACATATTCTGCCTTTGAAACACTATGCTCCACAAATTAAATCTCCAGGATCTCATCACCTTGAAGAACTGAACTTTCTATTTATTAAATATCAAATATTTAATTCTTTTCTGTGCAGTTAAACTTACATTCTTGTCTCAAGCACTTATGTAGCCATAGCAATTTAAGGTAGTTAATAAACAGCATAAACTACTTTGGTTGGAACCATTTCCACAAATCCATTATTCGGCACAGAAAGTAATTTCTTCTAATCCCCAGTATGGCTTGAGGCATGTTAACTTTCTACTTGTATCCTCTGGTGTTCTGTGCTCAAAGTTTAAAAAAAGAGCTATTCCTCTTATCACTTCAAAGATCTGGATAATTTTCTCTCAATGGTTATTTCTTTAGTGCAGAGCAGGTTCTGTTCAAAGAATCACTCTTCCAAGTTAAGCCTGTATGTCTTGTCATTCTTTCCCAACACTTCTGAATGGAGTAATATCTTCAATTGCTGAAATTCTCCAAAAATGGCTATGACATTCCCAACATGGACACAGGACTCATATCAAGGTCAGTTTTTTCAGGTAATAATCAGCACCACTGAAAACAGATTTTCTGGTCATTTAACACACTGCTATAATGCAACCTTGCTCTAAGCAAAATGACTTTAATAGCAATGACCTCTGTTAAAAAGAGTTCCTTGTCCAAGTATCTTTAATGAAATTGCAGATATGAAAACTACTATATAAATGCTTGTTCTTTCTAACTTTATGATGACAACTTCACATTAACTGCGCTTTCAATAAATGCAACATTGGCCCTATATCTTTACACTTCTGCAACCTCATTACATCCATGTCTGACTTGCCTGCATTTAATTTTCCCTTTCCAATTTATACATCCAAAATAAATTCTCTGTATTCTTCAGATGCACCACATAACAGCTCCAAATCATATTCAATGCCCCCCCTCAACAGGCCATAAAGTCAGTGATACCAGCAATCCTACAAATTACCATCAGCAGCATCTACTTTATTCGCTAACAGAGTCAATACAAGGGCTTCAGACAGAAACCCACGGGACTTCATTGTCTCATACCTCTTTAATGTTGTTTCTGAAGTATGCCAAATTTAATCTCCATTTAGAGGATATCAACATAATTAACTACACTAACTTTGAGAAGTTCTGAGAAAAAATGACAAAAGTTTACATCAATCCTGTATGTTTTTATAGTATTTATTTTTTTTTTAGAGATACAGCACGGAACAACTCTTCTGGTCCAATGAGCCACATTGCTCAGCAAACTACCTATTTAACACTAGTCTAATCACAGGACAATTTACGAGGACCTATTAACCTACTAACCAGTAGGTCTTTGGACTGTGGGAGAAAACTAGAGCAGCTGGAGGAAACAATGCATACACAGGGAGAATGTACAAACAGCGCTGGAATTGAACTGTGAACTCCGGAACACCGTGAGCTGTAATAGCGTTGCACTAACCACTACAGCACCATGGCACTCCCACTTCCAAGTGGTTCGGCTATATTAATTTCTCCAGTTACATTTTCTGGAAACAGAACAAAATTCACTTTGAAACAACTTTAATGTAGTTAACAAAATATCTCATGGCATTTCACATTAGCATTCTCAAAACAGAATTTGACAAAATCACATATGAAATTGTAGTGCAGATGGCTAAACAATTAATCCAAGGAAGAGTTTAAGGAATATCTTAAAGGAGAGATAGGCAGTAAGACAGAGAGATTCTGAATGCACAGTTACCACTGGGGTTGATCAAGAGCCTAGAAAAGACCAAATTAGAGGGACGTCCTTTTAGAATTTCTTTAGCCAGAAAGTGGCGAATCTGTGGAATTTTTTTTTTTACCACAGGCCAAGTCTTTATGTATATTTAAGGCAGAAGTTGATAGATTCTTGATTGGTCGGGGCATGAAGGGATATGGGGAAAAGTCAGGAGATTGAGGCTGAAAGGAAAATTGGATCAACCGTGATGAAATGGCAGAGCAGAATTGATGGGCCAAATGGCCTAGTTCTGTTCCTATATCTCACGTTCTAAACTGAAGAGAAGGGTAGACAAAGACATGGCAAATTTGGAGAGATGTGAAAATTACAGTGAGAATCTTAAAACCAAGACATTGCTTAATCAGATCCAGTGCAGGCTCATGAGCACAGGAGTGATGGATGAACAGGACTGGATATGAATTAGGATACACATAATCGAATTTTGGATGACTTCAACTCTATAGGTGAAAAGCCAGGCAGGCCAGTGCTGAATGCATTGAAATAGTAATATCCCAAGATAACAAAGCTGTGGATCAGAACTTCAACAGCAGATTATTTAAGGCAGTGGCAGAGTCGGGCAATATTCCAAAGTAAAAATAAATAGTTACAGTGATGGCATGTGTAAGTGGCCTGAAGCTTATCGAGGCATCTAATATGATGCCTAAGTTCCTATGTCTGCTTCAGTTCTGGACTGTTTACAGGAAGAAAGATAGAGTCAGTGGCTTGAGAACAAAGTTTTAGCATGAACTGAACATAATGGCTGCAGTCGTTCAAATATTCAATACAGGAAGGCAGAAAAACTGTTTTTTAGAAACCGTAGATGCTACAAACCTGAAATAAAAACAGAAAACAACACACATAAAAGTTGCTGGTGAACGCAGCAGGCCAGGCAGCATCTCTAGGAAGAATTCCTGTTGTTTGCATAAAAACAGAAAATGCTGGAAACACTCAGCAGCTTAGGCAGCATCTGTGGGGGGGGAAAGCAGCCTGAGGCACTCTCTTCAGGTCAAGGATGACTTGTTTCCACACGAGTATGGAAGAATGGAAGGTACCTAACTGAGAGTGGGGGGCAGAGGGTGAGGAGAAGGCAGGGAGAGAGAGTTGGGGGAGATGGGGCAGGGGTGCGGAACATGGGGGGAGGGGGCACAGCTAGAGAGGTCCGTGGAGAAGTGGGAGGAGGGGGTGGGGAGAGTGGGGAGGAAGGGGGGGGGAAGAGGTGGGGAGAGAGAGGACCATCAGCCACGTTCTTCCTTTTCCCTTCCATTACTCTGATCCATAATCCTCCTTCAATTCCCCCCTCAGTCTCGCAACTTGCCTTCTCTCCCATAATTGCCTCCCTCAGAACCACTCCCTCTCAAATCTCTATCCTTTCCCTAACTCTGTTTTCATCCTTCCTGATTTCCTCACCGTCTTCCCCACACCACTGTCACTCAACAAATGTCTCACTGCACTCTCATTAAATCCTCTGTTCTGCAGCTACTTCTGTGACCTAAAGTAAAGTTACTCCACGACTGCATCTTCACAGCTGCTCCTTAATTGCTAAATGTCCTGCTCCTTTATCCTGGCAGCCTTAATACCCAAAGCCTGTGGCCTAGCCAAGACCCCACTATTCATATCCACACCTCAAAAGTGTACCCAGAAAACCTTCAGAAAACTTTTATTTGCCTGGGCAATGATACCCAATATGTGTGAATCTCAGTTCACTGGACAGATTGTGGTCCCAGCATGAGATATCCTCACCGAAGGAAGCAAGTTTATCCTGCAGAAGTGGGAACATCTTATTTGGCCACCAACATCACATCCAAACTAGTCTTTCTATGAAAATATAGAGATATTTTCACCCTGAGGATGTTTGGAATCGCAGACACGCTCTGAGAAGGTGATACAGGCAGGTACTCCCAATTATTTAAAAAATACTGTCTGTACAAGCATTTGCATTACTGGGGCATAGAAGGCAATTTTCAGACCAGGTACTATAAATGAGATGGTACTTGATGGTTGTTATAGACAAGATGTGCTGGACGGCCAATTCCTGTGCTCAGTCGTTGTGTGGAAATTGACACTGTGTTTTTGAAAGCTGCAGCAATGGGTATCATGTGAATGGAGATAGGGCAGAACTCAGGAAAGATCATGAGGGAAACTGGGGAACCAAAACTGATTGCAACTCAGTCTCTCGCCATTAATACAAAGAATGGAGCCAGGTGAAAGCGGTTCTTTCCCAGATGGATGATAATGGTGGGAGTGTTGCACATGTATGGAATGGTCAACTACATCAATGTCGACAGATGTACATAAAGATGGATGATGGGGGAAAGGTTGTGTATGTATCAGCATGTGGCTATTATTAGTGATTTAAATTAGAGCTATTACAGTCCTGTACAGGGCAGAAAATCATTTAAATAATTCACAAGGGGCCTGAAAAGGATATAGTATGCTTAATATTTCATACGAATAGCTGTGAGGGTGCAGAAGGTCAATCTTATGGACAAAATGAGCTTGGTTTGGGCACAAGGGGAGAAACTGGAGTCAACATTATCCACTGTATGGTTTTCACCATTTAGTTCGTGTTAAGAACTGCAATTAATTTTCTGAGTGGCAGCCCGATGCTATCCAAATCATCATGGGCAGAACTCACCTGCCTTTCAGCCTCATTCTATTATTGATTGTTTAACCGTCATTGGATTATTCTTACTGCTTTGCATATATTTACTTACAACAATGTTCTGTTTGTAATAACTTGGATTTTCCTATTCAATTAATTTATTAATCTCTGTATGTCATTTCATCTTCTCAAACCAGTATCCCTTCATTCAATGCTTATGCACGGCACAGAAACATAAATAAAAATAGAATGGATAATATAATTTAACTGTTTTTGAATCGACAGCAGCTAAAAGGAACAGCATAGTGACTCTCCCCTAAGCTAATAAATAATTTCAGAATTACTTAAGGATAACCGATAGAACTATTTAGCTCCCAAGTCCATGACAGTTCACCTAATTCCACTTCTCAGCCCTCTCTCTACAGCTCTGCAATTCTCCTTTCAAGTATTCATGCACAATTCGGCTCAATACTTCAAATTAACAATGTAGCTTCACTGTTGATTCACTCTCAATAGTCAGTAGTGTACAGCTAGATTTCTCGTCTGTTCTGAATTGGCTGAGTTTAGGCACTCGAGGTGCAAGAAACATGAACTCGCTCAGCTTGGGAAATTCCATTATTGCTCAGTATATTCACAGATTATTGATATTATGGGTACAGCTGTCAGCTGATAATGGGGTTGCACTAAGCTATGACACCCAATGGACAAATATATCGATAACATTACCATCTAGGCTCATATTCAGATTAGCTCCTACTGTGTAACAATTTTCAGCTAATTTTCAGCCTGTAAGTAACTAAAAATAGCCATTATCCTCTGCACGATATTTAAAGAAAGACTTGCACTCATATAGCATATTTCACAAATCATGGAAATCCCAAAGCAATTAAGCAATGCTGTAATGTTGGTCCATTTGTGGTTTTTCAGCTTTCACAACACCAGTGTGATAATGACCAGATATCTCCACTCAGTGGCCACTTTATTAGGTACAGGATTGGAACCCAGTGTGGTCTTCTGCTGCTGCTGTCATCCACTTCCAAGGTATGACATCTGTATTCAGAGATGCTCTTCAGAACTCCACTGTTGTTACATGTGGCTATATGAGTTACTGTTGCCTTCCTGTCAGCTTGCACCAGTCTGGCCATTCTCTTCTGAACTCTCTCATTAACAAGGTGCTTTTGCCCACAGAATTGCTGCTCACAAGATGTTTCTTCATTTTTCACACCTGCTGAAAACTCTAGACCGCAGGGGTTCCCAACCTGGGGTCTCCAGACCTCTTGGTTAATGGTCAGGCTCCATGGGATAAGAATGGTTGGGAACTCTTGCTCTAGAAACTGTTATGTGTGAAAATCCCAGGAGATCAGTAGTTTCTGAGATACTCAAACCACCCCGTCCAGCATCAACAATCATTCCACAGTCAAAGTCACTTAGAACACATTATTTTCCCCCTTCTGATATTTGGTCTGAACAACAACTGTGCCTCTTGACCATGACTGCCTGCTTTTATGCATTGAGTTGCTGTCACACAGTTGGCTGATTGGAGCAGACGTTCAGGTGTAGCTAATGAAATACAGCGTCTGGAGAAAAAAGCACACATGGCACCTGAGAAAAAACACACATGGCCCCTATTATGAAAGTCAGCACTCCACCTGTATTGCTTGAGAATCAGCATAGATTTCATAGCAGGATTTAAATCACAACCTTCTTAAACAAAGGTGAGAGTACTACCAAATGAGCTGATGCTCATTTCAAAAGATGAATGAATTTCTGCATGTATTTCTAGCTCACAACTTACCAGTTTTCTATTTGTAATCCCCCCATATCTGTTGATTAGATTCACACCTAAAACTCGTATCCAAATATCCATTCATTTACAGGCCCACTGAACCCCTCAATTACAAGATACAAGATTCAAACTTAAACTCTTTCCCAGATGTAAATTAATCTCCTTGTCATAAAATAATAAAAATCTAACTCTTCAAAATATCTAGTTTCAAGCAAACTCAGTCTGCCTCCTGCAGAAATTACAGAACCACCACTGCTGTACTCATTAGGATGAGTCCTCAACTCCCACCTACTCAGTTTCTCAATTAGATCTTCATACTGGAGTTCAACAGTTAGTCAAGAAGATTGCAGGAAGATGAATATGACAATAAAATAAAATAAAATTATTTTTTCTAATAAGATCTGAGAAAATCATTGCACACTGGAAAACCAAATATGAAAAAACACGCACTAAGCAGTTTCAAAATTAAATTTCCATCACTTATTATGAAACCATTAACTAGTGCAGCAGCATAACTAACAGGATTCGGTGTGTAAGCAAGGATCGTTAAACAAGGCCATGGAAGTGGAGACGCTGCCTTAACGAAACCTATCATCACAAACAAGGGGAAAGAAGGGCACAGCTTGTCCAACACTTTTACTCAGGGTACAGAGTAATGTCTCTGTAGAAGCAGACAAGTTCAGCACAGAGGACAGTCTGTCCTGTCAATCTTTTTACAGAATAACCAAAACTAATCCCACAGACCTGTTCTCTCATGCATCCACAACAAAATAAATGAACCAATGGTATTAATGGAAATAAATGGAGTTTCCCTTATAGCTACAGTATACAGTAACTGAGATGTGGTTGGATAGCAATCAAGGCCACAGTACTTAAATTTTAGAAAAGGAAGATAAAATGGGAAATACAGGGTGAGGGTTGGGAAATGATGGGATCGTCCTGATAATAATGAATTGCTGTCTATTTTGTTACATTTTTCTTTTGCAATGAGAAAGGCAGTGGAAGGAAACAAAACAGCATATTTAGCCTTGGATTACATCAGCATAGGGCCAACAATGGCGGACTTGTCTTTAGTGCTGCCAATGTTGACAAAAAGCATAATATGGAGGAATGAACTAGGACCAGAAGAACAGAAACTAGAATCAAAATGTATAAAGGGATAACAGGGTACTAAATCAATTGTTGGAATTTACTGGCCTCTTAAAGTTAGTCTGTAGGACAGGAAGATAATAAAGAGATAGGAGCTCTCTACAGGGACCACAGCATTCCCCTCCACCCCCTCCCATAATCTTCCCACTCATTACTTATCCAAATTTCTCTTAAATATTGCAATCAAATCCGTATCTACCCCTTCTGTGGGCAACTTGTTCTACACTCTTACCACCCTCTGAGTGAAGGAATTCCCTCTCAGATTCACCTTCAATAATTCAACTTTCACCCTTAACCTATGACCTATAGTTATAGTCTCAACCAAATTCAGTGAAAAAAATAAACGTGCTTGCACTTACTCTATCGTATCCCCCTCATAATTTTCTACATCTCTATCAAATCTCCCCTCATTCTCCTACACTTGAGGGAATAAAGTGCTGACCTATTCAACCTTTCACTATAAATCAGGTCTTCAAGTCCAAACAACATCCTTGTGAACTTTTTCTGCATTTTTTCGATCTTATTCATATTTGTCCTGTAGGTAGGTGACCTCAACTCCAAATTAGGCCTCACCAACATCCTACACAATGTCAACATAATATCCCAAAATAGGTGAAGGGATATTGGGAAATTGGATTTAAAGGTTTTATGGAGGTTAAACAAATGAGTGAGAGCTATATTGCATAATTCTTAATAGGTTCTTAAGTTTGACATGAAGAATGGCAGACCCCAGGTTTGAAGGAGTATTAGAAGCAGCAACAGTGCCTGATATAGAGGAGGAAGATTAGATAGCAAGAAATGCAGAAATATATTAGAATCATGGCATCACACAACACAAAACAGGGCTTTCAGTTGTGACCAAAGATTTAAAAATCACTGTCAGAGCCCAGCCTCCTCCTCTCTTGACCTCTATAGCGGCCTGGGGTACATCTCACCAATCCCTGAGAATTTATCTACCTTTAAAGAGGATGTTGCCGGGACTGACGAATCTGAGTTAAAATGAAGGACTGAATAGGTTAGGACTTTAGTCTTAGGAAAGTGAAGATTCAGGGGAGACTTGATAGAGCTACACAAATTTACGAGGAGTATAGATAGTGCAAGCAGGCTTTTTCCAGAGGTTGGGAGGGACTACAACTAGAGGTCACAGGTTAAGGGTGAAAAATGAAAAGTTTAAGGGGAACATGAGAAGAAAATTCTTCACTCAGAGAGTCATGCGAATGTGGAATGAGCTGCCAGCGCAACAGGTGCATGCGAGCTTGATTTCAAGGTTTAAGTTTAGATAGATACATGAATGGTAAGGGTCTGGAGTGCTACGATCCTGGTGCAGATCGATGGGAGTAGCCAGTTTAAATGGTTTGGCATGGACGATGAATCGAAGGGCCTGCTTTTGTGCTGTATATTTCTATGACTCTAAGTCTGCAAAGACATATAATATCTCTTTTTTAATGGTAACCCGCACTAGAATTTCACCATGCGTCCCTCTAAATTCTCCAACTACAACATGCTCCTGTTTAGGAAATATGATCAGAAATATTAATTTAAGTGCTCATCTATATCCTTTGGTTCCACACACTGAGTGATTTCCTGTCCAAAGCATCTTCAGTTGCTTCAGTTTCTTCTTTCCATCAGGTTAGAAGTGGAGTTATCAAAGATGTTCAGCTCTATTCAGAGTTCCACAGAAACTGAAATAGACAGTGCTTGGATATACTGAGATCCGCACACTACACGTGTCCAACAGGAGTCTAACTGCCCATTCTTGAAAATTAAGGGTATTAACCACTGTTCATCAACATCTGCAGTGTGCTAGTGACCCAGAAAATTAACTGATTCAGTCATGTAAGTACAGTGGCTGCAACACCTGGTCAGCAGCTGGTACTGCTGCAGTGATTGACCTTCCTGATTTACTTTCCACCAAGTACAAGATGAAATCAGGAGCATGACTGAAACTTTTACTTACCTGCTGCAGTACAGATCCATTAATAACAGAAAACCTCACACTATCTGCCTTAGCTGGAACTTCTTACAACACCCTAAATATTCTTTCTGTTTGCTGCTTACACACTGGCCAGAGTTTGACCGTCTACAAAATACACAAGTCAATTCTACAAATCTTGTAGCAAGTAACTTGCCTCCCAACTCCCAAAAACTTGCTCACTATCTACAAGTCAGGAGTGTTATGAAAAACTCTCTACTTATTTCAATGAGCTCAACAGCACTCAAGAAGCTTGACACAATGCAGAACATATCAGCCTGCTTGATAAGCATCCCATCCACAACCATACACTCAATCCACCACCAATGCAGAGTAGCAGCAGTCTGTATCATCAAAACAGATGTTCCCAACCTGAGGTCCAAGGACCTCTTAGTTAACAGTATTGGTCCACGGCATAAAAAGGTGAGGACCCCCTGAACTCTAAACAATGCACTGCAGCAAATTACCAAGGCTCCTTATACACCACCTTCCAAACCCATGACCCTGACCAGTTAGAAGGACTAGGATCGCAAAAGCATGAGAACATCACCAGTTGGGAGTTACCCTCCAAACTACACACCATCCTGACTTGGGTGGGTCAAAATCCTGCACTCTCTCCCTAATAACATTGTGGATACACCCACATTTCAAAGACTGCAGCAATTAAAAGGAGGAAGCTCACCAACACTTTCTCAAGGGAAACTAAGAAGGGGCAATTAAATGCTACCTTATCCTGCGAAGCCCATGTCCCTTGAACAAATATAAAAAAACATCTACAAGGCCACACTAATAGCATCTACAATACCACAAAGTCTTTGATCAAGGACAAAGCCAGAAGATGCATGGGAACACCTTCACCATCAGTGTCCACTTCAAGTTACACGTTATTCAAGTGGAAGGATGTCGGTTGGATCTGTTGAGGAATAAAGTATAAATTATCTAAAGTATCTGAATTCCACCTTAAACTATGGAAGCATCTTTTCCAAAAGGACTGACATTCATCCCTACGTTCTTAAGGACAACTAAGTGTGAGCAAAAATTAAGGGATTAAGATTGTGATGGACAGTAAATTAGTAAAATTCTTCTGACATCAGTTGCTGACCAACTTCTGAAATTCTCCATTAAATTAATAGTAACAGGGCACTTAAAAATAATGAACAACAGATACAACCCTTTCAACCTGCTCCATCATTCAATAGGATACTCTGAAATGTTCTTTTAGTCAATTCCTGTATGTGTTACTGTAAGGTGTATTAAGGACAGAAAATGGAACACCAATTCCAGAGCTTCACTATCAACGAGTTACACCTGAGCCCCAGCTATGACTGCTCTCTATGAAGTCACAGAATATATAGACCCATAATTGCTTCAGAAAGAGCAGATGAAATGCAATATAATGGTTTTTAATAGTCACTAATTTTACAACTCTGTGGTGCATTTGGAATTGGACCTTGAGTTTGGAAACGTTAGAACTGTCCTCCTTGAAACAGAGAAGGTTACAGAGTTGCCTAAAGGTAATTTTCAAATTGACAAAATGTTTTGATAGAAAAACAGGGAAAGCTATTTATTTGAAATGATTACTAGAGATCAAATACTTAAAATTATTGACATAAGATTTAATGTTTAATACAGAGAATGCTTTCACTGAGTGAGTTGGCTATATTTGGAATAATCTCAAAAAGTACATTTATTATCAAAGTATGTATGCTACCAAGTACTACCTAGAGATTCATTTACTTGCAGGCATTCACAGTAGAACAATAAATACAATAGAATCAATGACAATCTATCAAAAGGCAAACTGTACAAATACAACAGATAGATAGATAGACAGACAGACAGACATACAAACAAATAATACTGAGAATATGAGTTGCAGAGTCCTTGAAAGTGAGTCCATAGGTTGTGAAATCAGTTCAGAGTCTAGGTGAGTGAAGTTATCCACTTTGGATCAGGAGCATGACTGTTGAAGGATAATAACTATTCCTGATCCTGGTGGTGTAGGACCTAAGGCTCCTGTATTTCCTTCTTGATGCAGCAGCAAGAAGAGAATATGGTTCTTTTCATGGTGATCTAGTTGCAAAGTTTGTGGAAGTAAATTCCAAAAAATATTTTGAAGTAAGTTGCACAGGTACATGAAAATAAGGAACATAAAGGGAATCAGACAAAAAGATGAGGATGTGGAACAAAGCTAAGGCATAACAAGCCAAAATGCATCCTCCTGTGCAGAAAGTTGCAAAAAGTCAGCAAATACCAACATAGACCAATTATTGATTGATAAATAAGGAGGCATGGGATCCAAGGGGACATTGCTTTGTGGATCCAGAACTGACTTGCCCACAGAAGGCAAAGAGTGGTTGTAGACGGGTCATATTCTGCATGGAGGTCGGTGACCAGTGGTGCGCCTCAGGGATCTATTCTGGGACCCTTATTCTTCGTGATTTTTATAAATGACCTGGATGAGGAAGTGGAGGGATGGGTTAGTAAGTCTGCTGATGACACAAAGGTTTGAGATGTTGTGGATAGTGTGGAGGGCTGTCAGAGGATACAGCAGGACATTGATAGGATGCAAAACTGGGCTGAGAAGTAGCAGATGGAGTTCAACCCAAATAAGTGTGAAGTGGTTCATTTTGGTAGGTCAAATATGATGGCAGAATATAGTATTAATGGTAAGACTCTTGGCAGTGTGGAGGATCAGAGGACATCTTGCGGTCCGACTCCATAGGACGCTCAAAGCAGCTGTGCAGGTTGACACTGTGGTTAAGAAGGCATATGGTGTATTGGCCTTCATCAATCGGGGAATTGAATTTAGGAGCCGAGAGGTAATGTTGTAGCTATATAGGACCCTCGTCAGACCCCACTTGGAGTACTGTACTCAGTTCTGGTCACCTCACTACAGGAAGGATGTGGAAGCCATAGAAAGGGTGCAGAGGAGATTTACAAGGATGTTGCCTGGATTGGGGAGCATGCCTTATGAAAACAGATTGAGTGAATTCAGCCTTTTCTTCTTGGAGCGACGGGGTATGACAGGTGACCTGTTAGAGGTGTATAAGATGATGAGAGGCATTGATCATGTGGATAGTCAGAGGCTTTTTCCCAGGGCTGAAATGGTTGCCACAAGAGGACACAGGTTCAAGTTGCTGGGGAGTAGGTACAGAGGAGATGTCAGGGGTAAGTTTTTTACTCAGAGAGTGGTGAGTGCGTGGAATGGGCTGCCGGTGACGGTGGTGGAGGTGGATACGATAGGGTCTTTTAAGAGACTTTTAGATAGGTACATGGAGCTTAGAAAAATAGAGGGCTATGGGGAAGTCTAGTAATTTCTAAGGTAGGGACATGTTCAGCAGAACTTTGTGGGCCAAAGGGCCTGTATTGTGCTGTAGGTTTTCTATGTTTTTATGTTTCTATAGATCTGAATAATCAGACTGTCTGCAGAATGGTCTGCTATAGCGTCAATGTATAGGTTGAAGGGAATGTGCCATAACCTACAACTTATTTTAGAAGTTGATTTTATCAAATATCTAACAAGTAAATCCTTAAAGTGAGGTAGTAAAAATATATTTGGATACAGAGTAAGCAATAATTAAATTTACATTTTATGAATGCTACATAATGGGTAAAATGTTGCTAGGAATGGCATCAAACATCTTAATTTCTTTTTAAATCTTTTTTATTGAATAAGTATACAAAAAGGTAAGCCATATAGGCACTAATACACTGTTAGAATATAATAAAATTACAGGAGATATTAATACAAAAAAATGATACAAACGATGTAATTTAAACATAACGTACCAAGGTAACATAATAGTATACTAATTTTAATATATATATCAATAGAGAAAAGGAAAAAACAACCCCAAAAAAAACCCACCGTGCAACTAACTAAAAGCAAAGCAAAGCAATGGGCTAACTTGAAACCAAACAGAGTTAAAAAACTTAAAATCACGTCCTCAATCTCGACCTCCATTAAAAACAGTAAAAAAAAACAAGAAGGGTATATATTACATTAAATGAAAATATTGAATAAAAGATCTCCAGGTCTGTTCAAATTTAAATGAAGAATCATAAAGATTGCTTCTAATTTTCTCCAAATTCAAGCATAATATCGTCTGAGAAAACCAAAAAAAGGTAGTTGGAGCATTAAGCTCTTTCCAATGTTGTAAAATACATCTTTTCGCCATTAAAGTAAGAAATGCAATCATTCTACGGGCTGAAGGAGAAAGATTACTGGAAATTTTAGGTAGTCCAAAGATAGCAGTAATAGGGTGAGGAGAGATATCTATATTCAATACCTTGGAGATAATATTAAAAATGTCTCTCCAAAAAGTTTCCAGAGTAGGACAAGACCAAAACATATGAGTTAAAGAGGCCCCAGACATCTATCACAAAAAGGATTAATATGAGAATAAAAGCGAGCTAATTTATCTTTGGACATATGTGCTCTATGAACAACTTTAAATTGAATTAGGGAATGTTTAGCACAGATAGAGGAAGTATTGACTAATTGTAAAATCTGCCCCCAGTCATCCACAGAAATGATAAACCCCAATTCCTGTTCCCAATCTACTCTAATCTTATCAAATGGAGAACATCTTAATTTCATGTCAACTTTAATTCAAAGTGACAAAATTAAGAATCAACAGCTTGAACCGGAGTGAAAGAGCAAAGGACAGTGAAGTGTTTGAAGCTCTCCATTTTCAGCTGCATGTGACCTACTGCTTGAAGTGCCCAATCTGTACCACAAGGTGGCAGGGCAATAGAAATGGAGCAATTTCGTCAAAGCAAGATCAGCACCCTGGACAGTGCCTTGATCAGCAAGTCCAGATACAGGACTGAAATACTGTACAGGCATTAAACAATGATTATTGGATTTCTGCACCAACTATGGAGAGAACAAAGCTAATATTTCAGATGCAGACCATTTTAAGAGAAGATGATAGTTTGTGAGCTCCCTTCCTGGTCCGCTTGGAGAGTGTATCCAGTTTTTATTTTCTTTAAATATTATTTCAAGGGATGTGGTTTTGCAGGCTGAGCCAGTATTTCACTGCCCATTACTGACTTTCCTTGAAAAGATGGTGGTGAGTTGCCTTTTCAAACCACTATTGTCCTTGAGATGCAGGTATACTCCTATACTCCTTTGATGTTAGGGGGGTGGGTAGTCCAGGATTATGACTGAGCAATGCTAAAGGAATGGCAATGTATTTCCAAGTCAGGATGGTGTGCAACTTGGAGGTAATGATGTTCCTATGCTTATGCTGTAATTGTCCTTCTGGCTAGCTTAGGTCATAGATTTAGAAGGTGCTGTCTAAGGAGTTTTGGGTGAGTTGATGCAGTGCATCCTGTAAATGGTGTAAACTGCTGCTACTGATTGTCAGTGGTGGAGTGAGTAAATGGTTGTGGATTCAATACCACTCTAGCAGGTTGTCATGTCCTGTGTAGTGTCAAGCTTCTTGAATGTTGTTGAAGCTGCACTCATTCAAGCAGGTTACTGTAAAGCAGGAAGCAAACTTGAAGCTGCAGAATCAGACTTTATTTTATAACATTGCAATGCTGAGAAAATGGGAATAGGGTAAGGGAAGAAAGGGAAGGAGAACAGAAGAAAGAAATTTGGGTTTCTATGTCTTCTAACAAACATATAACTTCCCAAAACTAAGTATCTGGTGCAGTTGGCAAATTTAGCATGTAACTTGTGCTCAGTAGTTCCAGAGACACCAATATAATCAGTATTCCCTGATGTTGGTAAAAGATTACATATACATTGGTGAATGCAAGAGTTAAAACTGTGTTTATTTTTCAATATTGCCAAGGATTATTTTACACTGACCTTAGAAGGTAGAGTCATCAGTTTAACACCTCATCTGAAGAGAAGCGTGTTGTAAGACGACAGAAATAGGATGCTTGGAAAGGAGCTTTCTCTGCGTTTGACTAGTCTCTTAGAAAGGGTAGTAGTTCCAACCTCTACCTTTATCATCAAAAGGCTGTCTTTCTGGCAGAATATAGACATCATATTGATTGACCTTGTGCATATTTCCACAGTGCTGGATTATTGGCAATCGCATCACCCGCTTCTTTTGTGACAATCTCCAAGAATTCCAACCCCACCTGAGGAAGCTAATATATCCAAATACCCTCTCTTATAATTAATAGTATTATTAGTTGTGCACTACAACACAAAAGAAGCTGTTTGAAGACTAAATCCTTCTTCACTTGGACCGTCAAGTCAAATGTCACTCTTCAATATATCACACAGGTGTCTGGGTTCTGCAGTTAACTCCAGGAGAGTGCACATTTCACTTTAAAGTGTCCATTTCATAAAAATGGTTCTCATTTTATACTTGCCCTCTGTGGTCTTTAGGTGCAGGGAAGCCAACCTCATCTACCTTTTTAATGACCCATTTCTTGGTCGTTCTTGTCTCTCAGTAGAACTCCTAGCCTCATCCTGTCCCAGCATTTTGATTAAAGGTCCAACCCAGAATTTTAATCTTGAAAATAAGGTACAAAATATGTTAGGCTAAAATATTTCCTTGTGCAAAAATGTATCAAAGAAGAAAGTGATTCATTGAAGGTTTTAGTAGTTTGAATTTTAAAAGGATGAATGAGGGAAGTAAGGAGTTAATGCTAAAATTCAAAAATAATAGATATGAGAAACAAAACCAGAAAATTTCAGCCATCAGTTGTAAAGAGAAAAGCCAAGTTACGACATTTATACTTGTCTGATAAAAGGCACAACCTGAAATGCCATAGCCTGCCATTTCTCTCTGCAGCCGTGGATTCCTGGTACCTTCTGTTTCTAGTGATACAATGCATTTTACATTTTCTACAAGTAAAAAATCAATATTGAGCTAAAATAATGAGCTGCTCGAGCTACTCTATAATTTGTTCTGATTACTGAGCAAAGTTATATTTGCCACAGTACAGAAAGGATATTCCTGCCGAAGAAAGCACAAAAACAACTGAGGAAATGGGAGGACGGAATTTTAAGGAATAATCAGTCATTGAAGTAATTTTAATTCAAATTAATCTTGAATTTATCCTCAACTTGACTGCAGTTTATGTCCACTAGATCCACTGTTCTGGACAGGGTGCAACAACTACTTGTGGCCAACGTTACCTGGTTATTTTAGAATTAAAAAAACAACCATCATATCTGCAAGAATAGCAATATTGTTTAAAAAAGCATCAGCTTTAATATAATACTTAGGGCATCATGATAGTGTACCAGTAGTGCGATGCTATTACAGCTTGGGGCGCCAGAGATAAAAAGTTCAATTCCAGCGCCGCCTATAAGAAGTTTGTATATTCTTCCTGTGACCATGTGAGTTTCCTCCAGGTGCTCTGGTTTCCTCCCACAATCCAAAGAGATATTGGTTAAAAGGTTAACTAATTATTGTAAATTGTCCAATGATTACTGTTAAATAGGTGGGTTGCTAGGCAGAAGGGCCTGTTCCGAGCTGTATCTCTAAATTTAAAAACATAAAATAAATAAATCTCTAATATACAAAGGCTTATTTAAATCAGATCCTAAATGAATTGAGGAGTGATTAACTGAATTAAGCACAAATTCACCAGAAAAGAGGTTGATACATTTATAGTTACAAAATTCCTTCCTTACCCTTTTAATAGACTCAGTAAACCTTAGACAGTAATATATTTGATAATTCATTTCTTTATTACTGCAAATCATTAATCTTAAATACCCTATCCAACCACACAAAAAAGTGCCCATTCAAAACCTGCTGAGCACAGTTTTAATGAGGTATCAAGAAGGAGGCTTCTCCAAGGATTTTCAATGCCGTTTCCTTTTCTTCTTTAGCTTAGTTAAATCTGGCAGTCTTCTCATACTATCTGATTAATGTTTCTCTTTCTATTGAATGCTACCCACACCCTTATGCTTTACAACAACCCATTCGTTTCAAATCGTTTACCAAGAAGAGACGTGAAGCTTCATTTATCCCCCATCTCCCACTAGATTGTAACTTGCACAACTCTTCTTTTTAGGTAAACAACAGGAACTCTGCAGATGCTGGAAATTCAAGCAACACACATCAAAGTTGCTGGTGAACGCAGCAGGCCAAGCAGCATCTGTAGGAAGAGGTGCAGTCGATGTTTCAGGCCGAGACCCTTCGTCAGGACTAACTGAAGGAAGAGTGAGTAAGGGATTTGAAAGTGGGAGGGGGAGGGGGAGATCCAAAATGATAGGAGAAGACAGGAGGGGGAGAGATGGAGCCAAGAGCTGGACAGGTGATAGGCAAAAGGGGATACGAGAGGATCATGGGACAGGAGGTCCGGGAAGAAAGACAAGGGGGGGGGGGAACCCAGAGGATGGGCAAGAGGTATATTCAGAGGGACAGAGGGAGAAAAAGGAGAGTGAGAGAGAGAATGTGTGCATAAAAATAAGTAACAGATGGGGTACGAGGGGGAGGTGGGGCCTTAGCGCAAGTTAGAGAAGTCGATGTTCATGCCATCAGGTTGGAGGCTACCCAGACGGAATATAAGGTGTTGTTCCTCCAACCTGAGTGTGGCTTCATCTTTACAGTAGAGGAGGCCGTGGATAGACATGTCAGAATGGACTGGGATTAACTCTGCTCTTAAACGCATCTCCCCCCTTTCACGGACATCTGCTCTCACTCCATCCTCCCGCCACCCCACTAGGAATAGGGTTCCCCTGGTCCTCACCTACCACCCCACCAGCCTCCAGGTCCAACATATTATTCTCCGTAACTTCCGCCACCTCCAGCGGGATCCCACCACTAAGCACATCTTTCCCTCCCCGCCTCTCTCTGCATTCCGCAGGGATCGCTCCCTACACAACTCCCTTGTCCATTTGTCCCCCCCATCCCTCCCCACTGATCTCCCTCCTGGCACTTATCCGTGTAAGCGGAACAAGTGCTACACATGCCCTTACACTTCCTCCCTTACCACCATTCAGGGCCCCAAACAGTCCTTCCAGGTGAGGCGACACCTCACCTGTGAGTCGACTGGGGTGATATACTGCGTCCGGTGCTCCCGATGTGGCCTTTTATATATTGGCGAGACCCGACGCAGACTGGGAGACCGCTTTGCTGAACATCTACGCTCTGTCCGCCAGAGAAAGCAGGATCTCCCAGTGGCCACACATTTTAATTCCACATCCCATTCCCATTCTGACATGTCTATCCACGGCCTCCTCTACTGTAAAGATGAAGCCACACTCAGGTTGGAGGAACAACACCTTATATTCCGTCTGGGTAGCCTCCAACCTGATGGCATGAACATCGACTTCTCTAACTTCCGCTAAGGCCCCACCTCCACCTCGTACCCCATCTGTTACTCATTTTTATGCACACATTCTTTCTCTCACTCTCCTTTTTCTCCCTCTGAATATACCCCTTGCCCATCCTCTGGGTCCCCCCCCCCCGTCTTTCTTCCTGGACCTCCTGTCCCATGACCCTCTCGTATCCCCTTTTGCCTATCACCTGTCCAGCTCTTGGCTCTATCCCTCCCCCTCCTGTCTTCTCCTATCATTTTGGATCTCCCCCTCCCCCTCCAACTTTCAAATCCCTTACTCACCCTTCCTTCAGTTAGTCCTGACAAAGGGTCTCGGCCTGAAACGTCGACTGCACCTCTTCCTAGAGATGCTGCCTGGCCTGCTGCGTTCACCAGCAACTTTGATGTGTGTTGCTCTTTTTAGGTGATCCCTTGTGATCAAAGTGATTTGCTATCACTCAAGTATTTGGGTTCTGAGGTGACTAATTGGGACCATGTGGGGCTTGCAGACACTACCATGGAAGTGGAAGAGGTACTATTAAGGAGAAGTGGATGGGTATTTTTAAGGAATACTTCTACCATTTATAATGTGCTTCTATGATGCACAAATCTGAATTCATCACCAGCATTCCTTATGCTCCACTTTGAGCATTCACGGACTAGGGATTTGCAGAAAGGGGGATACGTTGCATTTTTCCCCAAGGAAATTTATAGAATATCCTGCAACCTTTTCCTTTGTCTATCTGTTAACCTTTTAATGCAAAAATGTTGTCTACCCAGAGACATCTGGTGTAATTAGGGCCTCAATGCTAAGGATGTCATCCTGGGTAAGTACATTAACATTGCTTTATCTATCCTTCCAGTAGATATGGAGGTTTTTGCAGGGAAGGCATTGATGATATCTCTCCAGTTCTGAGATGTCTGCTGTAGATAGCCCTATCGTAGAAGTGCTTAGGAGGATAGGGATGATTGTTATTTGGTAGCCCATGAGAGGTCTTGAACTTCAAATAACCTTTTCCCTGATTATCCAAAGGCTGCACCAGTGCATAGAAAGTGACGGCAAATATCATCATTGATGTTTAACTTGGTTCCTAACATGAGAAACTGTTGCCATTTTCAGGGTCTCAGTATGAACTTGTGCACTCCCAAAGCTCTCTCACAATGCCGATAGACCGTTTATTACACCCCGGTCCCTAATTAAACAATGCTCAGCTAAAATACCCATTATAATTATAAAAGCTGTTGTTTCACGTTTCTCTTATCAACAGTTTTACTGGAAGCTCTTGGAGAATGCAACAGAAAAAGACAGGCAATTTCAAGAAACCAATTAAATCAAAGCCTTTTCATCACACAGTTGCGGCTCCATTAAAACTGAAGGAATGAATTAATAATATTACTGCAGATATAATTGTTATATTTATGCTTTCTAAAGGCTCTAGTCAATATTGATCACGAGCAGCCATTGCATCTCACAGAACAGATGTAAGATGCACTTGTGGTGAAGACAAATTCAAATCTAATCCAAGGAAATGCGGCTTCATTGAATAAATAATCAATTAGTATTGTCAGGGACAATATGGATGTGAGAACATGAAGAAGAAATTACTGTGCACCTCTTCAAACTACTTCTGCAAGGTCCAATCACAGAGTAGCATGTTCAAGTTCAAGTTTGTCATTCAACTGGATCAAGTGCACAACACAATATATATAACTTACACACAACACATTAAAGTAATATTTCTACAAATAAATTAACAAATTATAAAATATATTCCAGAAGATTGATATTTAACATAAGGTGCATTTTAGACACAGGTTAAAAACAGTACAGTATAACATTATTGGCACTTCATAATTTATGAGACCTAGATGGTGGCAAGGAATACAGCATCAACCACAGCTATTTCATTACACCAACACATCGCAGCATTTCTCACTGCACTGGTGCACCTCACTTCTAACAAGCATCCTACACAAGTGGAGCTAATCTAGAAACAACTTGGAAAGCATTCATCCTCCATTGCCTACATTCCAGAACTGAAGTCACACTAACTTAAGTCAATGATCTTTGCATATTTGTGTGTGCAGATATCAAGCTACAAGTCATCAGTGACTCATTCGTGAAAACATACCCTGTACAAGGGAATGGACCATACACAACATCCTCTATTGACCTGCTCTACCGGACAACTTTGACCTGCAATAATAAAGGTCCATGACTAAACTCAAGAAATCATGAAAGGTTTCCTATATCTCTGGGTCAATTTCCCAACAAAACTGTCAACAGTACCAGTGAATAAATTTGGTGATCAAATCAAGAGTGGTTGAGAATCAAACCTGGCACAAACTCAAGGCTTACCCAGCAGCTGCCCTTACTTTCCTGCATGCTTCCGAGACTTGACAACATCTCAAAGTCATGGAGAAACATAGCAAATCCACTGGATGAAAAAAGTTAGCCAATATCCCATTATTCAATCCATAATTATACCCAGCTCCAATGAGTAGGTCACATCTTGGCATACTGATTCCAGACTCCTCAAACAGCCACATTAACCCAAACTCCATTATTTAAGAGATGATCCTGATAGTAATCCAAAGATGTTGTCAAAGACTCCTTGAAAAAGTGTAACAATGTAACTGAATCTTGGAAATCAGTATCCCATAACTGCTGAAGAAGAAGCCTTTGGGATGGTATTGAGCTCAAGTCCATTCATCAGAGCTATTTAGAAGCCCAGTATAAACAACAGAATGAGATCACCACCTCCTAAATTATCCATCTGCCCACATTGTTAAGTATCTCATGCCTTGGCTGTGGCAGAATCTGCGGGTCCCATATAAGCATAATCTGCCAACCCAGTCAGTCTACAGCTCCCTGAAAGAGGCACCACAGGTGAAAAGGGTAGCAAAGAAGGCATATGGTATCAGTCAGGCAATTGAGTATAAACATTGGTACACCATGTTGCTGCTCTATAAAATTTTGTTCAGGCCATGAGAGGAACATTGTGCTCAATTCAGGTCACTGCATAACAGGAATGTGGAGACATTGGACAGGATGTAGAAGAGGTTCACCAAGACGTTGCCTAGATTATACTGTTCTGACTACATGGAGAGGTTGGACGAACTTGAATGGTTTTCACTGGAATGTTGGTGGCTGAGGAGAAACCTGAAAAACATTTATGACAGACAGAGAGAGGATCGACGAGGAGAGAGTCTTTTTCCCATGATGGAAATGTCACGTGGACACGTTTAAGGTGATGGGGAGAAATTTACAGTTGAGTTATCGGCATTTTTTTTTTGCCTTACGCTGTGTGTTGTAGATGGCTGGAACACACTGTCAGGGAACTGGTAGCTGCAGGTATGATAGCAATGTTTAGAATGCATTTAGACAGGCAAATGAACAGGGTGGGAATGAAAGGGCTATGCAGGCAGATGGGATTAATTTAAGACTGGCACTATGTCAGTGCAGACATTGTGGACAGGAAAGCCTGTCCTATACTGTACTGTTCAGAACCCACAGAACAGAGTGGAAGCAAGTCAGCTTTGATCCTGAGAGATGTCTGAAGAGGAGAAAGAATTTGGATCTGCATTTTGCAAAGCACTTTGCTGTCAGTATATACTTCACCTCACTATCAGATTAGTGGAGAGAGAACAAGTCCCTTTATGCCTCAGTTTTTTTAAATCTTCTCTTCATTTAGAAAATAGTCAACCCTTTCATTTCTTCTACCGAAGTGCATGACCATACACTTCCTGACACCGTATTGTCTTCCATTTCTTTGCCCATTCTCCTGATCAGTCTTTCTGTAGCCTCTCCACTTCTTCAAAACAATCTTCCCCTCCACCTATCTTCATATCATCTGAAAACTTTGCAACAAAGTTATCAATTCCATCATCCAAATCATTGACATCGGTCCCAACACAGACCCCTGTGAAACACCATTAGTCTCTGGCAGCCAGACATAAAAGGCTCCTTTTATTCCTATGCTTTGCCTCGTGCCAATATGCCACTGCTTTATCCATGCCAGAATCTTTCCTGTAATACCAGGGGCTTGTAACTTGTTAAGCAGCCTCATGTGTGGTACCTTGTCAAAGGCCTACTGAAAATCCAAGTGCACAACATCAACCAATTCTCCTTTGTGTATCCTGCTTGTTATTTCTTCAAAGAATCCTAACAAATTTATCAGGTAAGGTTTTCCTTTGAGGAAATGATGCTGACTATGACCTATTTTATCATGTGCCTCCAAGTACCTTGAGACCTCAACCTTAGTAATTGACTTCAACATATTCCCAATCACTGAGGTCAGACTAACTGGCCTATAGTTTCCTTTCTTCTGCCTCCCTCCCTTCTTAAAGAGTGGAGTGACATTTGCAATTTTCCAGTCTTCCAGAACCGTTGCCAAATCTAGTGATTCTCAAAAGACCATTACTAATGTTTCCACAATCTCTTCAGCTACCTCTTTCAGAACCCTGATCCAGGTGACTTTTCTACCTTCAGATCTTCCAGTTTCCCAAGAACCTTCTCTCTAGTTATGGCAACACACACTTCATGACCCCTGATACCTGTAATTTCCACCATACTGTTTATGTCTTCCACAGTGAAGACTGACACAAAATATTTATTCAGTTTGTCTGCCATTTCATTGTCCCCCATTAGTACTGTTTTCCAGCTGTCTGATAGCCACTTTCATCTTTCTTTTACACTTTATGATTCTGAAGAAACTTTTGTATACTCTTAAATATTATTGGCTAGCTTACTTTTGTATTCCATCCTTACCTTCTTAATGATTTTAGTTGCTTTCTGTTTGTTTTTAAAAGCTTCCCAATCCACTCACTTCCCTCTAATTTTTGCTCTATTATATGCCCTTGAATTTTGAATGTTACAATGAAAATGAAGATTTGGAAGATGCAATCATCAAAACCTTTGTATGATGGCAGTCTATTATCTGCATTAGGTGTCTGTGCAGATTTTTTTTTCATTTACAGTCAATCAAAAGAACACAGCAGTGTATACTGATGAATTCCTCTATCGATAATTATTAGGAACTAATACACAGTTTTATAGTACTGCTGAGGTATTCGCTGTATTCTAATTTGTTCTATATTGGCTATTTAGGGCAGCCGCTTAATTGGGCCAAAATATACTAGTCCCAATGTGTCCCAGTTAACCAGATTCCACCGAATTATTCCCGAGTCCTGCAGGTCATCAACATGTTTCAAAATCCCGAGAGCATGTGGGGAAAATTTACACTTTCTTCAAGAAAAGTGACCAAATAAGAAGAAATCATTCATAGCAATAAATGCAAAGGCTATGCTACATTGGGATTGTGTAAAATAAAAGTAAATGAGTAGATTTTTGGGTCCACCTGAAATTTGCACATCATTGGCTGGAAATAGGTTGGCTATTGTATAGTAATTATATTTCACTGAGGCCCTATATAAACAAAATACTTTTATTATGGAAGGAAGTATTAAACTTCACTGAAGCTTTGATGACTTTTTTTATATTTTGTAATCTGTCCCTTAAAATCTCACGCATGAACCAGATTGAGGTCAGATTAGGTTTTTTTTGTGAGCTACAAATAAAAATACCTTGTTTGCAAATCCTTGGTAATTTAATCATTCATTCACCCAGTCCTTCAAAGAAAACAATTGTCTTCTTGGAGAAGTTCTGGAATGGATTGCAAGTTGCATGGTAAATTCTAGCAAAATACTCAATTAAATTAATACTTTGAGCAATAAACAAAAGGATAGACAGGAGAAATTTAATACATTAATCAGGATTTTTAAATGATATTCTAAGCAACTCCGTATAATGGGAGTACTTATGAAGAAGTTTGCTTCACTGGGATTCCATGGAACTGAAGTTTTTGGATGATAATCAGGACAATTGGAAATGTATACGGTTGGAGTGGGTTGAAAAAGGTCTTCATCTATTAAATGTTTCTAAAACAGTTTCTTCAAATGCATTGAAAAGCAAGTTAATTCAAACTATTGGAATTCCATATATTAGGAAAGAACAGAAAGTGTTGAGGACAAACGAAATTCAATAATAACAGTAGTAAATTGAAATATGTGTTATCTATTGAGATTATTGATGATTGGAATGAATCTGAAGGTATTTCACCCATTTGAAATCTATCAATCAAAAAAGGTTGGTCCACTGAATGCTTATTTCCATCTAAACTTGAAGATCAACAAATTTCATCATTTTTAAGTATAAACCCTACATAAGTAAAAAAGGCAAATATAATTTATCTCATTTTGTTATTTTCAACTGCTTAGATTCTATGTTAAATTTGTGATTTTTTTCGCACTTTATTCCTCGAGCTAATCTGAAAAAAAGTACGATTCACAGGAGTGCCCTATTTTGGCAAACATTCTGTGTTATATCACTTACTACAAAGACAGTTCAAGGGGAATAAACCTGTATTTTCTGCTGTAATTTGGTAATTTTTCAGTGAAATATGCTTATCTGGAATAATACCATCCACAACTATTAAAATGGCTTGAATCCAACCAAGTGTGTCAGCTCATGCGCACCTTAATGTGTTTCTGAAGCATCATTAAAATGGAAATGTCCTCTTAAAAATGTTAAGTACCAGTTCACAATTCCTGTAATGTACCTGCCTATAACCATCAATTTTGCAGTTATGTTAAACAGACTACTGTTGTAATTTTTCCAACAAGCAATTTTTTCAGCAGTATTAAATTATAAACAACCAAATTTAGAGTTTTGCACATAGTCTTCATAGCTTTCATGTCAAAGACATCTGAGGTGAACCAGCACAAATTTTAAACAAGCAACTCTGTTCCAATCCTTCAGTTTGCTCTCACCTTAAAATCTCTGGTCTGTGCGAGAAACTGGCTTCACGAGAAGTAGCTGCCTCTGGTATCAAAGCTGAGGCCATTTAACATGCCTGAATCCAAGGAATATTGACGGAGCATTAAATTGCAAGGAATATAGAGCAAAGACAGATATTTAGAGCCAAAGCATAGGTCATCTATGATCTAACCCTGCTTAGCTCCCAGCTCTACTCGCTTTATACCTATGACTGAGGCTAAGCACAGCTCCAACGCCATATTTAAGTCTGCCAACAACACCACTGCTGTTAACCAAGTCAAAGGTGGGCGCAATTCAGCAAATAAGAGACAGAATGAAAATCTGGCTGACTGATGCCAAAGCAACAACCTCTCACTCAATGTTAGCAAGACCAAGGAGATTATTACTGACTTCAGAAGTGGGAAGCCAGAGGTCCATGAGCCAGTCATCATCAGGAAATCAGAAGTGGAGAAGATCAAAAACTATAAATTCCTCAGCGTTATCACATCAGAGGATATGTCCTGGGCCCAGCATGCAAGTGCCATTACAAAGAAAGCACAGCAGCATCTCTACTTCCTTAGAAGTTTGCAAACATTCAGCAGGTCATCTAAAATTTTGAGAAATTTCCATAGGTGTGTGGTGGAGAGTTATAGGCTGGTTGCCTCATGGTCCGGTACAGAAACATCAATGCTCTTGTTCAGAAAATCCCACAAATAGTAGTGGATACAGCCCAGTTCTTCACAGGTAAAGCCCTGCACACCACTGAGCACATCCACATGCAACACCGTCACAGGAAAGCAGCCTCAATCAAGAACCACCACCATCCAGCTCTTTTCTCACTGCTGCCAACAGGAAGAAGGTACAGTAGCCTCGGGACATGCACCACCAGGTCCAGGAACAGTTATTACACCTCAACCATTAGGCTCCTGAACCAGAGAGGATAACTTCACTCCCCCATTACTAAAATGTTCCTACAACCTATGTACTCACCTTCAAAGACTCTTCACCTCATGCTCTCAATATTTATTGCTTATTTGTTTATTATTTTTACTATTTCTTTTTTCTCTTTCTTTTTAGATTTGCAGAATATATTGGTTGTTTTGTCCCCTATGGTGGGAGAGTCTAAGACCAGAGGACATAGCCTCAGAATATAGGGGCATCCTTTTAGTATGGAGATAAGGAGGAATTTTTTTAGCCAGAGAGTGGTGAATTTGTAGAATTCTTTGCCACAGGCAGCTGTTAAGGCCAAGTCTTTATGTATATTTAAGGTAGAGGCTGATAGATTCCTAATTGGTCAGTGCATGAAGGGATACGGGGAGAAGGCAGGAGATTGTGGCTGAGGAAATTTGGATCAGCCATTGATGGGTCAAATAGCCTAATTCTGCTCCTCTATCTTACGATCTTTGCACATTGGTTGTCTGGTCTTTTATTGATTCAATTATGTTTCTTGTATTTGTTGTGATTGCCCACAAGAAAATGAATCTCAGGGTTGTATATGATGACATACATGTACCGACAATAAATTTATTTTGAACTTCTGAACTTTGACTGAATTGTATTACATTCAATGGCATTGTTCAGTGAGACATTTCCACTGCAGCAAAATAAGTTTACTTTCCATGGCTGACTAATTGCACAGAGAACTACCTGCCAACAAAACAAGGAGACAGTGATGTAACAGCATCAAACAACACTGGGCTGGCAATAGAGAATTATGTCCCAAGGTCTTTGAGAAGAGATTCAAGGGATGTAGCAGGATCCACAATGGACAGAATAGCTGCTGGGATTATTGGGAGAGGTGGGGTCAGACACTCAGATTTGAGTCTGAAGAATGCAAGGAGTGGCAATCAGGAGGCAGCTCACAGTGGGAGAGAGCAATTGGCCAGTAACTGAAGAGTAAGGGAAAGCAGGAACATGCATGGAGATATATTTGCCTGCAGATTGGGAGGGAGAAGGAAGCTAAGAGAACAGAAAGTAGGAATGGGTCAAAGTGAAGGGATGAAAGCTGAGGAAGTGAAAAGTGTGAGGGACATGATCTAAAACAGTGAAGCTCAGTAAGAGAGAGGGCAATACAGGCATAAAGACAGAGGGAGGACAAATTGAAAGAGATCAACTTGAGGGAGTTTACAGGAAGGGGGTGTGGGAAAAACCATTTGTATTTGCATTAACAAAATATATTAAAGTACATCTATAAATGGGTTCATATATTATGCAAAGTCTGTGCAGCAACATGAGATTTCTATTAATTGCGGATATACTTCCCAGTGGTCCAAGATCTCATACTTTCAAATCTGTATGGTACCTGTCACGCAACAGACACCCAGTGTTAAAATAATCCACCTGCTTGGATCTTCTACTCTTCCTTACTAGAGTGGAAGCAAGTCTTCTTTGATTCCAAGGGACTACCATTGAAAAAGGTTGAATGGTGGAACAGATGCGAGAGGCTGAATAGCCTCTTCTGGCTATTATACCATCTGTACTCATATACTATCCCACATTGGAACTAAAACCGTCACACACTGAATGGGAGTAGTGCAACCTCATCTGACCATGTGCACCCCCACAGGACTTTTGCAATCAATACTGTTTTTACGCCCTCCTAATTTCATCCTCCATTGGTCAATAGCTGTGTTCCATCTAATCTTATGGCTTTATTGCCCAGTCAGATTGCCCCAATTAAATTATTAATGACTGTCTTCCTATGAACATTTTCCATAATTGCAAAGTACTCTAAGCAGCAACTTAAATCAGCATTCTGATAATTTTAATTATTAACTTGGACAGTGAAATGCTTATCAACTTCATACAGTACTAATGGGTCTGAGGAGGTTGCAGGACTTTGATTTACAGAACTCCTTCATTAGAAAGCTACGGAAAGTTCATTCTGTAACATGGGTGATAGCTGGTTGGACATGAGAGTTGGCTCATGAATTTCACTACACTGTCCAGGAGAGACGCAGGGTAATTGGCAGAGTTAGGGAAACAGAGAAACAAGTAATCTATTTAACCTGGAATTTTGGCTCCAAGTTAAGAAAGCAACTTACTGAGCCAAGCAACATCTTAGTTAGATGCATCCTTCAGATGGAATCATCTGTAAGATAAGCAGAACCCAGAACCAATGCCTGTTCTCTTTTTCATCCTGCTAATTTTCAACTCATAAATTATGGAGAATATGTAGCACAGAAACAGGCCATTCAACCGATTGTGTCTGGGCTGGATCTTTGGTGGAGTTAAAGTGATCCTCACTCCACTGTTATTTTCACATAATTTTTCAGGTATTTAACCAAATGGTGAGGCTGAATGGGATAGCTCAATGTTACGGAAGGTGGAATCCGCTAACTCAGCAGTTACAAAAAGGAAGCATTTATCAGACCTGTCAATTTAAAGCAATGAAATATGCACCAGTGGCTAGTTATAGAAAAGAAGTGGGAGCAGCCCTGCTTCTATATCGTGAACTATCTTTGGAAGGGAAGAATGAAATAAACACTTAATAAAAGATTTTTCCAAAGATTACCTCACTATTTTATAGTATTGCTGTTTTTGCACAATTTTTAATCTATTTAATATACGTATACTGTAATTGATTTAGTTTTTTTTTATTATTTTGTTTTTTTCTTCTATATTATGTATTGCATTGCATTGCTGCTGCTAAGTTAACAAGTTTCATGTCATATGATGATGATAATAAACCTGATTCGGATTCTGGTCAAACCCAAATATTTCCTGGTGGGCAATTCAGTAAGTTTTTTCACCTAAACAAACTTACTAACTTCTGTTGAGAGGAACTTCAACATGTGAAGTAAAAGGCAATATTGCTAAAGCACCAGGTGCTAAAACTAAATTGAAAAAGATGTTTAACTCCATCCTGGAAAGCAAGTATATCTCTCCCTGAAAGGAGTTGGGACATTTTGTTGCAGTTGTACAAAATGTCGGTTGGTCAATCGTGCGCAATTCTGATTGCCACGCTACAGGAAGTTTATGATTAAATTATGGAAGGTGCCGAACAAGGTTGTTACCTGCACTGCAGGACTTGAGTAATCAGCAGAGAATGGACTGGCTGGAACTTTTTTACCTGGAGCAAAGGATGCTTAGGGGTGACCGTATAGAAGCCTATAACATTATGAGGGGCATTGACATGTAGATAATCAAAGTCTTTTTTCCTAGGGTATGGGAGTCTAAAACTAGAGGTCACAAGTTCAAGATGAGAGAAAACAATTTAAAGGAGATCTGAGGCGTAAGTTTTTTTGCACCAAATGGGTGGTGGAATGCATGGAGGTGGTAGGGGCAGGTAGAATTGCAAAATATTTGGGTAAGTACATGGATGGGAAATGTTTAGAAGGATATGGGCAAAATGTATGCAAATAAATCAGCTTAAATTAGCAGCTCCTTGGGCATAAACAAGTTAGGCCAAAGAGCCTGTTTCTATGCAGTCTAACTATGAATCCACATACTGGAAAGTGAAGAGAAATAGATACTGGAATTATTTGAACAGTATGATGAAGCCTACTACAACTAAAGTGTACTTGATGTGTAGAACTGTAACACATGGAAGCAGGCATGGTAGCACAGTGGTTAGCATAATGCTTTACAATAACAGTGACCCAGGTTCAATTCCTGCTGCCCTCTGTAAGGAGTTTATATGTTCTCCCCATGACTATATGCATTTCCTCTGGATGCTCTGGTTTCCTCCCACAATCTAAAGGCATACTGGTTGGGAAGTTAATTGGTCATTATAAATTGTCCCTTGAGTCGGCTACAAATCAATCAGGGGTTTCTGTGAGGTGCGGGCCTACTCTGTGCTGTATCTCAACAAATAAGGTTTTACAACAAAAAACAAGAACCAGTTAGGTTTTTAAAAAGGCACCTTTAATGCAGTAAAAACTCCTCAACAGATTTCATAGGGGCCATTATAAAAGATGTAATGCGAATCATACAAAGTTAGTAGAATTATCAGTAGAACAGCATCAGATCAAAAACCATTAACCTGACCAATGCCAACAACTTGGCTCAAATGTTTTCAAGGGTAGCATTGAGGAGCATCAGATGGTAGTAAACAAACCAATCTAATATCCTTAAGTATTTCCTCCAATTTTATTTCCATATCACACTTTCACAGCTCAGTAACTGTGTACATCAGAACAAATTTAGGAACATCAAAAATTGGGTGAATAAAATTCCACATTCGGAGTGCCCGGCGTCAGTTAACAAACTCAGCAAAGTAACTCCTCTGTTGCATTCCAGGGCGGGGGGGGGGGGGGAGGTGGAGAAACGATGTTCTTCTGTGAGTGATAAGTGAAGCAATGGGTGAAAAAATGGTTCATGGTTCACTTCCTTTTCAAGTGGCGCTGGGAGAAATAATCCTTCTCTGATCTTCCATATTTGAGATCACTGGTACTCAGCAGAGGAATTTGGTTTAGTAACTGGGTTGTAAAAAGTCAGCTAGTTACATCTCATTTAGACATAATTCATAGTTCTTTCATTATCAATGAGGCAAATTCTTCGTCAAAGGTATTATAAATGTAACATCAGATAGACTGCAGCAGTATAAGCTGGCTCACAAAGTCCTTTCCAAAAGTAGTAGGAATGGGCAAGAAAATCAACAATACCTTCCTCCAGTTAATAAGTACACTAAAAATATTGGGATATGATCTGAGGATCTATAATTACCCTCATTATTTAAAGAGGGTGATTTTAACAACCCAGTTTGGATTCCTATCCAAATTACTATCTAACGACTCCTGTCAAGTTAGACCATAAGACATAGGAGCAGAATTGGGTCATTTGGCCAATCAAATCTGCTCCACCATTCCATCGTGGCTGATGTTTATCCCTCTCAACCCCCATTCAGCCATCTTCTCCCCTTAATTTTTGATGCCCCTACTAATCAAGAATCTATCAACCTCTGCTTTAAATATACCCAATGACTTGGCCTCTACAGCTCCCTGTGTGGCAATAATTTCCACAGGTTTACCACTCTCTAAAGAAATTCCTCCTTACCTCTGTCCTTGTATTCTGATGCTGCGTCCTCTAGTTCCAGATTCCCCCATTATAGAAAGTATCCTTGCCACACCCACTCTATCTCGGCCTCTCAATATTTGATAATTTTCAATAAGATCCTCCCCCCATTCTTCTTAACTCCAGTGAGTACAGGCCCAGAGTCTTCAAATGCTCCTTGGACATTAACCCTTTTGATTCCTGAGATCATTCTTGTGAATCTCCCCGGGCCCACTCCAAAGCCATCCTTTCTTAGATAAGGGACCCAAAACTGCTTACAGTACTCCAGTGCGGTCTGACCAATGCCTCATAAGGCCTCAGTTTTTCTAATCAATTGTATTCAACTGCTGTGATGGGCACAATTCTCCCACTTCTATTTAAATTCCATCTTAGTAATGCTGATGCACTATGTCAACTACAGCCCTCTGCTATAAACATGAATTATAGATTCCGTGTGAGTTTGACTTTTCAGCTGAATTTTAATACATGAGCACTAGCAATTTAGCATTAATTCGTTTCCAGATTAGGGCAGTATTTTAACGTCGACAGTTTCTGTCACATTCTGTTTGAATAGAGTCACGTTAGTTATATGCTTGCCCCTTTCCGATTTGAATTTTGTGGGGATTTCTTCTCCAGCAAGGACGAGGCTGGGATCGAATGGGCAGTCGATGGGGTGTAACAGGGAGATTAATGAGTCACATGGCCTGTCCCAAAGATGATTTCATTAACAAAAATGGATGAGGCAATCAGATGGTATCTGCTTGAGGCCCCTTTTATTTCAGCTCAGAAATTCTGGATGGAAGTTCAACAAAAATATGAAATGTTAATGGATTTTCAGGGAACCCTACTGCCAAAGCATTGGTGTCAGCATTGTAGACTAGTCTGCATCAAGACAAATATATCTACTGCTCAAACAGAGGAAAGATTTGTAGAACAAACTGTTCTAGAAGCTTGCTCCCTCCTGAATACTCACTGCCGAGTTGCCTGTGTCTTTTAAATCTGGCAACATCTAAAGGGATAATCAAAGGCCATTCACTTCAGAGCACAGGTTGAGATAGTTCTAACACAGGTTCAAAACCACAAAGTCTTTTTACAGAGTAAGGAAGAAGCAATTTCCAATGGCAAAAGGGTCAGTAACCAGAGGGCATAGATTTAAGGTAATTGCCAAAAAGACCTAGAGTAGGAGATAAGTGTTTTTTAATGCAGCCAGTTATCTGATCTTCAAGTCACTGCTTGAATCTTTGGTGTAAGCAGAATCAATAGTACTTTCAAAAGGGAATTGAATAAATACTTGAAAAGGAAACACTTGCAGGGCTTCAGGGATAGAGAGGGATTAAATAGATAGCTCTTTCAAAGTGTCAGCAGAGGGATGAAAAACCGATTGATGACCTTCTGTTGTATGATTACACTGAATGAACTCTCAAATACAGAACTATGCAAATATTACAACACAAGCACAAGTGCAGCAGTTATAAGTGATAGCTAATGGTGTGGTTGTGAACAAGAAGAGATGTCACCTACCGCATATACATCAACAACACAACTTTATATTTCTGGAAATGTAGACATACCCATCACACTGAAAACAATCAATCACCACGATCTAAATAAACCCAAGTAGAAGTCACTACACGGGTAAAGCATAAGCAATCAACAACAAAGACTTTCTAAGTGAACCAGTACCACAAGATCATCATGACATCAAATAACTTCCTGTGAGAAAAATGTTCTCCTGGTGACCTGATTAATATGGGTATTTATTCCTCAACCAACCTTACAAAAACTGATAATCTAGTCATGATGACATTGTTGTTTCCCAGTTTCGCTGTCATACACTGTAACCATGACAACATTTCAAAGTACTTTATTGGCTGTAAAATTCATTTGAGCATGAAATGCATTGAATTAGAATAAATCTTACTTTCAAGAATGAGAAATTAGCTGTGTAAGTAGTGCCACATGTCCAGTACCCATGGGACTATAACCAGTAAGGAGTTACCACTTTCATAATAAGCAGAAATAAATCTGCTGGCCACAGAGGGGAGAGAACGGCTTATAACCAAATAGGACAATTTTGGAAAATGTCTAACTCAGGGTTACAGGTCAAATGATGGAAAGGGTGAGCTTCAGTTGAATGCATGGTAAACAAAAATATAGCTAATGGTTTTCTAGATGAATATGCTGAGGAACCAACAAGGTACAAGTCATTTAAAAGTTACTTTAGATCTCATAATGTGCAATGAGAAAGGATTAGTTAACAATCTTGTATATCAAAATAAGAGATTGGCCATACTGGATGAGATAATGAGAAATTCCTTCACCAAAGGACGATGTATGTTTTGAATTTTCTTTCCAGGATCGCTATGGAAATTAATTTATTGAATATACCCAAGTCAAAATGACAGACTTTTACATATAAAAGGAACTGGAAAAATGGGATGAGTAAGAGAAAATAGTATAGAGGTAAAAGGTCAGCTATGATCTCACTGAATCAGTTGAAAGGAGCTAATGGGGCCTAATGGAAACTCCTTTGCTTGCATCTTCAGAAACAGCTCTATTTCTATCTTTAGTATCTCTATTTTTCCCTTTCAGGGTTCTTTTGAAGACCTGAGATACCAAGGACACAGCCTAGAAGATTTGAGATACCAAGGACACAGCCTAGAAGATTAGCTCACCTTCAGAGTTCCAGGATTTCATGGCTCTGGAGGCGGGTGGACTCACGGTCAGCGCCTCTACAGGGAATCACTGTGTTGTGGGAGACAGAAGATCGAAAGCAGCAAGCTGGCTGCTGGCTATGTGCCCAGAGACCCGAGTTCTTTGGGCACAGAGCTCAGAAAATGCGACACAACGGACTTTTAATATTGTAAGTGAGCAAGTTGTTTGTTATGTCTCCCCTCTCGCTGTGAAATGAGACACCTTTTTCCCTTATTAGGGAAAGAGAGAGCCTATGGTATGTCGAATTACCAGGTGAACGAGTAGTCTTTGGGGTACTGCAAGTCTATGTCTTTAATGATGCCTTGTTGCACGCTTGAGTGCTCGGTGGCGGGGGCTGATGTTTTTTTGTAAGTGGGGGAGGGGGATCGTTGCTTGCTGCTGCAGCAGCTGGAGGGGGAGCTGGGGGGACTCTGGGGTTCTAACATTTAACTATCATTCATTCTTTGGGGCACTCCTCTGTTTTTGTGGATGGTTGCAAAGAAAAAGCACTTCAGGATGTATTATTGTATATATTTCTCTGACATTAAATGTACCTTTGAAACCATTAGAGGCTTATTCTTGCCTCTAATTATTTTTAAATGCTCCAGATCAGGAATTGTAAAATAATTTTATAAAATTCCCTTAAACCAGATAATGGTTGTATCTTCTTTTCAAAAAACTTATGTTCTTTTTGCCTTGCACCTTTGATAGGTCACCAATATGTTCAGTCTTTTAGTAAATATTTCTTACTGTCAGTCATGTCATTTGATCCTAGTTCAAATATAAACTCTTTCTTCGCCAACAATATTGAAACTGTCACTGGAGCTCAACTTTAAGGAAGCCTGGTTTGTCAATTGAATCCACTAACCTCTGCTGTGACATCTTGGGTTCATGCCAATAAACACATAATGGAGATCTATGCTTTAAAATCCAATCTGATAATTGAATGGCAGAATCAGGCGCAGAGAACACAAGATTCCAATTGCGCTCACTCATCAAGAGCTCTCCAGTCTTGATCCCTCTAAATGAAGTAGACTGCTGATCTACCCCAAATAACTCCAACTAAGCCTCAAATGTGCACCCCTTCCAGGATAAAAGCACATGAGGAATAGAGATCAGAATTTGACAGATCAACAGCACCACCAACCTTCTCACAATACATTTCAAATTCTTACCTCTCCAATGTGCATCTTTCATGCTAACCTGGTACATTGGTCTTTTACTGATTGACTGGGATATTATTCATTGAAATTGCATCTAAATGAGCACTCCAAGAATTACTGGTGTTGTCAAATTTTCCAAACCCTTCCAGACTAAATGAAGGATTCAATGTTTGTAATATTTCCGATTTTTCTCACCAGCAATCCTGTACCACCTGAATAAAAATCAACATCCATGCTGAATTTGGGCAATTTTAGATTTCATAAACTGTTTCCACAGGAGCTCAAAACAGCCAACACACCAGACAGCAAGCCATCAGTACAAGCTGGTCTTGCATTCAAGAGCCAAGATGAAAAACACATTTAAAGTAATATAATATCTAATTCCTATACCTTTAACTTTCAACCTTTGGTTCGGAGGAAAAGAGATAGGGAGAATGTATACATTCAATACTCTTGAAAGAAAACATATACTGGAAATAGTTCATGATGTAGTTGTTCTGAAAATGTCATAGGGCTGCCAAAAGCGTGAGTGAACTTTTAGAAATAGGCCATAAACCAATAACATACAAAGCTCTACATTTGTGTCACACCATTTATGGCTTCAATGTCTGAAAATGCTTCACATCTAATTAAATACTTCTAGAGCAGGGGTTCCCAACCTTTATTATGCCACGGTTACCTACCAAGTTAGGCTCCCCGTTCTAGCGTATCGTTCATATGATGGGTAATCAGTGCAAATAGCAATATAAACACATGATAGTTATATTTTGTATTAGTAATAGTGATTGAGGAATAAATATTGGATAGAATATCACTTCCTTCCTCCAAATAGAGCCACAGGATCCTTGGTGTCACCGTGGGACTACAAATTCCATGGTGCAACAATCCCTCAATATTGCTTTAGAGCAGGGGTTCCCAGTCTGGGGTCCATGGACCCCACAGTTAATGGTAGAGGTCCATGGCATAAAAAAGAATGGAAACACCTACTCTAGAGCATAAATCTAGATTTTTATATGCAGGCCTCTGGACTATGGCTGAATTCATAATCAACCTGACACAGAATAAGAGTTTTACAAACTGAGCCATTAACAAATTCAAACACCTGCTGTTCAAAAAGAGTGAATTCCTTCATTTTATCTTAAATTAAATTTATTGCTGGTGGGACAGCCCAACTGTTGATTTCACAGCTATCAGATAGTTTGGGGGACAGCTGCTATCTTTTCTGTTTGGAATTTTGATTGTTAGCTTTTTCCTTATGTGGCACACAGCACTGACAGGTCAAAGAAACTATGCAAAACAGGCTTCTTATTGGTTCAGTGATTTGCTCTGTTGTGACAGTGCTGATCTGCCATATCCAATTCCTAGGAGTGTTTGTAACGAAGCCAAGAAGCAAATGTGGACAAGATGGTGCTATAAACATGCTTTGCCATTAAGTTTTATCAACAGGAAATAGATAAAGTATTCATGAATATATTAGTGTCACCTGCTGCCTGGGCATCCATAAGACTTCTGACTTGATCAATGAAGAAACGGGCTGTGTACCAAATGGAATAGAACCCTTCTGTCCTTCCCAATTAGGGTGTCAAACGCTCAACAGATATGTGACTTGATCTGCCCTGCTAGGAGGATTTCACATTGTGCTAATGTGAGGCTTTCACTGCAAGAAAACTTCCCAGATCCAAATTGACTGGCATAGTTAAAAGCTTCAGTATTTCTGGTGGAACATTTGGAGATTCTTATTCTACTGAGCTAAAGTTGCATGTTAAAAGTGCTGTCAGACTTAAAGTGAAGGATTCAACATTAGAGAGGGCTCCTTTTCCAAAATATTTTTCCTTTCTCAGATACCTTTCTAATCTCAAGGCATCCCATCTACAAACGTTTGTACATTCTGATGAAATTTGTTCAGACATTCACATGAGGCAGATAAATCCAATCCAGCCTATCAATACACAACTACAGCTAATGCAGGCCAGCAGTAACTTGCCACCTAGAAGGACAAGGGCACCATGTACATGATCATAGTCATACTTTATTGATCCCGGGGGAAATTGGTTTTCATTACAGTTGCACCATAAATAAATAGTAATAAAACCATAAATAATTAAATAGTAATATGTAAATTATGCCAGGAAATAAGTCCAGGACCAGCCTATTGGCTCAGGGTGTCTGACCCTCCAAGGGAGGAGTTGTAAAGTTTGATGGCCACGGGAAGGAATGACTTCCTGTGACGCTCTGTGTTGCATCTCGGTGGAATGAGATCAATAATTTCCACAATCAATAATGTCCCCTCCAAGATGCAGGTTGTCCTGATTTGGAAATTTTCTTCATCGTCACATCTAAGTACCAGTTTTCTCTACTCAACAGCACCACATGAGTAATTTTGCTACTCTAATTGCAGCAGATTGAGACGGCAGGTCTTCTCATGCTTACAAATAAGTGATTAGTATCCGGAATACATTGCCAACCGGGTAGTGGAAAATTAAATTGTGGTGTTCAAAAGAAAACTGGATAAATATAGAAGACAGAAAAAAATTACATGCCAAGGTGGACAGGAAGGAAAAGTGGGATTACCTTGATTGCTTTTGTACAGAAGTGACAAGGACTCAATAGGTCTAATAACTTTTTTTTATCCTGTAACCTTTCCATAATTCTTGCATAGGCGAACAATGCTTGTTTTGCCTGTGGTACTTGTATTCTATAAGTGAATAGTAAATATCCTGGAATCCTATCCTAGCAGTACTATGAAGGGATCTTCAACAAAAGGACTACAAAAGTTCAAAAAGACATATGAAGGACATTTAAGGATCAATCAAACAATGAATTATAAAAACTAACAACACAGGAAGCACATTCAGCTCATCTTATCCATTGTATAAAAAAAAAGAGCTAATTGGGCTCATTCCACTTCTCAGCTTTCAGTCTGTAGCCTTGTACAGCCTAGCAGATTGTGCTCATCCAGTAACCTTATCAATGTGATGAAGGTTTCTGCCTCGACATCCTTTCAGGCAGTAACTTCAAAACCCTCATTGCTCCCAGGGTGAAACAAAAACTTTATTTCATTCTAATGCTTTCATCAATAACCTTAAATCTAGGTCCTTGCTATTTGTTTCTCTTCCAAAGGAAACCAGACCATCCTATACATCTTGGTCCAGATTGCTCATAAATTTATACAACTTGATAAGTTTTCAATTTTATAAAGAAAACAACTTCATCCCAGCTAATTTCTCCTGAAAACTATAATTCTCTGTCCTGGCCAATATTCTTCTCCCAATATTCCTCTGGCCCTCACAGTTTCTAACTTATATAGCCCACATGGCCAACAGAACGAAACACAGTACAGTGTGGCTGTCCAAAGAAAATGCTGCTTTTTCCAATGATGCCTACATCTTGCAAATAAGAAAAATATCATGCCAATGAAATTCTATCCATGATTACTTGCGAAATTTTGTACTGACTTGCAGTTTTCAAATCAGTGTCAAGCCAAAAGCATGAAGAACAATTACAAGACGGTCACCAAACAAAACATAATTGAGATAGACAGAAGCTACATTCACTTCCATCTTTCAGTATTGCTATATTTCAACCACATGATTTTTAGAAAACCTCATCCTTCCCAGTCATTCCTTGACTCTCTTCTTCATCCCTCCTCTTTTCTTTCTCTACCAGTCTTGAAGAAGGTTTCCCCCATCCTTATGATTAACCCATCTCTTTTCCAGCAGATCTACTACACTTTTACTATGTTCTCAATATTTCCAGAAATTCTCTTCAATGTGCTGGAACATTTAAAGTACTTGTATTTTAACAAAATAAAGCATAGAGTGGTGTTTTATTCCCTGCCATTGTAGCTCAGTGGGTTGCACCCTCAACCCAGCTAAAAAGTTGAGGCTTCACACCTTACTCCTACTTTGATATGGAGGGAACTGGGAGGCATCATCTTTCAAGCAAGATTTTAATCAACATCCATATAAATCTGTCAGCTATAGCAAAAACAAGGAAAGTCTGGAGCAACATTCAACCCTCAATAAACTCTTACAAAAAAAAGTTTGACTGGCTATTCCAAGGTAAACAAACCCCACATTAGGATAGATCTGAAGAAATGAAGCAAGACCAGGACAATATTAAGATAAACAATACATATACTATGAAAATGCCAGAAAGAGAAACCCCAGAATGACAGGTTCTAAGCACTTGTCCTTGATAATCAATGAAATATCAAGAGCTTCTCAAGGGGGACTCGGAATGGCCAATAACTGATGGCCAATCTGCAATGATCACGCTCCAAAAAAGTGATAAAAAATTAAAACGTCACGGCCAGAGAACCAGAGATCACAAAATACAGCTACCTTGAAAAGGAACCAAAGTGATGCATCAATAAAATATGGTGAGTTTTTAAAATCTGGAGGTAAACTAAATTCAGACATTTAAAAGAGAGCCAAATGAGTTCTTGAAACGAAAAATGTGCTGGGACAGAAAAATGGGAGAAGCTGGATTGCTGGTGTAGAGAGCTTGCACAGACTCTATGGGTCCAATGGCTTCTCTCCATACTTTTATCTTTCTCTGATTCTGTACGTCTCAGACTGATTCAGAGAGAATTGACAGTTTCATTTTTCCCCAACATCTTCCAGATTGAGATGCTCTAGAGAGTTGCAAGACTGTATCAAAATAAAACTTGAATCTATTTGAATTAGAAGCACACATGTAAACAACTTAAATTATGCGGCTGCCTTTCTCTTCTAAATTGATTGCCAGAAACAGCTATGGCCTGCTAAATGTGATTGAGGAGCACCATTTACCATCAATTGCTACCAGTTCTAAAAAAACTTTATTGTCACATAGAATCAGAACAGACTATTCAATTTTCACCTAATGCTCTCCTGACATGAATATGAAAAACAGACAACACTGATGCAAGTATCAACCCTGTAATTCAAGGCACCAAGGCCCCTCCTTTGCACATAATAGAACAGCTGCATAGTTGTCTGGGACTGGTGTGTTTCCATATTCCACAAGGAAATTGTACACGATGAAGCAATAGCTTGAAAATCAGGTCATATGCATTTTTGGGACCCAAAAAAACCCTAACATTTTAGGTGTAATTAGTTTCACAAACAAACGTCAATGATTAACTTGGTGGTTACTCATTCAGATGGCTGAATATATTATCTGACAAATTAATTAACCAATCTGGATAAATGCATATTGAATCCTAAATTGGTCAACCAAGGAAACAATTCAGTTCATTATTTGGCAATGCAGATAATGAAACACAGCATCATCAAGCTCAGGCCACCGTTACAGTCAGTGAGAAACTCTTTGGAAATGAAGAGTTGGGATTGATTATATGAGTTATATTGTTAAGGATAGAAGGGTGGAGATACACCTCTACCAAAGGAGGTATCAGGCGTTCCTTCCTTCCACTAGCCTGCAGGTCGCCCTTGGACAAGCTGTAGCACCTGCTTAGTCCCCAGTCTGGGTCATGCGAAGCCATGGGAGCAGGTGGGAGATGGTCGTATGAGCAGCTGGTGCATATCACAAGTCCTGGTTATGTGACTACTGACACCAGGCAGACAATCTCTGAAGGGTATTAATAATGGCTGCAGTCACCTATCTTGTAAAGACACGGCCCAGAAGAAGGTAATGGTAAACCACTTCTGTAGAAAAATGTGCCAAGAACAATCATGGTCATGAAACCATGGTCATCCTCATCAATACGAATTCATCATCATCATCAATTGTTAGCTAACATTTAATGAGGGTTGGTTGAATGTAAAAAGAATAGAACTACTTTTACAGGTGACTATAACTACAAACTGGGTCAGTTACTGCGTCGGTTGGGCTCTTCTTTAGATGAAATTGAGGAAGGAGAAAGGAAGATGACTATGATTGTTGTAGGCTGAAAGTGTTAATTGGAGCAAACCAGCTAGAGAGAGAATAGAGTCTGGTAAACATGCAGAGCTGGCGAATGGGGAAGTATAATTTGTGGCTGGAGGTGGCTGGAGCTGATGACCTAAAGATTTTAGGGATGCTGAGAAGAAAGAGGGTTGATCATTCACATCATATTATTTTGGAGCTCAGTGACGTACAGTTTGACAGAAATCTAGAGTTTCTTAATTTCTCAGTTAAATAGACAAATTAAACACAATTAAAAATAATTAAATAGTTCAAGCAACATTTTGAATAATAAATGGCACTCGTTCTTACAGATTATTTCAGCAAAGGTATGAAAGTAATAGAAACGAACTCATAAATTTAAAGTAATTTCGTATCAACTTATCTTTAAAACATTTCTTCCATCATGTAGAATTCCGCCATTCCCACCCTCCACTTACATCAGTTAACAATGTAGCACTGAGCTGCTGAAAAATCAATTGTTTCTAAGCTTTGATAGTTATGGGCAAAACAGCAGGTGATGGAAAAGAGCAAGAAACAAAGATATTTGCTTCTACCAGCCACAGCTCTACCCACAAATCCCAGGCTTGATGATACAGTCAAAATATGGAGCACAGGAGAAAGCTTGCATGTTACATTTGACTGGATTGCACTGATCACTAGCTAGCAGTTCTGAAGAGAATCAGAGGCTAGCTCCAACAGACTATCATGAAAAGTTAATGAAGAAGAAAATAAGTGTAAAGTAGGTTAACAGAGAGAAGAGAAGATAATTCTGAGAAACTGAAATTTGGAAAGAAGAAACAGACATCAATATGGACAAACAACAATGAAGAATACATAACAGAGTATAGATTACAAGGAAACAAGGAAACAAGTGGGGAGAAAGGATAGAAATTCTCCAAGAGCTGACAGTCACCCAATAGATTGAATGGATTTCTTCTGTGTCATAAGGAAATATCAGAAACAAAGATGAATATTTTAAACCATGCTCAAAATCGTACAGCAGAAATATATTTGTGTTAAAGGTAAAGATTGAGTGAGCAATCATGGGTGAATAAAGACGAGAACAACTGAGGTTATGGGAAGAAGCATACATTTAAGTAATGAAAGCAGAGGAATGTATAAAGCAAAACACAAAGGGGTTATGTGAGAAGTAAAAATTAATTAAATTAAATCAAGGGAAAATAGAGTAAAATAGAGAAATATTTTACTAACACACAAAAAAGGGTGGGCGAATAAAAAGATCACTAATTATTTCAAAAATATTTTGCCTCTATATTTCCCAAGATGATATGGCAGGAGAACATCGCACTCAATGTTGAACTGAGTAAAAACAAATTGATGTACTTAAAACAAAAGAAGGTATGTTAAATAAACTAATTAAACTCATAGAGGTCACATTTTAGAAGAACCCAAGGCAAAGATGCAGAGACATTACCACATCTGCTTAATAATTCATTAGAAAAATGTGTAATGCCAGAGAATTGGCAGATAGCTAATGTAATATCGATATTTAAGCAGTCAATTTAAATTGTTGTAGAAAAATTATGGAACCTCTACTAAAGGAGTGAATAGAAGAGCATCTACAAAAGAGAAGTGTCATAAAGAGTTCAAAGGGAAAAATGTTGCTTCAGTGACCTTACTGAATTTTTTGAGAAGGTAACAGAGATGGTTGGTAATGGCAATGTTGGAAATGTACTTTATAGAACATACAACATAGAATAGTACAGCACATTACAGGCCCTTCGGCCCACAGTGTTGTGCCGACCGTCAAACCCTGCCTCCCATATAACCCCCCACCTTAAATTCCTCCATATACCTGTCTAGTAGTCTCTTAAACTTCACTAGTGTATCTGCCTCCACCACTGACTCAGGCAGTGCATTCCACCCACCAACCACTCTCTGAGTAAAAAACCTTCCTCTAATATCCCGCTTGAACTTCCCACCCCTTACCTTAAAGCCATGTCCTCTTGTATTGAGCAGTGGTGCCCTGGGGAAGAGGCGCTGGCTATCCACTGTATTTATTCCTCTTATTATCTTGTACACCTCTATCATGTCTCCTCTCATACTCCTTCTCTCCAAAGAGTAAAGCTCTAGCTCCCTTAATCGCTGATCATAATGCATACTCTCTAAACCAGGCAGCATCCTGGTAAATCTCCTCTGTACCCTTTCCAATGCTTCCACATCCTTCCTATAGTGAGGTGACCAGAACTAGACACAGTACTCCAAGTGTGGCCTAACCAGAGTTTTATAGAGCTGCATCATTACATCGCGACTCTTAAACTCTATCCCTCGACTTATGAGAGCTAACACCCCATAAGCTTTCTTAACTAGCCTATCCACCTGTGAGGCAACTTTCAGGGATCTGTGGACATGTACCCCCAGACCCCTCTGCTCCTCCACACTACCAAGTATCCTGCCATTTACTTTGTACCCTGCCTTGGAGTTTGTCCTTCCAAAGAGTAGCAACTCACACTTCTCCGGGCTGAACTCCATCTGCCACTTCTCAGCCCACTTTGGCATCCTATCAATGTCTCTCTGCAATCTTCGACAATCCTCTACACTAGCTACAACACCACCAACCTTTGTGTCATCTGCAAACTTGCCAACCCACCCTTCTACCCCAACATCCAGGTCGTTAATAAAAATCACGAAAAGTAGAGGTCCCAGAACAGATCCTTGTGGGACACCACTAGTCACAATCCTCCAATCTGAATATACTCCCTCTACCACGACCCTCTGCCTTCTGCAGGCAAGCCAATTCTGAATCCACCTGGCCAAACTTCCCTGGATCCCATGCCTTCTGACTTTCTGAATAAGCCTACCGTGTGGAACCTTGTCAAATGCCTTACTAAAATCCATATAGATCACATCCACTGCACTACCCTCATCTATATGCCTGGTCACCTCCTCAAAGAACTCTATCAGGCTTGTTAGACACGATCTGTCCTTCACAAAGCCATGCTGACTGTCCCTGATCAGACCATGATTCTCTAAATGCCCAGAGATCCTATCTCTAAGAATCTTTTCCAACAGTTTTCCCACCGCAGACATAAGGCTCACTGGTCTATAATTACCCGGACTATCCTTACTATCTTTTTTGAACAAGGGGACAACATTCGCCTCCCTCCAATCCTCCGGTACCATTCCCGTGGACAACGAGGACATAAAGATCTTAGCCAGAGGCTCAGCAATCTCTTCCCTCACCTCGTGGAGCAGCCTGGGAAATATTCCGTCAGGCCCCGGGGACTTATCCGTCCCAATGTATTTTAACAACTCTAACATCTCCTCTTCCTTAATATCAACATGCTCCAGAACATCAACCTCACTCATATTTCCTCACCATCATCAAGTTCCCTCTCATTGGTGAATACCAAAGAGAAGTATTCATTGAGGACCTCGCTCACTTCCACAGCCTCCAGGCACATCTTCCCACCTTTACTTAGATTTTTAAAGGGCATTTGCTAAGGTACCAAATGTAACAGCTAGTGAATTAGAGCAGAGAATTCGGAGTCGCTGGCCAAGTTGCCAAATGGGCCACTGGCCAGGTTTCTGAATGGACCACTGTCACACTGAAAGCACTACTTGCACTTAAACTGGACAGTCATATTCCAGAGAAATCAAGGCTAGAACTATAACTAGTTTACTTTTACAAATTTACAAATGATATCAAACTCAACTAGGACTAACCAACACTGAGGAGTCAACAAATTATAGAAGGACACTGGAGGATGCAATTGTTGAAATAATTGTAGTATTATTAGTGTTCTAACTTTTCTGTATTTATTTAAATACGTAACTTGTTCCTCATTTAAACAACAGTTTGCCTTTCTTTAAACACATTTTTAACTATTTCCATGAAACTCAGATAATTGAGGCAGCCGCTTAATTAGGTCAAAATGTACCGGTCTCGATGTATCCTAATTAACTGGAATCCACTGTATTATTCTGGACATCTAAGACTGCACTGCAGAGCAGAGGTACAGAGACCACCGGAAGACAAAGTTTAGGTGGGTCATTATTAAATATGTAAGTGTTCCACTGTAACTTATTGAACCATGGAACTGAATAGATATCATATGCCTCAAGTTTTCTGCTGGTTATAGCTGGCATACCTACTGCTGTGCCATTCATTTTCATTCAATTTCTGGCCTTCATTAAAAAGGTAATTTTACCCAAATTTGTTTTCTTTTTATTTCACTGTAAACTTACATTTTGAATGATGTGTTTGAAATGAAAACTTTAATCAATTTCAAATGTTTTAACTGTTTCAGATATTCAGAGAATAAGCTGTCAGCCTGCCAAAGGAGTGTTGAGGAAGAGGGCTTGGTCCAGTGTGCTCAAAGGGCAGCCACAAAACTGAGATCTCTAAAGACTACCAAGCCCTAATTCAGCTGCAAGTCAACCCTGCAGCCCGTAGGATCTACTCCAACGTTAAAGTTATATGTGGTAGTACACCACATATAAAGGTGTAATACCAATGGGCAAAATGCCTTTAAAAGGGCAATATCCAGCTGAATGCTTAGCAAACAAGTTAGAGCCTCTGACTTTCTAAACAACTCAGCGATCTTGCACTGTGATGCCTCTTGCAGCCAAAGAGTTTCCCAGCACCCATCTGTAATTGGACATTTTATGTGTGATAACAACTCTTGCATAATTTTATTCAGAAACAACCCAGCCATGAAAGGAAAAAGGGCATGTAATTTGACCAAAATTAAACAGGAGAGCATCACCAAATACTCACTCATGGACAAAGTACTGCTATTAAAATAAATGTCTGGACATATTTGGATATTTACTGATACTATCATCATGATGGGATTGCTTTTTCTTGGCTTTCACATAGTTTTGAAGTAAAGAAAAAGCTTTGCCAAAAAAAAAATTGAAACCCATCAGAGCGAATTTAAATGTATAAATGAGTTCATCCCAAAAGCACCATTCCTCTGGAGGTAGTTCGGGAACTCGTTGCCTATTTAAGCTGCAATGACTGCAATGGTTGATTCCAATCACAGTCAGTCACTGTACATAATAGAATTCAATTACAAACACAAAATTGGAGGGCTGCTCTTCCAATCACCATGAAGGACGAGAAAAATTAAAATCTGTCACAGGAGACCTGAATGACGCACTGCCTTCAGTACAATGCCTTTTTACCAATTACAGAAGAGGAAGAAAAGATTCTGCAATATCTGAGCCTCTGCTTTCTGTTTGTTGTTTGTGAATAACTCCCTTTTGTCTGCCTCTTGAATGAAAGTGGAGATTCTGGCTGTCTATAATACTTCTCTGGCTGAAAGGCAATAACTGGAAAGGTTATCGATGGTGCTAGCTCCAGCGCATCAGCTGATCAACTGAGGGTTGAGGGAGAGATCAACCACTGTCTGGTTAAATGACACTGTGATATCATTCATTGTCAGTACCTGGATTGTGCCTCATTCATCAACACAATATTCAATATAATAAAAATGGAATCACACCAGAACAGTGCGCAACATGGGGGGCGCGGGTGAGAATAAAGAGTGGAAAATATGGGTTGGGAGGGAGCCCTGGGTTTAATATATTGTTAATTACTCTGTAACAATATAGGACTGTCTTGCCATAGTACCAAAACTCCTTTATCTCACTGGTGTATGTGTGTGTCTGTGTGTGTGTGTGAAACATTTAGTGCCTTGCAGTAAGCAGCAGGATAATTTTTCATGAACACTTTAAAAGGTATCTTGTACATGGGATAGGTCTGAAACTAAAATCTGACACAGTCCAAACAGACCAGATTTTCACAGACCATCAAACCTGAAACAAATACTACATTACAAATTATGCACCTAACAAGGACACAGCATACAAGATGTCCTATTGATATTGCTTTTTCAAGCAATCATGTTTTTTCTATTTAGCATGTCAATGTTAAAAATGATCCCAGTTTATAAAAAAAAATTGCACTCATTAAGTGCTGGAAAAGGACAAGAGCCTCAATATTGGCTGTCGATCAGAATCACATGCTCTTAGAAATAAGACTCCTCTTCTTGAGAGAAATGCTGTGAAGGTAAGGGTAAGTGGAAGATAATGTTTGCTTTTTTGAATTAAATTTGCCTATTTGTTTTCTGAAATATTAACATGTTTTAGTTGTTTCATTATCATCATTATTATTTTTGGATGTTTCTAAATATCAAAGACATTCATAACATTCGTGGTTTTGACAGCTGGTCAAGTTGATGTCAACTTGCTGCCTGTCAGTTTATTCATAGCCTGGACTTCTGTTGTGGCCACACGATGCCATTCTGTCACATAAGGTCCTGCTACTGTCGGGGGATCCACTAAAGGTAAGTGCAATTCTTTTCCATAAGTCACCACCTGCTGGTCCTCATACATCTTGATGAATTGTATCTCACCATTCACAGCAACCATCACCGCAGTGCCATTACACAAATGCAATTTCTCTCAAATATGAGTGAGATATTAATTTTTTTTTGTACCACAGTAAGAGTTATGGCCAAAATTTAAAAAAATACACTTATTTTACATTTAAGAAGAGTGGTTGACCCTTAGAAACTTGGTTTGAAAGGACATATTTTTAAAGTGCATGTCTTCTCTGGTGAACTGACTTACAAGAAACATTACTGGGTTAGGAAATAGAAGACACGTGTTGATATAATCAGTTCTTGTTACAGGAAAAGTATCATATTGTAAAAGACAGATAACCAGAGATATTGCAACTTTCTGCCATTGAAAAACATAACCTCAGTAGAGCAGGAACTAGGCTTAATAAAAACCCCGTTTTCATCATTTTCTTTCAGAACATAGAGCAATACAACACATTACAACCCCTCAGCCCATGATGTTATGCCAAGCTTTTAACCTACTCTAAGACCTACTCTAACCCTTCCCCCCACAACTTCCTCCTCCATTTTTCTTTCACCCATGTGCCTAAGAGACTATTAAATGTCCCTAATATATCTGCCTCTACCACCACCCTTGGCAGAACTTTCTAAGCACCTATTACTCTGCATAAAAATACCTCTGACATCCAGCCTATACGTTCCTCCAATCACCTTAAAATTATGCCCCCTGGTATTAGGATTTCCGTCCTGGGTCTCTGGCTGTCCATTCTATCTATGCCTCTTGTCATCTTAGACACCTTTATCAAGTCACTTCTCACCTTCCTTCACTCCAAAGAGAAGTTTTAGTTTGCTCAAACTATCCTCATAAGAAATGCTCTCTAGTCCAGCCAGCATGTTGCAGACATCCCACCTCTCCCAGAAGTTCCGGGAGTCTCCCGCTTATCGATAGTGGTTCCCTGACGCCCGGAAATTATATACAATATCCCGGAAATAGATTCTTTTGAGAGGGAGAGGGACAGCGAGCATCCTGATTGGTCTCTCTTCGTGCTAAGAGTGATTCCCAACCACCGGGGCACGAGGAAACGCTATGAGTCAGCTGCACCTTTCTTCATTCTCTGTCACGCATTGTTGAATTTTAACGCACGCGAGGTCATCAGTGACCCAAGACGTGCAAAGGAATAGATCCGTGACCCACTTGTGAATGTCCCCAGTGAATCATCCATGTCAGCGTGGGAAAAAGATCAACTCCTCGAGCTTGCAAATGACGGTGGGCTGAAAAGTATGTTTAACATAACATCTCTGCCGGCATTCTGGATCAAAGACAAGGCTGAATATCCTGAGATAGCCACAGAAGCACTGAAAATGGTGCTTCCATTTCCAACATATCTCTGTGAAGTGGAGTTTTCTGCAATGAATGCAACGAAAACTAAATTGCGGGATAGACTGGATATAAGGAGCCCCTCTCGAGTATCGCTATCTCCCATCACCCCTCGATCGGATCATCTTGTTGCAGGAAAACAAGCCCAGGGCTCCCACTGATTCAGCGATATTGATGTGTTGCAATGATTTTATATGTTCCTACGGGGAAAATATGCGCTGTGTGTTTAATATCCAAACATTACTTAAAATGTTATGATGCAATTGACTTATCACCTATATTCTGGTTGTGATTAACACCCCTGCCTCTGGTTGGCCGGTCCGCAAGAATATTATCAATAGTAAACCGGTCTGCGGTGCAAAAACGATTGCGGACCCCCGCTAAGTAGACCTATCAGTTTTCTCTGTGGGTGGGCTTTACAGTCAACCTAAAAAATAATGACAGAGCTGCTCGCTGCACTGTTTGCAACAGTGACTTTTCTATTGCCCATGGTCAGTTAAAATGTAAAAGACCTGTTGAGGTGAGTTTAACAGGTGTTATTCATTCATTAGCATAGCTAACGTTATTTAAACTAGCTGGCTGCTGCTAAGGAGCTACGCTATTGATGTCCTACTTGACGAGGCCAAACTCCCTGTAGACTTGCTTAAAGTTGTAATAGAATAAACATGATAACATAAGTACATATTTTAATGTCACATTTTCTGCATTTACCCAACTTGATTTACAGATTAGACAAAATCACTAAACAAAGTATTACATACACCATTGGAGGTCGACGGGGGGGGGGCGGATATGGGGTTGCGGGGGGGGGCAGGGGTGCTACCTCCCTGAAATGAGTTTTTGCAGGGTGGGATGTCTGATGTTGATAAATTGCTTCTGCACTCTTTCTAAAGCTTCCACATCCTCCTTGTAATGAGGCAACCAGAAATAAACACAGTCCTCCGAGTGTGGTCTAACCAGAGTTTACAGAGCTGAAACATTACCTCATGGTTCTTAATGAAGGCCTAGACACCATGTGCCTTCATTAACTACAATATCAATTTGCGGGGAAACTTTAAGAGACCTATGGGCTTGGACCCCTCTGTTCCTGCTTAGAATACTGCCATTAACCCTGTGCTCTGCCCTGAGGTTCAACTTTCCAAAGTATATCATTTCAGTATATCCTCTTTTTTTTTTTAAAAGTGTCAATGTGTTCTAGCATATCAGCCTGTTTAATGCTGTCCTTACATTTGTCAAGGACCCTTTCACTGGTGAATACTAAAACAAAATATTGATTGAGAGCCTTCTCTATCTCCTCCAACACCAGGCACATTTTCTCTTTTATCCCAGTCATCCTCCTCCTTTTCACATATATGTAGAATGTCTTGGGGTTTTCCCTAATTCTACTTGTCAAGGCCTTCTCACATCCCCTTTTGGCTCTCTTACATCCATTCTTAAGCTCCTTCCAGATTAACTTGAAACTCTCTAGCACCCTGCATGATCCTTGCTTGCTTACTTACTTTAGGTATGCTTCCTTCTTCCCCTTAACTAAATGCTCCACATCTCTCGTCAATCATGGTTCCTTCACCTTTCCAGACTTTCTCTGTCTCTATGGGACAAACCCTTCCAGAACCCCATGCAAATGCTCCCTAAACAACCTCCACATTTCGCTTGTGCATTTTTCAGAGCACATTTGTTCCCAATTTATGCTCCCAAGTTTCTGAATAAGGAGAGGGTGAATCAGGATTCACCTTCCCCTGATTAAATACTTCCCCACACCCAAGGCTATGGTAAAGGTAGGCCAGTTTTGTGATCACTGGACACACATAAGGCAATTTTGTTTCATAATCTGTCGTATTAGCAATTTCAAGTGCAGAACTTCACTGACGTCATGCAAAATTCCAAGGTCTTCACAGAAGAGTGAAATGACCTTTTTCAACAAATGGCAGAAATTAGGGCAGGTGATCAAGCTTGGATCAACAGTTAGATTTTAAAGAGTGCCTTAAAGGCAGAGAAATTTCAGTGGTAAGTGGGAAAGAAGGAATACCAGAGCTTCTGGCCAAGACTGCCTGCAAAAAGCTTCTTAAAATAATTGTTTTAAAATATAGGCACAATTAAAAACTAATTCATTTTAAAATGTTAAAATAAAAATAAAATAATAATTAAAACCACATTAAATACTAACAAGTAATTAAAAGCATAAACCAGATGAAAGATTTAGTTTGTGCTATTCACATGCCAGTCTTTGCAGGGGTAAAGTTAAGGGTTCAGATATAAAGTGCATGCAAACAGTCACCACATTCCTGAACTCATGGATGAATCCAGTGGAAAACCAGATGCACTGACATCTGACTTTCAGCATGTTAAGGAATTCCATATTTGAATTTGGCTACAAGCCATTTAACCAGAACTGCCAGCTATTGCTCAGTAATTTTCCCCTTCACTTCTTATAAACTTGCAAAACAAGGAAGAGAGCAAAGTGATACTGGCAACTCCATTAGTTCATTATTACATCAGTGTCTGCATTTTCTTTGATCCATCTCTAAAGAAATAACATTGAGATCCTCATTGCCAAAATACGTATCGCCTCAACTTTCACAAGCCAAATCTAAAAGTATTAAGACCAATATAGATTTTCTTTGTTTTGTATTCAATGTGAGTATTTTGTTTCTTGGACCCAGCATTCAACTAAGGAAATTAATTTCCAAATTAAGCAGACTGGGAATGTCTGGGACACTGCAGATGTCACGATTATGTTGGAAGGAATGGGCTTAAAAAGGGGGGAAAAAAAACTTATCCTTAACCTATACATTTTTTTGTATGAATTCTATCCAGAAATCCAACATGAAGGTCTCATGGTGCCCAATAAAAATTTAATGCTTGTGCACAATTCCATTTAAGTAAAAGAAACAAAAGTAGCTCTGCAGGTTTTCTTAATGTCTCCTTGTTCCTCTTGACAGTGCATTTTAATTTAAATAGCTTCTTTTACAAAATGATTTTAATTCCAAAATAATTAGGGGATTTGATTTCCCAATGCACGGTTCATTAGTTGACGGTTTGCAGCAGTTTTGTTTTCCTATATATTTGACTGTCCCACACTGCTGGGAAATGTGAATCAATCAGGAATGTAAAGGGAAAACCTGCTCATTGGTGATGCATATTAAATGTTAGCTCTGATATTGGTATGAGATATGAAAATAAAGTTTACTTCCATTACTTGAAGATTTTAAAATGGTAACTTATGATGTGAAGGTCACAATATTTACTCCTCTGCTAACATCAATCAAAGCACTGTGGGCTTCTTAAAATTGATGATTCATCTAGGATTTTCCTAAATGGGAATAATCAATTCCTTTTAATCAACATGACTACTGAAGTTTCATTAATGATGACTGCAATGGCCTTCATAAGGTAGCTTCAGACAGTCCAAGGCCTTATATATCAGCGCAATAAAAATTAATTTGTTTAACAGAATTTGCTGCTTGGAAATAATAAAAAATGGTTTCCCTTTAGTTTTAAGAAAACTCAAAAAGCTAATATATTTTATTTATCTTCATTGTAATGTGGATTTATAGCTAGGTATGAACAGTAGAAGAAAAAAATGCCAATTCTACAAATCTGAACTAAAAACAGAAAATACACTTATCAGGTCAGTCAGCACCTATGCAACAAGAAACAGGCAATGTTTTAGGTCTGAGACAGTGGGTGAGAACTGAAGAAGCATAACAAGATAGTTTTCAATAGGAGAGATGGTTACAAACGGGATATCTTTGATAGGGCAAATCCAGATGGGTTAATGGAAACAGTTATCAACTGCTTCTTTGTGTGATGTCACAGTCAAGTCACACAGCACAGAAACGGGCCCTTCGACCCAACACATCCATTCTGATCCTTTTGCCCATGTACACTAATCCTATTTTGACTATCTATACCTCTTATAAAGTTATGTACTTCCATTAGATCGCTCCTCAGCCTCCTTCATTCTAAAGGAAACTGGTCCAACCTATCAAATCTCTCCTCTAGGATCCATGGAATCTTCTCTGGTGATTCTTCTCTGTGCTCTCTCCTGTGAAATCCTTCTGATAGCACAGTGACCAGAAATACACACAATACATCAAGCACTGGGAGCTCAGCATTAGACTGAGACAAGGAGGATCAAATTTATTTTGCAGTGTCATGCAAATCTAACCAGGACAAGCAATAGTCTACACTAGTCAGAATTATTACTGATTTATTAGAACTGGGGATGTTATGTGGAACCATATTTCCCAACGAGAACTATTGGCACATACTAAATGCCACCTGAACAGTTGGAGCTCTTAGTTTTTTCTCTTTTAGAAACAAATGGATTTTTTCTACATATGGAAGTAAAACAATTCTATTGGGAAAAGAGTAGAAATAGAGATGAGGAAATATTATCAGCTTGATTCATCATTCTTATCCTTGGATTAGGGTTTGAGCCTTGCACCAGAATAAAGAGTTTATAATCTATGCTGCCATTCTGTTGCAGCACTGAAGATGAGTTCACTGTTAGAGGTACTAACTCTGTCTGTTCAGATAGATTTTAAAGTATGTAGTGGCAAGCTCTTAAGTGGAATTGGGATTTCTCCCAATGTTCTGGAATATATTGCATTTTCCACTAGAGCCACCAAAAATAGGTTAACTTTTCATTCAAACCATTTGTCCATAAGGAAGTGGTGTTATGTTCAAAATGACTCTCACATTAGCCCAGACACTACCAGTCACCACCTCTAAATATAATGGAAGCATTTGGAGGTTTCTGAAAGTCACAATAAGATGTTTCATTCTTGCATTTTTTAATTTTCTCTCTTAACTTGTATTACTCCTACAATGGGCCTTGGATCTGCACAACAGTTGCTTAAAATACAGGTGCAGATTGGGTAGGTTTCTCAGGCTTTCCCTGTGTATTTTTAGACAGTTAAATCTAGCTCTATTACTTTTACTCCTGTCATTATTTTTTGTGCAAGGTTATTCAGTTTTACAATGCAAAATCCAAGATCTTCTGCATGAATTAAACTAGGTTTCCACTACTCTCATGAGAAATAGAAATCCCTCATCCTGACACATAATTTAATACTGTTTAAAAAGACTGAACGTGATACATTTTAACCCATGATCATTTCATCATAATCAAGTGAACAGTAACCCACTGGGAAACCAATTAAATGCTGACATGGTCAAATATTATTAGTGAACTGCTCTAGTCTGGTTATATGGAGACCTCCGAGCTACATGAAGTACTGCTGAAATGAATGTTTCCTTTATTATACCGATGCATAGTTCCAAGCATTAACCTGCACTGAGAGCCACATTGCAGAGAACAACCTTTAGATTGCACAACACCACCATAAACCCTTACTTGTATACCAACATGAGTGTGACAGGGATAGATCCAGATTAAAGGATTTTTTAAATGTATGGACCAAGTGTTGGGAGGAAACTTTTAATTTACCAGATATCATGGTTAATCATGACTTCAATTAGAGATACAGCATGGAACACGACCCTTCAGGCTCAACCAGCCGTATCATTCAGTTAACACTAGCTTAATCATAGGACAATTTACAATGACCAATTAACCTACTAACCGGTACATGTTTGGACAGCTCTGTTAGCCTGATTCATTTATTAACTCATCTCCCTCGCATTAGGACAATGTTTATTGTTTAGTCTGTGTGACATGAGCTTAGTATACTCACCAATCTCAGGACCAAACTGGGGACCGTCTTCTCCCAACCTACAAAAATCCGAGTACTGATTTCATGTCAGCTGATGGTTGGAAACCATGTCCTGCAGACCCCAAGCCCTGACAGGCATTACCCTCCATTGGCTGCCCCAACAGAATGATAGGACAGTCCTGGATGCAGCAGCTGCAGATAGGAGGCTCCCAGACACTGCACAGGGTTGAACCATTTGCAATAAGTCATCCCACATGGTTCGAATTGTACTAGATGGGCAGGGTGGGCAGGTGGGTAGGGTAAGTTGACAAGGTCTAGAAAGAAAGGTGACCAAGATTTGACTAGGTTGGATACTAAAGGGTCTGGGAAAAAAAAGGGGAAGAAGTGGGATTCTGGCCTGAGGAAGCTTCTATTAAGGGAGATTAGGAACCAGGATATTCTAAATGGTACATCAAAGCCTTGGTGAACATTCTCACTCTTTGCTTTGTGACACCTCAATGTGAAATATTGGATAAAGACACAGCATACAGTAGCAACCTGTCCTTGTCTGGTTGTAGCAATTCTGACCTACAAAGCTCCGGTCCATCCCTTCACCTGAGCAATATGGGGACTGAAAGGAGCACTGAGGAATGCAGAATTGGGATATCCATCAATAAAAGCCATTATCTATACTCCCACTGATTCCCCTCATTTCCTTTCTTGAGTTAGAGCCCATCTGTTTTGATGACAAACTGCATTGCAAGCCAATCACTAAGCATAATCAGCACTGGCAAAGTTTTCCTACTGTCCAAACTGCAAGCGTCCAGTCAACACCAGCATCATGAACTTGGCCATAGTGAAACATGACTATCCATCACCATGCCAGCTTCAAATATATCACATATAGTATGAGAAGGCAATGCATATTTGCAAAGCAAGATTAGTACTCACAAGATTGTATATACAGTACAGGCTTGCTCACTCATTTGTTAAAGGACTCACCTGTTCACAGAATCACAGTGCAGTAACTCTCACATGGGTGGGGCCAAAATTAGCTCCACTCATAAAAGTGGTGAGGTCACAACCCTTTTCCTTCAGAAGAAATGGTCACCATGAGGCCAGGGAATTGAAAAATATTAGCTAACCCGCAGTTCTCTGTTTCCTAATGATCTTTTAATCAGGTGCAGGGAAGGTGAAACTTTGCCTACTAGCCCATGATCAAATTGCTTGATAAATCTCAAAGCTGGGACTAATACACACGAGGATCTGAGAAGAAAGCCATGCAAAGATCTGCAACCTATCAGCAGCAGTGGACTTTCGAGGTAACTGAGAAATTAGCAACAAAATTTATGCTTATTAAATACAACTGAATCTTCCCATGATGCCACAGCTTTAAAAATACAGACCATAAGACATAGGAGCAAAATTAGGCCATTTGGCCCATCGAGTCTGCTCTGCCATTCAATCATGGCTGATTCTTTCTCCCCTTCTCAGCCCCACTCCCCAGTCTTCACCCTGTAACCTTTGATGAAGTGTCCAATCAGGAACTTACCAACCTCTGCCTTAAATGCACCCAACGACCTGGCCTCCAGAGTTGTCTGTGATAACAAATTCCACAAATTCGCCACCCTCTGGCATTTCTGTTTAAAATGGACAGCCCTATGTCCTGAGGCTGTGCTCCCTTTTCCTAGGCTCTCCCACCATGAGAAACATTCTTTCCACATCTACTCTGTTTAGGCCTTTCAACATTCGAAAGGTTTCAATGAGATCCCCCCTCATCTTTCTAAATTCCAGCGAGTATAGACCCAGAGTCATCAAACGTTCCTCATATAACCCTTTAATTCCTGGAATCAACCTTGTGAACCTCCTCTGAACCCTCTCCAGTGCCAGCACATCTTTTCTTAGATGAAGAGCCCAAAACTGTTCACAATACTCAAGGTGAGGCCTCACCAGTGTCTTATAAAGCTTCAGCATCACATCCCTGCTCTTTTATTCTAGATGTCTTGAAATGAATGCTAACATTGTATTTACCTTCCTCACCACCGACTTAACCTGCAAGTTAACCTTTAGGGAGTTTTGCACAAGGGCTCCCAAGTCCCTTTGCAATTCAGATTTGTGAATTTCCCCCCGTTTAGAAAATAGTCTACACATTTATTTCTACTACCAAAGTGCATGACCATGCATTTTCCAAAATTGTATTTCATTTGTCACTTTCTCACACATTCTCCTAACCTAAGTCCACCTGCGCCTACCCATTTCCTCAACACTACCTGCACCTCTACCAATCTTAGTATCATGTGCAAATTTGACAACAAAACCATCTTCTAAATCATTGAGATACAGCATAAAAAAGTCCCAACACGACCCCTACAGAACACCACTAGTCACTGGTAGCCACTGGTAGAAAAGGATCCTTTTATTCCCACTTGCTACCTCCTAGCAATCAGCCAGTGCTCTAAACATGCCAGTAATTTTCCTGTAATACTATGGGCTCTTAACTTGGTAAACAGCCTCATGTGTGGCACCTTATCAAAGGCCTTCTGAAAATCTAAATATACAACATCTACTACATCTCTTTTATCTATCCTACTTGTAATCTACTCAAAGAATTATAACAGGTTAATCGGGCAAGATTTCCCCTTGAGGAAACCATACTGACTTTGTCCCATCTTGTCCTGTGTCACCAAGTACTCCATAACCTCACCCTCAACAATTGACCACAACATCTTCCCAACCACTGATGTCAGGCTAAATAGTCCATAATTTCCTTTCTGCTGCCTTCCTGCTTCTTTTCTTTTAAAAAAAAAAGAGCGGGGTGACATTAGCAATTTTCCAGTCCTCTGGCACCATACCTGAGTCCAAAGGTTTTGAAAGATCATTACTAATGCCTCCACAATTTCTACCGCTACCTCTTTTTAAAAACGTAGGGCGCAGTTCATCTGGCCCGTGTGACTTAAGTACCCTTAGGTCTTTCAGCTTTTTGAGCATCTTCTCCTTTGTAATAGTAACTGCACTCACTTCTCTTCCCTCACACCCTTCAACATTTGGCACACTGCTAGTGTCTTCCACAGTGAAGACTGATGCAAAATACTCATTTAGTTCATCTGCCATCTCCTTGACCCCATTATTATTTCTCCAAACTCATTTTCTAGCAGTCCTATATCCACTTTCATCTCTTTTATTTTTTGACATACTTGAAAAAGCTTTTACTATCCACTTTGATATTGTTTGCTAGCTTGCTTTTATATTTCATCTTTTCCCTCCTAATGATTTTTTTAGTTGCTCTCTATAGGTTTTTAAAAGCTTCCCAAACCTCTATCTTCCCACTAATTTTTGCTTTGTTGTATGCCCTCTCTTTTGCTGTTATATTAGCTTTGACTTCCCTTGTCAGCCACGATTTTACTAGTTTGCCATTTGAGTATTCTTCATTTTTGGAATATATCTATCCTGCACCTTCCTCATTATTCCCAGAAACTCTGTCGTTGCCATTTTGCTGTCATCCCTTCCAGCATTTCCTTCCAATTTACATTGGCCAACTCCTCTCTCATACCTCTATAATTTCCTTTATTCCACTTGCATATTGCTACGTCAGACTTTACTTTCTTCCTATCGGATTTCAAGTTGAACAATCATATTGTGATCACTGCTTACCAAGGATTCTTTTACCTTAAGCTCCCTAATCGCCTCCAGTTAATTATGCAACACCCAATCCAGTATAGTTGATCCCCTAGTAGGCTCAATGACAAACTGCTCTAAAAAGCCAACTCTTAGGCATTCAACAAACTCACTCTCTTGAGATCCATTACCAATCTCATTTTCCCCAATCAACCTGCATGTTGAAATCGCCCATGATTATCATAACATTGCCCTTTTGCCACACCTTTCCTACTTCCAGTTGTAATCGGTGGTCCACATCCCAACTAATTATTGAGAGGCCTGTATATAACTGCCATCAGGGTCCTTTTATCCATGCAGTTTCTGAACTCAACCCTCAAGGATTCAACATCTTACAATCTTATGTCACATCTTTCTACAAACTGGATGCCATTCTTCACTAGCAGAGCCACGCCAACCCCTCTGCCAACCTTCCTATCCCTCCAACACAAAGTGTAACCTTGGACATTCAGCTCCCACTACAACCATCCTTCAGTCATGACTCAGTGATGGCCACAACATAATACCTGACAACCTGTAATAGTGCAACAAAATCATCCACCTTATTTCTTATTCTCTGGTGCTTTGAGATATAACACTTTGAGTACCCTAATCCAGTCCCCTGTTTCATTCCACATGTTCTATTTCAATCGATTGCATAAGAACAGTTCACTAAGCCTTTAGGTATGAACCTATAATAAAGATATTTCTGCTCTTCAAACATTGCCAGAGCATCATTCTTATGGACAGTTAAGTTTAACACTCTTCTGAATGGTTATCCCAAGCAATGCAGAAATCCACCGACATTACCTTAATGGAACAATATAAAATGTGTGAAAATTGAAAGATGTGAGGGTGCTGACATTGAAGCTATCACAAAAATGTTCCATGCCAGCAAGTAAACAAGTCATTTATTACAATGTGACAAATGATCAATATTGAACAAAATACTGAAGTAATCATAACTCAGCTAGGAAAACATTGACGTGACTACACTTGGAATGGTGTTCTCTTCAACACAGTATTGAAATATTAGTACAACTATTGAAAGGACATAGAGGAGAACATGCAGGATTTGAAGGGATCAGAAGGGAGACTAGATTACAAGGATCATTTCAGTATTGGAAAATAGGTTAATGGTTGATACAATAACAGATTATGGTTGAGATTCCAAAAAGAACTTAAAACAAAGAAATAGAAGGATTTAGCCATTCAATCTTTCATGCCTTCTTCACCATTCAGTGAGATCATACCTGATCTTTTACTTCTATGCTATTTACCTGTATTAACCACATATTCCTGATTCCCGTAACATCGAGATCAGGGTTTCCCAACCTGGGGTCCACGGGCCCCTTGCTTAATGGTATTGGTCAATAGCAAAGAAAAGTTTGGGAACCCCTGATCCAGATTGCCGTTGCTTTCTATTTTGAACCTACTCAGTGACCAAGTCTTCACAACCTTCTTGTGCAAATACAAAATGAACATTTTTCTTTCAGAGAGTCACATTTTAGGATCTAATATACAAGAGGTTTCACACATACTGTGACAAGGATGATTTGCTTGGGAAAATAGGAGCATTTCATACTACTACACTTCCACCGTTAATTGACAGATTGAGGTAAAAGAAAACTCAGCACTCTTCCATTGAAATTAATTTTGAAAGAGAAGTTCTTTGGGCCAAATGGGCCAATACTTCAGGCCCACTTGGAACAAGCAAGAAAAGACTCACTTCAATCACATTATGTCTAGGTCTGTTGTGGACTAATTGATGCAGATTGAATGCTCTGATTATTAACCAGTTCAATTGTTATACTACAACACAACCATGAGAAGATATAGAAGAGGGTCGATGAATGTTCTTTACACCTCAGCAATTCCTATATTTCTATAGCCTTGAAATGTCAGAATAAATTCAGTTCAGGAGCTTGTGAACCCAAACAATCCAACTCAAGAGGCTACACCAGATATGAATGCAATAATCAATTTTGCAAAATGCCTTCCAGGTTCTATTCTACTCTCTGTTCTTAGCATTGCTGCTAGCTAAAATATTAATTGATCTAAAATATATCCTACTTTACCCTTATCAGCATCTCTTGCAGCTGCTTCATATTACAATCCCCAGTCTTATTTTACAGAATGAGAAATAATACATACTGTATAGCGTGAACACTATTCTTCACAAAGGATATACTTAAGTTGAACTTTTGAGTTTCAGAACTTTCCATTTGCCTTTCTTAAATTAAGTTGATATAATGGCAAGCGAAACTCAGAATAACACCAATGAGGTACCTTTAATGCAGTAAAAGACATACTTTCTTCAGAACAGCTTTATCATATAATTGTGGTCACTGAATCAGATGAAAAGATAGTAAAAATGATGAGGAAAATGAGTGGTCAAATGGTCAAGATAAAACTACCCTTTAACGAAAGCAAAGATAGGTAGAGGGTCAAAACTGCTGAAGGAATAACCATCAATGAAGGAGATTTGAAATCTAAAGATGCACATGAGATTAGAATCAATGTGCATATATCTTTGAGTGCTAGAAAAGGCTGTAGAGAAACTCAAAGGTAATGGCACAAACGGGTTTGAAAATAAGAGTGAGGCTTTCGGAGATTGGAATCAATACAAGGCAGCAGGCACAACAGTGATACTCTGGATGTGCAATTTGGATATAAGCATATGTGCTTTGGGTGAGATCAAGTTCACAAAGGGCACCAAAAAAAAGGATAGGAATTGGTGAGCCCGGAGATTCAAAGAGATGGATGAGGTATTAGCAGCAGATGAGATTGAGTCGGAACTCCGCACTATGTAACTTCAGCAAATCAAATAATTGTTGAAGTTTGAGTCATATTTGAACTCAGATAATCCAAGACACTCAAACATAAGGTCAAAGGAAGGAGGGATAAAATGAGAAACAAGTCAATTTAAGAGGTATTTGGATAGGTGCATGGAGGAAAGGGGCTTAGAGGGCTATGGGCCAAACATGGGCAATTGGGACTAGCAGGGAGGATGCTGTGGTTGGCATGGATGAGTTGGGCTTAAGGGTCTGTTTCCATTCTATATTACTCCATGACTCTAAATGTAAAATGATTAAAAATAGGAGTGGATAGCTATTGTTACAAATCTCAACACTGGTTATTTTGGAATGTTCAAAGCTCATTTCGTTCAGGCATTATCATAAAGGGAAGGGAACCCTGTTAGGGCCAGAAACAGAAAATCCTGAGACTTTCTAGAATATGTATCACTTTCTTTGTAATAAAGTGCAGGTATGCTGAGAGACATGGATCAACAGGAACGCTGAAGCCTTGTTTGTGAAGTTTCCGCAGAAGAAATTCATGTGCAAAATCCAAACAAATGAGATTGGGAGTAATGTACTGACACAAATATTAGATGGGCAAAAATACAAAAGATCTCCTCTGAAAGGCAGGCAGTTAAACATTGAGTACTATAAGGATTGATGTGTCAACCACAGCTTTACACAGTATACTGTAAATGAATGGCTAGATGAGGGAATTAAATGTAATAACTCCAGATCTATGCATGACACAAAGCTGGATGGGAGTATAATGCAGAGTGGCTTCAGTGGATTTGGACAGATTGAATGGCTGGACAAAAGTATAACATTGACAAAAATCTGACAGCATCCATTCCAGAAGCAAAAATAGAAGATGACAAATTAAGAATGGGGGAGCAAGACCTGTGTATTCCTCTGCTCAATAGTAATGGGAACATAGATGCATCAAATGAAAATCTAAGACATGCAGATGTTGGAAAACTGAATAAAAAGAGAAAAAGCTAAAAACAGACTATAACTGATGAAGGCATTCACTCTGTTTATCTTTTCACAGATACTACTTGACCTGTTTAGTGTTTCCAGCAGTTTCTGTTTTTATCTGGTGCAGCAGGTGGCAATTGGCAACTGGTAATGAACAGATCTGCTGAGAACAGCTTGGAAGAGTCACCATGCTGCAGCAACATAAAGAAGACAAATGGTATATTACCCATGACAGCAATACAATTGAGTACAAGAGCAAAAATGTCTTGTTGCAATGGTACAGGGCCTTAATAAGATCACGCCTTGAGCATTTTGTGCAGTTTTGTTCTCTTATCTGAAGAAGGATACCCTTTCTGCAGAGGAAACGCAGCAAAGCTTTCAAGACTGATTTCTCAGGTGGCAGAACTAATATATGAAAAGAGATAGGGATATTTGGGTTTATATTTGCTACAGTTCAGAAGAGCGGGCACTTTACTGAAACTTATAAAAGCTTGAACAGAGGATAGAGGAATGATATTCCCAGGTGCCATAGTCTCAGGATCCATTTAGAACTGAAATGGGGAGAAACCTCTTCACCCACGGAATGACAAACTGTGATATATTCAAGGAGGAATTAGATGAAAAATTAAATGTAAAGAGGTCAAGGTATACGGAGAAAAATAAATAGGACGTTGAATTTGGCTGATCAGCCGTGATCATATGGAATGGCAGCATAGATACAGGTGTGCCAAATGGCCTCCTCTTATTCTGCACCAGAAAAACTTAAAGAGAGCACAGATTCCATAATATAATTAACAAGCATTCTCATAAATCCAACATACTTTTCTACCAGTTTAACCCAGTGGCAGAGAGAGGAATTCTGCAAATACGATCATATCACTCACCTTCACTCCCAAACCATTTCAATGAATTTAAACAAATACATTTCCTACGAGGCAAACCTTTAATTTGATGTTAAGTTTGGGTCAGTACAGGCTAAACCACAGACTTGAATGACAATGGTAATTTTTCAATGCCATTCCTACCCAAACACTGCATGTTTTTTCCTTTGTTTGGTCATAGCTTCTCGTCGATTTCGCCCCTTTTCCCTTATCCTAAAACAGTGCGTCATTTTCCATCTTTCTATTTTCCATTTTTGTATTCTCGTCTTTCATTATTTGCACTCCAATGTGATGCCATTATAAAGCTGCTGAGCAAAGTATCAGCATGTTTACCAAAAAAAAGCCAAGTTAATCTTATTTTCTCTACAATTAAAATGGGAGAATGAATTGTCAAATTTAAGTGCAAGTCATTGTGACACAGTGTTTAGCAGATAGCTCAAACATCGTGAGACAAGGAAGGTAAATCGTCACTTAGGTTCCTCCCCACAGTTAATAATAATTAAGTGACCTCTGCTGGAAAGTACTTACCCATAAAGATGTGTTGAAGGCATGTTAGGACTGAACTCTGACATTTTCAAATGCTCATATTTAGATCGACACACAAGAGACTACCAAGAGACTGCCAAACTATGAAACAGTGACTACCTCCTTAGAATAGGGGTTCCCAAACTAGTGTCCATGGATCCCTTCCTTAATGGTATTGGTCCATGGCATGAAAAGGTTGGGAATCCTTGCTTGGAACTATATTATATTTTAAAAATGCTGGAAGGTCAGAGTGTATCTACGAGAACAGAAACAGAGATAATGTTTCAGATCAAAGACCATAAAAATGAGGAAAGAGATAAAAGAAGTTTGTAAAGCTGCAGAGAAGGTGGGGGATGTGAGGTGTCTGATAGGTAAAATATGGATGACCATGGGGATATGTTATAACAGATGAATGCCTGATACAGACAGAAATCGTTACCTGAGGTTGTATAATTCAATATTAAGTCCAGAAGGCTGCAGTATGCTTTGATAGAAGATAAGCTGCTGTTCCTCAAGCCTGTATTGGTCCTCACTCAAACAGAAAGACATAGACTGGTGGGTCAGAGTGGGATTGGTATGGAGAATTAAAGTGACAGAGAACAGGAAGCTCAGCTTCTCCTCTGGACTGAATGCAGGTGCCCTGCATTGTGATCACTCAGTCCTGAGTTTGGTTTCTCCAACGTGCAGGGATATCAAAAAGGGTCCAAGCAATCTTTCCAAGTGAAACAGTGATTCACTTGCACTTCTTCCAACCTAGTGTTCTGCATTTGGTGTTAACAAGTTCAGGTAGCTTGATCTCTGTCTATATCAGTCACCTATGATATTGGCTCAGACTGATTTTCTTTCCACTTTTCTCCCTCTAAAACTCACCGTCTCACTGTTCTGCATTTTGCAGTTCCTACTTCTTTTCATCCATGCTCCTCAAACTGTTTCCATTCATTCACTGACCACATTACCTTGTTACAGTTTATTCCCATGGTCATCCCATTTTACCCCATCAGACATCTGCACTCCCCCAGCTTCCCTGCAGTTTCAACATGCACCATTTGTTTCCTTCCCAATACAAACGAAAGGTCTTCGACCTGAAACAGACATAGCCCAGCTTGCTGAGTATTTCTAGCATTTTCTACTTTTATTTTAGCATCTACAGTATTTTTCCTTAATTTTTTTTATTATCCCTAGAGGAAAGTTCAGGGAAAGACAGAGGAGATGAAAATTCAACGCAATGTTCTTCAGACCCCATGAAAGAAGCATATTGACTTGTTCATGGAATTATTTTGAAACAGGAAGCAAAGTAAAATACATTCCTCAGTCAATCCAATCCTTTTGGTGCTGTTCAAAGTTGTGTGAAGTAACTGCAGGAACTAATTAAGATGGCAGGCAGATTCAAATAAGAATTGAAAAGGAAACTGTGGGAATGTAGCAAAATGGCTATGAATGAGATCTAATGCAACGTGCTCAGAAAACAGCAAGCACAGAGTTTAATGGGCTGAATGACCTGCTTTTTCACAGTACATTTCCAAGAACAGTTGCCATGGTAATCATTCACACATCAGTCCTTTGGAGTACAATTCATTCACTCTATTTCACATGCAAAAACTTGTAACAATGATTATTCTTCAATATACCTAAATTTTCAGCCAAGACAACAACACTCAGAACAGGAGAGAGTCAGACTTCAATTCACTCCCACCAACTTCTCCCCTAACCCTTTGAAAGTCTTCTCCAAAATGGCACTTCAACCAACATTTCAATAAAGAAGTAAAAACAATGCTTTTTTGCACAATAATTGACAGCAAGGAAACTTAGAAACTATTTATAGCCGTAGGGAAAGGGGTAGGGGTAACTAACTATCACCAGGGATTTCATTCAAATAATTTAATAGTTTTGCAATAACAGCAATCAATGCTAACTAGCAGTATTAATCCCCTCATAGCCTAGAAAAATGTGACCAGGCTATACTTTACTCTCAATGTATGCTTTGGTTCGCTCTGATAGAAACATAGAAAACCTACAGCACAATACAGGCCCTTCCGCCCACAATGCTGTGCAAAACATGTGCTTACTTTAGAAATTACTTAGGGTTACCCAAAGTGATATTCTCCATTTGTTTCGAATCTGAGTATTCCAATTCTATTTTGTGGTCTTGATGTATGATTTCACATGTAAGGATTACCTAGTATCAGCTTTGACTATCATAACTTTGGCACCTGTTTTCCACTTCTTCCTCCACCTTTCTCACTGGTTTACACAGAAAAATACCCCTCCCCCTTCCTCTATTGCGAACTCTGACTTTTTACCTCTTCACCTATCTATTACTTCCCCTGTGTTCCCTCCTCCTTCCTTTTCTCCTATGGTCAACTCTCTTCTCCTATCAGATTCCAATTCTCCTGCCCTTGACCTTTCCCACCTACCTGGCTTCACTTATCACCTTCCAGCTTGCCTCCTTCCCCTCACCCACCTGTTTTATTCTGGCATCTTCCTCCTTCCTTCTCAGTCCCGAAGGAAAGTCTCAGCCCAAAACATCAACTATCTCGTCATTTCCATAGATGCTGTCTGGCCTGCTGAGTTCCTCCATCATTTTGTGTGTGTTGCTTTGGATTTCCAGCATTTGCAGACTTCCTCGTGTTTACAAATATCCTAATTTATTATTTCTTAGCAGCCTAATACTGTTTAGCACCTGCATCCTCCAATAATCCAAACTCAATGTGGATTTAAAATCCTGGTTTGACAGCATTAGCTGGGTACGTGTGGATGAGGGAGTGGACAGCATTAATTTTAAAAGAACTGCAATTTACAGCACAGAAGATGGGCCTTCAGCTGGAATACAGAGCTGGTTGCTGTCCAATACTTCAGCAAAGTGATGTCCATCTGAACACGGGGACAGCAATGGAAATTCATGCTTCAGATTGGAAGAGAAATTGTGCCTGTATTTTTCCTAGCTTTAAACGAAAGTTGCTTGAAGCATCACTACTCTGTTGAACATAGAACAGTACAGCACAATCCAGGCCCTTGGGGCCAGGGGTTGTGCTGACCCTTTAATATACCCCAAGATCAATCTAATGTTTTCCTCCCACATAGCTCTCTATTTTTCTTTCAACCATGTGCCTTTCTATGAATTTCTTAAATGTCCCTAATGTATCTACCTTTACCACTACCCCTGGCAGCATGTTCCACGCGTTCACAATTCTCTGTGTAAAAATCCTACCTCTGATATCCCCCACCATACCATCCTCCAATCAGCTTGGGTTTCTCAGCATTTGGTTTGCGGCTCTGTAGAGTGTTTTATTGTTGGTGGTTTTGGGGAGTAAATATTGACATCTGTCCTTCTTCAAATTTTTTCATTCCACCTTAAGTACATTTGAGAACACCACCTCTAGAAGTGCCCTCCATCAATATTGTATATCAACATGATTTGTTTGAAGTCTGTAATGTACAACATGAATCCATGATATGATCCAGAAAAGAGAGTGCCAATCCACACAAAACATAGGATTAGTGGGAACAGCTTTACTCCTATTACTTATTAGCTGCTGTGGAGAGTTAACACATAGAATAGTCTTAATGCAATTTTACAATTAAATACTGGCTGGTTATGGGGAAAAGTTCCACAGGCAATCAGGTGGCTGCTGATACCAGGAACTTACCAATAACTCGCCAGCAGGTCAACAGCATTCTCATTGGTTCAACTAACAAGCCTACTATTCTTCCTACATTCCTACTTTGGACAAATGTCTAAACCATTTAGTGTGTTAAAGGTTACTAAGGGCACTGGGATGAGGGCGAGGGGAACACTATGTTGGCCTCTTAGGTGCCTATTTCTTCCTCTTCTAGTAGGGATCACTGGATAGTGATCAGGAACAAGAACTATGCCTAGCTTTAAACCAACATCGCTACAGAAAAGAGTTCAGAAGCACAAATATGCTGTGAAAATGACCAAACTGTGTAGTGGACAAATAACAAGGATTCAGCAAAATAATCTAAAATCTGTAAGATATAGAAGTAGAATTAGGCCATTTGGCCTATCAAATCTGCTCTGCCATTCCATCATGGCTGATTTATTATCCCTCTCAACCCTATTCTCCTGTCTTTTCCCCATAACCATTGATGCTCTGACTAATGAAGAATCTATCGACTTCCACTTTAAATCTACACAATGATTTGGTCTCCAGAGCTACCTGTGGCAATGAATTCCACAAATTCACTACCCTCTGGTGAAAAAAAATTCTCCTCAGCTCTATGGTAAATGGGCATCCCTCTATTCTGAGGCTGTGCCCTCTAGTTCTCGATTCATTCCACTATAGGAAACATCCTCTCCATATCCTTTCTTTCTAGGTCTTTCAAATTCGATATGTTTCAATGACATCCCCCTTCACAACACTAGTTACCGGCAGTCAAACAGAAAAGATGTCCTTTATTTCCACTCTTTGCCTCCTGCCTGTCAGCCATGCTAATACCATGGGCTCTTATCTTGTTAAGCAGTCTCATGTATGGCACCTTCTCAAAGTCTTTCTGAAAATTCAAGTAAGCAACAACTATTGACTCTCATTTGTCTCTCCTGGTTGATAATTCCTCAAAGCCTTCCAACAGACTGGTCAGACAAAATTTTCCCCTTAAAGAAAGCATGTTGACTTTGGCTGATTTATCATGTGCTTCCATGTACCCTGAAACGTCATACTTTATAATGGACTCCAACATCTTCCCAACCACTGAAGTCAGGCTAACCAGCCTATAACTTCCTTTCTCTTGAAGAAAGGAGGGAGGAAGAGTGGAGTGACATTTGCAATTTTCCAGTCCTCTGGAACATTGCCAGGATCAATTGATTCTTGAAAGATCATTACTAATGCCTCTGTAACCTCTTCAGCTACTCTTTCAGAACTCTGGGGTGTCGTCCACTTGGTCCAAGTGACTTATCTATTTTCAGACCTTTTAGATTCCTAAGCACTTTCTCCTTAGAAAGCTCAAAGCAAATTTATTATCAATGTACATATATGTCACCATATACAACTCTAAGATTCATTTTCTTTTGGTATTCACAGTAAATACAAAGAAACACAATGAAAGACTATACCCAACAACAGACAAACAACCAAGGTGCAAAAAGACAACAAACTACAAATACAAAGAAAAAGCAATAAATATTATGAACATGAGATGAAGAGTCCTTGAAAATGAGTCCAAAGATTGTGGGAACAGTTCAGTGATGGGGTGAGTGAGATTGAGTGAAGTTATCTCCTCTGGTTTAAGAGCCTGGTGGTTGAGGAGTAATAACTGTTCCTGAACCTTGTGGTGTGAAACCTGAGGGTCCTGCACCTTCTTGCTAATGGTAGCAGCAAGAAAAGAGCATGGCTGGAAGGTGAGGTGCCTTGAATATGGATGCTGCTTTACTACGACAGAGCTCTATGCAGATGTGCTCAATGGTGGAGAGGGCCTTAACTATGATGGACACTCACTTCTGCCCCCTGACACACTCAAGTTTCTGGCATACTGCTCATGTCTTCCACAGTGAAGACTGATATAAAATACTTAGTAAGCTCGTCCTCCATTTCTTTGTCTCCCATTGCTACCTCTCCAGTGTCATATTTCAGTAGACCAATATCCACTCTTGCCTTTCTTTTACTCTTTAGATACCTGAAAAAAAACTACTGGAATCTTTTTTTGTACTATTAGCTAGCTTACCTTCATATTTCATCTTTTCTCTCCTTATGTTTTTTTAAAAGTTGCTTTCTGAAAGGCCAATATAGAGTGGACATGGAGAGGATGTTTCCTATAATGGGGGAGTCTAAGACCAGAGGGCACAGACGCAGAATGGAGCCTTCACCTCCATTTAGAACGGAGATGAAGAGGCATTTCTTGAGCCAGAAGGTGGTGAATCTGTGGAATTCATTGTCACAGCTGGTTATGGAGGCCAAGTCATTATATATATTTAAAGCAAAGGTTAATAGGTTGTTGATAAGTAAGGGCATCAAAGATTACAGGGAGAAGACAGGAGATTGGAGCTGAGAGGGATAATAGATCAGCCATGATTGAACGGCACAGCAAACTTGATGGGCCGAATGGCCTAGTTCTGTTCCTGTGTTTTATGGTCTTATAATCGTATGGGATCGATCAAGGATGGGTATCATCATTTCAGGGCCTGGGACCCTTCAAAAGAACTGAGAAAGCAAGAAAACTTTTTGTCATAGATCAGAAAGTACCAGGTTGTATTTGTTTGTACCTGTGGCTTCAGTTAGGTTACTAGCTTTCTCAATGGCCTGGGTAAAGTTAAGTCAAAAGGATGCTTCCCAATTCACACAAAAAATGTCAAAGTCTTCGAGTGAGATGTTGAGTGAAGTGACAGAAAAAATTCCAGACAAAGAAAGCAAGTAAGCAGATGAAGAGAGGCAGCTGCATTCTAATATATCAGAGTCACCAGGACTTGGAACAGAAAAGGAGAGTGATTGGTATGATGAGTACAGGTGTTAATACCATCATGTACCTACTTATGAGCATGTCACCTGTTCATTCTTCAGACCAGTGGATAGTGTGGGGAAAATAAAGCAATAGTCAAAGCAGGAGTTATAGAATGTATCTGTTTATATCGAGGTCTCATCACTTCCAATGTTTGTGTGTTTGTGGAACTCACTGAAGGCACACGGGAACTGCAAATTTTACCTGCAGTTGAATATATCTGAATATTTAAGTAGTCCAAACAAGGTTCAATAAACCATTCAAGTATAGGGAAAAAAATGTCAGCTGTCACCATGTTGTTACAATACCACTTTTCACATATACAGAGAAAGAAAAATATTGGCTTTTTAGTGTGGTTCAGATCCAAGTAGTAAACATGCAATTGAGAATGCTGACAGACAGAGAAACTATCTGAGTAAAATCCAACAAAAGGCTCTCAGCATTGCTTTAGCAGTCAGCTATTCTGGACAAGCTTTCTCTGAACTAGGTAGCAGTTCTTAGAAAAAGACGAGAAAGCAGAAAGGAAAAGAAAGCAAAGTGCAGGGATTCAAAAGGGCAGCTCACCACCAATATCACAAGGGCAAAATTAGGAATGGAAACAAACATTGTGCAATCCCCTCATTTTGTGAATGAGTAATTAAAAGTGAATGAGTAATTAAAAGGAATGGATATGTCAAAACTGACAGGCTGCCAATCTTCTTGCTTGACAAGGAGCATATGCAGATTAAAGGACATCATGAACCATAAAGCCCTGTAAAATTAACGGTCAGTGGGGATCAACCAGGAATGTATTCTACTACTCTACACGCTAGATATACCACTGGCCTAACCTCATTCATTCCTTAAACCAAAAGATAGCGAGCTATCCCAGGTGATCAGCAGAGCAAAGCTGGAAGAATCACTATGGTAATACAGACATGTCCATCAGGAGTTTGTGTGACAGTGACAGTGTGGGTTTCCTCCGGGTGCTTCGGTTCTCTTCCACGTTCCAAAGAAGCAAGGGTTAGTAGATTAATTGGTCACATGGGTGTAATTGGATGGCACGGGCTCAATGGGCCAGAGGACCTGTTACCGTGCTGTATCGCTAAATACCAAAAATAAAATAAATACCTTACAGTGTGGCATGTATGAAGACAGAAAGGAACAGGGAATAAATTTTAAAACAGTTAATGGTATTTTATGGTACCTGCTTCATGCAGCTTTCAGAATTTAAATTTTACATCTACTGTACAGATGGTAAATTATTAAAAAAAAACAATGTAGGAGGATTTTTGTTGATGAGAAATCTGAGTGAAAGGCTGAATCTGCAATGTAGAATTGTAACAAGGCTAGCTGAGGAAAGCGGAGGTGTGCAAGATCATTAAGTGGTGATTAGGTAACATCAAGATTGGCTTCAAATATGCTATAATTTGCAAGGGAAGGAAATCCTGAGGGAGCCAGGGAGTTCCATTATTTTCAGTCTAAGCATTGGATCAGTTTGAATAGGAAGTGCAGAGATGAGCTTTAATTTCAACATAATGTGGATGGATGGATGGATGGATGGATGGAGAGAGAGAGAGAGAGAGAGAGACAGAGACACAGAGACACAGAGACACAGAGACACAGAGAGACAGAGAGACAGAGAGACAGAGAGACAGAGAGACAGAGAGACAGAGAGACAGAGACACAGAGACACAGAGACACAGAGACACAGAGACACAGAGACACAGAGAGAAAGAAAAAAAAAGAAAAATGAGCTGTGGTATGTTTACCTACAATGGAAACAAAACAAGAATGCTCAGGAGGAATAGCAACTAGAAATTTTATTTAACTTGTATAATGTGTGACACAAGTTGAATGGAATATAAAATCTCTGTAATAATTCTTAGCTGAAAATTTAAGCAAATTACCCATTTCATTGCTGCTGGTTATTTGTTACAAATTCAGTTGCAGATTTTGAAGGGGCTTTGGATTCATTAGGCTGTACAAATCATGCAGTCTAGCATTGCATTCTGCAAATCCCAGGGCCCCTGAGCAATATGAACTCGCTTTGCCTCTGCTGTCCTTTCAGCACTTGGCAATGACACAGCAGAGCAATGATACCGTAAGTCCATAAAAAGTAGTACAGAAATACCTCAGAAATTTCACTGTACACCTAAAGATACACACAAACAAGATACGAAGAAACTCACTACCTCACTTGCACATCGTCTCACCCACCCCAAAAACACAATTACTCTTTCGTGCAATGTCCCTCACTTCTGTCATTCCTCCATCTCCTTTTTCCTGTGTGCAATTTATTTTCTCATAGCTAATCAACTGCTGATGAAAAAAATGAGAATATATCTCCAAGAGGAGATGGTATGTGACCTGTGACCATCATGGTCCCTCGCACCTGATAGTCTAGTATATTGTTATACAGAGCACTGATTACAGAGGGAATAAATACTTAGGATGTTGAAAGGAGTGTCAATGAAGCTGCTGTTTTGTCCTGGATGTCGCTGAGTATTTTGGTATTAGACAAGTTGATCTGATAACTGAGCAGAAAACAGCCACGTGACTAATTTTGATCTTAGGGCTTGCGAGCTCTTTGATGGAAGATTTAGAATCAAAATTCATCTGCCCAGATTGAGATGCAGATCCGAAGACTTTGTGATCAGCAAAAACACTAGGAAGCACCTTGGTGTGTACGAACCAGACAACAGCGCTCTCCCCTTATCAGTTACTTTTTCCATTTCTAATAGTCCCACATTACACATTTATGTCTGATAAGAGAAAAACCTCCAACCTATAGCCAACACCACACCTTGTAATTATCGTATTCCATAGGCAATGTGGCCAAAAGAGAACAAATTCAGTAGCATAGACAGTACATTCAAACATTAATATTATGCGAGCATTTGGTCCATGATGATAGATGAGAGAAGTTTGTTTAACTCAACAACCATTTTTATTGTGACAAGCATAAAAACAAACTGGGGACTATGAGCTAGGGACAGAACCCACTCAAACGGGGAGGTGATGATCATACACTCTGGCTCTCTCTCCCTCTCTCTGGCTATCCATCCCATAGGATGATGATGGCTCCTTTCAGTCAGTTAGTGGGGTGGTACCCCACCCCTCAGAAAGGAACAGCGTGTGTGAGAGTAGATTTTAGGTGAGTAGGGGGTTGCACAGTTCCAGACCCACCCTCTCGACATCCCCTCCCGGATCCAGTGGCATGGTGGGGTCCAGGACAGCAGGGAGAAGTTCTGTTGCAGTGAATAGCCAGACCAAGCTTCGATGCAAGGGATGCCCTTTCCGCACTTCTAGCACGTGTTTGCTAGATGGCCACTGACTACGAGAGGGTTCATCGCCCTTTGACAGGTCTTGTTTATCGTCCTGTAGGTTGCCTAGCCACCCTCCTCACCAGGCAAGTCTGGTGGAGGAGCTGGTTTAGTCGCCGACCACCCGACCATGCAACAGGTAGTACTGGGTTACATGGTACCAGTAGCACTCAGACAAGTGACCTTACCACTCAGGTTACAGTCAGGGTGAACCACAAACACACATGCAAATAACTGTATAACCCAAGCTAAAATGTAACAATAAATGAACTTGAAAATCCCACCATAATTCCACAAAAGCATTTTAAAACAAGAACAATAAATAATGCTGGCCATTAGGAATGTTGGGACAGGCTGTCAACCCCGCCTCCAACCCTACCAGAGCACTGCAATATATTTCTCTAACAATTCCTGCAGCTTGGTGGGAGGGAAGAATTGAGTTATTATTTATAAGATTATACAGTACTATAGCACAAAACAGGCCCTTTAACTCAATAGTCTGTACTGAACTATTATTCTACCCAGTCCCATTGACTTGCAACTGGAGCATACACCTCCATTCTTCTCCCATCCAACTTCTCTTAAGTGATGAAAATCAAACCCACATCTACCCCTACTGCTGGCAGCTTGTTCCACATTCTCACTGCCTACTGATTGAAGCTGTTCCCTCTCATATTCCCCTTAAATATTTCACCTTTCATCCTTAACCTATGACCTCTAGTTCTAGTCTCCCCCAACCTCAGTAGGAAGAGCCTGCTTGCATTTACCCTATCTATACGCCTCAAAATTTTGTATGCCTCTATCAAATCCCCACTTATTCTCCTATACTTCAACGAATTAACTCAATTTTTAAACCAATGCCTTAAAATCACAACTTGCCTGAAAATTAACAAAAAGATACAATTACTTTTGTAAAGGGATCTCCAGTGCCTCAGGATACTAAAGCATTTTTAAGTCAATTTACTTTTTTTTGAGGTGCAGTCATTGTCTAATTTTCAGACTAACTCTAAAGATGGAGGATGACATGCTTCCACTACAGGTTTGTGAATTCCAATGCAACTGATGAGGCCAATATGGGATCTGCAGACTCTGCTACCTTGGAGTAAAAATACTTAACTGCGCAAGTGGGTGGGTAATTTGGAAGGTGTGATCTGCGGACTCTGCATTGTGTGAGACAGAAGATGCTTGCATAAGGGTGCCAGCAGGGAACATTTGGTTCTCCATTTTTGCTTAACTTCTACTTGCCTCTTTTAGAGAGACTTGAGGTTCTTCTTCTTCTCCATTTTAAGTGGTCATGGTCCAGAGATTCCCAAGTCGATATAGATAAATTCAAGAAAACATTGAGAAACTCCTGGAATTGTATCTTCAGTCCTTTTAATCAGGCTATTGGGAGTATAGCGTCTGTTTTGAATACTGATATTGCGCTCATTCTACCAGTAGATTGGAGAATTTTACAGAGGCAGCATCTTTCTAATGCTTTGAGATGCCAGTTACAATTATCTCTGAGGATTACAAGAGGTCAAGATTCACTGCTACCTGGTCGACCAAGTACGGTGCTGTGTTTCAGGTGTTTATTAATAAGCAAACTGTTTATTAGTCAGCCAGAAATGTTGGGGAACTTTATCACTACTGTCTACTTTTGCTGACAAGCTTTCCCAAGGTATGATTAGTGGTCATAGAATTTATTGTTGGGAAGGAAGGCATACATCCTGCAAGAGGAGCAGCTTGGTAGAGATTTGTGTTCTGATTAAATCCATTCTTTCATACTCAACAACAATCTATGATAACTTTAATTGTGTAAACATACAAAAACCATTCCTGGTTTTGGAGTGACTTTAGCCCTGGAGTGCAAACAGCATGGGATGAAAGACTTCCCATTCACCATTTAATTTAATTCCAATCCAGTATGAAGTTTTTGGAGGTGAGAAAGATTGGAGCAATGGAAAGGCCTTCCTTGAGGATTTTTGCACTGGACTTGGATCCATGGTCAGCCTGTTTATTTGAATCATGAATACTATCATGTAGCAGATCTTAGATGACCTCTGAAGAACTGGATGGAGAATACACACTACGACGTAAAGAGGATTTTGGTTATGACTCCTTCTGTGGCAGGAAGTATGGAAATCCTTCTCTAGTTACAGAAAATGAATTTGTATTCATTCTTGATAATGACAATGATTTTAGTATCTCTGAGGAACTCTGACATGTCTTCCTTCCCAGTCTTGGAAATAAGATTGTGAATTTGTTTGTGAAACTCCTCTTAACAAATTTCAAGGACACCATCTTCTCATCTTCAATATGAAAGTTGGGAACTGGAACATCATCACCATTATGTGCCATGTTGAAAAACGTGGGTGATCATGGTCTCATGATCATGATTGTTCTTGGCAAATTTTTCTACAGAAGTGGTTTGTCATTACCAGACGAGTGACCCCAGCCATTATCAATATTCTTCAGAGACTGCCTGCTGTCATTGGGTCACATAACCAGGACTTGTGATATGCATCAGCTGCTCATATGACTATCCACCACCTTCCCTCATTACTTCAAATGATCAGGGGAGGGGGATAAGCAGGTGCTACACCTTGCCCAAGGGTGACCTGCAGGCTAGCAGAGCGAAGGAGCACCTTACACCTCCTTTGGTAGAGACGTATCTCCAACCCACCACCCAACTGGAACTTCAAGACTCTCAAAATCCACAGTTCTAACCACTGTTCTGCTATTGTTGCTACAAAATTAGTCTGACTTTGCTGATCTGATGGGGAAACAAGGGGCCGGCAATGGCCACCTCAAAAAATAAAGCACTGGGTACATCTTTTAGAAAGGCAAACCGAAGTGGTATTCTGTATTTATGGGCCAGGTTTTACCAAATGATCATGAATAAGTCAATATCACATGATGCCCCACCTCACTTCAATGGAGAACCAGAATACTATGATGATTAACAGGCATACACAAGCCCGGAACCTATGAATGAGGCCAAAGTGGAATTTTAATTTGTCCTGGAGAAAACCTTCAGTTGTATTACAAATGAGGATAAACTGATCCACGTAGGTGACTCCAATGTCAGAGTGAGAAAGGATAGAAATTTCTACAAAGGTTGCATCTACAAGTAAAGACTGCATCTACAATTCGGCACGGACTAGAAGGGCCGAGATGGCCTGTTTCCGTGCTGTAATTGTTATATGGTTAAAGAGTAGGGAAAGTTAACTCTGTTGGAGTCCTCATCCAGACAAAGTATGATTTTGTCATAATGAACATGCTGTTCGCTCAGAGACACAATTACAAGACTCTGTGGCAAAATCCCTAATCCCTGGACTGGAACTGTTAGATTAAATCACTTCCTACCTAATTCACTCAGTTATTTCCATCAGCCTGGTTCTCACCTAATGCTTAAACACAGAAATACTGCCTCAAGAAAATCTTTGTTGAACGTGTCAAGGATTCTGCAAAAAATATTTTCTCAAACAGTATTTCACAATCTAGTGATTCTCGACTAATAAAAGTTGCAATGCCCACTGAGCCTAAGTTACCTTGAACTTCATCCTAATGAGCACATGTGAAGAGATTCTTGGCTTATCTATATAAAAAAAACACCAGTGAGAATAATCAAGAGATCAAGCAGCTAATCAACAGCAAAACCAAGGTGTTCTTCAACTGGAAAGTCTACGATGGCTTAATGGGGGGAAAAAACAACTCAAAATACATCTGTAGGTTCAAGTCCAACAGAAAATCGGTGTCCTAAAGTGGTTGAAAAGCAAGCAAGAGACCAAGAAACACACTGATAACAATGAAATGAGCTGATTTTTCAGTTGTGCTAAAGCCACTTGCACTCCAAAACACATAGGCCCACCTCAATTAGAGCCAATAATTCTAAAGCATTTATTTTCATAGCTGTTCCAACAGTGACTGCATTAAAAACACTTCTCAGAAGACCTCAACTGGACTACTTTGACCAGTCTAGCAGCCGCCCCAAACCAAGAAGAAAAGATCACTTAAGTATTAGAAATGTGGTTCATTGACCACAAGATCTCATGAACATCAAAATAATAACAATTCCATCATCTAACTTAGTTGACAGGTTGAAGCATAAATGTTGTCCCAGGACATTTGAGAGAACTATTCTTCAACAGAGTGCCTGCCATGCAGTTTTTTTTTAAACTTCCATCTTACAGTAAAGCCTCAAGTTCAATATTTCATCTGAAAGAAGTTGTGTTAAAATCTTTCAAATTCTAAATACAAAAAGAATAAAATTTCATGATGCACACACATATACAACCAACCAATGTCAATTGCACACAAAACCCGCCACACAGAAGGCAGCCTTCATGTACTCATGTTGCTTCTATAAATGAGTATCCAATTAGTCCCACACCCCTGCTCCTTCTCCACAGCCATAAAAAAAAATGATTCCCTTCAAGTATTTCTACAATTCCTTTTTGGAAGTTATGACTAAATCTATTTCTCTTGCTCTTGCAGACAGCATGACCTACTGAAGTTACTGAATTTAAAAAAAAAATCTCAAGTGTCATTATTCTGGCTCTTCTGTCAATTACCTTCAATCTCTGTCTTCTGGTTACTGATCATCCTGCTTTTTGCAAGATGGAAACCTACAGCACCATGAAGTAGTGACATCTGCAAACTGAAACTGAAATTCAATTGCTTATACATCAGACACGTAGGAGGCAGCCTAAACTGCTGAAACTTGAGTTGATGATAGCTCAACAGAAAAGGGTATACCTCACCACTGGATTGGAAAATGTATGAGGCACACCTTTGTTCACTTGCTATAACTTTTTTTACTTAATACCGTTGAGACTATATTGAAGCTACGTTTGGGCTTTTTATCAAAACCTGTCCTTGAATATTATTCAATGAGGAAAAACAATGGAATATATATCCTTGCTTCAGTACACAATTTCTCTCACAATAAATGCCAAAGTACCATTTACCTTTCTGACCACCTACTACACCTGCAGCTTACTTTCATGTTCACAGTAGACAAATACGATGATGATCCCAAAATGTTATCAAATCTTTTCACTGTATATCAGTGCACGTAACAATATTAAACCAATACAGTGCTGGACAGGCCATTCAGCCTACAATGTTAAGTAAAAGATCCCATGATACTACATTGAAAGAAGAATAGTTCTCTCAGATGACCTAGGACTAAATTTATGCTTCAACCTGTTCAGCTAAAACAGATTATTGGGTCATTATGATCTTGTTGTTCATGGTATCACGTGACTTTTCTCCCCACAGGTACTTCTTGACTTGTGGAGTTCCTCCAGCAGCTCTTACTTTCATTGATACATATGCAATGGCATCCTGGTCTCACTGTTCATTGCTCCCTCTTTTCTAATCAGTCACTGCTGAGGTAATAATCTGCTTTCCTGGTTTTGCCACCGAAGTAGATAACCACAGATCATTCCACATTGCACTGTGCCTGCCTTGCATTTGCCAACTCACTCAAATCTGTCCAAGTGCTCTGAAGCCTCCCTGTATCCTCCTCACAGCCAATGCTCCCATCCAGTTTTGTGTTATCCACAAACTTACAGGTATTACAATTAACTCTCTCACCTAAATCAAGAATATGTATTGTGAATGCTTTTTTACCATCAGTTTTGTGTTTTCTGCAAGCTTATTCTCTACCTCTATTTTTATGTGTTTTCCCATGGATCTGATGCAATTCTTATTTCCTTGTTAGCTGTAAATGAGCCACCCTTTCTATTTTAGCTGTATTGTAGACAAGGACAAATAATTGCTTAGATTTATTTATGTATTCCTTATATATTTGCCATTACTGATCAACTGTCAACTCATACAGTAGGCAATGTTCCCCAGTACAGTATCTCTTAGTTACCCAAGCTATCTTAGCCATCTTACTTTATAGTTACAAATCATCTTAGTTTGTAATGCCTGGCTTCTGGAATGAATGATACTGTATAAACTTGCAGTTATTTACTTAGTACAAAGACTATGTTTTGCTTTTAATGAACCACAAGACAAGTTATGTTTCTGTAATCTGATTTACTACAAATCTGAGGGTCTTATCCAACTAATCTGTTCAGTTGATAGCTTGTAGAAGGCTATGAAATGTGCTGTTGCAGATTGTTCATTATTTCATTCATATTTTCATTCTTGGTAGCAATAAACTTGCTTTAAAGGATTCTATTTGTGAAACTTGCTTGGAGTGGCTTGTATTATTCATATTTTGAAGGTATAGAACTTCTGGTAGTGTAGCACAGTAGATTTCATGAGAACATCAGTGTTTTCCCTTCCGTACCCTCAACACCATATGTTAAATGCAATGTTAAATTTCAGATTAAGGATACTGCAGACTTGGTTATTGAAAGTGCCTTTTACAGCAAGAATTTGTAGCAACAGCAGTGCATCACTTTGTTCCTTTTTCTTAATTTTCTGCTTCTCAAGCTGAGATATAGCTCGCAAAGATTTAGCAGTGTCAGTGACAAGGACTTTGCCTTTATCAACATAGATGTCATCAATTTGAATAAATGGTTAATCACATTCAAGAAAACTCTTGGACAGCAAAATCAAAGAGGAAAAATCAAAATCTTTAGCTTCTTAAACATCACTAGAGTTATAAGTAAAAATTGGAGCACATAATCATGGTTATGTAAAAGTAGAATCATCAATCAAACATAAAATGTTATTTGGAAGTTTGTGGAAATATTTATCTAAAATTATAGTCTTCACACAAAAAGATTACTCTACATTTCCAGAACAGTAATTATGTCTTAGCATTCATTAAAAATTCATTTAGAGCTCAAGCAGCAAAGCGTAACATTTTCAGGGTATAGTACAGCAGGACAAGTTCATAATTACCTTAAATTGCCGTCAGTCAAACTGAGTTCTCTGATTCTAGTACAGAAGGTAATGTAGTCTGTGGGGAAGGGTTTTCACCTTAAACTGCAGATGCACAGAAATACCAAAATGGTTGTAACTTTCACAGTGTAATGATTGCTAATGACAGCAAATTTTCCATAAAACATGTGGTTCTGAATATCTTGATTCCTTCAACATACTACACTGAATCTCAAGAGGTGCATCCATAATGGCATCAGTGAGATAACACTTCATTTCCCAAACATCCCACTTCTCTGACCAAAGATAACAGGTGAATGCTTTTTCATACTGTTTTGTATTGTGGACAGGTATTCATTGAAACTTCCTGAACTCATCTTGGTTTCCATCCAGTGACTGCTCTTGGAAGCTATCCAGGGAAGGACAACTCAAAATCATCTAGTCCATCAAGCAAGCAACACTGAACGTCAAAGCTCAAACGTGAAGGTTAGCTGCATTCGGATGAGATACTAGGAGACTTGTACTTGCAAGACCATGCTCAACAAAAAGTCAACATCTTGAGGTCAACAGGGGAGTAAAACAATTGACAACAATTCTGCTCAGGGAAATGCAGTGGTTTTATGATGTAAATCTTCCAATGCAGGTTCGGAGAGATAAGATGCACCTATTAACCTTCTGGATTATCTTAAACGTGCTTATTTGAGCTGACAAGACAAGTGGATGGTAGCTCTGATTTTGGCAAGGTGAATGTAAATGATTTTCTCAAAAGGAAATTACTTCTTTAGGTTGAATCTTATTAATCTAAATCAGTCGGTCAGACTGGTGTTCAGAATAAATAAACAGCATGGTTCAATGCTGAAGGATTATTGGCACTGCACTGGCAAATGTCTTCCATCCCAGTCAGAAAAACAGAATTATTTCATCAAAGAAGGGTTCTATAACAGATTCAGGTGAATGACATCCTCTCAATACTTTACTCACTATCAACTTCAAACAAAGCGAGTTTCGAATACATCCTCAAGACAGACTAGTCTAGCTGTTAAATGAATGGATGCAAAAGGCAAGACAATCATGGAATAACAGTACCTTATTGTGTCTTCATGATTTCCAAAAGTGCATCATAAATTATTGGTTATGAAATAAAGTCAATGATGTGGAAGAAAGCAGATTAACCAATTCAGGTACAGCAGGGTTTGCAAATAGCAATGTTGAAGGAGTCTTGTTGGCCAGTTTTCTAGGAAGACATCCTTCCCTCCTTTTGTTGTACCATGGATCTGAAGGAACACCACCTCACTAGTACAATTAAGCATCAGCCTGAAATATAGTTTAAGTGGGCCAAATATATGATTTCATTGCCCTAAATCTGTCAGTTTATGTAAAATTTACTGCTATCAACTGAACCAAATTTAGGCAATGAATTTCAAAACTTCTCTGACAGTTCAGAGGGATATTGTGGTTGACATTCCACACCACTCTACATTTACCTAACTGTCCCAACTTGTCTGTTTCAATATATCACATAACAGAAATCACATCAATTAAAAAACAGCTTCAAAGGGTAAAACTTTTCCCAATTTATATATTAAAAGCAACTCTGCATGAACAACACTTCCGATACAGCTTACACACATTGCAAAAAATCCTTACAAATTTGCAGACTCCAGTACTTTACACTGATAGGCTGAATGAATCAAGTACTAATGAGGCTGAACAATATCCAGAGTGGAATTTTTTGTGTAATATTTCAGGATAGAAGCCAGATTTTGAACTTCAGCATTCAAGCACAATATTGTCCTCCAAATGACTACAACGAGGTCACATTTAAAATTTCTGTAATATACTATGCATGCTCTGGAAATGAGAAACAACAGTTTTATGTATTAGAATAATTCATCAAAAGGAAAGATGCAAATTTGTAGCTCACCAAATACTCTCCACTCCAATCCTCACTTAATGCTCTTCAATCTGAATTGCACACCCTCTACAAAACCTCACGTCTTTCTTGAAATATAACAGCCGTAACTGGACATAATACTCTAAATCTGACCAAACCAAAGCTTTGTATAGCTGAAATAGAACTTGCCAACTTTCTATAACCAATATCCCAAATGATGAATGTAAGCATACTGTACTCCTTTCTTCATCACCCTATATACTTGTGTGGCCACTTTCAAGGAGCCGTGGAATGTTACCCCCAAGATCCCACTGTACCTCAATGTTCCCAAAGATCCTGCCATTTACTGTGTGCTTTCCTTTTGTATTTGACCTCTCAAAATGCACCATAAGACATTGGTCTGAATTAAACTAGGTTGAGATGCCAGGAACATAGGTACCAGGAATTTCAGGACAGGTATTTGCTGGGGTTTTTTTGCTTCACACCTCATGGAGGTCAGCGACAGAGCATCAGCTTCCTCCAATTCCATTGCACTTGTACTGGGGAATCTGTCCAATGAATCTGGTGCTTGATCATTATCTGTTCATCGCAATAAAGAGAAGCAGTTGCAGAATCTGGGAAACCATGAGATAATTTACATTTTTAATTAATTGATTTTATTTAAATGTTTTTAAGATTTATGCTTTAATTTTTGAATAGTCAATGTTTTTGTTAGATTTTGATTAATTTTTCATGATCTTTGAATGTATCAGAAATCTTCAGCGATTATGGCTTAACTAACTTTCAAAACTGTTTTCAGCATTTCTGTAAGCAAAGCTTGTTCTGGCCACCAGGTGTATATGCACTTGGAGGTCATGACTGGTTACTGCCAGGGGATTTGTTCTAGGCAAGTACAAAATTAGCATGTAGTTGTGTACCACCAAATAATTCTATAATTGACAGCATGTGTCATAGTGAGCAATTCCAGAAATAGTAATTCCTCCTATTCAACATAAAAATGATCAAAACAAATTTAAAAAGTAATTAATTTCTATGTTTTAATTGCCAACATGCTGTGATATCATACTACGAATGTTAAGAATAAAATCCTCTCTGTACATCTTATCACAAAAAGAACAGGGTAGGTGTCTCTGCTGATTGCCGGCATTTCAATGTGCTTCATAACAAGAGTTTGGGCCACAGCTTCTGCCAAGAAATCAGTGTGCGGTGAAGGTGAATGTGAACAATAACCCACAGAGCAGCATACCAGTATACATACTAAGACATATATTCCAGCTGGTAACCCAATAGTAAATGATAAATGCCTCCATGGCTTGCTTTCTTTCTTTCCAATCTCTTACACCTTACCCTTAAAAATATTAACTCTTCCTAGGGACATTCTGTAGATTTTCAATTTCTTTTTCAGATCTGAATTTAGGTATCCTAAATTTATTAGTTCTCACTGAGGTGGCTAACACAGCAAAATTTAATCCTGCTGTCCTTCAGAATATATATCACATACTTTCCAGCAGAGGGCAGTAAACTGGCTCCATTTCTCCATCCCAATTGCTGTATTAATTAAGGTCAATATATTCAGCACAGATTTGCTGAGGGACTTTGTGCTGGATGGAGTAAAATGAAAATTCACAACAACAGACATTGGTATCTTTTAATGTGTAGATTTGTTCGGCAGAATAGCCCAATTTGATCCTCTGCCTTTTGTACTAAATGTGAAGGTTAAACTTGATGGTTTTGGAAAGAATGGTTGGTTTCACCCTTCCTTCAAATGCCCATACCTTCCACCATCAACACCGATAGATATGGCTGCTCACTTGTATTCTAGTTGTATTCAAATTGACCTTCATCTCTCCATTACCACAGTCTAATCTGCAGAGTTTGTCCCACAGGCCTGCTATTAGCAACTCATGACACAAATAAAGAAGCATAACCACACTAACTGCCTCCATTAACCTAGTAATCTGAACTCATGCTATCTCAGATATCCATTTGTATTATCCATCCTTGCACAAACTATCTACAATTTAAAATGCCTTTTCATTCACTCGTTCCTTATTCTGATACAGGGTCATTGGCCTAAAATGTTAAATTTCTGTCTTCAAAGTTCAAAGTAAATTTTATTATCAAACTACATACATCTCATCATAAACAATCCTCAGATACATTTTCCTGCAGGTATACTCAATAAATCAAAATAATAATCATAACCGAATCAATGAAAGGCTGCCCAACTAGGTTTCTCAACGAGAGTGCAAATGACGACAAACTTTGCAACTACAAAAAGGCATAATAATAATAAACAAATAAACAATAAATATTGGGAACATGAGATGAAAAGTCCTTGATACCAATGCTGCCTGACCTGCTGAATAATTCCTTTAGTTCAGATTTCTAGCATCTTCCTGGGAAATATCCAGGAAGAGGTCAAGATTGCCTGGTGTTTTGTTGGACTTAATAATTAGATAGCAATTCTGATACAGTCTAAATTATTTATATAATTTTTCTATTATATTTTGGCAATATTTGTTAATTGTTTCCAAGCACCCATACATCATAACATGACATTCCCAATAAAACAAATATCTGCAGAATAATTCTCTGAAAGTAGTAACGCATCCTGATGTAGGGTCTCAGCCTGAGATGTCAACTCTCTATTTCTTTCCAAAGATGCCGTCTGATCTGCTAAGTTCCTCCAGCATTTTGAGTGTGTTAATGGGAATACATGGTTCCACCAGAATTATTATTCTTGTAATGTGTACAAGGCCAAATCATGAAATAACTGGCCATGAACAAGTAAAAATTAAGATGCCACAAAGAGAAAGAAACTTGGGCATTCAGGGGACCTAGGTTAACTTGTACTTTTATCATAAAACATTTAAAGATGACAGTGGAATGGAGACAAATGGGAGGAAAGAGACGATTATAAAGAGAGTGTGGAGAAGTGAGAATATAACGGAAAGGACAAAGAGAAGGGCAGTACAGTATTATGAAAATACGTGAAACTATGAAGGGAGAGACAATGTACAAAGCATTGAACAGGTGAACGCATTGCATTGAAGCAACACATATCAAAGTTGCTGCCTGGCCTGCTGCGTTCACCAGCAACTTTGATGTGTGTTGCTTGAATTTCCAGCATCTGCAGAATTCCTCATGTTTGCATTGCATTGAAATAGGCTATTCAACCCAATTAAACACACACAAAACGCTGGAGGAACTCAACAGGCCAGGCAGTATCTCTGGAATAAAGTACAGTCGACATTTTGGGCTGAAACCTTTTGGCAGGACTGGAGAAAAAAAAGCTGAGGAGTAAATTTAAAAGGTGGGGGGAGGGGAGAGAAACACCAGGTGATAGGTGAAACCTGGAGGAGAGAGATGAAGTAAAGAGCTCTGAAGTAGATTGATGAAAGAGAGAGAGACGGCCATGGACTCCAGGATGATGTTTAATGTTGTTCTACTTACCTTGAGATGAAGATTAATGGGAAGAGACAGCCCTTCTCCTGATAACCTTCATCTCAAGATAAGTAGAATAGAAAGAACAGCAGTAGTAAATCATTTGCTCCTTCAAAAAAATTCACGGCTGATTTCCCTCAACTTTATTCTCCAGTCCTATCTCCACATTCTCTGATACTTAGTTATCCAAAAATGTATAAGCCCATTCTCAAACAGAGTTGATGACTCAGTATGCCAGCCCTACGTAATGAAGAATTCAACAGATTCATAACTCTTTTCTGGCAAGATGGCACCAGTGACCAATGGCGACATCTTGCAGATAGCTTACAAAACTACTGGATCCTCTTCTTCTAAATATACATCTTCTTCTGAACTGTGATTAATTGCAGTCTGCAATTTCCCTTTTAAGAATGTATTTTTGTGCCAACTGGACAATCTGGCTCTTCTGCAATCTCCTGAGGGATTTGGAGTGCAGCCTCAGCGGCCGCTGGTGGTATACACTGCTTCAATTCCTAATGATGGAAGACAAACCCGTGATTGGCTCTACTACTCCATGCTAATGAGATTTGACAAAATTAGGTGCTCAGTGCAATTTGCATGCATTTGATTAGTCTCCCTTTTGCTGCTGCTGGTGGAAGGAGCAGGAGTATTAGGTCCTATGCTGCAATGTTCTCTAGCCTTGGTGGCTTATGGCTATAGACTCACCTTCAGCTGCAGTTTGACATTTAATGACCTCAGTGCTGAACACGTTTTACTATTTGCATGATTTGATCGAGATGCTTTGGTGTGGAACTGGATCTGGATCTGTGGCTGTGGCCTGAAGCCACTGACACAGGCCTGAAATGACAGACCCAGTGGCTACGGCCACAGCCATCAGCTCTAGGACTGGCTTCTCTCGCATCTATGGCTCATAGCTATGGACTCACTTTTAGGCATCTGTGGTTTGGTTTAATGTTCTGTGTGTTATTTTTTTCATAAATTTGATCATCTTGTTTTGTGGGGTTTTGCTTTAAATGGTTTCTATGGTGTTTCTTTGTTTTGTAGCTGCCTGCAAGAAGACAAATCTCTAGATTGTATACTGTATACATACTTTGATAATAAATGTACTTAAACCTTTTGAGTTATGGAATTTCTTCTTATATCACAATTAAATTGTCAATTCCTTATTCTAGACTGTCTAGCCACAGAAAACGTCCTCCCAAAGGAGGATGAATGCAAGATGTCAAGAACAGCAGGAAAAATGGGTCTGAAGTGGAAAGGAACCCACAGATTCATAAATCAAATGGAAGAGACAAGGTGGAGGACTGTTGAGTAGCAAATTCATAATAAATTCAGGGATGAAAAATTGCATTTTAGTCACAATCACAGTCATTTTATTCTTGTGGTCAGTCTGCCAAGAAGGATTCCAAGATGAAGCAATGTCTTGGAAACAGAAACCAATGCATTATTCAGGCGCTCTATATTTGATTCTGCAGGCAAACAATATGAAAGTTAGCAAAGGAGCCAATGTCTGTGCTCAATCCACCACCATCTGACCAGTCACAGTGATCAGTCTTCATTCCAACAAAGATTAAAATGATCAAAGCTGTACTTTCTTTCCAGGTCAAACAATGAAAAATGCATTGATTAAGTTCAGAAAACTATTTTATACCAATGTCCATCTGAGCTGAAGAAAATACCTTTTTAGCCCAATCTTTGCAAACGAAGCTTCCGTTTTAAATTATTAATATGAATTTAGTTTCTTCCACATTTTAACTTATGCCACAAGTAACTTTGTTGACAAAATGTGTCAATTACTATATTGGTACAATTTACTATAAAAGGCAATAAACTTAACTACACTAGTGATAATTATGCCTCTGTATCTGCTCAACAAAATGACAGAAGCATAGTAATTCTGCCACATCATGGAGAGTCTGACATGGGAATCAATATCTCTCTCCCTACCCACATTACAGACTCTGCAAGCAATTCCTATGAAGTTGTGCTTGCCCAAAACATGCTACAATAGATAAAACGCAATGTTAAAAGTATGTAATTTTCACCAGCCGTTAAATTTGCCTCCTGTGCACCTATCATCCACCAGAAAAGTACAGCTATGAGAGAAAAGCACGATGAATAAAAAGGGAAAGAGAGGGAGTGGACAGAGGCAGGGAGAAAGGAGAGGAAGAGAATATAATAATTTGCTTCTAGATTTATGGGATGGCTATAGTTGGTGATTCTGATGTGCACGATGGTTCGCATTTATCAAGTGCATCTGAATATCTGCAATGTCAATTTGGCAAACATTGACAGTTCTAACACATGAATACTACCTCCACCTTTAATGGGATTCCCTATCTACTGAACTTAGTTGTGCTTTATTTAAATTGAAATGGTAAAGGACAAGCACTGGTACTTGAAAGCAATTCACACAACACTGCTAGCACAAAATCCCGTTTTTCCATTGTTAATTTCTGCACCAGCATCTCAAGAAGGCTCACTACCAATTTCTCAAGGGCATCTAGAGGTGGTCAATAAATGTTAGCTTTGCTAGTGAAAACCACATCATAGAAAGAATTTTGAAATTATATTTAGTTATTTTGAGATACAGCATGGAACAGGCCCTTCCAGCTCAACGAGCCACTCTGCCCAGCAACCCATCTAACTTTTTTAAAAAAATCCTAGCCTAAAAACACAACAATTGACAATGATCAATTAATCTACTAATCAGGACATCTTTCGACTGTGAGAGGAAACCAGTGCACCAGGAGGACAGTAGCATTGTTCTAGGATCCCTAGGATCGATCCTGTATGGGGATTGCACTTCCTCCACTTAACCACATTGAATGTTCCTCTTTGATTCCACATCCCAAAGATGCGTCAATCGGTAGATTAATTGACCACGATAAATTGGTCCCAATGTAGGTGGATGGCAGGAGAAGCAGGGTAAGCCAATGAGTATAAAACTGAGAACAATTTTCCAGAAAATAATTGGAAAACAAAAGATATTAATGTGCATGCGCTTTGGTCCTGACAAAGACTCAATGACCTGAAAGGCCTCATTCGTGAAAAATGTGAAAGTAATATGAAAAATTAAAATGTGGAGCAGAGATGCTAGGTTTATATTGCATGCAATATGAGTTTTCCATCAGATATACGGCTTAAAAAAAAGAAACTACCTTCAGTGTATTGAACTAAGTTTCAACACTACTCAGTTTAAATACCCACTAGCCATAGACCAATATGTCTTTGGGTTTACAGGGAATTTTACTTGTGTATTTATCACTTCCTGCTCACAAAAGTTCATGGATTTGATGTGCCTCACAATAATGGTCACACACTGTAGGATTCCTCATCAATAGGTATTCTAAATCTATTTTGTCAGATGACTAGAGAGTTGTCATGGCAATTACAGTGCATAATAAACACCAAGCATTACTTTTCTTACCAGAAAAATTATATTGTATATCTTTTTCCTTGAATTAACAATGATGCAAAAGAAATATTAATTTGCTGTTTTAAACTGAAGGTTTTCTTCCTCTGGGAGTTAATAAGCCTGCAGATTAGTATATAAAAAAACAATCTCAGCTGACCGATGTGGCAGCAAATTTATAATAACCCATTCCCATAGTAAATACACATTCAATTCAGAGCCATTAAATGTTACAATGAAAATCCTTCAAGATTTCCCTTCATTCTTATCACCCTTCTCTCCAATGATCCCACTGCATTTCATTTTTATGCCATGAAATTGGAAGTTGGCTGCCAATATGTAGAAAGTGTCAACTTTTTTTTGTTTTTCTCATTTATTGAAATATTTTTGTCTCCCAAGCCTTTCTCAGGCCATCTTCAGATATCATGAGGTTGGATGGCCAACTTTTACTCCTTTTGCAGCATTCTAATCCCTGTTAAATTGGGTTTTCATATCTCTCAACAAATGGCAAAATGTAGTTCACGACCATTAAAATGTTTCTCAACAATGTACCTAATGCAGAGGAAACTCAGAACTCAGCTAACTGCAGAAATCTAACTTCCATGCTACCAATCTGCGTTTTACAAAGACTCACTACATCCTTTACAAAAAGACATTGGACCAAGATTCTCTCAGTGTTAAGTTTCAGCAATTTAAACAAAAGAAGTTTATCTCCTCTTATGGCCCTGGCAACATTTTTCTTTCCATCAACAATACATATTGGAAGAAGGAAGTCCAACTTCAGATGAAAGGCAGAATAGGTCCATTTGACCATACAGTACTTCAACAACCTTACTCCAAATAGTGCAGATAACTCAAAATGAGAAAAATGCATATATTTTTGACTCATCAGAATCATTTTGAAATCAGATTAGATAATGAACCATTAAAATGAGACAAAGGATTACTGGCTAGTTCAGCTGTCCTCATTATAAATTAAAATGCATTCACTCTGGTATACAGTACATACAGGATATGGAGGATGAGTTGACTCATAGCCATATAGGATATGAATATCACAGTTATTTTGGTATATCCAACCTCAGTTTAGTAGAGGAAAATGTAGCATTAGCAGGTTCAAGAACTGTAGTTTGAGATAGGAAGGATATGCAAAGGGAGAACTCCAGATCCCAATGGTATGCAATTTTTGGATGACAAATTACTTAATAATGATACCTCAACGTGGCATCCACCCAACTCCACAATGGTTTTCAATTCTGACTCAATCACGAAATATCACTTGGATAAGATACTGATGCAAAAGGTTATTACAAAAATAATGAACAAAATTGATACATAAGTAGGCAAACAAATCAGCATTAGTTGAGGTCGAATCAAATCAGCAGACACCATTCAGTCTAAGGCCATGTTTCCTAAGCTCTCTTTTTTCTACTTTTAAGCTGTGGGATAAGTAGGTGACACAATATTAGTCCAAAACAAAACTGGAATGTGCAAAATCACCAAAAAAATGAAATTGTTAAAGAATAAATAAACTTGAAATATAAACTGCTTTTCACAAAAATAAACAAGGCAATTGTGATTGCTGGAAATGGCATCAGTTCCCAGAAGACCAATTAACATTGACCTCTCCCCCACCCCCCCCACCCCCATTTTACTGGGCAGGGTTCATAGCATTTGACAGATATAGCTGTAATGTCTCAGAGGATGGCTTGGTATTTTCAGTTATTCCTCAGGCTTGATTACCTCGGAATCAAAAAGCAACAGTAAATGCCAGTCTTCAGACCTGCATAAGGATGAAGAAGATGTACGCCATCAACCAGTCTTACCTACTTACAATAATTACACTTTTTATGCAGCAAAGCATCCTGTGTGCATAATACAATTAGGATACACAACTAGTCACAGCTTATAATTATGTTGAAATATGCATACACTGACCCTTAATTGCATTCACAAAGGCTATATATGTAAAACAGATGAATTCTTTCAGAGGAGATGGAAAGTATGTTTTTTTTTGTTTTCACTTAATTTTATCAAGAAACCCCATTCCACACTATGTTCATAAACCCCTTCAGCCAGGTTTCAGCAATGCAGAGATTCTATGTCCCAAACATTCTGATCCTCTTTGTGAAGAAATAGATTTCCATTCCCTGGATGGACATGGTGCCCAATGGTATACAGTTCTACATTTATCTCTAAATCTCCAGAAAAGGGTTCTGCACAATGAAATAAAACAGCAAGAATGTGAGATATGGACAACAGTGCTTCTCCCTCTTTTCTTAGCTGGGGTTGGTAAGCAGTCCTGTGAACAACACCAAGAGCTTTTTGAGTGCCTCAGTTCATACTATGAACTGTAATTCCATACTGACGGTTCAGCAAAGAGACATATTTCAAATGCAGTATTTATTTTCACTAGACATCTTTGTATACGTGAACACTTCACTGAGTAGTGTGCTGCATGTTACTTCCAAGCTTGAGTTCCTTGCTGAGAAGGTTGTTGAGTCAACTTCAGAATTATATATTATCGTGTAGAAGAGCTTCCTTGGCCTTTAGCAATTTTTTTCATTTTTTTCCCTCTCCAAGAGCAGAAATTTTCAACAAAATTTCAGATTTTCATGAAGTGTCACCCATAATTTTGCTATTTCCAACAGTACAGACAAAGGAGGCAATTTTGAAAGCATTGTTATTATCAGTCAGTCTCATTTTTCTTTCCTTCTGATCACTAGCAATTTCCCAATATACTGCAAATGGTGTTTTTTTAGGAAGAAACTTCAAAGTGGCATGGAAAAATTTTAAAAAATGTATTAACAATCTTATTTGAAGTCAGGTACACCAAGAGATTTAATTTAGTTTTGACTTTCCAACTCAGCAGTGAATTTCATGTAATGAGTACTTGTTTGGTTCAGCTGAATCAGAGTAGTTCCTCCTCACTGTAGTTGCAATCAAGACATAGTTAACACCCATAATTCAAACCTGAATGGTGAGGCAAGTTGGAATTCTTTACCACCAGATACTGTTTTCCCCCTCCTGATCAGGGAGATTGTTAACTGCTCTTGCATGTGCATATAGAGTAACTAAGTAATTAAAAGCACTCCTATTAAAGCAATACTAAATGAAATAGGCATTTTTTTTTTATTTCTGGGAGAAATTCCTGTACCTTTACTCTTCCAAAGATACCAGTTGATGCAGATTCAGCTCCTTGAGGATTCAACGGCTGCTGACATCCAACCAGCATCAGCTGTGGGTCATGGGTGGTATTCTTGCCTCTCATTCAGAAGCTTGTTAATCAAGAGCCACACCCAAGACTTGGTTCAAGGCTTATGCTCACAAACAAGTGTCATAATAAGTGAGGTATATTGTCAGATAAGGGCATATTTTTAATAGGATATTAACATCCATCAGACTGCATCATTAATTATGATCCAGAGCTACTCTTTAAATAAGCAAAAGAAAAGTGGCATTCTCACAGAACTCACTATTTTATCTTGTAATCTTTTATTTGTGGGAGATTGTTATGCAATTTGGCTACTTTGTTGTCCTACATTCTGAAATCTTCAAAAATAATTTATGTTGTTTTCCAAAGATCAGGTGTTTTATAAATACAAGACTTTAATTTAGCATTCTTTCTTCTATGAGGACTGGCAACGTATCTTAGTTGGGACCTCTATGCATCACTGGACTGAGATGTACTGGATATTAATTGGTCTAGTGAAATGTGGTCAAGTGGAAAGGATACTAAAGAGTAGTTAGCATCCAACAATCTGGGTCCTGACAACACAAGAGGAAAACATGAAGATATTAAGGACCTAACATCACAGCCCTAGTTATTAATCTGTATAACTTGCTCATTAAAGCAAATCAGCTGAAAGGGATTTCTGTCCTCTCACATCTAGGAAACGTGCAAGCTTGGCTGGCAAAGATACGTCCTCATGACAGTGGTTTTAAGTTATTCTTTTAAAAAAGAAACACAAATCCTTGTCTCTTTTATTAAGACACAGAAAAACCCGATTCTGATTCAAAGGTCCAGAGAACCTTCTGCTATCTCAGCAAAGCTGGTATACTGACTATTCTGGTTAGTAGACAAAGGCTGACCATATTGTCACTGACACCTACTCATTAATCAGAAGTCAGTGAATGATGCAATTGAGGACATTTAAATGTGCAGAACTGCATAACTTCATTTCAGTACAGAAGGGCCTATACTGTCTACCTTGGATATGTTAATCTTCAATTTAGCATCTAAAGAGAGTCCAGAGCATATTTATCATGCTCATTTTTCATGATCGTAGAAATCTTTCCTTTTCATATAATTTTTCAGCTCTCCTTTGTATCTGCTTCCCCCATCAATTTGGACGGTACATTCTGGACCACAATAACTTGCTGCAAACAAAAATGTTCTTGTGATCTCTCTTTTGATCCTTCTGCAATTATCTTAAATCAGTATCCCATTGCTCTCCTGCCAGTGTAAAACATTCTCTTTTTCCGCTCTACTCCTGAGAATGTTGAGAGAGGTACAGGATCCTGTCGACAAACAGAGTCCAAAATTAGGATTTTCTTCACGCCAGATTTCAGGCAGCAAAGGTTATTAGGATGTTTCGGTGAGAGTGGGTTTGCAGGAACACCCACTGGCAGGATAACAGACATGGAATATTAGAGCACCACAACCTGCAGTAAGCTAGAATTCACAATGCCAAGTATAAATAATGTAGTACAAAATCCATTCCTCAAGCAATCTTGCCCTTAACTTAATAAGCGCAGCAAAATACAAAGCAGGTACCTCATCAAACTGAGTAAATATTCCGTAATGCAGTTTGTGACAAGGCGGGAGCTGATATTAAATATGGATTATCATCTAGGGCACAGGACATGATGAAGGTTATCTGTAATGGAATGAGAGCAAAGCCTTTGAAGGTTGATTAGTTCATGGCAAGTAGAGGAACACAAAGTTGCAATCAGACTATAGTTACCCTAATATATGGTGCCCCCTGTCAAATAAGGAAGCTGGCTAATAAAGTTTCCGTATTGAACATAGGGCACCTTATTATGGCAACTATAGTCTGATTGCAACTTTGTGTTCCTCTACTTGCCATGGACTAATCAACTTTCAAAGGCTTTGCTCTTATTCCATTACAGATAACCTTCATGGTTAGAGGACAGGCTAGCCTGCACTGCATCTTGGATATGTATTATACTATTAAAAGGTTATAGGCTCAGGGAGGGAAAATGTAAATTGCTATTAAAAAATGAATTTTGTTTCTAATTGAGGCTCCAGCTTCAAATGGAGGGAGAAAACAACCACACATGGAGAGCATTAAAACAGCAGAAGGAAGCTGGGTTATAGCTCAGAAACAAGATAAGGGGAAGCAACTTATCCACAAGTACTGTTCAGTCATTTTATCACTCAATGCCCTTCAATGCCATGCCTGCTTGTCAGCGATATATAGCTGCACAATTAATGAAATTTAGCAGCAAGCTGACATTGAGCAGTAGATTGGCCATTCATTTTGGCTGTATATATTAAGTTCAACATATTTACACAGATAGAATTAAATTAAGCTTACACAACCCAGTTTTTAAAAATCAGCCTGAAACTGCACTTGTAAATAACTTGAAAATATTGCATATTTTTTCAAATCCTACAATGAGTTCAAAGGTCTCCTATTGCAGTGAACAGTGCAAGAGCACAATTGACTTAGTTGCCTTGGGACTGGGCAGCTGCCAAAATAGGTAGGTTTTTTGCATGTGTATTTGCAGGTTTGGATGGTTGCTTTGCAGCTGCCAAGGTTGAATAACATATAGCCCCCGTAACAGCAAAAAGAATTTGACTTATTTGACTTGAGAGTGATGCAACATTTATCAATTACTTTCTGTTTCATTAAACTCAAAGCAGGTTACATTATTGCAACACTTACAATTTATATTTCTTATCATAACTTTAAAACTCTCAGCAAGGGTTAAAACAAGGGTTCCCAATCTGAGGTCCACACCCCCTCAGTTAATGATAGGGGTCCATGATATAAAAAGGATTTGGAACCTCTGGTTTAACATAATAAGGACGGTAATATTCAGTCTGTCTTCCGCAAAGCTGAAGTGATGAAAGATGACTGAAAGTATCAACCAACGATTTAAAAACATTAATCATGGTTAATCATGTGCCGAGCATCCTGCATTGCAGGTTCTCACCTCTTGTGCAACCAAGCCAAAGACTGTTCAGATCATATACAGTACTTCAGACAATACACTACAAGCTGCCAAGAAGGAGGCTAAACAACTGAATGCCAAAACAATCCACATACAGGTTATCTTCTGTAAAACACATCTGAAAGGCAACATCAAATATGTGCTCAGTATTCAGGGAACAGAGTGTTTCAGAACCTGGCTTGCTGACAAGATATGATTCATTTCTATAGGTTTCTCTATCTTCTCATCCTTCACTTTCACACCTCCACACTGAATATGTGCTGAGGAAGCAGAACGTGGAACCCTCTGTCAGAATGCTGATAATACCACAGTTCCATCTTCAGGCTGCATGAACTGCACTGCACAGCATGAGTCAATTCCCAATAAAAATCCTTACCCCTGTAAGGGTACCACACACACATTGCAGTGTTCTGTTGCTCAAAAACAGCTCTGCTTCATAACATTTTGGGCAAGGACAACCATGAACGGAGTTGCAATGCCTTGAATGAACAAGTTGTTTTATCAAGGTTGTTCTGTCCATCACACATCGGGATTAAAAAAGAAAGGATGTTATTTGAAGATGGCCAGGAAGAGACAATATTTAAAAGAAGGAAGAGAAATTAAACCATCAAAGAAATCAAACCTGAGTGACTCCCACATCATAATCTGAAGCAGGACCTCTCCAAACTGAGCTAGTTACATAAAGGGCAAATAATAAAGATGATTGTGGAAAGGAAGTTGGAGAAGAATCAGAGGAAGAAAAATTACTTGCTATATCTTTAGAATGGTTTTGGTAAATTTGATTCATCGTATCAATTATCACTAAAATATTCTATTAGAAAAATAATCAGATGCTACTGATTATAAGTCATTCTAGGAATTGCACCAAATTAATCACCAGCATCTGACCTTTCTTGGGCTCAATTTAGCGATTAAATCATTTGCCTGCTGCGGGCTCACAACTGATTCAAGTTGAACAAAATGACAGCATTTAAAACCACTTATGGATTTAGTAGCATGGGCTCAGCCAAACTCACTTCAGGTCACGGTGTCTCAAATACATCCAAATTCCATCTGTGAAGGGGGACATTTGGTTAGCAGGAATCTATTTAAATTACCATAAGACCTTAAAATATAGGAGCAGAACTAGGCCATTTGGCTTATCAAGTCTGCTCCATCATTTTATCATGGCTGATCCATTTTTCCTCTCAGTCCCAATCTCCTACCTTCTCCCTGTATCCCCTCATGCCCTGACCAATCAAGAATCTATCAACCTCTGCCTTACATATACATAAAGATGACCTCCACAGCTACCTGTAGCAGAGAAATTCACAGATCAACCATTCCCTGGCTAAAGAAATTCTTCATCTCCATTCTTAAAGGACACCCCTTAATTTTGAGGCCGTGTCCTCTGGTTTTAGCCATTCCCACTATCAAGATCATCCTTTCTACATCCACTCTATCAAGGCCTTTCACTATTCGATAAATTTCCATGACGTCACCCCTCATTCTTCTGAATTCCAATGAATATAGGCCCAGAGCCATCAAACACTCATCATATCACAAGCCGCTTAATCCTGGAATCAATTTAGTAAGCCTCCTTTGAACCCTCTCCAGTTTCAGCACATCCTTTCCAAGACAAGGAGTTCAAAACTGTTCACAATACTCCAAGAGAGACCTCACCAGTGCTTTATAAAGTCTCAACATTACATCCCCTTGCTTTTATATTCTAGTCCTCTTCAAATTAATGCTAACATCGCATTTGTCTTCCTCATCACAGACACAACCTGCAAATTAACCTTTAAGGAATTCTACACAAGGACTCCCAAATCCCTATGCGCCTCAGATTTTTGTATTTTCTCTCCATTTAGAAAATAGTTAACCCTTTCATTTCTTCTACCAAAATGCATGAACATACATTTCCAGACACTGTATTCCATCTGCCACTCTTTGTCCATTCTCCTAATATGTCTAAGACCTTCTATAACTTCCCCATTTCCTCAAAACTACCTGCCCCTCCACCTATCTTTGTATTGTCTGTAAACTTTGCAACAGAGCCACCAATTCCTTCATCCAAATCATCGGCATACAACATAAAAAGAATTGGTCCTAACACAGACCACTGTAGAATACCACTAGTCACCAGCAACCAACCAGAAAAGGTTCCCTTTATCCCCCCTTTTTGCCTCCTGCCAATCAGCCACTGCTTTATCCATGCTAGAATCTTTCCTGTAACACCATGGGCTCGTAGCTTGTTAAGCAGCCTCATGTGTGGCGAAGGCCTTTTACATTCTCTTCCACTTCTCTGTACCAGTTGATACATTCTCTTAAAAAGTTACTCAACCTTAGAAAGGCATCACTCTGTTGCAATTTATTCATTTAAGGAATCAAGACCATAAGATATAGGAGCAGAATTAGTCCATTTGGCCCATTGAATCTGCTTTGCTATTTCCTTATAGCTGATGCGTTTCCCTCTCAGCCCCTTCATTTTTTTACCTTGGGAGAAAGCTGAGAAAGGCAAAATCAGCAATTATTGCCACCCCCTTGCTGTCCTTCAGAATTTAAAACCCAAATTCTGTGATGATATGGGTGGGTACAAATATGAACAGCAACTTCCCGATGTAGTGATGATGTCTACTTGAATTGCTTCAGTCTTTTTGGTGAAGGTGATCGCAAAGGACTGTTAGTTGGATATTTCATGATTTTGAAAGAACACTGATGAAGGACAGAGGCACTAATGCTCTAATGCACCTGTTGCCCAAAATTTTCTAGGCAGATGTCAGGCAGCTGTTATCAAATTACTAGAAAATTGTTACAGTCCATCTCGTAAATTACACGGGCTACAACTGGAGCAGCAGTGATGGAAGAAGTGTGTAAGGTGGTAGATGGATTGCCAAGCAATTGCTTGGCTTTTTCTCAATGGTGAAAAAGTTCTAGGCTGATACTGGAATTGACTTATTCAAGCAATCAATCACAATCCTGATTTATGCTTTGTAGACAATAAAAAAAAATTGAGGAAATCAGAAAGTGAGCCACGAAGATGATTATCCAATCTCTGATCTGCTCTTCAAGTCATAGCATTTAGCAGAACTGGAGATCAGGGCTAGGGAATGAGGTTCGGTTTGTAGCTGGAGTTGGGGGACAAGAAAGTGAAGTGGATCTGTGTCTGGAGCCAGGGATTGAAACATGGGTAGGCTTGTGGCTGAAGTTTGGTCAAGAATAAAGCTTAATATGTAGCCAGGTTCAGGTGTGGATATACCTTCTACTAAAGGTGCAAACGAGAAGAGGAATAAAAAAATGCTCAAAGGTTAAAAGTAATTTTTTAAGGTAAAATTACTATCAATATGAGGGTATAAAGATCTGGGTTTCACCAGCAGATGGTGATTTTCTCTGATGTGTTCCTTGGAATCCAAATGATTTGGTTCTTCCTTAATATTTTGTTTTATGCAACAGACTTGATGCAGAATAATCTAATTTCTCAATAGTAACATGTTATAAATTTCCAATTTCCTCTGTTGCAAAAGTATGATATTTTCTCTGAAGCAAATGTCCTTTAGATGGAAAGATTGTTTGGTCAAACCCATTAAAAATGTCTCGCACAGTGTAGTACCAGACAATACAGTCAACCCTCCTTACCCGCAGGTTCTGCATGCGCAGATTCAACCAACCATGGACCAGGAAAACCGGTAAGTTCTCTCTCCAGCACTCGATATTTGAGCATTTTTTCTTGTCATTATACCCTAAACAATACAGTATAACAACTATTTACATAGCATTTATATTGTATTAGGTATTATAAGTAATCTAGAGATGATTTAAAGTATACGGGAGGATGTGCATAGGTTATATGCAAATACTACGTCATTTTATATAATGGACTTGAGCATCCACATTTTTTGGTATCCACAGAGGTTCCCGGAACCAATCCCCCGCGGATAAGAAGGGCCAATTGTATAAAGTTTTAATTAGAAAAATCATGAACCAGATCTGAGTTTTTGCAAATTAAATTCCAGGAAATGTGCAGATACATAGGAATTGTTAATTAGATTTTTAAATGAGGATTTCTAACTTTCCAAAATAGGAAAAATAATTAGCAGAATTGACCAGACAAACATTGCAATCATGAAGTGTTCAATTACCACAGGGTAAAAATATTTATGGATCCATATTTTCAGATATTAAAAGTGGATTGCCTTAATAGACACCTACAATTTGAAATCCATGACAGAGCACAGAGTGAAATGTAACCTTCACCTGAAAGGAGTAATTACTAGGTCAGGTCTAGTCCAGCCACAAGATAAAAATCAAAAGTTTTGCCCTTTATTTTTAGATAAAACTTTCATTTATCATCAGTGATGAATAGATTAACTAACAGGAAAATACTTGGATTGTTGGAATTTCTCTAAGATAAAAATTGAGGAATTGAACACGCAGCACTAAGATACTGCAACACATACAAAATGTTGAAGGAACTCAGGAAGTCAGGGAACATATATGGAGGGGAATAACCAGTAAACATTTCAGGCCAAGTCCCTTCATCATGACTGGAAGGGAAAGGGGTAGAAGCCAGAGAAAGGTTTCCGGCATCTGCGGAGTCTTGTGTTATTAAGAGACTGTGACATCCCTACTGGTAGGAAGGTAACATTACAGTGAAGAGGACACTTAGAGATTTAATATTTTATGAAGATTTATGAGGTTCCCATCTTATTAAGTTATACAGAATGTAAATAGGCCTGCCCGATCATAAGGCACTTTTTTCACACCAATCCCATTTTAATCTCTGCATGCTCCCATTAAATTCTCCCAGATTCTAACATTACGGGAAATTTACATCAGACAAATAGCCAATCACTAGCACATGTTTGGGATGTGGGAGGAAATCAGAGGACCAGAGGAATCCACAGGAACAACATGCAATATTCACACATACACCACTAGAAATCAGGATTGAACCTCGCTTGCTCAAATTGTGAAGTAAACCCAGTGGTTGTGCAAAAACAAAAATGATTAAGAGAACTGATGTAGCCAGCTCCTTGCTATGGTGATGCATTCACCTACAACTGGATAATAATCAAAGTTCAGAACCATAAAGGAAAATCAGATGGAACTTTATTTTCAATCAAAAAAAAGGAAAACTGTAAGGGAGTGAGTAAGCCTAGAGCTAGCCATTGAAAATGCAAATGCATTTTTAAAGGGAACCCATTAAGGGCTGTGATACAAGCTCTGGTTCATCTGTTCACTGGCCTGAGCTTCTGCAGCCCTTCGTTACCCCTTAAGTATTCAATACACAAAACACCTCAAGTCATTATGCCTTGCTCATTATTCTATTCATTTGTGTCAACAGTTACACCTGGAATGCTTGAACAATGCTGATTCACAATACAAATCCAGAGCTCTCCATCCACAAGGACCAACGGCCTGAATCATTAAATATGGGCCACCACAGAAAATATTGGCAGCAATTGAATTAATGAGATGCATTCTTTACCAGACCTGCAGCAAGAATAGACTCAGGGTTTGAGAAGATGTGATTATTCAGTCTGGATCATAAAACCAACCACCAGTGCACTGACAAGGCTTGCTCAGGTCATGGCTCAAATAGACAGCAAGTGAGAAATGATTTCTGCATTTTGAATCCCACATTTGTATCCCTATTTTGCACTGATTTGATAAAAGTGTCTAGGAAAAAATGCTTTCAAGTTTGTTTTACAGCTAACACTTAAAAATAGAGCCATTGGTGCTGTTTAACCTACTCAGTGTTTTTTCTGTTCTTTCAGATTTCCCTTATCCGCAGTTTTTGCTCCAGCAATGGAACTGATGTTTGATTTTTATATGAAACATACTTAGATTCAGTAGCATAGCTATTGAACTACAGAACCGTTACAATAGGCACAAAGGCCATTTAGCCCATCATCGAAGCCAGCTCCAAACAATGTAATCTTGGTCTGTCCTGTCCTTCCATTTCATCCCTCTGCAAATTTCCCAAGGCAATCCGTTTCCACAATCCTTAAAAACAGTGATTTCTGTTTTTTAATTGCTCTTTGATGGGGCATCATGATGGTGTAGCGGTTATTGCAATCGCTTTACAGCACCAGCAATCACCGGTCATGGTTCAATACCCACTGCTGTCTGTAAGGAGTTTACACATTCTCCCCATGACCGCATGTGTTTTCTCCAGATGCTCTGGTTTATTCCTACATTCCAAAGATGTATGGTTAGGGTTAGTGAGTTGTGGGCATTGTATGCTGGCACCAGACTTACAGATTACCCTAGCATAATCCTTGAACTTGTTGTTGGTCATTGATGCTAAAGCAGCGGTCCCCAACCACTGGGCTGCAAAGCATGCACTACCAGGCCGTGAGGAAACGATATGATTTGGCGATATGAGTTAGCTGTACCTTTCCTCATTCCCTGTCACGGCCACTGTTGGAACTTGAATGCACACGAGTTCATTACCCGCGCATCATCCATGTCAGCGCAGGAAGGAGATCAGCTCCTCGAGCTTGCAAATGACGGCGGGCTGAAAAGTATGTTTGACATAACACCTCTGCCGGCATTCTGGATCAAAGTCAAGGCTAAATATCCTGAGATAGCCACGAAAGTACTGAAAACGTTGCTTCCATTTCCAACATATCTCTGCAATGAATGCAATGAAAACTAAATTGCGGAATAGACTGTACATAAGGAACCCCCTTCGAGTATCGCTGTCTCCCATCACCCCTCGATAGGACCGTCTTGTTGCAGGAAAACAAGTATTCAACACAGGGCTCCCACTGATTCAGCGATATTGGTGTGTTGCAATGATTTTATATGTTCATACGGGGAAAATATGAGCTGTGTGTTTAATATCCAAACATTACTTAAAATGTTATGATGCTATTGACTTATAAGTGACTTATATAACCATATAACAATTACAGTACGGAAACAGGCCATCTCGGCCCTTCTAGTCCGTGCCGAACGCTACTCTCACCTAGCCCCACCGACCCACACTCAGCCCATAACCCTCCATTCCTTTCCTGTCCATACACCTATCCAATTTTTCTTTAAATGATAATATCGAACCTGCCTCTACCACTTCGACTGGAAGTTTGTTCAACACTTGCTTCAAGCTCCCCTGTCCTCCCCTGATAATTGACTTATCACTATATTCATGCGAGGAAAATATGTGCTGTGTGTTTAATATTAAATTTGTTAGATAAACCCTTTTAGAAACGAAATTGAGTGTATTAGCCACTTATCAACTATATTCCAGGCGTGATTAACAACCCCCCCGAACAGAAATCGCCAAAAACGATTTGTAGGAAAAAAAAATGGGCACGTACATGCATGCGCAACTCACGCATGTGCACTGGTGCCCGCGCAAGGCTTCGTGGTCATGGTAGTCTTTCTTGGGGTAAACACAACATATTTGACTGCTTCTCTTGTCCGTTGGCAACCCTACCCCCCAACCCCCCCGGGTCGGCCGATCCGCAAGAATATTGTCAATAATAAACAGGTCCGCATTTCAAAAAAGGTTGGGGACCCCTGTGCTAAATGATGCATTTCACCGTATGTTTTGATGCATGTGACAAATAAAGCTAATCATTAGCTTGCCTTTCGTCAGGATTAGGAAAACGCTCATGAAGTACCAATGGCAAGGTTAAAATTTCTCTAATTTCATTCTAAATGTGTCTATTTTATTTGTTTTTAAACACAAGTCCTTCATTTCTCATGTGGATATAAACTTAAAAAACAACAACGAAGTTGTCTTGATATCCTAGAAAAGTCTTGTTTTTAACTAACATCATCAGAGATTGTCTGTTCTGTATCACATCATAGGGTCTTGTTCCATGCAGGCTGGCTGTGCATTTCCTGTAACACAACCATGATTAGTATTCAGTAATTCATTCCTGCTATGAAATGTAATGTGCCAAGGCTGTGATAGACACTAAAATGAAAACTTTTTCTTTTCCCAGGCTGCTTCTGGATAACACTTAGTATCATAGTACAAATCCATAACCCTAAGTTTTCAGCATTCTGTGTGTAACCAAGTGGCACATTTTGGCTTTGTGCTTCATCTTAAATCAGAAAACGCTGGTCCCTGATAATGCACAATTCTACAAAAATGCTCATAGTCCTTTACTTACATTCACACATGGGTAGTGTTCACATGAACCTGGGCATTACACTTGATCCGAATTCAATCTTCAGGGTACCTGTACCCATTACTACACCTCCTCTTCTATCCCCAGCAGATGTGCACTTGACTGAAGGGAAAAAAGGAACCAAGGAGCAGGATTTCAGAAAACCCATTAATCTCTCATTTGTTGCCCTATGAAAGATCAGCTAACACAGCTCCGAAGGAAAATTAAACATGGAGTGGTCAATGTGGCCAACTCCCAAACAGATGCTGCATTTACCTTAGATCAATCTAGATTCCAAACCCTACAGGTTAAGAAAAAAAAATTACAGCCATTCATTGTAAGGATGGAACCAAGGGAAAGAGAATCCACAAAATGTAAAATCATCTCTAAGTAGGTTTATCCATAATGATAGTATTCTTCTTAATAAAGGTAAAAGGTTCTCAAATTCATCATTTAAAATGAAGATGAAAACATATTTCCACTGTTCTGGTGGTAGCATCTTGAGTGAAACCAAGTTGCTAGTGCAGTCCTTCAAAAAAATATTTTCATGTAGAGGCCTGAAAGTCATTAATTGAAGACACCCACACAAGTCTGTGCTCTGTAATAATGAGTGAAAGGCAGAAGCCCATTTTCTAAGTATAGTCTCAATTCAAGAAACATTCTCATAACATTTCCAATCAATATTGGAAAAAAATCACAAGGAAACACCACACATTACACAGTCACTCCTTTCAGAGACATAAAAAAGTATCTCTGCAATTCACTCATATTCACCTGAAGATGAAAATGAGCACGAAAATCACTTCTATCCTGCTAAAATCCAGGTAGAATCTCTTTAGAAACGAAACAAGATTGTAAGACTAAAAACATTCAGGCAGTCAAACCTAAGTAACTGCTGTAAAGGAGTATCTTTAATAGCAGTCAGATTAAGAGAAATACCAGCTGTGTGTGTGGATAAATTTACAAGGAAATGTTATAGTCAATGCCAATAAGGATCCACAGTATGAAGAATTTGGCAAATGATACAAGTTTTTTTAGTTGTCAAATTCCAAGTAATATATAAATTTGGCTCTTCCTACATGTAATACTGATTCCATTCCCAAATGATTTCTGAGTGTTTAATCCACAGAAATTATTTTATTCTTTCTTTAAATTGTGTTGTTTATGAGCACTGTTTGTATGATATCACAAAATCTCTTCAAATATCCACGATGGGGGGGCAAGGAGGGGGGAATGGCAAAATAGTGCAGTGGTCAGCTAATGACCCAGGTTCAATTGCCACTGCTCCCTGTAAGGAGTTTGTATGTTCTCCCCATGACCACACAGATTTCCTCTGGGTGCTCCCAGATTTCAAAGATGTATAGGTTAGTATTAATTAGTCACATAGGTGTAATTGGACAGCACGGGCTCATTGGGCCAGAACGGCCTGTCACTGTATTGTATCTCTAAATAATACATTTTCAAAGTAGTTATGTCAAGCATATAAGCACACAAATTCCAATTTTCTCCATCATATTATCTATTCTTCTTATTTCAGATGTGGTTCTGCTCCTGTTGGAGCCAGATATCTACACTCTGACGCTGTGTTTTCGGGCCAATCGGAAGATATGGCGCTTTGCTCTCTCCAAGAAGGTTCTGGACAGCAAACAAGCCTGTAAGCAAAGCATGCAGCATGGAATCAAGGAATGGGGGAGCACACCCATGATCAATTCCATCTCTTGCTGATCTCGATGATTAAAGCACCGAAGACTGAAATCATCAAGGTGGGTGCAGAGGACAAGCGAGCGTTCAGTGCCATCTACCAGCCTCTCACTCACTGCTGCCAGAGGAGGGTGGCTGTGAGTGGCGGTCTCTCCCTCTCACTCAATGCTCGAGGGAAGGTCCTTGCATTCGAGTGATCTCTCTCTCTCTCCCTCCCTCCATGCTGTTGGAGGATGGTGCTAGAGTAGGGTTTAATCGCCACGGTTTGTAGATTTGTACCCTAATTCAGGTTTATGAAGTGTTCCAGTTCTGGTTCCTGCTTTATCTGTTGCTACTTTTGGACAATCTTTGAATTGGGGTGGCCTGCACATAATGAACACTGAACTGAACTGAAATATATTTTAATTCTGTGTTTTCGCTAATTTTTTGTTGCAGTTTATGCAATTTTTTTTGCACGTGAGGGGAGGGTGGGGGTTGATGTTTATCTTTGAAGGGGTTGGTTCTATGGTTCTTTGTTTCATGGCTGTCAGTGGGGAACACAAATCTCTGGGTTGTATGCTGCATACATACTTTGATAATAAATGTACTTTGAATCTTTTGAATCACAGGGAGAATTGTCTCACTGATTCTGGAATACTAGTCCTATGATTTCAGTTGTAAGGCAAGCAACATATTATCTTTTCTTCACTTCGTAATTGTTGTTTTGCTTTAATTTTAAGTGCTGAGGCCACTTCTGTGGAAGCTCAAAACAAAATGAAGTTTGTACTTTAAGTATTCAAGTGTTTTGTGAAAAGGCTTATACATTTCTGAAAGTTCTGTTGTTCCAAGTGCTTACAAGTTTACTTTAAGCTTCCCAAATTTCCCAGTTCCTCAAATTTTTCACTTGAGGACGGAGGTCACCAGAACTTTACAACATTACATATTCAACATGTGATAAAAACACACAAAAAGCCCCTACCTTTGCACATTCCTAGGATGTAACTATGGGAGAGACCTTGGGACTGAGGGTATCAAGCATTAACATGGGGCTGTTAATTTGAGATAGCAGTAAAAAAAAATCTGGAAAATAATGTGGCTAAAATATGAAGTTATACAACAATATAGCAGCTTTCAATTTTCCACAGGGACGGTGTAAGACAAGTAAACCAATGGTGTAGATCGGGGTTCCCAACCTGGGGTCAATGGTATTGGTCCAAGGCATCAAAAAGGTTGGGAACCCCTGGCCTAGATAAACAATCCTTGAGCAAAAGTTCAAATCCCTCTCAGTTACTAATTTTGACTTATTTTCTAAAAGAAATTCAACTGATTTTTGATAATGATGACCACAAAACTACCTGATTGTTGTAAACTTCTCTATGGTTCACTAATGTCCTAATGGAAGAAATTCTGTCATTCTTACCCTGATTCCATATCACCAGTAAAGTGTTAGACTCTTAGCTGCCCTCTGAAAAGTCAGGTAGCTGTATCATACCCACTACAATGAAACATAGGGATAAAATTGGATGAACCATCAGATATTAATCAAGGTGTCAAATCTGGAAAGGCAAAATTGTTCCCAGCCCAGATGACTTTGCCAAGTCCTTTACACAGTCACATGAGGATTGATATTTAAGCTGGAAGAACTATTCTATAGAGATCAGTCAAATGCCAGCCTGAAAACAGCAATTTTTACAGAATCACAACTGACAGACACTTGCTAGTCGCATACATTACAATCCTTAGAAACAACCTGTCACAGCTGCAAGGCCAACCCACTGTAGGAGGTGGCACAGTAGTATACAGCTGGTAGAGGGACATCTTAGGAGTCTTCTGCTCACAACTTCAGGAAGTCTCATAGCATCAAATCAAACATCTACAAGGAAGCCTCCTTCTGATTACCACCTTCTGTGCTCTCTGAAATTATAAATTAATGCTCCTTCACGTTAAACAACCTTTGAAAAATGCACTGGAAACATTGAAGCTGCAGAATCTATTATATGTACATAAGAATTAAGAGTAGAAGTCAGCTGGTTCTTCAAGCATACCCTGCCATTCATCAAGATCAAGGCTGTTCTTCTACCTGCGTTCCACTTCCTTGCACTATCCCAGTATACCATGAGCATTCCCGTTGTCAACAATGGCAGGGCCCAAAATATGAGTGCTAATGACAAAACTGAAGCATCCACAATCACACTTCACTCATCTGAAAGTGGAATATTTATTCACTGCAAGAGAATCAAACCAGAGCCACCTTTATCACGGTACCTCCTGTTAAAAATCTTGTTGCAGCACAACTATTAAAATCAAATGTCTTATTTCAGCTTGCTTTACTTTGTGGTGCAAAATGGTAACCAAATTACACTTATTAGTCACATATTGCTTAAAAGTATGTAACATTAGATCAGTTATTAATAGTGTGAACAACTGTGCTTAATATTAGCAAGTAGCCTTTCCTTGAGAAACTGAAAATCATGTTTATATAATTTTCCTGAACTCCTATTTAGTCAGTAAGAACTGCTGAAATTTCTTTATTTTAATAACAATAGTGACAGCTTGCAAATTGAAGTTATTTACATGCATGGCAATAAAAATCTTTATTTCTAAGATTCTTTCAAGGGTCCTTTCTCTGGCTCTTTAACAATATATGCCACATTGTGTTTTTATAAAATTATTGGTCAGTCAAGCAAAAACCAGACAGATATGTGTTCATCTCAATCCTGTAATCTTTAAGAAATAAGAGTTGCAGGACCATCCCAAGATCCATAACACAAATTGCACAGCACTTGAGTGATCCTGTTTGATGAATGACTTCAATTATATTGTATTTTTCACAACCTTGGGACATTCCAAAGCACTTTGCTTCCAAGGAATTTTTTTAAAAGTATATCCAATACTGTAATCTAAGAAATACTGCACAGTAAGTTCCCAAACACAGCAATGCAACAATGACAAGATAGACTCATAGAGTAACACAGCACAGAAACAGGCTCTTCGGCCTATTCTTTGCTAACTTGATCTTCTGCCTAGTCCTATTTACCTGCACCAGACCGCAGCCCTCCATGCCGCTCCCATCTATGTACCTCTCTAATCTTCTCCTAAATGTTACATTTGAACCTATATCTACCACTTTTGCTGACAGCTCATTCTACACTCGCAACACCAAGTGAAGAAGTTTCTCCTCAGATTCCCCTTAAATATTTCACTTTTTACACTAAATCTTTTGAGTTCTAGTTCTGGTCTCATCCAACCCGAGGAGAAGAATGCCTGCATATATTTACCCTACGATCTCCCTTCATTCTCCTGCATTCCAGGGAATTCAAACTTCCTTGAAACTCAGGTTCCCTAGTCCTGAAAACATACTTGTAAATTTTCGTTACATTCTTTCAAGTTTACTGAAGTATTTCCTGTAAGTAAGTTATCAGAACTGCGCAAACTACTCCAAATTTGGCCTCATCAACAACTTATACATAGAACATAGAAAGCCTACAGTACAATACAGGCCCTTCGGCCCACAAAGTTGTGCCGAACATGTCCCTACCTTAGAAATTACTAGGGTTACCCACAGCCCTCTATTTTTCTAAGCTCCATGTACCTATCTAAAAGTCTCTTAAAAGACCCTATCATATCCGCCTCCACCACCATTGCCGGCAGCCCATTCCATACATTCACCACTCTCTGCGTAAAAAACTTACCCCTGACATCTCCTCTGTACCTACTCCCCAGCACCTTAAACCTGTGTCCTCTTGTGGCAGCCATTTCAGCCCTGGGAAAAACCCTCTGACTATCCACATGATCAATGCCTCTCATCATCTTATACACCTCTATCAGGTCACCTCTCATCCCCCGTTGCTCCAAGGAGAAAAGGCCGAGTTCACTCAACCTGTTTTCATCTGGCATGCTCCAACATAACATCCAACTTCAATGTAACATCCAAACTCCTGTACTCAATGCCCTGATTCATGAAGGACAATATACTAAGAGCTTTATTTACAACACTATCCTCCTGTGATAGCACTTTCAAAGAATGACAGATTTGTATTTCCAGGTCCCTTCATTCCATTGCACACCTCAGAGCCCTAACATCCATTGCGTAAATCTTACTGTGGTTTGTTCTGCCTCACACTTGTCTGTATTAAATTCCATCTGCCATTTTTCACCCCATTTTCCCATCTGGCCCAGATCACGATGCAAGCTCTGATCGCCTTCCTTGCTGTCAACTACACCCCCAATCTTGGCGCAATGGACCCAGCACCAATCCCTGAGGCAGTCCACTAGTCACAGAGACAACCATCTACTACCAATTTCTGACTTTTCCCACTAAGCCAATGTTGAATGCAATTGACTACTTCATCATAAATTCAAGAGACCTAACCTTCTGGATCAGCATCCCATGAGGGACATTGTCAATGGTCATGTAGACAATAGCCACTCCTTTCCTTTATCAACCTTCTTGGTAAACTCCTTGAAAAACTTTATAAGAATGACTAGGCATGATCTACCATTCACAAAGCCATGCTGACTATCCTTAATCAGACTTTCTCGTCTTAGCATACCATTTGATAATTTACCCATGACCTTTGTCAGGTTCATTGGCCTATTATTTCCTGGCTTATTCTTAGAGCCTTTTAAAAAAAAAACTGAACATTAGCTCTCCTTCAGTCCAGCGGCACCTCACCCATGGCTAAGGATGCTTTAAATATCTCCGCCAGAACCCTCACAATTTCTGCACCAACCCCCACAAGGTCTGAGGGGACACCTTGTTATGCCCTGGGGATTTATCCACCCTAATTCATCTCAAAATGTCCAGCACCTCTCATCTATAATCCAGATATGATCCATGACCACACTACTCTTTTGCCTCATTTCTATAGTCTCTGTGTCTATTGCCCAGCATGTAGTTGCAGAAAATTTATTTCCGATCTCCCCAATCTTTTTCAGCTCCTTGCATAGATGACCAAACAGATCTTCAATAGGATCTTTTTTTTGTACCTTACTATCCTTTTGCTTTTAACATGGCTTGAGAAGGCCTTGGAATTTTCTTTCACCTTATCTGACATGTGACTCTATTATCTTTATCACAGCCTCAATACACCTTGATAACCAAGGTTCAAACCTATTAGACTTGCCTTTTATTCTAACAGAAACATACAAATTCTGTGTTGTCAATATTTCACTTTTCAAAGCCTCCCACTTACCAATCATCTCTTTGCCAGAAAACAGCCTACCCCAATTCACACCTGCCAAGTGTCATCAAGACTGGTCTTATTCCAATTTAGAAGATCAATCCAAGGACCAGTCCTATTCTTCTCCATAATTATCCAGTGTAGTTGTCTTGATAGAGTAATGGATTTTGAAGGAGACAGAGAGTAAAGATGTTACATTGATTGGTCCCACGTTAAAAATTGTAGTTGCTCTTTGTATACTGTTTGTACTTTATTTCAGTATAAAAATTTCCAGAAACATACAGTTAGCCTCTGAGGTAATATAACTCTCAGTGCGGCGCTGGGCATGCAAAAGAAATATGTTGCTTTGCATTAAGATCTTGATCCTTTATTTGTAAGTCAAAGGGGGAAATATTACGAGGCAGCAGAAATTCCCCTTTGAAATATAGAGTTCTTTACATCTTCCTGGTAAAAAGAAAGATCTTCAATTCAACAGGCAGTAGACTGTCAATGCAGCATGCTCTCAGTACTGCACCAAGTGCATCAAGTGTCAACCTCTCACAACTATGAGCTAAGTATGTTCCCACTTGCTTCAAAAGGCGACAATTATACCAATGCCTAAGAAGAATAATGTGGGCTGCCTTAATGGCTATCGCCTGGTAGCACTCGCATCGACAGTGATGAAATGCTTTGAGAGAGGTTGGTCATGACTAGACTGAACTTCTGCCTCAGCAAGGACCTGGACCCATTGCAATTTGCCTATCGCCACAATAGGTCAATGGCAGACACAATCTCAATGGCTCTCCACACAGCTTTAGACCACCTGGACGACACAAACACCTACGTCAGGACTCTGTTCATCAACTATAGCTCAGCATTTAATATCATCATTCCCACAATCCTGACTGAGAGATTGCAGAACCTGGGCCTCTGTACCTCCCTCTGCAATTGGATCCTTGACTTTCTAACCAGAACACCACAATGTATGCGGATTGATGATAACATATCCTCCTCACTGATAGTCAACTCCAGCGCACCTCAGGGGTGTGTGCTTAGTCCACTGCTCTAATCTCTATATACACACATGACTGTGTGGCTAGGCATAGCTCAAATACCATCGAATAATTTGCTGACAATACAACCATTGTTGGTAGAATCTCAGGTGGTGACGAGAGGGCATACAGGAGTGAGATATGCCAACTAGTGGAGTGGTGTCGCAGCAACAACCTGGCACTCAACGTCAGTCAGACCAAAGAGCTGATTGTGGACTTAAGGAAGGGTAAGACGAAGGAACACATACCAATCCTCATAGAGGAATCAGAAGTGGAGAGAGTGAGCAGCTTCAAGTTCCTGGGTGTCAAGATCTCTGAGGATTTAACCTGGTCCCAACATATCGATGTAGTTAAAAAGAAGGCAAGACAGCGGCTATACTTCATTAGGAGTTTGGAGATTTGGCATGTCAGCAAGTACACTAAAAAACTTCTATATTTGTATGTGGAGAGCATTCTGACAGACTGCATCACAGTCTGGTATGGAGGGGCTACTGCACAGGACCGAAAGAAGCTGCAGAAGGTTGTAAATCTAGTCAGCTTCATCTTGGGTACTAGCCTACAAAGTACCCAGGACATCTTTAGGGAGTGGTGTGTCAGAAAGCCAGTGTCCATTATTAAGGACCTCTAGCACCCAGGGCATGCCCTTTTCTCACTGTTACCATCAGGTAGGAAGTACAGAAGCCTGAAGGCACACACTCAGCAATTCAGGAACAGCTTCTTCCCCTCTGCCATCCGATTCCTAAATGGACATTGCATCTTTGGACACTACCTCACTTTTTAAAAAAATATACAGTATTTCTGATTTTGCACGTTTTTTAAAATCTATTCAGTATATGTAATTTATTTAATTATTATTTTTCTTCTCTGCTAGATTATGTATTGTATTGAACTGCTGCTGCTAAGTTAACAAATTGCACGTCACATGCCAGTGATAATAAACCTGATTGTGATTCAAGTGTGTACCATGTGTGGACTTTTCTATTCAAGCTTCTGAAATCACACCGAAATCCAAGATCATCTGCCTCAGAAGTGACCCACAATCTAAGGCAAACCTGATAGTTGATAAGAAGGGAGGAGAAGATGGCGGCGCGACGCAGCTCACAGCGGCCACTCCGGTGGTGATGTCTGTTATTTGTCAAGTAGGGTGCCGTGCATAATCCTGATTTGATGGAGACGGATGTGAGAGCATAGAGGAACATCTGGTGAAACTTCTGAAATGTCTGCTTCGCTGCTACTGCGTGATCCAGAATCTCCAGAGGGGAAGGCCCCGAGTCCTTGGCTTTGCTTGTTGCTCGGTGGCCAGGGCGGGGTCAAAGCACTCGGCAGAGGATGGTGCTTGGAGAGGCTGTGTCAGAGGGCTGGTCGGAGGCTTGAAGTTTTCAGACGGACTCGGAGTCCACTGCGGTCAGGTGCTCCCAATGGTGCTGCATCGGCAAGTTTGCGGCGTTTGCAGGTTCATGGCAGGGAGAGTTTCTCCGTTCTACTGTCTGCGTGAGATGATGAGGCTATCGGGACTTTGAGACTTTTTTTTACTGTGCCCATGGTCTGCTCTTTATCAAATTATGGTATTGCTTTGCACTGTTGTAACTATATGGTATAAGTACGTGGTTTTGTCAGTTTTAGTCTTGGTTTGTCCTGTGTTTCTTGTGATACCATTCTGGAGGAACATTGTATCATTTTTTAATGCATGCATTTCTAAATGACAATAAACAAGGACTGAGTGTCCTCATAATCTAATCTAATCTTTTCACATAGTATAGGACCCATCAAGTTAATGCTGGTTCTCAGAGCAGTTTCATCAATCCCACACTGCAACCTATCTCACACATTGTTCCACCGATTTCAACACTGGAAATAAATTATAGTGGTTATAGTGGCTGATTAAGCTGTGTTCACACACAACCATATACCACCGATATTCCCAATTTTTTGTTATATCCAAATAAACCAGTGACAAAGAAAGAACATCTTTCACAATTTATGATTAGTATCTCATAGAGGAGAAGATGGCGGCGCAACACAGCGCGCGCAGCTCTCCAGTGAAATGATATTGTATTTGTAAGTAGGACGCCGTGCACAATTCTGATTTGATGGAGACAGACGTGAGAAGGCACAAAGGAACATCTGGAGAAATTTCTGAAATGCCCTGTTCGCTGCCGCTGCTACTGTGCGATCGAGAATCTCCTGAGGGTAGGCCCCAAAATCCCCAGCTTTGCCTGCTGTTGGTGACCGAGGCTGGGGTCGAAGCGTTCAGCAGAGATGGTGCTTGGTACTCATTGTCGGAGGGCTGATCGGAGCTCGAAGTTTTCGGACGACTCAGAGTCAGACTGTGGTCGGGCACGGCAGGGAGAGTTTTCGTCCTTCTCCCGTCTGCGTGAGATGTGGGACTTTCGAGAGACTTTGAACTTTTTTACTGTGCTCACAGCCTGTTCTTCATCAAGTTATGGTATTGTTGCACTGTTGTAACCATATGTTATAATTATGTGGTTTTTGTTAGTTTTTCAGTCTTGGTCTGTCCTGTGTTTCTGTGATATCACACCGGAGGAATATTGTGTCATTTCTTAATGCATGCATTACTAAATGACAATAAAAGAGGACTGCATGTTCTCATAATCTAATCTAATACACCAGCTAAACCGTTCACTTCCACCAGCATTTGAATAATACTGCATCATGGTGTACTACCCACAAGGTGCACTCCACTGCTCTCCAAAGCTTCTTCAACAGCATTTCCTAACTCCATGACCTGTACTCTCTCAAGGTACAACAGCAGTTCTTCCTGGTTTCATTCCAGGTTGCCAACAAAATGGAGGTGAAAACGTATTAAGATAGAATTTGAAGTAGGAGGATGTCACTCAGACCCTCATGCCTGCTCCAAAACTTAATAAAGTCACTACTGATCTGACTGGAATCTTACTGTGCATTTCTGTCTACCCATGGTAACCCTTCATTTCTTTACTTACCAAGTACCTCTCTACAGCAGCTCAAAAAAATTCAGACTCTGCTTCTATCACCTTTTGAGAGACAGAATTCCAAAGACTCTTGACTGGCTTTTTTAAAAACTTTGCCTTAAATGAGAAACCCCTTATTTTTAAACAGAGACACCTAATTGTAAATTCTTTCACAAGAAAAAACATCCTTCTCCAAATCCACCCTTTCAAGATGCATCAGTATCTTTATATTTCAAACATGTTACTTCTCATTTTTCCTCTTAAGCAGATGCAAACCAAGCCCATTCCAGCTTTCAGCATTTCATCATATGACAACATGCCCATTTCAGTTCTGTAAGCTCTCTCTGCGCTGCTTCCAGTACATTTACATTACCTCTTAAATAAAGAGACAAATACAGTATTAAGTACTTCAGATGTGGTCTTGCTAATGGTTTACATAACTGAAGCATAGCCTCCCTTATTATGTTTTCAATTACTTGCAATACCTGCATACTAGCCTTTTGAGAAACATGAATGAGGACACGCAGATTACTCTGCATTTTCCCACATTATATTCAACATGAAAGATTATTATGCACTTATTTATATCCTTTGTTGCCTCCTTACATTCTCTTTACAGATTACATTACTGTATAGCTTTCTGTATTCCACAAATTTAGCAACTATTCTTTTGATACCTTCGCCCAAGGGGTTTATATAAACTGTAAAATGTTGTGACCCCAGCAGTGCTAATCAGAAAAAGACCAATTTCTCATAGCAATGGTTAAGAAGAATTTAGTCATGGAATAGACTGACATGGGTGGCATGGTAGCTTAGTGGTTAGCACAATGCTTTATACTACCAGTGACCAGGGTTCAATTCTCGCCACTGCCTGTAAGGAGTTTGTACATTCTCCCCGTGACCGCGTGGATTTCCTCCGGGTGCTTCGGTTTCCTCCCACAGTCCCAAGGCGTACTGGTTAGTAGGTTAATTGGTCATTGTAAATTGTCCCGTGATTAGGCTAGGATTAAAGCTTAGGGGCTTGCTGGGCAGCATGGCTCGAAGGGCCAGAATGGCCTCCTCCACATTGTATCTCAATAAATTTAAAAAAATAAAAAATGTATAGGACGAAGGGATAGTTAGCACAGACATGGTAGGCTGATGGGCCTGCTCCCATGCTATGTCTAAACTCTGTTTCCCTAAGCTTGCTGATCTTCCATCCAGAGCAATGTGTCATCTCAACGTGTCATATATAATGAGCTTGTATTAACCCCGATAACCTTCGATAAAACATCTTGTCTAATGTCTTCTGGAAATCTAAGACGAGTTCAGCTAATAGTTCCCCTTTACAAACAGTACATTATTTCTTCAAGAACTCCAATAAGTTGGTCAAAGGCAATTTCTTGTTCACAAAACTCTGTTGATTTTGCCCATATTGATTAACTTAAAATTTTCTAAGTGCATTATCGACCAGTGCTTCAATTTTGGAATATCCTACTTAAAAGCACTGTGGGAAAACTACACTATCAGGAGTGTAGCAGTTCAAGGGAGCTAACTGCTATTTTCTCAAGAGGAAATCAGGATGGGCAATAAATGCTGGTCTTGTCAGCACAGCCTACATCCCATGAATAAACAGAAATATCCAATTAATTGTCTTTGAAGTACAGTAACTACTGTGTGCAGGAAAATCCAAGATTCAAGATTGTTCAATGTCATTTTCAGTACACAAGTGTAAAGGGGAATTAAATAATTGTTACTCCAGATTGAATGCAGCACAGAAACACAATAAGGATAAGAGCACAATAATAAAAAAAATACAACAAATATAAATAGATAAGATAGCTTTTGAGCATAGATTGCTTGTATGTACATAAAGTGAAGCTATGTAAAGGAGTGTCTGTACATAAGGTGACTGACAGGAAATGATAAAGTAGTGATAGGGGGTGTGGTGAGATGAGTTTGTGGATGGAAGTGTAGATCAGCCTTTTTGCTTGAGGAAAGTAAATGTTTTTGAGTCTGGTGATCCTAGCATGGACGCTACGGGATTCCTTCCTGATGGGAGTCATACAAATAAATAAATCTAATTTTACACATGTGAGAAACAAATCAGAAAATTTCAATATAAAGGTTTATTGGTACATAAAAAGCAAAAATATTAATAAATATTTCTTACACTTAAATGAATATATGTTCATTGCAAAATAAATAAAACTCCATGGAAAAAAGATTCATATAAAACCAACTAAAGAAGTTAAGGATAGCCCAAAAGCCAAATAATGCAGATGCTGGAAATCTGAAATAAGTCCACCTGAAGACTTTAACTACTTGTCTCTCTCTAAATCCTGGACAGCCTCTTTCAGAGTCAATGCCTCCAGAAGACACGGTACATCATTAAACACCCCTCACACCCTCTCCATGAACTGTTTGTTCTGCCATCAGGCAAATGTTACAGGAGCATCAAAACTTAAACCACAAGGCTACTAAACAGCTTCCTCCCACAGGCAGTCAGACTGCTAAATAGCTGCTCCACCTGACTCTGCTTTGGACACTCTTAACTTGCACTGGACACATAACTGATTTTAAGTGACATGTGGCTGTTGTGTTTTACTATTTATTGTTATGTTTATTATTTAGTGTTGCGTTTGTTATGTTATGATTGCACTACCCCTGAGAAGCGCTGTCTCATTCTGCCCTGCAGAGCTGATGTATGGTTAGAATAAAGTTTTTTGAATCTTGAATCTTGAATCTTTTGAGTACTTCCAGGATTTTCTATTTTAAGTTGAAGACAGTACAGGTGTCCCCCACTTTTCGAACGTTCGCTTTATGAAACCTCACTGTTACGAAAGACCTACATTAGTACCCTGTTTTCGCTTTCAGAAGGTGTTTTCACTGTTACTAAGAAAAGCAGTGTGCGATAAAAGGCAGCACGCTCTGTCCCGGATTCGGAACGGCATTGCTTTAACACATTGCATTGAGCAGCCATTAGCAAGATGAGTTCTAAGGTGTCGGAAAAGCCTGAAAGAGTAAGGGTGTTACACTTAGCGTAACACTAGATATAATCAAGCGTTTCGATCGTGGTGAACGAAGTAAGGACAAAGTGAGTTTGGCTTGTGGAAACTGACGAAGATGATGTTGAAGAGGTTTTGGCATCCCATGACCAAGAAATGATAGATAAAGAGCTGATGCAATTGGAAGAGGAAAGGATAACAATCGAAACCGAATGCAGAAAGTGAAGCAACAGCGTGAGATTTTCACTGCAATGATAAAGTACGACTTTAATTTTGAAAGGGTACGTAGGTTTAGGGGATATTTGCAGGATGGTTTGAGTGCTTACAAACAACTGTATGATAGAAAAATGCGCGAGGCTCAACAGTCACGCAAGCCTTCCACATCAGCCACAGCAGACGACGAACCTCGACCTTCGACATCGAGGTGGGCAGTCAGAGGAGAAGATGAGCTGCCTGCCCTGATCGACGATGAGATGACACCCCCGTGTCCCACCACCTGGGCCCCGGACAGATACTGTACCGATTCGTGAAGAACGCAGCGTTAGCCAGGAGGCACACAGCACATCTTTAAGAAAAAAGCCGAAATAAACACGCTAATTAATTAGGTGCCGCTTAGCATGTAATTATCGGCCCAGATCAGAGGCGATTTTCGCTACGGAGATCTGTGCAGGCAATCCTTGTAGAGAAGTATTTCTACTTTATATAGGCTGTGTATTTATCATATCATTCCTGCTTTTACTATATGTTACTGTTATTTTAGGTTTTATGTGTTATTTGGCATGATTTGGTAGGTTATTTTTGGGTCTGCGAATGCTCACAAAATTTTCCCATATAAATAAATGGTAATTGCTTCTTCGCTTTACGACATTTCGGCTTACAAACCGTTTCATAGGAACGCTCTATCTTCGGATGGCGGGGGAAACCTGTAATAGGTTAATTGAAGTAGTTAAAAACATCGCTAGGAAGACTAATAAGATTGACGATTGAGAAAGATTTAGGAACAGGCAAATAATTGCAAAAACAATGATTAAAGAGAAAACCAGAAGAAAAGACATTTTAAAAATTGTAAGAATCTCTGCAACCATGCAGAAAGGAAGACATTATCAAAATAAATGTAGGTTCCCTGAAGGCAGAAGTAGTAGACATTACAATTGAGAATAAAGTAGCAGCTGAAACATTAAATAATTCTAAACCATCTTTTTAATAATAAGAGCCAAGCAAGAAACTTAAAATATTTAATACTAATAAAGATAAAGTAATGGAGAAATTAAGGTGACTGAAATTCTTCAATCCACGAGAACTGACAAGCTCATCCTGAGTTTCCATAATTGGTGGCTGAGTTAATGGATGCATTAATGAAGATATTTCAAAATTCCTGGCAGATTGAACAGTTAACAACACAGCTAATTAATATACAAGGTCAATAAAAAGCAGCTACAGATAATTGGCATGATAACAGTTTCTAAAGGATGATGAAATCAAGTATATAAGAACAGTGCAGCTAGAAAATGATCATATGATTGGGTGGAGTCAACATGACTTGAAGATATCCTCAATGGTGAAAAGGAATTGTGCCCATGATTAACTGGCTCGGTACAACCCTCTGTAGCTCTTGCGATCCTGTGCATTCAGAGGCTCCATATCAGTCTGTGATGCAATCAGTCAGAATGCTCTCTGTTCATTTGCAGAAATTTGCTAGAGTCTTTGGTGACATACAAAATCTCCTCAAGCTAATGAGGTGGAGCTGCTGGAGTGCCTTCTTTGTGCTTGCAACAATCGTGATGCCCAAGAACTTAAAGCTGCTCACCCTTTCCACTACTGATTCCTCAATGAGGACTGGTGTATGTTCTCCCAACTTCCCTCTGCTGAGGTCCACAATCAATTCCCAAATTTTACTGACATTGATTGCAAGGTTGGTATTTTGACACCACTCAACCAGCTGATCTATCTCACTCTTTAGATCTCCTTGTCACCATCTGAGGTTCTGCTATCACCAATGGGGTAATCAAAGGATTTATAGATGGTATTTAAACTGTGCCTAGCCACAGTCATGGGTGTAGCAAGAGTAAAGCTGTGGGTTATACATGCATCCTTGAGAAGTGCCAATGTTGACTGTCAGCAGGGATATTTACACCTCAGTCAGTAAAAATAGCTTTAATGTATTATGTTGAAGGAATCATTAGGGCCTCTCTTCCCATTGGAGATCTTTATCAGGAGTACTGCATATACAGGGCCCTTAGCATTATCAATGATCCTTCCCATCCGTCCAATAATCTCTTTGACACCAAGCATCAGGCAGGAGGTACTTTAACTTTAGGAAAAGAACTGCTAGAATGGGAAACAACTCCTCCTCCCCCAGGATATAAGCCTACTGAACCCCCGCCACCACCCAGGCCTCATAACACATGAAGCGCCAGTAGCGTTACACTGTTTACTTTTTAAACTTGTAAATACTCCTTATTATTTGTTAATTTAATGTGCTAATATTACTTTATATGTTATGTGTCTGAGTTATATGTACTGTGATATGCACCTTGGTCCAAAAGGACATTATTTTGTTTGGCGGTATGCACGTGTACAGTTGAAGCCAATAAAATGAGCTTGAACTTGAATAATATCAACTGATCCAAAGATGGATAAGAATTCATCCCAATTACAGAGTGTTTATGAGCAAAGTAGCACTGGTCATTATTGTACCTCAAACATTCTGACTCTGGTTGGCAGTTTCAGAGCAGTCAGTTCAGAGATCCATACTTTCAAAAAGGCAGTTACCAAGAAGATTATGAAAAATCACACATAAATGCAAGTGAAGTTTCATTCTGTCAGATCCTGTTGAAATTCTGATTAAATACTTTCAATTACTTTTAACTTATGACATGAGGCTGCAATGATATTTTTAATATAATCTTTTTACAGGCAATATGAAAGAATCTTTTTATCTTGCTAAGTGAATGACCCTATAATAAGCAGTTTATTAAATGCTGAGGTAACTCATCTGTCCACAGTGCTCAGATTAATGTTGTAAGCCACATTTCACCTCTGGCGATGAGCAATATGAATAGTCTTGGCAATAACACTGAACAGTTCTGACAAATCTGCTGTGGTATCTTATAACAATTCTGCTTTATGAATGGCAACATTAACTTCCAGGCAGTCATGGCTGATGGAGCCTGGAGGTCTTTGGTCCCACTTATTCCTTCCAAAAGCCAGCAGGAAACTAACAGTGCACACTTTACACATCAATAGATCTGTAATTCAACAATCCCTGTACAAATTACATACTTCCATATGTTAACTGTTCCTAATAAATTACATAGACCAAATACCTACATAAGGGACTGCCTGAAACACAATATTGTAGTTGATAGATTGCTCAGAGATATATTTCATCAATTTACTGCCTTGAGAATATGAGACTTAAAAGACTCCAAATATAGAGGGACAAAGCAGACTTCCCCCCCGCCCCAAAGCAGACACGGAAAGAAAAATAACACCTTGTGAGTTCTGCTAGTAGCATGGTACCTCAAGGCATGGGCTTGTGCATCATTAGCTGACGTGAACAATAGATTCATATATTGATGGAGTTGGGAGAAAAGTAAAACATCAAGGAAGACGTACTCTGTTTGATTATGCGTAATAAATACTAGAAAGGTAATTTGCTCTGTTCTTTTAATATTCTTGCTCAGTTGCCTTCATCTCAATCACCTAGTGCAGCTAACTTAACAAATAATTAAAAAGGTTTCAGCCTTCAAGGTCCCAACATTATTTTCTTCTGAACTTCATTATAGCAGGAAAACCATCTGCTACATGGTGGCTGCCAGGGGATGATAAGACAGAAATTATTCCCACCAGAACAAGAAGCCACACATCTGGGTCCTAACGCCTATTGCTGCAGCATGATACTGCATTAATACCCGAGACATTTCAATCAATATCTTTTCCTAAATCATTGTCACAGATACTTTCCTTCTCCTCCTCCTACATTCTAATCCATCTTTGGTTGTTTGCATTATTATGCTGGACCAATGATTTGCCTTTAGACTTTTCCACGGCCTGGCCAAGATTCCAATTTCTCTGAAACCAAGCAAAAATGGCTCACTGAAACGCAGCAGACTGAAAAAGAGAGAAATAGCTTCTGATGTGTTTGTGTTCAACCAGCATATTTAACAGTATACGTGTTTTACTTATGCTGACTTGGTCGCTTTACAAAGATACATCCAACTACACACAAGCAGGATTTAACTTCATGATGTGTTTTTCCTCTTTTCACAATCATTCACCAATTTACCTCACCACTCTAAAAGCACAATTGGCAGCACAGTAGCATAGCCGTTAGTGCCAGCGATCATTGGCCAGGGTTCAATTCACACCATCGTCTGTAGAGTTTGTACATTCTCTCTGTGACCGAGTGGGTATCCCCTGGATGCTCTAGTTTCCTCCCAGAATCCAAAGATTCAAACCTACCATTATGGTTAGTGAGTTGTGGGCATGGTACATTGGCATGGGAAGCATGTGGGCTGCCCGCAGTACAATCTTCAGACTGTGTTGGTCATTGACACAAGACAATGCAATTAACTGTATATTTTGATGCGTATGTGACAAATAAAGCCAATCTTTTTATCTTTACTCTTGAAATGTAAAAAAAACTATGATGCCTTAACTAATGCCACTTCTGTCTGTTCTGTGTACTATGATCTGGATCAACAGATCAGGTATATTTTCACTACTAATGCGAGAATATAGGTAAAGCAAGTAAACATAACTGAGATAAAATTATTATCAATGTTGGTGCTGATGTATGCTTACAGGCCAAATTCCAAGCCACCATCAACGCTTTCAATGAAGCTTGAGAGAAAAATAGGCCTTGTACTCCCCTTAACGTTGATTTACATATTAAGTACCTACCAATCTCTGCTTTAAGTATACCCAATGACTTGGCCTACACAGATGTCTGTGGAAATGCAGTCCACAGAATCAACACACTCTAGCTAAAAAGTTCCTCATCTCCATTCTAAAGAGACATCTTTCAGTTCTGAGGGACTGTGCCTCTGATTTTAAACTCTCCCACAATTGGAAACGTGCTCTGCATATCCACTCCATTTAGGCCTTTTAGCATTTGGTAGGTATCAATGAGATCCCTCACACATGACCCTGAAAAAAAAAACTCTAAAGACACAGAACTGGAAGAGTGAAAAATTAGCTCTGAGCATGTACAAGCATAACAAATAACATACATCTACCAGTAATTTTTGCAAGAAGAGTACAATTATTTTGGGAACAAATAAAGACTGCCTAATAGTAATAGCCAATTATTTTCTCAGAGATTTATCCATTTCACACAACTTCTTATGATGTTCTTCAAAATGTTGTTGAGGAAAGAATGCAAATTATCTTTTGAACCCAGTTGAACAATAGTTTATCCCCTAACACCCACCTATACATCCTTTGAGGTGAAGAATTCCTATCTCATCTTGCTCCTTCTGCCTTCCAACTTTTTAAGTTGGAAGCTGAGTTTCTATCATTAGAAATTTAGAACATATAATTTTGAAAAGCACACATCAAATCTTGGACTGAAAAGCCCATCCTTCAAAGGGTTGCCCAAAGTCTCACGGTGCCACTCAAAATGGCCAAAAGCACACACTACAGGTTAATTGATACCAGCTGCAATTGATTAAGTTTATTACATCTTGCAATCAATGAGAATTGCATATTATGCTGAATACAGCATGTTTTATTGATTTCACATAATTGATTAACAGAACAGTCTTGGTGACACATTGCATTAGCACAATGTGCCATACTCTGAAATATGTGTGGCATTTTGATTATGTTTATATTTTGTAATTGTTCGGAGACTAGCAGATCCAAAATACAACTCAAAATTAGCAATGGATGTGTGTTATACTGCCAACAGTATCATATCTTGCACCTCAACACATAGATCCTGTACATGCACAGAGCTGTGTTCCTGGTTAAGATTTAAAAAAAAGAGATTTAAAAGCCTGTGTAGTCAAATATATTGACTTATAAAACAATGAAGTCATCACCTGCTTTCTAACTCAATGTCAACTTTCAATACTTTGATCTCAATCTATGCTGATACTCTAGTGATCATGGAATAAAACTTTAAAAGCAATCTTGGCTGCACGATTCTGATACTGATTTTTTAAATTATTTGTTCAGAGAATGTGGACTTCACTGGTAGGTTCCATATTTACTGTTCTTTACAAGGAATTCTTTATGAGAATCCAGTAATTTTACAATCACTTCAAAGAAATTACATTTTTTAAATTTAGATTTAATTTTAAATTTTCAAATTTATTTAATTACCAAACTTAAATGCCCCTGTTGTTTTGGGATTTAAATCAAATCTCCGGGTCAATAATCCAGGTCTTTAGATACTAGTCGAACAACTTAACTACGATGTTTCCATGCACATGGACTGCAAAGTGCCAAAGAATGTGGGTTGCCCTGACACCATATTAATTCTGCAGTTGGCTCTTGACTAACCTATTCATCATACCAATGATCCTTTAAGTCATTCAAAGGTCCCAACAGAGATTTTAATCAAACTCACCACTCTATGATTTATTTCTCATCTAAGTATACAATTTATGGTGCTATCCCAAAACAAAAAACAGTAAAGGGATGTGATCTTTTGTTACAGTTATTATTCATTCTGTTTAATATTTCATTTTGTAACAAGCCTTGAAATATTATAAACAAGAGAAATTCTGCAGATGCTAATAATCTAAAGCAACACAACACAAAATGCTGGAGAAACTCAGCAGGTCAGGCAGCATCTACGAAAATGAATGAACAGTCAACGTTTCGGGCTGGCACCCTTCAGGACTGGAAAGGAAGGGAGAAGACACCAGAATATAAAGGTGGAGGGAAGAGGAAGAAGGATAGCTAGAAGGTGATAGGTGAAGCCAGTTCTGTAGGAAAAATTATCTGCATCATTTGGAGCATATTCTAGTTCTCTTAATATCCACCACTTGTAGATGGATTTAAGCATTTAGGTGGAAACTGCATTCTCTCTCCAGTGTTGCCCAGGCACGAACAGCCTGGGAACCAGGCCAGGCAGTGTAGATGGATCCTTGATGCCATGCCGCCCAGACACCTGAATGGCCATTTTGGCCTAAACCAAGAACAGTTCACCAACAAACTCGATGAACCCACCATTGGGTTCAGTTGATCAAGAAATTAGGACTTGAGTGCAAGCAAAAATTAAATGCAGGTCTTGCAGATATCAGAAGTAGTACAGTAACCACTCAAATTTCAGATAAGTACATCCAGGCCACAGAAATTGCAGGTAACAGAGAATCAGTAATCCTCTGTACAGACTGTTGTACTGGTGTCTGTACATTCTACCCCTTATTGGCAGAGAGAAGGTGGACCACCACGCACTGCGATACCCATCCTTAATTGCATGTTAGAAGAGATTGCAATGTTCAGTAGACCTGGCAGTAAATCTCTCCAAGTGGTGTACAATGCCATAGAGGGTATTTTTCAATAAAATCAAATTATGGAGGACAGGTACCAGGAAACTAATCTTTAATAATGATATGGCTGCCTGTGTTTGCAAATGATGACCTTGGATTTATTGGCCAATGAACAATTCAGACGGCCAGTGCATGCTTATATACCACAAAAATTGATTGACATCTAATTGAGTCATGTTTCTGCCTCAAGCATATTTCAAAGTTTCAAAAGTTTTGAAGTAAATTTATTGTCAAAGCATGTATTTCTAACAATATACTACCTTGAGATTCATTTTCTTGCAGGAATTTACAAGGAAAAAAATTGCAATAAAATTTTACGAAATTCTATACATAAAGACTGAAAATCAAAAGAAGACATTAAAGTGTGCAAATAAAAATGATACTGAGAACATGAGATGTAAAGAGTCCTTGAAAGTGAGCCTGTAGGTCATAGAATCAGCTCAGAGTGGTGAATTAAGTTATCCACACCAGTAAAGGCAGCTGAGAGTTTTAGGGTAATAACTGTTGCTGAACCTGGCGGTGTGGGACCCAAGATTTCAATGTTTAATATTTCAATGTTAAATTCACTGATACTGGTCTTTGCATTTTTTTCATGTTGCCAGAAACTGAATATAAATTTTAAAAATCAACACAAGCAATATGAGAACAAGAAGTGTATATGCTTCCTTTTAGTACTTGTTTACTGGATACAATTTTGTTCTCTGGTAAATTTATCTAAAGACTTACTTAGGGTAAATATTACAGACCTCTATTCCAGTGCAATGCTGGTGGAGTGCTGCACTCACAAATACCCAGTTGAAAACCAAAAAGCTGTAGAACCTTTTTATGGTCAAGATTCCCAATTAGAACTCAGGTCACTTGGGTAAAATTCAGCTTCAGAAAGATGAAGGAGAAATTTGAAGGAGTAGTTATTGCAGTAAAAGGATGGGGGGGAAAGGTGCTGGAAACTCAGCACAGATCTGTCAACATGGGGAACACTTTAAAAATTCAAGATTGTTTATTATCAGTGTAAAGGAGAACAAAATTATTGTTACCATAGATCCAATGCAGCCTAAAAAAACATAATAATAAGGAACACAATAAAATAAACCACAAATATAAATATAAAAGCAATCCTATAAAACACAATGTACAAGTAACTGCTATATACATACTGCTTATATGTTCAAAGTTCAAAGTAATTTATTATCAAAGTACATATATGTCACCATCTACAACCACGAGATTCATTTTCTTGTCAGCATTCACACAGAAGAATATAAAGAAACACAACAGAATTAATGAAAAAACCATACACAACAAAGATGGACAAACAATCAATGTGCAAAAGACTACAAACACAAAAAGACAAACAAAATAATAATAATAAATATTGGTTACCCTTTACATCTAACGATGCAGGGAAACCTGTGCAGAAGAGTATGAAAGTGGAAAAGCCATTACACTGATGCAGTTCCACTCTCTTGACCTCAGAGGTCTGGGGTCATGGTACAAGTAACTGTCATAAACTGAGGTCTTCCTTGGTTGCAGTGGATAACCATGACTTCCTCTGTGTCTTGCCATGTCCTTCACACTCCACAAAGCGTTGTAGAGCTGCCTTCCTGGCCAATGGATCTCAATGTTGATTGCATCCACCCTGTCTGCTGGAGCTGACTTCACATGCTAGGACAGGCGTGTCCCTATCTCATCAGGGTATAAGGTGCAGCAGCTACCCTCATAATAATAATCTTTGAAAGTGAGTTCATACGTTGTGGGAACAGTTCAGTGTGACCGGGAGAGTTAAGTTGAGTAAAGTTACCCCCCCCGCCCCACGGTTGAGCACATGGCCAAATGGTTAAGGCGTTTGTCTAGTGAACTGAAGGTCGCTAGTTCGAGCCTCAGCTGTGGCAGCATGTTTGTGTCCTTGAGCAAGGCACTTAATCACACATTGCTCTAGTGTCTGTGCGAGGAGTGGCGCCCCACACAGACTTCCAATCTGCGCCCTGTAAGGCATGAAAATGCCCAACACAGGCCTCTCATGGTCTGAGTCAATGTTCCCTCCCCCTCTCCCCCCCACGGTTCAAGAGCCTGATGGTTGAGGGGTAAAAACCGTTCCTGAACCTTATGGTGCAGGACCTGAGGTTGCTGTACCTCCCTCCTGATGGCAGCAGTGAAAAGACAGCATGATCTGAGTGGTGGGGGTCCTTGATGATGGATGCTATTTTCCTGTAACAGTGCTCCATGTAGATGTGCTCAATGATGGGGAGGGCCCTACCCATGATAGACTTGGCTGGACCCACTACTTTTTGCAGGCTTTTCTGATCAAGGGAACTGGTGTTTCCATACCAGACCATGATGCAACCAGATAGTATACTCTCCACCATGCAACTATAGAAGTTTGTCAAAGCTTCAGGTGACATGCCGAATCTTCACAAAAATCTAGGAAAGTAGGGGAATTGGCATGCTTTCTTTGAAATAGCACTTACGTGCTGAACCCAGGGCATATCTTCTGAAATGATAGCACAGAGGAATTTAAAGTTGCTGACCCGCTCCACCTCCGATCCTCTGATGAGTACTGACTCATGGCCCTCCGGTTTCCTCCGCCTGGTCAATAATCAGTTCTTTGGTTTTGCTGACATGGAGTGACAGGTTGCTGTGGCACCATTCAGCCAGATTTTCAATCTCTCTCCTATATGTTGATTTGACCAACAACAGTAAAGTAATTGGCAAACTTAAATATGGTATTAGAGCTGTGCTTAGCCTCATGAAGTAGACAAAGTGATGCTAGATGATGTGCATGTGGTGGTGGTGAGGGGTGGTGGGGTTGGTTGATGGACGGAGATGCTGATCAGCCTGATAGCTTGAGGGAAGTAACTATTCCCCCAATAGTATTATACTGTATATATGCATTGTATGCAATGAGTATGTAAACATAAGAAGTTATTTTTATTAATTACGCAGGAAGAAAGGATACCCAGAATGTATTGTGTCTGATCATCATTGTCAACTACAACCTACATGAATTCAACCAAAAGAGCCAAAAGAAGAACGAAAAGGTGTTAATTAGACACTGCTACTGGAGAGAAAGAGCTCTGGTTATTCTAGTAGCTCTGTTCAACACTGTAACATCTGTTATGATCTGAGCAGTATATTACAATTATACTATGGAAAGATAAAGAAGATTTAGTTCTCCATTCAGTGGATTACTTTCAATTTACAAGGAACAATACCAGTACAATATTATGTTATATTTTTCTTTGCCAATTTTGTTCTTACTTAAAACTGTTGATTCAAACTAGATATAATGCCTGAGTACTCCAGTACATTGTTTACCGAAGTTCACAGAATATTGAAGTGGATTGTCAGAAACCTGAACTATACCTCAGATGACGTAAGCAAAATCAAATCATGACCTTTCTGAAGTGTGTGGCCAGCGTTCATTTCCAGAAAAGTTGGGATATTTTCCAAAATGCAATAAAAACAAAAATCTGTGATATGTTAATTCACATGAACCTTTATTTAACTGACAAAAGAACAAAGAAAAGATTTGCGATAGTTTTACTGACCAACTTAATTGTATTTTGTAAATATACACAAATTTAGAATTTGATGGCTGCAACACACTCAACAAAAGTTGGGACAGAGTTAAAATAAGATTGAAAAGTGCACAGAAAAGTCATGCTACTGTGACAATTATAGCCACCTGGGCTCGGGAGTACTTCGGAAAACCATTGTCACTCAACACAGTCCGTCGCTGCATCCAGAAGTGCAACTTGAAACTGTATTACGCAAGGAGGAAGCCATACATCAACTCTATGCAGAAACGTCAGCGAGTTCTCTGGGCCTGAGCTCATCTCAGATGGACCGAAAGACTGTGGAACCGTGTGCTGTGGTCAGATGAGTCCACATTTCAGCTAGTTTTCGGAAAAAACGGGCGTCACGTTCTCAGTGCCAAATATGAAAACGACCATCCAGATTGTTATCAGCGAAAAGTGCAAAAGCCAACATCTGTGATGGTATGGGGGTGCATCAGTGCCCATGGCATGGGAGAGTTGTATGTATGTGAAGGTACCATTGACTCTGAGGCATATATTAGGATTTTAGAGAGACATATGTTGCCATCAAGGCAACGTCTCTTCCCGGGACGTCCATGCTTATTTCAGCAGGACAATGCCAGAACACAGCGTGGCTTTGTAGACACAGAGTGCGTGTGCCTGCTGCCAGTTCAGATTGATCTCCTACTGAAAATGTATGGCGCATCATGAAGAGGAGAATCAGACAACGAAGACCACGGACTGTTGAGCAGCTGAAGTCTTATATCAAGCAAGAATGGACAAAATTTCCAATTGCAAATCTACTACAATTAGTATCCTCAGTTCCAAAACGATTAAGAAGTGTTATTAAAAGGAAAGGTGATGTAACACAATGGTAAACATGCCTCTGTCCCAACTTTTGTTGAGTGTGTTGCAGCCATCAAATTCTAAGTTTGTGTATGTTTACAAAATACAATTAAGTTGGTCAGTAAAACTATCGAAAATCTTTTCTTTGTACTTTTGTCAGTTAAATAAAGGTTCACGTGAAATTAACATATCACAGATTTTTGTTTTTTATTGCATTTTGGAAAATATCCCAACTTTTCTGGAAATGGGGTTTGTAGATTCGGTTGTCTGAGAGATATTTTTTGGTTATGTGCACAGACAGCTTTGAAGGTATGCCATTGGTCAGGCAGAACATACCACCAATACTTTGTAGCTACAGAACAAACCACCTGCACAATGTCCTGCAGCAACACGATAAGACTTCTTTGCTAGGACATTCAAAACCCAAGTTTTATGCAGTTTCTGGTGCCAAATTTTGAAAATGCTACTGAAGGTTAAGTTTAATTTTGTTTGTGATGGACAACTGTCTTTACAGGGAGGGACTGAGTTGGACCCATATAAATGCAACTTTAGATATATAAATTGGTAACACTGCTGCCTCTATATTATAAGAAGCTTCTACTTCAGTGCCTATTCTGCCTACATCTCATTGTAGTGCTAAGGGAGTGCCATATTATCTTTAGCATTCTCCTTAAGATGAGACATTAAACCAATTTATTTTCTGGTGCTTGCTGGAAGCAAACATCATACCTCTACACTGAAGCAGAGTTCTGCCCAGATATCCGATCAATATTTATTCCTCAGCTAACATCACTAAAACAGATTTTCTGTTCACTATCACATTGATGTTTGCTGGGAACTTGCTGTGTGCAAATTAGATGCAATGTACCCTATATTCCAGCTGTGACTATGCATCAAAACTATTTAGTTTGCTGCAGAGTGCTATGGGATACCCCAGAGACCACACAAGCACTGTAACTGCCACCTTTCTTTCATACTAACCTCCTGGAAATCCAATTAGCTGTTGTGCTCTCCTAAAATAACTAACTGTAGAAACCAAACCACCCTTCAACAATGATTTGTTTTGATGCACGAGTGTGGGGTGGGGGTTGATGCTCTTGTTGCTGTTCGTGCACTTTTTTTTTGTGCGTGGGGGGAGAGTTAATGTTTTTCTTCATGGCTTCCATGGTTTCCTTTGTTTTGTGGTTGTCTGGAGAAGACAAATCTCAAAGTTGTATACTGCATCCATACTTTAATAATAAATGTTCCTTGAACTAGGAAAAAGCACTCAAATTCAGTTGCACCCTCACAGACAAATAAATCCTTGAGGTAGTAGAAAGCCACCCCTTTGGAAAATCAAGTGTACTGAAATATCTAGATGACTGAAGCCATCAAAGTACATGACAACGTCAGCGTTCATCCATCAGTACGTAAAAGTGATTTGGTAACAAGATGTTTTAACTGGGTAACCATGAAGTGTATCTCTGTTTCCTCTTTATATGCCTTCTATCTTTGCTTCTTAAACTTCATTCACCCAAAGGCATGTGAAATGTATTTCAAAAGAATGCTGATGTTCTAATAAAAGGCATCATCTTCTGAGGGATTCATAAATGCGCCCTCCTGGTGATATAAATTAAGTTTATTCATGACAGTATTTTTAAAAACTGTGGTCTCAGAGGCACCATCAATCAATCCTGTACGCCATCAGTAAGAGGAAGGTGTTTTCTGATATCAATAAAAAACAATGATAAAAGTGCTTGAATCAATGAATCATGGATACTCTAACTGAAAATAATAACACTGTTTCAAATTTAAATTTTTGGTTGTGTTCTTTTCCCCTCAATCCCTACAGCAATAAAGAATCAATTTTTAACTAGAAGGCACCTACAATGGAAGTCTATTTCACACTTTATTAGACACGGAGCACTTTAACACTCCGGTTTAAAGGCTTTTTAAATTACCAAATGGAAACTACAAACAACAGGCATGTGTAAAAATAAACACAGGTATAATCTGACCTTGCAAAATCTATTAATACTTGAAAGACTCATCTGATCATTTTCACTAACTGCATTTTGTTATTTTCACTTCAAAAAGCACATAATAAAATCAAAAATAAAATATTCATTTTACTCGCAATCACTAACTTTTACAAACAGCTTAATCAGAGTGGCAAATTGATTTGTTGTGTTTTCATTATCATATAAACTAACCTTAAGATGTGTATTAAAAAACCTCAGCAATCACAAACATTCCCCTGGATCAAATGTGCATTCAGCAATTCAACTGATGTTTTTTTCTCCGACTGATTTCTTTTCATGGATTGCTAACCAAACATATCTTGCTGAAGTATGTATGTAAGTGCAACTGGTTTAAATCTGGACTTCCAGAACAGAGACATCTAATGTACAAGCAGTCAAATGGAACCCATGAATATGCACAAACGCCTTGTTATACATGAAGCATAGGGCTTTTCCATGTCAGAATAAAAATAGCAGATACACCTAAGGCCATCTCCATTTTCCCCAATACATCACTCAGAAAAAAATATGCTTTATAACGTTCCAACAGCATTCACACTTATTGATAAACACATTTTATGGCACACTGGTGCCGTGGTTAGCACAACACTTTACAGCACAGGCAACCTAGGTTCAGTTCCCGCCTCTGCCTGTAAGAATGTTTGTACTTCTCCCTGTGACCACGTGGGATTCCAACCACAGTCCAAAGAGATACCAGCTGTAAATTGTCCCATGATTACGCTCAGATTAAATTGGGTGATTGTAGGGCGGCAAGGCTCAAAAGGCCAGAGGGGCCTATTGTGTGCTGTATCTCAATAAATGAATAAAATAAATAATAAATTAAAACATTTGAATACCTAAAAGGAAATGCTATCAGCTAACAAACTACTGTATCCAAAGATATTGGAACTTTTCACATCACTGATTGGACCCGCATTGTGGTGTGTGTGTGTGCGTGTAAGAGATGACAACAGTGTTGTGCAGAAGAGCATATCTGAATGCACAGCATGTTAAACCTTGAAGTGGATGGGCTACAGCAGCAGAAGACCATGAACATACACTCAGTGGCCACATTATTAAGTACAGGAGGTACCTAATCAAGTGGCTGCTAAATGTAGACACACTTGTTCAAAATAATGTGAAGGGGGTATAGGGGCCAACACTGGGAGTAGGCAGATGCATGGACAGAAAATAGAGGTGTAAAATCATGAGTAATAAGGATAAGGTGAATGCAGGTACTCTTTTTCTGAGAAGAAAAAAAAACTAGAAACTAGCAGACATAGGTTTACAGTGAGAAGTGAAAGTTTTAAAACAGGGCTGAGGGGCAACATCACACAGAGGGTGTGTGTGTGTGTGTGTGTTGTGTGTAAATATATATATCTATATGATGAGCTGCCAGAGAAGGTTGAAGCAGGTATAACAACAAAATTTAAAAGGCAATTGGATAAGTACATGGACAGGAAAGGCATAGAGGAATTTGGGGCAAACAAAGGCAAATGGGACTACCTTGTAGTTGGTTTGGATAAGTTGGGCCAAAGGGTCTGCTTCCATGGTGTATTATTACATTACTCTATCATGCCTTGAGACTTTTTAAAAACAATTTTGTTCTCTAACCTCACATTAAAAATTGCTATTTCAACAGCAATCAAAGGACAGATGGACTCTGCAGAATTAAAACTCAGCAAGAATGAGTATCCTTGCAAGGGTGGGATGGTAGGAGAGGGAAATGTAGCCTGTATCAATGTGACATCTTTTCACGTTTCCTCACTGTGTTACTTTCAAAGCAGTGTAATTACCTATCACCATTGTTATATTGCTATAAATTCAGCAGAAGCTATAAAATCTAAAATGACCTGATTCCAATGGATGGGTGATTTTTTTAAAATCTCTGAAAATGAGTATTTTATCCCTCTCTAACAATGATTTGATAGTTAATTTGATTTTGTTGAAGCTGAAATGGTAATACTAGCTAAAAATTCCCATTACTCATACTAGCATACAACCTTCAACCTATCATAGATTCAATAATACACCTGAACAACTCCCTCAGTTACTGGCGTGGACAAACAAATACTGCGGATCTCTCAAAACACGAGGAAATCTGCAGATGCTGGAATTTCAAGCAACACACATCAAAGTTGCTGGTGAATGCAGTAGACCAGGCAGCATCTCTAGGAAGAGGTACAGTCGACATTTCGGGCCGAGACCCTTCATCAGGACTGTGGATCTCTTTTGCCTTTGATTTATTTAGAGATTCCAAAATAAACAAGGAACAGTGGGGCATTTACCAGCTGCGAAACTATTGCCAGTGCTCTGGAACTGCTACCTTGAGACTCGCCATTCTGCCAATAAGAGCTAAAAGTCTTGTTTCAAAATTGGCCATGAGATATAGAGAATTACAAGGCTTTCTGTTAATGGACTATCCTTGACAGCCCAACAGGTAACCCATAGGATCTCAACATCTCAAAGTAAAATGTAGTTTTATTTGTGTCATTCTAACAAATGGATTAACTGATGGTTCAATGGTTTAAAATGATGACAGTGTCAACAAGTTCAACCACCGTTCTATTGAGTGGATTGGGAGCAGAGGCACCTGGCTTCAATACACTTTGGCAGGATATCGAGAAACAAGCTGTTAACACAATGAATTAGTGATCATGCTCCTAGTCACTTTGTTCCGAATCTTAATAAGAATTGTCTGATTTTTCCCCATATTCTATATTTACCATCAGTAAAGCCTTCTACTCATGATACCATCAGCTTGATAGTGAGGGAGGGGAGAGGGCCTTTAAGTTTACAGCCAACCTAGTTGGAGTTAAGAGCTGATCTTTAGAATTATGCACTTCTGCTCTTCCTAAGTGAGTGAACAGACAAACTGGGCCATTCATGAGAGAAATTCCTATAAATGCATGACAAGGTTTAGCCAAGTGTAAATATAATGCACGGAGAAATTTCTAGCTGTCTCTACGCACATGATTGGGCTTAGCTGTGATTCTCCTCAAACGGTAACTAAATGATCTGCTAGTATTCTCTGCTGTTACAAGTACATCAATAATGATCACTAGGAGGAGCAACGGAAGCTGTACCCAGCAGCTGTACAAGTCACCTTGTCCTGAACAGAGGGTAAAAATATTAAAATCTGTAGTTGGGGAGAATGAACTGGGGATCTCTAAAGTATACTATTGCAAATTACTTTTCCTTGCATCAGAGTCTTCTTGAAACAAAATTGATAAATGTGCCATAGATTCAGAATGAGATACAGAAAGTAAACAACACTCGTTGCCCACTGGATCTGTATTGACCATTATTTAACCCCCACCCTAAAACATTTTCTTCTCCCCACATTCCTCTCTGCATCTACACACTAGGGGCAAGTTCCAATGGCCAATTAACAACTCCTATTGCTTTGGGACATGTGAGGAAACTGGTGTATCAGGAGGAAACCCAAGTGATCATAGAAATAATGCGCAAAATCCACACAGGCAAGTGTAGAGGTAACTATTGAACCCAGCTTGTTAGAGCTGTGGGCAGCAGCTTTACTAGCTGAACAACTGTGCTGTCCTACGGCTTCATATCTCCAAGAATCAGTCATGGGACACCACGACAGGGCTATTTTCTGTTAATTAGTTTGCAAGCTGGGATACACCACGCCATGGGGAGAAAAAAAGTGTTGAAAAATATCATTAAGCAAATAAACTGCCACCAATCACATCTAAATCCTTAAACTTACACTAACAACTACCACAATAGGACTTCTAATCTTTCCATAATTCTCAGATTTTAAAAAAAACCCTGTAATTCATTTGCATTACTATTTAGCTTGCTAACCTGATTTTGCAGATGAATTTAAGGGAGATAGGTACAACCTAAAACATTGAGAATTCATCCCCCCCCCCAACATATTCTGTTCCACCCACTTAGTTCCTGCAGTGTATTGTTTGTTATTCCTGCAAAATACACCTCATATGGAAATCTGGAGTTTAGCTAAAATCTTAAAATTTCTCCCCTTCCTTCTGTAGTTAGGTTATTTTGCAATGCTCATGTCTTAACCTTTCCCACGATAATTAACGTTTACTAGGTTTGCAATATAGCATGTACAGTGGTGTCACTATGACATTTTACCCTCATTCTTCAACCACCATTATGCATCAATTTTTTTTCAATAAAGAATACATTTGTATAGTACCTATCATAACATTAGATTGTCCTCAAATCATATTTATATATAAATATGTATGTGTGTGTTATATAAGGAACATGACAACCAAACTAACAAATATCCCCCCAAATATATTAATTTAATATCGATAATATCATTTGTTTTTACAATGATGTTTGAAGGATACAAATGGCCAGGTTACAAAAAGCAACTCCTCTGAGGTAAAGCCATGAGAACTTTAACATTCATTTCAGGACAATGATTTAATGTCTCATCCAGAGGCAACCAACCTCTGTACCTTCATCTCTGGACTGTATCAGAATTTCAGTCAAAACTGGTGTGCTAAAGCCTTTTAAGTAGAACTTGAACTTAAATTTTTGACTCGGAGCTAAGCGTTACCAACCCATTATAAATAATGTTAATTAAGAAACAAGGAGACAATGTAGAAAATTAGAAATAGGAACTGAATTATGTTGGCAAATGCTACAGCAATCAGCCCTTGACCTGTAAAATCCTTCATCTGAAATCGAATATCTGATTTTGGCTGCAAACATGTAATCATGAACTTGACAAAAGCTGCATTGTGTCTGTTCTGATTTTGAAAACTTCACTTGCAAGATGTCTTCCATTTTCCTTTATGTTTTTCCCCCTCCGAGTTGACAGGTTTCTCAATTGTGGCCGATCTATTTCCCATACTTCTGCTCTCTTTCCATCCTCACCTACCACCCATGAGCCTCTACATTTCACAGATCACCTGCTGTAATTTACACCAAGTTTAAGGGATACCACCACCAGACCCTTTGTCTCTCCCCTCCCCTTTTGACATTCCAAAACGATCCATCCCTCCATGGCTAACTGGTTCATTCTCCTTTCTTCCACTAACACTCACACTGTATCTTCTTGTGCCATCTTCCATAACCATCATACAGGGATCCAAATGCTCCTTACAGATGAAGCAAAGATTCACTTGCACTTCAAATTTGGAGGAGTATATCAGTATGGGCTTTACTGTATGGGAAAGCCCAAATGCAGCCTGGGTAACTGATTTGCAGAACACCTCTATTCTGTTCACTGGCACCCAAGCTTCCAGCTGCAATCTGCTGCATTTATCCATTCTACTTCTACTTTGATCTCTGTGTCTTTGGTCTTTTACAATAACCTCTTCCATTAACTCTGTTTTCCCTCTCCACAGGCCTGATCTGTTAAGTACAAACTTGTACTTTCAACATACTCCATCAAGTACAGATTTTTGTACCTCACAATACCAGCAAAACATCCCCAATCTTCCCCTGTTTTTACTTGTCTCAACTTGCAAACAGCTCAGCTGGGATTAACAAAGTTTCATCAACCACACTATTACCTGTGTTATTTGGTCTCTCCTGTTTTTCAACCAAGCTTAGAAATTTCCTTTGCTCTCTCTGTTCCCACCCTCTTTTCTGTAATTTAAAACTTGCTTTATTTCTAACTATTCTTTTTATGGTATAAAAGGAATTCAAATACATACAGTCCTCCCCAGTTAAGTTTGCCTGACTTATGTACAGCTCATACATTGATCATTTGGGAAACTAGCAGGATGGATTTGCTGGCTGTCTCATGGCTTTCAATGAGGGAGAACTGTTGGATTATGAATGCCTTTCAGAAAGAGAGCTCTGCCAATGCCTGGGTAGGATCTGTATCAGATTTTAGTGAATGCTACACAAATATGCTTGCTTGCAGACTTCAAAAATTATTAAGACTTGAGCAAAGTAATGGTGCACAGACCAGAATAAATAATATTCTTCTTAGTGGAAACCAAATGCTAGAGCTAGTCATACATTCTGCATCCTCCAGGGAAACCCAGTTTGTTTGTAAGTTCGCTAATTGGTTTTTCAGTTATGTGTAGCAACCCACTAATCAAGCCCCAAAAATTATTTCCAGCCTAGCCTGATAAAAAAAAATAATTAACCAGCTGGCTGTGAGGATTTATGCAGATTATTTTAACTGCAAAAATATATTAGATTTGCCCCAGTCTTTTCAAAAACCAGTCCTGGCTGCTATGGACAGGAATTGAAATATCAGACCAAGATTCCTAAACGCTTTCCTTCTAATCGTGTGTGTGCCACCAAATTTGCCATGGCTACTCATCCATAATGCAGCAAAAATATTTGGGTTAGGGACAGGTTTCTGATCCATCTTGCTTAAACTTCACATTTCTCACAGATTTATAAACTGGAGCCAATATTCTTCGGATCTTTGTAAACACCATTTTGATCATTGGTCCAAAACATAATATGGCTTCTTCTTTCATAGATACTGCTAGAATGGCAGAGTTCTAACAGCATTTCTAGTTTTCTTTCATGTTCCAGCAACAACAGTTTTGCTATTTTCCAGCTACACATTATTTCCTTTATATAAAAAGAATGTAATACACTCTTCACTCAATACTCTCACTCTGAACCTATTTCATAATTCTACCATTGCCTAATAAAAAATATTGACATTATAACAATCTTATCCACATCCCCAGTCTGAGGATGAGGTACAATTGGAGGATGGGGTGGGATGGAGGGAGATCACTACCCAATTACAATTGTTGGAGTTCAAGCACTTGCAAATGTTGTGATAATTTACTGCAAGAAGGTTTTCATGGGCAGCTGTGTAAGGATGATAGAGCCAGTTAAAGTTCACTGCTTTATTAAGGTCCAATTTCTTGGGCATCCATAGGACACTCAAAGCTGCTGCACAGGTTGACAGCGTTGTTAAGAAGGTATGTGGTGTGTTGGCATTCATCAACCGTGGGACTGAGTTCAAGAGCCATGAGGTAAAGTTGCAGCTATACAAGACCTTGGTCACACCCAACTTGGACTGCTGTGTTCAGTTCTGGTAACCTCATTACAGGAAGGATGTGGATACTATAGAGAGAGTGCAGAGGAGATTTACAAGGATGTTGCCTGGATTGGAGGGCGTAACTTATGAGAATAGGTTGAGTGAACTTGGCCTTTTCTCCTTGGAGCAACGGACGATGAGAGGTGACCTGATAGAGGTATACAAGATGATGAGGGGGATTGATCATGTTGACAGCCAGAGGGCTGAAATGGCTAACACAACAGGGCATAGTTTTAAGGTGCTTGGAAATAGGTACCGAGAGGATATCAGGGGTAGGTTTTTCACACAGAGAGTGGTGGATGCTTGGAACACACTGCCAGTGGCAGTGGTGGAAGCGGTTACAATAGGGTCTTTTAAGAGTCTCTCAGATAGATACATGGAGCTTAGAAAAATAGAGGGCTATGTGGTAGGGAAATTCTGGCAGTCTCTAGAGTAGGTTGCATGGTCAGCACAACATTGTGAGCCAAAGGGCCAGTCATGCGCTGTAGATTTCTATGTTCTATCTTCAATTTTAATTGCCATTCAACCACACACATGTATACAGCAAAACAAAAGCCCATTCCTCTGGGACCAAGGTGCAAAACACAATACATACAGTCACAAACAGCACACAGAGCTACGATAGCATATACAATCACAAAAAATAGCATGTCCCTGAGTGGCACAGCCTGAAGATTAATGGTGCATGGAATGCCGTCCTGGGGCCACGTTCCTGCAAGAACAAGTATGCAGCAACCCCTCATCTCCCAACATAATAATTAAACTGAGGGCCAATTATTGCCCAGGCATGTGAAAATTCCATCCATAAAGGCTTCACATCAAAGCAAACAGGGTAAGGCAGACATTTTATTTTGTGTCTGACTTGGGAAAGTCAATTGTAACTTTGGTGTCCTTTTTCTTGTTCTAGATTAGATGTGCTAATTGAACATATAGCTGTACTTATGAAATGAAACAGATCAAATGGCCTCCACACACCCAGAAACACAAAAAATATACATTATACAGTACGTCTTGTAAATAGAACAGAGGTGCTTTAGAACTTACTATAAAAAGTCAGTGATGAAAATAAAATCATAGATATTCATCTGGAGATGTATCTAGAACATTGGTAAGCCAACATTTTGTTAAACAAACTTAATTTTACCCAACTATTTTTCAGTTCTGAAATAAGCATAATTCTAATTTACTTTTTGATAAGATTTCAAGACATAAAGTGGTACAATAAAATGGAACACCATTTTTTTTAGTTTATTTGCCCATTTTCTCTACTGTTTTTAGTATGTGACAGCGTATGGATCCACAGGTCATGGTCTGCAGCACCCAAAGGCCGTTGTTGTTCCTAAGACCAAGTACGCTGCTGTTTAGTAGACTGCCTTTTGGTATGAATGCACCACCCGGGATGGATATCAATCAAACACAGAAATCTTGTTGATTTTGCTCCTAATTTCAAGAGAAGGCAGATCATTTGAATAATGTTGTGAACTACAGAATGGAATCATAGAACCAGTATGGCTCAAATGACGGTCTTTGAAGTCAATTGAGTTTACAGCAGCTTCTGCAAGCAATATGCAACTCCAATTTTCCAAATGCCATGTAAATTATTTTGCCTCGTGCATATCCAAGTCTCCTTTCAAATGCTTAATTGATTTTTCCACTCACCTACAGACATCAATTTAAAGATCACGACATCTTTATATAGAGAAGATATCTTTCAAATCCAAAACTTTACATCTGCGTGCCTTTAAATGAATGTGTCTCTTTCAATGGGAAGCTGCTCCCATTGGTACCTGTTGTTCTCCTTGTTAGCAAGAAATTTGAGAGGATTTAATTGAGGTGAACTTGATCATAATTGGTTTCAGTAGTGTGATTAGAGGAAAGCTGCTCTCTTTAATAAATGAACTACTTAAACTAGTATAGATGCTGCCTGGCCTGCTGCGTTAACCAGCAATTTTTGTGTGTGTTGCTATGATCAAGTTTACCTCAATTAAATCCACTCTCAAATGTATTGCTTCCATGGAGAACGATTTTAGATTATGAAGTCTTATAGCCAAAATCCCTCAACTCTGAATCATTCTAGTAAATATTTTTGAGGACACTTACATCTTTTCTGAAGTTGGGTGATCTGAATTGGCGCAGAGTTCCAGTTGTAACCTAACCAGAGGTTTATATGGGTTCAACATACCATTCCTGCACTTATACCTCTAGATCAAGTCAAGTCAAGTCACTTTTTATTGTCATTTCGACCATAACTGCTGGTACGGTACACAGTAAAAACGAAACAACGTTTTTCAGGACTATGGTGCTACATGAAACAATACAAAAACTACACTGAACTACATAAAACAACACAAAAACTACGCTAGACTACAGACCTACCCAGGACTGCATAAAGTGCACAAAACAGTCCAGGCATTACAATAAATAATAAACAAGACAATAGGCACTAGAGAGCAGTAGGTTGGTGTCAGTCCAGGCTCTGGGTATTGAGGAGTCTGATGGCTTGGGGAAAGAAACTGTTGCTTGGGGAAATAAACTGTTACATAGTCTGGTCGTGAGAGCCCGAATGCTTCAGTGCCCTTTGCCAGATGGCAGGAGGGAGAAGAATTTGTATGAGGGGTGCATGGGGTCCTTCATAAGCTGTTTGCTTTACAGATGCAGCGTGTGGTGTAAATGTCTGTAATGGCGGGAAGAGAGACCCCGATGATCTTCTCAGCTTACCTTACTATCCACTGCAGGGTCTTGCAATCCAAGATGGTGCAATCTCAGAACCAGGCAGTGATGCAGCTGCTCAGCATGTTCTCAATACAACCTCTGTAGAATGTGGTGAGGATGTGAGGTGGGAGATGGACTCTTCTCAGCCTTTGCAGAAAGTAGAGACGCTGCTGGGCTTTCTTTGCTATGGAGCTGGTGTTGAGGGACCAGGTGAGATTCTCCGCCAGGTGAATACCAAGAAATTTGGTGCTCTTCACGATCTCTATGGAGGAGTCGTCAATGTTCAGCGGAGAGTGGTCGCTCCATGTCCTCCTGAAGTCAACAACCATCTCTTTTGTTTTGTTCACATTCAGAGACAGGTTGTTGGCTCTGCACCAGTCTGTTAGCCGCTGCACCTCCTCTCTGTATGCTGACTCATCGTTCTTGCTGACGAGACCCACCACCGTCATGTCATCGGTGAACTTGATGATCTGGATCGAGCTCTGTGTTGCAGCACAGTCGTGCGTCAGCAGAGTGAAAAGCAGTGGACTGAGCACACAACCCTGGGGAGCCCCATGCTCAGTATGATGGTGTTGGAGAAGTTGCTTCCAATCCTGACTGACTGAGATCTCCCAGTCAGGAAGTCTAGGATCCAGTTGCAGAGGGAGGTGTTCAGGCCCAGTAGGCTGAGCTTTCCAATCAGTTTCTGAGGAATGATTGTGTAGAATGCTGAACTGAAGTCTATGAACAGCATTCGAACGTATGTGTCTTTTTTGTCCAGGTGGGTTAGGGCCAGGTGGAGGGTGATGGCAATGACATTGTCTGTTGAACGGTTGGGATGGTACGCGAACTGCAGGGGGTCCAGTGAGGGGGGCAGCAGGGTCTTGATATGCCTCATGACGAGCCTCTCAAAACACTTCATGATGATGGACAACACACATCAAAGTTGCTGGTGAACGCAGCAGACCAGGCAGCATCTCTAGGAAGAGGTACAGTCGACGTTTCAGGTCGAGACCCTTCGTCAGGACTAACTGAAGGAAGAGTTAGTAAGAGATTTGAAAGTGGGAGGGGGAGCTCCAAAATGATAGGAGAAGACAGGAGGGGGAGGGATGGAGCCAAGAGCTGGACAGGTGATGGGCAAAAGGGATACAAGAGGATCATGGGACAGGAGGTCCGGGAAGAAAGACAAGGGGCGGGGGGAACCCAGAGGATGGGCAAGGGGTATATTCAGAGGGACAGAGGGAGAAAAAGGAGAGTGAGAGAAAGAATGTGTGTATAAAAATAAATAACGGATGGGGTACGAGGGGGAGGTGGGGCATTAGCGGAAGTTAGAGAAGTCGATGTTCATGCCATCAGGTTGGAGGCTACCCAGACAGAATATAAGGTGTTGTTCCTCCAACCTGAGTGTGGCTTCATCTTTACAGTAGAGGAGGCCGTGGATAGACATGTCAGAATGGGAATGGGATGTGGAATTAAAATGTGTGGCCACTGGGAGATCCTGCTTTCTCTGGCGGACAGAGCGTAGGTGTTCAGCAAAGCGGTCTCCCAGTCTGCGTCGGGTCTCGCCAACATATAAAAGGCCACATTGGGAGCACCGAACGCAGTATATCACCCCAGCCGACTCACAGGTGAAGTGTCGCCTCACCTGGAAGGACTGTTTGGGACCCTGAATGGTGGTAAGGGAGGAAGTGTAAGGGCATGTGTAGCACTTGTTCCGCTTACAAGGATAAGTGCCAGGAGGGAGATCAGTGGGGAGGGATAGGGGGGACGAATGGACAAGGGAGTCGCGTAGGGAGCGATCCCTGCGGAAAGCGGGGGGGGAGGGAAAGATGTGCTTAGTGGTGGGATCCCGTTGGAGGTGGCGGAAGTTACGGAGAATAATATGTTGGACCCTAGAGGCTGGGGGGTGGTAAGTAAGGACCAGGGGAACCCTATTCCTAGTGGGGTGGCGGGAGGATGGAGTGAGAGCAGATGTCCGTGAAAGGGGGGAGATGCGTTTGAGAGCAGAGTTGATAGATGATGGATGTGAGTGCAACGGGATGGTAGTCGTTGAGGCAGGACACTGAAGACTTCTTAGGCACGGGGACGATGGTGGCGGCCTTGAAGCACGTAGGAACGACGGCGCTGCTCAGGGAGATGTTGGAAGATGTCAGTGAGAATCTCTGCTAGTTGGTCTGCACATCCTCTAAGCACTCTGCCAGGAATATTGTCTGGTCCAGCAGCCTTCCGTGGGTTGACCCTGCACAGGGTTCTCCTCACATCGCCCATGGTAAGACACAGCACCTGGTCATTTGGAGGAGGGGTAGTCTTCCTCGCTGCCACGTCATTTTCCGCCTCAAAATGAGCGTAGAAGTTGTTCAACGCATCTGGGAGGGAGGCATCACCAACATAGGCAGGTGGTGTTGTCTTGTAGTTGGTGATGTCCTGAATGCCCTTCCACATGCACCACTTGACACCGCTGTCCTGGAAGTGGCCGTCGATTCGCTGGGCATGTGCACGCTTTACCTCTCTGATGGCCTGGGACAGTTTGGCCCTTGTTGTTGTTAGGGCTGCTTTGTCGCCTGCTCTGAAGGCGGAGTCACGGGTCCTCAGCAGCGCACGCACCTCCGCGGTCATCCATGGCTTCTGGTCATCACGTGTGGTGATGGTCTTGGCCACAATGATGTCATCGATGCACTTGCTGATGTAGCTAGTCACTGATGCCATGTACTCCTCTAAGTTGGTAGAGTCGCCATCGGTTGCAGCCTCCCTGAACATGTGCCAGTCAGTATGCTCAAAGCAGTCTTGAAGAGCAGAGATGGCTCCTGCTGGCCAGGTTTTCACCTGCTTCTGAACCGGTCCAGAGCACCTGACGAGCAGTTTGTATGCTGCGATTAGCGTAACGGAGATGTGGTCTGAGTAACCGTGGTGGGAGCGGGGCTCCACCCGGTACGCATCGGGAATGCTTCCAAAAGGGTTCCTAGCCTTTCTTTATGGTATAGACCCCTACCATTAACTGAGGGGTTCATGGGCCCCAGCTTGGGGACTCCTGCTCTGGAATCTCAGGATCCAATGATTTCTTGCCATTCTTGTGTTCTCAATTCCAAGGCCCTGCACTCCTTTGAAAACTGTGCCATCGTCTCCTGTGTCTTTCTGCCAACATGTATAGCCTTACACTTCAATTTATTCAATTTCACTTGTCTGCACTACAGCCAGCCTATCCTCTTCCATTCTTTTACTACTTTCTTCGCTATTTATTACATTTGCAAGACTACATTTTCATGGATTAGTTTGCATTTTTGGGGGTATATGAACACCTTGATTGCAGGCATGGTGCACAAGCCTTTGATGCTACAGAGTCTTAATTCTGATCCCACAGTGCTGAATGCATCCAATTTTCTCAGCCATTTCTTGATATCGCAGAAATAGAATAAAACCTTGGCACAAAGTAGTTTCTGCAGATCAACTGCATTTGAAACAATAATCTGATGCAGCCTCACTCAATTCTATCTTTGCAAGCACTTTCCAACCTTACATCTTCTGTTACACACAAGCTTTGGTATACTCTACATCATGTCTAAACTTTCAATAAAATCAGACTTCCTGGAATTCTCTCCTAAAATATCCCCAACTGCCTACATTTCTGAACTTCTTCAAAAGCCTTCTCAACATCTTTCCCTTTGAGCAAGATTTGACATTTGTTTACCAATTATATTGATATTTTTCTTTGGTAAAATTACATTGCATGAAAACAGAGCAAACAGAAATATAATACTCTAATATTATTCAAAATAAAATTCTGTGCCATATACTTTAGAAAGTTTGCATCTAAAATCATTATATAATTTTTTTAATGATAGAGTACATCCCTCCTAATTGTATAACAGCTAACTGTAAAACTCTAATTGGTCTCATTATTTCTCAAGTACACCTTATTGAATTTAAAAGCCATCAAAAATTTTAGTAAATTGCAGTCCTTTCTAAATGTAGAAATGTATTTGCATAACCACTAATATTTCTTAACTTCTTCCTTTGTTCTTGGACATCATGCCTGCATACTTCCTTTGAGAAGCATATGGAAGTTTATATTTTGTGCAAAATCCTTTCTTCTGGGACCACAATATGCCTTAACCCTTAAAATGGAAAATTTAATCCATTGAACAAGAGATTTTCATATATGCATCAAATTTGTTGTTATATTTACATGAATTCCAACAGAAGAATGCCCTACCAGAAATACAATGAAAATTAGTTTCACACAGGGTTTGTTAAGCTATTGTGCCTGATTTTATTTTTGTTCTAATCCAATTTTCTTGATTGGATTAGGCATACAATTAAGATGGAGGCCAATACAAAAATATCAATCTCAGAATAAATAATTAGCCTGGATACTGCATATTACAGACACGTCTATTCAATAATATTAACTCTGCCATTTTTAGGAAACATGTTTAAAATGCATAATTATATCAGGAACCATATCTTTAGCTTACTAAAACTATATTTTATACTTTAACAACATTACCCTATCCTCTTTTTACAAAGGCCAACTCCTTGATCCAAGCTGTAAAACTTCTACAACAGATTGCTGGTCTTTTCTTCATGGATACAAACTCCAAGTACAGATACATCTGTAACATGTCTCACAACTTTCTTTTATATATTGTGTCCTTGGCAAAGTTCTCCCGACACTTAACACCGAACTCCTCATTTTTATTTCAGATACAGCTTCCTAAATCTGGTTTACTGTTCATCCCCTACTTCCTCAATACCACCCATGATGTTTGACTGGTTGGTCATCCGTGTACGTTCTTTGGAGTATCTTCCTTCAACATCTAACTGAAAGTCTATTTAAGTGTACTTTTAGTTCTCACAGTTCAAATTGTTCTACTGGAATACTATAAATGTAGTTATCTCACGGAGTCATAGAGTAACACATCATAGGCCCTTCAGCCCAACTGGCCCATGCCAACTACAGTATCCTCCCTGCATCTCCCCGTTGCCTGTGTTTGCCCCATAATCCTCCAAGCCCCTCTCCTCCACGTACTTAGCTAAATTCTCCTTAACATTACAATTGTACTTGCCTCAACCACTTTCTCTCAGCAACTCATCTATGTACTCACCACTCTGTGTAAAGAAGTTACCTCTCAGGTCTCTTAAATCTCTCCCCTCTTGTACCTTCTAGTTTTGGACTCCCCGACCCTGAGGAAATGAATATGATAATCTCCTAGAAAGATTAACAATCTTTGCATTAGTAGTAAAAGTAAATATCCTAGAGTGTGTTGGCAACCAACACATACAAAATTAATCCCCTAATCCCCATCTCTAAGATGACTAATTATTGAAGAAGCTATTTGATGTGTCCAAGAAACAAGACCAGGTGATGCATTTCTTCTGAAAATGCCCAACCCTTGAGATGTTGTGTGGAACCAAAATAATGCAATTTGACTCTACAACCACAGCTGTATTTCATGCCATCAATGGACATAGCTGTCACAACATATCCTCAGTGACAGGACTGTTAGCTTCTTCCCATTTGATGGCACATTAGCCAACTGCAACAATGTAAATAAAAGGACACCTTGCTCAGATAACAAGAGATCATACAAAACATTGTGCTGGGACATCTCTAATCATAGCCACATCTCAAGGAGCATATAAAACTGTGATCCTATCAAAATAGAACATATAATTTTAAATAATCTGTTTCACAATGGCTAGATATGACATCCATTGTAAAACACTCTGAACAAAAGTTAATAAAACACAATTTGGCATTCATTAAGAGCGTTTTGTAGAACTGAACCATTCTGTTGCATGGGAGTTAATTTGTTTCAAGGCAACACTCTCATTCTCCCTCTCTTTCCAGATAAGCAAATTGTCTTCAAATGAAGTATGCTCTTGACAGTCCTAGCAGCAAGGCTAGGAAAGAAATTGGAAGCAAGAACATGATGTGGCATGAAAATTAAATGACTCTCATTGCTTCTAAGCTGCAGCAGTTGCTGGAGGAATAAATATCTGTCTGCTTGTTTCATCAGTAGGAAGAATGCAAATTTCATACCATTAAAAAATCCTACACTCAAGAAATAATGAGATCTATACATAGATTTTCCAGCTTTGATATTTTGAAGGCTGATGGGGATATTTTACTTATTTCTGGAGGGAAAAGTCTCCCAATAGACAGTAAAAATTTGTATGGCACCCTTTACATTTTTTCAGGATATGCTAACCCTTCTTCTCCATATCTGGCACAACAATCTCCAACAAAAAGGAGTTAATTGAGAAGGCTAAACTCTCATAAGGATTTGTCCAGAGATCTTTAAGGATAAAGTGAAGATAAAGTCTGAATAACTGAAATAAGTCATGCATGTGTGATAAAAAGTAAAAAAAATCTTTGGGAGCAGGAAATAGGAAGAAAAGTAATAATAGAACTTGAAAGGCTAGTTAATAAGGTGATTGGGTGATTAAACTGGATGCTTTCTGTTATCAAATGGGGCATAAACTGAAAGCAAAAATGCTACAACAGCTTGAGTATTTCATTTTAGCTCTTCCACGGAATGGTGGATACATCCAGTATTTTGCCAAAACTGAAAAATTTTAGATTAGAGGAAAGACTGGAAAAGCTGGGGTTTTTCTTTGGCATACTGGAAACTAATTAGTATTCAGAAGATAATGAAGGCCCTGGACAGTAAACAAGGTCTTATTCCCATTAGTAGAGGGGTCAAAAACGATTAGGCATAGTTTCAAGGAATTGGCAAAGGAAGGTAGATGATAAATATACTTTTCACCCAGAGCCTGACAAGGGTCTGAAAATCACTGGCCAGAAGTGTGGTACAGGAATATGTAAAAAGGGCATGTATTTACATTTGAAGAGCAGTGACTTCCAAGGTTTTGAGTTGAGTACAGAACAGAACAGAAATTAGTACAGTACAGAACAACCTTAGTGTTTATTTTTAATAGGCATAGCCAAATGATTTCCTTCTGTGATGTAACTTTTCTATGATTTTATAATTACTTTTTTCCCCATTTCCTGCTCCCAAAGATATTTTATACCTTTTATTACACGTGCATGATTTATTTCTATTACTCAGACTATCTTTACTCCCAACAATGTGAACTTCTTGACAGAAAGTATCCCACTTAACTTTTCTAATTCTGAATAAAGGATGGGCAAGACAGGGCTACATCGTGCCCAGTGACAAATAGCTACAGTCTTCACTTAATACAACCTTATCAGCCTTTTATAATCAGTAAGTAAGATAACTTAGCTGAAAAGAGTTGATAATGTTATCAAAGATAGTGGAATAAATTAGTTTGTCTATCTTGGGTACTAGTCTCTGTAGTATCTAAGACATCTTCACGGAGCAGTACCTCAGAAAGGCAGCGTCCATTATTAAGGACTCCCATCACCCAGGACATGACCTCTTCTCATTGTTCCCATCAGGAAGGAGGTACAGAAGCCTGTAGGCACACACTCAGTGATTCAGGAACAGTTTTTTCCCCCTTTGCCATTTGATTTCTAAATGGACATTGAACCCATGAATACTACCTCACTTTTTTAAAAATATTATCTGGTTTTGCAATATTTTTAACTTAACTATTTTATATATATATATATATACACACACTTACTTACCATGATTAATTTACTTTTTTCCCCCTATTCTATCATGTATTGCTGCCGCTATATTAACAAATTTCACGACATATGCCAGTGATATTAAACCTGATTCTGATTCTGACTATTCAAGGTATCTGCATGGAATCAAAGTTATCGGAGTCTCCTCAAAAGGTTGCCCCAGTGGTGTAGCAGTTAACTCGATGCCATTACATTTTGGGATGTTCTGGAGTTCCAGTTCAATTCCGGTCCCATTCTTTAAGGAGTCTATATATCCTCCTGGTGGAATGCATGGGTTTTCCCTCAGGTACATCAGTTTCATTCCATAGTCCAAAGTCGGACAAGGTAGGTTAATTGGTCACTGTAAATTGCCCTGGATTAGTTGAGAGTTAATCAGGTTTGTCAGGGGTTGCTGGGGTGGCATGGCTTGATCTACTCCACACTGTATCACAAATAAATAAATAGATTCAAAAACCATTTTCATTAAATTGTCAATCTCAACCAATTCTATAGTAGGAGGATATAAAACAAGAGATGCTAATGAAGGGATACAGTATCCAAAATAGAGATATAAAATGGAGTTGGGGCATGTAACAGATCACCCCATTTGATGGCTGGAAAACAATATGATGGGAACCACCTTGGCCGGAAAAGCAAACTGTTTATTCCCCTTCATAGGTGCTACCACACTTGCTGAGTTCCTCCAGCATTTCGTGTGTGTTGTTCAAGATTTCCAGCACTTGTAGAATCACTCGTGTCTGTGATTAGACTTAACTTGATGTTTGGATTTGAGCATTGTCTCTATGGAAAAAAAAAATCGGGCTGAGTGGTGCCACAACAACAACCTCTCACTCAGTGTCAGCAAGACCAAGAAGCTGATTATTGATTTCAGGAAGAGGAAGCCAGAAGCCCAAGAGTCAGTACTCCTTGGGAGATCAAAGGTGGAGGGTCAGCAACTTTAAATTCCTTGGTGTTATCATTTCAGAGCCTCTGTCCTGGGCTAAGCACACAAGTGCATTTATAAAGAAAGCATGGCAGTGTCTCTACTTTCTTACAAGTTTGCAAAGATTCGGCATGACATCTACAACTTTGACAAACATCTATAGGTGTGTGGTTGAAAGTATATTGTCTGGTTACATCACAGCCCGGTAGGGATACACCAATGCCCTTGAATGGAAATCCTACAAAGGGTAGTGGATACAGCCCAGTCCATCATGAGTAAACCCCACCCCACCAGAGACACACCTACATGGAATGCTGTCGAAGGAAAGCAGCATTCTTCATCAAGGACCTCCACCACCCAGGGCACTCTCTCTTCTTGCTGCTGCCATCAGGAAGAAGTGCAGCAGCCTCAGGAACCACACCACCAGGTTCAGGAACAGTTACTACCCCTCAGTCATCAGGCTCTTTTAAAAGAGAGGGGATAAGTTCGCTCAACTTCACTCACCCCATCACTGAATCTTTGGACTCGCTTTCAAGGACTCTTCATTTCATGTATTCAATACCTATTGCTTTTTTTTAATTTGCAGAGTTTGTTGTCTTTTGCACATTGGTTGCCATCCGTCTTGTTGGGTGCAGTCTTACATTGATTCTACTGTGTTTCTTGCAGTTACTGAGTATGCTTCTAAGAAAATGAATCTCAGGATTATATAAGGTGACATATATGTACTTTGATAATAAATTTACTTTTAACTTTGAATATCTGACAAAAAGTAATTTGATTTAGGAGTGAGGAGCATACTTCAAGGAATCTAGTGAAATACAAATATCTCACTTTATCATGAGATGCTTCAAATGAAAGGCCAATTCTGTTAGTAGAAGAAATTATTTAGCAAAACTAGACTAGAAACAGCTGCTTGAAGGCAAATGACTCTTGAAACAATGAGAGGCACTGAAGGAGTAGATTCAAGAAATTCAGGGTGAACATCTTCCTCTAAAGAAGAAGATAGGCCTGTCAAATTCTATATGACCATGCATGATCTATTCTGGTCTCAACCTCTCTTAAGTGCCAATTCCTCATAAATCTCAAATCCGCAAGCTTTCAAATACTTTTGATTTCTTCCTTAAACACATCTATTGATCTGGCTACCACCATCCTCAGGGGCATTGAATTCCAGATTTTCACTACCCTCCATGGTTTATACTGTATCAAGAATTGGGAACTTAAAGCAGCAGAAATTTGCATTACTTTGGGACTGAAATTAAGAGAGAAACTGTTTAACAAGGTAGTTTGAAATGAGTGAATAAGATCAAAGAAAATACAAGGTTACTTATGTACAGAAAGAATGAAAATATATAAAAGTTGATCTGAAAAAAACAGACCATTGTGTGGAGGCAAAGCTAGGAGCTAAAGTTCTCAGAGAACATTGTGCCACTGTCTTCATAAGAAGGATATGGTGCCTGTGTTATTGTCTTTAAAATGGTTAAGCTATTAAGGATTGATGAAATATATACCAGGCTGTTAAAATTCCCATTCAGGGAGGAAATATTAGAAGTTGTGATGACAATTTTCATTCCTCCAAGGCTTTAGGAGTTGGGCAAGGGGACTGAGGATGAATATTTTCTATTTCTTCCTTACATATATTTACTGATCTGGCCTCCACCGCCCTCATTCCAGATTTTCACTACCCTCGAGGAAAACAAATTTCTATGCAACTCAATTTTAAAGGATCAGCCACTTACTTATTTTGTCCCCTTGTCCCCTGGTGGCCCTCCAATTCGTGGAAGTGCTTCAACATCTACTATGTTAAGCTCCTGAGCATCTTATATGTTTGAATAAGGCCCCTACATTCTTCTAAATTCTAAGGACTACAACTCAAGCTGTCTTACCACCCTTGATAGGACAACCCTCATAAAAAAAGGCTTGGTGTATCTTCATTGGACGGCTTCCAATGATACCATATCCTTTTCAGGTAAGAAAACCAAAGTTTTGCAGTATTCCAGATGTGGCCTCACCAGCAACTTGTAAAACTGTAACAAATCATCCCTATTCTTAAATACCAAAATCAATTTCTTCAGGATTTCCCTCTATATCTAGTTAGTAATAAACTCTAAATAAACTCAGTTTTATTAAAAAGAATTGCTTCATAGTTGGAACACAATTGATCCATATAAAACTCACAAGATTTTACAAGGACAAGAATGATGCCCCATCTAACCTGTAGTAGTTAAATGATACAGATGTTCAATTTGTTGTGGAGATGTTACACCCTAAATGTGCATTGATATTGAGATCATATCCTCATTTGATCATTATCTACTTTCCTGGATCAAGAATATGTGTGGCTGCTATCAATGCACCTTTCTGATTAATTTATGCAACTACACTAATTAGTGAAAAAGGAAACAAAAGTAGCATGTTAGTTAATATTACAAAAATAAGCTAGGGGCATAATGGCCACAGGTGGTGATAATTCTCTTAGTTGTTCACAGAGGTGTTCTTGTGCTACAAGTTGAAATGGTTGAAGGTGGGTTTGCTTCAGATAATACAACTCTACAACTGTTTCTATGACACCGATGGAGATGATGCAGAAGGAATTCAGTGAAATTCTCCAGGATCAGAAATTCTAATGAACAGAAAGAGCAGAGACCAAGGTCTACCATAGCACTTTATATATTATTTATTTAGAGATGCATCACAGAGTAGGCCCTTCCCGCCCCTCAAGCCACGCTGCCCTCGCAATGCCTGATTCAACCCTAGCTTAATCACGGGACAATTTACAAGAGAATTTTGAATACAGACAAGATTGTTATGACACACAATGTGGTTGATTTATAAGGCTTTTAAAGAAACAATGTAAATGGCTTTGGAAAGGAGGATGGAATAGTATTCAATAAGAACATAACAACATAAGAAATAGGAGCAGGAGTAGGCCATCCGGCCCATCAAGCCTGCCCCGCCATTCAATAAGATCATGATTGATCTGTCCGTAAACTCAGCTCCATCTACCTGCCTTTTCCCCATAACCCTTAATTCCCTTACTATGTAAAAACCTATCTGTTTCTTAAATATATTTAGTAAGGAAGCCTCAACTGCTTCCCTGGGCAGAGAATTCCACAGATTCACCACTCTCTGGGAAAAACAGTTTCTCCTCAAATCTGTCCTAAATCTTCTCCCCTGAATCTTGAGGCAATGTCCCCTAGTTCTAGTCTCACCTACCAATGGAAACAACTTTCCTACTTCTATCTTATCTATCCCTTTTAAAATTTAGTATGTTTCTATAAGATCCCCTCTCATTCTTCTGAACTCCAGACAGTATAGTCCCAGGCGACTCAATCTCTCCTCATAGGTTAACCCCTTCATCCCTGGAATCAACCTGGTGAACCTCCTCTGCACTGCCTCCAAAGCCAGTACATCCTTCATCAAGTATGGAGGCCAGAACTGCACACAGTACTCCAGGTGCAGCCTCACCATTACCCTGTATAGCTGCAGCACCACCACCCTGCTCTTGAATTCAATCCCTCTAGCAATGAAGGCCAACATTCTGTTTGCCTTCTCCAGAACCTGTTGATCGATCTTTCAGCGAAAAGACGCAGGAACGATAGAACACCACTTGTATTGCCAAGTTTCTCCAATTGAGTTACGAGGGGTAATTGATAAGTTTGTGGCCTAAGGTAGAAGGAGTCATACGTCGAAAGATTGGAGTGACTGGGCTTGTATACGCTGGAATTTAGAAGGCTGAGAAGGGATCTTATTGAAACATATAAGATTGTAAGGGTTTGGACACGCTGGAGGCAGGTAGCATGTTCCCGCTGATGGGTGAGTCCAGAACCAGAGGCCACAGTTTAAGAATAAGGGTAGGCCATTTAGAATGGAGTTGAGGAAAAACTTTTTCACCCAGAGAGTGGTGGATGTATGGAATGCTCTGCCCCAGAAGGCTGTGGAGGCCAAGTCTCTGGATGCTTTCAAGAAAGAGATGGATAGAGCTCTTAAGGATAGCAGAATCAAAGGTTATGGGGATAAGGCAGGAACTGGATACTGATTGTGGATGATCAGCCATGATCACAGTGAATAGCGGTGCTGGCTCAAAGGGCCAAATGGCCTACTCCTGCATCTATTGTCTATTGTCTATTGAGTCAATTTTAGAAAACCTAGCACATTTATTTTTCCTATGTTTACACACTTAGCCCAGCAGTCGTGGAGCATACGGATCCCTTCTTTGTAGAAGTCGGCGTCTTAGACCTCAAGAAAGTGGTCCACAGCAGGGGTGACTGATAAATTTGTAGCCTAAGGTAGAAGGAGATGAGTTATTAACTTCAAACTTTATGCATTTTCACTCAAAGAGTTGAACTGCACATGCATGTAGCGAGAGCTGTAAAACTCATCTCCTTCTACTTTAGGCCACGAACTTATCAATCACCCCTGCTGTGGACCACTTGGAGGTCCAAGATGCTGTCATTACATGCACGTACAGTTCAACTCTTTGAGTGATAATGCAGAAAGTTTGAAGTTAATTACTCATCTCCTTCTACCGTAGGCCACGAACTTATCAATCACCCCTGCTGTGGACCACTTCCACAAAGAAGGGATCCGTATGCTCCACGACCGCTGGATTAAGTGTGTACATGTAGGCGGGGCCTACGTTGAAAAATAAATGTGCTAGGTTTTCTAAAATTGACTTTTTCTACCTTAGGCCACGAACTTATCAATCACCCCTCGTACATCCCTCATACACCACAAGATATTTACCAGAATTAAACACATAAAAATTTGACCTTACAAACTGATCCTAAAATATAACACAGAAACAAACATGAAAAAAATACTAAGGAGGATAAACCAATTGCAAATATACAATCTTACACAGATGCTTATTTGCAACTTTACTGAATAAAAGATGATGCCTTAAAGGCCTAGAATGAAAATACCACAAGAACTAAATGTATGACTCACAGAAATTCAGAGCAGTTCTGGTCGAACCATTTTTTCGCCAGTTCCTCGATCTGGCACAAAATATTCCAAAATGAATAAAGAATTGAGGGGATTTCAAATGGGAGTCACTGCCTTGCTGCTGCTTGTGCATGGGAGGGGGAGCGGGGGGGAGCTTTGGGGTTCTAACATTTTAACTGTCATTCATACTTTGGGACACTCCTCTGTTTTCGTGGATGTTTGAGAAGGAAAAGAATTTCAGGATGTATATTGCATACATTTCTCTGACATTAAAAGTACGTATTGAAACATATTGAAATGTTTTACACCAGAGCTAACAGTACCGCTGACTAAAGCACGTTGACTCATTTTGGTCAAAATGAGAATCAGAGAATTAGTGAACAATGCTACAGACATGCATTAAGGGTTCAGCTGTTGATCTGAATAAGATTCAGCTATATAATCCAAGCAACATCCAAACTGATAAGGAGCAGGTTAAGGATGAGGGTCACAAGGGCAGAGCCTTCTTAATGACTATTTACATAAAACCTGGAATCTAGAAATAGGTTTTGTTTTCTTTTTTAGAATGCTACAATGAATTGCGGGTCCCAGGAAGAGTTTTAAAAAATGGCATAATGGGTGATAGGGTAAAGTTTTTAAAATTTCAAATCAACACAATGCAAAGACAATTGACAGGGCTCTATTTGATTTTTAAAGCAATTTTCTGTCAAAAATATTTTCTCTCAGTGATTCATAATAAGACTGAATGTACTTCAAATAGTGAACTGATGGGTTCCTCAATTCTGCATAATACAAAATTTCTGAAAATAAATACCTCACCTGCTTTCACTGACTCAAGCTAATTTCTCTTTCATCTACCCAAGAATACCTCCATCCTACCATTGCTTACTATATTGAAATATTGTAAGCATTATTTTACATTATGCACATTTTTGGTCACTCAGTTACAGGAAAGGTGTTATTAAGCTGGAAACAGTGTAAAGAAGATTTATGAGAAAGTTGCCAGAATTTCAGGCCATGAGATTACACAGGCTAAGATTTTATTTCTTGGAATGCAGGAGTTTGGAGGGAAGCCTTGTATAGTACAAAATCAGAAGGGTGAAGGCACAATTGTTCCTCCAGCAGGTCATGAGAGCTGAAAGATATAAAAGGAGAGGGACCTGACTGGGGAGGAAGGGAAGGTGACATGGACAGAGCAAAAATGGCATGCAAAGGCTAGTGTGTACATGGAAGGTGCTGCCAGAGAAAGCAGCTAAGGGAGGTAAAATAATGACATTTAAAAGATAATTGGATAAGCGTAAGGAGAGGAGGCTAAATATAGGCAAATGGGACGATCTTAATTGGCCACTTGAATCAGTATGGATGAGTTGGGCTGAAGGACGGTTTCCATGCTATATTACTTCATGACTCTACTGCTCAACTTGGAGACATATAAAATCATGTGACATATAGATAGGTTGACTAGCTAAAGGCTTTTCCCAGGGTAGGGGAGTCTAAAACAGGAAAGCATAAAGGAGAGAGAAAAAGATTTTAAAAGGGACCCAAATGGCAAGCTTTACCACACAGAAGGTAGTTAGCAAATGGAATGAGCTACTAGGCGAAGTGGTGGGGGTGGGGGGGGGGGGAAATCAATTATGACATTTTAAAACTTGTATACAGATGTGTGGGTGGAAAGGTTTAGATGGATATGAGTAAAACAAAGGCAAATGGGACAAGCTTAGTTAGGCAACATGCTTGGCATGAACAGTACGGGCAGAACAGCCTGATTTCTGCAATGTATAGCACTATGGCTCCATACATGAAAGCATATTTTCCTTCAAATATAACTTCAAAAAGCTTACTTGTGTAAATCCAAAATATTGCAAATTAAAACATAATCCTCAAACCTGGTGATAATCCCGTTTTATAATCCACAAATAATCCTGTCGCAAATTCATCTGACAAAAGTATCAATATTATTCATTTACAAAAATGGGTCTATATTGTCTGAATACTAACAATTGCATTAATCTCGCGACTTGTTCTTTGAACTTTGTAAAATATGGCATCTTACGTGACTTGGAAAAGACTATAGATTCAAGCTCCATTTCATTAGTACAAAAAATATAGGTTAATCCCAGGTCGTATTGCAGAGAATGGTATTGCACTGTTGAAGTTACTAATCTTCAAATGTCTACTTAAATTAGCATTCAAGACCATGCTGCTGTGTGAAGAACAGGGTTTTCCCAATTATATTTATTATTAATGAAACATACAAGGGGTAATGTCAGTTAAAAAAAAAAGCACAATTACCAACAAAATAAAAACTACAACAGGCATTGCACAGATCAGGAAAAAGTGTTACAAATTCCTCTATTAAATGAAAACTCTGAATTTTAAATTACTTCAAGTACTGCTGGCTTCTGAGCATATTAAATGGCAACATGTATTATTTATGCCACACATATGTTGCAGAGAGCTGTGGAAATAATTCAAAAATGTGCTATGTAGGGGAAAATAAAACAAGTATCAAAAAGCCTAAACTTAACATCACCTCAGAGGTTTACATGCTAGAAAGCTATCACCTCAAGCTCATGATAAACCATAGAAGTGCCGTGGGGACACATATGCTTGTTTTGGATGCAATCCATTACCAATATTCCAAAAAAGAATTAAAGCATTAACTATCACCTGATTTGTGCCAATTCTCCAGTTTAATGATTTAGAGAGTTTCAATGCAATGCATTCCTTTCCTCATAACCACCTTCTCCTTTTAGATTCCCCTCTTCAAGCATCCCAATGACATTTACCTCTCTTTTCAGAGAGCCAATGGGTTGGGGTGGGGTGGGGTGGGGTGGGTAGGTGAGGATATAGTAGATAACTTAGCAAGTTACAATGACCCGCACTTCATTGCAATCAAAATTCTACAATACAGATTTTGTTTTAAATGGATTCTGTATGTCACACTTGGATGTTCTAATTGGGAAACATTAGTAAAAGTTTGTGCACAAGTGAAGAATTTCAATTAGCCTATGTTTCTTAGACTAACACTACACTTCTTAACTGCTCATAAAGTTTACTTGGCACCTCCACAATTACAGCTGTGTAATTTCAAAGTCTGTGGAATGCAATTTCAATGTACTTGCTGGTTTTCAATAGAGTATGCATCCAAAATTTTAACTGACACAAGGTACTATAGCTTCTTTAACACACTAATGAAATGCCATATAAATCATTCTCTTTCTGGATGCACAAGATTGTCAAATCTGTGTAGATTATGTGTAATCTTTCCAATGCTGTATGTTCAATAGAAGAGCACTGAAAATGATCAAAAGTACTTAATATTAAGGTTGAAAATTGCACCAGTAAGACTGAGCAATGGCCACTAATGCAACTGACTCTCAAATGTATAAATTATGTGGGTTGAGCAATCTGAATGAATTTATGGTTTATTCTGCAGCATGATGAACTAGTGAAAGAAAGATACTATCTTCAAACCTTTCACTTTCCCAATTTAGTTGACTTCAACCAATTTAAGGCTTGGTATGAAGCCAGCCTGGGTCTAAAGACAGAGACTGGTGTTAGCAAACTCAAAGGATATGACCTTAAGAAGCAAATCAAACCTAAAGTATCAAAGTAAATGCCAGTTGTGCTGATAAGCAAACCTTAGTCTCTGAAGCCCATCAAGCCCTGAAAACAGTATGAAACTTCAGGACAGATTGAAGAAGTGGGGCCAGGCCCAAGACCAAAAACTGAACCAATGATTAGCTGATTTAAGCGCTGAGCCAGATTAAAAGGATTAAGGTGGTGAGGCTGAAAGCAAATAATGAATCAGCATTTAGCTCACTACTCTGGGAGGCATGACTTGCTGCAGCGTTGAACTGACTCTGCAGCTGTGGCCTGCAGCCATTAGCAGTTTGTGGATTCACTTTTGGGGACTCTGCAGTTCATTATCCAATCTTTTTTTGCATATTGGATGTTTGATGGTCTTTGTGATGTGGGTTTTTTCATGGTTTCTGTTCCGCTTCTTTGATTTGTGATTGCCTATAAGATGATGGATCTTAACAGTGTATAAGGTAGACATACTTTGATAATTAATGTACTTTGATCTTTGATGAACCATGAGGATTCTCCCTGCAGAGAACAGATTTATGAAGAATAATTAAAAATTAATTGCCTTGCCACCGATAGAATGTTGTTTGGAAGTACATAGATACCAAAAATCTCAAGTACAATTTAAAGTTCCTCTAAAATTACACGACATTGTGATAATGACACAAACTATCAGAAGACAAGTTTAGGACTTGTGTTAGTGAGCATAACCCCTGAATCTGTACCATACAGGATCTTGACAGATCTTGACAGATGGGATGTGGAGAGCATGTTTTCGTTTGTGTGAGAGTCTAGAATTAGGCTTACCATTTTAAAATAGGTGATCTCCCATTTAGTTAAATGGTCACCACAAGTCTTTATAACAACATTTGTCATAAGACAACAGAAGCAGAGTTTTTGAATGTTCTTAAGGCAGAGATTGATTCTTGATAACTAAGGGGGTGAAAGATTATACAAGACTGAAAATTACAGTCTGCTTTTTCTCACCAGTATTAGTATCCTTTATTCTTGTGAGAGCTTCAATATTGAGAGTGGAGCTGCATTCAGTGAGTGACCAAGGCCAGTGAATATTCATTGAAAAATAATCAAAAATAGCTAACAAACTGTAATGATCTAAAACTGTCCTGACATTGAAATCAGCTAATTTTGATCATTTGTAATTGGAAACAATCCAAGACATATAATTGTATTTTAACTTATTAAAAATGTGTCAGTCACTAATGCAATTTGTAGATGCTTTGAAGCAAAATAACTATACCAGTATAACTTTTATTAAAAACAATACTTATTTCATGAAGAGGAATGTATTATCAAGGCTCTTTAATTCTCTGTTAATGCCTTATGAATTCTAGCATTCGGGTTACAGTTAATCCTATAGTGCTTATGTTACCGCAGTGGTAACCAAGGGGCCTCAATTTATAACCCACTCAGCTGAAGCTTATTTGTCAATGGATCTCAACCACAAGGGCACCAGATGATGCATGTTCATCCTGATCCCTCAACACCACCTCTTTCATCAAGAAAGTCCAGCAGCATTTCCATGTCCTGAGGAGATTGAGGCGAGTGAGGCCCCCTCCCACCTCATTCTAATCAATTTTTACAGGAGCATCATCCAGCGTGTCCTGACCAGCTGCACCACTGTTGGGTATGGGAATTTCAAGGCAGCTGACTACAAGTCCCAACAAAGGATTATGAGGTCTGCTGAGAGGATTATCAGGGTCTCTCTTCCACCCATCAGAGATATTTGTCTGGAGTGCTGCGTATGCAGACCGTTTAGCATTGTTAATGATCCCTCTCATCCGTTCAACAATTTCTTTGACCCCCTACCATCATGAAGGAGGTACTGTGGCATTAGGACAAAGACTATTTGGATGGGAAACAGCTTCTTCCCCCAAGCCATAAGACTACTGAACCACCTGCCACCATCTGGATCTCACCACGTAAGAAGTGCCAGTGGCATTATACTGTTTACTTTTTAAAGTTGTTTTGTAAATGCACCTTATTATTTGTTAGCTTATTTGTTGAAATAATATTTTGTGTATTCTGTGTGAGTTATATGTACTGTGTTGTGCGCCTTGGTCCAGAGGAACATTGTTTCGTTTGATGGTATACATGTGTCTGGTTCAATGACAATAAACTGATCACCAAAGAGGACCTCATCCCTTCAGGGACAGAGGAGTTATATTATTTTTATAAACACATGAGATTCTGCAGATCCTAGAAATCTTGAAACACACACAAAGTGCTGGTGGAACTCAGCAAGTCAGACAACATCTATGAAGGGAATGGCTTCTTCCCCCTTCCTTTCCAGTCCTTATGAAGGATATCGGCCCAAAATGTCAACTGTTTATTCTCCTCCATAGATGCTGTCTGACTTGCTGAGTTCCTTTAGGACTTTGTGTGTGATACTCTGATCATAACCTCTCCAAGCAGCTATGCCTTTGCAAAGTAAGGTTTATTAAGGCAATTGTCAGAATTCTGCAAACTTCCATGGCTGAAATAACAGGCACACTTATGTTTGGATTACTATGACAATCAAGGTCACATTCACATTCAAATTCCTAGCCTCAAGAAAATGCTGTAAGATTGATTAATGTTTTGTATTCCAGTTTTTATGCACACTGCAGCAGTAATGATGTTAATACCCAATAATCTGGAATAATCTTTTTTGTATCCTTCAACACAGTCTATGAATGCCTGTACTTTTGGGGAAGACTTCAATGTTGACAAATGCCCAATCAGCTCTACCTCTGCCTGTGGCTGAAAATAATCTCCTCTCATTGATTGTGGAGCCTGGATGACCTCCCTAATGCAGCAATGAATAGCACATTGTGAGACATGGTTGAAATCACGATCATCAATAATCTGGAATGGTCCATTTCTCAACAGTCCAAGAACCCATGAACACTACCTCACTATTTTTTTCTCATTTTGCACTACTAATTTATTTTTTTATATTTATTATCGTAGCTTACAGTCTTAAGTATTGCACTGCTGCAAAACAACAAATTTCACAACACAAGTCAGTGATAATAAAAGTAATTCTGATATGATCATAAGGCTGGGAACTGTGATTTTGACCTCCAAGAACAAAACAGTTCAGTTAAAACTAAGAGGTGTTATTTGCTATTAAGAAATATCACATATCTCAGTAAGATCTGAAGAATGCAGTTTTAGTGTTGGCCCTTTAAGTGGAATGGCTTCAGGGAAACGGAACTTGTAAAACCTAGTTGTTCTGTAACTAAGTAGGAACTATAGTTTTTCAGACTAGTTAGGTTCAAAATATCACTACAAATGAATGTTGTGTGTTACACGAACTGTTGATATCATTGGGGAAGTTTTGGGCTAGGAAGAAAGATCAAAAATTGCAACACAAAACAAGAAAACAACTTCTTGTTATTGCACAGGCATTCAGAAATTACTTTGCAACAGATTAACTTGACATTCAACAGGACAGCACCATATACTTGTGAATTGTGCAAACAAATGGCTAGCCAAGGTTTTTCTACTTCATTGGTTGCTTACTACTAAATTCAAACAGCTAAGCACAGCTATTTTCTGAGGATGCCAAGTAATAGAATTAGCATGAAATGCAGGTGGGAGAGGAGGAAGAGTAGGTAGACAACTACACTCAGTACATGGCAATGGAAAATCCAAATGGCAGGTGATATAGAAAGGAGATGTTATCTGGACAAGCTGTTCGAGATTGGCTAACTGTCCACATATTCTCATTACCTCATTAATATAATGGCCTTCAGGACATTCAAAAGTATTGGCCAGATTTTTGTAGTTTTTGCAGGAAATTCATTCACTGTCAGCCAATATCAGCAAGCTGGCCGCAAATCATTGCATTGTTTAGCTTTTAGTTCGTGATTAGAGGCTTTGACCACGTCTCTGTAGCAGCCACAGCATTCTTATATTCTTCACTTGCAGACTACAGAAACATCTGAAAGATATTCTTAAAATTCCAGAAGTGCTTAATACCTGAACACAAGGTTTATCTTTTTGTGTTTCTAGTCTCTGTCAATGTATGCATAATCACTGTGCTAGGCATCCAGCGATAGATCAAACATAACAACATTGAACAAAAGTGTTTACTTCCCTCAAATACATCAACCAACCTTGTGATGGTTGCTCCCAATATCAGGCCATATTAGCAACAACCAAGTCTGGTAGTACTCTCCACTTACTGAAATAGATCTTCCATTAATCATCCTTGCACATTTCAATTGAGTACCATATTCAGAGGTTTAAAGTCAACAGATTTAATAGATGTGTTGCCGGGATTAAATTCAAAACTTAAGCAGCAGCCAAGAAGTATGTTATAATGTTACTGTAAATGCAATTAGAGTTAATGCCATGAAGCATATTGTCCAAATGCTAATAGTTTCAACTTTAACTTATTTCACCCAAGTAATTGCATAGTAAATTTAAAAGGTTAAGTTGCAAGACCAATGTTGACTTTCCTTTTCTGAAGTGTAATTTGGAGTTTCACAAATCAACCAGGTTTTATACTCCAAATCCGGCAAGGAAAATTAGAATATGATACATACTCATCATTGTTACCCATCTGCCAAACGTGGTCCCAATAATGGAAATGAACCTACTTTGGTGATTCTTGGGCACCCCTATGATTGCTGCCTGCTTAAAGCAGGTGAATACCTCTAACTGCCAAAGCAAAAGGTTGAAGATGCCGGTAAACACTCCAGTCAATTGATTAGCACAGGCCTTCAGTATTCAGCCAGGTACATTGTCTGAATTCACACTCCTACAGTTTGCTCTAATGTCAGCCTTAGAGTCTGAGATCATAGGGTCACCGAGGGGCTGTTGGGGGTTTGTGGAGGTGCTTCCATATTCTGTCTTTCAAAGCAAGTATAAAAGGCATTTAGCTCACCTGTATGTTATGCCATGTATGTTTCTTGGTTTTACTTTGTAGGAAGCAATGGCATTCAAGCCCTGCCACAGTTGTCGAGCCTCCATCTGTAATTCAAGTTTAGTCTGGAGTTGCCACTTGGCACATGAAATGGCCTTCCACAGGTCACTATAGCATATTCATTCATCTCCTCAGATAAGTCCTGAACATTGTTCAGTCCACCATATGAAAGTAGTCCTTTTGCCACTCCTGTCTCCTGTGACTACTTCCTTGTTGTCCTTACCTCTGGTGCCTTGCTTTTTGCCTATATCCAGGCAGTAGGAGGACAGCTAACCTGTCAGATTTGCTGAAGTAAAGTTGCGAGATGGAACAGTAGGCATTCCTGAAGGCAGTGTAACCATGGCTGAATATGTTGAGGCCTCTGGCACTGTAGGTGATATGCTGTTCGTAGTTGGGCAGGGATTTCTTCAAGCTAGTGTAAATCCCCAGAAAGGATATAAAAAGGATCAGGGTAGGCAGTTTCCTATTTGTTAATCATGACACTCAATGCATTGAGTGCTAGCTTGACATCTGCCTTTGGCAGAATGTAAACTGCAGTAAGGATCATGGCTGAGAACTCTTTCAGTAAGCAGAATGGTCAGCACTTAATCATCAGATGTTCTAGGCTAGAACAGGAGTGAGACAATATTGCAACGTATGAGCAGCACAGAGTTTTTCCACTTGCACAGCACCTTCTACGTACTGTAACATTGTACTCTGCATTCTGTTACTGTTTTACGTTGTACTACCTAATGTGTTGATATAATAAATTGATCTGCATGGATGGTATGCAAGACAAGTTCTTCACTGTACGTCAGTATCTGTGACAATAATAAACCAATTTACCAATTTATCCATACTGGTCTGCTCCCAAACATTTCTCTCTTGTGACTCTATTGGACTCCTCTAAGACAGTGAGAGCACTGTCCCTGGAGGTGTAGCCACAATCAGTTTTCCTTAACTCCTGCCTGACTGCAGCCTGTAAGTGTCAGCTACATCACTTTGTGCAACAGAATCTCTTAAAACTTATGCCCTACCATAATAATGCATATATCTGAACTAGTGCCCAGTTTAGAACCGTACTGGCCTTTCGGCCCAGAATGTTGCACCAACCTTTTAACCTTCTCCAAGATCAATCTAACCCTTCATTCCCATATAGCAATCCATTTGCCTTTCATCAATGTACCTATCTAAGAATCTCTTAAGTATTCATAACGACCTGCTTCTACCACCACCACATAAGTGTGTTCCATGCACTTACCATTTTGATGAATGAAATTAACTGTTACACATCACAGTGCGTTAAAAACCTATCTCTGACATTCTCCCCTATACTTTCCTTTAATCGTCTTAAAAGCACAACCTCTCATAGCTATTGCTGCCTTTGGGAAAAAGGCACTGGCTGTCCACTCTACCTATATTCTCATTTACATTTACTTCTTTTTCCAGAGTGCTGACATCCCAAGAAAGACTTTCATTGTTGTCCATTCTTAACTGCCCTCACAAAGTTGACAGTGAGCCATCTCCTTGAACCTCTGCAAGTCTTCCGATGACATATATTACTATCATGGAGCTACTGGATCAGGAACTTGAGGATGTAGATCCAGTAATGATGAAAGAGCAGCAAATTTCTTCCACATCAAGATGAGGGTAAGACTTGGAGGAAACCTGTCAACAATGGTGTTCCAATGTACCTGTGGTTCTTGACCAAGTTCTCCCTTAATGTTAGGATTTCTTAATCTACTACACACTCTAGAGGTTGCAGAAATATTTCAGTGAGTCACTGCATGTTATGCATGATATACACACTGCAGACAGAGCAGATTAATGGTGGGGAGAATCAATTGGACCTGCTCTGGTGTATGAGGTGCCAATTGAGTTTGCTATTAGATCCCACATAGTGCGAAGGCTCATGTGTAGTTGCAAGGGCACACAAGCAGGAAAAGTATCCTATCACATACATGACTTGTACCCTGAGGATGGTGAAATTACTTTGAGGTGTCAGGTGAGTGAATCATCACACATAGCTTTTGACATGTTCTTGTAGACAAAGTATATAGGTGGCTGGCTCATTTAAGTTTCATACTATGGTGAACCCACCCAAATGTTAATGGTGGGAACCCAATGGTGGGCAATGGCTTTGAACATCAAAAGTAGGGGGTTAGATTTTCCCCTATTGCTGTTAATGATGGTTTGGCACGTGGCTTGAGTGCGCCTTGACAATTCTCAACCCATATCAGAATACTGTACAGGATTTGCAGCATGCAGGCATGGATGGCTTTATTTTCTACTGAGAGATTTTGATTCTGAATGGAATTAAACACACTGCAATCATCAGCAAACATCACCAGTTTTGAAGAAAGGTCAATGCAAAAGATAGCTAAACCTCAGAATCTCTCCTGAGGAGCTACTTAAATAATGTCCTGGAGCTGAGTTATTTGATGTTTAATTACCAAAATCATCTCCAAAATACAATGCATGACCTTAACCATTCGAGTGTTTTTATGCCATGATGTTCGCTGACATCAGCTTTGACAGGGGTTCCAAAGATATCTGACTTGATCAAATGCTGTTCTGATATCAATACTTATTCTCACTTTACGTCTTGAATCCACCTTCTTAGTTCAGCTGTGGATATGGTTCTACGAGGTCTAGAGTCTAATGGTCCAGCAAAAACCCTAAATAAGCTTCAGAGAGCCGCATGACAAGAGTGCTGATAAATCTTCTTTACTTGGTTAATGATTAAGAGTGCAATGGTTAGATGGTAATTGTCCTTTGTATGGAAAATGCATTTGTGGGAAATTTTCCATATTGGTGGGTACGTAGATACTGGTGTTATACAAATACAAGAGCAGTTTGAGAAAAAGAATGGCTGAACATGCCTTTGACACTGAAGCTAGGTTGCTGTCTGATACTTCAATCTTTTCTGTACCCAGTGTTCTCAGTTATTTCTTGACACTATGGAATGAATTGAAATGTATCAAGACTGGTTTCTGTTATGACAGGTCTCTCATGAGAGAAGTAAGATAAGTCACTCATTCAGCATTATGGTTGAACGTGGTTACAAAAACAGTCGGTTTTGGCACTCACATTTGGGTCACTGCTGGCACTGAAAGTAGGGATATTCTAAGAGGTTCTTCTACTCTTTAGCCATTTAATTGCTCATTCATAACTGGATACTACTGGATTACACAACTTTGATCCAAATCCTTATCGTGGATTCACATAGTTTTGTCTGCTCTTTTGTTGCAGCACTGCCAGGTTGGAACATCCTTTTTTAACATGGCTTTCTGAAACACCTCCAAAATAGGGCTGATCCCTGGTGTTACTATAACCACAGATTGTATGCTGCGCCAAGAGATTACAAATTGTGCTTGAGTCCAAATCCATAGCTACTGATGTCCCACTGTTTTTCATTGGAAGCTAACCTTTGAGCTGCCAGGTTTGTTCAGGCATAAAAATTATCGAGGAAATTTCCTAGTCTAATATAATGAAACTTCATGAAGTTTTGAATCAACATTGAGTACTCTAACTGCCACTCCTTCACACCTGCATACCATTCCAATATCATTCCCCGTAGGTCCATCTTGCCAGTAAATAGATACTTAGCCATTGTGCTGGTGAAGTCTGCAGGGCATAATCCCGTGATTAAGATTATTCAAGATTGTTGCTCGATTAGTTGTGAACAAATCTTTCAAATTTGGCACCAATTCTTACATTTGTGAGGTGGAGTTTTTACAATCAGAGGAGGTGGAACCAACTTTTCCATGTCCAGATTTAATGCTGAAGTCAATATGGTTGACTGCATAGTTTAATTCTTGTTCAAAATTCCTAGAGGTATGCCAGGTCATTTCAGAAGGTTCATGGGAGTCAACTACATTGCTGTAGGACTGGGATCTTATATATGCTAAACTGAGGTAGGTATGATGATTTTGCTCCTTGAAAGACATGAATTAACCAGATGGGTTTTGATGATAACCTGGTATTAGAAGGTCTCAGTTATTGAGATCTCTTTAAAAATTTAATTGCCAATTATTAATTGAATATAAATTACTTGGTTGTTGAAATGGAATTTGAAATTCCGTCTTAGTTACAACACAAAGTCGTTTAATACCCTTCTGCCCCATACAACCATTAGTTCACCATATTCAGAATCCTTTTGTTATACTCAATCTATCACTAGATGCCAAGCACAGTGATTATGCCTACATTGACAGAGACTACAAATACAAAAAGATAAACCTTGTGTTCGGGTATTATGCACTTTTGCAATTTTAAGAATATCCTCTTCCTGCTCCTTCTCCATATGGATCTCTGGAAGTGATCTATTTTCCCCTGGAGAGCCTGAAATGATGAGTACAGAACCAATAGCACAACAATACCCAGCATTGTCTCTCTATGGAAAGTGCTCTGCATCCATTCTAGACAGGGCAGTCATTTTAATAAGGGTATGAGGAAAACTTTAAAAATATTTAGTAAGTTGGTCATGCCACCAGTACCAAAAGAAAGGACCACCAGGAAGTGCAGTAAGATAGTGCAGGTATCCTTGTCTGGCCATTTCCCATCATACAAGTAAATGAAGACAGCAAGAGCTGCCATGTTTAGGCACTGCGATTGGCTCTGAAGCACAGTGAAGAAGAGAATCCTCTAGGCAAGTAGTAATGGTGGGGGATTTATTAGGGAGAGGAACAGACCGGCACTTCTGACACTCCAGCACTGTATGTTGCTTTCCTGATACAATGGTCAGAGAAATTTCAGATTAGGTACATAACATTCTAAAGGGGAATGACAAGCATACATTGGTACCTATGGCACAGGTAGAAACAGTTATGATGTCATGCAAAGTGAGTTTAGGGAGTTGGGCAGAAGGTTAAAAAGCATGACTTCCAGGGTTGTAATCTCAGGGTTACTGCATGTGCCACTCACGCACAAGAGTAGAAATAAGAGGAAGAACTGCAGAGTTGGTACAGGAGAGAGGGCTTTAAGTACCTGGATCATTGGCATTGCTTCTGGAGTGGGTGGGACCCGTACAAGGACAGATTGCATCTAAACTAGAAGGAAACCAATACCTTTTTGCTGTGGTTTGCTCACACTACTCAAGAGGGTTTAAACTGATTAGCAGAGGGTGACATGCAAAGGCGTAGCAAAGTACTGTAGGTGAAGAGAAACATGTACAGGATAAATCAAGCCCAAGGGGCAGAGCAGAGTCCTGCTGAAGGGTTTCGGCCTGAAACATCGACTGTACTCTTTTCCATAGATGCTGCCTGGCCTGCTGAGTAAACTCCAGCATTTTGTGTGTGTTGTTGAGACAGAGGCAGGTTAGGGACCAGAGGAAGACTAGCAGGTTCAACTGCATTTACTTCAAGGAAACTCTGGTTTCTAAGATTAGCATCTGAGAATATGGATAATCATTTAACATTACCGTATGATGTTACTGCAAACACTGCAACAAGGTGAAGGAAGGGAACTGGCAGCTTCATGTTTCAGTGTATAGAAGCTTTTTATATATACATATATATATATGACAGAGGGGAATGGAGAATCACACTACTGATTAGGGAGAACATAACAACAATGTTTAAAGAGGACAGGTTGGAGGGATGGCCCAATGAAGCCATTTGGGTTAAAGAAGAAATAAGAGAGGGACAATCACCTCTCTAGACCTATGCTATAACCCGGCCAATAATTAGGAATCAGAGAACAGATATGTACGCAAATTGCAGAAAAAGTAATGGAGAATTTTAATTTCCCTAATATTGACTGGTATGCCTTAATGCAAGGGGCTTAGATGGGGCTGAATTTGTTAAAGGTTTTTTTTTGAGACAATATATATATAGAATCAGAACAACATTTTTGAGGAATATGGAGTGTACAGGAGAGAAATTATGAAAGAAATTAGGAGGAAAAGGGGGGCACAAAATTGGGTGGCACAGTAGCATAATAGTTAGTGCTATTAAGAGCTAGTGACTCAGGTTCAATTCCCACTGCTATCTCTAAGGAATTTGTACGTTCTCCCCATGAGCATGTGAGTTTTCTCTGGGTGCTCAGGTTTCATTCCACATTCCAAAGATGTATGATCAGTAAGTAATTCGTCACATGGGTGCAATTGGGCAGTGTGAGCTTGTTGGGACAGAGGGCACATTACCATGCTATCTCTCTAAATAAATAAATATTCCAGGCAAGCAAGATCAAGGAGAATCCAAACACATTCTATTAGTAACCAGGTGGATCCCCAAAGGGTCCAAAGGAGTAATCTATGCATGGGGCCAAGTGATATAGACAGGGATCGAAATTAACATTAACAAGAGAAAATCTGCAGATGCTGGAAATCCAAAGTAACACAAACAAAATGCAGGAGGAACTCAGCAGGCCAGACAGTATCTATGGAAAAGAGTAAACAGTCAACGTTTTGGGCTGAGTCCTGATGAAGGGTCTCAGCCTGAAATGTCACTGATTACTCTTTTCCATAGACGCTGCTTGGCCTGCTGAGTTCCTCCAGCATTTTGTGTAAGATGCTCTATATGAACATTTCTTGCATGTATTCATCAAGGAGTAAGTCATGAAAGGCAAAGAGTTCAAAGATGGGCATATGAATAGCTGGATGTGGTCAGTATTAAGGTAGAGGTGTTAGAAGACATGAGGCACATAAGAGTTGATAAATCCCCAGGGCTGAATGAGATCTTTTCCACGTTGCAACAGAAAGCATAGAAGGTGTTAGTTAGAGCTCTGATGGGGATTTATGCATCTTTGTTTCACCAAATGAGGTGCCAGAAGACTAGAGTACTGGAGTAAGACTATACTGTACTAGAGTACTGGAGGAAGACTAACAGTATTCCTTTATGTAAGGAGGGCAGCAGGAATAAACATGATAATTAGAAGCCGATGAGCCTTATGTCAGTGGTAACAAAATAATTGTAGAAAGTCTCAAGGGGTAGGAGTTACGTATATTTGGATAGACTGGAGCTACTCATGGCTTTGTGCAGGGGTTATGCTATACCACTAATTTGACTGTGTTTTTCTATAAGGTAACTAAGAAGACTGATGAAGACAGGGCTGTAGATATTGTCCACATTGATTTTGGTAAACAATTGACAAGGTTCCCAGGTTAAGGCACATTGGATCCAAGGCAAGCTGGCTAATTAGATCCAAAATTGGCTGGTTGATTGAAGGTGTTTTTTTTTTGATCGGCAGCCTGTGACTAATGGTGTACCACAGGAAATGGTACTGGGATCTTGATATTTATGATATATATTAATAACTTGGATGTGAATTAAGAGGTATGATTAGTAAGTTTTCAGGGATTAGTGTAGATCAACAAGCCAAAGAACCACCCTGTGCTGTACAACTCCATAAGACAAATTGTGGAAGCAGCATAAAATACGTGGAAGCCATGGAGACTATGTTCCTCTGCTACTGACCGTGGGGCAGGCAGCTTGGTTACCCCAAAGCCCTTTATGAAGATACTTTCTACCAGACCAGTGTATCTTTGAATGCAGTGAAAGTTAGTGATTTTGTACGACCTTACTCTGTAGGACAATTAATGAAATACACAATTGACTTGGTTGAACTCTTCATTGAATGCGTTTGCTACTGTCATCATCTAGCTGTCAGCAAGTCTGGCATAGATGAAAGGGAAAGAGCAAATGAGATCATTTATGTTCATGCCTCTTTGGCAGCCTACAAAACCAGCACTAAGACAAAGTGCTGCATTGTGTGAAGAGCATATGAACCTTCAGATAGATAGCCTTGTTTTTGCCCAGAATATTGGACAAGACAAGGGGAAAACCTTTCTGATCCAAAAACCTGACAGGATCTTTAAAATCTACTGAACAAACCAAATCATGATGAAATCTGATGGAAGGTCAATGACCTGAAACATTAATTCTGCTAAGCAATTCCAGCATTTTCTGTTTCTATTAAAGCCAAATTGAGTTTCTGCTTAACGTTCCACATGAAAGATAGAACCTAAATCAGCACGTGGCATCTCTAAACTAGATTGGAAATGCAGATTGTGTGCTTAGACCCAGCAATGGCACTTTAATCAAATTCAGACATCAAATTACTAAGAATGCTAACAAGTGATCCACATTGCTATTGCATAAATAACATTTTTTATTCCCATAAAAGGAAACCACAGACAAAACAAAGGGTTTAACAAGCCAAAGAAGAAAAATACTCGACTCTTAACAACTGTGACACCTTACATTATGGATAAATGTCAACACGGACTGCTTGAAATAAATCAGTTGTTTCTGTGATATAATTTTCATCTATTGTTTGAGAATAATAACATCAGAACATACATTTTGAATGAAGGACAAAACACAGTCTCTTGCAGTCACCTACCCTACAGTAAGCATTTAATTCATTCACGTAGAGAATTAATTTTAATTCTATAGATCCACTCACAGCTTCAAAATGAATTTATGTAACTAAATTCTGTACAAGCATTTTCACTACAAAACTAAGAAAGTAGATAGCCAATTTGGGCACAGCGAGGTCCCAATATGAATAAATAGTCTCTTTTGCTGGAATTGGTTGAGACACATATTATCAGGATAACCTCTTTCATTCAGCATTGGCCATATTACTATAGATTTGTCTAAAACTCAACCAGACATTTTTTAATTGCAGCTATGTACATTTTTGGGGATACTTCAGTTGTTTTCTTCTGAAGGCATTAACTATTGTTGAGATACAATTCTAATGGTTCAGTACCCTGTTTACAACACATGACCTTGCCCTGGTCTGCAAGGAACAGCAAGCATTCAAAAAAATAGAAAGCACCACAGTAAACCAATTCCTTTGCTCATTAGATTTCCAGCAAGAGTACAGGATAATGAGTTTTCTACTCTCTCAGCCACAACTTCAGGACCCATTTTATTCTATTTATTATCAGTAACTGATCCCTCTGTATATCAAAATACTACTGAAGTATGACTTCACATTTTTTGTTTCTTTTGTTTTTATTTCAATCTTCTCACTAGTTGACAGTTTTCATTTTACAAAGATCCAATAGTGGAAAAAAATTGAGGTCTAACCTTTCTGGTCAAAGAGAGAATTTAGAACAATTTTAAATACTATTGCTTACCAGGTATGAATATCCATTGCAAAACAGATGATCATACACATCTCACCTCTTCTTACCTGCCTGTCACCACCCCAGGTGCTGCCCCTTCTTCCCTTTCTCCCATGGTCTACTCTCTTCTCCTATCAGATTCCCTCGTCTCCAGCTCTTTACCTTTCCCACCCACTTGGCTTCACTTGTCATTGTCTAGCTATCCACCTTTCCCTCCCCACACTGGTGTCTTCCCCCTTCCTCTCCAGTCCTGAAGAAGAGTCTCGGCCTGAAATGTCAACTGTTTATTCATTTCCATCGATGCTGCCTGACCTACTGAGTTCCTCCGGCATTTAGTGTGTGTATGTTGCTTTGGATTTCCTGCAGAATTTCTTGTGTTTACAATGACACATATTATTTTCTCTACTAAAGTCTTCAATTTTCCATTAAATTTTAGTACAAGGTTAAAGGACATGACTGGTGAAAAACATCAAGAGCTTATCTTCTCTGGTTTATGTAAGCATCCACTGATTCTGTTCCATTGTTCATCTTTCAGCTTTACATTCACCCTGCCTTGTCAGAATATAAGAAATAGACATCGAACCTACTTACCATTCAACATGATCACAACAAAGTTCCTACTTCAGCTCCTTGTTTCTGTCCTAATTCCATTACCGTCAATTCTTTCAATATTAAAAAATCTCAAAACTATTAGTTTTGGTTGTGAGTTTCCAGTCTATCATTCTCAATTTTAACTATTGCCAGTCTATCATTCTCAGTTGTAATGGTCAAAAATTCCAAAGATGACATTTCTCTGCTTGGTCAAAATGTTCTTTCCTACTTTCAGATAATACATTATATTTTTAAATTTAAATGCACCTGAAGCAACTGGTATACCCATGTTTAAATTCATATCAATGGCAACCTTTCTGCCCTCACTCACTACAAAGTGAAACTATTCCATTCATATCCATGTTATCACTTATGATACTCAATAGGGCAGAACTTGAATAGTTTCAAATTTGGCTAAAAGCTTTTATTTATTTCTTCATTTTATGCTTATTTTGTTTACTGTTGATGTGACACATGTATCAAGTTCCTCTTGCACTGTACGAAGAAACCTTTGAATCTGTTTGAAGCTGGCATATTCAAAGAGCAGAAACTGCGTACACTGCTGACTGATTAGTGTGCAAGTCTGAAGAATTCCTGGTAAAAGTTTTGGGTGCTTTCAGATAAGCCATTCTAAAGCTCATTAGTTTCCTGCAGATCAGTTTTCCTTATAACTGATACAGTGACACTTCTTAGAAGGCAGAAATATTTCTTTATCTCACGCTCCTTGATTTCCACACTATTATCAAATACAGATAAACTCCCTACTTACTTTCTCTTTTACCCTTGCCTTTTAAAATGTTCACCGAATAACAACTTGTATTCATCAATCACAATAACAAATCTATTACCATAACCAAACCTATCATTTAAATGAGATATTAAACCAAGGACCAGTCAGTACTAGGGTGAGTATAAAAGATACAATGCTGTAATTTTGAAGAGCAGCAGGGGAGCTCTCACTATTTTCAATTATCTTTTCCTCAATCTTCAAACCAGATTAACTGATCGTTATCACATTGTTATTCACTGGAATTTGGAACTATTTATTCCCACATTTTGAAAACTACAGCATTAAACTTTTGAAAAGGTTTTTACCCATTATGTAATTTAGAAATTATGTAATGGAAGGAACTAAATAAATGCAAGTTTTCTTTTCATATTCTATTTTCTACTTCACATTAACAGTCATAAGGTGTTTACTATGACATTTATTTTTAGAAGCTTTTTTCAAGAAAAACTGCTTGTTCCACAAGTAGTCGAATCACAAAGAGAAAATCTGCAGATGTTGGAAATCCAAGCAACACACACAAAATCTGGAGAAACACAGAAGGCCAGGCAGCATCTATGGAAAAGAGAATGTTAACTACTGTTTTCCATAGATGCTGCCTGGCCTGCTGAGTTCCTCCAGCATTATTTGTGTGTTGTTCCATAAGTAGAATGGTCAAAAAGGAAGATTTCCAGAAAACATTACAGTATACAACAATGTAAATTGTAAAATGCTGAATTTTATATCCAGTGATTATCAATTTATTTGTAAATCAGTGAGCACATTGCTTACAGCGTGCTATTATTACACCCTGATTTAGGTACATGATTTTTTTCCCCCACTCATTGTACTATTGTAATTTAATCACTCTATTACTCATTGCTCATTATAAATCAGTTTTTGAAAGCATCCTAAAGCCAACAACCTGCAAAGCTCTGTGAAATATTTTTGGTTAATCCAATCTAAGCTCAATAACAATAATACACACAATCATGCATAAATATATACGTATACATACACACACACACAATCACTCATATATGTACGTATGTATGTGTATTATATATACACACTCAGCACAAATTATATACAAAATAAATAAGGAAAATTGCTACAGTACAAGATAACAGCAGATGGAGAGAATATTACCTTGCAGTTGAGCTATATTGTTAAGATTTTACATTAACAAATAGTATAAAATGTAGTAAATTATTCTATTCTCATCTGGAGAGTATAATTGCAAAATATGGGACAATAAATTGTAAGGAAAAGTTTTCATATTCAACACATCTACATTTCTGAAATAGTGCTGAATGCACTTCATTGTGAATACAATTTAACATTAATTACTTAGTCATTGTTCTGTGCTTAGATTTAGGAATGTGTTATGGGAAAACTACTGGAAGAGGGCTTTCCTCCACAGATAGTCAAATACTAATACTTCTCATTTGAATATAGTTTGAAGATGACAAGAATGAGATATTTGAGCAGCCAGAAAGTCATTACCAGGTGCATTAAATGATAATGATCATCAACCACTGGGAAATGCCTGCAGCGATCACCAGCAACTTTCTGAAAGTTTAATTAAGCAGCTGTGCACTTTAATTGCTTAACTCAAATGGAACTCTGACTCAAAACAAGAAAAAAGAGCAGAAATTAATGTTAACCTTTAGACTTTCTCAGGATCCTTCAAATGCCAAATAAGTAAGGACTACAAACCGTAAATCATTCATCCATAAGATGATTTGAAGTTACTCCAAAGTCACTGAGTCCTAGCCAGGGTGGCACTAATGGTACTATAACTACCTTCATTGTCTATGGGATAGAGAAATTGAAAAAAAAAGTCAGGATTCAAGTTCCTGATTGTTACTAAGCAATGTCTGCTACAAAGTGCACACTATCCTGATCCTTACCTGTACTTGAATAGTTTGATGATTTTAATATTTTCTAAATTTGCAGCTTTACCTTGCAAGGATTATAGGATTACTCATTCTGGTAAAATCACAGGCACCAAAAGAATCATGCTTTCATGAGTCCAAAGGAAAAAAAATAGGAAAGGAAAGGAGGACATTTTTGTTACGATCATCACCTTATTATTGAAAGAGAATTGCAAAACACGTTGTAAAAGATTATAAGAATATTACTATACAGTGGCATGCAAAAGTTTGGGCACCCCGATCAAAATTTCTGTTACTGTGAATATCTAAGCGAGTAGAAGATGAACTGATTTCCAAAAGGCATAAAGTTAAAGATGACACATTTCTTTAATATTTTAAGCAAGAAAACTTTTTTATTTCCACCTTTTACAGTTTCAAAATAACAAAAAAGGAAAAGGGCCTGAAGCGAAAGTTTGGGCACCCTGCATGGCAGTACTTAGTAACATCCCCTTTGGCAAGTATCACAGCTTGTAAACGATTTTGTAGCCAGCTAAAAGTCTTTCAATTCTTGCTTGGAGGATTTTCGCCCATTCTTCTTTGCAAAAGGCTTCTAGTTCTGGGGAGATGCTTGGGCCGTCTTGCACGCACTGCTCTTTTGCGGTCGATCCACAGATTCTTGATGATGTTTAGGTCAGGGGACTGCGAGGGCCATGGAAAAATCTTCAGCTTGCGCCTCTTGAGGTAGTCCGTTGTGGATTTTGGGGTGTGTTTAGGTTCATTATCCTGTTGTAGAAGCCATCCTCTTTTCATCTTCAGCTTTTTTACAGACGGTGTGGTGTTTGCTTCCAAAATTTGCTGGTATTTAATTGAATTCATTCTTCCCTCTACCAGTGAAATGTTCCCTGTGCCACTGGCTGCAAAACAAGCCCAAAGCATGATCAATCCACTGCCGTGCTTAACAGTTGGAGAGGGGTTCTTTTCATGAAATTCTGCACCCTTTTTTCTCTAAACATACCTTTGCTCATTATGGCCAAAAAGTTCTACTCAGAAGGTTCAAAGGAACATCTAAACAAGCCTGATGCATTTTTGAAACAAGTCCTGTGGACTGATGACGTTAAAATAAAACCTTTTGGCCACAATGAGCAAAGGTACGTTGAGAGAAAAAAGGGTGCAGAATTTCATGAATTCAATTAAATACCAGCAAATTCTGGAAGCAAACATCACACCATCTGTAAAAAAAAAGCTTAAGATGAAAAGAGGATGGCTTCTACAACAGGATAATGAACCTAAACACACCTCAAAATCCACAAAGGACTACCTCAAGAGGCGCAAGCTGAAGATTTTTCCATGGCCCTCGCAGTCCCCTGACCTAAACATCATCAAGAATCTGTGGATCGACCTCAGAAGAGCAGTGCGTGCAAGAAGGCCCAAGGATCTCACAGAACTAGAAGACTTTTGCAAGGAAGAATGGGCAAAAATCTCCCAAACAAGAATTGAAAGACTTTTAGCTGGCTACAAAAAGCGTTTACAAGCTGTGATACTTGCCAAAGGGGGTGTTACTAAGTACTGCCATGCAGGGTGCCCAAACTTTTGCTTCGGGCCCCTTTTCCTTTTCTGTTATTTTGAAACTGTAAAAGATGGAAATAAAAAAGTTTTCTTGCTTAAAATATTAAAGAAATGTGTCATTTTTAACTTTATGCCTTTTAGAAATCAGTTTATCGTTCACTCGCTTAGATATTCACAGTAACAGAAATTTTGACCAGGGGTGCCAAACTTTTTTATGGCACTGTAAATATTCTTACAACATGGAATTTGCTGCTAATGAACTAGGCACAGCAACTAGTAGTGAAAGAAATAGGTTTTCAACCAGGACAACAGCCAAACAACATTAACTAGTATTGACATTTTCAATGCCGCACTTTAACTTGGAAAATGAACTTGGAGCTACCAACAACTCTTTTTGAAACAACCGAGGATCATCATTCTCAAGCTCACAGATGCTACTCTACCCTTTGAGCTCTTCCAGTATTTTTTTTTCTCCTGCAGTTCTCTGTGTTTCCATCATCCTACCATTCAGAATCAGAATCAGATTTATTATCACTGGCATGTATCGTGAAATTTGTTAACTTAGCAGCAGCAGTTCAATGCAATACATAATATAGAAGAAAAAATAAAATAATAATAATAAGTAAATCGATTACAGTATGCACATATTGAATAGATTAAAATTCGCACAAGAAACAGAAATAATATATATTAAAAATGTGAGGTAGTGTTCAAGGATTCAATGTTTACTTAGGAATCGGATGGCAGAGGGGAAGATGATGTTCCAGATTCACTGAGTATGTGCCTTCAGGCTTCTGCACCTCCCACCTGATGGTAACAATGAGAAAAGGGCATGCCCTCGTTGCTGGAGGTCCTTAATAATGGACGCTGCTTTTCTGAGACACCACTCCTTAAAGATGTCCTGGGTACTTTGTAGGCTAGTACCCCAGATAGAGCTGACTAAATTTACAACCCCCTTCAGCTTCTTTTGTTCCTGTGCAGTAGCACCACACCCCGCCCCCCATACCAGACAGTGATGCAGCCTGTCAGAATGCTCTCCACAGTACATCTATAGAGGTTTTTGAGTGTATTTGTTGACATACCAAATCTCTTCAAACTCCTAATGAAGTATCATCTTGCCTTCTTTATAACTGCATCAATATGTTGGGACCAGGTTAAATCCTCACAGATTTTGACACCCAGGAACCCGAATTTGCTCACTCTCTCCACTTCTGATCCCTCTATGAGGATTGGTATGTGTTCCTTCATCTTATCCTTCCTTCAGTCCACAATCAGCTCTTTTGTCATACTGACATTGAGTGCAAGGTTGTTGCTGCGACACCACTCCACTAGTTGACATATCTCACTCCTGTACACCCTCTTGTCACCATCTGAGATTTTTACCAACAACGGTTGCATCATCAGCAAATTTGTAGATGGTATTTCAGCTACGCCCAGCCACACAGTCATGGGTGTATAGAGAGTAGAGCAGTAGGCTAAGCACACACCCCTGAGGTACACCAGTGTTGATCGTCAGCAAGGAAGAGATGTGATCATCAATCCTCACAGATTGTGGTTGTCCGGTTAGGAAGTTGAGCATCCAATTGCAGAGAGAGGTACAGAGGCCTAGGTTCTGTAACTTCTCAATCAGGATTGTGGAAATGATGGTATTAAAGGCCGAGCTATGGTCATTGAACAGCATTCTAACATAGGAATTTGTGTTGTCCAGGTGATCTAAAGTCGTGTGAAGAGCCATTGAGTTTGCATCTGCCATTGACCTATTGTAGCAATGGGTCCAGATCTTTGCTGAGTCAGGAGTTCAGTCTGGTCATTACCAATCTCTCAAAGCATTTCATCACTACCGGGCGATAGTCATTAAGGCAGCTCCCATTATTCCTCTTAGGCACTGGTACATTGTTGCCTTTTTGAATCAAGTGGGAACTTCCACCCATAGCGGTGAGAGGTTGAAAATGTCCTTGACATTTGTATCATCAACGGTTGTATCATCAGCAAATTTGTAGATGGTATTTCAGCTACGCCTAGCCACACAGTCATGGGTGTATAGAGAGTAGAGCAGTAGGCTAAGCACACACCCCTGAGGTACACCAGTGTTGATCGTCAGCAAGGAAGAGATGTGATCACCAATCCTCACAGATTGTAGTTGTCCGGTTAGGAAGTTGAGCATCCAATTGCAGAGGGAGGTAGAGAGGCTGCACCCTCTCTAACATGCTGGTAGAGAGAGTTTTATTTGGGTTTTTAGTGCTGGAAATAGCTACACCCAGACACGTGGGACAAAAGCAAGGTCGCATTGTGTATTCCAGGGACCAGCTGTTTGCGCTAATGCCGGCTGGTTTAGCGAGCAGAGCGGCGGACACCCCTGCTGAAATCCGGAGGAAAACACACAGAGGATGCAGAGGGGATCACAAAGTCGAGGAGAGAGGACCGGGTCGAGACAACAGAGACTTATGGAGAAGAGGAGTTCGGTGGGTAAAAAAATGGACAAATTCACGGCTCTAGCCAGACGTCAGAGAACATTTCAGGAGTGCAGTGTTATGTGCTTCACTGGAACGGGGTTGCACGAGGACATTCCCGATCAAAACTTCTCCACGGACAGCTTCCAGACCGTTCCGGCTAACCGGAAGTGCACTGAGAGCGGTAAGCCTAAAGGAGTTGGGTGCTCACTGTTCTGGTTAACAACGGATGGTGCAATCCGGGTCATATTACGATTGAGGAATGTGTTTGTAGACCGGATATTGAACTTTTTACTATTGGATTTCAGCCACTTTCCACCGAGATACAACACTGGGCAGTGCGGGAGATCGTTCCTGCCTGTGGCCATCGAACGTGCAGCTCCTCCCGTGGAGGGTCAGACATCCTGAGCCAATAGACTGGTCCTGGACTTATTTTCCATCTAGCATAGTTTGCATTTTGTTGTTTGATTGTTTGTGGTTTTTGTATTGCTATATTTACACTCTATTCTTGGTTGGTGTGGCTGTAACAAAACCCAATTTCCCTCAGGATTAATAAAGTATATCTATCTATCTATCTGAATACTCCCGCCAGTTGATTGGCATAGGTTTTCAGAGCCTTACCAAGTACTCCATCGGGATCTTCCGCATTGTGAGGGTTCACCCTCTTTAAAGACAGCCTAATATCGGCCTCTGAAGCAGAGATCACAGGGTCATCAGGTGCAGCAGGGACCTTCACAGATGTAGTTATATTCTCCCTTTCAAAGCAGGCATAGAAAGCATTGTGTTCATCTGGTAGTGAAGCATCACCGCCATTCATGCTATTGGGTTTCGCTTTGTAGGAAGTAATGTCTTGCAAACCCTGCCAGAGTTGCCGTATATCCGATGTCGCCTCCAACCTCTGGGTATTCCACCTACCTGTTTTTTCCCCACAGGTATTGTATAGAGAAAGTGAAAGGGATTGATAACTTTGTTCATTGCAAAAGGCATCTTTTTGACTGCTGGTGGTGATGATATGGTTGAAATGAGGAGTTCTGTTCAGAGGAAGATTATATGCACTGACTTGCATCTCTATCACTCCGCGCAGCATCTTCTAACAGGAATGAAGATGGTACAATATTGTTTAGGATTCTAAATAGCAACAACCCTCAATCCAATGGACATTACGTTGTAAATAAAACTGCAAGTAAATTTTAAACATGAAATTCTGCAGATGTTGGAAATCCGGAGCAATACATATAAAATGCTGGAGGAACTCAGCAAGTCAGATAGCATTGATGGAAAGGAATAAAGTCAACGTTTCAGGCTGAGACACTTCACCAGCAAGTAAATATGTATGATGGCCCTAAGAAGCAAACTGACATTGCCTTTGGGAAGCATATATTCAAACTGTGAGTCATAACCTTGCTTTAATCTGCAGTTCATAAGAATATATTTCACTGTAGTTGCATTAATCAACAGCAGCAATAAAATGCCTCGTTGGCTGAGGTATTTTGAACCATTACCTACCATGATCAATTGGTAAGATAGGTTTTCAAACAGCAATATTAGAATTTGTTTAATCTTATAAATTAATTTTTAATCTTTTTGATTAATCATTAGGTAAAATACTAATTGATTGCCTTTCAAAATACATCATTCAAATAAGGGAAAAGTAGTAATTAAATACTGCAACTGACGTCAGCCAACCAATACACATATACACGAGTCTCCAGAACACAGCTAGCAAAACTAAGGCTTGAAGTTCAAAATAATTAAGGCAAAATAATAAATAATACATGTTGTGAATAGAATACGTAAAAGTTTACTAAAACATCATTTCATTGGAGTACTATCTCTAGGGAAAGTGTGAATGACAACATTTAATCAGTTGCAAAATATCTGATTTTAGAATACCATGGTTAATTGGGCCATCGGTTAATTGGGCCATCAGCTAATTGGCACTGCTGCTTATTTGGGACAACTCATCAAAAGCAGAAACTGATCAAGAAAATAGCCAGGATTTCCTTTGTTTATTTGGAACACTATGCTGCTTAATTAGGACAAAAGACTGTTGCCAAACTATTTATAACTAGCATCAATCGCATGCACTTGTGTGGCCGTTGGACACTACATCATGCTTAGAGCGAACAATTGTAAATAGTGTCAGTTTACTGATGGTTGGTACCACAACAGCTCTGAATTGTCTTACATGTTTCATTTTCACTCTAGAAAATAGAAAATTAAACAATTTCACTACTTCAACAAGTTGGAAACTACAGAGAACTTGAAGGTATCAACAATGATCTAGTATGTTACATTGAAAATGAAGATTTGGAGGATGCAATTGTCTCAAGTTGTATGAAGGCAGTCTATTATCTTGCACTGGATGTCTGTGCTGATTTTGTTCATGTACAGTCAAAGAACATGGCTGCGTACTCAGAATGTATTCCACCATCAATAACTATGTGGAATTAATAGAGTTTTACAGTACTGCATTGGTAGTATTCTCATTTGTTCTGCATTTCATTTAAATACATAATTTGTTACTCAATTACACAGTAGTTTGTCTTTTTTTTATACCTTTTTTAAATATTTCCATTAAACTTCAGCTAATTGGGGCAGCCACTTAATTGGACCAAAATGTACTGATTCCGATGTGTCCCAATTCACTGGAATCCATCGTATACACCTTTTAGCTTTTGTTTTCTGAAGGATTTTCAGGCAACTACATATTACACTATCACCTAGATCAAACTCATTAGTAAAAATAATATTAAATTTTTTTTGTTACTTTGCTGAGAACTTACAATTTCCACCTGTAAAGGAAATAACATAATAATTTAAACGCAAACAACAGGAATTCTGCAGATGCTGGAAATTCAAGCAACACACATCAAAGTTGCTGGTGAACGCAGCAGGCCAGGCAGCATCTCTAGGAAGAGGTGCAGTCGACGTTTCAGAAGTCCTGACGAAGGGTCTCGGCCTGAAACGTCGACTGCACCTCTTCCTACAGATGCTGCCTGGCCTGCTGCGTTCACCAGCAACTTTGATGTGTGTTGCTGTAACATAATAATTTATTTGTATTTAGTGAAGAATTATGGTCCATGTCGATGTGGGACCTGAAATTGTACAAATGCCAGGCAAGATAAGGAGATCAGGTTTCTGTCCCTCATGGACATAAATAAACAGTATACCTTAGGATGACCTGACAGCTTCAAAGGCTTTACTTTACATTGTTTTATGGACATTTCAGTTTTCAAATTGCTTGTTCAGCCATGTTGCTCATCAGTCTCTGTTACCTATAAACCACAGTTATGACATATTTCTCGTTCACTTACTTCTTGGTGAACCTTGTGTTATCCAAAACACTAACTTGCACCAAATTCTATTCACTTATTATCATAATGTCTTCTGGCCTGCATGGTAGCTAGTTAAGAAATCATGATGAAAGTCCTTTTCCATCTCCATAAACTCTTTCAGCTCTAAAATGCACTCTTCTAATTCTGGTCCCTAGGCTTTATACAGATTTAATCAGTCCAACACTTGTATTGCAGATAGAGCTTCAGCTTCCAATGGCTTGGGTATTAGATTTCCCTCCTGAGATCTCTTTGCAACCATTTCATCTATTAAAAACAGAATAAATAAAATCATTTCCGGACCTAATTTTTGGTCACTTACACTACCATCTCTTATTGCAGCCTAATATCAATTTCCTTGTTTAATAATGATCCTACAGGCACCATGAGATAGTTCATCATGTTAAAAACAAAATATGATCGGAACTAGAAGGAAGTATTCAAACTCACGTCTTCTGATTTGTTGGGTCAGGTCTCTGGCTAACTAGTCCTATTATATTACAACAAGATACTGTACTCTGTATGGAAGTTTCTATTACTGAAAGAGCAACACTAAAAGACTCCAAACTTTAAATGTTCCAGCTAACACATTTACAGTCATTTTTAATAAGGAAAGGGATTTTTGCATAAAAAGTCCCAAGCAGTTCATATTAAGTATGAGCAACAAAAGAAATAACCCACAAGAACCCCTGAGCTTGCTTTAACATTCAGTAAGATCAAGGCTGATGTGACTCCAGCCTCATCTTCTATTTCCCAAAAACCTCCTGTACCTAATAGAATGGCCATTGAGTGTGTGTTCATGGTCTTCTACTGCTGTAGACCCTCCCTTCAAGGTTTGATGTGTTGTGCACTCAGAGATGCTCCTCTGCATACCACTGTTGTAACACGTGGTTATTTGAGGTACTGTTGCTTTTCTGTCAGCTCGAACCAGTCTGATTATAATGCTTGGAGTAAAAAACGTCTCAGTCTTAATTTGGACAGACTCTTATCAATAGACTAGGACCCTATTCAAAATTTTATGTGTAATGAGATTATTCATCTAAAAGCAGTCTACTAATTATTTCTCATAAGATGACCCTTTATAGCCAGAATAAAGTTAATTTTCTTCAACCAACACACATACAAAATGCTGGTGAACGCAGCAGGCCAGGCAGCATCTATAGGAAGAGGTACTAGAAGGAACTAGAAGGAAGTATTCAAACTCACGTCTTCTGATTTGTTGGGTCAGGTCTCTAGTCGACATTTCGGGCCGAGACCCTTCGTTAGGACTAACTGAAAGAAGAAATAGTAAGAGATTTGAAAGTGAGATAGGGAGGGGGAGATCCGAAATGATAGGAGAAGACAGGAGGGGGAAGGATGGAGCTAAGAGCTGGAAAGTTGATTGGCAAAAGGGATACGAGGCTGGAGAAGGGAGAGGATCATGGGACGGGAGGCCTAGAGAGAAAGAAAGGGGGAGGGGGAAGCCCAGAAGATGGACAAGGAGTTATAGTGAGAGGGCCAGAGGGAGAAAAAAGAGACAAAAAAAGGGGGGGGGGGGGAAATAAATAAATAAATAAGGGATGGGGTATGAAGGGGAGGTGGAGCATTAATGGAAGTTAGAGAAGTCAATGTTCAGGCCATCAGGTTGGAGGCTACCCAGACGGAATATAAGGTGTTGTTCCTCCAACCTGAGTGTGGCTTCATCTTTACAGTAGAGGAGGCGGTGGATAGACATATCAGAATGGGAATGGGACGTGGAATTAAAATGTGTGGCCACTGGGAGATCCTGCGTTCTCTGGCGGACAGAGTGTAGGTGTTCAGCGAAACAGTCTCCCAGCCTGCGTCGGGTCTCGCCAATATATAGAAGGCCGCAACAAGAGCACTGGACACAGTATATTACCTCAGCCGACTCACAGGTGAAGTATCGCCTCACCTGGAAGGACTGTCTGGGGCCCTGAATGGTGGTCTTCACTGTCTCCAAGACATGTATTGCAAATGCGTCCATAAATAAAATAACCAAACCAAAAGGCAATACTCCATAATATTCCATAATTCATCAGAATCCTGTAGTTACAGAAAAAAAATCCTAGCTTACGTATCATCTCCTTACAATGTTGTCAAGTACATTGCATTGGTCTTCCTCAATACTTATTGTACTTGCACTGTAACTTGGTGTTTCTTGCAAAAGAACACCAAGGTCTCCCTGAACAATACTGCTTTGTAGTTACATTATTTAAGCCTCATTCTGCTTGACTATTCTTCCCACTAAATGTACATATGTGCATTGCTCCACATTATACTGCACCTGCCATTGTTCTGTTCATCACTTAAGCCTCTTCCTTTTGCAGTCCCACAAGATCAAGGATGATTTGCCTTTATTTGAGTTCTCTAGGTTGTGGGGTGCCAGTGAATAGTGCTTTACCAGGTCAAGTGTTCCTCCTGCTTAATTTTCACTTATTCCTAGTAAAGTACTCAGCACCTTCCTGAATGTTCTTGATCCAATTTGAGCTGACTTGGGCTGGTGACTCCCATGTATTATTATTCATTTTGCACTTTTCCCCCCAAAAGGGTCTCAATATATTTCCCCCACTGAGGTTGGGTTGGACTGCAACTAGTCATGGGTTAAGGGTAAAAGTGAAAAGTTTAAGGGGAACGTGAGGGGAAAATTTCTTCATACAGAGGGTCGTGAGAGTGTGGAATGAGCTGCCAACCCAAGTGGAGCATGCAAGTTTGTTTTCAACATTTAAGAGAAGCTTGTATAGGTACATGGATGGTAGGGGTATGGAGGTTTATGGCCCGGGTCCAGGTCGATTAGAGTAGGCAGATTAAATGATTTGGCATGGACTACATGGGTTGAAGGGCTTGTTTCTGTGCAATACTTTCTATGACTCTAATGTCTAAAAAGCATTTTCCTGGTCCACTGAATGACCTGCCATGCCAGATTTCCAACAGAGGATTTATTCTATGAGCCTGACATCAGGCACACAGTCAATGCACAGACCCAGAGAAGAATCTGCATTTTGATACAAGGAATGCTGACCTGGGCAAAGACACTAACAATGCTTCACCTGTTTGAAGGATAGCAATGTTAATAGCAAAATGTCAACAAAATTTTAAGGCGCTGGTGAGACCTCACTTGGAGTACTGTGGGCAGTTTTGGTCTCCTTATTTAAGAAAGGATGTGCTGACGTTGGAGAGGGTACAGAGAAGATTCACTAGAATGATTCCGGGAATGAGAGGGTTAATATATGAGGAACGTTTGTCCGCTCTTGGACTGTATTCCTTGGAGTTTAGAAGAATGAGGGGAGACCTCATAGAAACATTTCGAATGTTGAAAGGCATGGACAGAGTGGATGTGGTAAACTTGTTTCCCATGATGGGGGAGTCTAGTATGAGAGGGCATGACTTAAGGATTGAAGGGCGCACATTCAGAACAGAGATGCGAAGAAATTTTTTTAGCCAGAGGGTGGTGAATCTGTGGAATTTGTTGCCACGGGCGGCAGTGGAGGCCAGGTCATTGGGTGTATTTAAGGCAGAGATCGATAGGTATCTGAGTAGCCAGGGCATCAAAGGTTACGGTGAGAAGGTGGGGGAGTGGGACTAAATGGGAGAATGGATCAGCTCATGATAAAACAGCAGAGCAGACTCAATGGGCCAAATGGCCGACTTCTGCTCCTTTGTCTTATGGTCTTAAAAGGCCCTGGGGAAAAGAAGAGGCCTAGGTGGTGTCTACTGTTATCCTCAATGTTTTCTCTGTTTCTTTCTCCATTCTTTGAAGATCATATATTTTGTGGTTCTAGATAAATTCTGGGAGGAAATAGTTGAAAAGAATTTTTGTAATGTTTCGTCTGTATACTCAGTAATTAACATAATTAGACTCACCTCGTTTACTGAAGGCAAATACAATACAGTAACTGAGATCATCCAGCAACCTCTTGTCTTCCCAGGTGAGGGTATCAAAATCATGGATGTGTGTCTGAAGTGCTTCTACACCATGTTTTAATACTTCAGTGGGGATTTCATTTGTTTGAAAGGCCTACTTTCTTTTAAACTATTTGTTGTCTGATCTTTCTTTTAACTGTGCACTAGGCTGGAATTATGCCAAAATTACATTGGATAGCAGACATGGACAAAGTTAAGAACCCTTGCTTCAATTGATTGAGGAGATTCCACTGGCCTTTTTTAACATACTTTCCTCCACCAAATGTGTGGAGAATGTCCTTAGCTCTGATCCTCTGGTTCAGAAGAATGTGTTTTACCCCTCGAAGGCGGGAGGAGAAGATGGCGATGCGGCGCAGCGCACGCGGCCTCTCCAGTGAATGATATCTTATCTGTCAAGTAGGGGCCGTGCACAATTCTGATTTGATGGAGGCAGACGTGAGGGCACAGAGGAACATCTGGTGAAACTTCTGAAATGCCTGTTTCGCTGCCGCTGCTACTGTGTGATCCAAAATCTCAGGAGGGGTAGGCCCCGAATCCTTGGCTTTGCCTGTTGCTTGGCGGCCGGGGCCGGGGTCGAAGCGCTTGGCAGAGATCGTGCTCGGTGTCAGAGGGCTGGTTGGAGGCTCGAAGTTTTCGGACGGACTCAGAGTCGGACTGTGGTTGGGTGCTTCCAGGATGCTGCATCGGCAAGTTTGCGGCGCTGGAAGCTCATGGCAGGGAGAGTTTTTCTCCCTTCTAATGTCTGCATGAGATGTTGGGGCTATCGGGACTTTGAGACTTTTTTTTTTACCATGCCCATGGTCTGCTCTTATCAAATTACAGTATTGCTTTGCACTGTTGTAACTATATGTTATAATTATGTGGTTTTTGTCAGTTTTAGTCTTGGTCCGTCTTGTGTTTCTGTGATATCATACTGGAGGAACATTGTATCATTTTTTAATGCATGCATTTCTAAATGACAATAAACAAGGACTGAGTGTCCTCATAAACTAATCTAATCTAATCTTCAATAACTGGAGCATAAAAATACAAATCAACACCACAGGGTAGTTCTTGGGTTAAGTGATGGATGCACTGCCGGGAAGTGCCATTTTAAACCAAAGCTTCATTACTGTCATAAGTGGATTAAAAAGATTCTGCAACAAGCTTAAGAAGACAAACAGCAATGTTTAGGGGTGATGTCAGAAGTAGTTTCTTCTTCAACACAGGAAGAGAGTAGTGGCTGCCTGGAATGCACCGCCCAGAGTGGTGGTAGAGGCTGATACAATAGGGATATTTAAGGGACTCTCAGATCGGCACATAGATGTAGGACAAAAGGAAGGTTATGGGCTGTGTGGGAGGAAAAGGATACATTGATTGTGGATTAGGTCTTTATAGGTCTATAAAACATTGTGGGTATTATTTCCTCACATTACTATCTGTACAAACATTCTGTGTACTAATTGTACACTCAGTATTTCTATAATGGTAATTACACTCAAAGGCATAGCTAATTGATTTTAAGATACTTTAAGACCTTCTAAAAGAGATATAAAAGACACTATTTAGATGCAGCTTTTATTATTTGAAACTGAATACAAAAATGGTCAGCGTAAGATGTAGGTAGCACAGGTAGAAAGCACAGCGTGCAGATATCAGGAGAAATATATATCAACAAATATGACACATGGTAATTTTTTTACACAGCACCTTCCAGACCCATAACCACTACCATCTAGAAGAACGAGAACAGCAGATACCTGGGAACACCAACACTTGGAAATCCCCCTCCAAGTCACTCACCATCCTGACTTGGAAACATATTGCCATTCCTTCATTGTTGCTGGGTCAAAATTATGGAATTCCCTCCCTAACAGGACTGTGAGTGTACCTACACCTCAGGGACTGCAGCAGTTCATCACCACCTTCTCAAGGGCAACTGGGGATGGGCAATAAATGCTGGCTTAGCTGGTGACACCCACATCCCATAAATGAATAAACTAAAAAAGAAAAATTAAAGCCCTTCTTCATAAGAAACAAAGGTTGTTAGGATCAGCAAATCTATCCCATTTTCTGAGGATTGACTATACTGACCCACTTTCTCATCATGTCACTCAATTTCTTCTCTCTGAAGAAATCCATCCATTTTTATCTTGATTCCATTTATCCTATCTGATTCAATAACCATCTTTGGAAGCTTGTACAACAACTTCATTATCTTTTGGTGACTTCACATTTGGTACTTGTGAAAATTTGCATTTCCCATATATGAAAAATTCTAGCCTTAAAAAACAATGTGTGGAAGATTTATGATCAAAATACACAGACTGATAATAATGCATGTTTTAAATTTTAAAAGTTGCAACACCTTGGCACAGTTCTTTCTGTACATTGCTTAATTCCTTATTTTAATCTTAAGTTAATAATAGAAGTGGAAAGAATATTCTATCTAGTCTGTGAATTATTTAAAGACTTGCAGAGCTACTTTTTAACTCATGGCCTACTTACAATTGGGGAATGATATTCTTAAGCTCATTTAAATCAAGGAATTCAGATCAAAAAGAATTGTCCTTTACATGCTTGGTCTTAAGCTGGTTTTCCTCTGCCCTCCCCTCCTCCTTCCCAAAGCCCCTCCTCTCAGAAATTTAATTTCTGACTTCAATTGCCTTCAGTTTTATGGAGAATTTAATAAATCAGCAATGCAAGGGATATTAATAATAATGTACAATTTTCTTACTGAATATGTCTCAGTGAGGAACCAAGTGTATTTGACCACCTCTAGCAGCCATGCCTTCAGCTACTTAGATCATGTTTTCCTCCAAACATCTGGGAAAAGCTTGAACATCAAGATCGCAAATCTAACACTAAAATCATAAGCTATTAAGCAGCTGAGATTGACTTTCTACACATCACGGAGATATAGGCATTTGGAAATGCATCAAACAAAACAGTTTTCATAAAATATCCACTAAAACCTTTGTGTGGACAGGTGAACCAATGTCACTGTCACTTTAAGGTTCTTATCAAACTCTGTCAGTTTCACAATGGTATCTCCATGGTTATTTACCTCATGGCAAACTTCCAAAATGAGATTTTAGTTATGAGATTTGGTGTCAAATTTAGTTTAATAATCTGCTGCAATGTATTTTACAAAATTGAAAGCACCATATAAATCTAAAGTGTATTGCTTGGTCTGATGCAAACATTGCAAAAATTGTACAAGTGTCTTCCTCAAATTATCCGCTCACACTGCACTTCTTTAAAAACCCTCCTGAAATAGCAAAGTGTGAACCTTATTTTAAAATCATAAATGGAATTTGGTCTAGAAAGGGTAAACCATGTTTGTGAAATATATTGAAAATGCTAACCTAAACACATCATCTTGTGCATTTCAGATATGCTAGTGTATGTCTCTAAGGGTTCAGTAATTGGATCTTCTTAGAACTCCTTCATTTATTCAGGCTATACCAAACACAATTACATAAACAGATTATAGAGAAATAGTGTGAGCTGCAATGCTCAATAAAGCTTCATCGTATTAGAGAATTTTGTTTCTCAAACAATACATTTAAAAAAAAATTCAGCTGCTTTTCCAGCTCTGCAACTGTCAAACATCAGCAGTGTCATTTTGATATTATATCACCTTGAAGTATAGTTGTTGCGATATTACAGTAATATTGAACCATGATAAACCACGATCGAGGCTCTACAATTATGACAAGTATTATAAATCATGCTGTCATTTCTACTCCATCTTTTTGGGAGCTAGGCAACATCTTATTCTGTGAAAAGCAATGTGTTTCCTAAAGGAGATGCCAGATGATGAAACTTAGAGGGCTTTTAAAAAAAAAATTCAGTAAAATGTCACACCAAACATTTGCAATTGGTGTATTGTCTTCATTCTGAAAGCGAAAAATGATCACTTTAGATTAACATAATAAAACTTTTTTATTTCAGTGTTATCTTGCCAAATCAGTCAAATTATAGAATTGGTAGCACAAACATGTGCAAGTGTGGTGTTTTTCCATGGATTCGATAACATTTCCTTGTTTTGTGGCTGCCTGCTAGAAGATGAATCTCATTTGTTTATGATGTACATGAAGAAGAAGAAGGAGGAAGCCCTTAACTCCGAGTGGAGTCATTGGGACACAGTAATGACAACTTTTTTTTTAGCAGTCTTTCTTATTTTTACGAGGCCGAGTTGCTAGCTCGATGCTCAACCCAGCACGGATGGAAAGCGTGCAAGGGAGCCAGCTGGATTCAAACTCGGGAGCCTTCGCTCCAAAGTCTGATGCTGATGCCACTACACCACCAGCCGGCTGTTATGATATACATACTTTGAACTTTTTGAATTTTGAAGTGTACAGTAATTAAATATTGAATGGTGTTTCCCACTTACCAATATCTCTGGATGTATATACAGTCTATTGCATTTTTAATTCATGTCTATTGAACTCTCTCATTTCATGTGTTCTATCAACATTATTTTTCCTCCCTCCCTCCACCTCAAAAAATGGCCATGAAAACTGATAATTTGGATACCTATCATTTTGAAGAAGAGCCAAGTCAAAAACAGTATTTTGTCATCTTCTTTCACCTTGGATTTAACTCCACAAAACAGAGACTGATAATATTGTCCAAAGATGTATAATAGTTTACCTTGTGTTGTACTTCAACGAAGCCAAATCTTGTAAAACAAAATAAAGCTTTTTTCTTACTATCTTAGTCCAAATGTTGAAACCTGAAAAATACTGAAATCCTGAAAGTGTGTGGCAGCTTAAATTAGTATTTTTAAAACGGATTCACTCCATGGTTGCCAATTTCCCCATAAATATCTCAGTCCAGTTTCTTGCATGTGTTGTCTGCCAACTACAAATGTCCAGTATACTATTTTGTTTTAGCTAGTATTATTGCCCCAAAGAATTTTTATCCAAACATGGTTTGGCATTTGAATCAGTGAACTACACATGATGAGTGTGATCTGTTTTAGTGAAGCCTAAAAGTAAATGCTCCTTGGGCATTTTGACTTACAAGGAGCCTTATAATACATCGGCCACAGAGGTGCTCTGAAAAATCATGTGATGGTGTTATTAAAATCTTCCTCTCACAATGTCCATAAAACTTAATAGTGGGAAAGTTTAGAATAGATGGTGTAGACATTGTAAAGATGTTTCTTTTCCATGTGGGCAAGGCAAAAACATAGACCACAAACTAAAAATGGTCACAAATGAATTCAAAAGGAAATATAGGAGCAACTTCTTTCCCACAGTGGTCTGAATATGGAAGGTGTTACCATGTGAAGGAGTTAAGATAAATGGCATAAATGCAATCACTGGGAAGTTAGATAAGTGCATGAAGGAGAAAAGATTTGACAACTATCGATAGTTAGAAGAGGGGGAATGGGAAGAGGCTTGTTTGGAGTAAAAATATAGGCATGGACCAAGCAGCTGTTTCTGTGCTACAAATACAGTTTGTAATGTACTTATGGTTCCCATTAGCAGTTATGAAATCAGTGGTATCCAGCTGATAACTTACACTTTCATGTTTTCTTGACCATTTCTGGAAACTAAATAGCAAATGGAAAAGCATTATCGTACAAAATGAGAATATACTGTAATACAAAAACAATTTCATAATATGGGTGTGAATAAGGAAAAAGGAGTTTCAAGAGGAAATCAAACAAATCAATAGTGAGTGAAAAAATAATTTTCTTTATTGACTACAGCATTACATGTATCAATATGTGAGTACAACTTGAAGAAAAGCTATACTAACACAGAATACAAATTCAGTTCACATATTACAGCACAATTGTTAAAGGAAATCTTGTATCATTCCTCAAAGGTTACTGGTTTCTGGTTCTTATCATTGATTCCAACCACTTATTTCTGTGGTTATTCACACTTAGCTCCTTGGCATTGGTCTATTTGCCCCATGTAGCTATTTTTACCAAGCTATGGTACCAAGGCCCAACAGTTTCTTTGCAGTATTAAGGCCTTCCCATTTCACAGTCAATTATAGTGGTAGCTTTAAAAAAACAGAAATGTTTGTGAGCTTCATGATATGCTGACAGCTACTATAAAAAGTGTCTATGAACCCAACTAACTTTTAAAAAAATTGAATTGCAGTTAAAAGTTAATGCTCTACAGTATTTACAATATACTGGATCACTGAACATTGCAATATAAACCAACTAAGATCACAGATATAAAATAGTGAATACTGGAAAACTGAAAAATCTGAAATACTGAAAAAAATCATAAGGCAGTAAACATGGAGGCAATAAAGAATTAACCTTTCAGTTTGTTGACTTTTTTATGATCTCCATTATTCACCACTAAAACAATGACAAGAAGATGGGTGTTACCTATTACCTTTCAATCGCTTCACTACCAAGTGATAGTTGTGATAGTTTGTATCATCTACAGGACACAATGTCCCAAATCACCAAGATTCATTAGATAGAACCTTCTTAACCCATGATCTCTAACAGGTAGAAGGACAAGCATTGCAACCTACCAATATGAAGTTGCCCTCCAAGCCTCTCACCTTCCTGACTTGAAAATATATCAGTATTCCTTCACTGTCACTGTCAAAATCCCAAATTCTCTCCTTAATACCACTGGTGATGCATCCACACCTCAAGGATTAATTTTCAGAATCAGAACCAGGTTTATCATCACTAACGTATGTTGTGAAATATGTTACTTTGTGGCCGCAGTACAGTGAATACACAAAAGTCCCTAAGTTACAACAAGATACATAAAAGTATAAATAGTGCAAAAAGAGGGTAAAATAATGAGGTACTTGTTCAAAGACCATTCAGAAATCAAATAGTGGAAGATAGGATTTTGTTAAAGGAAATAAAGATATAGATTATTTTCTAAATGGGGAACAAATTCAAAAATTAGAGGTGCAAAGAACCTTGGGAATCCTCTTGCTGGATTCTGTAAAGATTAATTTGCAGGTTTGTAGTAAGGAAGGGAAATGTAAAGTTAACATTTATTTCGAGAAGATGAGAATCTAAAAGCAAGAATGTAAAGTTGAGGCTTTATAAGGCATTGGTCAGACCACATTTGGAGTATTGTGAGCAGTTTTGGGTCCCTTATCTAAGAAAGGATGTGCTGGCACTAAAGAAGAGATTCATAAGAATGATCTCAGGAATGAAAAGGTTACTATATGATGGCTATTTGATGGCTCTGAGCCTGTATTCACTGGAGATTAGGAGGAAGGATGAGGGTTATCATTAAAACCTATCCAATATTGAAACACCTAGAGAAGAGTGGACATGGAGAGGATGCTTACTACAATGGGGGAGTCTAGGTTGCCAACTTTCTCACTCCCAAATAAGGGACAAAAGGTGGCGTGCCGCGGCGGTGTGGGTGTGGTGCAGGCCCGGGATGAAGTGACTGAGGGGGCTGGCAGCTAGCAGATGGTAACAGGGAGCTTTTTAAAGAGAGGGAGAGAGGGGGGGGGAGGAGAAAAGAGAGAGAGAGAGAGAAAGAAACAACCCTGAATAGGTAAACAAATCCATTATATGAACCATGTATACATATCTTCAGTGTTATATATGAAATGTAACACCAAATTATAACAAAGCATAATCTGACTACCAGTCAGACATGAAATAACACCAAATAACCCTATCTGTATGTGCCTATAGAGTAGACATAGAATCACTGCAAAAGAGGAAAAGAGGGGGGACTCACTAAGTCTACTTTTTCCATGGATATTTCTTGCTGCTCCTGACTGATTCAAGCAGTCCTTCGTCCTATTGCACAGCCAGACAGAAGTCCTTACATGACAAGTCACGGTTCACAGATATTTGAAGTTCATTTTTGATCAGCACTGTGCTGCACCTGTTGCTTGAGTCTGACCATTTAATGGTCATCAGAGAGAAGGTCCTCTCTACAAAGGCATTTGAGCCTGGCACACTGAGGGCAAATGAGACAATCCTGAACATGTTGATCAAGTTGGCTTTCCCTATGTTTTGGAAAACTGCCACCCACTTCTCACTGGTGGATTTTGTGGTATCCTGTCTGGCTTTCTGTATTTCCTCCTGGCTAGCACAAAACTCTTCATAGAGTTGGTCCATATTGACTGTTTCTGTTATTTTGAGAGCAGCCACCATCAGCTCCAGGTCAGTGAAGGAGAGCTCTCATAGAGGCCAATCGGTTTCAGTTTCATCATTACATTTTCTGGTGAGAAACCAAACCACATGTCAATGTATGTAACGACAGAGTCATAGAACTTCACAACGTCCTGTTGCTGCTTGGACCTTTGTGCTGGCACTTGTTTGCCCATCAGCTGCTTGGTCTGGCATCCAAAAAGGCTGTCATGTTTCCGCTGAAGCATCTTCATTTTGAACTTTCGGACTTCCTCGTAAACAGCTGTGATGCAAAGTTTTGTTTCCTCCAGCTTTTTTATGAGTTGGTCAAAAACACACCCCACATTGTGGAAAAAGCACAGATAAATTTCAGCAGTTTTTTCTTCATCCTCAAAAATCCTCTTCAGTGCCACAGGACAGGTCTCAAAGGGACCTGAAGTATGATGTAAGAGCTGGCCAGCTTTGCAGGAGACGTTCAACAGGTGGATGAAGAGAGAGCCATTGTGTGCAAACATGATGCAGAATTTCACGCCACTCAATGTCAACAAAGGCAAAAAATGAACACAGTTCCTCTCTTTGGGAAGCAGAACAATTGTCTCAATATCCACTGACAGCTGATCACAGGCGTTATGAGCTATGTGAGCCCGGCAATTAGCTTTCAGAATGTGATTGTTGGCACTGCTCAATAACTGGTAAAATGAGTGGTGTTTTCCAAAGTTTACATTGGCATTATCTGCTGCATAGGCTGTGACGAGTCTAATATCCAGTTCATACTTTTCCAGACAGCTCATCAGAGCTTAATGTATGCCATTTGCAGTTTCATCGCTGTCTTCATAGAAGTCAAGTAACTTACACTGCACTCCATCAGACATAGAGAAATATCTCACGCACACTGGAAACATTTTTTTATCTCCTTTGTTTGAGGCATCAGTAGCAAATGAGAAATACGCAGGCTCACCTTCTTCAGTCAGGGACAGATCATCCATAATATCCCGCACAGTCTTTGGTCCTAAAACATTCATTGTAATCATCTCAGCTTTCGTTCTTCCCAAGTGCATCTTCTTCACAACATTTGAGTCATTAAACAAAGCATCCTTGAGCTTAGCAAGACAGTCGCTGCTGTTGTAGCTGAATCCGTGTTTAACCATATGGTACACATACGAGGCTTCACTTGCCGCGATTTTGTCATTTTCCGCAGTAGATTTCATGAAGAATGCACCAATATTGCTTGCACCTCTAGCTAGTGTGGTCTTCTTGTGCACTTCTGTGGAAGCATGCTGAGTTAAGTTATTCTCATCTTCATGGCCAATTGAGAATTCCCGACAGCATAAAGTACAGAAGGCCTTCATTGACGTCGAGTCACCACTGACGGGCTTAACCCATATCTTTTTTGCTTCCCATTGCTTGTTATAGCTGCATAGTCTTTTCGTTTTTGGAGGTTTATCCATATTGGCACATGCCAAACCGACCGAACAACACCAGACTTTACTGAAACTTTTTGTTTTGGCAGGAATTGACAAAATATAGTACACAACTGATGCGCATAAAGTGGCCTGTGATATGAATGACAGGTGAAACACTCATGCATGGTGTCCACAGCACATGTAACACACACACACACACGCTGTTGTATCAGGTCTAGGATCTGTCTGTAAGCGTGCCCTCTGGTGATTACAGAGTAGTCAAATACCAGACAAGGGCGGTCCCGTATGGGACAAACCAATTTAGTCCAATATACAGGATGTCCCAGCTAATACGGGGCAGTTGGCAATCTAACCAGAGGGCACAGCCTCAGAATACAAGAACACCCCTTTAGGATTGAGATGAGAAGAAAATTCTTTAGCCAGGGGGTGGTAAGTCTGAGAAATTCATTGCCACAGGCAGCTGTGGAGACCAAGGCTTTTGGTATAGTTAAAACAGAGGTTGACAGATTCTCAATTACTAAGGGCACCAGAGGTTATGGGGAGAAGGCAGCAGAATGGGATTGAGAGGGATAATAAATCAGCCACAATGGAGCACTCACTGGGTCGGATGGCCTAATTCTGCCACTATGTCTTATAGTCACCCTTTAAAGATGTCTTCATAGGTGGGGAGGGATAAGCCCAGCATCGAGGTGGCTCATTTTGCGGCTTTTTTTCAATCTTGTACAATGGAATCTTCATACCAGGTGGAGATGCAACCAGTCAGAATGCTCTCCACAGTATATCTGTCAAAATTTGCTGGGGTCTTTGGTGATACACCAAATTATCCAAACTCTAATGTCGTACAGCCATTGGAGTGGCTTCTTCATGACTGAATAAAGCTGCTGGGCTCAGGAAAGATCCTCTGAGGAGTTGATACCCAGGAACTTGAAGCTGCTCACCTTTTCCAATGCTGACACGTGTGTGTGTGAGTGAGTGAGTGGCCAAGTGATCAAGTGTCCGAGTGTGTGAGTGTTCTCCCAACTACCCTTTCCTGAAGTCCACAATCAATTCCTTGGTCTTACAGACACTGAATGCAAGGTTGCTGCTGCAGCACCACTCAACCAGCTGGTCTATCTCACACCTGCTTGCCTCCTCTTTACTATCCGAGATTCTGCTAAAAAACAGTTGTGTTATCAGCAGACTTAAGCTGTGACAAGTTCTTGATTAGTAAAGGTGTTTCAGCTGTGCTTAGCCATACAGACATGAGTGTAGAGAGAGCAGAACAATGGGCTAAACACATATCCTTGAAGTGTGCCTGCATTCATTGTTAGCAAGGAGGAGATGTTGTTTCTGATCTGCACTGACTGTGGTCTCCTGATGAGAAAATCTTGGATCCAATTGCAGAGGGAGTTACAAAATCCCAGGTTTTATAGCAGTTGATGGCATTGAATATTGAACTGTATTCAAGGAACAGTAGACTGACATAGGTACAGTATTGCTGTTGTCCATGTGGTCTAAGGCCAAGGGGAGAGTCAGTGAGATTGCATCTGCTGTAGACCTGTTGTGGCAGTAGACAAAATGCAAGCAGGATGGTTGCAGTTTGTACAAGCAATACACTGCTACCTTCTCAACAGCAATTAAGGTTGGGCAATTAAATGCTGGCTCAACCTATGAAGCCCATATCATTTGCTCGAATAATAAATAAAGAGAAAAAAAATCATGTTTTCTGTCTCCTCTGCAACTTACTTTTGTTTTATGTGATTTATTACTATTCAAAATGAATATGAAGTTCAACAAGAACCTTGTATAACTCTGCTGCCATGGTACAACACAAGTATCAAAGAAAGGCAGTCTGTAAAATTCACTATAGTGATTGCTGGAATCATTAAAAGATTTGGACTAGGACCTCCTCTCCAATTATGGGATAATGTTGCTGGCTACATCACTGTAACAATTCAATTTCCTACACAAGGCATTCTTGTGGTTTGAATGAGTCCATTCAATCAGAAGACAAATTATGGAAAGCTTGTTTTCACTTCATAACTGGTTTTGCAACACAAACTAAAAAGCAAAACATGAATTTATGCAGTACCATTCACATCTTCAGTTTGCCCCAAAGTAATGCAAGCTTATTAATTTAGGAATACTAGAAATGACAAATATTAAGTCAATTATTATGTTCATTGACATCTATAAATAGTAAATGAATGATCAATTTCATAATCCATTTACAGCAGTGACAAAAACAACCCTACACAAGGCAATGTAAGAAATTCCTGCCTTGTTCCTCATGATCTCAGATTAATAACTATATCCGACAATGGTGGCAGAGATTATGTGTTCTGATGTGGGGCTTGAATTTGTAATCTTTTCACTTAGAGGCAAATTAATTATCATCTCATGAATCCTGTTCCAGAGAGATGAGTTACAGTAATGAAACACAGATTCACAGGCCTAACAACGTTTGGTCCTTATTTATTAAATAAACTTACTTCAACAGCTGAAACTTTAATGGAAACTCCGGCAGTGCGGTAACATTAACTTCTCTTAAGAAATACAAAGTATATGTGCTTGGGGTGTACCTTTCTCAAACCAAAACAAACAAAAATCAATCTATTGACCAAGTTGATTTTATGTTTTAGTTTGAGTTGTAAACACAATTTATCAATATTTTTAAGAAAAAGACATCCCATTTATAAACTTCAGGACAAATCATGTTTTGCAATGATCCTAGATTTAACAGAGGAGATAAAAGTCAGAAAAATTTGTAAAAACTGATTTTTAAAAAATTAAAACATGAGAAAATCTGCAGATGCTGGAAATCCAAAATGCTACATCTTGGCTTTTCCAAAGCTGCTGTCAGGCTTGCTGAGTTCCTCCAACATTTTGTACTTTTTTAAAAAAAATTATCTGGTTTCTAAAAGCCAGTAGTCATTTGTCATGTCTTTCATATTTATAATACATTTTATTCATACATTATAATATATCTTAAATATGTTCAAGGCCTGAAAGGAAGTTTCAGATGCAAGAGATTAAAATTCAATTGGAACACTGCAATGTAATTTTCATGGACAACTAGATAATATACCTGTTACATCTTCAGTTTGCACCTACAGACTTTAGGCTTAAAACTATTCTTTTCATCTTAAGTAAATCTCCAAATATTGCAGGCAGAATAATGAAAGAAAATGAAATAGAAGAACAAGGAAAGATCGACAAATGAATATTCTTTTTAAATGGAAGAACCAGCAATCCATCACAATAGTTTGACATTCATTCCAACTCTCCAGTCACTGCAACTACCACAGTACCATTTTTGAAAAAAAACCTCAACCCCAAGTATTCAGACATCACTCTTCAGGACATTTTACTTCCTTCTTGTGTCACATAACATCTTGTGTTGCTCTCTGACAATATGTCTGGCAAGAATCTAACAAAATTGTTTGGGGGATATGTGTGACACTGCCCAAGGTAGTACTTACTCTTGTTGCAAGTTTTCACATAGTGTGGATAGGACTGGACGTAGATTCCATAATTCTAGGGTATTAGTGAGACAAGATTTTCTTCAGTTTTTCAGTAGCTATAGCATGTCTAATCCAGCAAACCAGTCAACAGACATGAAAAGAAACTTACACTCTTTATTGTTCTAGTCAGAACATACTTCTGCCTAGATTAGACAGTATGGATTAGACAGTAAAGAGAGGTTGCACAACTTTGGTTGATGTCTCTGAAGTATCAAAGGCTGAAAGAAATCCTCATAGAAGCTTATAAGATTATGACAATTGTTTTCCCAGGGTAGAAATGTGAAGTGTTAGAGGTGAGAGCAAGGATGTTCAAAGGAGAGGTGTGGCAAGATTTTTTTTTAAACATAGAGTGGTAGGTACCTGAAATGGGCTGCTGGTGGGAGGAGTAGAAGTAGACATAATAGTGATTTTTAATAGGCTCTTACATAAACAGTTGAATATGCAGAGAATGGATGGATATGGATTAACTATAGGCAGAAGGGAATTAGTTTAATTCAGCATCCTATTCAGTGCAGGCACTAGGGGCCAAGTGGCCCGTCCCATACCACACTCATCTATATTCTATTAGCCAGACTGCATGCAAAACTAGTAACCAAGATACTAAAGAGAAACACTGAGTTTGAAAGTGCTATTGAAACAAGATCAGTTGCTATTGTTACAAAATAAGAATGGAGAAACTCACTGTGAGAAGCAGTCAAATCGACAACAAACAACCAAACAGCACAGAAAAACAACAATGTAAATCTAATTTCAAATTAAGCCATGGCATCAGGCAAATGAATATTACCTTAAACTGGCAAAATGAAATGTTCATAAAAAGAGGAGATAATGGTATACAGTGATCAAATTAGTAGTAGATAACTAAAAAGGATGGTAGAGGCTAATAAAATATACTGACTGCTGAGTGGTGCAGTAGTAAGGAGTGGGGGGTGAGATAGAATAAGAGATAATGTTCTTCTTTGTATGGATGAGTCAGGATAGGATCTAAAATTAATTTCCACATTCTCAGCAATCCAGCGACTAGTGTTAGATATGCATCAGTGCAAAGAATAAATACTTGGGTTTCATTGTGTTGTGCCCCACTAAAACCAAGCAGCGTGCTGAAAATCACTACCTAGACACATACACAAATAATCACCACAGGCAATAATCAAAAGGGCATCCTTGGTAACAAATCAATTAAGAGGGGGGAAAAGGCAAGAAAATGATTTTCAAAAAGAGAAAATTTCTTTTGAATTTGTGCCAGAATTCCTGGTTTACACCTGGTTTAAACCATTCTCAAAGGCTGCAGTTGACAGATCTATTACTTTTTACGAAATGGTAACCATACTACATGAGTAGCAATACTTTTCTCCCAGATCAAATGTAGAAAGTAGGTCCAAAATTACTTCAGACTATAAAAGCACACAGAATAGCGAAGATATTTTGTATGTGCTTTGTAGGAATACCCCATGGTAGGCTAAACATGTTAAATTGCTATACTGAGCTCTGTTACTGCTGGCTTCAGTGCAGTATGGAAATTCTTTCAGGATGTGACAACTCACTGCCTCAAGGCTTCCCTCGCACTCTGCTTCAAAACAGTATTCAAACCTTTACACCTGATTGAATTTTCTTTTTTTTAAGATTCTAAATACTGAATCCTGCAACAAAATAGTAAGGACCCAAGGAGGAATCAAGGCAATCAGAAAACAGGAGAGGTACAGTACTGAGTTTAAGAATAAGAAAACTACCCAAGTTACTTTGTACAACACAGAGAAGCAAACAAACTTTCAAGTTAGTATTCCCTTTAAATGGCACACAGAACATAGTTTACCTAATTAAACAGGCAGTGCCTCAGGCATTAAAATAGCTTTTGCTCTTCCTGGAATTGCTAGGTACTGAAATTTTAAAGGCATACTTTCCCAAATCCTTAAACTGATGAAAGAGATGCAGGGGCGAGATCAATTACCTAAACATGGCTATAATTTGCATTCTTTTTGCTGAAATATAACAATTAAAAATGCATACCTTTGTCAGATGATCAAGATTACCATTTTGGTTTTGGTACTGCTTGAGGTAGCCGGCTGGTGACATAGTGGCATCAGTGCTGGACTTTGGGGTGATTTCCCAATACGTCAGAGCGGCGTGGAAGGAAATCGTCCGCTAACTGGAAAACGATTCCGGATGCGACATGCCTTTCCTTTACTGCCTGAGGTACCTACAAGTGAGTTTCTTTTTCTGTACCACTGGTGTACAACAGGTAAACTGCACAAATTTATTTCTGGTTCCAGACTACTTGAAAATAAATTTTCATCCTTTTGAGGTTAACAGAATAACCATGATTGTTCCTTTGTCTGGAAGAAAGTGATGATAAAATAATTATCTCTAGTATTGGAAACTCAGGGAATATTCACTGGATTGATTCCTAGGATGAAAAGGTGTCCGACAATGAAAGAATGAACAGGTTGCACTTATAGTCACTAGACCTTAGAAGAATGAACAGTGAACTAATTGAAATATTAGATTTTGTGGGTACATAACAGCAGATGCTAAAAGGATGTCCCTTACCCATCCAGGAAAAACCTGAAATTATGAGGCATAATTTCACAAAAAGGGATCACCCATTAAAGATCTACATGAGGAGGAATTTTCTTCTGGACAGTTGTGAATTTTTGGTAAACTCTAGAGATTAAAGTATAGAACATACTCAAGACCAATATAGGCTGATTCTTACAATATTCTACATAATTAAACAGCATTATCATAATTAAACAATGAGAAGTTTTACAATTGCAGCCATTTAAACCAGAGTGAATGACCATAAATTATTATGGTTGAAAAGCCTGCATATTCAAATTTACCAAAAAAAAATCAAAAAGCCATTATTTAGAAATGTTCCAATTCAGCTAATTAAAGTCAGAAAACTAGGATCAGAGACTAATTTTCCTTGCCAGCAGCTGCTGTTATTAAACCCAAGGGAGACACACTGAGCAAAACCCACTTATTGGGCAACATTGTTTAAGATTTTTAAAACTTTAACTGTCAAAAAATTTGACCTTTATTAATGTTATTTTTATCATTTCACATTTCTAAATCAAAATTGCAAATTCTGGGGGCAGTGCATTCTTGAAAATCTGTAATACTTCCAGGAAGCAACCTGGAGCATGGAAAGTAAAAGCAAGACTGAGCCCTTCTAGCTGGTTGATATAAGAAGGACCACAAATCAAGCTAAGGTCCAGGTGCAATGCAGAACTAGCATCTCTAATGAATCTGGGATTACAGATTTAATGAGGGAATGCAATTTTGCTTCCTTTAGTATTTATTGGAGCTGCTAAAATATAAATCATTGTCTACTCGTTACAAGCTGTTGATGGTAGATTTACTGTACAATCTTCTAGTAAGCCTGCCAGATGAACTAGTTGTGAAAAATGAACTCCTTCCAAGTACCTTCCATGGGATAAAATCATTTTCATAAAATTTTATGGTTCTTATAAATTCTGAGATGATCAAATCAAACCCAAGTCAAATGTACTGGGACAATGGTTTGTGTTCATGGAAGATAAAGGTGCTTTTACATTTTGCAATTCAGGTGGTGGCCCTTGGAAATTCAGCCAGTTTCATTGTAAAAACTGAATAAATGGAGTCATATTTCCCACTAAGGATATAATTACTGCTGATCAATCATTTCAATGCCAGATCAGGATGTTGCTAGAGGAGATCCTGAAACCTGAATTCAACCATTTTCAACTGCTTGTCTTCTCACTTCTTGAGAACCAGAAGAACTTTACCACCCATAGAAAGAGATTTGACCATCATAAGCAGTCTCCAGTCCTACATGCCTTTTAGAAAATGATGCTAAGCCTTCTTTTTGAACATCTGAAGTCTTTAGAGCGAGCTTACTTCCAATACATTCTTAACCAGAAAGTTCCAGGATTCTGACCCAATGATAATCAAGGAACAGAGACAGATTTCTAAGATGATCTGCGACTTGGAGAACTTACAGATGGGTAATGACCCCATTTGTTTGCTGTCCTTGTTCTTCTAAAAGAGGCTAAAGATTTGGAGACACTGTTGAAGCAGCCTTGTTGAATTGGTCATGTGAATAATTATTAGGCTGGTAGGATAGGATATCAATTAAGTGGGATTATATCTCTTAGATGGTGTAAAGCTTCTGGAATCTTGCTGGAGCTGAATTCCTCAAATCCAGAGAATTATAGGTTTTGGGAAGTTGGGAAGAAAGTCATTCACCACAAGGTATTCCAACATCTGGTCTATCCTTGCAGTCACAGTATATGTGTTGACTGAATTTCTGTTCAATTACAATCACCTTTCCTCGCCCCATTCTCCACTTGCTACATATTGCCAGGATGTTGTCACTGCACATTGGCTCTGCTGGATTCAGTCCAATTCTCGATATCGTGTGGAATGAATCAAATTAGCTGAAGAATGGATTCTAGGATGATATCAACATCGGGTGACCACATAGTATCATCCATTTGACACTCCTGGCTGTATATGGTTATGAACAGTGGAAATGCTCACTAATGATAACATAAAGTTTAGCTCTATTTGCAATTCAGCAACTAATAGCATATACAACACCAACATTCAGTAAAAACTATTGGGGTAACACTGTTATCGTGCAACAAGACTCTCTGACAACTTGTCTGGAAATGGCTACAGCCATATACCATATTTTACCAATCATTTATCATCACTAATTCAGTACTTGTCGCATTATTTCTCTGTGAATGTACCATCACCACAGAGAGTGCACCAGTTTGAGGAAGCTCACCACTAAATATTCAAGACAACTGAATACCAACAGTAAACGCTGATTATATACTGATATTGACTCTTCTGAGGAACTATTTAAGAGATATGAATGTATCACATTATAAATTCCCTTAAGCATCAGACAGCATGATGCTAAGATGGAGGAGGAGGAGGAGGAAGATTTTGGCAAGCTCATTTGGTCATTAAGTGACTACTGCCCTCTACTGTGTCCATTATCACTGCTTGAACATGAACGTGAATGTGATTACTGTTTCTCAAGATTTTTTCCTCAATGTGAATGGGCATTTTGTATTGAATGCAGTATGCAGCAATTTTCAAATCAATTGTGTGATAATACTGTAACAAGAAGAGCATTACTTTTAAAGAACCTACATGTACTCACATTTAAATGGGAACTGGAAATGTGGGGAATTAGAATCTAGTGGCTTTTTACTGCATTTAATTTTACTGTACGAGTCCCTTTCAAAATGAGATGAGTATACCAAATGTAGTAATGTAAGAGCTCAAAAGTGAGAAAAATAAATCCCATAAAACAAAGCACTTCACTAAATTAGATACCTAGCATCAATATTATATGTACTTAGGCTAGATAGGGGACAGCTAGACAGCAGAAAATAGTCCTAATAATGTCTTAAACCAAACTGGAGACCAGAGCTTCACTGGATTCATCTTCACTCAAGTGTAGGACACTTGGTCACTCACTTTGGTGCTGTAGTCAATTTAAGAGAAATATAAACTTAAAGCTTAATTCCTATGAAGGGAACATTAATGGAAAAAATGTACAATTTTGGAAGCATTTTGTTTCCAACTATTTTGCATCAGTATTATGCTCTTAAAGGTTAACATAATCCATGCATTTTAAACATATTGAAACATAAAGCAAGATGTCATTTAGGTTTTAAAAAGTAGGAGAGATAATTTTTAGTACAAATGGGCAGAACTGTTAAATTATGGCCTACTATTCCAGTGGCCTGAATTTACAACCCAGAAGCTAGAATTCAAATCTCACCATAGCAGCTGCAGAACTTCGATGTAATTAAAAACCAGGAACTTAACCAAAATATAACTATTAATATTATTGGCAATGTCGACCACCAAGTTACCTGATTGTCATAAAATTCTGACTGATTCACTAATGTGCTACAGGGAAGGAAATCTGCCATCCCTGTCTTTATAAACCCACCAAACTGATTGATTCTCAAAAGAAAAATTAGGAATAAGAAACAAATGCTGACCTGGTGGGTGATCACATCCCAAAATCTGAATAAGGACATTTCCTTTGTTCTCTCCATCCTTATCCTTTATCTGCAACTTAAAACATCTTTGAGGATTTCTAATTTTACTTAATTTTGAAGACAATTGATCTATAATGATACCTGCTCCATGGAAACCACTAGATCTATTCAGTAATTCCAGCATTTCTTGGTTTTATTTCAGATTTTCAGTTTTGTGCTTTTATAAAATTATTTTATTTGGCATTGATGAAGGACATGTAACTACAACAATTTAATCATTTTAGTATAAGTAGTTAATTGGACAAAGGGCGGACAAATACTGAGAATCCTGACAAACTGTTCAGAGCAAATTATTCAGAAATAACAAAGATTTCTGAATGGTCTATGAACCCATGAACATTACCTTTTCATTATTTTTCTTTTGCACTATTTGTTTTGTAATTTATAGTAAGTAAAATCTGATTCTGATTGTAATACACAGACAGCATTTTAAACTAACTTACTGTATTAGCAAAAATACAGCTTTATTACTAATTGTTTGAATGACTTATATTTGCTTATATATTTAAGATATTCTATTCTAAAGTGACTTACAATTGCAAATGTTATACTGTTCATTATGTATTACTGTAAAGATTTTTAATACTTTTTGAAAATGAGACACTTGACTTAAGTATAAATAAAATGGAATAAATATTTTGAATGACAAATTAAAATAACTAATGCTGAAAATACCAAACAGGTCAGGTAGCATCTGCAGAGAAACAGTTAATGTTTCAAATCAATAGCCTGGAAAGAATGAGATATATTCTAAACTTGCTTTGAGCTTCATCAGCACTGTGACAGATGAAAGACAAAAGACAAAATGGGAACGGGATAGAAAATTACTCATGAATTCTAGTCTCACCTATTTATCCTGGGCATCACACTGTGTTCCAATAATCCTCAACATGAACTCAAGGGACAATGCCTTGTCTTTTGATTTTACGCACATTACAGCCTAAATATCTGTGTTCAGCAATATCAGGTAACTACCCTACTTCCATTCACATCTCCTCTGGAGCTATCTTATGACACTTTTCTTGTTCATTTACCATCCCCTTTTGTCTTACACAATCTTGCCTATCACAGATCATCCCTTTCATTATTCCATTCTTTCTCTCTCTTCACTTCATCTTAATACTTGCCTGATGTCTAACATTTTCTAGTTCAGGTGAATGATTATCTATCTGAAACACTAATAACTCAATTTCTTTCTCATTAAATCTCTGAACCTCTGATCATTTCCAATTTTATCAATTTTTAAAATTTCTACATCTATTTTGCTTTTGTACTTGGAAAGCTATTTCAAAGGGCATTTTAAGGAATCACATATATACTGAGCTAAATATGTGAGCTCAAGCATACTCAGGTGCAAAGGCCATTGTTACTTCACTTCTTGCATGATTCTACAGCTTGATTCTATTGCAAAGTATTTTTTATTGGTACAGTTAGTAAAAATGTTTGAAACCGGCAATGACATTTTGAATGTTTTGCTGTTTACCAATCTGATGCTTTGTTAGGAAGCATTCTTAAGATTTAAAGTCATGTAGGAATGACACAGGGACAGCAATGATTAATTATCTAGGCCTTGGACAGCATTATACTGCATACAACACAATTTGCATCACGATTTCTGAGCAGGTGAATGACGAAGATGTTCACTTTGCACCAAGGCAAGCATATTCGTGAGGTCTCAGTGTATTTCTACTTGTTTGTCGGGTAACCAAGTTGAAATTGGACCGCTTGAGACAGCTGATTATGAATTCCAGCCACAAGCAGCAATTTGTATTCATACAGTACTTTTAATCTAGTAAAAGACTCAAAATTTTCTTTATGGGAACATTATCAAACAATATTTCAAACTTAGATTTTAGGACAGGTGTCCAAAGCCTAAGTAAAAAGTTATAAGTTAAGGAAAGGTTGAAATGTTATCCAGTAAGTGAATTGTTCAATCCACCTAGCTCTCACTTGACAACTTGTACCTGCCTCTGAAAGCTTCTTCATCAAATCATCACTTACATATATTGAGTACCTCTTACCCGAAATGCCTGGGAACAGAAGTGTTTCATATTTTAGATTTTGGAATATATAATGAGATAGCTTAGGATCACCATTATTTCCAACTGAATTTATATGCTACTGGTAGTCCGTCTTTGTCTTAACACTTATTCATCACACATACATACTTAACAGTAAAAATTAAATACCATTAATATAATAAAATATTCCGAGTGCAGGGTAAGAGAGCATCGGAAGAGTACCTGAATTGGCTGTTGAACAACAACAAACAAAGGCAGACTTTCAGCCTCCACCAACAATGCCATGTTTTAAATAAAAGGTTACATTACACTGCATTTGTATTTTACGTTTTTTACGTTTTATGTAAAGTATAAAAACAATCAACATTGCAGTCTTGTTCTGGTATTAGATTTTCATCAGTGACAATTTTGGCAAACTAATTTCTCTGCAGCTTCATGATCAGCAGACACCTTATCAACACAAATATTTTAAAATTTAATGCTGTGCTTTTCACTTTTCTGTAACAACCTGCTGAATATTCACAATTACATTTAATTTCAATTCGCCATGATTGATCCTTGCTTGTTTCATGATCAACATTCAACATAAGCAGCAAATGTTCAGTCTGATGCTGATGAATCCACTCTTCTAATACATTCTCAAGATTTTCCTTTTTCCACTTTGTGCAGTGTTTTCTATTTTACATTATGTTCTGTCCATTACATATGTGAGGTAATTGTCGGTGGTGCACGGAGACCTGTGCATCGCCTGGGAACCTTCGCCTGTAGAATTTTCCATTTGTGGCATCATGTCAGCACTCAGAAAAGTTGGGTTTTTTGAGGTTTTCAGATTTTGGATTTTTGGATAAGGAGTACTCAACCTGCAATACTTACAAATTCCCAACATTTCAGTCCATGGTTCTAAATCCTCCACTAATATGTCAGCTGTTCGTCTGCTTTATCACTTATTCTTTACTACTCCTGATACTTTAATTTCCCCAGATGAATCTGTAAACAAAACCCCATCCAACATTGCTAATCACTGCAAAGATCCCATTTCTTGTGCCCTACAATCTGAATGCTATAGTCTTGACCACATCCAGCACGCAACTATTAAAGCATTCATCACCAGATCAGGGTAGACCACATTGTATTATTGAGCAAATACACCAGGATCATCAGGAAACTGAGTTGACTAGTCTTCTTAAACTACCAACATCTCCTCAAATCATTCTTCTCTGAAATTATTAATTTAAATTTGATCTTCCTCCACATTTATACTGAGGATTGTAACCTATTACAAGATGAATTTGACAATAACAAATTTAATATAATTTATAACACTGTGCCAAAATAGTCTCAAATCAAGTCACAGATTCAAATGGGTTATCAAGTTCTGATATTTTAATTTAACCTAAGCCAATGACCAATCAGAGGGTAGAATCAATGATAATATATATTACCCCAGAGAGAAAAATTGAAGGTCTTGATTATCAAGTTGGATGAAATTTTAAAATATCCTCAGCTTGATATCACAAAATTAGGCTTACAGAACAGTGAGAGGTATAAAATTGAAGGATAAAGTGGTCAGGAAGAGGTGATACTGATCCTAAAGATAATGTCACTAATGGACAACACAAAAATGGTGAGAGAAAAGATTCAAAGTGCTTGAATAGATTCTACAGGTGGAGGAAAATAAGTCACTGCTGCAGATGTGTTGATTATTTGGGGACTATTTGTGAAGTTATAAAATTGAAAAGTAACAAAAGCGATGAGGGAGTTGACCAGATAATTGCTGCAAAGGTGTTGGAAGAGATGGAGAAATAATCTTCACAAGCACAGATGGTATTTCTTGCATTATCCAAGGTATTCCAAGACTGTTAAGAATAACTGCAGAGAAAGATTAGGAAAACAATTACCTTTATCAGAACACAGTCACAGGCCTGAGATATTAATTCTGTTTCTATTTCCAGAGGTATTACCTAACCTACGTAAATGCTAAGGCCTCCAAGAGGACCACAACCTTGTCGTAGGGTTTAAGAGGCTCATGTGCCTCAATGACCCAGAGACCTCTGCTGGCTGGAGTCAAGGCTTTATGCTTTGGCTCTTGGTAAACAAGTCAAGGGGTAGAGACCAAACTAAGAGTGCTCCTCTGGTCCTCCAAGTTTAGGGGTTCAGCTCAGGGCTAACAACCCTGACTGGTCAAAAAAAATGTTATGGCAACAGCAATGAAGAATCCTTCTACATCTGTGTGTGGCAGTACAAGGCCAAGGACAGACAGAGACGGAGGACCTTTATTGCTGCGCTAAATGCCAGCAGCATAACTGGCAGTATCTAGCCAAATGCTAAGAGTTTCCAGCATCTTCTGATTTTTTTCATGGTAGGCAAAATGTGGCTTGTAGATTGCTTCCAGCATCGAGAAGAATGGGCAGTTACAGCTGTCCAAGAATGAGGGATATCTATTGGTAAGGAGCAGGACAGAGTCTAAAGTAAGTTTTATCATGTATATTATAAACTTCTGAAATATGATTTCAAATCACTTAAAACAAATCTCTAAATAAATGCAAACTAAACTTACTGCAAACTAATTATAACTTTCAGCTCCTTTAACAGAAGATCTGTGCTGATTGTTACATGCGCTAAGCAGAAGAAGGTCATTTGACTTCTTTTTCCTCTCTTGAGAAACAGTGAAGGTGGCAAGGAGCATTCTATTAACATCTCATCATATGGAAATACTTTTACCAGATGGCTGCTCAAAACCAGGAGGTCACATACAATAAAATCGTCTTCCTGAAGCCTCATTTCAATTTTGTTGAAATTTATCTCTGGAGAATTCTAGATTTGCTTGCCGGTTATGCTTGTTCTCAAATGACATGTGTAAATTATACAGATTAGTTTAGGTCATCTGTCCAATTGCCATTTTCATTGTGATGAGAATCAGAAAAATGGACTGTGAAAGAAATGCCAATCTTTTCAAATATTTGACTGTATCTGGCTGAAAATGCAAGACTCAAGTTCTTTAAACACTTTGGAGAAAGCAGGAAGTACACATCCTGAAAACTGCTAAACCACCTTAAGTAAATTATAGTGTTAACAAGGATACTATAAAAGTAGCTGCTCTTTAAAATAATTTGGAAAAATACTATTTTGCACTATCTATTATGATTACATTCCCTTTTACAAGTAGAAGATGCTGTATATAAATGTGTAAATTATTGTCAAGATTGTAATAATGCTTTCTATTGGTTTTAGCATGTATAACTTGAATTTCATTACTCTAAATTATATTAATTATCAATGAAAAATCTAGATGGACATATTATATATAGTTGTGACAGCATGGTTACAGGGGCATCTTTAAATGGCTAGCATATGTATTGCCAAGGCGAGCAGGGTGATATTTTCAGTTAGTTAAAAAAATTTGATTATTTACTCATTTTTGAAGATTTGGATACCGCTAGTAAGGGCATTTTTTGGCAATCATCTCTAATTATCCTTGAAAAGTAGTGAAGAGCAGACTTTTTGAGCCTCTGTCTTCCTTAAAAAAGCTGCTGGAGAAGGAGTTCCAAGATTTAAATGCAATGACATTGAAGATTTCAAAGTAAATGCTTCAGACCCCCAGGATGCTGAGCTAAGAGTATTGTATCAAAAGGCCAGGCAGATAGACAGAAAGGGTGGAGTGGCTCTGTTGGTTAAAAAAAATGAAATCAAACCCTTAGAAAGAAGTGACATAGGATTAAAAGATGTTGATTCTTGTGGGTAGAGTTAAGAAACTGCAAGGGTAAAAAGACACTGGTGGGAGTTATATACAGGCCTTCAAATAGAAGTCAGGATGTGGGCTACAAATCACAATAGGAGATAGAAAAGGCATGTCAAAAGGGCAATGTTACGATAGTAATGAGGGATTTTAACATGCAGGTGGGAAAATCAGGTTGGTGCTGGATCTCAAGAAAAGGAATTTGCAGAAGGCCTATGAGATGGGTTTTTAGAGCAGCTTCTGGTGAGACTAGTAGGCAAAGGCAAATCTAGATTGGTGTTATGTAATGAACCAAATTTGATTAGGGAGCTTAAGGTAAAGGAATCTTCAGGATGCAGAAATCATAATATGATAGAATTCACTCTGCAGTTTGAGAGGGAGAAGATAAAGTCAAATGTATCAATATTACAGTGGAGTAAAGAGTCTTACAGAGACATGAGAGAGGAACTGACCAAAGTTGATTGGTAGGAGACTAGCAGGGATGATGGCAGAATAACAATGGCTGGAGTTTCTGGGTGCAATTCAGAAGATGCAGAATAGATATATCCCAAAGAAAAAGTATTCAAAAGGGAGTATGAGGCAACCGTGGCTGACAAGTCAAAGGCAGCATAAAAGCAAAAGAAAGGGCATATAATAGAGCAAAAATTATTGGGAATAGTAATTTCAAATATACTGTATAAAGAATAAAAGAGAGGTGAGAGAGGTATCAGACAGTTGGAAAATGACTCTCATGGGGTAGTAATGCAGGATAAAGAAATGGTAGATGAATTTAATAAGTGCTTTGCACCAGTCTTCACTGTGGAAGAAAGGAAATTATAGGCCAGTTAGCTTGACTTCAGTGGTTGGGAAGATGTTGGATTTCTGAATGGACATTGAACCCATGAACACTACCTCACTACTTCTTTATTTCTATTTTTGCACTACTTATTTAACTATTTAATATATACTTACTCTAATCCAGAGTTTTTTCTATTCTTATGTGTCACATTGTACTGTTGCTGCAAAGACTAAAAATTTCACTACATATGTCAGTGATATTAAACCTGATTCTGATTCCATTATTAAGGATATGGTTTTGGCGTATGTACTTGGAGGCACATGATAAAATAGGCCAAAGTCAGTATCATTTCCTTAAAGGGAAATCTTGCCTGACAAACCTGTTGAAATTCTGAAGAAATAACAGACAAGATAGACAAAGGAGAGGCAATGGATGCTGTTTACTTGGATTTTCAGAAGGCATTTGATAAGGTGCCGCACAAGTCTACTTAGCAAGAGAAGAGCCTATGGTATTACAGGAAAGATACTAGCATGGATAGAAGATTGACTGACGGGCAGGAAACAAAAGGTGAGAATAAAGGGGGCCTTTTCTGGTTGACTGCCTGTGATTAGTGGTGTTTTGCAGGGGCAGGTGTTAGGACTGCTTCTTTTTATATTATATGTCAATTATTTGGATGACTGATGGCTTTGTGGCCAACATGAAGATAGGTGGATGGGCAAGTTGTGATGAGGAAGCTAGGAGTCTGCAGAAGGGCTTAGACAGATTGGGAGAATGGGCAAAAAAGTGTATGGCCATGTCCTTTGGTAGAAGGAATAAAGGTGTAGACTGTTTACTTAACTAGACTATTTACTAAATTCAAAAATCAGAGGAGCAAAGGGACTTGGGAATCCTTGTGCAAGTTGAGTCCATGATAAGGAAAGCAAATGCAATGTTAGCAATTATTTTGGGAGTACTAGAATGTAAGTGCAAGGATGTAATGCTGAGGTTTTATAAACTTTGGTCAGAATACACTGAGAGTACTGAGAGCAGTTTTGGGCCCCTTATCTAAGAAGGGATGTGTTGGCATTGGAGATGATCCAGAGGAGGTTGGTGAAAATGATTCCAGGAATGAGGAGTGTTTGATGGCTTTGGGTTGTACTCATTGGAATTTAGAAGAAAGAGGGGAAATTTCATTGAAGCCATTGAATATTGTAAGGACTGGATAGAGTTGCTGTGGGAAGATGTTTCTGATAGTGGAGGAGTCTAGGACCAGAGGGGACTGTCTCAGAATAGGATTTCCATTTAGAATCGAGGTGAGAAGGAACTTCTTTCACCAGAGGGTAGTGAATTTGTGATTCTGCTTCAAAATATTGTTCAAGATGGAGGAGCACTGATTTATTACTTGAGGAAGCAGGACCTTGTTCTGCTATCAGCATGCCCTTCCACACTATTCTCAGAACAAATGGGTGAGATATAGGCCGGGCTTTGATAATCAGAAGAAAACTTTTATGTTTGATCTGATACCACACAAGTCTGAGATCTGAAGTCAATATTAAGGATTTCCAAAGCTATTTCCTTCTTCATATAAATGATGGGTCTGTCAGGTGGAAAAGAAAGCAACAATGCTGTATCACTGGATCATTGCTGAGATGAAGGGTCCAAAATTTGATGATGGCAGTTGATGATGGTTGCCGAATTTGATGACATAAAGAAAAGGAGAGATTTAAGTTGTAAAGCTACAAAAGGACACACATAAATTAGTGAGCAGCAACAAAGTGTCAAATGGAATTTTATGCTGAAAATGTGAATTTTTCTGCTATGGTGGGGAAAAATAAATGAAGCACATTATTTAAATACTGTGAGAATGCAGAGCTTTGAAATATGAAAGGATTCCTAGATCTCTCAGCAACAAGTTAGTAAGTAGATAAAGCAAGTGATTAGAAAAGCTGGGAAAATTAAATATAAATATTGGGAGGTTAAGTTTCAGTTGTGGAGAGAAATGGTGAAAGCACACTTTTGCTTACTCCGTACACTATTGGTCCCCGCATTTAAAGAAAAACATTAATTCACTGGGGAAATTAAATATAAATGTTGGGAGGTTATGCTTCAGTTATAGAGAAAGCTGGTGAAACCACATCCAGCTAACAGTGTACAGTGTGGAAATATGTTCATTCATTGGAAGCTATTCAGGGATTTAGTGGAATGGGTTACATTGTCTTAAGAACAAAGGTTGGACAGACCAGATCTATTGGTGCTTAGAAGACAAAAAGCTCTTTGATAGCTCGATTAATAGAGATGTTTAATTGATCAGACATTCCTGGTTATCTCAAGACAAATAATCTCTCATCCATGGCAGACACAGCAGAAATATCAGTCGGGATTGCAGTTTCCTCACACCACATGACCATAAGATAGAGGAGCAGAAGCAGGTCACTCGGACCATCAGGTCTGCTCCACCATTCAGTCATAGGATGGTCCAATTCTTCCAGTCATCCCCACTCCTCTGCCTTCTCCCCATACTCTTCGATGCCCTGGCTAATCAAGAACCTATCTATCTCTGCCTTAAATGCACCCAATGACTTGGCCTCCATGGCCACTCGTGGCAACAAGTTCCACAGATTTACCACCCTCTGACTAAAGTAGTTTCTCCACATCTCTGTTCTAAATGGTCGTCCTTCAATCCTGAAGTCGTGCCCTCTTGTACTAGACTCCCCTACCATGGGAAATAACTTTGCCATATCTAAACTGTTCAGGCCCTTCAACATTCAGAATGTTTCTATAAGATCCCCCCTCATTCTCCTGAACTCCAGGGAATACAGCCCAAGAGCTGCCAGATGATCCTCATATGGTAACCCTTTCATTCCTGGTCATACAGTAACCCTTTCATTCCTGGTACACCCCCTGATATAAATTGTGTATATCTGGATGCTAGGTTAAATGGACTGATTGGGATCTTATTTAATTGGTTTCTTACATTCACCTACTTGGATCATGTGCAAAGACTGCAAATGAGGCTGGTGAGTACAATCCTTCCCAGAGTCAACACGTTTGGGAGAATTGCAGATGAACTTACAGGCTAAGTAGAATATAATTCTGCGAATGAAAACGAAGTATAGCAATACTTGTACTTGACGGTAGTATGAAGAAGTTAAAAAAAAAGGCATAAAGAGGATTCATCTATAAATGTTATCACAGTCCCTCCACTCCAAACTGAAGACCCACTAATTGAATATTTTGAAGTTTCGGTGAGAAGTAATAATAAATTTTTCATAAGGCTTCATGTTCAACCAATGTTGAAACATAAAATGTCAGAATCCGGTCCAGCTGAAAATATTCATAGTTTTCAATTAAATGTTCTGTTTTACTTCACTGTGCTGTAAAATTATGTTAGTAAATCCCTGCCTGATGCATCTAATAGGGCATGACTTTGCAATACAGTAAATAAAAAGTGATAGAAATGGGAAGGTGAATCACAACAAAACAAACATCAAAGTGGGAATGTTCTGCTAATCTGTGAACACTTAAACCTGAAAATATTTTAATGTCTCAGATCATCTGGCTGCCAATATTGAATATTTTGTATTTTAGTTTCAGTTTCACAACACATTTTCTTTTTCCCTCACATTGTCTTGAGATATTCATTAAGAAAAGTACACATGGGGCAGGCCTTCCATCTGGAAATCAGGATTATTTATAAAACAAAGGCTAATTAACTATAAAATCAAAATATAAAACTTGATTAGAGAACTTCAGAACTCGACATTCAAGACATTCTTATAGATGTTTCAAAAGCCACAAAAGAGTAGTAAAATAGTATAGGTAGTGCAGCTTCTCTTTCACACCTCCAGCAATTCCGATTCAATCCTAACGCTCAGTTCAGTCGATGTAAAACTTCCACGTTCCCCCAGTAGCCAAGTGGTTCTCCTCCAGCTGCTCTAATTTCTCCCCACAATCCAAAGACATATAGGTTGGCAGGTTAATTGAACACTAGAAATTACCCCTAATGTTTAGATTAGTAGAATATTTAAGGAGATAAGAGGTATCTAGAAAGAACAAGACAGGAATAGTGTACAGTAAGTGTAGATGGGTACAGAGTCAATTTGCCAAAGGGCCTAATTCTATTTTGTAGAACTCTATGACTGTAAGTGAAAGAATTTCATAAATAACTACTTCACTGTAAACTCAGCTTAAAAATTAGCAGCTGAATAATTGTGACTGTTAATGTTGCTGCAATGAATCAACAATTGCTACAAAATTAGAACTCAGGAATCATTTGCCTAAACAGTATAATCAATGGTAGAGATAAGAAGTTGTAACTAATAGGTGACTCCACAGAGAGACCAGGCCAATAGAAAACACAAGATTACCACAGGCTATGCTTGTAATATTGTACCATGGAAAAAGAATGATCACAAAAACGGACAAAGGAGGAAGGAGAAATGTTAAGGTCTGGCCAAGGTTGGTACAGGTGCACCTAAAGAATCTTGGGGCTTTTTTTTTGCCAAACAAAGCAATCAAATGTTTCCTTAAAATTCATATTTCTGTTGTCACTAGCAATATTAAAAGTCCTTAACATTTGTGTATCATTTAATGCAAATCAAAACTTCGATCTCAGTCAGAATATTACTATTATTTTAAGGCTAATACGTTAACTATCTCATGGTGGTGTTACTTTGTTTATTGTAAGCTCTCAAGTTTATCATTCCCAATTTTTTAGCTAAAGTTACGACCTAGCCACTTCAATAACAAACCAAATTTCTCTTTTTTTTAACGTCATAGTTTCCACCAATCAATTCTGGGAATCAGACCTGAGCCCCTCTTATGTGAACCTGAGATCCTGTCTTCCTTAATTGCATGACTAGAACTAAAGGCAAAGCTTCCCAATATGTGGGTCACAACCTTTGACAGAATTGCAACCATGCGGGGAACATAAAAGCAGAAAATGCTGGGAACTCTCAGCATTTGGGTCAGGTAACATCTACAGAAAGAGGAACAGAATTTATATCTCAGGTCCTTGACCCTGTTCTGATGAAGGGCCATTGTCCTGAAACATTAATTCTATTTGTTTCTCCACAGGTGCTGCCTGACCTGGTAAGTGTTTCCAGCAGTGTAATTTTAATTTCAGATTTCCAACATCTTTCGTTTGTTTTTAAATTTTTCTTTGCCTGTCTTGTTCCCTCACTCATTTGACCCATGCTGGGTGTGTCGGTGGCCTTCGATGTACAGTGTCTTGAAAAATTATTCAGCCCCCACTCCTATTTTCACATTTCACTCTCTCATTTTCTACATTTAAATATATTGAAGTAGGATTTTTGTGCATTGTGCATGTCAAATCAAAAAACTGATTCCAAAACCTGTCAACAGTTTATTAAAAATTAAAAACCAAAAGTATGAGGCTGGAAAAGTATTCATCCACTTTGTAATTACTATGCTGACTTTTCTCAGGTTCAATACTGTATATGACCTTATCAACTCACCCAATTTGTTGAATGTAGAACATTGGAGGATCATCTGTTTTCAATAATTTCATAAGAATAAATAACCCCTTTTTCTGTAAGGTCCAACAATATGGTAGATTTTCAACAGGCCAAACCAAAATGAAGAGAAAAGAACATTCAAGACAAGTCAGGGAAATGGTAAGAGAGAAGCATAAATCTGGTGAAGGGTACAAGACCATCTCAAAGGCACTGAACGTACCTCAGAGCTTAGTGCAGTCCACCATTAAAAAGTGGAAAAAATATGAAACCACAGCCACACTGCCTAGTCAGGCCGACCCTCTAAACTTGAGAATGGCATTCGTAAGAGAGGCTACTGTGATGCCAACAATCATTCCAATTGAACTGTAGAAGTCAGTGGCTGCAACTGGAGATGAAGTTCATAGCTTAAAGGACATGTACAAAAAGTGTATTTATGGACGAGTGGCAAGGAAGAAAATCTGGCTAAAAACATATCCTTGTCCATAAATACTATAAACACAAAATAATCTGCAGATGCTGTGATCAAAGCAACACTTACAGTACGCTGGATGAACTCAGCAGGTCGGGCAGCATCAGCGGAAACGAAGAGTCGACGTTTTGGGCCGGAACCCTTCGTCAGGACTGAAGAATGAAGGAGGTGGAAGGATTTGAAGAATGCTTGTAGGTTCAGTTGAAAGACCAGTAATTTGAAAGACAAAGGGTGGGGGAGGGGAAGAATCGACATCATAGGCAGGAAAACAATGGGTAGTAGAAGAAGAGACTTGGAAGACACTGTAAAGATGCAGAAGGAGGTCTCGAGGTTGGATGACACGAAAGTGGAACATTTTGGTTTCAACACTAAGCAGTACATGTGGCACAAATCTAATACTGCGCATCAGCCAGGTAACACCATCCCTAATGTAAAGTATGGCAGAAGTAGCATCGTGCTATGGGGATGTTTTTCAGTAGCAGGGACGGGAAATCTGGTCAGGATTGATGGAAGATGAGTGCTGCTAAATGAAGAGAGATCCTGAATAAAAACTGCTAGCCTCTGCCAGAAAGCTTAAACTGGGGAGGAAGTGCACTTTTCGGCAGGACAATGACCCAAAACACACTGCCAAAGCAACCGTGCAGTGGCTTCAAATGGAGAAAATTAATGTCCTTAAGTGGCCCAGAGTTCTGACTGTAACCCGATCAAATATCTCTGGCAAGGCTCAAGATTGCTGTCCACTGTCACCCCCCAACTAACCTGGCACAGCTTGAGCAATTTTGCAAGGAGGAATGGGCAAATCTTGCTCCATCACATTGTCCAAAGCTAATAGCGACTTATACAAAAAGAATACTGGCGTTAATAGCAGTGAGAGGTGGTTCAAATAAGTACTGAGCAAAGGGGGGGGGGGGGTGAATACTTTTGAATTGTTGTCACATCAGCGTTTGAATTTTTAGTTTTTCATACTTTACAATTTTCCCTGTTTTGTTTTTATTTTGGTTACACTGTGACAAGGGACATGTGAATCAGAAATAAAAATTCTCAATTAAATTGATCAAAATCACTGGTTTAATACTCATTTATGTGAACAAAGGAGTGGGGCCTGAATAACTTTTCAAGGCACTGTATATTGTCTTCCCATATAAAAACAAAATTTGCTATTAATTTCTCGTGAGCCAACAGAAAATGCATCATATTTGCCAGGACTATACCCTAACAAGGCTAAATCACTACTTCTTCAAAAAAGTGGTCAGTGAAGTCACCACAATATTTACAGTGAACTTAAGCAGCCCTCTACTACTCATTGACCAGAAGGAGTCTTCTGGAGGCTGCATTCAAATCCAAGGTAAATGACAGCTTCTGGGATAGCCAGATCATTGGGGACCTTTCAGCCAGGTGTTAACCTGGAGTCTTACCAGAATACAAGTAAGAGTAGGCAGGTACTGGGAGCAGGAGACCAAAGAGGATGAGGCCTGGGTCCAAGCACAAAACTAAACTGGAAACCAAGAATCCTATTGAGTCTAGTAATCTAAATAAGACACATTTGCTCTCTCCTATCTTTGTTATCCATCATTCCTCTCTCCTTGTTAGGTTCTAATTTTCAATTTAACATTATCAACAATTGTAATGAGGTATCATAATTTTCCAGGTTATTATTATTATCTCTGTCACATAATTGACTATAATATGGCATTTATTGTTTTCTTTCTGAAAGGGAAGGTTATTCACTATTAAACAGCGTCTGTTATTTTCTTCTGCTTTGCATTGTTTCATTTTCACTGCATGTTTAAAAGGGTGCTTGATTAATGAGCACAACAAGAACAACAGTGAAGAGTAACGGCAGTCTAACTCCACTTGTGATTCTGGTATTTAATAACTATGGAATGACATATAGAATGTAGATTATACATATACATCCCTGTATCTCAATATGTTTCTACATTTAATTATAAGATCTTTTAATACCATTTCACAACAGCTCAAATTTAAAGTAAGTAGAATTAATTTCACACAAGGAACACAATAATTATTTTAAACATTGTGCTGAATGATATTTTTACCAACCTAAAATGATTTTAAATTGAAAGCACATAAGATAATACATTAATATTGCAATATTGATGTATGACAAATTGCCATGGACAAATCAGGACAACAAATAATGAAAGAATAGCATTTTCAAATTTGCACTTTTTGATATTATTTTATTTGTCTTGTTGATTGTTGAACTGTAGGGATTATTTGTATTGGAGACTAAATCTACTTAAAATCTCCAGTGTACTTTTAAGTTTACCCTTTTCAAGCTTATCAGCCAAATTCCAATCAATCCCACACAACACTACCTCCACTATCCCCTTCCCAAAGCACAATGCACATTCTAATGTTGAACCTCAACTGCCTTTGCCCAACCCTTGTGTTTATCTCATTTGGCTTCTTAAATACCATTGACCCTTCTATTTGCTATCACCGATAAATGCACTGACTTTACATTGAGCATCTCCATCCAATCATGTACCCTACTAAATTGGGGTGTTTCTCTCAGGTTCCCACTTTCACTCACCGAGGCAGACATATGTTTTAACTTTTCAGCATAAGGAAGATTAGATAATAAAAAGATTGTTACTTCTCAAATATCTCTCAGGAGACCAAATGAACATGCTGCTACTAAACTAATTGCAGCAAAATTAAAACACTCTGGAGCATTATACAAAAACAAACATCACAATGAGGAAAGAAAAGTACTAACATTTTTACACATAATTTCATTTTCCAAGGGCAGAATTAGGCATAAAAGTCCAAAATGTTTTTCAAGCCAATCAACTTGCTTGGGAAAGATCATTACTGAAGGATCAGTGCTTGGGAACTCTGATATCCTTACATACTATAGTAATCATTTCTTACAAAAGGCAAATATCGAGACAGATCAATTGTAATTTCATGGCAAATAGACAACGTTCAAAGTGGTGAGTTGCGTGTAAAGCCAAAACTTGTTTAATATCTTGTTTAATTTTGGAAAGATTTTGGACTGTCATCTTATATTTGCACTGCTGTATTCTGCTGTACAACAATTGTACATCTGAGTGAGGCTGCATTCTAACTGTAGTGCAAGGTGTTCTCAGCACAATGGAAAGTACTAAGGTTAATATTACAGTTTCACCTGTCAAAGGAAGAATTAGTAATTAACAATAGATTACCAAAAGCAGAGAAGCAAATTTTACTTTTACTACTGGGATGTACCCAATGATCAAACAAACTAAAGTTCTGACCTTATGGTTGAGGGAAAGCTATAATTAACAAACATAAAACATTACAACACATTCCAGGCCCTTTAGCCCATGTTGTTCTGCCGAACTTTTAACCTACTCTAAGATCAACCTAATCCTTCCTCCATTTTCTATCATCCATGTGCCTATCTCAGTTTCTTAAATGCCCCTAATATACTGTATCTGCTTCTACCCCCACAATTTGGAAAACGAAGCTGAAGAACCCAGAATGGTATCCTGAATTTCTGTATCAAGGTATTTTTGCTTTGCTGTGACTCTAACAATACAGATTTTTACCCTTGATTTCTCAGTTTCAATTTTATTGGAGCTTCTTGGCACCAAACTCACTTACTTGCTTCCTATATTTCAAGGGCAGCCACACCCAATTCACTTAAAATCCTTTTGGTTTATACCTCAACCAAAATACAACCTATTGACCGGCCTTCTTCAGCACTGACGCTGCACTCAACTTCATCTCCTGCATTTTCCATACATCCACACTCAACCGATCTACCCACCGCCTTAATAATGATAGAGTCCCTCTTGTCCTTACCTACCAGCCCATCAGCCTCCACAGCTAACACATCATCCTCGCAAATTCCACCATCTCCAAAGGGATCCTACAATTAAACAATTAAATGTCCTGACGAAGGGTCTCGGCCTGAAACGTCGACTGCACCTCTTCCTACAGATGCTGCCTGGCCTGCTGCGTTCACCAGCAACTTTGATGTGTGTTGCTACAATTAAACATATCTTTACCTCCCCCACCCTTACCCCGGAGGGATCGCTCCCTCCCCTTGTCCATTCATTTCCCCCCCCCCAACTAATCTCCCTCTAGGCACTTACACTTATCCCTGCAAGAGGCCTAAATGCTACACCTGCCCATACACCTTCCCCCATCATCTCCATTCAGAGTCCCAAACAGTCCTTCTAGGCCACACTTCACCTGTGAATCGGCTAGGGCTTCCTCTACATTGGTGAGACCCGTTGTAAATTGGGGACTGCTTCATCAAGCACCTCTGCACCATCCGCCACAAGTGGGACTTCCCGGTAGCCAAACACTTTAATTCTGATTCCCTTTCCAACATGTTGATCCATGACCTCCATTTATGCCAAGATGAGGCCACCCTCAGGGCGGAGGAGCAACACTTTATATTCCATCTGGGTACCCTCCAACATAATGGCATGAATATCAATTTTTCCTTCCAGTAAACAAACACCCCCCACCTCTATTCTCCACCCTGACCTTGGACTTCTTCTCACCTGCCTATTACTTCCCCCTTGGTCCCCTCCACCTTCCCTTTCTCCTATGGTCCACTCTCCTCTCCTTTAAGATTCCTTCTTCCCCAGCCCTTGACCTAACCCACCACCTGGTTTTACTACCCACCTTCCAGCTAGCTTCTTTTCCCTCTCCCAACCTTTTTATTCTGGCATCTTCCCCCTTCCTTCTCAGTCCTGAGGAAGAGTCATGGCCTAAAACGTCGACTGTTTATTCCTCTCCATAGCTGCTGCCTGACCTGCTGAGTTCATCCAGCGTTTTGTGTGTGTTGCTTTGGATTTCCAGCATCTGCAGACTTTCTCATGTTTTCAACGAATACAGCCAAATATAGCAATTGGGTAGTATATTTTCAAGGTTTTTTCTGATTAGTTTCATACTCAATCCTAACACATTTTCTTTACTCATCTCAAATCTAAAGAATCCACAAGCTACTCTTGAAAAATCACCAAGGCATAGATGTACTCAGCAAATATTAAATGAATTGGAAGTCCTCTGCTTAAATTTCTCTTTCAGACCTGATCAATGTATCACTAATATACTGAAAAGCCAAAAATAAGATCTGCACTTTGCTAATGAAGGATCTCAACCAAAAACATCTACTGGCCATTTACCTTCACAAATGCTGCCTGACCTGCTAAGCTCCTCTAGCAGTTTGTCTTTTGCTCCAGATCCAAGCATCTGTAGATGCCTTCATTTCTAAGGACACAGCTTGTCTCTACTTTACTCAATATGCTCATCAGAACAAGCATTTGTTGAATTTGTACTTTGAACATGTCATGAGACAATATATAAATGAACATCATAAAATATTCCACATTTGATAGTGAAAATGTGTAAATGACTGATCTCAACTGAAGCTATAATATTAAAATTGGCATTAGTAATATGTTTTATATATAGGGTAGGGATGGGAGCTCAGGACTATTACCCTCAGTGGAAAACATACACGAGCTGAAAAAGGACCATGCATCAAGATCAAACTAATCAGAGCCCTGTCGTACTTTCCTGCATCATTGCTGCCCCTTGAAAATGTCTAAAGCACCGATATCTGTTCATTTTGGTAAACAAGATTTATATAAATAAGGATAATCATCACAGGTCAATTCCATGTCTGAGCATAAATGTACATTAAAACAAATCTGTAATGGATTTAAGAACAGTACAGTATTCACAAATAAACTTTTCTCGGGCTTCCAGCCAGTTACAAGTATTGATTATAACTGACATCTTGATGACAAACTCTGCCATCTTCATCATCATCAAAACGTTGGTTATAACTGATAGCTGGACCCAGCTGGAAGTCTGAGGCGAGTTTATTCATCATATATGTCGGGAAAGCACTAGATCCTTTTTAGTACAGTGTTCAGTCAAACTGAATTCTTTGCAGAAAAACATAAGAATCTAAGTAGTAAGGGGCTACACAGCTGCTTGGAGCTGCTCTCCTTTCAGTAAGAACATGGCTGATGTTTCATTGCAGCGTAACATACTCAGGCTAACTCCATGTCCCTGATTCCCTTGGCTTTGAAAACATCCATCAATCTCATTGTTGAATGTATTCAATTACCAAATATCCATAATCTTTTGGGATGTAGAATACCAAGAATTCATAAGCCACTGGTGAAGACATTTTTCATCTTCTAAATGGCTGACTCCTTACTACTTTTAGTTCACTTCAGCCAATCTCAGTACACAATAAAAAATACTGCAACTCAGCAAACTTCAATGTCAGATACAAAGCGATATAATATCTTACTTCAATAGAAAGCTGTTATTCTGGGATATTGCCTATGAAGTTTCCAATTTGTTGACAAAAAAGCTTGTTTAACATAATAAACCCATCTTGATTTTACACCAAATAAACCGATCAAAGTATTTTGCTGATTTCTGTTCATATCACATTTTCTGGTCAATGAAGGAAGAGTAGTGAAATCATCCATAACTTTTGGCTCGACAAATTGGGTGTTATGCAACTTTTCTTGTCACGTCAGAATCAAAATCAGGTTAACTATCACCGACATATGTTGTGAAATTTGTTAACTTTGCAGCAGCAGTACAATGCAATACATGATAATATATAAAATATAAATAACTAAATTACAGCATGTGTATTAAATAGTTAACTTAAAAATAATGTAACCACAGAAATAAAATAAGTACTCATGGGTTCAGTGTCCATTTAGGAATTGGATAGCGGAAGGGAGGAAGCTGTTCCTGAATCACTCAGTGTGTGCCTTCAAGGTTCGGTACCTCCTTCATGATAACGATGAGAAGAGGTCATGTCATGAATGACGGACATCGCTTTTCTGAGACGCTGCTCCCTGAAGACGTCTTCGATACTGCGGAGGCTAGTACCCAAGATGGAGCTGACCAATATTTCAAATTTCTGTAGCTTCTTTCAATCCTGTGCAGTAACCAACCCCCACCCCCGCAACCCCCATACCAGACAGTGATGTACCCTGTCAGAATGCTCTTCATGGTACATTTAGGTGGCAAACCAAATCTCCACAAACTCCTAATGAAGTATAGCCACTGTCTTGTCTTCTTTATAGCTGCATTGATAAGTTGGGACCAGGTTAGAGCCTCAGAGATTTTGACACCCAGGAACTTAAAATTGCTCACCCTCCACTACTGATCCCTCTATGAGGATTGGCTCGTCCTACCCTTTCTGAAGTCCACAATCAGCATGAATTGCAATGAACTGAATTCTGACAAGAAATAGACACAAACCTACAAATTAAGCAGTTGTTGAAAGAGTATAAAGAGCATCATAATCAGCATGGACAAGAAGAACAATAGATTTTGAGGAAGTATTCCTCAGGTCCCCAAGCTTATGTACAAAGAAATCAAGAGCAAGCAGATCAGCTCTGTAGGAAATGTGCAGAATATCAGCAGGGTCGATGACAAGAGAAAACTAAGCTAATATTACAGATGGATAATCTACAGCAGAACTAGTCTGTCCTGATATAGAAAAAATAACAGCTGAATTTGGTGAATTCAGTGTTGAGTTCTGAACACAGCAACATGCTCAGACAAACGATGAGATGCTGTTCTGTAGGTTTAGCTGGAAGCCATGAGCAAATAGGTCAGAATGGAAGTGGGAATGAGATGAAGAATTGAATTCATTGTAATTTGACATTGCAGTTATGCAGTACTTTCAGTTCAGGACTTCCAACCACTGACGTCATTGTCATTCACCAGCTTGTGCCAGTAGTTCAGATGTTGAACGGTAACAAAGATCAGATAACCAAAATTGTAATTTACAGGCACAAAGAGTATAGAGAGAGACAAAAATGTAGAATAGTACAGACAACAAAGACTGCTTTGTTGATAAGATAAGATTTTCAAAGGTGGTCATCTCAAACCTCCATCATTTCCAATTTTATTGAAATGATAACCTGTATAGGAGCAAATATTTATGATACATTATGATGTCAATCTTATGGAATTAAAATAATCTTATCTTAATTATGATGAAGTGTGTTTTAATAAAGTAAGGACTAACAGATTTGTGGCTCTGAAACACCTTTTGTAAAAGCATTTAAGAACAATCTCTATGGTCAGTGGAAGATTAAAATCAAACTCAACATTAAAAGTACACAGCAAGCAAGTAAGCATTCAGAAATTTGCACACTGACAATTGTTTATAACTCCATTATATAAAGTCTGCACCGTACCTTGCATGACTTACTTCCAATTTTTAATGAATTTGTTTCTCTCTCATTTATTCACCATGCCTCAACTACTAAAACTTGCCAAGAATAAATATTAAGACTTCTGCTACATTTGAATGCAAAAGTACTTATACGAACTAAGTGCATAATATATCTTTGTACCAGCACCCAATGAGAGCTATTTCTCCTCAAAAGAATGACTTGATATGAAAATAGCAACACAAGAGAAACTACAGTCACTGCACTGAAAACAAGGATGATGGCGCTCCTTCAGGGAGTTTCAGAATGGTGATCTGGTGCAAAGTATGGACAAAGTTTCAAATGAAAACATGGTCCAACTATGAAAGGACATTTTAACTCAGTTCTTTCAGAGACTTACAGGAGTTACAAGTCTGCCATATGAAAACAGAGTCCAATGGAAATAATCATGGTCAAGCTAAAGGCAATGACAAGTAGGTATAGTCTTTGAAATGTTTTAGATCAGGCATTGCAAATTTGTTCACTACGTGGACTGGCAGATTAAAGAACTTCGACAAAAGTACCTAACACTAGCATTCAAAGGAGCTTATAGAATAGCTATTATATGAGAAGTTACAGTGTCTTTAAAGGTATTCAGCCCCACTCTGCCTAGGTCAGGCCACCCCTCTAAACTTAGTCGCTGGAGAAGATTGGCAGTTGTAAGAGAGGCAATTATGATGCCAACAGTCACTCTGAGTGAAAAGCAGAATTCAATGGCTGCAACTCGAGATGACTTTATTGGCTCCACAATCTCTAAGGCCTTTTACAAAAAAGGTATTTATGAAGGAGAGGCAAGGAAGAAGCCCTAGCTAAATAAAAGCATATCCTTGCCCATAAAAACTTTGCAATATGTCACTGAGAAGATACTGTAAATACATGGAAGAAGGTCTTATGGTTGGATGAAACTAAAGTGGAACTTTCTGGCCTCAACACCAAGCAGCAAGTGTGGCATAAATCTAATACTGTGCATCAGTCAGCTAACACCACCCCTAAAGTAAAATATGGTGAAGGTAGCATCATGCTATGCAGATGTTCTTCGGCAGCAGGGATTAGAAATCTGGTCAGGATTGATGGGAAGATGAATGGTGCTAAATACAGAGCGAATGTGGATAAAAACATGCTAGCTTCTGCCAGAAACTTAAACTGAGAAGAAAGGTCACCTTTCAGCAGGTCAACGACCCAAAGCACACTGCTAAAGCAACCGTGGAGTGGCTTCAAATGAAGAAAATTGATGCCTCTGAGTGGCCAAGTCAGAGTCTTGACCTTAACCCAACTGAACATCGCTGACAAGACCTCAAGATTGCTTCCCCCACCATTCCCCAACTAACCTGGCACAGCTTGAGAAATTGTACAAGGAGGAATGGGCAAATCTTTCTCCATCATGTTGTGCAAAGTTAATAGAGACTTATCCAAAAAGACTACTGGCAGTAATAGCAGCAAGAGGTGGTTCAACTAAGTACTAAGCAAGGGCAGAAGAATACTTTTGAACTGCTGACATTTCAGTTTTTGAATTTTTAGTTTTTCATACTTTACAATATGCTCTGGATTTTGGGCTCTACTGTGAAAAAAGGAGCATGTTAGCCACGAATAAAAATTCTCAGTTAAGTTGATCAAAATCCCTGGTTATAATACTTACTTATGGGAACAAAGGGTTGGGGGCTGAGTACTTTTACAAGGCACTATATATTTAATAACGTGAAGCAATTTCATGGGGTAGTGTTTCTAGAGAACAAGAATTCTAGTAATGCTAGCATTCCCTTTTATTGTCTACAGAATCAGGTCACTTAGTTGCGAAGTTATTTTGGCAAAATTTTCTGGGGTTGTGAGAGCCTATAAAACATGAAACATCAAATTAGTGATGACAAGATGTTGTGTAGATTAGTGTACTGCAAACATGTCAGGCAACTTCAAGAATTGTACATTTGCAGCCATGCGCACAGGCCTTCAGCATATTGATGGATACAAGGGTAATTTATGATAAACGGTCATCCAGAGAAGAAGGCAACTGTTACAGATAGCTCATAAACACAATGAGCTACTTGAAAACTGCATTTCCATTTAGTAAATGTACCGGTAGTTTGGATCACAAGAAAATATTGTGCAGAGTTTGTGACATAGATAATCTGCCAATGACTGTGGCCAATTGCATGAGACAATCAATACTGGTGGGAAATGATTGGCTACAGCACTCCATTTGAACTGGGAAATCATCCAGCGATGGCACAGCATTTTTGAGTATGCAGGTGCTTTTGGCACATTTGGAGCATCTTTTCACTCACTTAAACACAGGAATGTGGATCTTTGAACCATCAACTCATTTTCATCCTGGAACCAAACCTACATATTGTCAAAGAATGGTTCTCTATAACTTTAAGCTGCAGGTGGAGGAACAGCCACTTAAATTTGAACAAGATGGTCCAACATTGTAAGTTCCCAAAGCAGATTAAGCTCCATGGTTTTGTTGGGACTCAAAGTAACCCTAAGCAGATCAGTAATTATGAGTTCTAACCACACCCCACCTGTTAGGAATTATTTGCAGGATAAGCAAGTTTTCAATACTTCAACAATCTGTCCTGTATCTATGTAAAGTTGAAGCCAGATCCAGGGAGTCAGAGCTTCTTAACAAGTTCCTTACATAATGCTCAATGACTGAACAGGTGGAAAATGTGCCGAGGAAGGTACACAGGTGGTTAAGAAAGCATAATGTATATCTGAGTGAAACAGGTGTGTTTTTCTGTAGTCCAAAGTTCTCCAAGGTTCAGAACCAATGACAATTAAAGACCTGTCTGAAAAAAGGTGCAATTTTATTGCCTACGTTATTTAGCTTTGTTACTTTCTTGTTATGCCTTATTTCAATTTAAAGTTTCAACCAAGCTTAGCCACCATATCCAGTCCCTTGCAGATGTAATTACATAGATGCAAGTCCTTGCTCAGAGCTGAAGAGCAGAAGGCTTATAAGCTACATGGAATAAAAAGAAAATCATTCAGTTACTTAAACTGGTAAAAACCAAAATAACTTTCACATTATGCCTCTAGCTATGGGATGGGTACAGTAATTACCCACAAAATACATTTAGGCTGTGGACTATTAATAATGTATACTTCCTGCACTCTCACCTCTGTTTGAATTACCAAATTTCAGAAGCATCTGGTTGGCAGGTATAGTAATGAACTAAAAACCATGGGTGAGAATTTTTGGACCAAAGTCATCTATTCCAATAGTGGAAACTCCATAATTCCAAGAGAGCATTTTTGTTGCATAATAAGTAATGAACATCAAAACAGCAAATACACTGTAATTCTGCTTTACAAGTCAACTTCACATGGAACAAGGCATTTTTGAAATTGAACTTGTACAGTTCTTAAATTCCTCAATATTGCCATCTGCCATTGTTCTGCCTATCATACCCATTAATTATCATTCTGTAGACAAAGACAATCCTCTTCACCATCAACAACACCACCAACTTTTGTGATATCAGCATAACATACCATACCTCCTACAAATACATCTATTTTGTATATTACAAAACAGCAAGGGACTCAGCACCGATTCCCAAGGTACACCCACTGCGACAGGAATCCTATTAGAAAAGTAATCCTTGACCCATCTCCTTCCACTACCAAGCCAATTTTGGATCCAAAGGGCCCTTAACTTTTGGACAAGTTTCCCATGTGGAACTGTAAAGGCCTTAGTTAACTACATATATATATACACACACACTACATGCCAATCCATCAACTCTCTCCAGATAGGTCACTAACATTATCACTTACATTAGTCTTATTGGCTTGTAATCAGTCAGCTGTTTGTTCTTGAGAGTGAATGTGCCACATTCAATGTCCTCCAATCATCTGGCACCCCTTCTGTAGCTAGACTCTAGCAGCTAGAGGAAGACATTCAATTTCTGTCAGAGCCCCACAATCTCCTCTTATGCACTCCATTGCAGCCAAGATAGGTCTTATAAGGTCCTGGGAATATACCTTTAAACTCTCTAAGCCATTTAGTACCTTCTGCTTTTCAATGACAATTTGAATTTCCTTGAACTCTCTCAGAAAAAGATCCCTTCTCCAGAAAAAAATCCATGCCTGAAAATAACAGAGGAAATAGACTATCCCCTTTATTTATCAGATACAGACATTGGTTGTCCTCTGCATTCCTGCTCATCTCCCCCCAGCAACTGCTCCAACCTCTTCCTACCTCGCTTCTCAGACTCAGTTTTGTTTTCTGTCTGCCTCAATCTATAATTCAACTACCACTGTTTCCAAACTGAGGTAGTTGAAAGATGGAGTAAATTAAATTGGCTGAAGATAGACTTCTGTGACCAAGGGATCTTGGAATGACACTGATATAGATAGTCTGTACTTCTGACTGAATATAATTGTGAATGATTCAGCCACATATAGATGCATTGGTAGAAATGTTCAACACACAGTCCAAAAGAAATACAATAGAATCTATGAAAAACTATACATAAACACAAACTGACAAACAAGGTGCAAAAGACAAACTGTACAAATAAAAATAACAATAATACTAAGAACATGAGTTACTCTCTTGGTCATAGAATTAGTTCAAAGTTGTGGTGAGTGAATTTGTCCACGCTAGTTCAAGAACCTGATAGTTGTAGGAAAATAACTGTTCCTAAACTTAGTGATGTGAGACTTCAGGTTTCTGTACCTCCTGCCTTATGGTAGTAGAAAGAAGAAAGCATGGCCTGGATGGTGATGATGGATGCTGGGTTTTTTTTTTGTGGCAGCTTTCCACATGAATGTATTCAATAGTGGGGAGGGCTTTGCCTGTGTTGAACTACACTGTATCCATCACTTTCTGTAGTCATTTCCATTCATGGGCATTGGTATTTCCATACCAGGCCATGAAGTAAACAGGATATTCCCTACTGTACATCTATTGAAGTTTTTCAAAGCAATACCAACAAAGAGAAACTTTTTTGGTGACATGCTGAATCCACACAAGCTCCTAAGAAAGTAGAGGCACTGCTGTGCATCCTTTGTGATGGTACTTAAGTACTGGGTCCCAGGGCAGACCTTCTGATATGATGAAGTGAGAGTTACTGCCCTTGATATCAAGGCAGTATTTGACCGAGGTGGCCTCAAAGGGTGCCAGTAAAATTAAATTCAAATGGACATCAAGAAGAAAACTCTCCAATGGAATAACAGTTGGCAGAAAGGAAGATCTTTGTTGGAAGACAATATTTTCACTCACAAACCAAAACTGCATCTCCTGTGCAGCTGTTAAACACAGGGTTAAAAGATATATACCTGTCATCAAATGTCCGGTTCAGGACAAGTCTGTTCGGTCACTAAACATTCTGGATATCTGTATATTTTCGGAGCCAACCTTCAACACTCTAACAAAAGTATATTGTTGCTGCCTGGAGTTTCTGGTCAGAAACTCTCAAAACAGTCACCAGTTTTTAAATGTGCAAAAGGCTTCTATTGGCTAGGATGTATTAGGATATTTTACCATTGTTAATCTGTAATTCTACCTACATTCAAAATATTAAAGTAATTATAAGCACTGAAACTACAGAGTAGTTAATAGCCTTTGTGTTTAAACAGTAAAAAAAATCTGGAGATCACAAAATTAGAATCTCTCCAAAAGATCTGTTGCGTTGAATAGTGAACATTTTCTATCTCCTAGACACACTTCTCTGCAGTTGAGTTCAATAGTAACAACAACCAAAGATATTCAGACATTTTAACAGTTAAAGCAATTTCTTCTTCAAAAGCCCAGATAACATGAAGTCTGATCAGCAATGCATTCTAACAGGTGTCTTTTTTTTGACTAAAGGTTGAAGTGTAAGGGTTGACAGCAGGAGAGGAACTTCAAAACTAAAAGCCAAAGCAACTAAAGGCTCCGGAACAAAATAAGATGTCCTGAAGCAAAAAAAAATCAAGAAAAAAAAGTGAGGATGGGGTTAGGAGCTGGGTAGAAAACAGAAAATCATAATGCTGGTTTGGATCTGTAGTCAAAAGTTCAACTTAAAACTCCAAGATGACACTTATTTTGTTCATTCTCAAGAAATTTGCCCAGGAGAGTAAATAACATGAGTCTCAAAAATCCAGTTAATTAAGTCCAAGTACTAGAATGCTTTGTACTATTATGAAGCAATTTTCTGTTGCCATCAGAAGAATAAGAGTTGAGATTAAATTCAAGGAAAAGATATGTGTATGGTGTAAGGAGAGCAATATGGAAGGACAAAGGGATATTTAAACTTGTACCAGTTAATTTGTGGACGGACAGTACAAAGTCTACTCTTCCTTAATTGAACTATTGTTATTCTATATTCTTGATCTACCATCAATTAAAAAATACAAACAATTTGTATCTTTCTTCAACAACCCATTCAATTTTTGTTTTTACACGCTTCCTCTACTAGTTTTCACATTTTACTAAGTCAATTTCATAAGGCAACTTTAACACAAGTCCAAGTAATATATAAAATTTATCTCAGATTCAGTTCTTATCCAGAAATCTAATCAAGGTATTCAGAATTGCCCAAATTGGAGCACAGGCACCTTTCCAAACCCGCTTACAGACTCACGAGGGAGATCCATTTCTTGTACTCCAAAATTATATTTCCCATAAAGATATTAAATTGAATATCACACTGTTCTTGAATTCCATCAGCAAGGTACACTAAATTCCTGTCCAAGGATGTTTTTATATTTCATGTCTTGAAACTGGCTGAAATGAGAAGATATCGGAGTAGTTAATATTTGTAGAACTCTCAGTTGTCTACTAGGAGGCCCAATGTTACAATGATTCCATTGGGAACTTTAGTACTCCCATGTGATCACTTCTTAAGTGGAGTTGCATGATGTAATATTGAAAATAGTACACAAAAAATATATTCTGTGCCACACAGAGCATAACATATGATAAAAGATTACCAAGACACCAGTAATTTCATAGATAATTTCTCAATGTCATAACAGAGGATATAAAAAAAGTTCATTTGATTAAACTTCCCATTTGAATATCTTCCAAAACAAATCTAAACTTTTTGAAAGCTACTTTCTGAGAGGAAAGTTGAAGTGACAAACAAGCAAGCCAAACAAAATGTGACAGCACCAACATTTCCAGATTATCATTGTAATGTCATTTAAATCGGGCAAAATGAAAATGTTTCTATTATTTTTCCTTATTAGTCATGTATAGTACTTTTGGAGGTTATGTCCATTGGTGTTTAGAAATGCACATGGAAAGCATTTCTTGAATTCATAAATTCAATTTAAAGTATTCATTTCATCGTGTGAATAATATGTAGTTATAAATGTCAATAATGGTTGAGAAGTGCCCGAGTCCATCATTATACTCATTTAGAAGATTCATCAGTTCGAAACTAAAATACTGGTATTAACTATATTAAAAAAACACGTGCTTCACTGATCATAATGTAAAGTAAATTGATGCAGTGGAATGAGAAATGGAGCAAACTGAACACAAATTACTTTGAATTTCAACTTTGCAAAGTACCATTCCTGATTTATTTACCATTATGCTTGGCTTTGCAGAGCAATTGACGAGTAAATGTGAATTAGACTTTCATACGAGTATTTTGAGGTAATGGCATTTTTAGCCATGGATCTAATTTCTATCCTATGATTAGGCTCACACAAGTAATTTATGGCCAGTGCCTTGTAGGGTATAAACTCTGTTTACAAACGTTTGCCTGAAATTACAAATGGAGAGTAAACTATGCAGACTTCAATCTTAGATTTCAAGTTAACCTAATTAAATCCATTCCATGACAACATCATGACATAAGTGCCTAACACAATGTCTGGTTTAGCCCGCCTGTTGAAGCAGTGTATTGGTGCTATGGCTGTTGTCGCATGCAAATAGTTACTTGGAGCCACAAGTGAGAGAAAAGTGTCTGGTGGGGACTAAAGAAAAGTGAGCTGCCCCAAATTGGACATAACAAGCCCCTTCACCAGAGGCGCTAACCCTCCCATACACCCAGGTGGGCCTCATACCCCGGTGACATAGGTACATGCCTATCCCAACATGCAAAATCAACTCTGGCGGACTGGGTAGATGAGATCTACAATGAGATCCAATGGTCAGGAAGGCAGTTCCACAATGCACTATGGAGAATGAACGGCATGACGAGGCACAGAAGTAGTCAAGGTCATCCATTGCAACCAAGAAGACCCCAGTTGTGACGACTACTCGTACCGCTGCACCTGGACTTCTGAGGTCAAGAGAGTGGAACTGCACCAGTGCAATAGCTTTTCCACTTTAAAAGCTCTACTGTCCAGGTTTCTTGGCATTGTTGGATGGACAACCATCATCACCTGTTACTGGGAAAACTACTAAAGCTAAGTCAATTGAGATGTTTAAAGGACAGTACTTACTTGGCAAATTAGGATTTTAAGCAGGTTGGAGAAAATCCTGATAAATGACAATACAAACTAAAGTACAAGAGCTCCAAAATTGTGGATCAGACCTGAATGGCCGACTCCTGTTTGCACATTCCTAAAGATCACCAAGTCCTTCGCTTCCCACAGCAACACGAAATCCTGAACTGGTAATAAAATGCTCATGTAAAGAACAAAAAGATGCATAGCATAATGGTTGAGAAAAATATAGTTAATGTAAGTATCTTTTTTAAAATCAATGCTGGAGTATACAAACCTACAATTTAACCACAATCTCCTCTAGAATTTACCATTGACACCTCATTACCAATGGATGCATCATGACACAGGTTGTGGAAACTACAACATTCAATGAGCCTGGCGCTGTTGCGCAGGAAGGAAGGAGGGAGAAGAGGAATGTGCTAGTCATAGGGGATTCCATAGTCAGGAGAACAGATAGGAGATTCTGTAAGCCTGATAGAGATACCCTCATGGTGTGTTGCCTCTCAGGTGCCAGGGTACGGGACTTCTCAGATCGGGTCCAGAATATTCTGAAGGGAGAGGGCGAGCAGCCAGTTTTCTTGGTACATGTTGGTACCAATGACATAGATAGGAGAAGGGAGGAGGTCCTGAAGAGAGATTTCCAGGAGTAAGGAAGGAAGCTGAGAAGCAGGACCTCCGGATTGCTACCTGTGCCACGTGCTAGCGAGGGCGAGAATAGTAGGATCAGGCAGATGAATGCGTGGCTGAGAGACTGGTGCAGGGGGCAGGGCTTCGGATTCTTGGATCATTGGGATCTCTTCTGGGGGAAGTATGACCTGTTCAAAATGGACAGGTTACACCTGAACCCAAAGGGGACCAATATCCAGGTGGGAAGGTTTAATAGAGCTGTTAGGGAGGGTTTAAACTAATTTGGCGGGGGATGGGAACCAGAATGATAGAGCGGAGGAAGGGGAAAACAGAAATAAATCTAAGATAGTGAGCAGTAAAGATGTCAGGAAAGACAGGCAGGTGATGGGCAAATTTGTAGCCATTGGGATGAGTTGCAGTGAAATCAAAGCGAAAAGTACCAAATACTGGTCTTAAGGTGTTATACTTAAATGCACGCAGCACAAAGAATAAGGTGGATGATCTTGTCGTACAGCTACACATCGGCAGGTATGATATTGTGGCCATCACTGAGATGTGGCTAAAGGATGCATGTCTCTGGGAGCTGAATGTCCAAGGATACAGGGTGTATTGGAAGGATAGGAAGGTAGGCAGAAGGGGTGGCGTGGCTTTACCGGTAAGAAATGATATCAAATCATTAGAAAGAGGTGACATAGGATCAGAAGGTGCAGAATCTTTATGGGTTGAGCTAAGAGATCGCAGGGGTAAAAGGACCCTGATGGCAATTATATACGGGCCTCCAAACAGCTGCAGTGATGTGGACTACAAATTACAACAGGAAATAGAAGAGGCTTTTCAGAAGGGCAGTATTATGATAATTCTGGGGGATTTTAACATGCGAGTGGATTGGGAGAGTCAGGTCAGCACTGGATCTCAAGAGAGAGAATTTGCAGAATGTCTGCGAGATGGCTTTTTAGAACAGCTTGTTGTTGAGCCCACTAGGGGATCGGCTGTACTGGATTGGGTATTGTGTAATGAACCGGAGGTGATTAGAGAGATTGAGGTGAAGGAACCCTTACCAGTCAGTGATCATAACATGATTGAGTTCACGGTGAAATCTGAAAAAGAGAAGCCGAAATCTGATGTGTCGGTATTTCAGTGGAGTAAAGGAAATTATAGTGGCATGAGAGAGGAACTGGCCAAAGTTGACTGGAAAGGGACACTGGAAGGAAGGATGGCACAGCAGCAGTGACTGGAGTTTATGTGAGAAGTGAGGAAGGTGCAAGACAGGTATATTCCAAAAAAGAAGAAATTTTCAAATGGAAAAAGGATGCAACCATGGCTGACAAGAGAAGTCAAAGCCAAAGTTAAAGCAAAGGAGAGGGCATACAAGGAAGCAAAAATTAGTGGGAAGACAGAGGACTGGGAAGTTTTTAAAAGCTTACAAAAGGAAACTAAGAAGGTCATTAAGAGGGAAAAGATGAACTATGAAAGGAAGCTAGCAAATAATATCAAAGAGGATACTAAAAGCTTTTTCAAGTATATTAAAAGTAAAAGACAGGTGAGAGTAGATATGGGACCGATAGAAAATGATGCTGGAGAAATTGTAATGGGAGATAAGGAGATGGCGGAGGAACTGAACGAGTATTTTGCATCAGTCTTCACTGAGGAAGACATCAGCAGTATACCGGACACTCAAGGGTGGCAGGGAAGAAATGTGTGTGCTGTCACAATTATGACAGAGAAAGTACTCAGGAAGCTGAATAGCCTAAAGGTAGATAAATCTCCCGGACCAGATGGAATGCACCCTTGTGTTCTGAAGGAAGTAGCTGTGGAAATTGCGGAGGCATTAGCGATGATCTTTCAAAAGTCGATAGATTCTGGCATGGTTCCGGAGGACTGGAAGATTGCAAATGTCACTCCGTTATTTAAGAAGGGGGCAAGGAAGTAAAAAGGAAATTATAGACCTGTTAGCTTGACATCGGTCGTTGGGAAGTTATTGGAGTCGATTGTCAAGGATGAGGTTATGGAGTACTTGGAGGCATATACCAAGATAGGCAGGACTCAGCATGGTTTCCTTAAAGGAAGATCCTGCCTGACAAACCTATTACCATTCTTTGAGGAAATTACTAGTAGGCTAGACAAAGGAGATGCAGTGGATGTTGTATATTTGGATTTTCAGAAGGCTTTTGACAAGGTGCCACACATGAGGCTACTTAACAAGAAAAGAGCCCATGGAATTACAAGAAAGTTACGTATGTGGATAGGGCGTTGGGTGATTGGCACGAAACAGAGTGGGAATAAAGGGATCCTATTCTGGTTGGCTGCCGGTTACCAGTGGTGTTCCACAGGGGTCCGTGTTGGGGCCACTTCTTTTTATGTTGTACATCAACGATTTGGATTATGGAATAGATGGCTTTGTGGCTAAGTTTGCTGATGATACGAAGATAGGTGGAGGGGCTGGTAGTGCTGAGGAAACAGAGATTCTACAGAGAAACTTGGATAGATTGGAAGAATGTGCAAAGAAGTGGCAAATGAAATACAATGTTTAAAGTGTATGGTTATGCACTTTGGCAGAAGAAATAAATGGGCAGACTATTATTTAAATGGGGAGAAAATTCAAAGTTCTGAGATGCAACAGGACTTGGGAGTCCTTGCACAGGATACCCTTAAGGTTAACCTCCAGGTTGAGTCGGTGGTGAAGAAGGCGAATGCAATGTTGGCATTCATTTCTACAGGAATAGAGTACAGGAACAGGGATGTGATGTTGAGGCTCTATAAAGCACTGGTGAGACCTCACTTGGAGTACTGTGGGCAGTTTTGGTCTCCTTATTTAAGAAAGGATGTGTTAACGTTGGAGAGGGTACAGAGAAGATTCACTAGAATGATTCCGGGAATGAAAGGGTTAACATATGAGGAACGTTTGTCTGCTCTTGGACTGTATTCCTTGAAGTTTAGAAGAACGAGGGGAGACCTCATAGAAACATTTCGAATGTTGAAAGGCATGAACAGAGTGGATATGGCAAAGTTGTTTCCCATGATGGGGGAGTATAGTACGAGAGGGCATGACTTAAGGATTGAAGGGCGCCCATTCAGAACAGAGATGCGAAGAAATTTTTTTAGCCAGAGGGTGGTGAATCGATGGAATTTGTTGCCACGGGTGGCACTGGAGGCCAAGTCATTGGGTGTATTTAAGGCAGAGATCGATAGGTATCTGAGTAGCCAGGGCATCAAAGGTTATGGTGAGAAGGCGGGAGAGTGGGACTAAATGGGAGAATGGATTAGCTCATTTTAAGATGGCGGAGCAGACTTGATGGGCCGAATGGCTGACTTCTGCTCCTTTGTCTTCTGGTCTTAACTTAATAGAATCAGCTGAAAATGCAAAACAAAAAAACTGAGAATCTAAAAATAAATAATGACAGACCTGAAAATTACGTTTGGGAACTTCCACATGCCAAGTCCCAAATTTGCTGGGTAAGCTCCAATGCTGGACTCCACACAGAACCCAGCAGTGGAGCTTGAAGTTATAAACTTCTCCAGCAGTAGACTTGGGGAATCCACCTGCTGAACACACACCAAGCTAGCAATAGTATTTTTTTTTATTTGAATGGAGAGGAATGGCTGTGAGGGAAAAGAATACGATTTGCAGCTTTTGAATTAATGAGAAATTTGTTATGTTTTTACATTTAAGTGATTCTTAGTATTTCAGTTTGTTATATAAAAATGTTCACTTTATCTGCAATAGTTTTTGAATGAATTTGAAGGTCAAAGACATTCAGAAGTATTCTAAGTACTTGCAGTAACACCTGGCAAAGACCATAAGGCATAGGAGTTGAATTAGGTCATTCAATCCATCGAGTCTGCAATCCATCATGGCTGATTTATTACGTCTTTAAACCCCATCCTCCTGCCTTAAAACCCTTGCCCCCCCCAATAAGCCTTGACACCCTTACAAATCAAGAAAGTCCGAGGTTGCAACTGTGAACAGTGTAAAATGTATTTCAACTATTTTAAGGTGCAGCTTGTTCTATTCATTGCATTACTGAATAACTTGCTACTACCATATGGAGCCTCACATTCAGATCAGGTACTTCACCAGTGGGTGAACTACAAAAAACAAGTCCATACTTTATTATAATGTCACTTCTTAAGGGAGTCCTTTTGTTTTGCTGATGACTTGCTTCCACTCCACTATTATGGGTTACAAGGTTGCTGGCAGGCTAATAAAAGAAACCATAGGTTCTTCCATTAACAGGGCAAGACGAGGAATAGTTTATGAAGTTGTGCACTTTGTCCCCTTCTCATGCATTACTTATGCATTCCTCCAACTATGTTTTGCTCTGATGCCATCAGAGATAGCAATGAACATGAGTAGAAAACAATTAATTCTCCATCTGAGGTATCAAAATTAAAGTCAAAGTCCAGTTTATCATCATATGCACTAGTACGTATATACATGGGGCAATGAAAAACATACTTGAAGCAGCATTCACTAGAAAAACAAATTGAAGATAAATTATACATAGTGCTTTTTTTTATAAAACATATAATTAGAACAAAAAAAAAGCAAAGCCTGTTTTTGTGCAAAGTGGTCACAGAGCTGCTAAATTAGTGACTAGAAGTTTTACTGGTTGGTTCAACAACCAAATGGTTGAAGGGAAGTGGCTGTTCCTGAACCTAGTGAAATGGGACTTCAGGCTTCTGTATCCCCAGCCCAAATGCAGCTGTGAAACAAAGACATAACCTGAATGGTCACATTCTACACTGTCTCCGCAGATTTGGGAAATGAATTGCTTGGATGCCCAGTACTGCTAATGACATCACCATATTGTATTTCTTGACTTTCAGTTTCTCTTCAAAGCTTCAGCTCCAGTTCAATTTACAAATTGTATCATCATTTATTTTTAGGCATGCAGGTCCTCCATTTCAGAGGTACTTTTCACTTTGATGAATAGCATCATAGAAAACACTGTAGAAAAATGTCGAGAAGTCATTTTGCTCAGCATTTTTCATTTTTAAAAATTTCACTTAACGACACATCTTCCAGTAACACATCCCCTTCATAAATTGAAATATCGCTGTATCTTTATTCCTTGTTAGATCTGCTGTTGGTGGATCCTCATCCCAGTAAATTTGGCTCTTGTCCCATTTACTTCTGTACCTACTTGAAGGAATCATTCATTGTCTTAAAGAGTATGATCTGTTTCCATTTCACTTGTGTACAGCAGCTTCCCTGTTGTGAGCTGTTTGAATACAGCTGTCATTGTTTACACAGCTGCACCTTGTCATTTTAAATCCAACCACTAAGTATCAATACTTTCAGTAAAAGTAGTTCGTATGCTAATATCATTTCCTTTTAGGAATTTAAACATGTTAATATATTAATATATATACTAATGCTTTCAGAATATTATAAAGTACATTCATGTTTGTTAGGAGCATGCTTTTGGTACAAAGAAGTCATTACTGTACTGGCATCCATATTTTTGGTATCCACAGGAAGTCTGCACTCCTACTTCTTGCAGAAACAATGGTGTTGTCTCTTGAAAGATGTGCTAAATCAAGATTATGTTTGGTGATTTAGATGTTGTTCAAATTTAAATTACCAAGGTAATAGTTAAGGATTTTCTGGGAGATTTCCAAGTTCCCTAACTGACATTCCTTTCAACATTCAAACAGCAGTACTGTAATTCATTGTATTGTTGGTTAATAAAATGTTGTTTGTTGAGAAACACATGGATTAGCAACAAAGAGAAAGAAGGATGAAAACAAAGAAGGGGTGAAAGAAAAAAAGCAATTGAAAGCTAGAGAGAAAAAACAGGCAGAAGACAGAAGGAAAAAAGGGAGGAGATAGAACTGAGCAGCAAAGAAAGGAAGAGAGAAAAATAATGAGAAAGGAATAAAAGAAAAAATAAAGAGATAGATAGAATTAGGTGTGGAGACAAAGGTCACTTTTATTCGTATAGTACCTTTCATTAACTCAGAACATCCTAAAAACTTACAGCCATTCAAGTTTTTCTGAAACTTTGTCAATTGTAATGGATAATATATGGCAACTACATTCAAGTCATATCGTGTAAGAATGGCAAATTTTCTATCATAAAATTGAGGAATAATATTAATTATTTTTAAACAAAACCCATTCATGTTGTGGGCACTATTACTGATAGAACATTTTATTCATATCTATTTAATTAATTGAGCTTAAGTGCTATAGCTGAAGTGATGAGATTTTCAATCATTGTTCGTGAATATCAACCCAGATTTCAGGTCCAGTAACAGCTTACTTCTACCTCTTGTGCCAGAGGATTTTCCAAATACATTATAAAGGCTCTTCGCTTGACATCTCATTGGGAAACAAAACAACAGCATCTCCAGTACTATAGAACTTCTTCAGTACTGCACCAAATTGCCAGACAATATTTTTTGGCTCAAGTCAATTTTGATTAACTAAAGTATAACAATAATTACAATACTTTCAAGTAACTATTTTATTTCACTAAACATGCTTCAAATTTTTTTCTGACAGATGCTACAGCATTGCCAAAAGGCATTTTTTTTATCCTTAAAATCACTCTTAATTTATCTCCTTGCTGGTGTTTTACTATCTACACATGCACTTGAAATGAGAGGCAGTTTTACATCGCACATGCAGTTAACTCAGTGGTTCCCGGACTACTGCCTCTTTGGCTCCCCAATAAGTAATTGCAAATCTACTTCAAGCTACAAATAAGATATCTTTATTTAATTACAGTTAAAAACTATTTTCATCAATTTTAGAGTGTACATTAGTGGTCCAACTATTCACTACTTCAATGCTTTTCCACCTTTCAATTAGTTGGATGGGCTTGATGCACTGATATCAGTTTCTCAGCATCAAGCTGAATGTCACTCTGAAGGAGTATCAGATCCTCACGTTTAATTATTTGCAGTCTGTTTCATTGCTTTGAAAGAAGTTGGACAACTGCATTGAAACCGTGCTCCATTAAATATGATGTTGGAAAGGCAATTAAGAACATTGTGACCATTTTCCATGGTGCAGAATAGCATTCAGAGATTTATTTCTACAATCAAAAGACTTGATATGACTGTTTGAACCTTGGCTTCAGCTCAAAGGCATTCTGTAGTAAGACTGGGTCTTCCTTCCTGGTTATTCCTCAATACAGAAGTGGATTTATTGCCAAATCTAGAATTTGGATCAAGAGAAGATCCTGAAATCTCACCCAGTTGAGCACCTTATACTTGAAGATCATCACCTGGTATTTTTTCTTTCTCTTCCAACTCAGAGAGACTTGGAAATTGGAAAAGGTCATGACAGCCAACATTGCACTTAAATATGGCTAACTTGGACAGAAATCTGGAGACAAGTGATTTGACCTTGATAAGATTCACACTACCATACAACTGAAGATTGATTTCATGAAACTTTGTGAATAATTCTGACACCTAATATTCTTAAGTTGATTACTGAATGAAGTTTTGAGTCTTCAAAGAATTTTATCAGTTTCAATAAATGCATACAAGTGTCTCAGGCATTTCTTTCTGAGAACCATCTGACGTCTGTGTGCAAAAGCAAGTATTCAAACTGTTCATCATTCTCAATACAAATCTCTTGAAATAGTCAAGAATTAAGAGCATGAGACTTGATTTTATTTACCTTTGTGATAGCAATACTTAATGATTTGTGCAGCCAATCTCTTTGATTTTTTGCAAAAAAAATGCTGTCTGTGAATTACACAGTGAATAATAAATATGTTAGGTACAGTTTTATTTTAAGAAAGTAATAACCCCAAAGTGGTGTCCTGTCATTGATGGTGTCCCAACTGATGAACAAGCAAGAATGTTGGTGAGCAGAATGTTCTTCTCTTGGAAAAATTGCTCAACAACTTGAAATATTGACTCCCCCTTCGTATCTGTTTCTAGACTCCTTGCAAATATGAATTTTTCAACTACGCTTTCATCGTTTATGAAATGAACATAACCAAGAAGTAAAGATTTGCTTCCTGGGAAAGTGGACTCGTCCAACTGCAGAGCAAATTCTGTTGTCGTAAGTATGTTGCACAATGTATATTCCACATTCTCAGACATTTCATCTATTTGTCTTTGCACAGGGTTGCCACGGAATGGAATTGCTTTAGTTTTTTGCTTTGGTGACTTGTGTAATTATTTACTCAGAGCCTCCCACACTGCTAGCAGAATCAGTTCTTCTCCTACTGGATGGGACTTTCCAGATTCAGCAATGAACAATGAAATGTTGTATGAAGCACGTAAACCACCACAATTTTGCTGTGAAATGCTGGAAAAAATGCTTGAATGGTTTTCCATTTCTGATGGTTTTCACAAAGTGACTGAAAATAAGCCAAGTTCTTGTTTGCTTTATCAGAGTGTATTCTCTTCAAATGTTCAAGGAGCCTGGGTGGTTTCATTGCTTCATTTGCAAAAGCTTTTTCACACAACAATCACAATAGCTGCTTGGCGCTAGTATAAATCCTTATTTCAGGTACTCCATACTATACTGTCTACCATCTGTTTCTGCCATTTTCTTTATCGATTAATGACCACAATCAATCGCCTATGTTTAAGTCCAACCCCAAGTGCTACAATCAATAAAGGGGAAGTTATAATGACAGCATAGCTCAGACAAAACCTAACTCTCTTCCTGAAGGTACATAAAGTGGGGCAGCAACATCTTCGATGAGCTGTTGGCAAGAAAAATGTGATCAAGACTACTCAAAAGGACAGATTCTGAACTTTACCCCATTGAAAGCCATACCCTAATTCACAAGAATTGTGTCACTGCATGATTAGAGTAGGGGAATCGTACTAGCTAACACTTTACTGCAGTAGTGAGCAATAATAATACAGGCCCAGAAATAACACTATTTTTTCAATCCACATTTCTCATGACTCGCCAAATACAGAAGCGTCACATTGTTTTTCAACAACTATAACAAAACTGAGAGAAAAGTGGGTTAGCAAGAGATGAGGTTATTATGTTATCATTGTAATGAATTATCCAGCACTGAGGTTCAAATAATAAGTAATTTTTTTCTTAAGTTAAGCCTTTCAAGGTACATTTAATGTCAGAGAAATGAATACAATATACATCCTGAAATGATTTTTCTTCACAACCATCCACGAAAACAGAGGAGTGCCCCCAAAGAATGAATAAATATTAGAACCCCAGTTCCCCCAGCTCCCCTCCCTCCCGCACATAAGCAGCAGCTAAACAACTATCACCCTCCCCCACCCGCAAAAAAGAAGCACCACCGAGCACTCAAGTGTGCAGCAAATCAACGGTAAAGACACAGACTTGCAGTATCCCAAAGACTACTCGTTCACCCAGTAAGCAACCTACAGTAGCATAGGCCCTCTCTCTCCCCAGTAAGAGAGAAAGAGATGTCCCATTTCACAGCGAGAGGAGAGACATAACAAACAACTCGCTGGTTTACAATGTTAAAAGTCTGTTGCATCATTTTTTCCGAGCTCTGTGCCCAAAGATCTCGGGTCTCTGGACACATTGCTAGAGAACTTCCGACTCCCACGACACACCAATTTCCTGCTGGGACACCGACCTTCGATCTGCCCGTCTCCAGAGCCATGAGATCTCAGGTCACATCCTTGGCATTTTGAATAACGACCAGTCATGAAATCCCAAGAGCGGGTCCCATTCCCACAAAGCTTCTCAAGTAGAAGACCAATACTTGGCCATTCAAAATAAAAACAATAAATTCTTGGTCATTACTATATAAATACACGGCAAGATCAATATGTTAATTCCAGCTTGCCATACAAATTCACCAAAGGGTAACAGACTTGCTTACACTCAAATTGTTGCAGTGGGATTTCAACCCATTAGATTTTTCAAAATAAGTGTTACTGTAGTTTTGGAATCTGTTGAACTATTATTACATTATCAATGACATCATGTCATAGATGCTTGCCAAAGTATGCTGCTGCCAGTGATTTGTTCCTAGTAATTTAGTCCGTTTTTCATTATCATTATTTAATTATTTCATAAATTCCAAAATTTTTCGAAAGATATTTCAGTGTTGAAACTTCTATTGAAAATCCTATTAATGTTCATCTTAAATGCAATTTACACAGTTTAAACAAGTAACTTGAGAAGCAAAGTCAGTATGGGTATATAAAATGCCTGTCTGTCTCGGTACCATATCCGATGCAGATGTTGGTAACAATGGTTTTCCATATAGATCTATCCCTCGTTCTTTGGATGACTTCCATTTCCTCGATGTGTAGCTACCTGGCTAGGCTTTTGATGTACATAAGCCGAGGTGTTCCTCTAGGTTTACTCCCCTCGATCTTTCCAGGGAGTATGGGTATTTCTAGTTCATCTTTCCGCATGATATGTCCTAGGAATCTGAGTTGTCTTTCTCTTATTGTTGGTATGAGCGATCTAACTGCTTGGGCTATTTTGAGAACTTCTTCATTTGATGTGTGTGTGGTCCATGATATTTTTAACATTCTCCTGTAGAACCATAATTCAGCTGCTTCTAGTCTCTTTTCCATTGCTGGAGAAATGGTCCAGCATTCACTTCCATAAGTCAGGATAGAATAAATGTAGCACTGCAGTATTCTGTTTTTAGTGTACATGCTCATCTTTCTGTCTGTTAATATGGTTTTCATTTTTTGGAAAGCTTCTTTCGCCATTGCTATTCTGTATTTGATATCTGTGTCGCACCTGCCATCAATTGTTATTAGGGCTGCCAAGATATCTGAATTTGTTGACTTGTTTGACGTTTGTATTTCCGGTCTTGATCACACATTGTGGGATGCGTGTCTTTCTGCAAATGACCATACTTTCTGTCTTCTTGGTGTTGATTGAGAGGCCTCTGTGATTACTTTCAGCTGCCACGACAGTGAGTAGTTCTTGAAGTTTTGTTTCTGAGTCAGCTATTAATACAATGTCATCAGCATATCTGATGTTATTTATATTATGGCCTCCAATTGTGAATCCTTTGATGTCTTTGATACTTCTCAAGATATTTTCACTATACAGGTTGAATAAGTCTGGCAAAAAGATATAACCTTGCCCGACTCCTCTCATGATATTCACATACTCAGTTACTTCTCCTTCTATTCTGATGGATGCTGTCTGGTCCCAGTATAAGATATAAGAAACATATATCTTTCCCATCTATGTCAAGATCTTGAAGCATTTCCAGAAGATCTTGGTGTCCGACAGTGTCAAAAGCTTTTGTATAGTCCATGAAACATAGGTAGATGTCTTTTTGTACCTGGATGGCTTGTTCACAGATCATCCATAGCATGAAAACTGTATTTCTGGTTCTAGTGTTTTCCACAAAGCCACATTGTTCTTTACTGATTTCTGGTTTTATACAGCGTCTTGCTCTCATCATGATTACTCTGAGAATAATTTTTGCCACTTGGCTCATCAAGCTTATTGTACGATGTAACTCACATTCTGTTGCTCCCTCTTTCTTTGAAAGTGTGATGAACACTGATTTACTTAAATCATCAGGTATCTCCCCATGATCATAGATTTCACCTGCTATTTCTGTTATTTTCTCTATTCCAAGATCTTCTAAGGCCAGAATCATTTCAACAGTGATGGTGTCTGGACCAGTTGCTTTGTTATATTTTGCTTTATTTATGGCAGCTCGAATTTCTGATTTTAGAATGTTAAGTTCTTCAAGATTCTTCTTTATCCTCTTTGGTCTTTTTCTCCTCTTTGGTCTTCAAAAAGTTCTTTTATATATTCTGTCTATCTGTTTAGGATTTCCTCTTTGCTCATAATTAAGCTGCTGTCTTTTGCCTTGATGCGTCCACTTGCTCAGCAAGGTAACTTCCCCGTTAGTTCTTTAATCTTACTGTGCATCAACTTTGTTCTAGGTTTCTGGGTTTGTAGCATTTCTCACTTAGTCATCTGTCTTTAGCTTCTCTGCATTTACTTTTTATTGTCTTATCAAGTTGCTTGTATTCTTCGCTGTCTCTTGGTTTGATAGTCTGTTTTTGTTCCATCAATTGTATTATATCTTCAGTTATCCATTTCTTCTTACTTTTCCATTCTTTTCGTGAGATGGTTTCTTTTGCAGCTTCAACCATGGATTCCTTCAGTGTGTCCCAAGAAGATTTGCCTCCTTCATCCTGCAGCAATTGAAAACGGTTTTTCACCTTGATTGTGTATTCTGTTTTCAGATCAGGGTTGTTTTGTAGTTGTTCATAATCCAGTGGCTCTGATCTTTTTTGTTTCTTTAATTTTCTCATCTTTATTTTCATTTTACAAATGACTAGTATGTGGTCGCTTCCACAGTCTGCTCCAGGGTAGCTTTTAGATTAGATTAGATTATGAGGACACGCAGTCCTCTTTTATTGTCATTTAGTAATGCATGTATTAAGAAATGATACAATGTTCCTCCAGAATGATATCACAGAAACACAAGACAAACCAAGACTGAAAAACTGACAAAAACCACATAATGATAACGTATAGTTACAACAGTGCAAAGCAATACCATAATTTGATAAAGAACAGACCATGGGCATGGTAAAAAAAAAAGTCTCAAAGTCTCTCGAAAGTCCCATCATCTCATGTAGACGGTAGACGGTAGAAGGAAGAAAAACTTTCCCTGCCATGAGCTCCCAGCACTGCAAACTTGCTGATGCAGCACCCTGGAAGCTTAGATTGAGTTATCGAGTTTTTAAATCTGTTACTGATTGTTATGTAGTCGACTTGATTTTTGTTGTTCCCATCTGGGCTTCTCCATGTCCACTTCCTTCTTGGATGTTGTTTAAACCAAATGTTGGTGATTATCTGATTGTTTTCCTCCTGGGTATGAGGATAAACTATATCCGGCTATGGAACATTTGCTTTGGGTAATGAGGTTACCATTAACCACAGCTACCTCCAGGTCACCCTTAGGCAAGGTGTAGCACCTTTTAGCCTCCCTACTTGGGTTACAGTGAAGCCACAGAATGCAGGTGGTGGATGGAGCAGAAGGCAAGTTGTAAGTAACACAATCGATGGTTCCTGCTTCTCAGACGCTGAGCAGTAGATCCTTTTAATAGGACAATGGTCAGGGTCACCCGCCTTGTAAAGATACTGCATCGGAAGCAAGCGAGGGGAAGCTACCTCATGTATTTTATCCCTAGTACAACCATGGTTAATACATACACAAATGTATAGAAAATAAATTTTTAAAAATTACCTAAACAAATTATCCAAGATCAAATCTGCTGCAGCACTTCAAAATGTAGTAAGAAGAAAATGCAACTGATAAATTTGGCAGAGTAATACTGCCATACCAATCAATATCGTTGCTTGATTGAAGGCTCCAACAAGGTAACATCTGTAGTTCCATCATAAATTGTACAAAGATAGAGATTTTAGTCCAGACAATTTTAGCTTCCATCAAATCACCCCACTGAGTCACCCATTTCAAAGCAGTCTCACCACCTCACTGCTTCAAATTTCAAAGTAAATTTATTATCAGAGTACATACATGTCACCGTATACTACCCTTAAGATTTGTTTTCTTGTGGACACACTCTGAAAATCCATGAAACATAATGGAATCAATGAAAGACAGTAACCAACAGGACAGACAAACAACTAATGTGCAAAAGACAATTGTTCAAATACAAAAAAGCCAAACAAAATAATAATAAATTAATTAACAATAAATATCAAGACATGAAATGAAGAGTCTTTAAAAGTTTGAGTCCATACGTTGTGGGAACAGTTCAGTGATGGGTTGAGTTAAATTATCTCCAAGAGTCTGATGGTTGAAGGGAAATAACTGCTCCTGAACCTGGTGGTGTGGGTCCTGAGGCTTCTTCCTGATGACAGTAGTGAGAAGAAAGCATAACCAGGGTGGTGGGATCCTTGGTGGATTCTACATTCCTGTGACAGTGCTCCAGGTAAATGTATTCAAAAGTGGGGAGGGTTTTACCTGAGATAGACTAGACTACTTTTTGTAGGATTTTCTGTTCAAGGGCATTGATGCTGCCATACCAGGCAGCGATGCAGCCAGTCACTATACTCTCCACCACACATGTATAGAAGTTAGTCAAAGTTTTAGATGTCACAAACTTCTAAGGAAGTGAAGGTGCTGCCATGCTTTCTTCACGATTGCACTTACATGCTGGGCCCAGGATAGATCCTCTGAAATGATAACACTAAGGAATTCAAAGTTGCTGACCCTCTCCATTTCTGATCCACTGATGAGGACTGGCTCATGGACCTTGGGTTTAAGCCAATAATCAGCTCCTAAATCTCACTGATACTGAGTGAAAGGTTACTGTTGTGGCACCACCCAGCCAGATTTCAAACTTCCTTCCTATACGCTGACACAATGGGGTCGTCCACAAACGTAAGTATGGTATTGGAGCTGTGTTTCACCTCACAGTCATACGTATACAGTGAGTAGAGCAAGGGGCTAAGCACACAGCCTTGTGATGCACCTGTGCTGATGGAGATAGTTTTTTTTATTTAAATAAAGATACAGAGCAGAATAGGCCCTTCTGGCTCTTCAAGCCATATCATCCAGCAACCCCAACATCCCCAACTTAATCCTCACTTAATCACAGGACAACTTACAATGACTAATCAACCTTAGACTGTGGGAAGAAACTAGACAACCCTGAGAAAACCCATGTATCCCACAGGAAGGATATACAGAGACTCCATGAGCACACCAGGAATGAACTCTGAATTCTGACATCCCAAGCTGTAATAACGTTGCACTAATAACTCCATTACCATAGTGCTCCTTATGGAGGAAATGTTGTTGCCAATCTGAACTCACTGGGACTTTTCAGGTGAGGAAATTGAGGATCCAACTGGACAATGAGGTATTGAGGCCAAGGTCTTGAGGCTTATTTATTAATTTTGAGAGAGTGATAGTATTGAATGCTGAGCTGTAACAATAAAGAGTATCCTGATGTATGCATCTTTGCTGTGCAGGTGTTCAAGGGTTGAGTGAGAGGCCAATGAAATTGCATCTGTTGTGGACCTGGTGTGCCGGTAGGTAAATTAGAGTGCATCCAAGTCGCTACTCAGGCAGAAGTTGATATGTTTCATCAGCAATCTCTCAAAGCACTTCATAACAGTGGATCTAAGTGCTTAGAAGAAACCTACAGCCACACATTGCTCCATTCTGAAGAATGCATACTTGGGGGAAAGCATTCAGCAGTGACGTCCTCCAGAAGGAAATCCTATATCAGCATTCTTGTCTGAATTTGCATTTGACCAACATCCAAACTGGAAAAATACTTGACAGGTACCAACAGTCATAAGCATCCATCCTGGAAGATGCACTTCATTCAGGAAAGGGAAAACAAAGAGCAAAATTGGAGTGGCTTGGGAAAAGTTGGGCATAAAAGAAGGGGCAAGTAACATTAGTCCTGACGAAGGGTCTCGGCCTGAAACGTCGACTGAAACTCTTCCAATAGATGCTGCCTGGCCTGCTGCGTTACCAGAAACTTTGATGTGTGTTGGACAAAATAGAATATACATTTTAGATTTTTTTTTAACATAGTAAGGGAATCAAGATTCCAAGGTTAATGCAGATCAGAAACGACATCAATGAATCAAAGTTCAGGCACAAAGGGGTTGGTTTCTTCCTGATTCTATTTCTTCTGTTCTTATTTAACAATTTAATCCTATCATGAACATTTGAGTGTTAAGTGCCATAAGGCCTCAAACAAAGCTGATGAGCGAAAGGAGTGAACGTAACGAAGATAGATACTAAATCAACTGTAGAATTTGGAGACAATGAGCTTCCATCTGTTTTTGGTTAGAGATAAAGACTAATGAATACAAATTGTCAGCATTCTTGGAATGACACTCACACAGGGAGGATATAATAACATAAACTTTACTGGGATGGGATGGAAGAAAATAGAAAGGTTTTGAACTGCATCAATCTCTTCCATGTGATCAGTACAGGGATCAGACATATATTTGCATTGAAAACTATTTAATAGTTTTACAGTTACAATCTCTCACTGCTGAATGAAAAGTTCCCACCTACTTCAACGGGGCAATTATACCAGTGCCCAAGAAGAGCAGGGTGAGCTGCCTTAACGACTATCATCCAGTAACACTCACATCTACAATGATCAAGTGCTTTGAGAGGTTGATTATGGTTAGAAGGACCTAGACCCACTGCAATTTACCTATCGCCACAATATGTCTACAGCAGATACCATCTCATTGGCTCTTCACGCAGCCTTAGATCACCTATGACAAAATGCTGTTTACTGACTACAACTCAACGTTTAACTCAATCATTCCTACAGTCCTGATTGAAAAGCTCCAGAACCTGGGCCTCTGTACCTCCCTCTGCAACTGGATCCTCTACTTCCTCACTGGAAGACCACAATCTGTGTGGATCAGAAGTAACATCTCCACCTTGCTGATTAACTCTGGCGCAGCTCAAGGATGTGTGCTTAACCCACTGCTCCACTCTCTCTACTCCCATAGCTGTGTGGCATAACACAGCTCAAATGCCATCTATAAATTTGCTAACAATACAACTACTGTTGGCAGAATTTCAGATGGTGACAAGAGGCATTACAGGAGCAAGATACATCAGCTGGTTGAGTGGTGTTGTTGCAACAACCTTGCACGCAACAGTAAGATCAAAGAACTGAGGGTAAAGGGTAAAATGAGGGAACACACATCAGTCCTCATAGGGGGATCAGAAGTGCAACGAGTGTGCAATTTCAAGTTCCTGGGTGTCAGTATCTCTGAGGATTTATCCTGGGCCCAACATGCAGTTACAAAGAAGGAATAACACCAGCTATATTTCATTTGGAGTTTGAGGAGATTTGGTCACTAAAGATATTTGCAAATTTCTATAGATATACCATGAGATATTAGAGCAGGTGGGGCTCATCAGCCTTGGACATCAGCCCGCCTAGTAGAAGGAAAACTCTGATTTTAAACCTCCGCTGCCTTGCGGCTATACGCACCCCTGCGAAAGGCTTCAGGAGTAAACCCCAAGGAAGAAATCCGGGGCCAGGGTCCCTAAGGCAGTTTGATGTTGTTTACAACTACACAAATGCATAAACCTACCCATGTAAGCCCATGGGCATGGAGCGAACAAGTATTTAAAACTTTGGGTTATTTGAGTGAAGCAACTTAATTTGGATTTTCAGAATGCTAAAATATAAAATCAATTAGGATATGTGTTTTGATTGGTACATCAAAGTAGAGAACAGACCATTAATATTTTGTAAATTTGAGCCTTTTGATAGAACTGGCAATTTGAGTCAGTACAATCAAACTGTTAACCTGTCCAAGCTGTCCCCAAGTATCACTTGAAATGCTGAGTATTTCCAACTTTCTCTATCTTTATTGGGATTATGTTGGCCTCCACCCAGTGAAGTGATATCTCTATTAAGTTCCATGTTATAAAACATCGCATAGTTTCCCAATGCACTTTTGTAGCTAGTATGCAGATCTTTCTTTGGATGGTCCCAAAGCTGCTGACCATTTTTCTAGAAAGCTACACCTGTTAACTGTGCTTCTCATAAAATACATCAATTTAAGTACAAAAGAATGGAGATTGGATGCTACAGCATTGTGAAGCTGTATTTTGAAAAGCAGATGTCACGAGTCTAACTCTGTCATTACAATTTAAGGTTATCAGCTCATTTCTTGTCTTCAAGTGAGTGGTCAAATAATTAAACCCCTAACTTTCAAACTCAGATGCAGTTTAGAGCTTGATTAAGTACTTTATTTATTACATCTTCTATAGTTTTTCTGTTTACTGGATCTGTCCACAATAAAATCCACAATGGTTCTAGTTGTTACCAATCAAGTGGTAGTAATTTTGTAGGTTAAAGAAATATTGTGTTTAGTTTATCTGACTAATTACTTTAAGTAAATAGTAATCAAATCACCTCAAGTCTTCTGTGATGCAAATCTATTTAGTACTTTGCAGAATTAAAAAAGTAGCAGTTTATCTCAAGGACACAAATCCTTATATAATCAAATAAAATGAGGTGACCAGTGCAGTCAGTCTATGCTTAAGCAGGCTTGGGCATGAGAAGCTATGCCAATAAAGTTGATTGCTTCTCTCCAGAGTTTGAAGTGAAAAGATTATTGTCTGAACTATAGTTTAAACTTGGTTTTCCATTCTGATCTCACATTATCAATAACCTTCATTTTTCCTTTATCTACTCTATGTTTGGAGTTGGGTTCTGCACTCATAGGCATTTCCCCAGCATTTTAGATAACTTTCCATTTTCTATATTAGTGCTGTGGTATGGTAGATGTTTCTGAACTAGGATTCACTGACTCTGCTCCAGCCGCGGAGGCGGAGGTTGAACAGGTGCCTAGATATTTTGAGTGTTGTATTACTTCACTGATTGCACTTAGCCCTTACATGCTTCATTTATAGAAATCTGAGGTGCTCTGTTCCTTGATTATCCTTCTTTGTCTTGAATGATCACAGGCCAATGATTACCGTGTATCAATGACTCTTACAAATTGATTAACTTCTTGAGGAAATATTGTACTGCATTAGGTGCATAATTCAGGAGTCTAGTGTCATTCATGTTGTCCATGTGGACCACCCACTTGCCCTTTATACTAGCCATGTTGGCCTAGGAGAGGGTGTTGATATTGGTTCACTTGTCCTACAAACTTGAAAGGTTTTGTATGAACAAGAAATTGGATGGGCTGATTTTATTCCCATTTAGACGTGCAAGACTGAGGGGTGAACTTGTAAGAGTTTATCTAATTATCCAGTTAGGAGCAGTTTTAGGATAGATAGCCTTTTTTCCAAGGAAAAAGGGGTCCACAAATAGAAGTTTCAGATTTAAGTCATTTGGACAGGTACTTGAAAAAGAGAGGTGTAGAGAGATATGAGCCTAATGCCATCAAACGGAAATAGCGTAGACAAATGTCATAGTTGGCATGAGTCTGTTTCTGTGCTGTACAGTTCTACAATTCAGTATTTTAGCCCTGTTTATTTAACATTCTTTCCATTTCGGATGAAGAAATTGACATATTGATTGAATAAGATTTACTAATTTGTAAAGGAAATAAGTTGCATTAACAAAGCACTGAGCCTTCCATGGGGATAACTTCAGTATTGGTCTTTTTCCATGAAATTTAAATGGTGGTGCTGTTCAGTTGTCAACTTCACCATGAAAGTGCTCATGTTAATTTGCTGTGCTATACTAGTGCCTATGCCAGACCAAAACTTGTGGATAAATATGTTTATTGTTTTAAAGTATTTTTCATTATGAATGTATGAATTGTGATTTAAGTATGCTTGAGAATAAGTTGTTGGTCAGCTATACTTTTCATGTGAAAGTTATTTTAAAGAGCACATTTAACTTAACTCAGGATTTGCAAGTTACTCCTAAAAATGCACCACTTTGGAGCTTATAGACATGTAAGAGCAGAATGAATGCAAGCAATCACGATTAAAGATGAAGATGGGACCCTCATCTTTTCATAAATAATGATTGCAAATGTTGTAAGAGCATAATTACCAGGACGGGTGGTTTCCAGTTGAACCAAAGAAATAAAAGGTTCAAAAGTAATGGCAGCCTTGCAGCTATTTGCTCTGCTCAGAAGCAATATGGGTCCCATAGATTCATCTGAATAATTAAATTTAGCTTTCACTGAAATACTGTTACAAATATTTATTAAATGCAGAAATCATAAATGATACCTGTGCCCCATTACTACCAGCAGCTTTTTGACCAACTTGAGGGTTGCTTCAGAAATGCTCTCATTGTGACTGACTGCTCTTACATTTGGGGATACTAATGATATATTTATAATTTTGCAGAGCTAGCAGGTTGTTTGGTTTTGTTGCATTTTCACTGTGATGTGGTAATTTATTGAGCCCAAGTTGTGCTTTTTTTCCTCATTTGAAGTAAATCTTAAATTTGGAGAGTGACAATTAAAATAGATAGGGTTTCCAACCTATCAGCTATTTGTTTCTTCAGGGAATACTAATTTGTGCAGTGTTGAATAATAAATGAATGCTCATCTACAATATGTTATTGAGGTATGACTAGTTATTTATAAAATTCATGCAAGAAATGGAGATAATTAGTTGTGGTGTTTTGCTTCTCTGTGGGTATGTACAATACAAATGGGCTATTTAGACAAGTGTAATAATTACAGGTGCTTACTGCCAGCATACTGATGATTCATAAATAGCTTGAATAGCTGTATATATAATCTGACCTTACAGCTACTGTCTGTCGTTTCATCTGCATTTTTGAGCTGGTTAGTTCTATACAAAAATGGAAATTGCAACACATTTACTATTTTGGTACTTAAAGATAAAGTGGTACAATTCAAAATTATTGTAATAGTATGCTGATTTAAGCAGTTAATACCGAACAATGCCAATAGTTGTAGTTACCAGAAAGACGTGGGTAGAATACAAATAAAATGCAAAACATTTAATGTTGATGTTTGATATGGATTTATAACATTCCAATTTAAGATGAATACAGAAGCTTAGACATATATGCATGTACACATATCTATCAGGCAAGTTCTCCTTTAACTTCTATTAAGAAGCAACTAAAGGTGCACTGATGATTCAATGGACAATATTGCTATAAAGGAAGATGTAGATTTGTGCTATTCATTCCCAATTTCAATTTGTACAGTCTTAGAATCATAGAGCATTACAGCACCGAAATAGGCCATTTGACCTATCTAGCCTGTGTAGACTATTAACCTTCCTCGTCCTTCCGACATGCACCCAGACCACAGCCCTTCATATCCCTCCCACCACGTATCTATCCAAATTTCTCTTCAGTGTTGAAATTGAGGCCTTTGCCAAAGTCCATATTTCTGCTTTGTTTTTTGATCATTAATACAAGGGTTAGAGCAAGTCAACTATACACATGGCCAGAATATGGGAAAGGGAAAGTAGCATTTCAGTAGGCATAAAATCTGATATTAAAGTAACTTGTCCTTCAGCTGATCAGATTCAAAGCAATTCATTAGTGTGTATCACTGTCAGTTGAATTTGAAACCTTATAGTTATGCACTCTTTGTTTACATGAGCTCAAAATTTCACTGATACTCCAGAGGATGGTGGCAGTTAGTCTACAAAGCAGAATTAGCAAGAGTCACATTTGTGGGTACAGACCAATTCTAAATGGATACTTGTTAAATATCATGCAAGAACATGAGAAACAGAAACTTCTTTTGCCTGGTTCACCATTCAATAAGATCATGGCTGAACTTCACCTCAGCATCACTTTCCTTTTCTAATCCGATGCCTCACTTCTCTTAATATCAACTATCATATTTAGCAGAAGTCTCATTCAATCCTCCTAATTTGGTATGATTTGCGCACAGCTTAGATTCTTCTCTTTAATGTGTCTTTTTTCCTTTTCAAGGTGGCTGCGGTCCTGTTAGAGTCCGTGATTTGCAGCTGCACTCAAACTGCGTTTCTTTGCGGTGGTGGGTTCCTGCTTCCAGACCTCGCCAACCGGCCATTTTCAATATCTCCAGGAGCAGCTTGGAAGACGTACAACTTCAGGTGGCCCTGTGGGCCTGATTCCTCATCTAGTGTCACCAACTGAAGCACTGCAAGTGAGATCAGAACATCGAGACAGTAGGTGCAGCTGTTGGAAACCTCTGTGCTCAGATTTATTTATTTTCTCTACACTTAGAAAATAGTCAACACTTTTATTTCTTCTACCAAAGTGCATGACCATATACTTCCCGACACTGTATTCCATCTACCACTTTTTTGCCCATCCTCATAAGCTGTATAAATCCTGCAGCCTTTCTGCTTCCTCAAACTACCTACCCCTCCACCACTGACATATAACGTAAAAAGATATGATCCCAACACAGACCCAATATGGAACACCACTAGTTACCAATAGTCAAGCAGAAAATACTCTCTTCATTCCCACTCTTTGCCTCCTGCTCTATCCATGTTGCTTTCCTGTAATATCATGGGATCTTAACTGTTAAGTAGCCTCATGTGTGACACCTTGTCAAATACCTTCTAAAAATCCAAGTACATAACATCCACCAATTCCCCTTTGTCTATCCTGCTTGTTACTTCTTCAAAGAATTCCAACAGCTTTGTCAGGCAAGATTTTCCCTTAATGGAACAATGCTGACTTCAGCCTATTTTATCATGTGCCTTAAAGTAGCCCAAAACCACATCCTCAACAATTGACTCCAATCTGAGGTCAGACTAACTGGCCTATAATTTCCTTCCTTTGTCTTCTTGAAGAAATAAGCGACATTTGCAAATTTCCAGTCCTGTGGAACCATGCCAAAATCTAGCGATTCTTGAAAGATCACCACTAATGCCTCCACAATCTCTTTAGCCACCTGTTTCAAAACCCTGGGTTTCAGGTAACTTATCTACCTTCAGACCTCTCAGTTTCCCAAGCACACCTACTATTTAGTAATGGCAACTTCACTAACAAGTATTGTTTGATATGTGATTATTCTAATTTTTTCCTTAATAATGTAAATGTTTTTATCCATCTCATCATAAACTCTTATGGTCCAAAAGCTTTGGGGGATGGGGGGTCTGTGAGGATTGGAGGCCCATCTCCGAAAGACATAGCTCGTAAATTGCTACACCTCATGAGATGGCCGTGGCAGTGTGGCCTTCAAGACAAATGAATATACAGGCAATAAAGTTCATCAGAAACCACAAAAGCAGGGAACAAACGTGAAACCTCCTGGATCAACTAGGATCTGGCCCAGTGGACATAACTAGCAATCTGACTGAGGGAAGTTCTTTATGAAATTGGCAGACATCATCTGCATTTCTTATCTCCAACTACATATGAAAAAGTACAGGTTTCTCCCGCTATCTGAAAGTAGAGACTTCCTATGAAACCTTTCGTAAGCCGAAATGGCGTAAAGCGAAAAAGCAATTACCATTAATTTTTGAGTGTTCCCCGATGCAAAAAAAACCTACCAATTAGCACATTAAACCTAAAATCACACTAACATGTAGTAAAAGCAGGAATATGATAAATACACAGCCTATATAGAGTAGAAATAATGTATGTACAGTGTAGTTTCACTTATCAGAATTGGGAAGATTTAGCCAAAACCAATTTGTAGAAAAAAAATCGGCACGTACACGCATGCTCACACACCTGCACGCACAAGGCTTCACGGTCATGGTAGTCTTTCTCGGGGTAAACACAAGTTTAAAGCAGGCGTTTTTTTCGTAAAAGCGAAAATCCTCTTCGGATTTCTTCTGGTTAGCGAAAACAGGTACTAATGTAGGTCTTTCGTAAAAGCGAAGTGGCGTAAGGTGAACTTTTGTAAAGGAGGGGACACCTGTACTTTATTTGCACACTTTTTTTTTACTGTGGGGTTTGTGATAGTTAGCATTTCTCATTCCAGATGCCAAGACTTGCAAAGGCTACAGCAAATATATCGTGAATTTTCAGTTGTTAAATCCCACAACAAGATCTTGTTTTCATAACAGTTGGCTTGCAGTTAACAGGAAATCCAATGAACTTATTTTAGAGTTGCACCAATTGTTCAGTGTCAGCAATAGCAAATGAACATAAGAAAACATGAATACGAGCCACTCAGTCACTCAAGCTTACCTTACAATTCAACATGATCATAGCTATCTATACCAGCCCTCATTTCCTCGGCTGATCTCTGTTAGCACCCGTTTCCTGATTTTTCAATAATGAATGCATGCACTTGGTCTTTCAATACCCTTAGTGATCTAGCCTGCACAAACTTCCACGTTACGGAGTTCCAGATTCACCATCCTCTGTGAGATAATGTTCCAACAAACCACAGCATTAAATGACCACTCCTTAATCTTATAATCATGCTTGCTTATTTGAGACTCTTCCACTAGTGGGAATATCACAACATCTACACTGTTAAGTCCCCCGCAGAATCTTATACCTTCAACCAATACAAAACAACTGATGACTACGGCTACCATTAAATCTAGTTACAAACTCAAAATGTTGTGCTTCATTTGGATTCACAAAAACAAACCTTTCTTTCCTATAGAGCTGAGAAATAGGCATGAGATCAATTCATTTTGTTTTATGATTTTAATGCTAAAGATATCAGATGTTAGTATTAAAATAAATAAACTTTTTCTTTCCTTCAGGATTTCACAATCATGACATTGGATCCACCCAACTGAGGATAAGCCACACAGTTTGTAATTCGAGAAATGCAACATACTTCAGATACTGATAAACTAGAATAAAACTTCAGGCCAGTGATCCCTCAAAAGCGAAGCTGACATGAACTTCAGCACCAATTCTCATTCTTAATCTTTCAGGCTTCTCTGAGTCGGATCAACACTCAAAAGCACAAAAGGCAATTTTGCACCATGAGCACAACAAACTCAGAGACATCACTCGGTGCATGACTCTACAGTACATGTCTCTTTGAATCACAATATGTCTTCCACTTGAATCACCCTCTATGGGGAAAAAAATTCCTCATGTATCTTTGGTTCTTGGCACTTTCCCCCATTGAAGGCAGTCCTTCCATCTACTCTGAACAGAAACTTCATGATTCAGAATATATCTGTCAGATGTCTTTGAATCCTCCTTTCTCAAAGTCTGTATGGAATCGGAGGAAATAGCGGAGGTACTTAATACTTGGCTTCAGTATTCACTACGGAAAAGGATCTTGGTGATTATAGGGATGACACAGCAGACTGAAAAGCTTGAGCATGTAGATATTAAGAAAGAGGATATGCTGGAGCGTTTGGAAAGCATCAAGTTGGATAAGTCACCAGGACCGGATGGGATGTACCCCAGGCTACAGTGGGAAGTGAGGGAGGAGATTGCTGAGTCTCAGGCAATGATCTTTGCATCATCAATGAGGACCAGAGAGGTTCCAGAGGATTGCGGATGTTGCTGCCTTATTCAAGAAAGGGAGTAGGGATAGCCCAGGAAATTATAGGCCAAGCAACACACATCAAAGTTGTGGGTGAACGCAGCAGGCCAGGCAGCATCTCTAGGAAGAGTCGACGTTTCGGGCCGAGACCCTTCGTCAGGACTAACTGAAAGAAGAGTTAGTAAGAGATTTGAAAGTGGGAGGGGGAGGGGGAGATCCAAAATGATAGGAGAATACAGGAGGGGGAGGGATGGAGCCAAGAGCTGGACAGTTGATTGACAAAAGGAATATGAGAGGATCATGGGACAGGAGGCCTAGGGAGAAAGAAAAGGGGGAGGGGGGGAAAACCCAGAGGATGGGCAAGGGGTATAGTGAGAGGGACAGAGGGAGAAAAAGGAGAGAGAGAAAAAGAAAAAGACTGTGTGTATATAAGTAAATACCAGATGCGGTACGAGGGGGAGGTGGGGCATTAGCGGAACTATCCAGCTCTTGGCTCCATCCCTCCCCCTCCTGTCTTCTCCTATCATTTTGGAACTCCCCCTCCCAATCCCACTTTCAAATCTCTTACTAGCTCTTCCTTCAGTTAGTCCTGACGAAGGGTTTCGTCCCAAAATGTCGACTGTACCTCTTCCTAGAGATGCTGCCTGGCCTGCTGCATTCACCAGCAACTTTGATGTGTGTTGCTTGAATTTCCAGCATCTGCAGACTTCCTCGTGTTCGGGAAATTATAGGCCAGTGAGTCTTACTTCAGTGGGTGGTAAGTTGACGGAGAAGCTTCTGAGAGGCAGGATTTATAAACATTTGGAGAGGCATAATATGATTAGGAAGAGTCAGCATGGCTTTGTCAAAGGCAGGTCATGCCTTACAAGCCTGATTGAATTTTTTGAGGATGTGACTAAGCACATTGATGAAGGTAGAGCTGTAGATGTGGTGTACTGTATATGGATTTTAGCAAGGCATTTGATAGGGTACTCCATGCAAGGCTTATTGAGAAAGTAAGGAGGCATGGGATCCAAGGAGATATTGCTTTGTGGATCCAGAACTGGTTTGCCCACAGAAGGCAAAGAATGGTTATAGATGGGTGATATTCTGCATGGAGTGCAGTGACCACTGGTGTGCCCCAGGGATCTGTTCTGGGACCTTTACTCTTTGTGATTTTTTATAAATGACCTGGATGAGGGAGTGGAGGGATGGGTTAGTAAATCTGCTGATGACACAAAGGTTGGAGGTGTTGTGGTTATTGGGGAAGGCTGTCAGAGGTTACAATGGGACATTGATAGGACACAAAACTGGGCTGAGAAGTGGCTGATGGAGTTCAGCCCAGATAAGTGTGAGGTGGTTCATTTTGGTAGGTCAAATATGATGGCAGAATATAGCATTAATGGTAAGACTCTCGGCAGTGATGAGGATCAGAGCGATCTTGGGGTCCCAGTCCATAGGACACTCAAAGCTGCTATGCAGATTGACTCTGTGGTTAAGAAGGCATATGGTGCATTGGCCTTCATCAACTGTAGGATTGATTTTAAGAGCCGAGAGGTAATGTTGCAGCTATATAGGACCCTGGACAGACCCCACTTGGAGTACTGTGCTCAATTCTGGTTGCCTCACTATAGGAAGGACGTGGAAACCATAGAAAGGACGCAGAGGAGATTTACAAGGATGTTGCCTGGATTGGGGAGCATGCCTTATGAGAATAGGTTTGGTGAACTTGGCCTTTTCTCCTTGGATCGACGGAGGATGAAAGGTGACTTGATAGAGGTGTACAAGATAATGAGAGGCATTGATCGTGGGAATAGTCAGAGGTTTTTCCCCAGGACTGAAATGGCTAGCACAAGAGGGCATAGCTTCAAGGTGCTTGGAAGTAGGTACAGAGGAGATGTCAGGGTTAAGTTTTTTTTGTGCAGAGAGTGGTGAGTGTGTGGAATGGGCTGCCGGTGGTGGTGGTGGAGACGGATACAATAGGGTCTTTTAAGAGACTCGTGGATGGATACGTGGAGCTTAGAAAAATAGAGGGCTATGGGTAAAACCTAGGTAGGTCTAAGGTAGGGACATGTTCAGCACAGCTTTGTGGGCCGAAGAGCCTATATTGTGCAAACAACAGGAATTCTGCAGATGCTGGAAATTCAAGCAACACACATCAAAGTTGCTGGTGAACGCAGCAGGCCAGGCAGCATCTCTAGGAAGAGGTACAGTCGACGTATCAGGCCGAGACCCTTTGTCAGGAATAACTGAAGAAAGAGTTAGTAAGAGATTTGAAAGTGGGAGGGGGAGGGGGAGATCCAAAATGATAGGAGAAGACAGGAGGGGGAGGGATGGAGCTAAGAGCTGGACTGGTGATTGGCAAAGGGGATATGAGAGGATCATGGGACAGGAGGTCCAGGGAGAAAGACAGGGGGGGGGGCAGAACCCAGAGGATGGGTAAGGGGTATAGTCAGAGGGACAGAGGGAGAAAAAGGAGAGTGAGAGAAAGAATGTGTGTATAAAAATAAATAACGGATGGGGTACGAGGAGGAGGTGGGGCATTAGCAGAAGTTAGAGAAGTCGATGTTCATGCCATCAGGTTGGAGGCTACCCAGACAGAATATAAGGTGTTGTTCCTCCAACCTGAGTGTGGCTTCATCTTTACAGTAGAGGAGGCCGTGGATAGACATGTCAGAATGGGAATGGGATGTGGAATTAAAATGTGTGGCCACTGTGAGATCCTGCTTTCTCTGGCGGACAGAGCGTAGGTGTTCAGCAAAGCGGTCTCCTAGTCTGTGTCGGGTCTCACCAATATATAGAAGGCCACATCGGGAGCACCAGACGCAGTATATCACCCCAGCCGACTCACAGGTGAAGTGTCGCCTCACCTGGAAGGACTGTCTGGGGCCCTGAATGGTGGTAAGGGAGGAAGTGTAAGGGCATGTGTAGCACTTGTTCCGCTTACAAGGATAAGTGCCTATATTGTGCTGTATGTTTTCTATGTTTCTAAAGGAGAACTTCATCCAGTTTCTCCAATGTATCCACTTAACTGATTACTAGATTCATTTAAGCGTCTCTCCTGCACCCTCCCCAAGCTCTTGATGTCTCTCATGCAGCAAAAACTGGACACATTACACAAGTTATGGCCCAATCATGGTAGTACCTTGGTTAGTGACTTCCTGTTTATACTTTTATTTATTCAGCTCATAATCCTACATGTTTTCTCCATAACTTTCCGTACCTGCCCTGCAACTTCCAACAACATAGGACCATAAGACAAAGGAGCAGAAGTTGACCATTCGGCCCATCGAGTCTGCTCCGCCATTTTATCATGAGCTGATCCATTCTCCCATTTAGTCCCACTCCCCCACCTTCTCACCATAATCTTTGATGCCCTGGCTACTCAGATACCTATCAAACTCTGCCTTAAATACACCCAATGACTTGGCCTCCACTGTTGCCCGTGGCAACAAATTCCATAGATTCACCACCCTCTGGCTAAAAAAATTCCTTCGCATCTCTGTTCTGAATGGGGGCCCTTCAATCCTTAAGTCATGCCCTCTCATACTAGACTCCCCCATCATGGGAAACAACTTTGCCACATCCACTCTGTCCATGCCTTTCAACATTTGAAATGTTTCTATGAGGTCCCCCCTCATTCTTCTAAACTCCAAGGAATACAGTCCAAGAACGGACAAACGTTCCTCATATGTTAACCCTCTTATTCCCGGAATCATTCTAGTGAATCTTCTCTGTACCCTCTCCAACGTCAACACATCCTTTCTTAAATAAGGAGACCAAAACTGCCCACAGTACTCATAGAGCCTCGACATCACATCCTTGCTCCTATCCTCTTTTCCTCTAGAAATGATTGCCAACATTGCATTCGCCTTTTTCACCACCGACTCAACCTGGAGGTTAACCTTAAGGGTATCCTGCATGAGGACTCCCAAGTCCTGTTGCATCTCAGAATTTTGAATTCTCTCCCCATTTAAGTAATAGTCTGCCCGTTTATTTCTTCTGCCAAAGTGCATAACCATACACTTTCCAACATCGTATTTCATTTGCCACTTCTTTGCCCATTCTTCCAATCTATCCAACTCTCTCTGTAGACTCACTGTTTCCTCAGCACTACCGGCCCCTCCACCCATCTTCGTATCATCAGCAAACTTAGCCACAAAGCCATCTATTCCATAATCCAAATCGTTGATGTACAACGTAAAAAGAAGCGACCCCAACACGGACCCCTGTGGAGCACCACTGGTAACCGGCAGCCAACCAGAATAGGATCCCTTTATTCCCACTCTCTGTTTCCTGCCAAACAGCCAATGCCCTATCCACGTATGCAACTTTCCTGTAACTCCATGGGCTCTTATCTTGTTAAGTATCCTCATATGTGGCACCTTCTCAAAGGCCTTCTGAAAATCCAAATATACAACATCTACTGCATCTCCCTTGTCTAGCCTACTTGTAAATTCCTCAAAAAATTGTAATAGGTTTGTCAGGCAGGATTTTCCTTTAAGGAAACCATGCTGAGTTCTGTCTATCTTGTTATATGCCTCCAGGTACTCCGTAACCTCATCCTTGATAATCGACTCCAACAACTTCCCAACCACCAAAGTCAAGCTAACAGGTCTGTAATTTCTTTTTTTGCTTCCTTGCCCCCTTCTTAAATAGTGGAGTGAGATTTGCAATCTTCCAGTCCTCCAGAACCATGCCAGAATCCATCGACTTTTGAAAGATCACCGCTAATGCCTCCGCAATCTCCACAGCCACTTCCTTCAGAACACGAGGGTGCATTCCATCTGGTCTGGGAGATTTATCTACCTTTAGACTATTCAGCCTCCTGAGTACTTTTTCTGTCGTAATTGTGACTGTGCACACTTCTCTTCCCTGCCACCCTTGAGTGTCCGGTATACTGCTGATGTCTTCCTCAGTGAAGACTGATGCAAAATACTCGTTCAGTTCCTCCGCCATTTCCTTATCTCCCATTACAATTTCTCCAGCATCATTTTCTATCGGTCCTATATCTACTCTCACCTGTCTTTTACTCTTTATATACTTGAAAAATCTTTTAGTATCCTCTTCGATATTATTTGCTAGCTTCCTTTCATAGTTCATCTTTTCCCTCTTAATGACCTTCTTAGTTTCCTTTTGTAAGCTTTTACAAACTTCCCAATCCTCTGTCTTCCCACTAATTTTTGCTTCCTTGTATGCCCTCTCCTTTGCTTTAACTTTGGCTTTGACTTCTCTTGTCAGCCACGGTTGCATCCTTTTTCCATTTGAAAATTTCTTCTTTTTTGGAATATACCTGTCTTGCACCTTCCTCATTCTCGCATAAACTCCAGCCACTGCTGCTCTGCCGTCCTTCCCGCCAGTGTCCCTTTCCAGTCAACTTCGGCCAGTTCCTCTCTCATGCCACTATAATTTCCTTTACTCCACTGAAATACCGACACATCGGATTTCGGCTTCTCTTTTTCAAATTTCACAGTGAACTCAATCATGTTTGGAGGCCTGTATATAACTGCCATCAGGGTCCTTTTACCCGTGATTTCTTAGCTCAACCCATAAAGATTCTGTACCTTCCGATCCTATGTCACATCTTTCTAATAATTTGATATAATTTCTTACCAATAAAGCCACACCACCCCTTCTGCCTACCTTCCTATCCTTCCGATACACCATGTATCCTTGAATGTTCAGCTCCCAGAGACATGTATCCTTTAGCCACATCTCAGTGATGGCTACAATATCATACCTGCCAACATATGCATATGTATCTCTGTTCCTTCCCTTTTAGTAAGTGAGCCTTCTAGTTTATATATTTCCTCGTTCTTCCCTTATAAATATATCTGTTAAATTACATCTCCTACATGTCTGTCCAGTCAAGCAGCTTGTTTATACCTATGATGTCAATTATTATCCTCCTCACAATTCATTATACTTGCAACTTTGGTTCCATCTCACATTGAGAAATTATACCCTCTATTCACAAGACCAAGGAATTTAAATATACTTGAAACTGTATTCCTAGCACAAACTCTTGAGAACACAACTGAACACCATGGTTTCAATACTTCCCTGTGCAATTGGATCCTCGATTTCCTCACTGGCAGACCCTAGTTAGTATGTAAACAGCTCCAATGCCTTACTTAAATTTGCTGACAATACCACTGTTGTTGCCCAAATCAAAGATGGTGACAAATCAGCATGAAGAAGAAAGATTGACAATCTGGCTGAGTAGCGCCACAATAACAATCTTTATCAATTCAATGCCGTTTGTTTTCTTATCAATCTGCATTTGACCAAATAACTTATAATTCTGTCCCCAACAGCCATTTTCAGAAATTTCTCACCACTAAGGTTATACTGACTGGCCTCTATTTAGGATTTATGTATTTAGGATTCCTCAGGATTGAGGATGACCTCACTTCTGTCTAATTTTGTGGGTTCTAAGGAAGCTAACATGGAACTACAGACTCTCGTGCAAATGGGGCAGGTGGCAGCTGTCAAACCTGTAAGTGGGTAGGTGGTGTGACATAGCCTTGTCCATCTGGAGATTCTGCATGACCTTGAGAATCTCACTCTAGTGCTCCTTCTCTACCATAAGCAGTCAAGGGACATGAATACATTTTATCTGGAATATCCAAGCTGATTCCACAATTAACCAACACTAAAAGGTAATGTTCATTCTTTCTGGGTTAGATTCCAATCTGTCAAAGAGGTGGAAATTCCTTTCTCACAGGAGTAAGCCTCCCATAATCCCTTGCAAAATTCTGACTATTCATGTTATTATACCATTTCAGCCTGTTCTCACATATCAAAAAGTTCCAACCAGTGTAACATTTGTAGTTAAGTATTATCCTCAAATCATTAAATGTTATTCAAATTTTGCACTTGTGGTCCTGTGAAGGATCAGCACTTGAATAAGTATGGTGCTTTACCATTTCACTTTTTATATCATTATTCTGAAATATTAATGGGTTTTTCACTTTTGTAACATTCGCTAGAATTCAACATTAAATTTCATAAGCTGTTCTTACAATGACAAGATTTGCATATAGTGTGTTTGCCTGAAACAATTTTGATGTCTGCCTGTACAGTTTTACAATTTAACAGTTGTCTTCATAATATCTACTGACTCACCCCTTGTGCTTTTACTGAAAACATCAAAATCAGTAATGCATTATATTCTGAAATACTTCTGTTAACATTAAAAAATGTGAAACAAGATTACTTAAGTACTGGGAAATCACGCAGCATGTCATCCAGTCAGCCATGATGTAAGAGGCTACAAGAAAAGCTGCTGCTTCTCCAAATCAACAAATTGCCATTTGCAGCTTTGGATAAGCATTCCTTCCAGCATCAATTGATCATTCTTCCATTTTAATACTGATGTGCCAACAAACACTTGAGCCAATATCCTTTTGCTCTCAGTCAAGTTTCACTTTCAACTTTCTCCCACAATAATAAGCAGATCATAATTGTTTCACCCTTGTCTGACACTTTAAATTGTCATCCCAAAAAGAACTCAAGTTTAGAGGGACAAAACCTAAACTGTAACATTGGGTTTTGTTTTACTGATACATCACCATTATTCTGCTCTGCTCTTCATGGCAAAATTTAAGTTGCTCTTATTTTGCCAAACCTACTTGAAAAAGGAGCAATAATGTATTCCTCACAATCCAAACAATAAGTTAACCAAGCTGAGCAGGAAGAAAATCACAGCAGCAAGATCATTACAATGCCATTGATTAAGGAATCTTTTTCAAATTTGTAATAAATAGCCATTCATTGAAATTTCAGATAATGACTTTTGCCCTTTCCCACCTAAAACAACTTGCATTCAATTTTATTTTGAGTTTTGGGCAAAATGATCAAGGAAGACTGGTGTCATCTATGAGGCAGTGTGGAGGGAAAAAAAATCAATATTCACATTATTACTTGACCAGTTCTGAAAATACCTTCCTTTGTATTACAGTACACCAATGTACTCAAGTGATAATGGCATCTCCCCTATGGTATAATACCTGACAGTTAAACTCTTTGAAGCTTATGTTATAACACAAGAGGGCAAAGTCTGGCTTCTCTGTTCCAAGTCTATCCAATGCTATCCAGTTTATTCCAAATGCACCATCTACCACTTAGGTCTGTGAGAAAGTGTTAGGATTACACCACATAAAAGGAATTCATTGACTTTGCAACAAATCCCAAAATGTAATTAACAGCTCAGCTCAGGAACAATCCCTTTGCCATTATGTAATAGAAGACCCAGAAGTTTTACTTAAATGTTACATCACCTTCTCATTTCAAAATAATATAAACTGCTGTAGCTAACTGAAACAAGTAGTTAATACAAGTAATACAAAATAGTTAATTGAAACACCAGTAAATTGTGGAAATCAAGCTCAACCATCCCATTTCTCATGCCAGCTATGCTCACAAGCTCCTCAGGAGGTGAAGAATCATCGGTGAAATTACTCCAAAGCAACTCTGGCCTCAGTGTGAAGAGTTACATATTAAATATTTACCAATCTTCCCCTTTCAGCTGTTGGCTGACCTATGATTCATTTCCTGTCTTATCACTGCATAGTAACACACACACCAAATGAAATACAATTTATAATTCCACAACTATATTTGAACTGTAGATATTCTAAGACTGTTTATACTTGCACAAAGCACAAAGTTGTCCAAGCAGAACATAATCAACTTGACAGGAAAGTTGCTTTATTCAAATGCAAATGCAGAAGCCTACCATGGAATATTTTACCAGTATTTCAGTTGTACAGAATGTAATTAGGTTTTAATAGTAAACTTTCACAGGCTGCTTGCACTTTTTCAAATAGTCAAAAATATTTTAAATTGTCTCATAATAATAAATAGTATCCAACGCCCTTTTAGATATAACATTAATGCTAATTTGAAATTAACAGAGCTTGAAATGAACAATGCAATTATAGAGCAGTTAGGAGAGAGAAAGAATACACTTCAACTCCCTATTCGAAGTAATAGTTTAAAATATTTTAAATAAAATCAATATTTTAAGAATTTGACTTGTTATTTTACCCAGAACCTTAGACTGTATTTTGAGTTTTTCCTATTGCTTTTATTACAGTTCTCAGTAACGTATAGCCCATACATATAAATGGGATTTTGGAAGACAGGTGGTATGGTTTTTAGGCTACTGCAGGGATGAAGGTATCTTCTGCCACAAGGGAACTTGGTTCATGACTGCATTTTTGACTTGTGAATTGGTAGGTTACAATTTACAGATTCAGAACTCTGTCGTAACCTGGTGACAACCCTGCATTCTGCCTTCCCATAACTTTTACTTCTATCCTCAACCTGACCAAATCATGTTGACAAATTTAAACCTAACCCCCCTATGTAACTTGAATTCATAGATCCTTTTCCTCCATCACTCTAGAAAATGAGTATGGTAGATGGCATAACTGGTGAAAGGATCTGATTATTCAGCAAAAGATAGAAAAGAAACTGTCATCGTTGTCTCAGCATTGCCCGGGCCCAACTGTGCATTTCATCTACTAACAAAATGTAAAGCTTTGTTGAAATGTTCCCAATGTGCACTCAGTGGTCACTTTATTAAGTAAAGAAGCATCTTCTGCTGCTGCAGCCCATCCACATCAAGGCTTGACATGTTGTGTGGTCAGAGATGCTCTTTCACACACCACTCCTGTAGTGTGTGGTTATCAGAGTTCCTGTCAGCTTGAACCAGTCTGGCCATTCTCTTATTAACAAGGCATTTTCACTCACAGAAATGCTGCTCATTGGATGCTTTATTTTGTTGTTCATACCATTCTCTGTTAGCTCTGGAGACTACTGTACATGAAAATCCCAGGAATATCAGCAGTTTCTGAGATCATTCCACAGTCAAAGTTATCAGATCAGATTTCCTCTTCATTGTGATGTTTGGTCTGAAGAACAACTGAACCTCTTGACCATATTTTCATGCTTTTATGCATTGAGTTGCTGCTCCATGACTGGCTGATTAGATATTTGCATTAATGAGCAACTGTACAGGTACATCTAATAGAGTGGTCACCGGTGGTAAATCTCTGTCCTTGTTAAACATGAAAACAAAGAATGTAAACATCAACATTAAATCTGGAAGCTCTACAGGTTGATATCACAAACACAAGTAGCACAACCTAAAAAACACTGCTGTAGCCTAGTCACAACTTAACTACAAATACTGTAAAAATTATCAGTAAATGCTTCCTCACTTTTCCATCTTGGTGATAAAGCAACTGAAATTTGTCTGTTGCTTTAGCACTACACCTAGAAACTCCTACAGTAATGCTCTGAAACTGAAGAAATTGACTTCTAAAGCAACTTCCTTTGATGCTTTATACACTTTCAATTAGTGAAGTATTGAAAAATTCTTACTGAAGATCATTTCACTCGGGTTCCTTAATACTATACTCAGTCAAGCACTCCCAGGTGGGAGGTGGTATCCACTCCCACCTCATTTCTGAAATTCAGGCATCGGCAACAGGACCATGTCTATAACGAGGAGCAAAAGCTGGACACTAAATTATGAGGAAGTAAATGAAACATAGTTGACACATGGATGACTTTAAAAATGACTGAAGTTAGAAAATGGGGAGAGTAGTGTTGCGGTTCAGTTAGTCCAGTGTCATGGACCATTATTCCCAAGACAAATCTCACCAGGCCAGATAGGAAATTTATTTATTTTTTTTAAATTGTCATCAGCAGAAAAGTGAAAGAAGTATGCTTATCTTACTTCATGATTTCATCACATCATCATCCCTCAGGCCTGACATAGTCATTCTGTCAGAAACCTCAAAGCAAATGGCCATAGTAGAACTGACAGTTTCTCGGGAAAGCCTGATTGCAGAGGTGTTTAAATGCATGAAAGCCAAATACAAGGAGCTGATAGAGCAGTACCAGGGACGGGGGTGGAGGGCATAATGCGAACCTATAGAGATGGTGCAGAGGTTTTGTTAGCTACTCCCTCTGTAGAACCCTCTGCAGAACCTAGCCTTTCCTTGGCATAACAGGGGCTGCAAAGAAAAGAGACATTAGGGTCATCACAGAGGCTGCTGAGTGAGCCTCCAGATGGCTATGAATCAAGAGGTATGAGCCACGGACCAATGCTACTCGGGCACAAGCCAGAGCCGAATCGATCCTGGCTGGGTTGTCTGGGCAAGAGTATTTTATGTTGAAAGACCCAAAACACCCGACAACCTCAGGTTACGTTACTGATGATGTGTCCCAGCACATCTTAGGATGTATCTCGGCATCAGTCCAACCTATTCTTGACAATATAAATGCATCAAATCCCCATGAAAGAATAAACAACGCAGAAGGGGTATCTGCCTATGTTCTGTATTTTAACAACAGGGCAGAGCTGGACAATGTACACTTGTGTGGGTAGATGCTAGTTATTTAGCTGCCTGCGAACAACTTAATCTGATTAGAGGTGCAACTAGATCCAGAGCACGTTTTTGGCACTACAGCCAAAGTGCTGGCAGTCCCATTAATTTTGCTATATTGGTGCATTCAGCCATTTCTGATACCATAAAGAATTGTTTTCTCTTAGCTGCATTCAATTTTCTCAAGCACAAATCACTTTAATTAACAAAACTTGAGACAAACATGTTTTGAAAAACATGTGACATATTCATTTGCCAGAACACAAGGTTCTAAAGGGGAAAAAAAAACTGTACATTAGAGAAAGAAGCAGGTTCAAATAATGACAAAATTAAAAAGTTCACAGAAATAATACTCATTTTGAATAGGTCCAAAACCTGATATCCATCTCCCTAAATTTACTAATTAGCACATAAAATGCAGATGAAGGAAATGATTATTGATTCTGCTTACTTAACAAAGTTAAAAATCTGTTGTAGCTGTATACCCTATGTATGCTGAAACTGCACTACATATTCGGTGCAAAGGCAAAATACTAGAGACTTGAGGTTTTAAAAAGCAAATACTTGAAATAAGATGTGCATTACAGCAGGTGGACCTGAACTGTTTCTCTCCCTCCAAATATTGCCTACAGCAGTTTTTCTGTGTAATGAGATTCCACATACTGATATAATACGGATACCTGTTTGAATCCAGGTATACAGTGACTATAGTAGTACTAAAATCTTCAACATTGCCTGCTACTTTCACAAAAAATTCCTTAATCACATTACAAGAACAAGTTTACAATTTCTGAGTTTGAAGGCTGGATTGCAAAGAAGATGGACTGCCTTGGGGTTAGAGGACTGTGTATATGTGTTGGGTTGAAGGGATGAATGGGATTGTTCTACTGCTGTTTTGGTGCTTGTTGTGTTATGGTGTTGTGTTCTTCTGTTCCGCATTGTTCTGCCGAGCTTTGTGGGCATACTATCTGGGCGCCAGAACGTGTGGCAACACTTGTGGGCTGCCCCCAGCACTCCCTTGGGTGTATTAGTTATAACACAAATGAAGCATTTCATGATATGTTTAATGTAGATGTGATAAATAAACTTGAATCTTGATGACAGCCAGGATCAAAATTCAAGATCTTAAATTTCGAATCCTGATCATCATTATTAGCGAGAAACCTACAGGTTCCTCAAATAAAGATGTCATCATGTACTATATATATAAAATAACATAATCAAGAGATTTCCTTCTACACCAGCAATTTATTTAAAAATATTAAATCCTAGAAGTAATGTATCACAAAAATTATTCAGCATTTTATCCTTATTTTTACAAATTATGCTACGTTTTGTGTACTATCACTTGGTTAAAGTGCACCCATCTAATTCTCTACGGCAAGTTCTAAAGTAATGTGCGGTTTGATTAAATGTCATTATTTGAATACAAGAATGGCTAAAGCATTAACAGGTTACAAAGACATCAGTTTTATAATCGCGACCTCACCCCTCATCTCTAGAAATGGACGTCGCTGAGTGGAAACACTGATTACAATGTCTATGGATACTGAAATATTAAGAATTCCAAGTGTTATCTTATAACAATACTAGTTGCTCAAACAAATGCAAGATAGGAGTGAGATGTCACAGATAAATAATTCAGTTAAAAACAATTTATTAACATAAAGCCTCCTACACTACTTCAACAAGGTTCAAAGCCAAAGTCAAGTTCACTGTGACAGGCATAGGTATATGTATGCAAAGGTGCAATGAACAACTTACTTACAGCAGCATTTCAGGCACATAGCTTCACATGGGCAGCATTCACAAGTAAAACAAAGTAAAAGCAATTTTAGAGGAGCACAATTTAAAAAGACCATTTTCGTGCAAGTGATCGAAGTGTTCAGGAGTTGCTAAACTAACAATAATACCCATTTGCCGGTTGGTTCATGAACTAAGGGAAATAAATGTTCTTGATCTGTTGGTGTGGGACTGCAGGCTTCAGTACTTTTTGACAAACCGAGCTGCAGCCCCTGACAGACCGAGTTAGGGAACTGGAGCTGGAGCTGGATGAACTTCGGATCATTCGGGAGGCAGAGATAAACAGGAGCTACAGAGAGATAGTCATCCCTAAGAGTCAGGAGACAGGTAGCTGGGTGACTGTCAGGAGAGAGAAGGGGAATAGACAAAATGAGCAGAGCAGCCCTGTGGCCGTTCCCACCAATAATAAGTATATCATTTTGAATACTGTTGGTGAGGACAACTTACCAGGGACAAGTTGCAGTGGTTGCATCTCTGGCACCAAGACTGGATGCTCAGCTCAGAAGGGAAGGAGGGGAAAGAGGAGAGCAGTAGTGACAGGGGATTCGATAGTTAGGGGGACAGATAAGAGGTTCTGTGGAAGAGATCGAGAATCCCAGATGGTCTGTTGCCTCCCCGGTGCCAAGGTCCGCGATATCTCGGATCGAGTTCTCAGTATTCTCAAGAGGAAGGGTGAGCAGCCAGATATCGTGGTCCATGTAGAGATCAATGACGTGGGTAGGAAGAGTGAGGAGGTTCTGAAAGGTGAGTTTAGGGAGTTAGGCGCCAAGTTAAAGGACAGGACCTCCAGGATAGCAATCTCAGGATTGCTACCAGTGCCACGTGCAGGCGAGTTTAGAAGTAAAGTAGTAAGATAGCGCAGATCAACACGTGGCTGAAGACATGGTGCAGGAGGGAGGGCTTCAGATTTATAGATAATTGGGCAGTTTTCCAAGGAAGGTGGGACTTGTTCCAGCGGGACGGTTTACATCTGAACTGGAGAGGGACAAATATGCTTGCAGGTAGGTTTGCTAGAGAGGCTCCAGTGGATTTAAACTAGGTACAAGGGGGGAGGGGAACCAGAGTGTAGGAACAGATGTAGGGGAGAAGGAAGAAAAAGGAGATAGTAAAGTTGTTTGCACCGTTAGTAATAAACAGAGAGTAAGAGGTGGAAAATGTCTTAAATGCATTTATTTTAATGCTAGGAGCATTGTAAGAAAGGTGGATGAGCTTAGAGCATGGATTGACACCTGGAAGTATGATGTTGTAGCTATTAGTGAAACATGGTTGCAGGAGGGGTGTGACTGGCAACTAAATATTCCTGGATTTCGTTGCTTCAGGTGTGATAGAATCGGAGGGACAAGAGGGGGAGGTGTTGCATTGCTTGTCAGAGAAAATATTACAGCGGTGCTCTGGCAGGATAGATTAGAGGGCTTATCTAGGGAGGCTATTTGGGTGGAATTGAGGAATGGGAAAGGTGCAGTAACACTTATAGTGATGTATTATAGACCACCTAATAGGGAGCAAGAATTGGAGGAGCAAATTTGTAAGGAGATAGCAGATATTTCTAGTAAGCACAAGGTTGTCATTGTGGGAGATTTTAATTTTCCACATGTAGACTGGGAAGCCCATACTGTAAAAGGGCTGGATGGTTTCGAGTTTGTAAAATGTGTGCAGGGCAGTGTTTTGCAGCAATACATAGAGGTACCAACTACAGAAGGGGCAGTGTTGGATCTCCTGTTAGGAAATGAGATAGGTCAGGTGATGGAGGTATATGTTGGGGAGCACTTCAGGTCTAGAGATCACAATGCCATTAGTTTCAATATAGTTATGGAGAAGGACAGGTCTGGACCCAGGGTTGAGATTTTTGATTGGAGAAAGGCTAACTTTGAGGAGATGCGAAAGGATTTAGGAGGAGTGGATTGGGACAAATTGTTTTATGGGAAGGATGTAATAGAGAAATGGAGGTCATTTAAAGGTGAAATTTTGAGGGTACAGGATCTTTATGTTCCTGTTAAGTTGAAAGGAAAGGTTAAAAGTTTGAGAGAGCCATGGTTTTCAAGGGATATTGGAAACTTGGTTCAGAAAAAGAGAGGTATCTACAATAAATATAGGCAGCATGGAGTAAATGAGGTGCTCAAAGAATATAAAAAGTGTAAAAAGAATCTTGAGAAAGAAATTAGAAAAGCTAAAAGATACGAGGTTGCTTTGGCAAGTAAGGTGAAAATAAATCCAAAGGGTTTCTACAGTTATATTAATAGCAAAAGGATAATGAGGGATAAAATTGGTCCCTTAGAGAATCAGAGTGGACAGCTATGTGTGGAACCAAAAGAGATGGGGGAGATTTTGAACAATTTCTTTTCTTCGATATTCACTAAGGAGAAGGATATTGAATTGTGTAAGGTAAGGGAAAGAGGTAGGGAAGTTATGGAAACTATCATGATTAAAGAAGAGGAAGTACTGGCACTTTTAAGGAATATAAAAGTGGATAAGTCTCCGGGTCCTGACAGGATATTCCTAGGACCTTGAGGGAAGTTAAGTGTAGATATAGCAAGGGCTCTGCCAGAAATATTTCAAATGTCATTAGAAACAGGGATGGTGCCGGAGGATTGGCGTATTGCTCATGTTGTTCCATTGTTTAAATAGGGTTCTAAGAGTAAACCTAGCAATTTTCGGCCTGTAAGTTTGATGTCAGTGGTAGGTAAATTAATGGAAAGAATTCTTAGAGGTAGTATATATAATTATCTGGATAGACAGGGTCTGATTAGGAACAGTCAACATGGATTTGTGCGTGGAAGGTCATGTTTGACAAATCTTATTGAAGTTTTTGAAGAGGTTACTAGGAAAGTTGATGAGGGTAAAGCGCTAGATGTTGTCTATATGGACTTCAGTAAGGCCTCTGACAAGGTTACACACGGAAAGTTAGCTCGAAAGGTTCAATCGTTAGGTATTAATATTGAAGTAGTAAAATGGATTCAACAGTGGTTGGATGGGAGACGCCAGAGAGTAGTGGTGGATAACTGTTTGTCAGGTTGGAGGCCGGTGACTAGTGGTGTGCCTCAGGGATCTGTACTGGGTCCAACGTTGTTTGTCATATACATTAATGATTTGGATAATGGGGTGGTAAATTGGATTAGTAAGTATGCAGATGATACTAAGATAGGTGGCATTGTGGATAATGAAGTAGGTTTTCAAAGCTTGCAGAGAAATTCAGGCCAGTCAGAAGAGTGGGCTGAAAGATGGCGGAATTTAATGCTGATAAGTGTAAGGTGCTACACTTTGGTAGGACTAACCAAAATAGGACATACATGATAAATATTTCATACTTTATTGTCGCCAAACAATTGATACTAGAACGTACAATCATCACAGCGACATTTGATTCTGCGCTTCCTGCTCCCTGGATTACAAATATTAAATATAGTAAAAATTAGTAAATATTAAAAATTTAAATTATAAATCGTAAATAAAAAATAGAAAAATGGAAAGTAAGGTAGTGCAAAAAAAAAAAAAGAGAGGCAGGTCCAGATATTTGGAGGGTACGGCCCAGATCCGGGTCAGGATCCGTTCAGCAGTCTTATCACAGTTGGAAAGAAGCTGTTCCCAAATCTGGCCATACGAGTCTTCAAGCTCCTGAGCCTTCTCCCGGAGGGAAGAGGGACGAAAAGTGTGTTGGCTGGGTGGGTCATGTCCTTGATTATCCTGGCAGCACTGCTCCGACAGCGTGTGGTGTAAAGTGAGTCCAAGGACGGAAGATTAGTTTGAGTGATGTGCTGCACCGTGTTCACGATCTTCTGCAGCTTCTTCCGGTCTTGGACAGGACAACTTCCATACCAGGTTGTGATGCACACTAGAAGAATGCTTTCTACAGTGCATCTATAAAAATTAGTGAGGGTTTTAGGGGACAGGCCAAATTTCTTTAGTTTTCTCAGGAAGTAAAGGCACTGGTGGGCCTTCTTGGCAGTGAACTCTGCTTGGTTGGACCAAGTCAGGTCATTTGTGATATTGACCCCGAGGAACTTAAAGCTTTTGACCTGTTCCACTTGCGCACCACGGATGTAAATTGGGTCGTGCAGTCCGCTACTCCTTCTGAAGTCAACAACCAATTCCTTCGTCTTGCTGACGTTGAGGGATAGGTTATTGTCTTTGCACCATGCCACCAAGCTCTTAATTTCCTCTCTGTACTCAAACTCATCATTACCCGAGATATGGCCTACAATTGTTGTGTCATCAGCAAAACTTATATATTAAGTTTGATGGGAACTTGGCTACACAATCATGCGTGTACAGTGAGTACAGCAGGGGGCTGAGTACACAGCCTTGTGGGGCACTGGTGCTCAGAGTGATTGTAGAGGAGAGCTTGTCCCTTATTTTTACAGCCTGGGTCCTGTCTGTGAGGAAGTTGAAGATCCAGCTGCAGATCTGAGTGCTAAGGCCCAGGTTCCAGAGAGGAATCAGTTTATTTGGAATGATGGCAGAGCTGTAGTCAATGAAAAGGAGCCTTATGTATGTGTCTTTATTCTCCAGGTGTTCTAAGGAGGAATGTAGGGCCAGAGAGATAGCATCTGCTGTTGACCTGTTGCTCCGGTAGGCGAATTGCAAAGTGTAGAGGTTGACCAGTAGGCTGTGGTTGATGTGTGCCATAACCAATCTCTCAAAGCACTTCATAACAATTGATGTCAGTGCCACAGGTCGATAGTCATTCAGGCATGCCACCTTGCTCTTCTTCAGCACTGGGATTATCGTTGCCTCTAAAACACGAGGGGATCTTAGACTGAAGCAAGGAGCAGTTGAAGATGTCAGCAAACACTCCAGCTAGCTTGCTTGCACAGGCCCGGAGAACCCGTCCTGGGACGCCATTTGGGCCCACCGCCTTCCTTGGATTTTTCTTCAGGAAGGCCCTTCTAACGTCCTCCTTGGTGACGATGAATCTCGATGTCACCAGGTCCGGTTCATCCGGAGGGAGCGGGACGCTCCTCTTCTGTTCGAATCTTGCGTAGAATACGTTAAGTTCGTCAGGAAGAGAAGCGCTACAGTTTTTGATATTCCCAGCCTCTTCTTTGCGCCCAGTGATCTCATTTAGACTCTGCCGTAGTCTACTGGCATCCCTCTGGTTAGCCTGGGCTTCCAACTTGGCTCGATATTGCCTCTTGGCGCCCTTAATGGCTTTCCAGAGTTCACGCCTGATTTCCATGTAGCGACTGGTATCCCCGGACCTAAAAGCCGCAGCTCTAGCCTTTAAAAGGGACTTGACCTCATAATTCATCCAAGGTTTCCTGTTAGGGAATACCCGGATCGTATTGCGAGACACACAGTCCTCTGTGCATTTCCAAATAAAGTTCGTGACAGTTGAGGCATACTCATCGAGGTTAGCGGCCGAGTCCTTGAATACTAACCAGTCCACTGATTCAAAGCAGTCATGGAGGACCTCATCCGTTTCCTCCGTCCAACGCGACACTACTTTTGACACCGTGACCTCCTGCTTCAGTTTCTGTTTGTAAGCCAGGAGGAGGAGTACGGCCTGATGGTCCAATTTTCCGAAGTGAGGTCATGGGACGGAATGGTATGCATCCTTGATTGCTGTGTAGCAGTGGTCAAGTATATTCAGGCCTCTAGTGGGGCAGGAGACATGTTGGTATAACTTTGGCAGCGCCTTTGGCCTGGTTAAAATGGTGGGGCATTAAAGAATGCAGTAGAATAAAGGGATCTAGGAATAATGGTGCATAGTTCCCTGAAGGTGGAATCTCATGTGGATCGGGTGGTGAAGAAAGCTTTTGGTATCCTGGCCTTTATAAATCAGAGCATTGAGTATAGGAGTTGGGATGTAATGTTGAAATTGTACAAGGCATTGGTAAGGCCAAATTTGGAGTATTGTGTACAGTTCTGGTCACCGAATTATAGGAAAGATATCAACAAAATAGAGGGAGTACAGAGAAGATTTACTAGAATGTTACCTGGGTTTCAGCACCTAAATTACAGAGAAAGGTTGAACAAGTTGGGTCTTTATTCTTTGGAACATAGAAGGTTGAGGGGGGATTTGATAGAGGTATTTAAAATTATGAGGGGGATAGATACAGTTGACATGGATAGGCTTTTTCCACTGAGAGTAGGGGAGATTCAAACAAGAGGACGAGTTGAGAGTTAGGGGGCAAAGGTTTAGGGGTAACACGAGGAGGAACTTCTTTACTCAGATAGTGGTAGCTGCGTGGAACGAGCTTCCAGTAGAAGTGGTAGAGGCAGGCTCGATATTGTCATTTAAAGTAAAATTGGATAGCTATATGGACAGGAAAGGAATGGAGGGTTATGGGCTGAGTGCAGGTCGGTGGGACTAGGTGAGAGTAAGCATTCTGCACGGACTAGAAGGGCCGAGATGGCCTGTTTCCGTACAGTAATTGATATATGGTCAAGCAACACACATCAAAGTTGCTGGTGAATGCAGCAGGCCAAGCAGCATCTGTAGGAAGAGGTACAGTCGACGTTTCAGGCCGAGACGTCGACTGCACCTCTTCCTACAGATGCTGCTTGGCCTGCTGCGTTCACCAGCAACTTTGATGTGTGTTGCTTGAATTTCCAGCATCTGCAGAATTCCTGTTGTTTGATATATGGTCATATGGTTTCTGCCTTATGGTAACTACGAGAAGATGGCACAGCCTGATTGGTGGGGAGTTTTGATGATGGATATTGCCATTTTGAGGCAGCACCTCCTATAGATACTACTGATGGCAAGAGGATGTGTCCATTATGTATTGGGCAGTCCGCCACTCTCTGCGGCTTCTTGTATTCCTGTGCATTTGACGTGCCATATCAGATCATGACACAATTAGTCAAGATACATTCAATACTACATCTGTAGAAGCTTATTAGAATGTTTGGTGACAAGCCAAACCTCTTAAGAAATTAAAGATGCTGATATGCTTTCTTTGTGATTGTATCTATGCACAGGGCAGAGGAGAGGTCATCCAATACTTAAAACACTCAGGAATTTAAAGCAGCAGACTCTCTTCACTACCAATCCGCCAACATAGGCTGGTACATGTTCACCTTCCTTCCCTTCCTGTAATCCATAATCAGTTCCTTAGTTTTACCAACATTGAGTTAGTTGTTGTTGTGGCATCAATCAATCAAGTGTCCTGTCTCAAGTCTGTTAAGCTGATTCATTGCCACCATTGACTCATCCTGTACAGCTGAAGAAATAGTAGCTCATTTTTCAAACAGGTGCACTGTTCAAAATTGATTGCTCAACTGAACTTTGAATTCAAGATTTCAGCGCATCATTCAAGTGTCCTGTCTCATTTTGTCCCTCTTTCCACTACAGTACTGATTATTTAAGATGTTAAGTGCCTCCTATATACACTACTTCCATACCTGCTCTCATTTTCCATAAATCCCTTTTGATTTCTCTGCTCCTCCCCATTTTTTCTGCAATTTAAAATTATTTAACCTTTCTGGTCCTAATGTAGTGTCATCCAGCCAAAATGTTAACTATACTTATATATCCTGACTATTTTCAGCACTTCCAGTTCTTATTTCAGATTTCCAGCATGCACAGAAGTTTAATTTTGGAAGAGGTACAAGAGCTGGGACACAAAAGGAAACAGGCAAACAAGAGTAAAGTGAAAGTCTTGATAATAAATAGACTTTGAGGTGAGGTTACAATCACCATTTTGACATTTATTAAGCCAGAATAATCTTTGTGAAGACCTGACTAATATGAAAAATCAGCTATCATGTACTGTGGCATTATTACCTTGAAATCAACAGAAAAGAAACGATCTAAACATTCAAAAATTTATACCTCATAACCTGTAAAATCTTGGTGCATCATATCCTTCACTCTTAGATCAGCATTCAGCCGCAACTCTTTATCTACAAAGACTATAGAGAGACTTTCTCAAAGTGTTTTAGTTAAAATTAAAGAAAGGTATTGTCTGTTAAACACAGAAATGCAAGAGATCAGCTTAACAAAATTCAATTACATCTAACTACAACTGCATAATTAACTAAAGCACAGTTCAGACAACATCAAACCCACTAAAATGCCAACAGAAAAGGCTCAAGTATTTGGGCCTGGTCTTGAGCCTGAAGAGTCTCGTGGACCATCTAAATTAGCTTTCAGTTTTCTCATTATAGAATACCTGTATCCAGCCAATTTAGTTCATCTCACATTATGTTACATTTTCTAGGTTGCGTGGGCAGAGATTGTCATGGTGTAATTTTTTGAATATCAAAATCTATTCTTTACTACTAATTTCAGTGGGAATGATAATGCCACAGTACACAATAGCTAGATACAAAAATGGCTGAAGAGCAGAATGTATCATAGTTGTATCACCAGAACTAAATAAAATCCCGAGCTACATTCTTCATATCAACAACTAGCCAATGCAAAAAAATTGAGTTTATGTTCCAGCTACAAAAATAAATCCTTTCTTCCCCCTCTCATCTACTAATGATGTGAAAGGCCACAAATACAAAATCTCACCTAACCAATTTCCTCCTATTGACATTTCTTGAATTATCTGTGTTGTGGCCTGACATCATTAACATGTCATTAAACAATACCTACTCATCAATAACCTACCAGAAACATTGGGCTCTAGACCTTATCACAACTTTGTTCTAATAATGATGTAAAACTGTAAATTTCTTAATCATCAGATAATACTACACAATCATTATCAAAACAATGTAAAAACCCTCATCACTAACACCTTCAAGATTACCACAGACCAGCAGCTAAACTAGAACTAGAGTTTTGTATTGTACCTAACATGGCAAGTCAATCCACTCTGATTCTCTCTCCACAGATAGTAACATTTCAGGTCAATGAGTCTTCATCAAAATGTGATGAAAGGTCAGTAACCTGAAATTCTAACAGTTTCTCTCACCAGAATTGCTCTGTGTTTCTAGCAGTTTGTTCTTTATTAAGTTTTCCAGTATCTGTATTCTTTTGCTTTTCAATGATTATGGGTGTACTTTTCACTTTATGGACTGCAGCAGTTACAGCAGAAAAGACTGACTATTTTCCTAATAGGATGTTATAAATCCAATCTCATCAACAATATTGGTCAGATCTGCACATTTTTTAAAATGGTGTTTAAGTCAACAGTTTACATGCTAAATAATTGGGGGAGCAATGTAGCATAGCAGTTAGCATAATGCTGCACAATGCCAACAACCCAGATGAAATCCACCATTGTCTGAAAGGAGGGTGTACATTCTCCTTGAGACTACATGGACTTCTTTCCACATTCTGGGGTTTCTGGGGGCAATTTGGAAGGTGAAGGATAGATACATCCCAAAGATGAAGAAGTATTCTAAAGGAAGGATGAGGCAACCGTGGGTTACAAGGGAAATCAAAGACAGCATAAAACAAAAGAGAGGGTATATAATATAGCAAAAATTAGTGGGAAGTTAGAGGAATGGGAAGCCTTTAGAAACCAACAGAAGGCAACTAAAAAAACCATAGAAACATAACCAAAATACTGGAGGAACTCAGCAGGTCAGGCAGCATCCACAGAAATGAATGACGTTTCAGGCCAAGACTCTTCTTCAGGACTGGAAAGGAGGGGGAAGAAGCAAGAATAAAAAGGTGGCGTGGGGGAGGGGAAAGAAAGCTAGAACATGATAAGTGAAGCCAGATGGGTGGAAAAGATCAACAGCTAGAGAAGAAGGAATCAGATAGGAGGGGAAATGGAGACACCTCTTTTTCCCTTATCAAGGAAAGGGAGAGAGCCAACCTGTGGAATGTCAAATTACCAGGTGAACGAGTAGTCTTTGGGGTACTGCAAGTCTGTGTCTTTGATGCTTTGGGCGCAGATGCTTTTTTACTGGTCGGGGTGGGGGTTGTTGCTTTGCTGCTACTTATGCATGGGAGGGGGAGCTGGGGGTGCTTTGGCATTCTAACTGTAATTCATTCTTTGGGGCACCCCTCTGTTTTCGTGGATGTTTGCGAAGAAAAAGAATTTCCCAATGTATTTTGCATACATTTCTCTGACATTAAATGAAACCCACAGAGAGTGGACCATAAGAGAAAGAAAAGCAGGAGGGGCACCAGAGGGAGGTGATAGGCAGGTGAGAAGAGGAAAGAGGCCAGAGTGGGAAATAGAAGAAGAGGGGAGGAAATGGTATTTTTGTTTTTACCGGAAGGAGAAATTGATATTCATGCCATCAAGTTGTGAGGCTACGCAGATGGAATATAAGGTGTTGTGCCTCCAGTGGAGGGTGGGTCATCTTGGCACAAGAGGAGGCCATGGACAGACATGGCAAGAAAAAAAAATGAGAGAAAAAATGAAGGTAAGCTAGCCAACAATATCAAAGAGGATACCGAAAGGATTTTTCAGATATTTAAAGAGTGAAAGAGAGGTAAGAGTGGATATTGGGCCACTGGAAAATGATGCTTGAGGAGGAGAAGAGAAGCAGCGCGCCATGCGTGCGCAGCCCTCCGATGAAAAATGATATTGTATCTGTTAAATAGGGTCCATGGACAATTCTGATTTGATGAAGATGGCCGTGAAAGCACAGAGGAACATCCGGAAAAATTTCTGAAACGCTCGTTTGCTGCTGTCGTTACTGCACGGTTGGGAATCTTTCGGAGGGTAGGCCTCAAAATCCCCGGCTTTGCTTGCTGTTGGCGACCGAGAAGGAGGTTGAATCGTTCTGATAGTGACAGCGCTCAGTACGCGGTGTTGGAGAGCTGATCAGAGCTTGAAGTTTTCGGATGACTCAGAGTCGGACCATGGTTGGGTATGGCAGGGAGAGTTTTTCATCCTTCTCTCCGTCTGCGTGAGATGTGGGACATTTGAGTGACTTTGAACTTTTACTGTGCTCATGGACTTCATCAAGTTATGGTATTGTTGTACTGTTGTAATTATATGTTATAATTATGTGGTTTTGTTAGTTTTTTTTCAGTCTTGGTCTGTTCTGTGCTTTGTGATATCACACCGGAGGAAATATTGTATCATTTCTTAATGCATGCATTACTAAATGACAATAAAAGAGGACTGTGTGTCTTCATAATCTAATAAGGAACCAAAAAATTGCAGACAAACTTGATAAGTATTTTGCATGTCTTCATTGTAGAAGACACTAGCAGCAGGCCAGAAAATTGAGTCTCAAGGGTCAGAGGTGAGCGTAGTGAGTGTGGGAGGAGAAGGTGCTTGGGAAACTGAAAAATCTAAATGGAAGTTAAGTCACCTGGACCAGATGGACGACAATCCAGGGTTCTAAAAGAGGTGGCTGAAGATGTCTGGAGGCATTAGTAGGGATCTTTCATGAATCACTAGATTATGAATCGGTTCAGGAGGACTGAAAAATTGCAAATGTAACTCCACTATTTAAGAAGGGAGAGAGGCAGAAGAAAGGAAATTGTAGGCCAGTTTGCCTGATTTCAGTGGATGGGAACACGCCAGAGGCCATTACTAAGGGTGAGTTTTCCGGGTACTTGGAGGCACATGATAAAGTTGGCAAAGTCAGCATGATTTCCCTTAAGGGAAATCTTGCCCAACAAATCTGTTGGAATTGTTTGGGGAAATAACAGGCAGGATAGACAAAGAAGAGTCAGTGAATGTTGTTTACTTGGATTTTCATAAGGCTTTTGATAAGGTATTGCACATGAGGGTGCTTAACAAGAGCTCATGGTATTTGAGGTAAGCCACTCACATGGACAGAAGCACAAACACGAGGAAACCTGCAGATGCTGGTATTTCAAGCAACACACACACACACACACACAGGTTGCTGGTGAACGCAGTAGGCCAGGCAACATCTCTAGGAAGAGGCACAGTCGACGTTTTGGGCCGAGACCCTTCATCAGGACGAACTGAAAGAAGAGCTAGTAAGAGATTTGAAAGTGGGAGGGGGAGGAAGAGATCCAAAATGATAGGAGAAGACAGGAGGGGGAGGGATGGAGCCAAGAGCTGAACAGGTGATTGGCATAAGGAATATGAGAGGACCATGGGACAGGAGGCCTAGGGAGAAAGAAAGGGGGAGGGGGGAAGCCCAGAGGATGGGCAAGGGGTATAGTGAGAGGGACAGAGGAAGAAAAAGGAGAGAGAGAAAAAGAATGTGTGTATGTAAATAAATAAATAATGGACAGGGTACGAGGGGGAGGTGGGGAACTTCCACTAATGTCCCACCTCCCCCTTATACCCCATCCGTTATTTATTTATCTACACATTCTTTTTCTCTCTCTCCGTTTTCTCCCTCCGTCCCTCTCATTACACCCCTTGCCCATCCTCTGGGTTTCCCCCCCTCCCCCTTTTCTTTCTCCCTATAATAGGTTGTTTACCTATTTATGCAAGTACTTCTCTGGCAGTAGGTGTGTAACAGCCTAATGTAACATTGTATGGAAATACAAGATAACACTGATGCAGACATTTAACAAGGTGCTTTATTAATGCAACAGAGTTAGTCAGTTTTTCAATGTTCGTCGTCAGCCGGGTCATACTGCCCGTGAACTCCCTGTCGGTTGCCTCCATACGCTCCAGTATTTGTTTTTTTTAGTTTTAGGTCCTCCTGCGCGAGAGCCAAGAGCAATTCCTTTTAACATTTTCTACTCTGTAACTGGACAAACACGCACCAAGCACGTTTTCTCTTCGCTTGTTTTCTGTGTGTCCTGCACATGCCCAGTAGGAGATTCGCCCAAATATCCGTCTAATGTGGACGGAGATATTTTGAAAAACACTTAGTGTGGACGCCTGTTGTTTTTACTCCAAACCGGCGTTTTCAAAATTATCCGGCGTAGTGTGGACGTAGTCCAAGACAATCAGAGTAAACTCACATAGTCAAAGGGAGAGCATTCAAACTCCAGAAACGGCATCAACAGTCAACATTCAAATGTCAGAAACAGCACTGATAGAAACATAGAAAACTTACAGCACAATACAGGCCCTTCGGCCCACAAAGCTGTGCCAAACATGTCCCTACCTTAGAATTACCTAGGCTTTACTCATAGCCCTCTATTTTTCTAAGCTCCTTGTATCCATCCAGGAGTCTCTTAAAAGACCCTATCATTCCCACCTCCACCACCGTTGCCGGCAGCTCATTCCACGTACTCACCACTCTCTGCATAAAAAACTTACCCCTGACATCTCCTCTGTACCTACTTCCAAGCAGCTTAACACTACGCCCTCTTGTGTTAGCCATTTCAGTCCTGGGGGAAAAGCCTCTGACTATTCCCACGATCAATGCCTCTCATTATCTTTTACACCTCTCTCAGGTCACCTCTCATCCTCTGTCGCTCCAAGGAGAAAAGGCCAAGTTCACTCAACCTATTCTCATAAGGCATGCTCCCCAATCCAGGCAACATCCTTGTAAATCTCCTCTGCACCCTTTCTATGGTTTCCACGTCCTTCCTATAGTGAGGCAACCAGAATTGAGCACAGTAATCCAACTGGGGTCTGACCAGGGTCCTATATAGCTGCAACATCACTTCTCGGCTCTCAAACTTAATCCCACGATTGATGAAGGTCAATGCACCGTATGCCTTCTTAAACACAGAGTCAACGTGCGCGGCAACTTTGAGTGTCCTATGGACTCAGACCCCAAGATCCCTCTGATCCTCCACACTGCCAAGAGTCTTACCATTAATGCTATATTCTGCCATCATATTTGACCTACCAAAATGAACCACCTCACACTTATCTGGGTTGAACTCCATCTGCCACTTCTCAGCCCAGTTTTGCATCCTATCAATGTCCTGCTGTATCCTCTGACAGCCCTCCACACTATCCATAACACCCCCAACCTTTGTGTCATCAGCAAATTTACTAACCCATCCCTCCATTTCCTCATCCAGGTCATTTATAAAAATCACAAAGAGTAGGTGTCCTAGAACAGATCCCTGAGGCACACCACTGGTCACCGGCCTCCATGCAGAATATGACCCGTCTACAACCACTTTTTGCCTTCTGTGGGCGAGCCAGTTTTGGATCCACAAAGCAATGTCCCCTTGGATCCCATGCCTCCTTACTTTCTCAATAAGCCTTGCATGGAGTACCTTATCAATCTTCAAGGTTGAACATAATGGCCAAAGCAATGTGGAAGTAGCAGTTCCAGTTGTGCCACAGTGCTGCAAAATTGTTAGTTCTGTATTATGCTTGTACTGAAAACAATTTAATACATTTACAATTTACAAGTGAATAGAACATGTAAAAAGATCATCAGGACTGAGCTGATGTAACTGATGGGTGAGGATCAAGAAAAGGTTCTCCAGTTCATAATCAATCCTAAAATTGCAAACTGAAAAGGGTCAGAAGCAATAAAATCAAGATAAAAACAACAGGGTGGTAACAGTGGAAAACAACGAGTGGAATAATGTAAATGGGGAAGCAACAATAAAGCAATACTAACACAAATGCACAACCATGCAGGAGAAATGGTTTTTATTCTTCAGAATGTAACTAGAATTATGAAGAGAGACTCAAGACAGAATATTAGCACGAGTGAAACAGATGGGAGGAAATTGTCTCAATCTTCAATATCAGAAAATTTTAGGAGAGTCAACAGAGAAAATTATTTCCCCTGGCTCTTGAATGCCTGAAGAGCTATCATAACTTTTGCGTGACAACTAAGACTGCAAGAATACAATTAAGGTTTTATTCATGTTCAAAATAGAGAAAATGAAATGTTTCGCAACAGAGACGAGAGCAACACAAGAACAAAACTATTTTAAATGCAATAGTGAATGAATATTTCACATAGGAAAGACCTCAAGATGGGAGTTACTTTGAATTGCTCTAATAGACAGCACAAACAGACAAAAATGTTGAATGGCTTCCTTCTGTGCTTTTCTAATGGTAACAAGGGCACGTATTTGTGTCTTGTTCAGACATTTAAGCACATTCCATTTTACATAAACATTGGAGGATATGTGCATGGACCAACACGTTGAAGGCATGCCAGTGGGTTTACCTTGTTAGGTGTTTGAGGGAATTTAAGTTTTTCACCAAGACCAAAGCTCAGTATTTTAAGAATAGCTTCTTCACCCCTGCAATTGGATTTATGAATGGTACATGAATCCATCAACACTACTTACTTGTCTTTTGCACTATTCACTTATATTTGTAATTTCTTGTAATTTTATGTCTTGCATTGTACTGTTGCTGCAAAAAAAAACTTCACAACAGACAATAATAAACCCCGATTCTGATGTATGGTGGGGAGCATTCTGACTGATTGTATCACAGCTTGGGTTGGAGACTCCAACGCACATGACTGAAAGAGGTTGCAGAGGATTGGGTACTCAACCACCTCCTTCACTCAATAATGCAAAAATAGCTTCTTTCCATCTGCCGTCAGATTTCTGAACAGTCCTTGAACACTACCTCATTATTACTATTTTGCACTACATATTTTGTAACTTGTAGCAATTTTATGTATTTGCACTGTACTACTGCCACAAAATAATAGTTTGAACCAAGGTGACGTGTTATGGGCAACTTACAAAACTTCTAAATATACTTCTTTTTGAACTACTCTCACTGCAATCTGCAGCCTGTAATTTCCATTTAAATAACATTCTTTTGAAGCGTGTTAACAAACAATTTCAAAATCTTCTGAAGGACTCGGTGCACTTAACCTTTAGGCATACTTTAGGTGAATGAACGTACATCGCCACACCTGCAAGAGAGAGAGAGGGAGAACACCAAGCCAGTCTAAAATGAAGGGATATGAAAATTCCTCTACCCAGCCTCTTGTTAGCAAATGTACAGTCACTGAAGAACCAGATTGAGGACCGATAGGGAGGATTGCTGTATCAGAGGGAAATAGGGAATTGCTGCGTTCTGTTTGATGGAGACATGGTTCACTCTGGACACATTGGATACATTGATAAGAGCCAAGAGCTTTTCGATACACAGGATGGATCAGACCATTGACTCAGAGGACACTAAAGATGGGGGGGGCCTGTGTTTCACGACAAACGGTTAGTGGTGCTTGGACACAGTACTCTTGCCGCACTTTTGGTCTTCCAATCTGGAACATCTAATGATTAAGTGCTGACCATTCTACTTACCAGTTCTACTCTCCTCTGTGAACCTGGCCTCAGTTTACAGACTGCCAAAGACCAATGTTAAGCAGGCACTCAATGTATTGACTGCCGCCATCAGTAAATGAGCAACAGCCAATGCTGTTGCCTTTCAAACCATTGTTGGGGACTTGAATCAGGCTTGTTTGAAGAAATCTCTGCCCAATTATTATCTATATATCACGTGCAGCACCAGGGGTCCCAATACACTTGACCACTGCTATACTATGATTAGGAGTGCTTACTGTTCCATGCCTAGACCAAATTTTGTGAAATCTGACCACTTGACTGTCTTCCTCCCACCTGCATACAGGCAGAGGCTAAAGAGCAAGGCTCCAGAGATAAGGCCAACAATGACCTGGTCGCAGGAGGCAAAGGAGCAGCTATGAGATTGCTTCGAGTCACCAGATTGCACTGTGTTCAAGAACTCAGAGGATATGAACCAATATGCCACAGTTGTTACGGACTTTATAAGAATGGTCCTAGATGAGTATGGCCCCACAAAATCATTCAGTCTTCCCCAACCAGAAGCCCTGGAGGAACCATGTGATCCACAATCTTCTGAGGGCCAGATCAATGGCATTCAGATCTGGCAACCAAGTGAAATACAAGATTTTTCAAACTTCCGGTAAACACCGCCCCCCCTCCCCCAACCTGCCTTCATGATTCCTGTTTTTCCTCTCTCACCTTATCTCCTCACCTGCACATCACCTCCCTCTGGTACTCCTTCTCCTTCCCTTTCTTCCATGGTTTTCCTCCCTCTATCAGATTTCCCCCTTCTCCAGCCCTTTTTCTCTTTCACCAATCAATTTCACAGCTCTTTATTGCACCTCTCCCCCTCACCCAGTTTCACCTATCATCTGCCACCTGGTTGTTCTTCCTTCCCTGCTTACACTGACTTCTCATCTTGTTTTCCAGTCCTGATGAAGTTCCTTGGCTCGAAATGTCAACTGTTTACTCTTTTCCATAGATGCTGCCTGGCAGGCTGAGTTCCTCCAGCATTTTGTGTGTGTTGCTTGGATTTCCAACATCTGCAGATTTCCTCTTGTTTGTAAAATACAAGAAGTCCAGATTTGATCTCCAGAAAGACATTTTGTGTGTGAAGTGGCAAATCTGGACCAAGTTTGAATCACTGAAGGATGCTTGACAGTTGTGGCAGGCTTTAAATGCTATCACCTCCTACAAAGTAAAACCAAGCGACATAGGTGACAATAAGGCTTTACTCCCAGATGAGTGCAATTGCATTTTACTCTTGCTTTGACCATCAAAACATGGAGACACCTTCATGATCTCCCACAGCCCTTAATGATCCTGTGATTTCAGTCTCCGAGGCTGACATGAGAACATCCATCAGGAGGGCGAACTCATAGAAAGTATCTGGCCCATACAGGGTACCTGGCTGAATACTAAAGAACTGTGCTGATCAAATGGCTGGAGTGTTCACTGATATCTTTAACCATGGTGACTAATCAGCATATAAGAGGGAGAATGAAAATTTGGCTGAGTGGGGCCACAACAACAACCTCTTAATCAATGTCAGCAAGACCAAAGAGCTAATTATTGATTTCAGGAGGAATCCAAAGGTCCATGAGCCAGACCTCATACGGGAATCAGAGGTGGAGAGGGTCAACAACTTTAAATTCTTCAGTGTCATCATTTCAGATGATCTGACCTAGGTCCATCACTTAAAGCTCCATTATGAAGAAAGCACAGCAGGACCTCTACTTTCTTAGAAGTTTGCAAACATTCCACATGTCATCCAAAACTTGGATAAATTTCTATAGATGTGTGGTGGAGAGTATATTGACTAATTGCATCATGGCCTGGTATGGAAACACCAATGTCCTTGTATGGAAAAACCTACAAAAAGTTGTGGATACAGCACAGTCCATCACAGGTAAAGCCCTGCCTACCATTCAGTACATCTACACGGAATGCTATCGCAGGAAAGTAGCATCCATTATCAAAGGCCACCACCATCCAAACCATGCTCTCTTCTCATTGCTGTCATCACAAAGGTAGTTTAGGAGCCTCAGAACTCACACCACCAGGTTCAAGATTAGTTATTACCCCTCAGTTATCAGGCTTTTGAACCAGTGGGGATAACTTCGCTCGCTCCAACACTGAACCGTTCCCATAACATATGGATTCACTTTCAAGGACTCTTCATCTCATGTTCTCGATATTTATTGTTTATTTATTTCTCTTTTTTATTTTTTTATATGCACACTGTCATTTTTGCACATTGATTGTTTCTCCATCCTGTTGGAGGATAGTCTTTCATTGATTCTATTGTATTTTTTATATTTACTGTGAATGCCCATAAGAATGTCAGGTCAGAGCCTTGCCTTGCTCTGGTACCACGTAGCCCAGTACTACCTGTCTTGGGTTGGGTTGTCGGCGACTCATCCGGCACACCCCCTGCTGCACTTCTGTTAAGAGGGAGGAGGGTGTGTAGGCAACCAGCAGGACTAAAAACAAAACCTGTCAAAGGGCAGTTGAACTCTTTGTGAGTCAACGGCCACCTACTGTCTGTGTGAGGAGTGGCGTGTCACACAGTCTTTCGTTGTGTGCCTTGTAAGGCATTATGATGACAGACAACCCAACAAACCCTATACTTCCAGAGCCGGGAGTGCTCAGGAACTCTGCAGAACACCCAGACTCTGGCCTAGACAGGCAGTATGAAGATGCAACCTCAAACCCCATGGGGAGGGTTGAGTTCAACAAGGGGGCTGAGCGAACTGCGCCTCTTTTGCGTTGGAAGGTAAAAATGATCATCTCAACCTTCAACGCAAACACCATCCGCCTCTTGCCTTGATGCACAGAGTTGGCATCACAGGCAAGCATCTACAAGATCTCCATCCTGGGGATCCAAGAACACCGTCATGCACACCCTGACAAAGAGATAAGGTTCACAGAGGTAGAGGGGATGCACCTCATCACCTCGTCCACATGGAGAGAGCCGAAGATGATGTCAGCACAAGGTGGAGTAGGGCTGATGTTGAACCGCAAGGTGAAGAGGCACTGAGGGGCGTAGTCTCAGTCAGTGACAGAATCCTAACTGCGGAATTCGACGGAAACCTGGCAACCTCTATCATCATCTGTTATTCCCCGCACAACTGCAGTGAGAAGGAGGAGGAGGCCTTCTACAGTAAACTTCACAAAGCTGTCACTTCAATACCAGCACATGACTTCCTGGCTGTGCTCGGCGATGTTAATGCCCAGGTTGGACTGGAAGATGTTCCATACTCATACCAAGACTTTACCAACAGAAATGGACAATATCTAGTTGATTTCATCCAGGAACAAAGTCTCATTGCCGCCAACACACAGTTCAAGAAGTGAGCTGGTAAACTGTGGACATACGAAAACAGAGCCTCCATCTACAGGAAACAGCTCGACTACATCCTCGTAAGAACAAAATGGTGTAATTGTGTGATCAACACAGAAGCCTACAGCACCTTCAACTGGGTCAGTTCTGACCGACCACAGAGTAGTGTCAATGCAATTGAGACTGAGCCTGCGACAACCCACAGCCACAGGTCCCAAGGAGAAGGTAGACTGGAAGGCACTCTCCTCACAACCTATTCTTCAAGCCCAGTACACAGTGGAGGTGAGAAATCACTTCAGCCCACTGGAAAGGGAGGAGGAAGAGACTGCCACCGACTGCTATCAACGGCTCATAGACGCACACACAGATGCAACAAAGAGTTTGCCTACTGTGAAGCGAATCAAGAAGAGCCGGATCTCTAAATATCCTGATGTCGTCGCAGAAAGAAGTGTGGTCAATGCTTGTCATGCCGAACTTAGAAGGAGCAAAACAGAAGAGCTAAGAGACAAGTTCAAGACAGCAAGGAAGAATCTCTTTGCCACCTATGACTGACTGAAGGAAGAGGAACTAGCTGAGAGGATTAGAGAGGCAGAGGCTGCTAATGAAGACAAGCAGCATGGAGAAGCATGGCACCTAGTCAACGAGATCAGCAGACGGAAGAAGTCCCCATCAGGTCAAATAAGTGGTAAAACAGCACAGGACCATGTCCAGACATGGTTTACCCACTTTAAGAACCTGCTGGGAAGCCCTCCAACAATCACGGAAGAAGAGGACATACCCACGATACTAACGCAAGTCGACATCAATGACGGCCCATTCACCATTGAAGGCCAAACATGCACTCAAACAGGGCAGGAGCACTGGACCAGATGGGATACCACCAGATGTCCTGAAGAACTATCGACCTGGACGACATCTTACTGGAGATATGTAATACAGCACTAATGAAAGGCGACAAACCAAAACAGTGGTCACTCTCAAACATTATCCCAGTCCCCAAGTCTGGATCCCTCACGAAGACAGATAACTACCATGGTATCAGCTTGACCTGCATCTTAGCAAAGCTATACAATGGGATGATCTTGAACAGAATTCGCACCGCCACTGACCCTAAGCTAAGATTCAATCAGAATGGTTTTCAGCAGAAGCGCACAAAGGTAATGCAAATACTTACTTTCCGTGATATCAATGAGGAAGTCAAGAACAACCTACCAGCCATGCTTACTTGCATCGATTTTTGCAAAGTTTTTGACTCCATTCACTGAGGTAAAATGCTGAAGATCTTGAAAGCTTACGGAATGCCAGACCGTCTACTGAGAGCAATAGAGTCCAGCTATACCAAAACCATGGCGAAGGTTGTATCACCAGATGGAGAAACAGCAGTGTTCGAGCTCCTAGCTGGAGTGCTGCAAGGAGACGCTCTGGCACCCTACATCTTTATAATCGTTCTTGATTACACTCTACGTCAAGCTACCAAAGATCATGACAAGCTTGGTTTTACCATAAAACCAGGACGAACCAAAAAGGTCAGACCAGTTACGCTCACAGATCTCGATTTTGCGGATGACATAGTCCTGCTCTCCGACCAGATGGAGGAAGCACAGCAGCTACTGACAAAAGTGGAAATTGAGTGCAATAAAGTTGGACTTCACCTAAACGCTAAAAAGACAGAGTACATGGCGTTTAATTGCGACGAAGGTACTCTCAAGACCGTAAAGAATGATACCTTTAAGAAAGTCTTTGACTACAGGTACCTTGGGTTAAGAATGATGAGTTCGGAGAAGGACATAAGGATACGGAAGGTGCTGATGTGGAGGGCTATGAACAACATGAAGGAAATCTGGAAGTCGAACCTGACCAGAGGGCTTAAAAAGAGGATCTTCATAGCAATCATAGAGTCCATTCTCACGTATGGATGCGAGATGTGGACACTCACCAAGACTATGCAAAAGTTTCTAGATGGTTGCTATACACGAATGCTTTGGATGGCTCTTGACGTGAGTTGGCAACAGCACGAGGAACATTGAGCTCTATGACGACCTACCGATGCTCACTACTAAAATCGAGGTGATAAGACTGCAACTGGCGGGGCACTGTCTACGCCACCCCGAGCTACCGGCCAGCCGAGTCATCATATGGGAGCCCAAGCATGGGAGGATGAACCCTGGGTGCCCTCCTAAGACTATGGTCAACACACTCCTAGAAGACAGCGGCCCGGCTAATGTAGATGAACTGAACACACTGATGAGGGAGAGAGAGAAGTGGAGAGTCTGTCATCATGCCCGATGCCGGCCCCCTCGGCCTGAGTCAACGTAGTAGTAGCCCATAAGAAAATAAATCTCTGGGTTGTATGTGGTGATATATGTGGACTTCAATAATAAATTTACTTTCAACTTTGAACTGTGCATTCTATAAGACAGTGATAATAAATCTGATTCTGATCAATGAGTTATCTTTGAACTGTGATTATTCTTTCAATATACAGAATATAATTATCAATTAGCACCTGCCACATGCCATAAAGAAGTATTAAATCTCTGTGAGTTGGTTGAATATATGAGAGTTGGCTAATTGGATATACAATTGGCTCAATGCTAGGAAGCAAACTGTGATGGTGGAAAGTTGTTTTTCAGACAGGAGGTCGGTGCGAGTGGTGTGCCTCAGAGATTGGTGCTAGGCACATTGCTATTCATTATCTATATCAATGATATGGAATAAAGTGTACAAGCCCATGGTTAATAGGTTTCAGATGACACTAACATAGCTAGCATAATGCAATAATGCACAGTGAAAGTGATCATCAAAAATTGTAGGGCTGGGGGTGGGTGGTGGGTGCGTTGACCAGCTGAGGATGGAATGGCAAATGGAGTTTAATTCAGGTCAAAGTCAAATCAAGGTAAGACTTTCACAGTGACTATAAAGCCCTGAGGAGTGTTGTAGAACAGGGGGACCTTAAAGTTCAGATATAAAGTTCCCTGAAAATGGAATCAGATAGATAGGAAGGCTTCAGATGAAGGTTGCTTCTGGCACCCCAGGCCTTCTTCAGTCAGGGAATGAGTGCAGAAGATGGGAGGTCATGGTGTGGTTGTACAAGAAGCTGGTGGGTCTTAGAGTATTGAGTTCAGCTTTGGTCACCCTACTATAGGAAAGATATTACTGAACTGGTAAGAGTGGGGAAATGATTTACAAAGATGTTGCCAGGTCTTGAATGGCTTAGTTATAGGGAGTGTTTGGACAGATTTGGACTTTTTCTTGAAGTTAAGAGACTTATAAGTGATCTTATAGAGGCGCATAAAATTGTGAGGGGCTTAGGATGAATGTACTCGGTCTTTTTTTTCTCAGGATTAGGAAATCCAGAGCTAAGGGACACAGGTTTAGAAGACAGAGGAAATACTTAATCAGAAATTGGACAAGTTTTCTTTAAATATACTGAGGGTAGTTAGAATATGGAATAAGTTGCTAGAGAAATTGGTTGAATAAAATACAACAACAAAATTTAGAGGACAGTTGAATAGTATGTGGATAGGAATGGTTTCAAAAATTATGGACCAAACACAGACAAATGAGACTAGCTTGGTTAGTCGTCTTGGTAGGCATGGCTGAAGAGCCCATTTCCTTGGTGTATGATCCCCATGACTTAATGCGTCAAGACACTCAGATTCACTCCATGTACTTTTCTAAAATGGTTCATGTTCACCCGAAAAGTCTTCAGTTCAATGACAGTCTCAGTATCTTCAGAGCACAGTACTTTCAGAAACACAAGGGACTACAGATGCTTTAATCTTGAGCAATAGTCTGCTGGAGGAAGTCAGCGGGTTGAGCAGCACCTGTGAGAGGAAAGGAATTGTTGATTTTTTTTGGGGGGGGGGGGGTCAATCCCTGCGACAGCATTGAGAGTACAGAGCAGAGAAGGCCAACATCAAGAGAAGAAGAGTGGCAAGACTGATAATTGGTGCATTAGAGAGGAGTGAAGGATGACAGGCAGATTGCGCCACAGAGGAAGGTGTGACAGTGGCAGGAAGAGGCAGCCTTAGAGACATAGAGAAGCTGTGGTGGGGGTGGGAGCACTCAGATAGAATAAAACCAGTATCACCAATTTGTAATTTCAATAATGCTGTTAATGTATTTTGGTTTGTTACCAAATTGTTACAGATTGTCGATAAAGGCTGCTAAACCATACAATTAATCAAAATCCTATGATCAAAGATTCACAAAATACTTCTTTATATATACATTTTGGAAACTATATGCTGGGAGCCTGAGCAGACGTTTTTGTCATGATTTTTTAAAAAAATCAATAGCTCATAAAAATACCAATGTGACGGCTAAAAACCAATGTGATGAGCTAAACTACTTAAAGAAAATCATCATTCACATAATCTCACACCAACAATTACAAATATTATGCAACTTTGGCTGTTTCCTTTTATCTCCCCTTGGTTTAACATGCTTCTAATTCATATGAATATTTCTTCTCAGTGACGGTCATAAAATCAGAAAAAAGTACAGCACAGAAACAGACCTTTCAACCCATCTAGTCCATACTGAACTATTTAAACTGTCTACACTCATTGACCTACGCCAGGACCATAGCCTTTCATACCCCAACCATCCATGTACCTATCCAAACTACTTTTAAATGTTGAAATCAAGCTTGCATGCACCACCTGTGCAGGCAGCTCAATCCACAATCTCATGACCCTCTGATTTTCCTCTCATGTTCCCCTTAAACTTTCCACCTTTCACCCATAACTTCTGGTTGTAGTCCCACCCACCTTCAGTGGAAAAAGCCTGCGTGCATTTATTCCATCTATACTCCTCATAATTTTCTATACCTCTATCAAATCTCCTCTCAATCTTCCACATTCCAAGGAATAAAGTCCTAAGCTATTCAATCTTGCCTCGTAACTCAGCCCCCCCCCCCCACCCCGCAGTCCTGGCAATATCCTTGTAAATTTTCTCTGTACTCTTTCAACCTTATTTACACCCTTCCTGTAGGCAGGTGACCAAAAATGCACACAATACTCCAAATTAGGTCTCCAATGTCTTATACTATTTCAGCGTAATATCCCATCTTCTGCACTCAATACTTTTGTTTTATGAAGGCCAATGTGCTAAAATCTTTCTTTACGACCTTATCTAACTGTGATGCCACTTTCAACGAATTATGCACCTGCATTCCCAGATCCCTTTGTTCTACCACACCATTCACTGTGTAAGACCTACCCTGAATGATCCTATGGAAGTGCAACACCTTACACTTGTCAACGTTAAATCCCATCTACTATTTATCAGCCCATTTTTCCAGCTTGTCCAGATCCCACTGCAAACCATGATAGCCTTTCTCACTAGCCACTACACCCCCAATCTTGGTGTCATCCACAATATTACCGCTCCAATTAACCACATTATCATCCAGATCATTGATATAGATGACAAACAACAACGAACCCAGCACCAATCCCTGTAGCACTCCACTAGTCACAGGCCTCCAGTCAGAGAGGCAGCCATCTACTATCTACAATGATTTTCCCACAAAGCCCCAATTTGCTTTCTCACTTTGAATGCTAATCGACTGAACATTCTTGACCAATCTCTCATGCAGGACCTTGTCAAATGTCTTGCTAAAGTCCATTTAGACAACATCCACAGCCTTGCCTTCATCAACTTTCCCGGTAACTTCCTTGAAAAACTCTAAGATTGGTTAGACACCACCTACTACACACAAAGCCATGCTGACTATCCATATACTTATATATCCAGTCCCTCAGAATACATTCAAATACCTTTCCTGCTGCTGATGTCAAGCTTAATGATTTCTAATTTCCTTGTTTACTCCTAGTCTTTCTTGAACAGTGAAACAACATTGGCCATCTTCTCTGGTATCTCACCTGTTACTAAGGATGATTTAAATATCTCTGTTGCTGCCCCAGCAACTTCAGTACTTGCTTCCCATAGGGTCTAAGGGAACACCTTGTCAAGTCCTGGGGAGGTATACACCCTAATTTGCCTCAGGACAGTAAACACCACCTCCTCTGTAATCTATATAGGGTCCATGAGGTTGATGCTGCTTTGTCTCACATCTATATACTCCATCTCTTTTGGTTCCACACATGGATTACCATTCTGATCTTCCAGAGGACTAATTTTGTCCCCTGCAATCCTTTTGCTGTTAGCATGTCTATGGATCCCCTTAGAGTCTCCTTCACCTTGTCTGCAAGGGCAACCTCATGCCTTTCTTTAGCCCTCCTGATCTTTTTGTGTTCTCTTACATTCCTTACTCTCCATTAGCAGCTCATTTGTTCCTTCCTGCCTGTACCTGCTATGCACCTCCTTTTTTCCTGAACCAGGGTCTCAATATCTCTATAATACAGAATTGTTTAATTCTCGGCAAGAAATACAAATAACAATTCCACAATAAATTTTACTGCTTCTAGTGATTTTGAAAAGTTATTTTAGTTGGTACTTAAACCCACTTATTTAGTTCTCAGTTGTTTCCCACAAGGGATGTAGAGTAAAATAAGGATTCTTTTAAATAAGCTATTAAAGAAGTGTTCATTACCTAATTAGCAGTTATAGCCAGGAGGTGGTAGTGGGGTAAGCTTCTGCTACCTATTAAATGTTTCTAATGGCATGCACCTCAAAAAGCCTCTGACAACCAAATCCTAGCCTTCACATGTGGCTTAGCTACCACGCCCGGCAGAACATTTTCTACTCTCAGAAGGGGAAAAGGTACCTTACAACAGTCATTCCGGGTAAATGGGACTTGTCAGCTGTGGTTGGCAGCTCATCTAGGAGATCTGATTTCAAACCTCTGCTGTCTTGCAGCTGTACCCACTCTGGGGAAGGCTTCAGGAGTAACCCCGAAGGAAAAATCCGGAGGGGCAGTCCCAATGTTGTGTTCCACACTGACTGGTAATCCTGCTACATTGCCACATTCTAGTTCTCTGGAGTCCCTTTAGATTCATCACTGCATGGAGAGGTGGAATATGCTACATGGGCAACAGTTTGCTCTCTGTATCACACTGCCCTGGCATGCATATCGTAAAGAGAACTGGGACACAATATCCATGGTCAACTCCAACCAATGGAGGGCTTCCATTACCTAATTCCATCCCGATTACAACTCTGTTTCCTTGCACAACACTCCAATACATCCACAACAGGTCCATCCTCACAGCTTCGCATATCAATCAGAAACTGGCTGATTTTATTTTTTTAAAACTTGTCATTCAATCAAACTTTATTTCCAGCTCAGATTTCATTACAAAGCACCAGAATTTCTATTTACTATATAAAATTCAAGCACATTTCCACAGATGTACAGTGGATAGCACTCTGACAGGTTGTATCACCTCACCATCTGGTATTAAGGCAGCAATGCACAGGATCAGAAGAGGCTTCAGAGGATGGTAGATTCAGACAGCACCAAGACAGACACAAGCCTCTCCACCATGCAGTGTCTCAAGAAGGTGGCATCCATCATTAAGGATCCTCACCATTCAGGACATGCCCTCTTCTCATTACCACCATCGGGGAGAAGTTACAGAAGCCTGAAAACATGCATTCAACATTTTATGAACAGCTTCTTCCCCTCCACCATTGGATTTTTGAATAGTCCATAAACACTACCTCACTATTCCTCTATTTTTATTGTAAAACAGCAATTTTTTTTAATGCCTGCACTGTCCTGATGGCACAAAAGAACAAATTTCAATATTTATCTCAGTGACAATAAGCCTGATTCCAATGTTTTCTTACTGAGCTTATTCCAATCCCTATTTGCATTTTAAAACAAATGCTCACTAAATTTATACTTTGAAAGTAGAATACAGCCAATAAAATTGCACATAATTTTACAATTTTCTCTCCAGTTTCTAGTGGATGGATTGACAAGTATAATTTAGCCAAATATCTACTCAATTCAATGAGTTATGAAAAGTGCAATGCAGAATACTATAAACTGTACATTGAAGCAATTAATACATCAATATATTGAGGTAATTTTATAAAGCTCATTCTTGCATTTATAGTTGAGCAGGAATTTTTCACGACATCACACTTACAATGACACTTTCTGATATCTAGCACTCTAAATTATAAGTTCCAAACTTTCTGAAGATATGTATGCTCCAGTGAAATTTTTGATCTGGTGTTTTGTTTGATACTCTACCAAGACAGAAAATAGTCACACGAATAACAGACATAAAAGCTGGGCAAGAAAAAAAGGTGAACATGATTATTCAAAGAAAAAACACATCTCATAATTTAAATACCTGATACCCTAAAATTAGATGTGATTTACAAATTGTGTTCAATCACATATGACAAAATGATTTAAGTGCTATTGGACTTCAATTCAATTTATCTACAGATGTAGAGTGAATTCAATAAAACAAGTTGTTAGAAATATATTACATCTGCTTCAAGCTAAATTACAACAGAATAAATAAATTGAAGAGTTCCATTTGCTGATAAAAATATTTTAATATTTCACACCTATAATTTCCTTCATCTGAACATTGCTACAAAACTAAAACTAAGAACATTTTGCCAGGAGAATTTTCACCAGGGGAAAACAATACAGCAAGGAAACAAATTAAGAATTTATCAATATATTGAATCCATCTCATTTAATGATAATCACCTGTACAGTGGATGCATTTTAATTTTCAATGCTGTCTCCTTCAGAACACGTTTTTGATATATATTATATATGCATGTGTGCCTTTAGAAAGCATTAAACAACAAGGTAGAAATCGCAGCTGTTTTATCTTTAATTTAAAACAAAATTCCAATTTAATTTCATCTACATTAAGTTCTTAGCTATCCATAACTGGCTTCAAGTGGTCAGTGCTAATTTCTTTGTTACATATTAATGTCACGTTTGTTTCAAAACAATATACTCAACATGAATTCTCATTTATGCCATTGCTCTCCTGTTCTTGTGCTCTTCCTTTCTGGCACTAACCCTATACTTTACTTACCAGTCTAAACAGAGACTGATACAATTCTTCACACAAATAGTTTATTGATTGACAGTTGACAATTATAAGTTTCCTGAAGCAAAGAGATCCATCTTGATTTCATTTTGCTGCTTATTAAGTGTTGACCATGTAAGTTACAGTGAAGCAAAACTTTGAGGCTCTGAAATAATGTTTATGCTATTGGCAGATTTGGAAATGTGTTTTTTTTATCCCATAACCAAAACTGTTTACAAATCTAATTTCTTGTTTCAGACTCACTGAGCTATCATGGGACAAGAGGCATGTATCATACAGCAAGTCAATCAGTTCCTTATATCTGATCCAATATTCAAATAGATCGAAGCTGATAGAACCTCAGTGTCATTTGCATGCAATATCCCTGGATATCTGCCACACCAAAAAAATTATAAAATTATCCATCTCCATTTTGACTGCACTCAGCAAATTAACCTCCATTATTCTCTTGAAAAGATCCATTACCCTTGTGAAAAAAAATACTTCCAGCCTCTAACTTTGAGATTGCTAAACCCGGCTCCCAAACCTGAGCCAAGCAAAACATCAATCCTACATCTACCAATGCAATCAAGTCAACAATTTCAACATGGTCAACTCTTATACTGTTAAACTCATCTACTTATTCTAATATTTGAAATATATCTAACACTACCAACTTGTGTATTTAATGATTATTCAGTTTTAAATTTCCAAATAGTAAAAGCTGTTCTGAATAAGGTTTTTTTCTCTTTTTCAAACTAAGGCCAATATTCTTCAATGATTTTGACTAGGCTGTCCTTTGATTGCCACTATGCATGAGTAAATTTGTACATGTGGTTTCTAATCCATAATCAAAGCTGTTTATAAATCTGGCGAGTAGAAAGTCATTGCTCTCATCCAACTAGTTGTCTACAGAGTCTCTGTGGGTGGAAGTTAGGAATAGGAAAGGGTCAATAACTCTACTTTTTTTTTATAAACAGACCACCCAATAGTAACAGGGACATCGAGGAGCAGATAGGAAGATTCTGGAAAGGAGTAATAATAACAGGGTTGCTGTGGTGGGAGATTTTAATTTGCCAAATATTGATTGGCATCTCCCTCGAGTGAGGGGTTTAGATGGGGTAGAGTTTGGTAGGTGTGTTCAGGAAGGTTTCTTGACACAATATGTAGATAAGCCTACAAGAGGAGAGGCTGTACTTGATCTGGTATTGGAAATGAACCTCGTCAGGTGTCAGGTCTCTCAGTGGGAGAGCATTTTGGAGATAGTGATCACAATTCTATCTCCTTTACCATAACATTGGAGAGGGATAGGAACAGACAAGTTGGGGAAACGTTTAATTGGAGTAAGGGGAAATACGAGGCTATCAGGCAGGAACTTGGAAGGATAAATTGGAAACAGAAGTTCTCAGGGAAACGTATGGAAGAAATGTGGCAAATGTTCAGGAGATATTTGCGTGGGGTTCTGAGTAGGTACGTTCCAATGGGACATGGAAAGGATGGTAGGGTACAAGATCCATGGTGCACAAAGGCTGTTATAAATCTAGTCAAGAAGAAAAGAGCTTATGAAAGGTTCAAAAAACTAGGTAATGATATGAATCTAGAAGATTATAAGGCTAGCAGGAAGAGCTTAAGAATGAAATTAGGAGAGCCAGAAGGGGTCATGAGAAGGCCTTGGCAGACAGGATTAAGGAAACCCCCAAGGCATACTACAAGTATGTGAAGAGCAAGAGGATAAGACATAAGAGAATAGGACTAATCAAGTGTGACAATGGAAAAGTGTGTATGGAACCAGAGGAAATAGCGAAGGTACTTAATGAATACTTTGCTTCAGTATTCACTACAGAAAAGGATCTTGGCGATTGTAGGGATGTCTTGAAGCGGACTGAAAAGCTTGAGAATGTGCTGGAGCTTTTGGAAAGGATCAAATTGGATAAAGTCACCAGGACTGGACGGGATATACTCCAGGCTACTGTGGGAAGCGAGGGAGGAGATTGCTGAGCCTCTGGCAATGGTCTTAACGTCATCAATGAGGACAAGAGCGGTTCCGGAGGATTGGATGGTTGCGGATGTTGTTCCCTTATTCAAGAAAAGGAGCACGGATAGCCCAGGAAATTATAGGCCAGTGAGTCTTACTTCAGTGGTTGGTAAGTTGATGGAGAAGATCCTGAGAGGCAGGATTTATGAACATTTGGAGAGGCATAATATGATTAGCAATAGTCAGCATGGTTTGTCAAAGGCAGGTCATGCCTTACGAGCCTGATTGAATTTTTTGAGTATGTGACTAAGCACATTGATGAAGGTAGAGCTGTAGATGTTGTATATATGAATTTCAGCAAGGCATTTGATAAGGTACTCCATGCCAGGCTTATTGAGAAAGTAAGAAGGCACAGGATCCAAGGGGCCATTGCTTTGTGGATCCAGAACTGGCTTGCCCACAGAAGGCAAAGAGTGGTTGTAGCCGGGTGATATTCTGCATGGAGGCTGGTGACCAGTGGTGTGCCTCAGGGATCTGCTCTGGGACTCTTACTCTTTGTGATTTTTTTTTATAAATGACCTGGATGAGGAAGTGGAGGGATGAGTTAGTAAATTTGCTAATGACTCAAAGGTTGGGGATGTTGTGGATAGTGTGGAGGGCTGTCAGAGGTTACAACGGGACATTGATAGGATGCAAAACTTGGCTGAAAAGTGGCTGATGGACTTCAACCCAAATAAGTGTGAGGCGGTCCATTTTGGTAGGTCAAATATGATGGCAGAATACAGCATTAATGGTAAGACTCTTGGCAGTGTGGAGAATCAGAGGGTCTTGGGGTCCAAGTCCATAGGACACTCAAGGCTGCTGCGCACGTTAACTCGGCGGTTAAGAAGGCATAAGGTGCACTGCCCTTCATCAATCGTAGGATTGAGTTTGAGAGCTGAGAGGTAATGTTGTAGCTATATAGGACCCTGGTCAGACCCCACTTGGAGTACTGTGCTCAATTCTGGTTGCCTCACTACAGGAAGGACATGGAAACCATAGAAAGAGTGCAGAGGAGATTTACAGGGATGTTGCCTGGATTGGGGAGCATGCCTTATGAGAATAGGCTGAGTGAACTTGGCCTTTTCTCCTTGGAGTGACGGAAGATGAGAGGTGACCTGATAGAGGTGTACAAGATAATGAGAGGCATTGATTGTGTGAATAGTCAGAGGCTTTTCCCCAGGGCTGAAATGGCTAGCATGAGAGGGCATAGTTTTAAAGTGCTTGGAAGTAGGTACAAAGGAGATGTCAGGGTAAGTTGTTGTCGTTGTTGAGTTTTTTTTTTAAAAGCAGAGTGATGAGTGCATGGAATGGGCTGCTGGCTGCAGTGGAGGAGGTGGAAATGATAGGGTCTTTTAAGAGACACCTGGATGGCTACATGGAGCTTAGAAAAATAGAGGGCTATGGGTAAAGCCTAGGTTGTTCTAAGGTAGGGACATATTCGGCACAGCTTTGTGGGCCGAAGGGCCTATATTGTGCTGTATGTTTTCTATGTTTCTAATTAATCTGACTATGTGCCCATTACCTCCACTTTGTGACATGCCACTCACTTAATTAGGAAAAAACTCGAAAACTAAGAATATTAAAACCAAAGACATTGCTTAACTGAGAATCAACACAAGTTAGAACACAGGTGTCTTGAGTGAAATTAACCTGTTCATTTCAAAGGTGAATCTTAGGATGATGGTACTTACAGTAGCTTAAGTATGGACATAAATCATGAGTGTGTTGCAGACATTTAAAGATCATAAACATGAGAAGGTCTGTAGTACTGAAAATCCAAAGCAACACACACAAAATGCTGGAGGAACTCAGCAGGTCAGGCAGCATCTAAGGAAATGAATAACAGTCGATGTTTCCGGCTGAGACACTTCTTCGGGACCTAAAAGGAAGGTGAAAGACGTCAGAATAAAAAAAGACTAGGGGAGGGGAAGGAAGCTAGCTAGAAGGTGACAGATGAAGCCAAGTGGGTCAGAAAGACAAAGGGCTAGAGAAAGAAGAATCCACCAAGAGAGTGGACCATAGGAGAAAGGGAAGGAGGAGGGGACCCAAGGGGGAAGTGAGAAGAGGTAAAGGCCAGAGTGGGGAACAGAAGATAGAGCAGAGGAATTCTTTCAAAAACTCTTCACCTGGTTCATACAAGTTTTAAGTTACAAACAAGCCTCTACATATTTTACTTCATGGAAGTCTACCAATGTAACCCTCTGATCATCTTTTCTGGATATCTAACTTCCTTCAAGGGCACCTACACAATTCATATATAAACTTTTGTGGTACCCTCTCACCACACAATGCAAAAGAAAAATTTTGAAATTCCCTACAGATTTCAAGGTGACTTTTTATATTGAAGGCCATTTATTCTGTTCATCTCCATAAGAGAAAATATTCTCTTTGGATCAATCAAAAAAACTATCATAGTTTTATAATCCTGAGTTAGGTTACCACGCAGCCTTCTTTTACGAGAAAAAAAATCAAACTGTTTTGTCCTTACCTTATATTTCTGGTATCATCCTTGACCTTTCACCAATGGCACTATATGCTGAAATGAACCAACTGTATTCAACTCTACCAGTGTAATGTAGCCAACATTTGATAGACATTTACTAACTTTACTTTTCCATTCTACCCCTCTGCAAATAAGTCTCAATCCTTGCATTTTACTGAAATTGGTGACTTGTCGCACAGTTTTTTAAAAAATGGTGTATTTGTATTTCCATAAGATACAGCATACAGGAGTAGAATTCGGCCATTTGGTCCATCGAGTCTGCTCCGCTGATCCTTTTATTATTTACCTCACCTTGTTTTGCTTCTTTTAATAAACACTGTTACTCCTTTGATCAAAATACACGGCCGTGCATTTATCTTTATTGAATATCACCTGCCAAATATTTAACCACTCTGCAGTTGACTAGTGTTGACTGCTTCCTTAACTGGTATCACATACAAAATGAGAAATTGTGCTTAGCATGAACAGCATTGGTCCAGCACTCATCTCCATGGAATACCACTAACCATCTTCTTCTCTTGAAAATATCTACATATTACATCCATAATTTCTTTTGCTTCCTGAAGATACCTAGCAATTCATTCTGCTACATACCACTGACTTCAGCTTCCCAGATTTTATTCATTAGTCAACTTATGGGGTACTTATCAAAGGTCTTTTGAAAAGCAGGCAAATTATGTCCACTACATGACCATTATCCACTTTGTTATTGCTAAGAAATTCATTTAAATTGGCCAGGTATAATTTTCCCATAAGAAAATCATGCTGCCTAGTCTTTGTTATACATCTTGTTTCAGAACAAATAAGTCAAGGTAGCATGTATATTGCGACTTCAGGAAACATGTTTATTCTTTCAAAATCATCTCTGGGTTAAAAACTTCATGTAATCCTCACAGTTATTATTAGCAGTGAGGATGGTGTATGTAAGAGAAAAGAAATCACAAGATGGTTTATAGTGAAGAAGATGGCAGTTATCTCTTTATTCTCTGATGATCCAGGAATGCAAATTGTTTTGACAGATAAAAACAAAGTCTGGTGTTTTATGTTATGCAGTCAAATCTGAAGCAATCGACTAAACCAATTATCCACTGTGTCTATGTCCTCTAAATTCACAACAGATGAAATAAGGCCCTTACCTGAGGGATTTGTCAAGTTAGTGAGTGATTTTTTTTCTTAAAATGGGGCCATTGGGCATTAAACATGGGAACAAAAGTGCATATTAGCATATTTGTAGCTCAAGTATAGTTGTGATAAATTAAGAGACAAAAGTTTGACAGTTGAGATTTTGGAAGTGCAGCTCTGACTGAATAGGTTAATAGTTACATCAGGAGCAGACAGAAAATTGTCATACTGCTGGTGAAAGAATGAATGTGGGTGGAGAGCAATACAAAAAATAAGAGACATCAGTGTATCTGAGATGATATTTGATCAGTTGACAGGTTCAGAGTTATCCTGAATATGTGTTGGAGAGTTCATATACAGAACTTAGAAAAGGCTGTACCTGTATTGCGATTTGAGTTGGAAGCTGAAATCACCAAAACTAAGGACTTCTTTAGTATAGAACATGAGAGGAGAAAGTAATGATAAAACAACAGTGAGGAATGTTTTTATAGTACTTGGTGGGGGAAAGAGAGTGAGGGTTTTAAATGAGTCAGACAATAGGGGAATCACCAAGGTACAATTTGGTATTAAAAGTTGCACTACCACCAGAACATCTGGCCAAGCTAAGTAGTCAAAGTATAGTTGACTAGGGAGATGTCATTAACTATAAGCTAAGTTTATGTCAAAGCTCTGCTGTCAATATAACCATTCCCAATTAACTGCCCTAGATTTGAAGAAGACCAACTGATTCTAGCCTACATGATCAATACTTGCCAGAGGAAGCTGAACGGAAATATTGGCAAATATTAACCATGGGTTTAATAGGTAGGGATTCACAGATAAAATAGGTTGGCAAAATATGGATGCTAATCTAAAGGAGGCAGCAAAGAGCAAATCAGTTTTCTAAAAGAAAGTTGAGTCCGGTAAAGGAGCGTGAGAGCAAGAAAGTTAACAAATAGTTGAGGGACTTAAGGAAAGACATCTGATGGAAAATAGAGGTATATTGTCCTGACAAAAATTTGTTTCGTAATTGACTTGGTTCTTGAATGTTAGTCAAAATCTCCATGAAAATAGGTACAAGAAAAACTCGAGGTATACAGGACTGATTACATAGAAATTCTTAAGATAAAAATATCCTGAAAATGAAAAATTCAAAAGTCTTTAAATGTTGGAAATCTGAAATAAAAAGAGAAAATGTTCTGTGCATTCAGTAGATAAATCAGCATTGTGAAAGGGAAATATGATCGATGTTTTCAGTCAAAAGACCCCTAAAATGAGAAACATTTCTCATCCTGATGAATAGTCTTCATTCCAAAATGTTATGTGCTTCTCTTTCCACAGATGCTGTCCAATTTGCTGAACATTCTAGTATTTTGTTTTTAATTTGCATTCTGGAATTAAGAGGAAAATTCTCGCCGCTGACTGTAATAAGTTTGTACGTTCTCCCCATGGTCGTGTGAGTTTCCTCCAGGTGCTCGTTTCCTTGCACAGTACAAAGACGCACTGGTTGGTAGTTAATTGGTCATTGTAAATTGTACCATGATTAGGCTAGGGTTAAATCAGGAGTTGCTGGGCGGGTGGCGTGGCTCAGAGGGTTGGAAGGGCCTATCAATAAAATAAAATACAGTAAAATATAATAAAATAAAATAAAGAGGAAGAGGTCCCAGAGTTCGTGTTAGAGATCCCAAGATGGGGAAAGGTTGAGAATGGCAAAGTTTTGCCTCTTTACAACATTAATAATCTTGATGGGTATCTTGGTTGAGTGAAGCAAACCAGTTTGGAAAATGGAGCAGCAACCAAAAGATAGAGGTATTTCCCTGACATAAATATTCAGAAGCTGTAGAGAATCAAATACAACTCATTGGAAAAAAAAGTTAAAAGGTTGTCAATTCAGGGGCCAAATAAAGAATGGAAGTGCATTCCTGTTCACAAATGGCTAAATGTTCACTAGCTAGGCTAAATTAATGTGGTTCAATTATGGGAATTTTGGGGAATAACACTCTGCCAAGGATTAACCTTTAGAATTTAAAGAGGTGGAAGATCAGAAATTATTGGAAAGTTATTGCAGGAATAAGGGATAAGAAAATAAGGTTTTAAAAAATGAAGGGGTTCAATGTGCACTTGTGAATGTACAAATTAATATAGATTTACTCACATAAAAAATGGAAAAGGTTATATATGTAAAAAAATGTTTGTGTATTACTTGTGAATACCTTATCCAAATAAAAATAAAATTTTTTAAAAAATGGGCAAAAGATCTGCAGAAGTGTTAGAACCCAAGAGTTGTAGAAACTTGCAATTCTCAACACTGAAAGAAAAGACAACTTTGTCCAAGTATCAGGTACAGTGAAAGATCAAAACAGAATGAAATAGTGTTGCTCAAGAAGTGAAGTGTGGATCTCAGAACACAATCACAGTGATTTGAAGAACAGAATATCTTGCTAACATTTGAACTCATGGGTGTATCTGAAATGTGAGGGATGGAATCTCAGTGGGAATATATGAAGAATACGTTGAACCCGATGATATATATTTGCAGAAGAGATGTGCTAAATGGAACTGAGTTGCTACATTGCTTTTGAACTAAAGACAGTGTTAAAATAAAAATCACTCAAAAGTCACTCATTCTGATTATAGCTTAATAATGCTGCAAAGCGCCTGAGAATGGCATCAGCTCCAAATGTAAACTCCTCATTCTGGATAAGTATCCAATGCTCAGTCTAGGCTCCCACTTGAGTGGAATATGATGTGTAGCAGCATCTTTGTAAGCTTCCTCAGCAGCTGGAGAAAGGGGAGAAAAAAAAATAACAAATTATTTCATACTGAATAGGCTGACCTACCAGCTTCAAAAATTCAGGATTCAGCCCATCAACAACTTCTGTGTTCAGAGACTAATCATTGTCCAATCATTGCACCTTTAATTATAATACAGGGAAATGTAGTTTGCCAACTTAGGCAAGGGGGCATACTTTTAATTGAATGAATGGTGGGGGGATATGGGGGAATATCAGAGGTAAGTTCTTTGTACAATGAGTGGTAAGTGCAAGGAATGTCCTGCCAGGGATGGTGGTAGAAGCAGATAGATTAGGGGCATTCAAGAAATTCTTAGACAGACACAGCCGATAGAAAAATTGAGGGTCGTATTGAAAAGAAGGGTTAGGTTGATTTTAGAGTAGGTTAAAATGTTCATACAACATTGTGGGCCCAAGAGTTGTGACGTAATATTCAATAAAGCAATAGATTTCATGTTTTATATCATAAGATTTCTTTTTTAAACTTTGAAATAAAACCAAAAAAATGATGAAAAATGCCAAAAAATGTATTCTATGTGGCACTTAGTGATGGAGCACTTAATCATCACTGCACTTTGTTATTGGATTTGTTTTTCTTTTATTTATCTTTTCATTATTTCTATTATTATATATCAAGCTATTTTCTAATAGATGATCCTTTGGAACAATAAATAGTCTGTGGCACAGGGCAGATAGTGTAAAATATTATAAATGATAGCTTTCCAAAGGAAAAGTCCCCGGGGCCTGACGGAATATTCCCCAGGCTGCTCTGCGAGGCGAGGGAAGAGATTGCTGAGCCTCTGACTAGGATCTTAATGTCCTCGTTGTCCACGGGAATGGTAACGGAGGACTGGAGGGAGGCGAATGTTGTCAACTTGTTCAAGAAAGGTAGTAGGGATATTCTGGGTAATTATAGACCAGTGAGCCTTACAGCTGTGGTGGGAAAGCTGTTGGAAAAGGTTCCTAGAGATAGGATCTATGGGCATTTAGAGAATCATGGTCTGATCAGGGACAGTCAGCATGGCTTTGTGAAGGGCAGATCGTGTCTAACAAGCCTGATGGAGTTCTTTGAGGAGGTGACCAGGCATATAGATGAGGGCAGTGCAGTGGATATGATCTATATGGATTTTAGTAAGGCATTTGACAAGGTTCCACACGGTAGGCTTATTCAGAAAGTCAGAAGGCATGGGATCCAGGGAAGTTTGGCCAGGTGGATTCAGAATTGGCTTGCCTGCAGAATGCAGAGGGTCATGGTGGAGGGAGTACATTCAGATTGGAGGATTGTGACTAGTGGTGTCCCACAAGGATCTGTTCTGGAACCTCTATTTTTCGTGATTTTTATTAACGACCTGGATGTGGGGGTAGAAGGGTGGGTTGGCAAGTTTGCAGACGACATAAAGGTTGGTGGTGTTGTAGATAGTGTAGAGGATTAACGAAGATTGCAGAGAGACATTGATAGAATGTAGAAGTGGGCTGAGAAGTGGCAGATGGAGTTCAGCCCAGAGAAGTGTGAGTTGCTACACTTTAGAAGGACAAACTCCAAGGCAGAGTACAAAGTAAATGGCAGGATACTTGGTAGTGTGGAGGAGCAGAGGGGTCTGGGGGTACATGTCCACAGATCCCTGAAAGTTGCCTCACAGGTAGATAGGGTAGTTAAGAAAGCTTATGGGGTCTTAGCTTTCATAAGTCGAGGGATAGAGTTTAAGAGTCGTGATGTAATGATGCAGCTCTATAAAACTCTGGTTAGGCCACACTTGGAGTACTGTGTCCAGTTCTGGTCGCCTTCACTATAGGAAGGATGTGGAAGCATTGGAAAGGGTACAGAGGAGATTTACCAGGATGCTGCCTGGTTTAGAGAGTATGCATTATGATCAGAGATTAAGGAAGCTAGAGCTTTACTCTTTGGAGAGAAGGAGTATGAGAGGAGACATGATAGAGGTGGACAAGATAATAAGAGGAATAGATAGAGTGGATAGCCAGCACCTCTGCCCCAGGGCACCACTGCTCAATACAACAGGACATGGCTTTAAGGTAAGGGGTGGGAAGTTCAAGGGGGATATTAGAGGAAGGTTTTTTACTCAGTGGTTGGTGCGTGGAATGCACTGCCTGAGTCAGTGGTGGAGGCAGATACGCTAGTGAAGTTTAAGAAATTACTAGACAGGTATATGGAGGAATTTAAGGTGGGGGGGGGTTATATGGGAGGCAGGGTCTGAGGGTTGGCACAACATTGTGGGCCGAAGGGCCTGTACTGTACTATTCTATGTTCCATATAACTCCTAACCCAAATTCTTGCATTGGAAAAAAAAATCAAGAGGCAAATCTTGGTTAATATCTTTGTACTGCTCATCAGAAGTTAAGACCACAGGGTGGGAAACTAACTTGCATGAGATAAGATAATCACTTTTTTTTTATGTACCATAGCACTTTATTGTCAATTATATATTTTAAGTACATTGGCTATTGTAATATATTGAAACGTAGATGCCAACTGCTGTATAGCAAGCTTCCAGAGCCAAAATGAAATAAATAATTAGAGTATTTTAGTGACATTAGTTGGAAGCTAAAAATTGATTAAAACATTGGGAGATGTCCCCTGTTTTTCTACAAAGAGCATTTTAGAATCTTCTTCGGTCACCAGAGAAAGCTAATGGAATCTAGCTTTATTGGGTTGCATTTTCAATCTTGACACCATGTGGAAAGCAATTGGTACCAAACTGGCTATTTAATCCTATAGAATTTAATGGAAAGAAAAATAAGCCATGTATGGAAAAGTCAGTTAATGCTCTCCTATCTGCTCTCAGGAAAATGTGCCAGAGTTCTGTCCTTTACTAAAACCAAGAGCTTGAAATTCAATGACAAATCAATACACTGTTGTGGAGTCAACAATGAACCATTGCTTGAGCTTAAAAAACATACTAAAATAAGAGAGCGGTGGGGTGGTTATATCTTAGCAATGGCTTTCTCTAAAATGGCTTGCATGCAAGAGCCAGTTAAAGAATAAGACAGGAAATTATAGGCCAGTGAGCTTTATATCAGTAGTGGGAAAGTTATTGAATGGTATTCTAAGGGACCAGATATAAGTACTTGGTTAAGCGAGGACCGATTACAGATAGTCAACGTAGCTTCATACGTGGCAGGTTATGTCTAATCAATTTTAGAGTTTTTCCACTAAGTTATCAGGAAAGTAGATGAAGGAAAGGCAGTGGATATTGTCTACAAGGACTTTAGTAAGATATCTGACAAGGTCCTACACGGAAGGCTGGTCAAGAAGCTTTAGTCACTCAGCATTCAGAATGAAGGTACTAAATTGGATTAAACATTGGCTTCATGGGAGAAGCCAGAGAGTGGTTGCAGATGGTTGCCTCTCTGACTGGAGGCCTGTGACTAGCGGTATACCACAGGAATCAGTGCTAGGTCTGTTGTTGTTTGTCATCTACATCAATGATCTGAATGATAATGTGGTAAAGCAGATCAGCAAATTTATGGATGACACCATGATTAGGGGTGTAGTGGACAGTGAGAATGACTATCAAAGCTGCAATGGGATCAGGACCAGCTGGAAAAATGGGTTGAAAATTACAGGTGGAAATTAATGCAGACAAGTATGAGGTGTTACACATCAGTAGGACAAACCAGGGTAGGACTTAAACAGTGAGTCACAGGGCACTGGGGAGTGCAGAAGAATAGAGGGATCTGGGAATACAGATGACAGTGGTGTCACAAGTAGATAGAATCATAAAGAAATATTTCATAAATCAAAGTATGAGTACAGGAGTTGGGATATTATGTTGAAGTTGTATAAGATGTTGGTGAGGCCTAATTTGAAGTACCGTGTGTAGTTCTGGTCACCTACCTACAGGAAAGATGCAAATAAGATTCAAAGAGTGCAGAAAAAATTTACAAGGACGTTGTCAGGACTTGATGACCTGAACTATAGGGAAAAATTAAATAGGTTAAGAATTTATTCCCTTGAGTGTAGCAGAATGAGGGGAGATTTGATAGAGGTATTCAAAATTAGCAGGAGTATACATAGGGTAAATGCAGGCAGGCAGGCTGAGGTTGTGCGAGACTAGAATTAGAGGTCATAAGTTAAGGGTGATAGGTGGACTGTTGAACAAGCTACCAGCTAAAGTGGTGGATGCAGGTTTGATTTCAACTCTTATGAGAAATTTGAATATGTATATGAATGGGAGGGGTTTGGTCTGGGTGCAAGTTGATGGACCCAGGCACATCAATAGTTCGTCACGGACTCGATGGGCTGAAGTATCTGTTTCTTTACTGTTGTTTTCTATCTCTCCAAGGTAAGCATTTGTTCTTATTTGACACAAAAATCTTGTTGAAGTCCAGTGCTGAATGATTGCAGGTCAGCATTTCTCAAGAGTACAAAAACCGCAATAAGGGTAGGAGAAAGAGCCAAAGCCAAAGTAGGGAGAAAGAAGGTCTCAGGTGTGGGAGATGCAGAGGGCCAAGTCTCAGAAGGAAGAATGCGACAAAGGCAACAGCTGTGGGAACAGAAGTCACTGGATTTGCCATCTATCCTGCTTGAGCCTGTTTATTTTCTTCCTAAAGAGAGTCCTGATTAGCTTTGATAATATGTTACAAGGAAAGGCTGGATATTTGATGTAATCGCTGTAGCAGAAACTTTCCTGCTGATTTACCCATAGGGGCCTGCTCCTACCAGCATCCGGAATCTGTGCACTGCGCCATGGGTCTCCACTACCTCACTCAGCAACATTAAACAGTATTGGCTGGAAAGGTTGAGAAAAGCAAACTTGTTTTCAAAATTAAATTACTTTAACTTTAATATGTGTCATGAAGCTGTTCAATTTGCACAATTACAAAGTGTGATCACTACCTTCAAGTCAGTTTTCCTATACCATATGTAAAATAAGTCCTCAAAGACTGTAAATAATCAGTACTTAATTCATTGTTTTTATACATCCCTGAATTTTGCATTACAACTTTAAAAAAATACAGTTTTTATTAACATTTGTCAAATGATAATATTTAATAAATTAATGCTGCAAACTACAATTTAGCAATATTCTTTTTTCTAACAGATGTGCATGTCAACGAGCCTTTTATTATCATTGAATCAAGAAACCTTGTATTTCATTTGAAAACAGTACAGCAGAGGTACAGACCTTCAGCCCACAATGTTGGGAATGATCATGATACAAATCTAAATAGTTCTATCAGGCTGCATCAATCCTCTGCCTGTTCACATGTATGTCTACATGCTTTTAAAACTTGCTATCATGTTGGCTTCTACCATTTAGCCAGCATATTTCAGGCCTCAATATGAAAAAAAACACACCTCATAAACCTGCTTTAAACTTTCCCCCTCTCACCTTAAACCCCGTATTTTGGCATTTCCATCCTGGACTAAAAACATTGACTATACTAGCTCATCATCATCTTGTGCTGTGTCATATGACATACGTGATCATGGACCATCCATTGTTCTTTGCCATTGCCTTCTTATCTACCCTATGTCCCTCAATTTTACATACCAATTTTGTTACATAAAAATGAAATAATTACATAATAATTGAATGCATTGCATAATTTATATGCACCATGTTGCTCATAATTTCACATACATTTGAGTCAGATTCCCCTCATCCTCTACTGTTCCAGCAAAAAAAAGTCCAAACTGGTCCAGCTTCTCCAATCCAGGCAACATCCTGGTGAGCCTCTTCTGCACCCTCTCTATAGCCTGCACAGCTTTCCTGCAAAACAGCAGCCAGAACTGTACACAATACTCCAAATATGGCTTAACTAACATTTTATGCCCTGACCAATGAAGGTAGGCATTCTTTTTCCACCCTACCCTTGTGTGTTGCCACTTCCAAGGATAAATGTACCAAGATCTCTCTATGTCAATGCTTTTAAGGGTCTTGCCAGTAACTTTCCTCCTACATTTGATCTCCCAAAATGCACCACTTCACACGTTGTCCAGATCAAACACTGTCTGTCATTATCCACCTAACTTTACAACTGTATCCATTAACAGACTTTCTCACCAGAACTCCACCACTTTTGGTTTTGTCTGCAAACTTACTAATCAGACCTCCTGCACTTTGCTCCAAATCATACTGTATATTTTTAAAACAGAGATCCTAGCACTGAACAATGTGGAAAACCAAGTCACAGATCTCCATTTCAGAATCATACCCATCACTACTCTGCTATCACCAAGCTAATTCTCAACCCAACCTACCAAATCACCATGTGCATTAATAGACAATAGACAATAGGTGCAGGAGTAGGCCATTTGGCCCTTCGAGCCAGCACCACCATTCACTGTGATCATGGCTGATCATCCACAATCAGTATCCAGTTCCTGCCTTATCCCCATAATCTTTGATTCCGCTATCTTTAAGAACTCTATCCATCTCTTTCTTGAAAGCATCCAGAGACTTGGCCTCCACAGCCTTCTGGGGCAGAACATTCCATATATCCACCACTCTCTGGGTGAAAAAGTTTTTCCTCAACTCCATTCTAAATGGCCTACCCCTAATTCTTAAACTGTGGCCTCTGGTTCTGGACTCACCCATCAGCAGGAACATGCTTCCTGCCTGCAGTGTGTCCAATCCCTTAATAATCTTACATGTTTCAATAAGATCCCCTCTCAGCCTTCTAAATTCCAGAGTATACAAGCCCAGGCGCTCCAACCTTTCGACATATGACAGTCCCTCCATCCCAGGAATTAACCTTGTGAACCTACGCTGCACTCCCTCAATAGCAAGAATGTCCTTCCTCAAATTTGGAGACTAAAACTGCACACAGTACTCCAGGTGTGGTCTCACCAGGGCCCTGTACAGCTGCAGAAGGACCTCTTTGCTCTTATACTCAATTCCCCTTGTTATGAAGGCCAGCACGCCATTAGCTTTTTTCACTGCCCGCTGTACTTGCATGCTTGCTTTCAGTGACTGACGCACAAGAACACCTAAATCTCGTTGTGTTTCCCCTTTTCCTAACTTGACTCCATTTAGATAATAATCTACCTTCCTGTTCTTACCACCAAAGTGGATAACCTCACATTTATCCACATTTACCTGCATCTGCCATGCATCTGCCCACTCACCCAGCCTATCCAAGTCAGACTGCATTCTCATAACATCCTCCTCACATTTTACACTGCCTCCCAGCTTTGTGTCATCGGCAAATTTGCTGATGTTACTTTTAATTCCCTCATCTAAATCATTAATATATATAGTAAACAACTGCGGTCCCGGCACTGAACCCTGCGGTACCCCACTGGTCACTGCCTGCCATTCCGAAAGGGACCCATTAATCGCTACTCTTTGTTTTCTGTCAGCCAGCCAATTTTCAATCCATGTCAGTACTCTGCCTCCAATACCATGTGCCCTAATTTTGCCCACTAATCTCCTATGTGGGATTTTATCAAAGGCTTTCTGAAAGTCCAGGTACACTACATCCACTAGCTCTCCCTTGTCCATTTTCATAGTTACATCCTCAAAAAATTCCAAAAGATTAGTCAAGCACGATTTCCCCTTCGTAAATCCATGCTGACTCGGACCAATCCTGTTACTACTATCCAGATTAATCTTTTGGATCAACTCACCACACTTTACCGAAGTCCATGTAGACAATATCCACTGTTCTGCCCTCAATCATCATAATTGAGATTTTTGAGGAATTACTTTTTTGTGAGACATAATTTCCCCTACACAAAGCAACGCTATCTCCAAAAAAATCCATGTTTTTCCAAAAACTGGAAGTAAATCCTGTCACAGAAAATCTTCTCCAATAATTTCACTACCACTAGCAAAGGGCTCATCAGCCTATATTTTGCTGGATAATCCCAATTGCCCTTCTTAACAAAGGAACTACATTGGTTATTCTCCAGCCACTGGAACTTACTAGTAGCTAAGGAGAATAAAGGACCTCAGCCAAGGCTCCGGTAATCTCTGCCTTACCTCCCTCAGTATCCTGGGAGAGATTCAATCATATTTGGGGGACTTGTCCATCTTGAAGTTCTTCGAGAGAGTCATTATCCCATCTTTCTTTATATCAACATATCCCTTCTTATCTCAATATGATCCATATGCTTCTCCTTGATGAACACCATGTATTTAGTACTTCAACTTCCTCTGACCAGGTAAAAATACTATTCTTTGTCCTAACTATCCTTTTATTTTTAAATATATGTATAAATGCCTTGCAATTTTCCTTAATCCTACATGCCAAGGACATTTCATGAACCCTTTTAGACCTCATGATACCTCGTTTCTTTCCTGTATATTCCTCATGGACCTTATCTGATGTCAGCTTTCTCAACCTTGCATACACTTCCTTTTTGATTAAACTTATAACACCACTTGGTTAGAAACATACACTGAGGGAAATCATCTATAGATTTTTACTCATGATGCCACATTTATAAAGTGTACCTTCCATGAATCAATGAATATATACAATATCTGTGTGATATCTGCACACCCAGATCTAAAAGTTCTTTTGAACTCTCTAACAAGAAAGCAGTTGCATTACCTTAAAATCCTCGGTTTAAAAAGTAATCAAATTATGTGACAGTCAGATGGAGATTTTTATTGAAATTGACAAACAAAATAGAAATTTAAATACCCTTGGGGTCTTGAGCTGTGGTAAACTTAATTGGGAAATTATAGTGTGGAGAAAACATTGAATTTTAAAAATGAATAAATATTTACAGCACAATAAAGCACAATTATGTATAGGGAAGTTGGATCTCTTCAAGCAGAGGATTAGCATAGTTGGATTGAGATGAGCTGAACGTTTTAGAAACAGCTTTTTTCCCTACCGCCATCAGATTTCTGAATGGACAATAAGCCCATGAACACTACCTCGCTATTTTTGATCGCTTTTAACTGAACTTGATTATTTTTATATAGAGCACATACAGTATTACATTTCTTATTATAATTTATATTACATTTTATGTAGAACACTGTTCTGCTGCAGCCAAACAACAAATTTCATGACGTATGTCAGTGATAATAAACCTGACTACGATTCTGATAGAGGTCACTTGTGCTACAAACTTCCATGACTTTACAATTCTAAGTTCGAATCTTTCTAGATTTAATTGAATTAATTACTATAAACTGAAAATGCTGTTGGCATTAAATAATAAATATAAATAAGTAATCAATAGTAGAAGTTTCAGAAACCCATATATTTGAGACTCTCAACAAAAAAATTGAAAATTACAAGTCAATCACTATCTGAGGAAGAAGACTACAATTATTTCCAATATCTCAAGGTCGTCACATTGGTCTCATACAGACTGACCTTGTTAATTTCAAGTATTTTGTTTTTGGTTCTTTTTTCAAGATTAGACTTCTGAACCAGTTAGCATACAGTGGTGGACTTCAATATTTCTGGTGAAGTTATCAACAAAATGTCTTAAGTTTGTACAAATAGACATTTTCATTTTGGAACAAGCACATAAACTCAAGGATTCATTTCCTTTGTGAACATTTGAGACCTCTTCCATCCCATTTACTAAACGAAACTACACACACCTGCAGCATTAATCATTTTTGATAAGAAAAGGAAAGAATTCTAACTTGTGTACAAATGCAATTGATCAGAGAGAACATGCACAGTGTGTGGATTAGTGCTGTGATTTTAAATTGAATTGAAGGCGATTTCTCTCCCGTGTTGTTCCATTAGTAAAACAGTATGACACTGTTGGAGGAAAGGAACATTAAAAACACTCAGTAAAGATTGGTTAATGATTTTGATTTTTCAAAAGTTAATATTTGAGCATTATTTTTCCACAACCAAAATTAGAAGTTCAGAATTATAAAACCTTAAATTGTTGGTATTGCATCCCTTTTAATACATCTCAATCCTTTCCAAACCACACATGTATAGTCGCTTTTTGCAGATTTATTAACTTATTATTTAGGGTGAGGATTTTTTAAAAGAAATCTCATTAGTCCACATTAAAAATTACAACTACTGTATTCCAATATTCTGTGAGTGGATACGCATAAGATTAAGATACCAAACATTTAACCTTTATTGCTGACTTTTGGTATATTCAAACTAAAAGTAGTCACATAAAATGGTGAATTGCTTCTTATTTTTTTTACATAATGATCAAACTTCTTTAAGACTCTGAAAACCTGTGCCAACCAACTAGCGGGAGCATTCAAAGACATTTTCAACCTCTCACTGCTACGGGCAGAAGTTCCCACTTGCTTCAAAAAGGCAACAATTATACCAATGCCTCAGAAGAATAACGTGGGCTGCCTTAACGACTATCACCCGGCTGCACTCACATCTATAATGATGAAATGCTTGAGAGGTTGGTCATGACTAGACTGAACTCCTGGACCCATTGCAATTTGCCTTTCGCCACAATAGGTGAACGGCAGATACTATCTCAATAGCTCTCCACGTGGCTTTAGACCACCTGGACAACACAAAACCTACATCAGGATGCTGTTCATCAACTACAGCTCAGCATTTAATACCATCATTCCCACAATCCTGATTGAGAAGTTGCAGAACCTGGGCCTCTGCAATCGGATCCTCGACTTCCTAACCGGAAGACCACAATCTGCGCGGATTGGTGATAGCATATCCTCCTCACTGACAATCAACACTGGTGCACCTCAGAGGTGTGTGCTTAGCCCACTGCTCTACTCTCTGTATACACATGACTGTGGGGCTAGGCATAGCTCAAATACCATCTATAAATTTGCTGACGATACAACCATTGTTGTGGTGACGAGAGGGTGTAGAGGAGTGAGATATGCCAACTAGTGGAGTGGTGCCGCAGCAACAACCTGGCACTCAACGTCAGTAAGACGAAAGAGCTGATTGTGGACTTCAGGAAGGGTAAGACAAAAGAACACATACCAATCCTCATCGAGGGATCAGAAGTGGAGAAAGTCAGCAGCATCAAGTTCATGGGGGGTCAAGATCTCTGAGGTTCTAATCTGGTCCCAACATGTTGATGTAGTTATAAAGAAGGCAAGACAGCAGCTATACTTTATTAGAAGATATTTGGTATGTCAACAAATACACTCAAAAACTTCTATACCATGTACCGTGCAGAGCATTCTGACAGGCTACATCACTGTCTGATATTGGTGGAGGGGGAGGGGCTACACACAGGGCCAAAAGAAGCTGCAAAATATTGTAAATCTAGTCAGCTCTGTCTTGGGTATTAGCCTACAAAGTACCCAGGACGTCTTCAGGGAGCAGTGTCTCAGAAAGGCAGCATTCATTATTAAGGACCTCCAGCAACCAGGGCATGCCCTTTGAGGCTTCTGTACCTCCTCCCATCAGGTAGGAGGTACAGAAGCCTGAAGGCACACACTCAGCGATTCAGGAACAACTTTTTTCCCTCTACCATCCGATTCCTAAATGGATATTGAATCTTTGGACACTACCTCACTTTTTTTTTTAAATATAATATTCAGTATTTCTGTTTTTGCACATTGTTTTAATCTATTCAAAATACATATACTGTAATTGATTTACTTCTTTATTATTTTATTTTCTCTGCTAGATTATGTCTTGCATTGATCTGCTGTTGCTAAGTTAACAAATTTCACATCACATGCCAGTGATAATAAACCTGATTCTGATTCTAGCATTCTCAATTTATACTTTTTGCATGATATCAGCACTTTGGTCCTCCAATTTCAATATCAAAAATTGTTGAGCAACTTAAAAAGTTATTTTTATTATTCATAGCTTTAAAACACAATAGAATACCAACGCTTCACAAATGGGAAAATGTTTTTGACTAAATGATCCCAAGAAAAAAATGTTGATACAAGTTACAATCCACATTGTGTTCAAATCAGTATATGGAGTCTTTTCTTGAGCAATCACTTTCTTCTTACATTTCTACAATGTTCCAATTCTGGCCTCTTTCAAATCTACAATCTCCTTAAAAAAACACCTTCAGATCTTACTGGAAGGAGTGATCATTCAGAGCGATGGGATTGGCTGGCTGGAGATACAAAATGTAAGGTGGGGATTGATGGAGAGGAGTATTAGCATCAAGGATGAATCAAGTTTGGCTTGAGAGAGGCAAGAGAGAGAGCGTCGGAGAAAGAATTGCCTGGGTGGAATACTCCAAGTACCACTACAGTGTATGAATACAATAATCATTTTCCTACATAATCTTCTAAACATGGGCATCCAGCCTACCAGGATCAAAGTTTACACTGGTCTGCTTAAAAACTACTTCTGGTAACAAGTATCATGGATTTTGTGGTTATTGCTAAGCACTACCAACTTGCTGAGTTCCAAATTAACTGAATTTTTCTTGCACTGATAGTCAATTCCAGAACAAGCCCAGTCCACAACCTGTTTCATATTTTTCAAGTATTTTGTTGGCAATATCCAAGTCCCATATACAGGGGAAAAAAAATAGCAAATGCCTTAAAAGTGCAGAGTGAAAGCAGAGAATGGAAGCCAAATGCTATGCACACTGTGGGAGAAGGGAACTGATGATTTTCTGGATGAATTAAAAGAGATTGGGCAAGGACAGAGAATAATAACATGATATGGAATGTTAATTCTGAAGTCACAAGCCTGTGAATGTGTGACTTACTTTTTTCATCAAGATTCTTCTTCCTAATAATAGTTTCTAATAGGCAGAATAAAAGAAACCATCCAATCAAAAAAAAAGTTAATGCCTTTCCTACAAAAGTACAAGATTATATTACAATGTGGTTCAGTTTCATGAAAGATTATAACATGGTTTGATTTACTCTGGTACCACTCATCAACAAGAGTTCCCTGCATGTAATGACAAGATTCCACAACCCAAGTTCATTTTGAGTATTTAGCAAAGCCCTGGTGTGCAGGACAGATTAGGGGATATAGCAGAACCCAATGCCTGCAACAGATACCTCGCTGATTGTAAGAAATTATCTGCAGGAAGTGTTACCATATACATGGGTATTACAGACTTTCTCTTCTGAAATTCCATTTTATTGAATCTATTTGGTTATCTATACCATAAATCCTTATCTAATAGCCAATGTAATGTTTGAAGCAAGAACTGAAGAGTCTTAATTCAGGAGGCATTACTCTGAACTATACATCATCCCATTATTTAAGAAAGATGAGAGAGGGAGTCTAAGGATTTGCTAAGCAGCTTAGTCTAATATCTTTTGAAGGTAAACCACTCAAGCTTATAATTAAGGTTTGAATGACAGAACACTGAAAATTTTGCTGATCAAAAAGAATAAGTATACATTTGCAAAAGTTAAGCCATACCTGACAACCCAATTGCATTTCTAAAGAAATAACTCAAATAGTAGATAAGGCATGGTGCCTGAATTTTCTTCAGATGGAGTCTCAAAAGCATTTGATAAAGTTCATCAGAAGAAACTGTAACCTAAGGTTGAAGTTGATGAACTTGAAGGCAAATTATTGATCCATCTAAAATATTGGTTAGTGGGAGATGACAGAGTTTATTAATACCGGGCAGGTACTAAAATTTCTCAATATGACTAGTGGCAAAATGCGCAAACTATGGCAAATTGATTACAATGTCACCGAATCTTAGGTCATGGACATTTTGGATCCAACTCAAAAAGACCTACAAGGGAGTGCAACAGTGATTATTGAGCATGATACATTGAACTTCACAAGTTAACTTACAAGGCAAGATTGTAGCTTCTAAATGATTTCTCCATAAAATTTAGGTGGTTAAGACAATTTGATCCAGTCACGATGAGGGGTCTCAACCCAAAACGTCAACTGTTTATTCCCATCCACAGATACTGCCCGATCTGCTGAGCTTCTACAGCACATTGTGTATATTGCTCTAGGTTTCCAGCATCTACAGAACCTCTTGTCTTTGAAATTCTTGTTAACTGGGAAGTACAGATCTAGGGAGACAGAGCCTGTTAAATTAGATACATGCCTTTCTAGGCTGAAAACAAGTGGTTTAAAAATTTGGAGTGTTTCTACAAACAATGTTTGATGCTTGATCAATTGCTGATTTTAAAACAGAAAGTGATACTATTCCAAGGTATAAGGAATGTTATAAGGCAGGTATATGCAATTACCTCAACCATCAGGCTCTTGAACGTGATGAGATAACTACACTCACCCCAATACTGAACTGATTTCACAACCCTATGGACTCACTTTTAAGGACTCTGCAACTAAAGTTCTCAATTTACTGCTTATTTTATATTATCATTTTTTATATCTTTTCTGTATTTGCATAGTTTGTCGTCTTTTTGCACATTTGGTGTTTGTATTGTGAATGCCCGCAAGAAAATGAATCTCAGTGTGGTATATGGTGACATACATGTACTTTGATATTATATTTTACTTTGATTTTTACTCTTTCTGACTGACCTCAGTCAATATCATTTATGAGTTCATTGAAAGGGTACTTTCAAACAATGAAATAGACCAAACCTATTCTTATTTTATTTTTTGTTCAGTTGATGTCTATACATATCATATCGGCTGAAACCAGTTTATAAAACTAATATAGCCATATGGATGATTCAACATGTCACAGCACAGACTTTAGGCTCTGTAGTTTAGAGGTATAATTTAAGCACACTCATTCAATGGTGATTTTTTTAAAGCAGCATATTCTTGACAGAAAATGTTTCAAGTAGTATTCTATATCTGAGCAAATCGGAACTGTTAACAAAACTGATAATTATTTGAGTCAGAGGAATTCTAGCAACATTATTTTTCCATTATAAATGTAACTAACAATGTACAAACTCCAAAGACAACCATCTTCATTATACAGCTCAATAGCAAACTAAAGAGAATTTATTTTTAGTTTCATCTCTTAATATTTTAATAAAGAATTGATATCCCACTCACATAAATGTCATAAAAAGCAATGGAAAACCAAGGACGCCATTGCAATATTACATACTGCTGAAATCACAATCCAGTTATTTTGTTCATTTTGAAAAGACTGAATTCAAACACAGTCACTGCAGTGCTTGTCACCAAATCACAACTTCGTGTCAGCCCCAGGTCCTCTTTAGTCACCTTACATCTTCTATTAAAATCTTAAGACTCCATCAATCCCAACTCCCGTAGCTATGTTTACCCTTAAAATTACACACCTTCAGCCTCCACAATGAACATGATCTTTGCACTTTGCAACAAGTCACCCAACTGATGGGCCCCTGGCTTGCTCACTTTTCCATGTTTGATTACTTAACACCACTCAAGGATCAAGAATTCAGTTGTACACAGTCCCAAGTCCAGCTGCAAAATGAGGCGGTTTGGCCATTGGACTAGGAATATCGTAAAAACTCAGTGCCAAAGAAGCACCAACAGGGGCTCCAAAGATCTCGTCCCTGGGATAGAAAGGAGCTTCATCTCGATGAAGTATGAAGTCACATGGTGAAAGCAAAAACCACAGGGCCAAACAACCTTCAGCCCAGGACAGATGACTCTGGCAAGCTGCTGTTGGAGGCCTATGCCCCAGTAGGGGTGATAGGTTTAAGGTGGGAACAAGGTTTCAGACATGGTACAGCTCCCTCCAAGATCTCCCAATATTCAGGATAATGAATTCAGGAGTGAATCATGAGGTCTAGAGAGAATTAAAACAGTCGGGTAGGGGAAAATAGGAATTAAGAAAGCAAAGCAAGAATTTGCATATTGGAGAGAAGATTACAACAACAGGGAGGGAAAAAACAGGGGAGAAAGAAAGAGTCCAGTAAGTGGACTGGAAGCTGGTCGGACAGAGAGAGGTGCAGAAAGGTTCATATAGTACTTAAGAGTACCATCCTCCCACTAAGAGTTGCTTTTGTATTGATCAACACTTATTCCATTGGAACTGGATTGAAACTCACAGCATTTGGCACCTTGGCAATTAAGACAATCCTGACAGTTTAAATTGGATATGTACCAGGATTCCTGGTGAAAAACCAATGTCTAATTCAAAATTAATATTTAACATTCCTTAAAAAACTCTGAGAATCTTTTATTGAACTCCCTCTAGTGGTAGATGATGAAATATAAAATAGCTTCACAATGTTTTAACTCTTGAACTAGACAACCTACAGCACAAGACAGGCCCTTTGGCCCACAAAGCTGTGAACATGTCCTTACCTTAGAAATTACCTAGGGTTACCATAGCCTTCTATACTTCTGAGCTCCATGTACCTGTCCAGGAGTCTCTTAAAAGACCTTATCATATCCGTCTCCACCACTGTCACTGGCAGCCCATTCCACACACTCACCACTCTCTACATAAAAAACTTACCCCGACATCTCCTCTGTACCTACTTCCAAGCACCGTAAAACTGTGCCTTCTCATGCTAGCCATTTTTTCCACCTTTAATGTAAGTTCATTGTAAGTTAATTATCAAAGTACATGTATGTCACCATGTAAAACACAGATTCATCTTCTTGGAGGTATACTCAATAAATCCAATACCCATAATAGAATCAATGAAAGACTGCACCAATAGTGCAGACAACTAGTTTGCAAAAAGACAACAAACTATGCAAATACAAATAGAAAGAAAAAGAAAAAATAATAATAATAAATAAACAATAAATATCAAAAACATGAGATGAAGTGTCATTGAAAGTCAGTCCAGAGATTGTGGGAACAGTTCAGTGATAGGGCAAGTGAAGAAGCGTGAAAATACCCCTCTGGTTCAAGAGCCTAATGGTTGAGGGTAATAACTGTTCCTGAGCCTAGTGGTGTGAGTACTGAGGCTCTTGTACCTTCTTGCATATGGCAGCAGCGAGAGGAGAACATGACTTGAGTGGTGGAGGTCAATGACAATGGATGCTGCTTTCCTGCGATAACATTGCGTATAGATGTGTTCAATGGTGGAGAGGGCTTTACCCATGATGAACTGGGCCATATTCACTACTTTTTGTACGATTTTCCATTCAAGGGCACTGGAGTTTCCATACCGGGCAGTGATGCAGCCAGTCAATGTTCACTCCACCACATATCTAAACAAGTTTGTCAAAGCTTTAGATGTCATGCCAAATCTTCGTAAACTTCTAAGGAAGTACTTGCACTGCTGTGCTTGCTTCATAATTCCACTTATGTGCTAGACCCAGGAACAGTCCTCTGAAATTATAACACCAAGGAATTTAAAGTTGATGTTCCTCTCCACCTCTGATCCCCCGATGAGGACTGGCTCACAGACCTCCAGTTTCCTCCTTGTGAAGTCAATAATCAGCTCCTTGGTCTTGCTGACACTGAGTAAGAGGTTGTCGGTGGAGTGGTGCCACTCAGCCACATTTTCATTCTCCCTCCAATATGCTGATTTGTCATCACCTTCAATTCAACCTACGACAGTGGTGTCGTCAGCAAACTTAAATATGGTATGGGAGCAGAGCTTAGTCATGCAGTCTTAAGTGTAAAGTGAGTACAGCTGGGGCTAAGCACACAGCCTTGTGGTACATCTGTGCTAATGGAGATTGTGAAGGAAATGTTATTAATCCGAACAGACTGGGGTCTGCAAGTGAGGAAATTGAGAATCTAATTGCACAAAGAAGCATTGAGACGAAGGTCTTGAAGCTTATTGATTAGTTTTGAGGGAATGATAGCATTAAATGCCGATCTGCCGTCAATAAAGAGCATCCTAATATATGCATCATCTTCACTGTCCAGGGTAAGTGAAGAGCCAATGATATGGTATCTGTTGTGGACCGGATGTACAAGTAGGCAAATTGGAGTGGATCCAAGTCACTTCTCAGACAGAAGTTTATGTTTCATCAACAACCTCTTCAAACACTTTAGCTCTGTGGATGCAAGTGCTACTGGACGATAGCCCTTGAGGCAGGTTACCACATTCTTCTTAGGCACTTGTATAATTGAACCCTGCTTAAAGCAGTTGGCTACCTTGGACACCTGAAGTGAAAGGTTAAAGTGAATATTCCACCCAGTTGATCAGCACAAGTCTTCATTACTTGGCCAGTTACCTCATCTGGGCTGGATGTCTTCCATGAGTTCACCCTCCTGAAGGATGCTCTCACATCGGCCTCAAAGGCTGAAATCACAGGGTCATTGGGGGCTGTGGAATTTGTGATGCTTTGATGGTCAAAGCAAGCATAGGCTTTGAGGTCATCTGGAAGCGAATCTCTGTTGTTACCCATGTCACTTGATTTGTAAGAGGTGATAACATTCAAGTCATGCCACAGCCGTCAAGCATCCTTCATTGTTTCAATTTTTGACTGGAATCGCCATTTTATCTGTGGTATGGCATTTCAGAGATTGTACATAGCCCTCTTGTAACTTTCTTTTTCACCAAACTTGAATGCCTCTGATATTGCTGATCTCATGGTTCAAACAGGGCTTCTGGTTGGGGAAGACTCCAAATTATTTTATGGGGGGGACACTCGTCATGACTGCTATTATTAAGTCTGTGACAACCAAGGTGTATTCATTCAAATCCACGAGTTCTTGAACAATCCACCAATTTAAAGCAATCCCGTATCACTCCTTTGCCTCCTGAGACCACCTCTTTGGTGTCCTAATCTCTGGAGCCTTGCTTTTTAGTCTCTGCCTGTATGCAGGTAAGAGAAGGACAGCCAAGTGATCAGATTTCCCAAAATGTGGTCTGTGCATGGAATGGTAGGTGACACAAGTTCTATAGAAATTAATTGGTTTGCTTACAGTAGAAATTGCTGTTTGCCATTTGAGCTTTTTTTTTCATCTGGAACAGCACAGCTTACTGAAATGTGGCTGGATTTAGGGATTCAGTTTTTTTTAAAGCTTAAGTCAATTGCGTCAATGCATTGTGCAAGATGGCCACAAATGGTACTTCAATAGTATTAATATGTGCAAAGAATGGAACACACTTCCACTGCAAATGAATGAAAATAATATCCATTCTTTTTTTATCTGCTGATGATCCACTGACTCAAGCCAAACCAGCAGACAAGACAGTTGTTAAACTAGCTAGTTGTTAGCTAGTTGTTAAACTTACAGTACAAATGCAAAATCTGAAATCAGCATCCAAATAAAACAACTTCAAAATATAGGGAGGTTTGTAGCGAATTGCTGAACACTACGGCACCCAGAATGGAGACACAAGATGCTGATAACTCAAGAGCAGCACATACAAACGCTGGAAGAACTCTGGAAATGAACAGTCAACAGGGCTGAACAAGATGGAATCTGACAGCAGAGGACAACAGACCATGGAAAAAGGGAAAGTTAGTGGGAAATCAGAGGGAGGAAGATGTGGGTGATTGGAAGGTCATGAGGATGGGGAGGAGAAGGGGTAAAGGGCAAGGGGCACAGAGGGGAGTGTTTACTGGAAGTCAGAGAAAAAGATTTTGATGCTGAAAGATTGGAGACTATCAAAATAAGTTGTTTAATTGTTCCTGTGATTTGTATCTCGTCCCAACTTGACAGTAAAGGAGGCCATGGGAATGGGAAGTGGAATAAAAATGGCTGGCAACCAGGAGATCCTGTCTGTTAAAGCAGACAGAATGAAGGTGCTCAATGAAGCAAACACCTCCCGTCTGTGTCTAGTCTCGCTGTTGTGAAGGAGACTGCATTGGCAGCATCCATTGCAACAAATGACACAGATGTTTTCATATGCAAACTGCCTCACCTGTAAAGACTGTTTCAGGACCTGAAGAAGTAATGATAAATATTCATCTTATGCAGAAGCTGCAGAAGGTTGTAAATTTAGTCGGCTCCATCTTGGGTACTAGTCTACAAAGCACCCAGGACATCTTCAGGGAGTGGTATCTCAGAAAGACAGCGTCCATTATTAAGGACCTCCGGCACCCTTTTCTCACTGTTATCATCAGGTAGGAGGTACAGAAGCCTGAAGGCAAACACTCAGCCAATCTGGACAGCTTCTTCCCCTCTGCCATCCGATTCCTACATGGACATTGAATCCTTGGACACTACCTCACTTTTTTAATATATATTATTTCTGTTTTTTGCACGATATTAAATCCATTCAATATACGTATACTGCAATTGATTTACTTATTTATTATTTTATTTTGCTTTTCTTTCTATATTATGTATGGCATTGAACTGCTGCTGCTAAGTTAACAAATTTCATGACACATGCCAGTGATAATAAACCTAATTCTGATTCTTTTAATGGAACAAGCAAAAGTTCAGAAAAATGCAACAGATATGAGACATTTGGTGAGAAGTTGAAAAAGGAAACATTTGGCTTTCAACAGAAAATATGCCACACAAGTTTATTCCAAGCATGAAGAGGAATGCCTCAAACATCAGCATGTTGTGTCAAGCACAAGGAATTCTGCAGATGCTGGAAATTCAAGCAACACACATCAAAGTTGCTGGTGAACACAGCAGGCCAGGCAGCATCTCTAGGAAGAGGTACAGTCGACGAAGGGTCTCGGCCTGAAACGTCGACTGTACCTCTTCCTAGAGATGTTGCCTGGCCTGCTGTGTTCACCAGCAACTTTGATGTGTGTTGGATGTTGTGTCGAGTGTGATGTTGACCAACAATGCTATGAAAACTTCCAAAATGATTTGCCACTTTGAAATCAAACACCCGAACATAAAGGTGTATATTTTAAAACAACTAAAGCAAGGTGAAACTACTTTGTACTGCAATTATAACAAATGAGGGCAAGTTAAAAGCACATCTTCTGGCCTTAGCACATTGCCAAATACAAGTCCCAGTTAGAATAGGCGAATACTTTATAAAGTTTCTAAACAAAAATATAATAGTTAGAATAGTGAATTTTGAGAAAGCAAATGCGCAATTCTCGCATATTTGCCTAAGTGTGAAGAAGTGCTAACAATCATCAGCAACTTTTACATGTTGACATGCAATGGCTGTCCCATGGTAAAACACTCAATCAACTTGAATTAGGCGTCTTCTGTCTCAAAAAAGTGTCTCTCTTAGTAAAATACTTTCAGGATTTACAAGGGCTCACCAAAAATACAATAGCACAGATATATACAGTCACTTCATTTGCCTAAATCTGTAAATGCAGCAAAGTATAGCCAGTGTGTTTAAAATGGAAAATGAGATCTCAGCTTTTTAATGAAGCCTAAAGAACAAAGGAAAAGCTGGGCACAATTGTTTTGACATAGTCCTACCTTTTGCATTGACAGCTATCAATGACGGCAAAGGCATCTAACTACTCAATGTTACTATCATTCCCTCTAAAATCAGCTCTTCTAAAGTTTTAAAAATATTGCTTTTCTGACTTTACTCCATATAGAGGAAAACAATTCCTTCCTGATCCCTTCTCATCTGTAGACACCTAGACATCACTGTTGTCAATACTACACTACAGTATTAGAGCTACCCAATAAGAAGGCATAAAGTTACAAATTTAAAGACCTGACTTCCTGGATTTTAAATCAGTACATAATATCCTGAAGTCAATAAGCTTGTAGTTCAAATCTTAGAGATATTACATTCTAAGTAACTTTGCATACGCTGCAACTGAAACAATGCATCAAAACAGAAGTGGACTCTCTAAATATCTTTGTCTAACTTGATTCAGTGACACTGAACGTGCATCAACATGGCATCTTCAGAGAGAGATATTGCACAGAAAAAGGTCCATCAGCCCACTAAGTGCATACAGGTACAGAAATCTGATTGAGACACATCAAGAATTTATTTCTCACCTGAATTGTTTGCAATGTGCAAATTTAGAATAATAGCAAGAGTACTTAATCTTATTATATATTTAATCAATATGTTCTAAAAATGATATACTGATATCTGCATTTTACCATGAGGATAGAATATGTATAGAAAGTAAACTGCCCTTCCCTTTCTTTACTGGAGTGATAGGACCAATATTTTAATAAAAGAACCACGCTCACTTGATGTTGTGGAAGTTGCAGTAAGGCAAGGGTTATAGACAATATCCAGGGAAGGACAGCCTGGGGTAATTGTAGTCAAGCAAGACCTTTGAAGTGAGACTGCCGTAAATGACCTTATTTACTGCATAGGAGATAGGTCAGAATGACTGCGGTAGTGTGTGATCAACCTAGAACAACATAACTTCCCTTTACACAACAGGGAATGCAGGGGACAGATGAGATAAGAATTACAGAAGGAAGTGAAATACACCCAACAACTAAGGGACAATTGCTTTACTAACTTCAAAATGTGATCAGTTGTCAGCTTATGTTGTCTATTGACTTTTAACATCTCTATTGTGTATGGCAATTGATCTCGCAAATAAGGAATTCAAACATATACAATTCACCAAATAATCAATATCCATAACTGATAAGCCAATTTTGTTTTCTGTCCCGGCTCCAGAATAGTGTGGTGACAGGGACTATATTGCTCTCCTTGTGCACAAGTAAATAAAGTATGTTTGAGGCATAAGAGTTGGTGTGTTCTGGGCTCAGTTATTGTAGTATCAGCGATGAAAATGTCAAAGGCTTCTTTGGGATATATTAAATGGGTATCAAATCAATTGGTTTAATTAAATTCCATTTAATTTCAAGCATGATATATAAATCTAGCAATAAAAATTGAAAGCATAGTAGAAATTTTAAGAGGTCCATAGTTTTTAAAATTTAAATGGGAAGCAGTAATCAGCTTGAAGTTTTGCAAAGAGGCTCTGCATTTTGCAGACACCCCATCTATGAAAAGCGAGATGTATCTCACTACACCTGGTTTATTGCTGATCGGTGATGCAGTATAAGACAATGGGTTATTTAATTTGGTTTGTTTCAAAACAGACAAGCTAAGTTGTTTGTTTCAAGGAATCTTGCAGACCTGATAGATAATCAAAATACTGATATCTAGCATACCAAAATACAGACCTATTAATGTTGAAAAGTTTATGTATTAAAGAAGTTAGCTTTACACATTATTTGAGATCTGTCTCTCCAAGATGCTTTTAAACCTTGTGATAATAGGGTATCTGAGGAGTGAGAGAGACAGTTATCACCCAACTGAAGAAAATGGATATAAATATAGAGAGCAGTTCAAACTTATTAGGAATGGGGCAAGGAACATCAAGAACCTATGGAAGAAACATGAAGTAAACTGGAATCTGGTTTCATTTTCTGTGATGGACAACCTGTTTGTTAGCATGTTTTTAGTTTATAGAAATTGTAGCTGTGCTTTGGAAATCCTTTGTGCTTTATGCTTTGAAAATGATTTGTGTTTTAAAAATAGCTTGTAATTTGGAAACGTTGAAGATGGAAATCCTCTAAGTTTTAAATGTTTTAAGTTTATTGTCTAGATTTAAGCGTGTATCACTAAAAATAAATGAACTATCTTTTAAATTACTTTGTTAGCTGGAAGTACCTTCTTGATAGGGTCAGGAAATCCACCACTCTAATAGAGAATATTGGTAACTAAACTCATCATGGAGAATAAACGGATGTAAACTAGTGTTTGAAAATTGTTCAGTTACAGTATACTATCCCTTTAATAAAAGTACCTGTGGTCTTTGCTTGAGTTTAGAACTTTGCAGTCAGCAAACCCAGTTTCATGGTTTAGGATGAACTACTAAAAATATAATGTTACAAAAATGATAATTTTTAAACTGATAATTATACAGCAAATCCAAACTATGTTTTTACATTTACATCCAATAAACCTTCCTTCATCTCCAGGAAACACACACAAAATGCTGGTGGAATGCAGCAGGCCAGGCAGCATCTGTAGGAAGTAGTACAGTCAACATTTCAGGCCGAGACCCTTTGTCAGGACGAAGGATCTTGGCCCAAAACTTTGACTGTACTTCTTCCTATAGCTGCTGCTTGGCCTGCTGCATTCCACTAGCATTTTATGTGTGTTGCTTGAATTTCCAGCATCTGCAGATTTTCTCGTGTTTGCGTTCATCTCCAGGAAAATACTATTTATTCAGTTCTTAAAATCCAAAATATTCTAGATTGATTTGTGATCGCTATTGTTAAATAATCCAAGGCAATCGAAGCAGCATTGGTTAATAAAGATAATGGATAAAATGATTGTAGCATATATTCCAAAAAAAGGGGCTAACCAAGATTCAAACAGAAATGTGTAACATACTCTTAAGGTGTTCTAAAGCCCAAGTAGCAGATCAAGTTACTTACTGCAATATTCACAGCCAACTCCACTGTTGCTAAAGTATTACAGACATCCCACCCTGCAAAAACTCATTTCAGGGAGGTAGCGCCATCAATTTGCGGGAGATGCACAGAAGCCCCGGGAGAGGTGGGATGTCTGCAATAGAGTAGCTCCTTAGCAACTAGCCAGCTAGTTTAAATAACGTTAGCTACTCTAATGAACGAATGACACCTGTTAAACTCACCTCAACATGTCTTTTACAGTCTTAACCCACCATGGGCAATCAAAAAGTCACTGTTGCAAACAGTGCAGTGAGCAACACTCATTATTTTTGACCCCTATTAGGCAGGGGTACACTTCAGGGTAGTCTGGGGTGACGTACGTTTTATATTTTCTTTTTTTTTGGAACACTCTGCCATGGCGCGCACGTGTGTTCATTCTCTCTCACACACACACACACAGTTTCTCTCTCTCTCTCTCTCTCACACACGTTCTCCCTTGCTCTGAACAAAATTGATTTCCCAGACATTGTATATAGTTTGTGGGCATCAGGGAGCCACTATTAATATGTGGGAGACTCCCGGAACTTCCGGGAGAGGTGGGATGCCTGGTATAACTCTGCAGGTCCTGTGGCTCATCCATTTAGCCATTCTTGATGTGAAAGCCAAGACAGTTAGTATTAGTTTTAATTACTATTTATTTTTAATTATGTCTGGACTTAAACAATATGTATTCTATGTGCTAATGGCAGCTCCACAACGATATCACATCTGGAATTTCAAGAAATGAGTCAACGATGATAAAAAAAATAGCGAAAGTGAGTACAGCTGGAAATGCTGCCAATTATTCTCCAAGAAATCAGTTTTAAAAAGTCAACCACATATGACGGTCACAATAACTAACAAAGAACTTCCTTCAAGGCCATTAGCAAATCAACCCACTTTTAATTTAAATCTGTTTTTTTGTGGCTAAAATATTAAGATGACATTAAATAAAGATGTCATTTAAAAGAAGGGCAATTCAGCTGCCATGGTAGCATTCTAAACTAATGTCTCTTGATCAATAGTCCAACACTTTGGCTGCTGGTCCAGAAAGTTACCCACAATGCTACAGGACACAATAATCTTGTCCTGTAAATTAATATGAGATAAATGAATCACACAGTTCCCACCTCCTTCCAAGTGTTTACAGAAATGCAATTCTGACAGCATTATACAAAAAAGGATAACCACATTGAAACAGAAAATGTGTAGCTGCTATTGTCAGGTAAGTATTTAAATGTAATTGCGTCAGTGGTGAAGAAGCCAAAATTTTCAAATGTCACATTAAACTAAATATTAACAGCATTTAAGCAACCAGTACGCATAACTGAAAAAATAATGTTATAACCAAAACACATACCACAGATCTTAACCTAATCTTGGGTACAAAGTATCATAAAAATTGTTTTAAATGATTCCTACGTATATTCTTTCAGAATATATTGTGAGGGTACAGCAATTTTCAATACCATAAATGGAACAATATCTTTGCAATGACTTTAATTCTACCACCAATTTATGGACTATATGGATTTTGTATGTAGACATTCCCTCAAAGATTAAAGATCATCAAGACAGATCTTGCCCATCAGTAACCTGAAACTTCCAATACAGTGTCTGTCTGTCTAAGTACCATATCGGATGTGAACTTTGGTGACCATGGTTTTCCATATAGATCTATCCTTCATTTTTTGGATGACTTCCATTTCCTCGATGAGTAGCCACCTGGCTATGCTTTTGATGTACATAAGCCAAGGACTTCCTCTAGGTTTGCTCCTCTCAATCTTTCCAGAGAGTATGAGTTTTTCTAGTTCATCTTTCCACATGATGTGTCCTAGGAATCTGAGTTGTCTTTCTCTTATTGTTGGTATGAGTGATCGAACTGCTTGGGCTCTTCTGAGAACTTCTTCATTTGATGTGTGCGTGGTCCATGATATTTTTAACATTTTCCTGTAGAACCATAATTCAGCTGCTTCTAGTCTCTTTTCCATTGCTGGAGAAATGGTCCAGCATTCACTTCCATAAATTGGGATAGAGTAAATGTAGCACTGCAATATTCTGTTTTCAGTGTATGTGCTCATCTTTCTGTCTGTTAATATGGTCTTCAATTTTTTTTGGAAAGCTTCTTTCGCCATTGCTATTCTGTATTTGGTATCTGTGTCGCACCTGCCATTACTTGTTATTAGGCTGCCAAGATATTTGAATTTGTTGACTTGTTATACATCCAATACAGTATCATTATGAAATCTTAGAATGGAGCATTTTCTTTGAAACATTATACTTACATAAAGGACAGCTTCATTATGCCATAATAGAGGTTTGAATGTTAGACCGATCAAGTAAACATTAATGTAGACAGAAGTTTTCAAACACAAATGCAACTTAAAAGCAATGTTCTCCATTTTTCATTACCAACTATCTTTTAGACTCCTTAAAGGGCCAGTGAAATTGTTCTCAGATCCCATCAGATATCAAACCACGGAAAATACTTCCTTTATACAAAATCAAACACTACCATTTATCATTTACTAACCAATACTTATTATTTAATATTACTCATTATTTATCCAAAAATATTCAAGTAATGCACCATCCAGTGTTATAGCATAATAATGCCTTCAATGAAAATGGCATAATTATAATTACTGCCAAGGTAAACTTTAACAAAAAGTTTATTAAAATATATGTTTAAACTAAATTGTATGCTAATAATGCTTGTAAAGAAACAACTATCTCATTTTGAGACATATGGAACTGCCAAAGGCTAACTGACTGAAGTTTTAAAAAAAAGTTAAAATATTGATGTACATCATAAATTACGCAGAGAAAAAAATAGAAGGCTCAATGGCACATGAATAGAGAAAATAGGTCTTATCCAAGAGCCATTAGAGATCTGGTTGCACGTTGACAAAATTTGCAAAATTGACTATTCCAGGGTATAATAATTGCTAAAATAGAAAGGCAGTCACAATAGTAATGGAATAAGGATGAATCTAAAATAACACATGACAAAAGTGAGAAATATCTTTGCCAAAAAGGAAATTGAATAATTATCAAATTTGTTGGAGAATGCATTGATCAATAAGTAAAAAGAGCTTGCAGCAATAGTGATACAATAAGCTATAAACTTCATACAACTGAGTAAATTATATTGACAAAAGTACTTCAAAATTCATAGAATCCTTTCACAACAGTTTCCTGGAGCATTGCCTTATTCAACTAACTGGAGAAAAGGCTACTTTAAACCACTATCTGGGGTAATTAAAGGCTCATGATCACACTTCTCCTCGTACATGATCCTCCAGAGTAAAGCAAGTACAAAGTAATAGTTTTGTATGCAGTACAAAAGTGAGATAGTTCAGTCAGAAACCGAAGTCTCAATATTCAAGTCAACATTAATGATCGGTGACATAAGAGATTACAACATTAGAATCTGGAGCAACAAATAATCTGCTGAGGAACTCAGTGGGTTGAGCAACATCTGTATGGGGAAAGGAACAAGTGACTTTTCAGGTCAAACCCATGCATCAGGACCGATTGGGGGGGGGGAGGGAGAGTGGGGGGGGAGGGGGGAGAGGGGGAGAGGGGGGAAGGGGGAGGGGGTAGAGAGAGGGAGGGGGAGAGGGGTAGAGGGAGGGGGAGAGGGGTAGAGGGAGGGGGAGAGGGGTAGAGGGAGGGGGTAGGGGAGAGGGGGAGAAGAGTGGGGGGGTAGAAGGGGGGAGATATATGAGACAAGAGCCAATAATTGATTGATAGACTAAGGAGGGATGAAGTGTGATGGGCATATACAGCCAGATTTTGAGGGAGGTGAGGGGTTGGAGGAGTGGAGTTGCAAGATTGGAAGATGGACACAAGAGGATGATAGGTGGAGGCAACTTCACGCCTCCCTCTCCTCCTACCTGGCTCCATTTGCCCAAGAACATTCACCCTTCCTCCATGATGCAGGACTTCAACCCAAAATATCAAGAATTACTTGCTCACTCACCTCTCCAGATGCAGCATGACCTATTGTTGTTTTTCCAAGCAGCTTGTTTGCTGCTCATAGAAATGACTGGCAAATGTAAGTGTGAAATTAGAACAGAAGATTTTGCCAGTAGATAAACAATAGCAAAATTTTAAGAAACATTTTAGACTTTATAAAAATATTATATTTGAGAAATAAAATCGACGAGTAAAGTTGATCTATAGCTCAAAATGAAGATGGATACAAGGATTTGGATCTTATTTAAAAGGCTTATGTTTCCATAAAGAATTTTAAGAAAGCAATAACAAATGACAAAAAATGATGAAGGCTGAGAAAACTAAATTTAAATCAGCAAGGAAAAACTATTAGTTTATACAGCTAGTTAAAAATGGAATTGAAATTGGTTTATTATTGTCACCTACTGTATACAGAGGGACTATCAAAAGCTTGGTAGACCACAAATATAAATCTGAACACCACAGAGAGAAATGCAGCAGAAATTGAGAAGTAAAAAGGCCCAAGTCATCAAATAAATATTTTGTACTTGTGTTCACTGTAGATGACACATAAATGGATCAAAAATAGGTGCAAAACCAAGGGCTCATTGATAGGAATGTAAATCATACATATTGGCAAAGGAAATTACTAAAAAATTTAAGAGGGTTATAAACAGACAAATCTCTTAAATATGATATAGCCTGCATCAATTGTTTTAAGAGGTTTCACAAATTCATGGGATTCTAGAATTGTCCTAACAGAATGGGAAGCATTAATTCTTCCATAACTAGTCAATGAAGCATGAGAAAGTTGGGAATAATATAACAATTAGCCTACATTAGTTGTCAACAAGATGTTGTAATAAATTTAGAAAATCAAAACATGATTAGGTAGAGTCAACATAGATTCATCAACAGAAAATGTCTGGCAAATCAGAGTGTTTTAAGGATGCAACGAACAGATTGAATAAAAGGGAATCCCAATAAGCAGAACATTTTATTTTGCCAAAGGCTATTACACAAAATAGACTTCAAAGGGTTAGCGTAAAAGGAAGGCTAATTAAATGGTATTAAGTAGAATGTATTGAAGCAAGTCTTTTTCGGCAGGTGGATTGTTACTAATAGAGTACCACAGGGATTTCTTCAGAGCCCTCAACTATTTACAATTAATATTAATGAAGTGGACAGAAAAAAATGGAGAGCAGTGTAGTCAAGTTTGTTCATGAGATGAATAAAGAATCAAAGGCTTGATATAAGTTTGAGAAATTTAAAAAATAGTTTATATTTGTTTCCAATAACTTCATTATATAAATATATATATAGATTATTTTTGCCAATAAAATATATATCACTGTGTAATATATTGATAGACCAAAGACTAAAAATCAGAAGCCCACATGTTCAGTTGTGAAATCTAGTCAACCACTCGAAACAGCAACCCAGAAAAAGTAAAATAAGTAGGACTTAGAACAAATTCCATTTGATTGCTTTTCACCTAAATTGACTTGAACATTGTTTGCTTGTAAGGTTAATAAAGTTTTACAGCATTCTTTGACACTTCTATTTAAAGATACGAATCTAATACCCTTGCATTGATTAACAGTTGTCATTGCTCTGCTTGAATTGTAATCAATAGAATATAAGCATGCTGGTGTGCTAACCAAGGGCACCAATTCATTCTGCTTCTGCAACTGTACAGCTTGCCAACTCGTTATTGCTGCTCCAAATGGAATACTTAATTAAAATATTACTAACCATCACTGAAATGAATTGGCATAAAGGGACAATTCTGCATGTGACAGGCTTTGAACTGTAATATTATGGTTATCTGAGGAAAACAGTGAAAAGAAATTTAAAAGGATCTTTCAAAAGAGTATACGCTGTAAAAGAAATGATAGATTCAACGAAAGGCTCCCGTGTATAATGCTTTATTATTTTTTCCTTATATTGGCAGTGAGTTCGGTCACTGGAAACACATCATGTCAGCAAATTGCTAGCTGAAAACATGACGAGTTAACAGGTTGGTATAATTTGAACATTCTATTCCCATTGGCCTATAGATTCATCCCTCTGTAAAAGATTATATCAGTAGGGAACACTTCATTAAAAAAGCAATTTTACCTAAACTACGACAGACATTATTATGTGTCCTACCCTGCAAAATAGGAGTGAAGGCAATTCATATCCTTGTCAACAGGTCACCCAAAAATCAGTGCAAACTTGACTGCTCAAGAATATCAACCTTTTTTTTAATCTCCACCTTAAGCATCTAGAGCTTAAGGAATATATACTTTTTAACAAGTTAATTCATTATTCATAATAACAAATCATAAATTATAAAACAGGGCAACATCAAGTTCAGCAGAAAGGATAGCATCAATAAACAAAACGCTCTATAAAACATACTGAATATATTTTCTTCAAATGACTAATTTTAGATTTTGATGATACTTAAACAGAGTTTTGAATAACAAAATCTTCAAAAATGGGTTCATGCAAATAAGTTCATTTGGGTTAGATGAGTTAATAATTAAATGGGGATTTTAGAAATCCTTGCACCCAAGCCGAAGTGGAGAAGGGTGCAACAAAAGTTGCAGTAAAATTGGCAATACTGTTTAGAGTTGCATTTTTAATCTTCAAGTATCATGAATTTTGTCTGCATTATAATAGAAATAATGCACAAATAGAAATAATTAATTTGATTTTGCGGCTATTAGGGAAACATGATCAGGAACTAGAAATTCCATGTTCTAGGTTATCCAATGTGCCAGAAGAAAAGGCCAAAAGAATTTTTTTTAAAAAGGTGGGTTGCAGTGGTGAGTAGTGGAATAATAGTGCCTAATTTATTTGGGTGAGAATAACAAATAACAGGTCTTCAAAAAGAGTCAGGAGAAAACCCATAGACATGGTATATTTATAATTCCTGAATGCTTTTAAGTAAGATAGGTCCATAGATGCTGCCTGACCTTCTGAGTTCCTCCAACATTTTGTGTGTATTGTTTTTAGTAAGGTGCCTTATAAAGAGTAGTGTACAAGAGGACATGGTATTTATTAGGTGAGGTATGTTATCATTTTGGTTATTTCCAGATTTTATGTTTATTTTATTTAGAAATACAGCATGATAACAGCTCCTTCTGGCACAATGAACCCGCACTGTTCAATTACACATCTGACAAATTAACCTTCTATATGACTTTGGAATGTGGGAAGAAAATGGAGCACTCGGAGGAAACCCAAGTGGTCACGGAGTGGATGGACAAACACTTTACAGTCAGTGATAATTGGCTTCATGTAGGCACTGTATTCCGCACTTTCCAGTTTGAATAGACAGGGTCATGCTCACAACTTTAGATTTTTAACCACAAGAATAGCATTTGTGATTAAGACACTAAAACTTTGTGATGCAGCACTTTGCCTTTACCTTTCCCCTTCCCATTATCCAGGGACCCAAGCTATCCCTCCCCAGGTGAAGCAAGAGTTTATTTGCACTTCTTCCAACTTGACTGTACTCTGTTAGATACTCATAATTTGTTTTTTTTTCTCTCTACACTGAAGAAACACAATGCAGATTTCACAACTTATATCAGAACTGGCTATTTCTGGATAGTGACGGCTAGTGAAGGACTCCATTAGGTTCAAAGGTTCATTTAATGTCAGAGAAATGCATACAATATACCAGTGGTCCCCAACCAACGGGCCGCGAGGAAACGATATGATTTGGCGATATGAAACGATAGGAGTCAGCTGCACCTTTCCTCATTCCCTGTCATTCCCACTGTTGGAACTCGAATACACGCGAGGTCATTACCGACACGTTATTCATGTCAGCGCGGGAAGAAGATCAACTCTCCGAGTTTGTAAATGACAGTGGGCTGAAAAGTACGTTTGACATAACATCTTTGCCGGCATTCTGGATCAAAGTCAAGGCTGAATATCCTGAGGTAGCCACGAAAGCACTGAAAACGTTGCTTCCATTTCCAACATCATATCTCTGCAAAGCCAGCTTCTCTGCAATGAATGCAATGAAAACTAAATTGCGGAATAGACTGGACACAAAGAACCCCCTTCAAGTATCACTGTCTCCCATTACCCCTCGATGGGACCAACTTGTTGCAGGGAAACAAGCCTAGGGCTCCCACTGATTCAGCGATATTGGTGTGTTGCAATGATTTTATATGTTCATACGGGGAAAATATGCACTGTGTTTAATATTAAATTCATTAGATAATTTTTTTAGAAATGAAATTGAGTGTATTAGCCACTTATAAGTGACTTAGTTGACTTATCACCTATATTCCGGTCGTGATTAACACCCCCCCCCCACCTCCCACCCCACTCCGTCGGCCGGTCCTCAAGAATATTGTCAATATTAAACCGATCAGTGGTTCAAAAAAGATTGGGGACCTCTGCAATATACATCCTGAAATGCTTTTTCTTAAATATTAAACTCAGTTTCTACATTCTCCAGGAACACTGCCTTTTTCACTGGGTATTTCCTACAGCTCTGATCTATGGTGCCTAGCTATTATACTTCTCTTTTCTCTCCCACATCCCCACACTTCTCACTCTTACTAACATAGCAAGACAGCTTCATCAACAGCTTATCTCTACAGCAATCCTGGCTTCATTTGATCAGAAATAATCCTTTTGTTCCATCCATCCCTTACTCAACTCTCTTACAGCTAACTTATTTTCTGACTTTTCCAGTTCCAATGAAGAGCCTAAAGCCTGAAAATTTAACATTTTTTCTTTTCATGATGCTGATGTCCCCAGACATTCAGAATTCCCAGAGTGTACCTATAATTTGCAACACCAAAAAAAGTATATTTGTAATGTAGAACACACAACTCCCAATTTGCACAATGCAAGCTCCATCAACAAGACCATAATCAGACTTTCTATTTTACCAGAGTTGGCTGAGGGATAAATGTCAGCTATCACACAGAAACTACCTGCTTGCTTTCCCCTAAAGAGTGTCATGTGATCTTTCATAATATGCACCCAGGTGAATATACTGTTTAATGCCTCATCCAAAAAATTGAAGCTCTGCACATCATTGGTTTTGCACTGGAATGTGAAGCTACATTTCTGTGCTCAAGTCTGTGGTGCAGGATCTAAACAAACATTCTGACACGAAATAAGAGAATATCTCCAAGTAAACAATGTCTTTTTGATACTTCCACCACATGCAGAATGTGGAATACTGATTCTCTATTTGATAAGATCCGTATTTGACTTGAAATATCTTACAGTCATGGAACTTAATATTACATTCTGCTTAATATATTTGTATCAGTGTATGATCAGGCAAATATTTCTTATTTTACCTAATTTTGACAATAGAATGTGCAAATCCTGCCAGTCCTTCTCTCACTTTCTATCCCACAGACCTACCTGATCCATTCCTGCTGCTCTTTATGGCCTAAGTGCCCCTCCAATAAAATGACATCCAAGTTCCTGGCTTAGTAATACTCATACAACCTCCAAAGCCTCCATACCCATTCCTCTGCAAGCAAACTTGACATTATGGGTGGGGGCTCTGTGCTCCTAGAAAACTAGCCACATCATCTGCACATGCATAAAATCCGGAAAAATCAAATTCTGTTGATTTATTTACTTTCCCTGTCCACCTCCCAACAAACACATTTGTGAGAATGACACACAAAAATACTAATTGAACTCAGCAGGTCGGACAGAATCTATGGAAATGAATAAACAATTAACATCTTGGGCTGACCATAAGACCATAATATATAGGAGCAGAAGTAGGCCATTTGTCCCATCAAGTCTGCTCTGTCATTTAATCACAGGCTGAGCCAATTCTTCCAGTCATCCCACTCCCCTGCCTTCTCCCCATACCCTTTGATGCCCTGGCTAATCAAGAACCTATCTATCTCTGCCTTAAATACACACTATATATATATTGGAGAAATCAAGTTAGTTGTAACAAGATGGAGGACAAATTTATGGAACGTATACAAGATGGTTTTTAGACTGACATGTTGAAGAATCAACTCGGAAAAAGGTAGTGGCAATGAGAACACATTAACCAATAACATTTCTGATAAAGGAATCAAGAGACGAATAGGCAAAACATAATAGACAGTATTGTGTTTGAAAATAATGCGCTTCAAGCCAAAACTAGGGGCTTTAGATTCTAAACAAAGGCAGTTATGAAGGTGCAAGAGAAAAGTTAGCTGTAATTAATTAAGAAAATACCCTGAAAGATATGAAGGTGATCCAACAAGGGCTAGCACTTAAATTATGAATAATTTGCAGAAAATATATTCCCGCAAAGCACAAAAACCAACAGGGAAAAAAATGACAACCTGCTGGAAGAACTCAACAGATTAAGCAGTATCTGTGGGAGGAAAAGAAGTATCGGCATCTTGGATCAAAAGCCTGCATCAGAAAAAAATATGGCCTATCAGTGATTAAACAAAGATTAAAGATTAGTTTTATTTATCACATCGAAGCATGCAGTGAAATGCGTTGTTTGTGTCAACAACCAACACAGTCCAAGGATGTGTTGGGAGCAGCCCTCAAGTATTGCCGTACTTCTGGTGCCAACATATCATGCCCACCACTAAAAGTGTAAATTGTTAAATTGCAAACCAAAGAGGTTCCACTTTAACAGTGAATATTTTATTCAAACCGTCTGCTTTCCAACTTGAAGCCAGCAGGTAATCCATTATACTACTGTCCACTGACTTCCCATTCTCTAACTTTATTCATTGGTCTATAACGATGTACCTTATCTAAAGCCTTTTAAAATCTACACAAAGATATATCCAAAATATTATCATAACCAAGACTTCAAAAATTTTTGTAACATTTAGTTTAAGGTTTTCTATTTTGAAATTCATCCTGGACAGCTTATTATTATTCTTTTTCTTTCTACGTGTTATTTGTTCCTTCTTTTAGTTGGAATTCCATTATTTCTTCCTATTACCAATGTTCAATGGACTCTGCAACATGATCTCAGTACCATTATTTGATCTTTTATAATTGCACAGTTCCATCTTTGTTGCACATTGGTTGTTCGCCTGTCTTTGTGTATTCTTTTTACACTGATTTGATCATATATCTTTGTTGCCACAGGGAAGTGAATTTACCTTGAACCTAGAACTTTAAGCTGACATGTCGATAATTCTCTGGATAATTCTATCCTATCTTTTAAGGATAGGAATTGTTAACTAATTACTAATTCATTGTCAACGGAGGAGATTTGTGGGATGGTACATTGCAGAGAATTCATAGGGAGCAACACTCTGGGTGGATTTGAATAGAACTTGCAAAGATAACAAGTACAATAAACTATTCACTTGTCCTTCAATCCTATTCTTGAAAATTCATTGCTCTTTAGGATGTCTCAAGTTGAGACAATACATTACGACATCAGAGATATCGCCACTCCCAACTGGTAGGTCATGCATTTTGATTCACTCAATGTTGACATTCACATTAACCTGCAGACTATGTGCAGCTCTTGTTTTTAATATTTTTCGTCTCCCAAACTGCCAAATTGAACTCACCTGGCATTTTGTCTTTCAAACCTGGAAAACATTTCTACCTACTCTAATATTCCTTTAATGCTGTCTTGTTTGAAAAAGGTTGATTTTACCACAGTTAAGTCCTAAATCAGAATGTTATATGCAAGCAACAAAAGAAACTTAAAATGTATGCATATTTATTGGAATATCCAACTAAATTTTGTTATATCACAAGAAAATTATATACATCCAGACACCTTATCAGAACAAAAGTTTGTATATTCCAATATGAAATCAAACAATCCACTTCTTTCCACTTTGTTGGCTTAACAGCATTCTCTTACTTCAAGAACGTTTTTCACTTTTAATGTAAAAGGCGATGCATTATTGGAGCCTATGAATCTTCTATTTAAAAGAAAACAATTTTTGAAAAAAAAAACTCCTCTCCCTTTTTTACCCAAATCACTCTCAAAAGGTGTGGAACTTATTAAATATGTAAAAAAATCTGTAAATCACAAAAAGTGGCACGTTGCAACATGAAGTTATTTCAATAACTACAACACACATATTTAGATGCTGCATTTTACAGCCAATTATTATTGTAATCGCAATCTGCAGGTTCTGACAGTAATTTTGTCTTTATTTTCACAAGTAATCTTTCATATAGTCCCCATCTATCCAGGTGGCAACTTTATTAGGTATACTTGTTCATTAATGTAAATATCAAATCAGCCAATCAACTCAATGCATAAAAGCATGCAAACATGGTCAAGAGGTTCATTTGTGTTCAGATCAAACATCAGAATGGGGGAAGAAATGTTATCCAAGTGACTTCCACAACGGAATGATACTGGTGCCAGACAGGGTGGTTTGAGGTTCCAAGAAACTGCTTATCTCTTGGGATTTTCATGGGAGTTTACAGAGAACATTGAGAAAATAAAATACATCCAGTGAGTAGCAATTCTGTGAGCAAAAATGCCTTGTTTATAAGAGAGGTCAGAGGAGAATGGCCAGACTGGTTCAAGTTGACAGGAAGGCAACAGTAACTCACATAATCACATGTTACAACAGAAGACCATCTCTGAATGCACAACACATTGAACCTTGAAATGAATGGGCTACAGAAGAAGAGGACCACACCAAGTTCCACTCCTGTACCTAATAAAGTGGCCACTGTGTATATTTTTTTAAATATACTTCTTTATTCACTTTCACAGCTTTGTTTGATTTTAACATTGAGATCAAACACGGTGACCCATAACCAGACATTCAGAGAAACATGGTTCTCTGAAACATTGTTTTATACATTGCTGTTAAGAGCTTTCAACCAAAGCTAAATCGCAATGTATACAGAAAATCAATTACATTCTATCAGTGATCAAGGGAGTTCAAACTGATTTGCACCTTTTATTCAACATTCTTGTAAAATCCAAATGCCAAATTTATGAACAAGTCCAAGAGACAAAGCATTCCTATTCAGTATCAAATGTGTCCCTGAATAAAACAATTTTGTTGTCAATCAGACACAACAATACTGTTGTAGGTGATTCAGAAGACAAAGTAGACAGTGCCTGAACAAACAATTCAAACTATTGATTTCTATTAAATACTTCCCATCCATAATTTTGAGTAGTTTTGCATGGAGCTCAATTTTTACCATCTTCCTTGTGACTTGAACGAAAAAAAATGGGTTACATGTTTATAGTATAATAAATAGGCTGAAATTAATGAGAGTTTTCAGATCATATCCATATTTGCTATTCCTCTACTGGGTGACTTTCTACAAAACACATGCAACTATTTGTTGAGTTAAGAGAATGAAAAGTGTTTAAAACTTGTTCAATTTTATGCTTATTGGTACAAAACATGGGAAGACTACGAGGATGGCTAAAATGGGGATAATATAAATAGTCAGGAATCACCCAAAAGAGAAATTAACAAAATATTGATGGATTTCTCAACCTGCTTTGGCTAGATGACCTCCCCAATACATCAAATCAAGTAAATCTGTAAAGTATATTTCCAGAATAAGACCTTGTCACATGGATCAGTAAACACTGAGCTTCCTACATTTCTTCAGTATAGTATGAAACAAATGTGAGTCTTTTCCCAGATTCCCAAGTTGCCATTTTGTTATCATAAAGAAAGTGTTGAGACAAGGAAAAGGCCAAATACTTAGTGCATCCCTGATTTGTGCACTCCTCCCCTTAAAATTAGTCAGATAAGCAAATGGATTCAACTAAGTTCATGAATGATTATTAGAGTTTCCTTGTTCTTCACTGCACTAAGATGATCATTTCTGATTCCTGAAAGTATACATTTTTTACTGTGTTTTGATCTTGCTTAAATCCCTTTATAGTTTTGGACTCTTCCTCTGCAACACAACCATCTACAAACTCTACGTGCAGCCAGATATGGCCTCTTGCTGTCCCCAATTTCCTTAATCCACTGCTGACAGCCATACTCTGGAAATCCCTCCCTAAGCATCTTTCTTCATTTCAGAACCTCTTCAAATCTAACCCTTTGGGCCATTGAGAACAAATGTCTTATTGTGCCATTGTGAAATTGCTTGCGATATTTTAAACTATCTAGAACACTCTTTAAACTAAGCTGTTATTACTTCTATTCCTTGCTGAAAGTTTGAAATTAGCTCTTTAATACAGCCACACTTTGTCATAAGATGTTCTGGCTGGCAGTCAGATAATTGGCATTGGCTGCATTTACATCTATACCTGTAACCCTGCTTAATTGTGCTAATTGGCACGTTTATGTACTGAAGCTGAATATATTCTCTTATTCCACAGTTTGCACTTCAATCAGTGTATTATGAAAATATGAATATGACAGTATGAACAAAGAGTAACACAGAAAGTAATACAAACAGATTAAAATCCAAATAAAGGGAGAAAAATCAGTAACTTTACAAAATTTTATTCAGATTTCTCTACATAGTAGTTGATGTCTTGTCACCACCTTATTTGAACAGAGTAAAATTTCTTTCACTTGTCAGCTTCAATTTCAAATCACAACCACTGAGCATACATATTAAATCAAGAAATTTACAATATAGAGGCACTGCAAATTGTAAATTCCTAACTTATTGAAATGTAACTTTATGTAAATTCTCCCATATAATGGCATTCTCATGGTATTCATTAATTAATATATTCCATTTGGTTCCTTAAGGTTGTCATAGCCTGGCAGGGGTGGGAGGGCGGCAGTGTTAGTGGGGATAAGCTCCCTCTACCTATTAGATGCTTCCAATGTCATGCGTCTCAAAGCCTCTGACAACCAAGTCCAGCTGACTGACTAAGCCCAGCAAAACTGTTTCTACTGACAGAAGGGACAAAGGTGAATTACTGAAGCCTTAAAACCAGATGTTCTGGGCAGGTGGAGCTCATTATCCGTGACTGGCAGCTCATCTAGACAGAAAACTCTGATCTCAAACCTCCACTGCTTGTTGCTATACCCACTTTATTGGGAAGGCTTCAGGAGTAAAGTCTGAGGAAAAATCCAGAGCTGGAGTCTCTGAGTTCAAAGCTGACTGGCACACTCCTGCTATGTCGCTGGTGCCAAACTGTATCAGTTGCTGCCATTCCTTTGAATTAATTGGCTGTGTGGTGATGAGGAGCCTGTTACATGGGCAACAGCTTGCTCTCTATATTGTACACCCCTGGCTTGCATACTTGCAAATGGCTGAGAGGTAACATCCATGGTTGACCCTATACTATAAGTTTAACTATAAGTATTGTAAGGATGATTATTCAATAAAATGAAAGAATTATACCAAAGTAATACAATCTGGGTTACTATAGAAAACCAACATTCTCAGAGAAATTGGCTTACAGACAGTTGTCAGGAACAGACCCTTATGAAACCTGGGGACTGCCTGTGTAATCAACCATCCCACTGTATGTTACATTATACAAAAAAGACAACTAACTCCACCAGTAAAAGCTTCAGCAATTAGTGAAAATGACAAGGTGCTTTTATAATGAAACAAATTGTCATCTTGATAACAGGTACAGCAAATATAACTGCTACATTAATTTGACACCTTCTTATAGAAACAGTATGAACTCGTCACTATCTAATAATATAATCAAAAGCAAGATTCACCTATCTACTCACCATTCTCTACCATAAAATGCATTAATAAATGGACACCCATCAATAAAACCAGATTATCTTTGAAGGCTATTACTTAACACTTAAGAATGCAATTTATTTCCTTGTGATAATTGAGATCACTTCCATTGGAAAGTTTCAATGAATTAATTTAACACTCAATCTTCCACATTTGATTCAGATATTCAACATAAATAAGACAAAAATCTTCAAGCAGATAAATCATATGAGAAAAGACCTTCTTTGACCAACAGGGTGAATAAAAAAAAACATAAGCTATGTTTGCAAGAAATCTCGTAACTGACACCAAGCATTTCATCCTACATCATGAACAATGTAGCAAAGGCTATTGTGTTTACATTAAGTTTGGTTATCACAGACCATACAAGAGAAACTCAAGGTCTTCCACTTGAATAGTCATCTCTTGTATTGTATAATCAACAGCTATGAGCAAGCAGGCTTGTTAGTAAAGTAATAGGTTTAAGAATCAATCCCAGAATAGCCTAGAATGAAATGCCACAAGATCATGTTAATGTAAGGAATTAGACAATGTATTTAGAAAATCTCTCTTACGAAGTTGTTAAGATGACTGTAATTACCAATGTAAAAATAAGAATTTAAACATACAAACATATTGTAGCATATTATCATAAACCCAAGGAAGCCATTTTCACTGAACAGCTTCAATCAAGTCACTAAGGGAATAGGAAGAAGAAATGGGCCAAGGGTAAACAAACCACCATATAGGAGCAGTATTGCACAATTACCTGTGTTTGCAGGCTTAATTGTAATCCTATATGTTCAAATGTTGATTACTCGATTCCAGTAGGAATCATTGTATTGGTCAAGAGGTAAAACCAGTGAACTTCTATATTCAAAAGCAGTTTTCTGATTTTTAGTGAGATCTACCCATGAAATTTTATAGCTCTTCTTCCATTTGCCACCCAGTCCTTTTGTAGAAAATAATCACACAATCCAATACAAAACCTTCAACTAAATGGACAGATGAAACATTAAAAGGCTACTTATAATCCAGTGGAGTCAGTAGAAACAAACACATTACCTCATTTGTGTTCCAGCGGTGTCTTTCCTTTGGTAAAGCAGAACATTTCGGTAGACATTCTAGTAATTTCTTGGGCAAGAATATTTTCACATGACTGCCATTGCTGTTTCCATGATCATCTGAAATTAGCAAAATCATACAAATTACTGACCAATTAAGAAACTTAAGTCACATAAAGAGCAGGGGAGGGCCAGTCCAACCTGGGAATATGGTCCATCTTGAATGGCATTATGGCTGATTCAATGGAACATTCACTCCTTCCATCACCATTGCACTGTGACTGCACTACACACCAACTACAAAATACAAGAGTAACTTGCCATGACTGCTGCAAGGACATGAACTTATTACCTAGAAAAGGGCTCCCTGAAGTGTGGGTCACAACCCCAAATAAAGCTGACGGATACTGACCTGCAAGCCACACTTAGCTGAAAATATTGTCATCATACCACCTCCCCACTGAAACTGAATGCATTCAATTGTTTATCTTGTTGAAGAAAATGTATAATGGAGACACAAGAGACTGCACATCCAATAATCTGGAGTGAAAAAAACAAACTGCTAGGCTTGTCTTGCTGAGCTCTTCCACTAGTTTATTACTCTGTATACATTTTTGGTATGTTCATATTGATTATCAATTTGAGTTCAGAAAAATAGTTATAATTAACAAGAACAAAAAAGTGAGTAGTGAAGAGATTCTAATTTCATGTGTTATATTGTAACTCCATCCTGCAGCTATACTATAATTCTGCATTTACATTAAAAACTGTTTAATGGCACTTTACCACAATAAATACAATCCACAGTTAAAGCAAAGAAAATAAATTTCAAACAAATTTACTAAACGTTTTAGTCACAGTGCCCAGTTTTATTTTTCAGTCTAAAAATACTGAAAATTATGTTACATAATTTATATTAAAAATATAATGACAATAAAAGTGTACTGTTGCACATATTTGTGCTACATACCCTGTATTATACCGTGGTCATAAAAAATTTCCATTGTTTAAATTAAGTCATTTTCCAACTAAGGTTGGAAAAGAGATGCAAGTTAACACCCAAGTCCCACATAATCGTAATGGAAATGTATTGCCGTCCCTTCACCATCTCCTCCAGCACACTTATGGACTCATTACATCCAAATACAATTAGTGAATAAAAAAACGAAATGCTCCGTAAGGAAATTCAAATTTCTTTTGAGCCTTCTGTTCGACATCAACATAGTATACTTCTGTAGTTGTCAGACAGCTTTCCCAAACTAAATTAAGTAGACAGCAAGTCATAAATGAGAATCTCAGCAGCAACTTAAATATTGGAGTCATCACAGACAATCCTGATCCTGACCTCAAATGACATCCCTCAATACACTAGTAGCAGAGATCTGGATAATATTTATAACTGTGGACATCTTTACTTGATAATTAAATTTTATGGTCATGGAAGTCAAATGAAGTTGCAAATTAAGAAGCGTCATTATGATTTCAGAGGATCTGTCCTGAGCCCAGCATGTAACTGTCATTACAAAGAATGCACAGCAATGCCTCTTTCTTAGAAGTCCTCCCCACCACTGAGCACATCTACAAGGAGTGCTGTCACAGAACAGCAGCACCCATCATCAAGGAACCCCCACCATCCAGGTCATGCTCTCTTTCTGCTACTGCCATCAGGAAAGAGGTACAGAGACCTCAGATCACACACCACCAAGTTCAGGAACAGTTACAGTATTTCCCCTCAACCATCAGGCTCTTGAACCAGGGGGATAACTTCACTCACAGCAACTCTCAACTGGTTGCACAACCCATGGACTCACTTTCAACGACTCTACAACGCCCTAGTTTCTCACAATTTATTGTTTATTTAATTATTTTGTTTTTATTTCCCACATTTTATATTTGCACTGTTTGTTGTCTTTTGCACATCGGCTGCACATCTATCTTTGTTGTGTGAGGTTTTTATTGATTCTATTGTGCTTTTCTTTGTATTTAGCGTGAACGCCCACATGAAAATTAACTTTGGAGTAGTAGATGGTGACACATGTACTTTGATAATATATTTACTTTGAACTTTGAAGCACCTTGACAACTGTTATATTATCAAATCAAGACAAAACAAACCACATTAACTTAATAGATGATACTGTAATGAATACACTTGATTCAATGAATAAACTTGAATCATATTCCTTTATAGATATACAATAAATTTAACAAAGTAGTACTTTAACTCTAAACAAGTAATTGCAACATTATAAATTACAAAACCAAAATGGTACTTGCAAAAGAGTATGTAAAACACAAATTAACTGCAATGTTACAGTAGAAATTTATGGATTTAATAGTCAAATGCAATTTTAAAAATTGATTGGATTGGTGTTTTAAACAAAAATCCAGTTTGCATTTCTGTGCTTTTTTTCCTGTTATCAAAACAACATTGAGCATTCTGCAACTTATCACACTAACCTGCATCAACCTGACTTACTTTTTTTTTAGGTTCATTGGGATTGTTTTGGGGACAGCGCAGTGAGTTAGAGATCAGGTAAGTGTTTAGAGACAGGGATGAGGGAGAGGGGTAGAAAATGAAAAGTCAGGGGAAAGAGCTGTTATTAAGAGTCCAGGTCAGAGCACTCTCAAAGGTCAGTGACCCCAGAGGTTAGGTTGGTAGGCGCTGAGAGACCAGCAATCCCTAGGTCAGCAAGTCTCGAGTTGGAGGTCCATATGGGTGAAAGTCAAATGGGCTTGTGACTCCCCCCACCAGATTGGAGATCCAAAGGTCAAACCTGTAAGTCATGGTTTTGATACACACATGTCGAAGGCCAAAGGTCCATGAATCCGGAGATAAAAGTCCAAATATCAAAGCCCATAAGTCAGCTTGTCCAGAGGTCGAAAGCTCAATTTCTGTGAGTCTGGGCCAGGGACTGGAGCCTGGAATCTCAATGTCTGCAAGTCTGAGAGTCTAGGAGCAAGAATGGAGGCCCAGAGTCAACCTGCCCTGAGTTTGGATGCCTGCATGTATGTGCATGTGTGCATGCATGTTGGGAGTTTGGTAAAGGGGCTTGTTTTGCTGTTTTTTTTTCCTGTTTGTTGCTGCTACTGCTCCTGTTCGTGTTATTCTGCTGAACATGGTGGCCATGCTATGTTAGCACCAAAATGTGTTGCAACACTTGTAGGCTGCCCCCAGCAGATCCTTGGTTGCGCTGTTGTTTACACAAATAATGCATTTCACTGCATATTTCAATATACATGTGATAAATCAATCTGAATCTGAACAGTGCCTCGCAGCTGCCAAGGCCTCCCAAAATCTCTCCAGCTTGCTAAAAGAGAGATAGCTTGAAATCTATCTTACTGACTACAGTTGTCAACATCTGTCCACTATTTCTTTGTGATTTTACATCATGGCTTAGTTTGAAAAGTTCTGTGAAACAGCTAGGGACATTTTTAAATAAATTATAGGTACAATCAAATGGAAGTTAATAGTGTTCTCAATTCCCAGCATTATAATCAGCATTCAACTTAGCAGCTGTCTAACCTCGCTCCTTTAGAGAAATTTCTAGTCACAAACAAAAGCACTTCGAGAAAATTAAGTTCTCCACAAAAGCTGCTGTGAAGGAGTACAGGTGATCCTGTACCTCTAGATAAATACCAACATAGACAACAATCGCTCAAGGATGCTCAAGTGTTCTAGAATTGCAGGACTTTAGTGGCTTTCTGCACATTTGAGCTTTAGTCCATTGATTTGTTATCTCATTGCAAACCAAATGTTATTGCTAGTTTTTCAATAATTAAAAATATAAATGTGATTTCAATGGTATTACTAGAAACTTGATCCCTCGTCAGGAAACATGTCATACTTCATAACAAAGAGCAACAGCTGCCTTAAAACCTTTTTGATCAGGGGTCCCCAACCTTCTGTGCACCGCGGACCGGTGGTGTTCAAGTAGGGTTAAACTCACCTCAACATGTCTTTTACAGTTAGAGTTGTCAACTTTCTCACTCCCAAATAAGGGATAAAAGTAGCAGTCAAATCCCGCGACACTTTACCCCAGGAAAGACTACCCTGACCATGAAGCCTTGTGCGGGCATCTGTGTGCGTATGTGCATACGTGCCGAATTTTTTCTCCACAAATCGGTTTTGCCTTCATCTTCCCGACTACTGTACACTGTACCTACATTATTTCTACTTTATATAGGCTGTGTATTTATCATATCATTCCTGCTTTTACTATATGTTAGTGTTATTTTTGGTTTTATGTGTTATTTGGTATGATTTGGTAGGTTATTTTCTGGGTCTGGGAACGCTCAAAAATTTTTCCCATATAAATTAATGGTAATTGCTTCTTCGCTTCACGCCATTTCGGCACGAAAGGTTTCATAGGAACGTTCTACCTTAGTGGGGGAAATATGGGACAAAGGCGGTCCTGTATGGGACAAACCAATTTAGCCCAATATACGGGATGTCCTGGCAAATACGGGACAGTTGGCAACCGTATGTTCAAGTTCAACAGTGCATAACAGGGAATGAGGAAAGGTGCAGCTGACTCGTATTGCTTCCTCACGGCCCGGTAGCACATGCTTTGCAGCCCAGTACCAGTCCGCGGCCTGGTGGTTGGGGACCGCTGTTTTTGATAATATCAAAAACCTCAGTCATTTGGCAAATATTATAATATTTAATGACACTGGCAAGTTCTTTCAATGGAATAAAAGAAACGACTTTCCTTCCCTTGTTAAATTACAATCTCATTACCATGACAGAAACCCACAGATACAAGAGGAAAAGGCCATTCTTTATACTCAAGCCTAGATAACAAATATTAACACTACACAATGATAGGTAGCACAGTCAGCCCAATTTCATCTGCACCATTCTTTACATTAGCTCATTAGCAGACACAAGAGCTAGAACTGAAATAATTGCAGTCTTCTCAGTCCCAAGTTGGGGCTCAGAGTTGGATTTTAGCACACCAAGTTATGCTACAGCTGACTCAGCAGCTCAATGAGGCTATGAATTAAACGAGGGACCTTTGGCCTGTTATATGATGGTTTTACCACATATGCCATTCGGTGAATTCTGATGCAGTAATTTAATCACAGCGCAGATTACACTTACAAATAATTACTGAATCTATCCCTTAAATACCTGCCCTGTAATCCACTCTGAGATATTGATTATCCTGTGACAAATATTTCCCGGCAATGTATTAAAACTGTTTTTATATTACAAAACTGTAAAGAACCTGAAAGCCTACAGTATCATATGATAAATGTTTATCTTTTCCTCTGAATTACTACACCTCTACCATGCTCAGCATTCTACTCTATCAGGTTAAATGAAAAAAAAACTTTTCAGCAGACTATATATTATAAAGAACAATAAGTAGTTCTCAGCAAATTTAAAGCTCTTGTAGTTCATTATGTCACCAGAAGTCAAACTAGCCATCTGTTACTGTATTCCCCTTACCCAAAAGATTTCAACATCTTTGAATTAATCAGAATCAGATTTAATATCACCGGTATACGTCATGAAATCTGTTGCTTTGCGTCTGCAGTACATTGCAATACAATAATAAAAACTATAAATTACAAAAAGTATATATAAAAATAAATTGAATAAGTACTGCAAAAAGAGAGGGGGAAAAAGATACTACGGAAGCGTTCATGGCTTCATTGTCCAGTCAGAAATCTGATGGAGAGAGGAAGAAGCTGTTCCTGAAACTTTGTGTGTGTGTGTGTGTGTGTGTGTGTGTGTGTGTGTATGTGTGTGTGTTCCGACTCTTGTTGCTATTGGAGGAGGTATGAGAAAGGGCATGTCCTGGATGATGGATGTGGCCTTTTTAAGGCATTGCCTTTTGAAGGTGTCCTGGGTGATGGAGAGACAAGTGCCTATAATAGAATTGGCTAAGTTTACAACTTTCTGGAGGTTTACTGATCCTGTGCAGTAACCCTCCAGACCAGATGGTGATGCAACCAGTTAGTGTTCTCCATAGTACATCCGTAGAAATCTGTAATTGTTTTTGAAGATATACTAATTTCCCTCAAACTCCTCATGAAATATACTCACTGTTGTGCCTTCTTTGTATCAATATGTTGGACCCAGGATAGATCCTCAGATATTGGCACCCAGGAACTTAAAAATTCTCATTCTTTCCACTTCTGATCCCTCAATGAGGATTGGTGTGTGTTCCCTCTACTTACCTTTCCTGAAGTCCACAATCAATCTCCTGGTCTTAATGACATTGAGTGCAAGGTTGTTGCTGCGACACCACTCAACCAGCTGATCTATCTCGTTTCAGTATGCCTCCTGATCACCATCTGAAATTCTGACAACAGTCGTGTTGTCAGCAAATTTATACAGTAGATGGCATTTGAGCTGTGCCTAGCCACACAGTCTAGGGTGTAGAGAGATTAGAGCAGTTGGCTAAGCAAGCATCCCTGAGGTACGCCAGCGCTGATTGTCAACAAAGAGGAGACAATATTTCCAATCCGCACAGACTGTCTCCCGGTGAGGAAGTTTTGGGCCAAGACTTTGACATCAACTGACTACTCTTTTCCATAAATGCTGCTTGACCTACTGAGTTCCTCCAGCATTGTGTGTGTGTGGCCTGACTTAAGTATTACTATTGACCAGGTGATCCAAGGCCAAGTGGAGAGCCAGTGAGATTGCATCTGCTGTAGAGCTATTGTGGTGAAAGGCAAATTGCAAGAAGTCCAAGTCCTTGCTTAGGCAGGAGTTGATTCTAGCCATGACCAACCTCTCAGAGCACTTTATCACAGTAGGGCACAACAGTGTAGTGGTTAGCACAGCACTTTACAGGACAGATGACCTGGGTTCAATTCCCACCGCTGCCTGTAAAGAGCTTATACATTCTCCCCATGACTGCATGAGTTTCCTGGGTGCTCCAGTTTCCTCCCACAATCCTAAGACCTACCAGTTGGTAGGTTAAATGTTCATTGTAAATTGTCCCATGGTTAGGCTAGGATTAAATGGGGAGATTGCTGGATGGCGTGGCTCAAAGGACCTATTCCATGCTATCTCAATCAATCAAGCAATAAATAAATAAATAAAATGCCACTGGGTGGTAGTCCTTGAGGCAGCCCATCCTGCTCTTCTTGGACTCTGGTATGATTGCCACCCTTTTGAAACTCCAACTACAGCACTGAGAGATTGAAAATGTCCTTGAACACTTCCACTAGTTTGTTGGCACAGGTTTTCAAAGCCTGATCAGGTTCACTATCAGGGCTTGATGCCTTGCAAGAGTTCACCCTCTTGAAAGATGTTCTCATGTCAACCTCTGCAACAGAGATCAGAGGGTCACCAGATGCTGCAGGAATTCACACAGATGTAGTTTTATTCTCCCTTTCAAAGCAGGCAGAGAAAGTGTTGAGCTCATCCGGGAGTGAAGCATCAAATCCATTCATGCTTCGGAGGAAGTAAGGACCTGCAAACCCTGCCAGAGCTGTCACGCATCTGATTCCATCTTTAACCTGAATCAGAGTTGTTATTTTGCTCTTAAGATAGCCTTCTAAAGGTCATACATGATTTCTTGTATTGCTCTAGATCACCTGTCTTGAATGCCACACATGTAGCCCTCAGCATACAACAAATCTCCTGGTTCATCCACGGATTTTCATTTGAGTATTTCTGGTATGATCTCAATGTCACACATTCATCCACATAGGTCTTGATGAAGTCTGTGACAAATGTGGGACGTTCATTCATACTCAAAAAATGAATCGATGAACATTGTCCAGTCCATCGACTCAAAGCAGTCCTGTAAGAGCTCTTCAATCTCCCTTGACCATATCTTAAGTCTCCACCACTGGTGCTTTGGTATTAATTATTTTAGTTTCAGCTATTTAAAATTACGCCTTTTTAAATTTTATAATTGTTTTTTTTAATATTAGCATGTTGTTTAATAACCAACTTTCTCAGAAGGCAGCAAAATAAATTATTTCCTGAAAATTTTACTTGGAACAATAACGTGAGCTCTGAGATGCTCAGAAATCTTCATACTTTTAGTTTCACATTTTCCCTCAAAAAACTTGAACAGTCTTCTACTCATGATGGTAAAACATTATCCATTTGAGGGTCCCAATATCAGATTTACACAGTTCTAATAAACGGCATCATAGGTCAGCATGGGGTAAAACATTTTCTGCAATGGCCTATTATGTATTCTCAGAGCAAGGACAGACCAGACTACATTAAGTTCTCTTCACTTTGTACCTCTGTTAAAACTGAACTTTTAATTTTCTACACCAGACATCTTTAGTTTATATTCTGTGCAATGAATTCTTATATACTGCAAAATATCAGCAATCCTACACTACACAACTCAGTGTTAGAATTGATAAAGCTTGTGTACACAGGTGCTTTACATTGACAAGACTGATCATACTTTCATACCTTTTGCATGAGATGGATTTAAAAGGGAAGAGCAAACAAATAATTCATTATCTACCGGTTATCATACAAATTTCTCGAAATCAATAAACACTGCTGAATGGTTTTATGAAAAAAAATTAAACTAACTTGAAGTATAGCAACAGCACTAGTTGACAGGTAAGCATTGGGGGATTTACACATTTTTCTTTGAACAAACCAACAAAAATTTTGAAATATTAGCTACCGTAGTTTTAAAGTCAAAAATTGTGAACACCAGTTTAATCCCCAACACAAGCATTGAATTAGCTCCGATCCGTCCTTATTGCTTATTTAATGTGGAACACTCCTAGTCTTCGTGCCATCAGTTAATACTACTAACTTTTCATTGTCTAACTTATCACAATCTTTTATTTTGGAATGTTGTGGAAGATGTGGCAAGTCAACGGTTAACATAGTATCCAGGCAGGAATAGATTACAAATGGTATGCAGTCAGCACAGGCAAAAAAGATCTCCTAAGAAAGGTCTTTCAAGAGCATAGCTTCCCTTTGTACAGCAGGGAACTGGAGCCATTTGGCATACAAAGAAGAGACAAGAATGTAATGGAAGGATTCAAGGAATATACACCAACAATTATTTAACTAACTTCAAAGTACCCTCAGATGTTAGGTTGTAGTTTCTACTGACTTTTTTTTACACACCTGCATTGTGAATGGAGATTGATCTTGTAAATAAGGACTTTGAACACACACAAGGTTATCAACTGGTCAATATCCTGAACTGCTAGTGAACTCTGTATAACAATGGCACTTCTCTATTCAGACTTTTGAACAGTGTGGTGACAGGGGCCATGCTGTTCCCCTTGTACACAAGTAAAATAAAGAATGATTGAGGAACGAGTGAGAGCTTTCAGAGTCAGGGTCAGTTAATCTGCCATGATAATGCATTCTCCCCTCAACCATCGTTGTCGCAAGGAGAACAAACCCAGTTTCTTTTGTTGCTAAAATATCGCAAAACTTAAAACAATTCTGATAAATATCCTATCCTCTGACTTCGGTAGTAAGTTTACTGCATGCCAATGAATGGCAGATACAACATAGCATCGATTAGATTAGATTCAACTTTATTGTCATTGTGCCGAGTACAGATGCACAGCCAATGAAATGCAGTTAGCATCTAACCAGAAATAACTGCGAATAAAAAGTAAGTGCTATAGCACACAAATATAAAAGTACTGAGACAGTACAAAACGGGTGCAATATTGCTTAGCGCTGTGATGTGAGGTTCAGCAGTCACAGCCTCAGGGAAGAAGCTCTCCCTGTGCCTGCTGGTGCGGGAGTGGAGGCTCCTGTAGTGCATACCAGATGGGAGGAGAGTAAAAAGTCCATGGTTAAGGTGAGACGCATCCTTGATAATGCTTTTCACCCTGCCCAGGCAGCGCTTATGGTAGATGTTCTCAATGGTGGGCAATTGGGTGCCGATAATCCGCTGGGCAGTTTTCACCACATGCTGGAGTGCTTTGCGATCCGATACGGGACAATTGCCATACCACACTGAGATGCAATACTAATATCTAACAATCGAACCAAGTCAATTTACCCAGTGAACAAAACTAATTAAAAGAGAACAGGAAGTGTAGAAACTACATCAACTTCTTGCAAATAAAACAAATATTTCCCCAGAAAGTTACAATGTGTAGTGGATAGTTATACCCATGTTATCTGCATCAAGTCATTCTCAGCCACCACAATATGGTTATGATCCATAACTAACAAGAATCAACCAAATGTCCACTTTTGGCTGGCTATAGAACTATCATAATATACTCTATTTAGGAAATCTTAAAAAATGTCTCATCTACTAGATTGTCTATATCTAAGCTAGTGGTCGCCAACCTGTCGATCGTGGTCAACTGGTCAATCTTTGAGACTTTCCTAGTAGATCCCGAAAAAAATCAAAAATAAATACTGTTGTAATGTGAGCATTATAAAAATAAGTAATACTAATTAGGATAATAGTAATATAGCAATACTTTTACTACTGAAAGCTGTTTGTAAAGAGAGATTGTTTCCGGATTGCGGGGTTTTAGTTCCGTTCCTTCTGCCCAGTGCGCATGTGTGTAGCTCCCCTGCCAAGCACTGCGTTTTCAGCATAGCTTGTGCTGTATCAAAGTGACCAATTAGATTAGATAAGAGTACAGACTGTCGCAAACATCAATATACAGCACTCACTCGTGATATCCTGATAGCATCACAGAGGCTCCACGAAAGGCGGCAAAAACTTACAAATTCCATCCAGAATGGGAAGAGGAATTTCTATTTACCTTGGTGAAAGACAAGTGTGTATGTATGTTGTGCCACCAAACACAAGCACTGACTGAAAGACAGAATCTGAAGCGGCACTACAACACCAACCACCAGAAATTCAAACAACACCTACCCCCCAAAGAGTGCAATTCGTGCCAGGAAAGTTGAGGAGCTGAAATCTGGGTTGAAGGCCCAGCAATCGTTTTTCACAAAACATGCTGCTCAAAATAAGGCTGTTATTGAAGCATCATTTCATGTAAGTCACCTTTTGGCTAAACACAAGAAGCTTTTTACAGATGGCGATTCATTCAAGGAAGGAATGGCCATTACCACAGAGACTGTTTTTAATGACTTTAAAAACAAAAACGACATTACAACCACAATTAATATACCGCTTGGCCCTGCAACAGTGACAAGGAGGGTAGAGTCACTGTCAGAGTTCGTGGATCAACTTGTCACTCTGTGAATATTTTTCATTACAGTTCGATGAATCCCCAGATGTAATGCACACAGCTCAGCTTGTTGTATTTGTAAGAATGGCTTTCCAGGATTTTACAACAAAGGAGGACTTCCTCACTGTTTTACAATTAAAGAAGAGAACAAGAGGTGAGGATATTTACAATGGAGTTTAAAAAATATGTCCGTGAAAATGACATCCCCATTCATAAACTAGTGGCAATTACAACTGATGGGGCCCCAGCAATGCACGGTGTACACGTTGGTTTTATAGCACTAGAAGTCAGTGCCTACTTTGGGTCAACTTATCTATATGAAAGTGCATTTTCACAGATGAAAATTATTAAATCTAAGTACAGGAGCTGTCTTACTGACAGACACCTCACAGACTGTCTCAGACTGGCTGTCTGTGGTGATGAGCCAAATTTCAGGGAACTAGCAGAAATTATTCAGCCCCAGTCATCACACAGAGTGCAACAGTCAATTTTTATTCATTTATTTTTCGTGTTGAAATAAAATTAAATAATGAAACTTAGAATTAAAGGTGTGAAGTATTGTAATATTCTTAAAGACCGACCGCTATGGCCTGTTTGATATGCTAGTTACAATGTTTTCTTGTTTGAGTTAATTTGAAAGTTTGACAAACGTATTTTGTGTAATTCACATACAATTAGCCCAAATAAAAGGCCTCAAATTGAGCTGTTTTTTCTCGAAATTATTTAGTGGGTAGATCTTGTCTTTCACTAAAGTTGAGGTACGGGATGTTGGACTTAAAAAGGTTGGTGACCACTAATCTAAGCTTTGAAGTACTACCTCAAAAGAATTCTGTATAGACCTGACCTGCTGAACTCCTCCAACATTTTGTTCTGTGCTTCTTTGTAAAGGTTGGTTCACCTTTTCTTTTCAAAACTCTGCTGGCTGCCCTTCAACTTATATTTTCAGTTTCAAGATAGTGAACTCCAGTAATTGGGTCACATCGGGATCAGAAAATTTTGGCCCAGTTAAGTACCTGCCCCAATTAGCCAAAGTATCATGGAAATAGTTAAAAAGGTATAAAAAAGCCAAATTACCATTTAACTGGCTAACAAATTACGTCTTTAAATGAAAAACTGAACAAATTAGAATACTGTCAATATTACCACGTAGGTACTAATGACATCGGTAAGAAGAATGACAAGGTTCTGCAAAGTGAGATCAGGGAGTTAGGTGCTAAGTCAAAGGGCAGGACATCCAGGGTTGAGATCTCAGGATTGCTACCTGTGCCACATGCTAGTGAGACCAGAAGTGGGAAGATTATACAGTTTAACACTGGCTAAGGAGCTGGTGCAGCAGGGAGGGCATACGATTTTTGGATCAATGGGCTCTCTTTCAGGAAAAGTGGGACCTGTACAGAGGAGACTGTTTGCACCTGGGGGTCTAAAATCCAAGTGGGAAGGTTTGCTAGTGCTGCATGGGGGGGGGGGGAGAGGAGGGGGTGAAACGAGAGTTACAGGGGGATGGGAACCAAAGTGCCAGAACAGATAGTGGAGAGGTTGTGGAGAGGGATGCAAAAAGCATCGAGAGAAAAGCAGATGAGCTCAAGGCATGGATCAACACTAGAATTATGATATTATAGTCATTTATGGGACTTGGTTGCAGGAGGGTCAGGACTGGCAGCTCAATATTGCAGTTCCATTGTTTTAGACGCAACAGAGCAGGAGAGGTTAAAGGAGAAGGAGTGGCATTACTACTCAAGGAAAAGTCACAGCAGCGTTCAGTCAGGACAGACTGAAGAACCAATCCAGTGAGGCATTATGGGTGGAATTGAGTAATAAAAAAGGTATGATCACATTAATGGGGCTATATTACAGACCACCCAACAGTCAGAGGGATTTAGAGGAACAAATTTGTAGAGCGATCACAGGCTGTTGCAAGAAACATATGGTCCTAATAATAAGTGATTTTAATTTTTGCAGATATTGACTGGGACTCCCATACTGTAAAAGGACTAGATGGGTTAGAGTTTGTCAGATTTGTTCAGGAATGTTTTCTTAGTAGATAGAAGTCTCGCTGAGAGAATGTGCAATACTTAATCTGCTATTAGGAAATGAGACAGAGCAGGTGACAGAAGTTTGTATAGGTGAACACTATGCATCTAGTGATCACAATGCCATTAGTTTCAAAGTAGATATGCAAAAAAGATATATTTGGTCGCAGGTTGAGATTCTAAATTGGAGAAAAGTCAATTTTGATGGCATCAGAAAAGATCCGGCAAGTGTGGATTGGAACAGGCTGTTTTCTAGCAAAAGTGTTCTTGGTAAGTGGGAGGCCTTCAAATGTGAAATTTTGAGAGTACAAAATACCTGTCAAAGTACAAGGTAAAGAAAACAGGTGTACAGAACCTTAGTTTTCAAGAGATATTGAGGCCCTGGTTAAGAAATAAAAGGAGGTAAATTGCAGGTATAGGCAGATAGGAACACACAAGGTGGCTTATGGAGAATAAGAAATACAAAAGAACACTTAAGAAATAAATTAGGAGGGCTAAAAGAAGGCATGAGGTTGCCTTAGCAGACAAGGTGAAGGGGAATCCTAAGGGATTCTACAGGTATGTTAAGAGCAAAAGAATTGCAAGGGACAAAATTGGTCCTCTGGAAGATCAGCATGGTAATCCATGCGTGGAGTCAAAAGAGATGGGGGGGGGGGGGGAATCTCAAATGCATTTTTTGCATCTGCATTTACTCAGGAGAAGGACAAGGTATTTAGAAGTAAGGCAAAACAGCAGCATTTTTCATGGACTCCATACTCTATACAGATTCCAGAGGAGTTGTTGTTTGCTGTCTTGAGCAAGCTAGGGTGGAAAAATTCCCAGGGCCTGACAAGGTGTTCTCCTGAACCCTTTGGGAGGTAAGTGCAGAAATTGCAGGGGTCCTAGCCCAAATATTTAAATTATCCTTTATGACAGGTGGTGTACCAGATGATTGGAGGATAGCCAATGCTGTTCTGCTGTTTAAGAAAGGCTCAAAACATAAGCCAGGAAATTATAGGCTGGTGAGTCTGACATCAGTTGTGGGAAAGTTATTGGAAAGTAGTCGAAGGACCGCCTTTACTTCCTGAGAAAACTAAAGAAATCTGGCCTGTCCCCTAAAACCCTCACTAATTTTTATAGATGCACCATAGAAAGCATTCTTCTAGGGTGCATCACAACCTGGTATGGAAGTTGTCCTGTCCAAGACCGGAAGAAGCTGCAGAAGATCATGAACACAGCGCAGCACATCACACAAACCAATCTTCCGTCCTTGGACTCACTTTGCACCGCACGCTGTCGGAGCAGGGCTGCCAGGATAATCAAGGACACGATCCACCCAGCCAACACACTTTTCATCCCTCTTCCCTCCGGGAGAAGGTTCAGGAGCTTGAAGACTCGTACGGCCAGATTTAGGAACAGCTTCTTTCCAACTGTGATAAGACTGCTGAATGGATCCTGACCTGGATCTGGGCTGTACCCTCCAAATATCCCAACCTGCCTCTTGGTTTTTTCGCACTACCTTACTTTCCATTTTTCTATTTTCTATTTATGATTTATAATTTAAATTTTTAATATGTACTAATTTTTACTATTTTTAATATCTTTAATATTTGTAATCCAGGGAGCGGGAAGCACAGAATCAAATATCGCTGTGATGATTGTGCATTCTAGTATCAATTGTTTGGCGACAATAAAGTATAAAGTATAAGTGAATATACAAGTACTTGGATAGACACTGACAGATTAGGAATAGTCAGCACGGTTTCATTAATGGTAGGTTATGTCCAACCAATCTAACCAATTGAGGAAGTTACCAGAAAAGTTGATGAAGGCAAGGCAGTGGATGTTGTCTACATGGATTTTAGCAAGGCATCAGACATGGTCCCGTATGGGAGATTGGTCAAGAAAGTTCATTCCTCGGCATTCAAGATGAGGTAGTAAATTGTATTAGAAATTGGCTTTGTGGGAGAAACCAGAGATTAGCAGTAGATGGCTGCCTCTCTGACTGGATGCCTGTTGACGAGTGGAGAACCGCAAAAATCGGTGCTGGGTCCACTATTCTTTGTCATCTACATCAATGATCTGGATGATAATGTGGTTAACTGGATCAGCAAATCTGCAGATGACACCAAGATTGGGGGTGTAGTGGAGAGTAAGAAAACCCATCAATGTTTGCAGCGGGATCTGGACCAGCTGGAAAAAATGGCAGATAGAATTTAATACAGACAAGTGTGAGATGTTGCACATTAGTAGGAACAACCAGTGTAGGTCTTACACAGTAGGGCACTGAGGAGTGTGGTAGAACAAAAGGATCTGGGAACACAGGGCCATGATTCATTGGAAGTGGTGGCACAGATTGATAGGATCGTAAAGAAAGCTTTTGTAACATTGGCCTTCATAAATCAAGGTATTGAGTACAGGAGATGGTATTTATGTTGAAGTTGTACAGGATGTTGATGAGGCCTAATTTGGAGTACTGAGTGCAGTTTTGATCGGCTACCTACAGGAAAGATGTAAATAAGGTTGAAAGTGTACAGAGAAAATTTACAAGGGAAGTTGCCGGGTCTGGAGGACCTGAGTTATATGGAAAGACTGAATAGATTAGGACTTTATTCCTTGGAATGTAGAAGATTGAGAGGAGATTTGATAGAGGTATACAAAATTATGAGAGTATAAATAGGGTAAATGCAAGCATGCTTTATTCACTGAGGTTGAGTGGGACTACAACTACAGGTCATGGGCTTAGGATAAAAAGGTTTAAGGGGAACATGAGGAAAACTTCACTCAAAGGGTTGTGAGAACATGGAATGAGCTGCTAGCACAATTGGTGCATGCAAGCTCAATTTCAACATTTAAGAGAAGTTTGGATAGATGCATGGATTGTAAGGATGCGGAGAGCTATGGTCCTGATACAAGTTAATAGGAATAGACAGTTTAAATAGCTCAGCATGGACTAGATGGGCCAAAGGGCCTGTTGGTGAGTTGTACATTCCTACAACTCTACTGCAGTACCATGAAATTGTGTATTAATTTGTAATAGTTGTTGACAGAAGAATTAATCCCGTGCATGAGGGGAGGAGAAGATGGCGGCACAACGCAGCACGGGCAGCCGCTCCCAATTGATATCATATTTATTAAATAGGGGCCATGCACAATCCTGATTTGACGGAGACGAACATGAGAAGCATGGAGGAACATCTGGAGAAACTTCTGAAATGCCTGCTTTGCTGCCGCTGCTACTGTGCGATCGAGAATCTCCAGAGGGGAAGGCCCCAAATCCTCTGCTTTGCCTATTGCCTGTTGCTGGGGCCGGAGTCAAAGCGCTTGGCAGAGATGGTGCTCGGTGTCGGAGGGCTGGTCAGAGGCTCGAAGTTTTCGGACGGACTCAAGAGTTGGACTGTGGTCGGGTGCTTCCAGGATGCTGCATCGGCAAGTTCGCGGCGCTGGAAGCTCATAGCAGGGAGAGTTTCTCCTTTCAACCGTCTGCGTAAGATGATGGGACTTTCGAGAGACTTTGAGACTTTTTTTTTTACCATGCCCATGGTCTGTTCTTCATCAAATTACGGTATTGCTTTGCACTGTTGTAACTATATGTTATAATTATGTGGTTTTTGTCTTTTTTTTTAGTCTTGATTTGTCTTGTGTTTCTGTGATATCATTCTGGAGGAACAAATTGTATCATTTCTTAATGCATGCATTACTAAAGGACAATAAAAGAGGACTGCATGGCTTCATAATCTAATGTTCTTTGGTTGACCGTAAAAATCAGCACACAATTTAGATAATGTACTGCCCTCATATAATCCTTTCAAAAAATACATCCTCAAAATCTTCATTTCCAGTGTAACCTTCAAATTCTTCATTGTTCCTGTTGTGTATTTAATATATCTGTAATATTAAACAGTGGTCTGCCTTATCAAGAATGATGACGAGATGGAGTATAGGGAGGAAGAGGAGCGGCTGGTGGATTGGTGTGAGAACAACCTGAACCTGAATATGGATATGGATAAGACAAAGGAATTGATTGTAGATTTCAGAAAGGGTCAGACAAACCATCTCCCTTTCCAAATATGTGGCTCCTCTGCACAGAGAGTTAAGTGCACCAAGTTTCTGGGAGTTCACATCACAGATGACCTCACCTGGTCCCTTAATATCACCTCCTTAAACAAAAAGGAACAGCAGCACCTCCACGTCCTAAGAAGGTTGAGGCAAGCAAGGCTCCAACACCATCCCCCACCTTAACTGGGTTTTACAGAAGCACCATTAAGCGCACCCTGACAAGTTGCATTTCAAGCTGTTATGGAAGCAGTCGAGCATCAGACCAGAACTCCCACAAAGGACTGTGAGAACAGCTGAACAGAACATAGGGATCTCCCTACCATCCATCAGGGACATTTATCAGGAGCACAGCATACGCAAGGCCCTTAGTATTATTAAGGATCACACCCATCCATCCATCCAGCATCCTCTGACTTTCTACCATCAGGCAGGAGACTACAATGTATAAAAACAAGAACTGTCATGAAGGGAAACCGTTTCTTCCCTCAAGCTATTCAGCTTCTGACCTCCCAGCCGCATCGTATTCAAAGAGTCAACAGTTAATCGGTTCTGTACCTTACAATATTTAATATTAACACACTTTAGCTTGTTATTTATGTGCAATTTATCTGTAGATTTTATCCTTGCCTCCATAAGTTATTGTGTGTTATGTGTCCTACTGTGCTTTACACCCTGGTTCAAAGAAGTGTTGTCTTGTTTCCATATACACATTATATATACTATATACACGTATGTAGTTTGCTGGTTCTTAATAATGGACACTGCCTTTCTGAGACACTGCTCCTTGAAGATGTCCTGAGTACTTTGTAGACTGGTACCCAAGATGGAGCCAACCACATTTACAAGCTCTGCAGCTTCTTTTGGTCCTGCGTATTCCATCCCACCCGCCGCCCCCCCCCAATACCAGACAGTGATGCAGCCTTTCAGAATGCTCTTCACGGTACATCTATAGAAGTTTTTAAGTCTATCTGTTGACATACCAAATCTCTTCAAACTCCTAATGAAGTATAGTCGCTGTCTTGCCTTCTTTATAATTGCATCAATATGTTGGGACCAGGTTAGATCCTCAGGGCACCTATGGCATGCCCTTTTCTCACTGTTACCATCAGGTAAGAGGTACAGAAGCCTGAAGACACACACTCAGCAATTCAGAAACAGCTTCTTCCCCCTCTGCCATCCAATTCCTAAATGGACATTGAACCCTTGGACTCCACCTCACTTTAAAATATAGTACTTCTGTTTGATTCTGATTCTGATCCTGTCAAACTTCACTTGACTTAACATTTGAGTAATATTGTAAATATATTGTTTAATTAAGAATTCTTTGCGGTTTAAATAATTCAGTATGGTTATCTTCACAAAGTGAATGAATAGCATACATCATTATGCCACTATGTGACATGCACACACCTCACTTAAAATTAAAAAACAAAGTTAGACACACATTATGGATTTTCTTTGTTTTCCTTTCAATTATTTTTAATGGTTTTTATGATTTGGAATTACTAAACATAACAATAGCGATGAAGAAGTTTTAACCGAACCAGAGACATCTACCTACCTGTTCAAGCACAGCAAAACATTCAAGTTTTTAAAAAGCTCAGTGAGAAATGGTTGGGTTAGAAAAAAAAGGCACAGCACATGCTTATTCAGGAATGGACAGAGAGTTTTTCTAAGGCAGAAAATGGAAGAATTCACTGGTTCATAAACACTGGATAATAATCACACAAAAAAACAGAAATGGCTGGCTATATCAGAAAGACAGACAAGTTTGATTGCACATGAATTAAATGGAATATGTATACTGAACTAATTGAGCAATACCCTAAAATGAGTTAAATGGAATATGTATACTGAACTAATTGAGCAATATCCTAAAACAAATGGAATAGCCAATGAGAAACAAGTACAGTTTGCTAAGTTTAAAGGCATATAGTTTGCTTAGAAATTGAACTGTTCCAACCAAACCAGCAGAAATTAGCTTTGCTGATATCACTAAAATAATGCAGGAACATTTGGTAGTGAAACCATGGTTGATTGCAGAATGACTTGGGTTTCATTAGTGGAATCAAAAGAAAGGGGAGGTGTTACGTAACCGGAAACAATGAATATCAATCGAGACAGGTTATATAAAAACAACCAAACATTTATTAAACACAGATAAACGATAAGGAAAAAAAACAAACGAAAACTTTAACCGGAAGTTAACCGTTATGCAGCCGTTCACCAAATCATCATTCGGCACTGGTTCTTAAAGCGTTAAATGCGAAAACAGTTCTTAAAGTGATGAAGTCAGATATAGTTCTTAAAATGGTAAATTTGAAAGTCCAACAGATTTATACTTTCAATTGGGAGAGACTTTCAATCTCTGGAGAAAGATTTCTTCATAGACGCGACTTTCCTGCTGGTTCTGTCCACAGGATTCACAATGCTGAAAATAAACAGTTTAAAACAACTGACCTTAAATTTTTTTAGAGAGAGAGAACAAACCTTTGCATGAACTCTTTGCTCTTTTTGGCAAGAGATATCCTCGATGCAGGTCGCTACTCTTCCAACAAAGACTCAATAAGGTCAATCTTTATTAAACTGCCAAACGATGCCAACTCCTCTCCATCCTTCGATTCTGTACTTCGATAAATTCTTCACTCTCCCTTCTACTGTTGGAATTGAGTAAATTGGCACATCTAGCCAAAAATTTCCAGTCCAATAATATTGTATTTTACAATAGAACGCAATACTCCGTTTTAAAAATGAAACTGCGTCACAAAAACAAACACGCAACAGAAACGGAGACACAGCACGTTCTACCTGGAAATCTACAAACTAACTGCCTCATCTGGGATCTTCCCATATATACCCATGGTGCACATGTCATCACGTGACCTCACATCGGCAGGAAAATCACATCAGGTGACCTCCAAAAGACCATTACATCATTCTCACAAAAAAAAACAGATCTCCTTGAGCATGTAACAGAGGCTATTTCAGCATACGTGTCTGAATTGAAGAGATTGTCTTGAGGTTTGTCAATTTGGTAATGGGCTTACTAGTGCACCGAGAGATTGGTTATTTGTGAAATTTTCCAAAAAAAAAAAATGGCTATGTGAAGAACAACTTACATGAAAAGAGCAGTTGACATAGCTGTCTCAATGGAAACAGCAGACAGAAACACAATTGTGTTGCAATCGGGAATGAAGGTGAGCATGAACAAAATTGCAGCATCTAAAGAGAAAGTTGTCTGGCTGAACAAATTGTGTTACCATTGTGGCAGGAGCTCACATACAGCAGGCCAATGCGGATTTGATGGTGAAACTTTCAGAATATGCCACAAAGTAGGACACGTACAAAGAGCATGTAAGGCAGACAAAAATGAATGGAATCCACAGAGTAGCGAAAAAGAAAATTTTAAAGTCAGGTTGCAGTTTCAGAAAGAGCATTAATCTACACGTTGTTGACAAGTGACGTAGGACTAGGTAGCCTGATATTTACAATGTGAAAACTAACAATAGACAAACAATATGGCTTACATCAGAAGTGAATAGCAAATTAATTAAAAGGGAATTGGATACTGGTTTGGCTGTTTCAGTCATTTCACAAATTCAGTTTGAATTGTACTTAAAAAATACTGAACTGAAACATGCAGATACAATTCCTGTGGGAATGACACTTGCAACAGTGAAATACAACAATCAACAAGCCATATTAGGCTTGTACGGGGTAAAAACAGAAGAGCCAGCATTGTGGGGATGAGAGGCTAAGACAGCTACAACTTGATTGGAGATCCATCCACTATTTGAATAGCACATCCGCTATAGTAGAGTCACTGAAAGCAAATTAAGGTGCTAGATGATCTATAACCATCTCCATGCTATACACCATGGACTATTGCCCAACAGAGGGCAAACAGTTATTGGAGCCAACTTCTGTGCCTCTGGTTAGAAAGCATATTTGGACCATTCTGCTCAGGGAAATTGTGAAAATGACAAAAGTAGTAGTCCAACTACAACAATTTTTGCAGCCAACATATCTGAGAAAGCTACTGACATGTTTATCAAAACTGGACGAGAAGTCAAGGAGCTTCAGGAAAGTTGTAAGCATTTGGCTTTTGTGAGTATAAAGAACCAGAATCTACTCTGCACACAGTAAGGTTTTTGTAGAAACTTCAAGTGGGAGACAAAAGCTACTTATAAAAGTAGATACAAGACCAAAGTCCATCTGGATGAATGGAAGGCCAAAAAGAAAGGAGACAATGAAGAAACAAAACCAGAGGATTTGTCAGATGATGTTGTGGATGAGGAAACCAAAAGGAGATATCAGATCGTAAAAGAGAGCAATAGAAGGATTAACAAGAGAATACTCCAGTGAACCAAATGCACCTTCAAGATCAAGATGCACATCTTAGAAAGAAGAGCGAACAGGAACAAGAGCATGAGGAGGAACGGGAGTGTGAGCGAGACAATGATAGGGATCGTGAGAGAACCAAGGATAAGAAAAGGCAGCAAGACCAAGAAAAGGATTAAGAAAGGGATAAACTAAGGGCGGTTCCAGTGACATCATCATTCAAAATGGCAGCTTAAATCAACAGCTCCTCCAGAAAAACTCAAATTTTGCCCTGTTAATCCATCAAATATTAGATCTTTCAAAAATATCTGAACTGATCAGGGGAGCAAGAATGGGGAAAAAGAATGGAGATTATTAAAAAAGCACCACTGCGGAGCCTATGGAAGAGAGAGGTGCAGCGCACGGCTCTCCTACACGTGCACATGGCGGCGAGGCTGACGATGGGCCTCGTGCAGGCGGAGCGGCAAATATGATAAAGATTCTGGAAGAGATAAGGGAAGTCCAAAAAGATATAAAACAGCAACTCAATGATATAAAGTCAGAGCTCGCCAACGTCAATCAGAAAATAGCAGTGGCAGAGACTCAAATTGAGGAGGTGGAAGATCGCGTGCAAAACATGGAACAGATACTAAGTAAGACGATAAAAATATTAAGCCAACAGGAAAGTAAATTGCTTGACCAGGAGGGAAGATCTCAACGGAAAAATATCAGGATTTATAATGTTTCCGAAAGAGCGGAGGGATTGTCGATGATGGACCTTGTAGACAAGCTGCTGCGGGAAGCACTGGAGATTCCCCCGACTATGGAGATTGAAATTGAGAGGACGCATCGTTCGCTCGTTTCATGGCCCTCTGGAGACAGAAAAAGTAAACCACGCTCAATAATACTTAAATTCCCTCGATTCAAGAGCAAGGCGGAGATTCTACGAAGGGCCTGGGGTAAGAAGAGGGTGTTTTGGAACGGGAAGTTAATATACTTCAATCATGATTACCCCCCGGTGGTCCTACAGAAATGGAAGGAATATTCCGAAGCAAAACGAATATTAAAGCAAGAAAAGATTAAATTCCAAACCCCGTACCCTGCTAAACTGAGGGTATTTTACCAAGAAGGGATACGACTATATCAGACGGTGGAGGAGGCGACTACAGACATGAAGAACAGAGGACTGCCCATTAGCGTGGTCAAACCAAGGGAAAGTCTGGCTCAGCAGTTATCCCGACCTGCTTGGGAAATAGTAAGAGAACCTAGAAAGCAGGGGACAGGAGCCGGACGAGAGAAAGATATTAGGAGGAGACTGTGAGTTCTACGAGGGCAGCCCTTGCCTCCTCCAGAAGAGCCATAAGGTTTGGCTAACTTTAAAAGTGCTGATAAACTAAACGGAAGCAAAAATAGACAGTGATATACCTATCTCGAGAAATACGTATTATAATGTGGATTTTATATTACTCAATTTTTAAAACTTCATTTATTCATTCCTTTTTCTCCACCTAAATGAAAATATATACATGGGAGGAATACACAGGGAAATCATTTCTGTGTAATGGACATAGTTTTTTTTTACTTACTCTTATGGGTACTGCAACGGGGGCCCTCAACCCACAGGTAGGAGGGGCTATCCCCCACGGCTAGACTTTTCTTCCAGCTCAACCCAGGGTCATCTAGAGACCCCAGCCTTGGGATCACACCTTAGTTACCTTTTTTTTAATTATTTGCATTTCTTGGCTCTTATTTGTTCAGGGAGTAGATCGATTAAGTTATATTCTGCAAATTTCAATGATATACTAACAGATAAATACACATGGCTAAAGACAAAGTAAAATTCATTTCTTTTCATGTCAATGGGCTGTTGAATCCAGTCAAGTGCAGTAAAATTCTATCAAAAATGAAAAAAGAACAAGCCCATGTGGTATATTTACAGGAAACTCACTTAAGTGATAATGAGCATAGAAAATTAAAGAGAATGGGCTTCACTAATTTATTTTTCTCCTCATGTAAATCAGGACATAGAAGAGGAGTTGCTATTCTCATCTCAAGCAAGCTAAATTTTGAACAAGTATTCGAAATGGGAGATAAGGAGGGCAGATATATTCTGGTAAGTGGGAATATAGATGGAAATCCAGTTACTTTATTGAATATATACGCACCAGGAAGTGATATCAGTTTCTTCTAGAAAATTACTAATATTATGGTAACGGAAACAGGTGGTCTCTTGATATGTGGGGGAGATTTAAATTTACAATTACAAGCAAAGTTAGACTCTTCCAATAGAAAAACTTATGAAACGAAGTCCTTACATAAGAAAGTTAACACTCTTTTTGAGGATGTTGGCCTAATTGATATATGGAGGGACCTCTCCCCTGACAGAAGGGATTACACTCATTATTCTGCCCCCCATTCCGTATGTACAAGAACAGGCTATTTCCTAACATTTAGAAAAGATAAAGACAAAATAATTACCTGTGGAATTGGGACAATAGATGTAAGTGACTATGCACTTGTATATTTATCTGTTGATTTTGACCTACAACCAAAGAATACCATTTGGACACTAAATTCAAGTCTACTCAATGATCACACATAAAAATTCCAGCATCTGCAGATTTCCTCGTGTCTACTCAATGATCCCTATTTTAAGGAACAAATTAAAAAAGAAATTGGTCTTTACTTAGAATTCAATGACAATGGAGAGGTTTCACCTCCCATTCTATGGGATACTCTGAAGGCTGTCTTAAGAGGGAAAATTATAGCGATATCTTCATATAAGAAAAAAATAAGGAATAAAACATTAGACGAATTACAAAATAAGCTGAAGGAACTAGAAAAAAAACACAAATTGAGTTTGGCACAGGATACACTAGAGGAAATTTTAAAAATTAGGAATGAAATTAATAGCTTGGCTGCACAAGAAATTAGAAAAAATTTAATGTTTCTGAAACAGAGACACTATGAAAATGGATCTAAATCTATGAAAATACTGGCGTGGAGACTGAAAAAAAAGATAGCAGAAAATACAATTCATAGAATTAGGGATCCAAGAACAAAAGTGATAAAAAAAAAATGCTAGGTGAAATTCAAGAAGCTTTTGAAATGTTTTACAAAACTCTATATTCCAAAGTTCCAGGAGGAAGCATAACCCAAATTGACACCTTCCTGAATTCTTTAGAGTTACCCACTTTAAGCAAAGAACAAACTAGAACAATGGCTGCTGACATAACTGAAGCTGAACTAAAAACTGCAATTAGTAGGCTTAAATTAAGCAAGTCACCAGGATCAGATGGATATACGGCAGAGTGGTATAGAGTTTAGAAGTGAGTTAATTCCTATTCTACTCCCCACACCGAACTGGGCCCTAAAAAAGACGCAAATGCCACCCAGCTGGAAGGCGATAATCTCAGCTATACGGAAAGAAGGCAAGTATAAAATGGAATGTGGATCATTCAGGCCAATATCTGTTCTTAATGTGGATTATAGAATATTTACCTCCATCATGGCCAAACGATTAGAAGAGTTTCTACCAACACTGATACATAATGATCAGACAGGTTTTATACAACAACGCCAAACACAAGACAATATACGAAGGACACTTCACATTTTGGATCATATTTAAAAAAATGAAATTGAAGCAATAGTGATAAGCGTGGACGCTGAAAAGGCATTTCATTCGGTTAATTGGAATTTTCTTTACAGAGTTTTACAAAGATCTGGTCTACATGACACAATTATTAAAACTATACAGGCACTATACGACAATCCTACTGCCAGGATTAAAATCTATGGATATTTATCTAATAGTTTTACCCTAGAAAGGGGCACAAAACAGGGTTGTGCATGGACATTACTACTCTTTGCATTGTATCTGGAACCATTAGCTCAATAGACAATAGATGCAGGAGTAGGCCATTCGGCCTTTCGAGCCAGCACTGCCATTCACTGTGATCATGGCTGATCATCCACAATCAGTATCCAGCTCCTGCCTTATCCCCATAACCTTTGATTCCACTACCTTTAAGAGCTCTATCCAGCTCTTTCTTGAAAGAATCCAGAGACTTGGCCTCCACAGCCTTCTGGGGCAGAGCATTCCATACATCCACCACTCTCTGGGTGAAAAAGTTTTTCCTCAACTCCGTTCTAAATGGCCTACCCCTTATTCTTAAACCGTAGCCTCTGGTTCTGGACTCGCCCAACAGCAGGAACATGCTTCCTGCCTCCAGCGTGTCCAATCCCTTAATAATCTTATATGTTTCAATAAGATCCCCTCTCAGCCTTCTAAATTCCAAAGTATACAAGCCCAGTTGCTCCAATCTTTTGACATATGACAGTCCCGCCATCCCGGGAATTAACCTTGTGAACCTACGCTGCACTCCCTCAATAGCAAGCATGTCCTTCCTCAAATTTGGAGACCAAAACCACACACAGTACTCCAGGTATGGTCTCACCAGGGCCCTGTACAGCTGCAGAAGGACCTCTTTGCCCATATACTCAATTCCCCTTGTTATGAAGGCCAGCATGCCATTAGCTTTCTTCACAGCCTGCTGTACTTGCATGCTTGCTTTCAGTGACTGATGCACAAGAACACCTAGATCTCGTTGTACTTCCCCTTTTCCTAACTTGAATCCATTTAGATAATAATCTGCCTTCCTGTTCTTACCACCAAAGTGGATAACCTCACATTTATCCACATTAAACTGCATCTGCCCACTCACCCAGCCTGTCCAAGTCACCCTGCATTCTCATAACATCCTCCTCACATTTCACACTGCCACCCAGCTTTGTGTCATTGGCAAATTTGCTAATGTTACTTTTAATTCCCTCATCTAAATCATTAATATATTGTAAACAGTTACAGTCCCAGCACTGAACCCTGCGGTACCCCACTGGTCACCGCCTGCCATTCTGAAAGGGACCCGTTAATCACTACTCTTTGTTTTCTGTCAGCCAGCCAATTTTCAATCCATGTCAGTACTCTACTCCCAATACCATGTGCCCTAATTTTGCCCACTAATCTCCTATGTGGGACTTTATCAAAGGCTTTCTGAAAGTCCAGGTACACTACATCCACTGGCTCTCCCTCATCCATTTTCATAGTTACATCCTCAAAAAATTCCAGAAGATTAGTCAAGCACGATTTTCCCTTCGTAAATCCATGCTGACTCGGACCGATCCTGTTACTGTTATCCAGCTGTGTCGTAATTTCATTTTTTATAATTGACTCCAGCATCTTTCCCACCACCGACGTCAGGCTAACTGGTCTATAATTCCCTGTTTTCTCTCTTCCTCCCTTCTTGAAGAGAGGGACAACATTAGTCACCCTCCAATCCACAGGAACTGATCCTGAATCTGTAGAACATTGGAAAATGATTACCAATGCGACCACGATTTCTAAAGCCACCTCCTTAAGTACCCTGGGATGCAGACCATCAGGTCCCGGGGACTTATCAGCCTTCAGACCCTACAGTCTATCCAACACCAATACATCAGACAAAATGAAGGTATCAGGGGAATTACTATTAAAGGGACAGAGCATAAATTGGCCTGTTACGCAGATGACATTTTGATCTATCTAGGGCAATCAACATACTCTTTACCTAAATTGATGCAATCCTTTGAACAATATGGCCAATTATCAGGATACAAGATCAACATAGATAAAACCCAACTACTTTCATATAACTATAGCCCACCAAGAGAAATTGAAAGTAGATATCCTTGGGCATGGCAAACAGAGTCTGTCAAATATTTGGGCATCATTATGCCAGAAGATTTGGCAAAATTATCAGAATGCAATTATCAGCCTATATATTAAAAAAATTAAGGAAGATTTAACAAGATGGAACATAATTCCTTTTCTTGGTCTCAGTTCAAGGATTGAATCTATTAAAATGAATTTACTGCCCAGACTACTATCTCTCTTTCAGACCCTACCAAGAGAGATTAACCAAAATCAATTCAATGAATGGAACAAGATGCTATCAAGATATATATGGCAAGGTAAAAGGTCTAGGGTTCGTCTCAAAACTTTGCAATTAGCCAAGGAAAAAGGGGGGATGGGGTCTACCTTCTCTTGGAGATTATTATTTTGCAGCACAGTTGAGAGCCGTGATATGCTGGTACAACCCATCATATGGCGCTCAATGGAAAAACATTGAGGAGAGGATACTTTCCATCCCCATACAGGCAATTTTGGCTGATAACAACCTACAAAGTTACATAAATAATATTGACAACCCGTGGGTGAAATGGACTCTTAAAATATGGAAAACTATTATAAAAGAATATAAACTAGAGAGATATTGCAATTCTTAAATGGTGTGCATATGACTCGGATTTTACACTGAATAAACTGGATGCTAGATTTAAGGACTGGACAGCTAAAGGAATAACAGCTATTTGCAATATAATGAAAGAAGGAACATTGCTCAGTTTTGAAATGCTCAAAGAGAAACACTTATTAGAAAAACAAGAGTTTTACCAGTATTTACAGATGCGACAGTATGTTAATAGGACTGTTAAAAATGTAACCAAGGCAAGTACATGTCTAATAGGGCTATTTAGAAAAGCATATAATTCAGACAACGGTAGTAGAATAATTTCAAGTGTGTATAAGGGTTTGTCAAATCTTAAAACACATTCTACTTCATACACTAAAACAAAATGGGAGAAGGAAGGAGGGATAGAGGTATCAATGGAAATATAACAGTTCACAGAAATAGAGGGAGTTCGGGTGGAAAAACTTGATAAGATATTTTGTTACACCCTCTCAGAAATCCCATTATGATAGTAACCCCCTTGCTTGTTGGAGAAATTGTGGAAATCAAAATGCAAACTATTATCATATTTTCTGGAAATGCCCCATTATCAAAGACTGTTGGAGTGGGATACATAATGCCCTACAAGACATCTTTAAATGTGAAATACCCTTAGAAAGTAAGACCATATATTTTGGGTATATACCTCAAGAATGGTTGAAAAGAGATAAATATTTAATGAATATACTGCTGGTGGCTGGTAAAAAGACCCTTACCAGGAAATGGTTATCACAGGAGAGCCCAACTTTAAATGTATGGATGGAAATTACAAACGTACAATGGACATATACAAAATGGAGAAGATAACAGCATCTGTTAATCATAAGTTGGAACAATTTGATTCATACTAGGAAAAATGGTTTAACTACATAACACGTCATAGGCCTGATTTTATTCTCACAAGTCAATATGTTGTAAAAAAAATCACTCCCTACTTTGTACATAGATCTCTTTTTTTGATTGTTCTTTCTTTTCTCTCCTTTCTCTAAGTGTATACCTCAGATAAATATTACGTGGAGATTTGTGACGAATATGATTATATGATACATATGTACAGTATCTGAAATACATCTTATGGAAATGTTTGTTTGATGATGAAATTCAATAAAAAATAAATTACAAAAAAAAAGAGAACGGGATAGAGCAAAAGCAAGTAGCCAGGATGAGGAGAGAAGCAAGGATTGAAGTAGATCCAGACAGAAAAGCCAAGTAAAGGAGAAGAAAGGTGTCCAGAGCCGTCAGAACCACTTCCTGCAGTTTCAGAGACAACTCCTACACCCGTCAGAGGGGGTCCCAGAACCTGAGCTTGTTTTCACAAGTCTCACTGACCAACCAGAGTGACCTCCCTTGTTAGGAAAGACATTTTCCCAGAAGAACAAGAAACCCTCTACAGCAATTAAATCTTTAAGCCTGAATAGGACAATTTAAAAATTTACTGTGCTGTGGATATCTATGTAGTAGTTCTATTATACAGCACACTGAATATGTAGCATATGTACTGTATGCAAGTTGAGATGCATTCTCTATTGAGTTAAGCAGGGAAGAGTGTTGTAGTATTTAATATATCTGTAATATTTGAGTAATATTGTAAATATATTGTTTAAGCCTTCTTTGTTGTTTATATAATTCATTATGGCATCAATTACATCATCACATGATATCCCATGCCTTGCTTAAAATAAAAAACAAAGTCAGATGTGCATTATGGACTCTCCTTGATTTCCTTTCAACTAGTTTTTATGTTTTGGAGTTACAAAACTGTTCCTAACTTGTTAAAGTAGTGAAATTATTTCATTTTCACTCCCGGCCATTTTTGGCAACTCCGAGCCCTAATGAAAATACAGTGAGAAAAGCAGTTCTGAATTGTTTTACTGCTTATTTCTCACCAAGTACTAGTGACAAAAAATCAATGATTTTTGAACACAAGCACACACAACTGACACCATTTTAAAACTGTTCACTCTAAACACAGTGTAGTATCTAACGGCCAACCAATGACTGACACTAGTTAGAAACTGTTCAGCAACAGTCTCCTTTCCCAGCTAAACTGCCCTAATTAACCGATGGCCCAACTAAATAAAATCCAGTGTATATTCATTTAAATCTTTGAGGAGATCCATTATCAATGCATGACTGACAATGTAGCCTTTCCCAAGTTGTTTGTATTAATATCACATTAGATTTTGTTCTAGTCCTGCTAAACCTTCTTCATAAAAGCTTTTAATTTTTCCTCATACTCTGATTTTATAATTCTCAAATACCCATTGTTTTATCAACTGCTTTTAGGGAACCATGGATATTTTCACTGTCTTTGGTGAAAAAGGATCTGCATCACCACTGAACTGTATTTCCAAATCTTAAACACATTGACTCAAGCTACACCTTCTTCAGAACACAAAACAGATTCAGAGTCAAAGAGTCATAGAGCACTACAGCACAGAAATAGGCCTTTCAGTCCATCTAGTCTGTGCCAAATCATTAACCCACCTAATTTCCATTGATCTGCACCCAGACCTTAGACCTCTATACCCCTCTCATCCATATACCAATCCAAATTTTTCTTAAATGCCAAAATTGAATCCACATCCACCTCTTGCAGTGACACCCTCTGAATGAAGTAGTTCTTCATTTTCCCTCTTAAACATTTCACCTTTCCCCCTTAACCCATGACCTCTAGTTGCAGTCTCACCCAAACTCAATGGAAAAAAAACTGCTGGCATTTACCCTGGGAACTCAGCAGGTCATGCAGCATCCATGGAAATGAACAGTACTGAAGATGGGTTTCTTCCCAAAACATTAACTGTTTGTTCATTTCCAACCTGACCTGCAGAGATCCTCCAGAAGTTTGTATCCATACTTTTGCTTTGTATTTCCAGCATCTATAGGGTTTCTTATGTTTACATTTACCCCATCTATATCCTTCATAATTTTGTGTACCTCTATCGAATCTCCCCTCGGTCTTCTACATTCTGGGGAATAAAGTCCTAACCTGTTCAACCTTTTCCTGTACTGTAACTCAGTCCTGGCAGCATCCTTGCAAATTTTCTCTATACTCTTTCAATCTCATTTACATCTTTCCTTTAAGTAGATGACCACACTGCACACAATACTCCAAATTAGGCCTCACCAACATCTTATACAATTTCAACATAATGTCCCAACTCCCGTACTCAGTACTTTGATTTATGAAGGCCAATATGCCAAAAGCTTTCTTTACGGCCTACTTTCAAGGAATTATGGATCTCTATTCCCAGGTCGCTGCGTTCTACCACACTCCTCAGAGCCCTACTTCTCACTGTGTAAGATCTACTCTAGTTGGTCCTCCCTAAGTGCAATACCTCACACTTGTCTGCATTAAATTCCATCTGCCATTTTTCAGCCCGTTTTTTCAACTGGTCCAGATCCCGCTGCGAGCTTTGACTGTCTTCCTTGTTATCGACAATGTCTCCAATCTTGGTGTCATCTGCAAATTTCCTGATCCAGTTTACCACATTGTTATCTCCATCAACGATCTGGATGATAAACAACAATGGACCCAGCACCAATCCCTGCAGCACCCCACTAGCCATAGGCCTCCAGTTAGAAAGTCAATTATCTACAGCTACTCTTTGGCATTTTCTGTAAAGTCAATGTCTAAACTAGTGACTTCCAACAGGGACAGTTGTGTCCTAAGGGGGCAATGGGAGAAAGAGAAGTTGTCTGGAGGCAATCAAGATTCTTGGCGGGGGGGGGGGGGTGAGAGCACCCAAACTTGAGTCACAAGACCTGACAGGGCTATCAGCAGAGCAGGCACTTGCAAAAAAAAAAAAAAAAAAAATGAGGTACTGGAACACATGAAGAACCATAGCTCTGCAGGCGGTGAGCACTCATGGTCACAATGCCTCTGAAACTCGGGAAACTCATCCAACCTTACCAACCAAACAGACATTATTGGAGATGCATAAATCAGCAATCAGGGTTCCCAACAGTTCCCCTCAACTCGCAGAATGGAATGAGTTCACAGAATTTAACAGTAGGTAAGTTAAGCACACCCTCTCAACTTTCTCTACAGATCTATGGAAAACAGGTCATGCAACAATATAGCACTGGCCGGAATCAAGTGGTGAATCTGCTGACTCAGCAGATTCCTCGAGGTGTTCAAAGAGACTTCAGCTTCATATGTGCACTCAAGAACCATCTTTGGGGATCATGAGACCTTACATGATTGGTCGGTTGCACTAAATGGAATACTATAAAGTCATCAACATCCAATAGGCAACCCCAGTTTGTGTTAGCTTTTTTATTTTAATTTAGCTCCGTTAATGATGAATAAATATGTACTGCACGATCTCTATAAGTCTGAAGGCAGTGAAGCCTTGAATTCCAATCCTGCTAAAAAAATACAGAAACTATAGAAAGTACATCAATACAATGTTACATACCTGGAGTATGGTTTTATTCCTTTCCCATCAGATCAGCGACACCATCAGATCAGTGTCTTATTTGTAAGACTATACTATCTCATAAAACCATGAAATCATCAAGATTACAGGAACACTCCCATAAAAGACACCCTGAAAAGGCTACTTATAGTATTACTCATTTCCAGAAGATGAAAGAAGCAACTGAAAAGCGTTGCACACTCGAGTCATTTGCCAAGAAAGCTAAAAATTATTTTGATAGTACTATTTGATACTTATAACATTTCCAAAATGATAGCAAAGCGTGGAAAATCTCATACAATTGGTGAAAGATTAATAATGCTTGCTGCATCAGAAGTGCTCACCACTATTCCCAAAATGGATATCAGTATTTTAAAATCAATTCTTCTGAGTAATAACTGTACCTCATCGTACTGATGATATCAAGGATCAACTATGCACAGAGCTACAAAAACCAGAATTTGGTATACAACTGGATGAGTTAACCGTGTGAGACAACAAGGCATTGCTAATTGCATGTGTATGGTTTTTCAAAAATGGACAAGTTTATGAAGAGATTGTCTTTTGTAAAAAGTTAAAAACAAGTATCAACAGAGAATCAATCTACAATGAGCTCAAGATGTATATTGAGGATAAAAATATTCCAGTTAGGAACCCGATTTCTTTTTGCAACAGATGGAGCACCATTTATAACAGGTCACCATGCTGGTTTAGTGGCATTTATGAAAAAAGAAATTTCAAGACCGCTTGCAATCCATTGTGTAATTCATTGTCAACATCTTGCAACCAAAAACCTCAGCCAGCAACTTTTCTCAAGCAAGACTCTTATAGTATCTACTATCAACAAAATTGAAGCTCATCCATTAAATCACAAAATATTTTGCCAGTTATGCCAAGATAACGATGAAGACTTTGAACACTTGCTTCTTCACACTGAAGTGCGTTGGCTATCAAAAGGCTGCTGCTTAAAACATTCCTTTGATCTTTTTGATACTGTGGTTGAATTTTTGCACAAAAATGACTAGAGCTTGGGAAACAAGATTGAATCCCTACGTGGACATGTGGCATACCTTGCCGATCTGTATGACAAAATGAACATCTTAAACATGAAACTGCAAGGTGAGAATTTCAATTTAATCCAGACAAAAAGTGGAGTGTCCACTTTTATCAGAAAATTTGAAATATATAAGCAAAGCATTGGGAGAACAATGTTCTTACAGGTTCCCTGCATGTAAAGTATAGCACTCTCTTTCACAGATGGTGATTTGCAAGAGTACTGCTTACACCTGCAGTCTCTGAAGGAGGATTTTCAGAATCGATTCAAGGATTTGAATGATCTAGTAATTCTGGACTGTAATTAATTAACTTCTTTGCAAGGTAGAAGAACAGAAAGAGAGCTTGAAGAAGGAATTTTGAAAATTCAGAATGATAAAGAAGCAAAAATGCTTTTCAAAATGTCAGCTTTTGTGGCATGTGGCTACACTGTCATGCGAAGTTTCATGGTCTTTGGAGAAGAGCCAAACTGTTCTTCATTGCATTTTTATTCTCCTACCTTGATGGAAGAGGCTCAGTACACTGAAGCATGTACTCAAAAATCAGAAACCACTTGGACATTGCTACATGGGGGGACTTAAGGCTTTTGCTGTCACTACTGGAAGCAAATATGTCAACTCTTGCTAAAATGATCAAGCTCAAGGATCACACTAATATCAAAACTGCTGTACAGTGCTTTTCTGGCTTATTCTTAGAGCGTTTCTTAAACAACAGAACAACATTGGCCTCCCACAGCATCTGAGGAAACATTTTGTCAGGCACTGATGATTTATCCACCCTAATTTGACTCAAGACAGCAAATACCACCTCCCCTGTAATCTGTATAGGGTCTACGACCAAGCTTGCTGCATTTCCTCATATCCATGAATTCTGTGTCCATCTCCTGAGTAAATACAGATTTTTAAAAGTCCATTTAAGATCTTCCCTTCTCTTTTGGCTCTGTGCATAGATCACTCTGATCTTCCAGAGGACCAGTTTAGTCACTTGCTATCCCTTTGCTCTTAATATAATCAGTAGAAGCCCTTAGGATTCCCCTTCATCTTGTCTGCTAGAACAACCTATCTTCTCTTAGCCCTCCTGATTTCCTTCTGAAATGGTCTCTCGAATTTCTTACAGTCCTCAAGGGTACCTCATTTGTTCCTGCCTGCCTATACCTGCTTATGCACCTCTTTTTTCTTAACCAGGGCCTCAAAATTACTTGAAAGTCAAAGTTCCATAAATCCATTTGTATGTTCCTTGCCTTTTACTCTGACAGGAATATACAAACTTTGTACTCTCATAACTTCACTTTTGAAGGCCTCCCACTTATCAAGTACACTTTTGCCAGAATACAACCTGTCCCAATCCACACTTGCCAGATCTTTTCCGATACCAAAACTGGCCTTTCTCCAACTTAGAATCCAACCCAAGGACTAGACCCATCCTTTTCCATAACTACCTTGAAACTAATGGCATTATGATCGTGAGATACAAAGTGTTCCCCTACACAAATTTATGTTACCTGCCCTGTCTCATTCCCTGAAAGAAGATACCATATTGCCTTCTCTCTAGTTGGGACTTTTATGGATTGATTAAGAAAACTTTCCAGAATACATTTGACAAAAGCTTTTCCATCCAGCCCTTTTACATTATGAGAGCCCCAGACAACATGTGGAAAGTTAAAATCACCTACTATTATGTTATGCTTCTTGCAAAAGTCTGCGGCCTCTCTGCAAATTTGCTCCTCTAACTCCAGCAGACTGTTGGGTGGTCTATAATATAATCTCATTAACATGGTCATACCTTTCTTACTCCTCAGTTCTACCCATAAAGCCTCACTAGACAAGCTCTTCAGTCTGTCCTGAGTGAGTAGTACCGTGACATTTTCCCTGACTAGCAAGGCCACTCCCCCCAATACCTTCCACTCTATCACTTCTAAAACGATGTTACTCCAAAACACTGAGCTGCCAGTCCTGCCACCTAGTCTCACTAATGGCTATAATGTCATAATTCCATGTGCTGATCCATGCCCTAATCTCATTCACCTTTCCTACAATACTCCTCACATTGAAATACACACAACTCAGAACATTAGTCCCACAATTCTCAACCTTTTGATTTCTGACCTTGTATGTGGACTGAACAAAATCTTTCTCCACTATCTGTTCTGGTATTCTGGTTCCCATCCCCCTGCAACTCTCAGTTAACACCCCACCCCCATGCAGGCACTAGCAATCCTTCCCGCAAAGATATTAGTCCCCCCATCAGTTCAGATGCAAATTGGTCTCTTCTGTACAAGCCCCACCTTCCCTGGAAAAAAGCCCAATGATCCTATGTGGAAAAGGTAGCAATCCTGAAATCAGAAACCTGAGGTTCTATCCTTTAACTTAGCACCTAACTCCCTGAACTCACTTTGTAGGACCTTGTCACCCATTCTACCCACGTCATTGGTACCAACATGGACCATGATCTCTGGCTGTTCACCCTCCCATTTAATTCTATTTGAGATTTCCCTGACTCAGGAGGCAACAAACCATCCAGGAATCTCAACTTCATCCACAAAACCTACTTTCTATTCCTCTAACCAACAAATCCTCTCTCACTATAGCTCATCTCTTCTTTCCCATCCCCCCCCCACCTTCCCTTCTGAGCCACAGAGCCAGACTCAATGCCACAGACCTGAATCTCTGCGGCTGCAGCTGTCATTGTGGTAGGGTGTCCCCCACCCCACACAGTGTCCAAAGCAATATACTTACTATTGAGGGGAATGGCCTCAAGAGTACTCGGCACTAGCTGTCTATTTCCTTTCCTTTTCCTGACAGACACCCAGCTACCTGCCTTCTGCAACTTATGAATGATTTCCTCCCTATAGTTCCCATCTATCAACCTCCTCATTCTCTCATATGACCCAAAGTTCATTGAGCTGCAACTCCAGTTCCATAACAGTCTCTAAGGAGCTGTAGCTCTGTGCACTCAGTGCAGATGTAGTATCAGGGAGATTGGAGGTCTCCCAAAGTTCCCACATCTCACACAAGGCACATTCCACTCTCTCTGGACTCATTCTCAGCACACTAGCAGAAAAAAAACTTATGGAAACTTACTTAGAGGTTGTGTCTGTGTTTGTCCAAGCCTGTTGAGCCATAACTGAACCATTCTTAAGCTGCATCAACTCGACGCCGTAACCTACGCAATTGGCTTACACGCGTTGTGAGCATTTATACTTGCGCACTGGCGTGTCTGCGTCGCTCTGCAATTCGCGAACATCACGCATGCGCATTCACCTGTCCGTGCAAGGCTTCATGGTCATGGTAGTCTTTCTTGGGGTAAACAAGAAGTGAGCATCTTTTTTCATAAAAGCAAAATGTGTCCTCCATAATTTTGGAGATCTGTAAAGCTTTATGGAAAGCACTGCAGCCAGAGTTCCTCCCCTGCCCTTCAGTCGCCCAATGGGAAACTATTGCAGCATAGGATGAAACGCGATGCTACCAAGCGGACCAATCACAGCTGTTGCGTTCGGTGTTGCCGCGACGCGCAGTTACATTTTGGGAGAGGTGCACTTCAGGCTCTGGTGTAGGGATCCGTGTCGGCTCTGCGTAGGGTTTGAGGCAACGCAGTACTTATGGCGTCGCATTGACACAGAAGTATAAATCAGGCTTAAGAGTACCCCACTCATAAAATGGCTGCTCTGCTTGCACCTCCTTTCTTTTTATTGGCTCAAAGAGTGACTCACTCCCAATGAGATTTGCAGCTTTCAAATGGCTCCCATCCTGCAAGATGTTGTTCTCTCACTTGCTACTTCAAGATAAATGATAGTTATATGTCTAATAAAATCAGAAATAGAAAATTCACAAATATGCACAGTATGTGCTCAGTATTAAGTTTGGCACTGCACTTTTAAAATCTAATATAATTAAAATGAAACACATTTCATCCACACTGATGTCAAAACAATGTAGCACCATCTAATTCAATGTTAAAAAAGGAAGAATTACAAGAGTTTATATATTGGTTCAAATTTTGCAGTTAGTGAAAGTGAAACTACCAGGATTTGGCATCATTACTCTGTTAATGATTTTTTTTCCAGAATGGCGTTTCATAGATGCTCTCTACCACAGTTAGCTGTAATAACTTTAACCATCATTAATTCAGTGTTTACAAACTAGTAAAATCCACTTTGACATATTCTGATAATTTTATACTTAAATATAAGAGGTTTAAGTGAATTTTTACACATTGATCACTGTGAAGTTGTTAGTTTTCTATTTACCTTAAAATGTGTTGTTCACCCAATTAAAATTTTTAAATTTAAGAACTTGAAAATAGTGAAAATAAAATTGTACTTCAGCCAACAATACTCAGATCCTAAAAAAAATTAGCAAAATGACTTTTATACTTTACCCTAATTAGCTATTGCTGACACTTGAGCCTAAACAGGCAATTCAAAAGCACCCAGCATCACAACTTAGCCCAATCCTGGCTGTACCCGATATCCACAATGTAAACCTAACAATTCATGCTAAGCACAAATAAGAATTTGAGTTTGATTTCCTTCTCTACCTTACCAAAAATGATCCATTCAGAAAGAGCCCCTGAAATAAATTTAAAATGCATTAATTTCTATTTTCCCTATGGAACTGCACAGATTGTTACAGGAAAACAATCATGCTCATCCTGTAAATTCTTCAACAGGTCAGGCAACACACAAAGAAAATCAGAGTGAACATCAGAGCTTTGACCGAGCTTCAGAACCATTACCTCAGGTTTTTGCTCAAAGATGACATCAAACTGCTGAAAATTCCATCTCTAGTGTTTTAATTGTACCTTCCTTTTGGCGTGTAATATTTTATTGAAAGCAGAAGATTAATGTAGGTCCCTAATATCTTTTATGGCTTCATAAAATGAACCTGGCAATTGTTTTGAAGGTGGTGAAAGCAACCAGAATCAACTCTCTACTTCTGCTGCTTGTCAACTTTGATAAATCCTGAATCAAATCACTGCCAAAGTGAAACAAATCAGCTACATAATTTTATTTCAAAAGACATATAGAAGCAGAAATTACTCTGGATTAAACCACTGAATTTCAAATTCTAATACTTAATAGTGTAAAATGAACTCCAAGCAAAACTGTTAGAAGGTGTTCAGGAAAGCTCAGTTTTGGAAATATTACTTGCAAACACTTAATGTATATTTCAACCAATTATGCAGGGGAATAAGATTCAACAACTACCCATTTAAACTACTGATAAACTGTTCTGTATGTAATTCTACTATGTATATGTATTAACAACACAATAACAGGCCATCTGGTCTCACAGAGCCATGGCCTAGTTCATGATCTACAATCTTCCTGCCACCCTTCACCCAATTTAATCAAGGAATCCTGTGAAATTCCAGTTTAGAAGAAGTAAAGAGATGTAAAAGTTAAACAGAAAAGCAGCTGATCTTGCAAAAAAGGTCCATTGGGGCCTAACTAACTATTCTATACATATTCTAGCAGCTCTAACTAGTGGGAGTTCTTGTGTGAAATTAGCCAGTGAGCACTGGCAAACAGTTCAAAAGTCTGGGGAAAATCCCTAGCAAGCCTGATCAAGACTTCAAACAATGTCCAGGCAAACCTCCAAAAAGGGATCACTGGCTTTCAGAAAGCAGCACAACAGCTGATATTTCTCCATTCCATGCACAGGTTATGAAGCCCAAATTGAATGCTCCATCATTCTCTCCAGGAAAGCCAGTCGTTTTAAAACTAAACAACATCAAAACTGGGTGTTTCCTGCCATTGGCTCAGCTGCTTACAGTTGAGCTATCAAAATAAAGCATTGCAATCTTCACTCCACTATGAATATGCAAATGTTTCACAAGTAACATTATGAAACCTGCTATCAGCAAGAGTAACTTTTATTTAATGAACAAAAAGCCCTAACATTTCTTACAGGAATAAAGTAGATGCTAGACTAAATTATGATTCTTGTAGAGGAGTTGTAAAAGTATCTTCAGAGGTAATTCTGGAGTATAATAATGAAGCACAAGTGTGCATTTGGAATAAAGAGGCTAACCATAAATTGATTAAAACTTATTGCCATCGCTCAGATTAATTCTGATTAAGGAATACTTGTACAAAGTATATACTGAATGCATGCTTGCTATGCTTGCATATTTTCAGCAAGAAAAGGGGAATAAACATTGGATTTCATGCATTTCACTGACTTAAATAAAAAATGCAAACAACAAAAAAGGGAGGCAGGCTATCATATGTGAATCAGCACCATGGCAAAAGGTATAATTGAAAAAAAGTTGAGCAACACAGGCATTTTCCATTTTAAATTTAAATGAAGGGATTTATAACTGAAATATCATAGCATGACAAAACAACACAATAGAAGACATTCTATTCATGCATATCAAACTTCAAAAGTAAATACACAAAAGATTAAACCAAATATATTGTTCATATAAACCAGAATTAGAAAGTGGGGAAACTGAACCTGGGCCTATAAATGTTACTTTACACTGCACATTGTCTTTGGTTCTGATTTTTCAATATAACTTCCGTATCAAAACGTATTGATAATTGCAGAGAGTGACTGTGCTTCAGTATCTTAACTGGTATGGTACTACAAACCAAATCAAACCAAACCAAACAGGTTAGCTCCCAACTCTATACTGAATGAGATTATTTGAGCAGATTTTAGAAAGCTGCATACATTGTCAGAATAACTGAATCAGTGAAGGAAAACAGTCCTCTGCAACAATACAAATACAGGTAACCAAAAGGGTTGCATTTCTGTAACTGTTTTCATAACAAAAGAATATCCTAAACTACTTTAAAAATAATAAATCTTTAAGTGTCGGAAACAAGACAGCCATTTCTGCACACACCTTACAAACATCATTCTGACAATACCAAGATAAGCTCCCAAAGATGGGTAAACTTAGCATTAAAATTTGGTGCCAATACTGACACTCTCGCAGAACTTGTACAGTCTTGTTCAGTAAGGCTGCTCAAGACAACAAAGTTAAGACCATCACCCCACATGAATTAGGACAATCAGACAAGAACAACAACAAAACTGAAAATAATATCTCAACTTATTTGAAAGGCTGATAAACTGAGGGCAGAATGTACATATCCTGCTTCTGTTTGGAAAATACTTCATGAACACAATTCATCTCTGCCCAAATTAATCACTGGGTTTAATGCCTAAAAGAGTGAAGGACAATAACAAAAATATTTATTCCAAAACCAAAATGAACAAAATATATTTTAATTGGCTGAGATGAACAAGATTTTATTATTTTCCAGAAAGCACAGTTGAGGTACAAACAACTGTCAGCCACTGTAATTACACCAAATAGCCACCATGCATGTACAAAATGAAATGCTGAATTGAAATACAAGCTATTTCTTTGACTGTCACAAGCCAGTTTGATCTCAATTTCATTCAGCACTTCAGGACCTAAGATTAATAAAGAGAAACAAGAACTGCAAACAATTTCTCCCCCTTTACATTCAAAAACTCTGATAACTAGAGGTATCTACAATAATGATTTATAACAATTAGTGGTAATTTACCAAAGTGATTTGTATCAATTAACGCTTTATGCATGCTTATGAGTATATTACTGTACATTCATGGTCTTCTGCTGCTATAGCCCATCCACCAAGGTTCAACATGCTGTGTGTTCAGAGATGCTCTGCTGCATATCACTGCTGTCAGCTTGAACCAGACTGGTCATTCTCCTCTGACTTCTCTCATTAACAAGGAATATTTGCCCACAGAACTACACTAAGAACACAAGAAATAGGAGCAGGAGTAGGCCATCCAGCCCATCAAGCCTGCCCCGCCATTCAATAAGATCATGGCTGATCTGTCTGTAAACTCAGCTCCATCTACCTGCCTTTTCCCCATAACCCTTAATTCCCTTACTATGTAAAAACCTATCTAACTGTTTCTTAAATATATTTCGTGAGGAAGCCTCAACTGCTTCCCTGGGCAGAGAATTCCACAGATTCACCACTCTCTGGGAAAAACAGTTTCTCCTCAAATCCATCCTAAATCTTCTCCCCTGAATCTTGAGGCAATGTCCCCTAGTTCTAGTCTCACCTACCAATGGAAACAACTTTCCTACTTCTATCTTATCTATCCCTTTCAAAATTTAGTATGTTTCTATAAGATCCCCTCTCATTCTTCTGAACTCCAGACAGTATAGTCCCAGGCGACTCAATCTCTCCTCATAGGTTAACCCCTTCATCCCTGGAATCAACGTGGTGAACCTCCTCTGCACTGCCTCCAAAGCCAGTATATCCTTCGTCAAGTATAGAGACCAGAACTGCACACAGTACTCCAGGTGCAGCCTCACCAGTACCCCGTATAGCTGCAGCATGACCTCCTGCTCTTGAATTCAATCCCTCTAGCAATGAAGGCCAACATTCCATTTGCCTTCTTAATAACCTGTTATACCTGCAAGGCAACTTTTTGCGATTCATGAACAAGCACTCCCAAGTCCCTCTGCACAACAGCATGCTGCAATTTTTCACCATTTAAATAACAATCTGCTCTTCTATGTGAGAAGAACTCTTCAGTGAGAACTGCTGCTCACTGGAATTTTTTTTTGTTTTTATTTTCTGCACCATTCTCTGTAAATTCTCATGACTGTTTTGTGAAAATCCCAGGAGATAAGCAGTTTCTGATATACTCAAACCACCCTGTCTGGCACCTACAATCATTCCACAGTCAAAGTCACTCAAATCACATTTTTGTCAATTCTGACATTTGGTCTGAACAACAAATGAACCTCTTGACCATGTCTGCATGCCTTATGCATTGAATTATTACCGGATGATTGGCCGATTAGGTATTTGCTTTAATGAGTTGTACCTAATAAAGTTGCCACAGTGTTTACGGGAATGAGCTCATGAAGAGAAACAAGCTTTATTAAGCGTTCCACAGTATGGGATATTCAGTGAAAAGCAATGATAACCAACTAAAAACACTTAAAGTTAATATACAATAATTAAAGACAATTTAATTAAAAACCAGTAATGCTTATGTGAGATTATCTCATCTCAAATCTAAGATTAAAGTCTTTAAAAGAACCCAAGGTATGACTTATTTTCCATCGTTTCTAACAATACCATAAAATCAACAATTACTACCCATTTCTTTCTTAACATTAGATGCTTAATTCAATGTTGTTTCAGATTCTGCCCCAAACATTAAGAGAGCATATTTACTACACCCATAGTAATATTTATCCTGAAGTTATCAGACGGAAGAGCAAGTTCAGGTCACATGACAAACGCAAAGGAGAAGCTGAATAAATTATTTTTAAATAGAACTTTTCTAAAGATTATTTAAATGAGTTACAATTTATTTTCCAGTTGTCAATGTCAGGGAAGCACAAATTGGGATATTCCTTGAAGAAGTGCACATCTTCTCTCCACATTAGTGATTCAGCAGCACAGTGCCTATAAAAAGTATTCACTCCCGCTTGGAAGTTTTCATGTTTTATCATTTATAACATTGAATCACAATGGATTTAATTTGACTTTTTTTGACACTGATCACAGAAAAAGACTTTTGTGTCAAAGTGAAAGCAGGTCTCTACAAAATGATCTAAATTAATTACAAATATAAAACACAAAATAATTGATTGCGTTAAGTATTCACCCTCTTTAATACGACACACCAAATCATCACCGATGCAGCCAATTGGTTTTAGAAGTCAAATAACTAGTTAAATGGAAATCACCTGTGTGCAGTTAGGGTGTTTCAATTGATTATAGTAAAAATACACTTTTATCCAGGTCCAACTGCTGCTGAGTCAGTATCCTAACAAAAACCATGCCATGAAGACAAAAGAACACTCCAAGCAACTCTGTGAAAAGGTTATTGAAGAGATAGGTACAAGAAAATTTCCAAGTCACTGAATATCACTTAGAGTACAGTCAAGTAATGGAAAGGATATGGTACAGCTATAAATCTGCTGAGAGCAGGCCGTCATTAAAAACTGAGTGACTGTGTAAGAAGGGAACTCGTGAGGGCCACCAAGACACCTGTGACAGCACTGGGGAAGTTACAAGCTTCAGTGGCTGAGATGGGAGAGACTATACATACAACTGTTGCCTGGTTGCTTCACCAGTTGCAGCTTTATGGGACAGTGGTAAAGAGAAAGCTACTGGTGTGTGTGTGTGTGTGTGTGTGTGTGTGTGTGTGTGTGTGTGTGTGTGTGTGTGTGTGTGTGTGTGTGTGTGTGTGTGTGTGTGTGTGTGTGTGTGTGTGTGTGTGTGTGTGTGTGTGTGTGTGTGTGTGTGTGTGTGTGTGTTGGGGGAGGAGGGGGGAGAAAATCACATGGAATCTTGGCTAGAGTTTACCAGAAAGCTTATAGGAGACTCTGAAGTCAGCTGGAAGAAGGTTCTACGGTCTAATGAAACCAAAGTTGAGCTTTTTGACCGTCAGACTAAATGCAATGTTTGGTGTAAGCCAAATACCACACATAATCAAAAACACACCATCCCTACCGTGAAGCATAGTGATGGCTACACCATGCTGTGGGAATGCTTCACTGCAGAGGCCCCGGAAAGCTTATGAAGGTAGAGGGTAAAATGAATAAAACAAAATACCAGAGGAAAACCTGATGCAGTCTGCAAGAGAACTGTGACTTGGGAGAAGATTTGTTTTCCAGCAAGGCAATGACCTCAAGCCAAAGCTACATGGGAATGGTTTAAAGTCAACAAAGTTAATATCCTGGAGTGGCCAAGTCAGAGTCCTGGCCTCAATCCAACTGAGAATTTGTGGCTGGACTTAAGGGGCTATTCACTCACGATCCCCATGCAATCTGAAAGAGCTTGAGCAGTTTTGTGAAAAAGAATGGGGAAAAATTGCAGTGTCCAGATGTACAAAGCTGATAGAGACCTATCCACACAGACTCATGGCTGTAATTGCTGCCAAAGGTGCATCTCCTAAATACAAATTGAAGGGGGTGAGTAATTATGTAATCAATTGTTTTGTTTAATAACTATAATAAATTTAAATCAATTTGTGGAAAGTTGTTTTCACTTTGACATGAAAGAGTCTTTTCTGTTGATCAGTGTCAAAAAATCCAAATTAAATCCACTGTGACTTAATATTGTCAAGGGGTGTGAATACTTTTCATAGGCAGTGTATATTAAATCCTTATGTTTTTACTCTCCATGGGATAAGGTAGACCAAATGCTGGAAACATGACTATTTTTGCAAAATCAGTATCAAGCATTGCCAGTGAAAAGCACAGGAAACAATCACTGCTCTATTACAGCAAAATTCTTTCACAAAGTTTAAAAGATCATTCCTATTATGTTTATTTCTTAAATTTATTCTGCTTGTAGCCTCTTAGCAGAAATGTATTACATCAATTTATAGTGAATTGACAAATTGTGGACTGTTTTGGTCTGAGTTCATGCCACCCTCACCATCTGTGACATGCCCTCTTCTCATTACTACCATTAGGGAGATGGTACAACAGCATGAAAAAAAACACACAAGGTTTTAGGACCAGCTTCTTCCCCTCTGCCATCAGATTTCCAGATGGTCCACAAACACGACTTCTATTCCTTTTAAAAAATTATCCTGTGAAACTGGAAATTTTGTGTCTGATGGTTTATAAACATGCTTGTAATAGGAATTCTCAAACCCGTTACAGAACCTTGTTGTTCTGGTGTCCCTACTATCTACCTATCTACTAGTTCTCATCTTATCTTATGCTAATGACAAAAGTTATTCAACATCATTACGTAGCATTATTCAATAATAAATTAATTTTGCTGATCACCTGTAAAATCTTTTCAGTGACTTTTGTCAGCTTTTTAATTTAAACTCAAATCTTTCTGATCCTGGACCTTTTTACTCTCCAAGTTAAAAATCAAATAGCTGCCTACTTTACATCATGATTGAAAGATCAAGCTGTAATTATTATTCTAGTTACAATTGCACAAATAATACAACCCTCAATTTTACTATTAAAAATTAATTTGACCAAATATATTTAGCTTTGAGTTTTTGCCAAGTTGAACAACACTCTCTTTAAAACAGGCATTTTTTTTTTAAAGGCTCATTTACTTGGGGCTCCCCAATAGTTGAAAATTTATTAAAATATTCATTAACAAAACTTCAGAGATGTCACTTGTTTAAGCAGTGGGTTATTTCCTAAAAGTGTTAAATAAATGCAGTATTCAGCAATCCTGAAGCAGCATAACTTCAGTTATTCAAATGCAGATCTGGTGGAGAATACATACCCTTTTCTTATCAACACACACAAAATGCTGCAGGAACTCAGCAGGCCAGGCAGCATCTAAGAAAAGGTAGTACAGTCAACTTTTCGGGCAGGAAACCCTGCAACAGGACTGGAGTAAGAAAGCATTTTGTGTGTGTTGCTTGGATTTCCAGCATCTGCAGATTTTCTCTTGTTTACCTTTCTTCTATACTCATTTTGTTTTCAGTAAAACAGAAAACGCTGAAAGCAGGTATGAACAAACATTTTTTAAAAAAATCAGGTTGAGAACTTCCATCAGAAGCAGGAAATGTTAAAATTTAAATCCAATTATAGAGGAAGGGCTGAAGTACAAAGTGAATTTATTGAAAACTAAATGTGGAATGAGTCAGAAGGACAATGGTGATTAAACAAAAAGAATGTCTGTATAGGGAAAACAGTGACTAAATGACACAACATTGTTGCTGAAGGCTTATTAAATCACAGCTGATTGTCTGGAGGACGAGGAGATAGCCAAAGAAATTGCAGGAGCTGTAAGGTTTAAAAAATGGTTATTGGAAATTCAGAATAAATGAGAAGGCTTAAAATACACAGCAGGTCAGAGAGCATCTTGGTAAGGGGAAACTGAGTTAATATTACATAGATGACCTTTGATCACAACCAACCAATTGAAATTGTTGAGTTCAATATAATGTGAGCTACAAAGTCTTTAGTCATTAGATATGATGCTGTCTGTTGAACATATAATTGGCTTTCTTAAATAGTAGAAGCCAAACAGAGGTGAGAATGGGAACATGTTGGAGATTCTTGCAGGCTAAACAAATGAAGTGGTCACTTAGTCTGTATTTAGTGTACCTATTCAACAGTACATCACATTATGAACACTAAATGCAATGTATTAAACTGTTATGGTGTAGAAATGAATTACTACTTGATCTGTTAGGAGCATTTTGGTCCCTGAGTAGAAAGGGAAGAGGTAAAAATGGCAGATGTCAGATCTCCCTCTGGTTGCATATGAGAAGGGAAATGCATATTGGAGTGTTGTCAGAAGAGCAAATCAAGGAGTGATGATGATAACAATTCATTTGAAATGTTAAAGAAGGGTGAGGTAGTAAAGATGCTTCTGGTAAAAGCATTACATAGTGAAATTGGAGGCAAGTTGGGTGGAAGGTGGGGATATAGGCAACCCTATCCTTGCCCAGGGCAGGAGATTGGGGGTGAGAATAGAAACACACAAAATGGAACAGAGACCAGAGTGGAGTGGAAGCTATTAAGGTAAAAAGGAAGTTCTTTCAGAACTGTTCTGGAAAGTATTGTTCTTGAAATAGATATGACAGAACCAGAGGGGCCAAGAGAATGTAACTGAGTTTTTACAGGACATCAGGAAAGAGTATTATAGTCAAGACAGCTATAGGAGTCTGTGGACTTGTAATGAACTGCTGAATATTACTTGCATTTTTTGGGTTTTTTCTGATTTCCAGCATCTGCAACCTGCTTTCCAGATGTTATTGCTGGCTGGGAAAGAATTCAAAGTGCTTCATAGTATGGTATTGAGAGGCAGTTCCATCTTTCCTGGTGAAGCTCAGCTTTAAAGATCTCAGCTAAATCATAGAGACCTCACCATGCATATCAACAATTCAGGGGACCACAGAGCAGCCACCTACTCTGCAATATCGGCAGTGTGGCATGGAAGTACATGTCCAGCATTTTGGGAATCCTACCTTTCAGCAATGATGCATTTAAAAAGCTGGTCAAAAGTTCCAGCTTTTTATTAGTTTAATCTCTGGTCCTTTGCTTATTATTGTTTTCAGTTATCATTTGGAGATGCATGGTAACAGAAAGAGAACACCAGAGAGCGACTTAAGCTGTTTAGCTTAGTTCCTATTCCAAATAAGAGTAACTTGATACAAGGCAAATAACAAGTACAACTTCCCTGGGAGAATAGGCAACTGTAGAACCTAAAGATCTCCATCGCTGTGGTCTTCTTTATGTCTTGTATCTGAATTAGTTGTGGACAGAATAATTAGAGATTGATTGCCATCATTACTGCTGCCTCCATTCCTGTGATATGCAACTGCTAGGTTTATATGATACTAGATAAATGGATCGTAACTGTTTTCCTTTACTTCTCGTGAAAATAATGAATTTAACAGAAATAAACATATTGTAATACTGATAAATGAATCCACCTTCATGTCCAAAGAGCATTGCAAAAGGCAAGAGGGACCAATACATTCAGAAATATCTATGTCCAATTAATGAGAATATATTACACTTATTGCTTTGCTCATGTAACAGTCATTCACAGAAACAAACAAGATCACCGGTAGGGGTATGTTTTAACCAACCTCTAAGCTATACAAAAATTATAAATAATCAAACCTTTACTGAACAGCATCCACAAACCACTGATAGAACATTTTGATTCAAAAATCTTGCAGGAATACAATTTAAGATTTAGGTAAGCAAACACAATTTTAAAGTTCAACCAAGAAAACGGATCTATGGGTACAGTTTGTATTATATATTTTCTTGAACAAACCATTAGCAAATTAATAACTTTGGTTGCTGTGTTGCATAATTGTATACAATACAATGTAATGGTACAATGGAATCATTTTACCCAGGGTGGTGTTATAATGTATAATGGGAGGAAACAATTATCAAAATTTGATACATTAACATTAACTATATTCTTAGAGTTAATTATTAGAAACAGCAAATTATATATTTAAATCTGGAAAGAAACTTGTCTGCAGTTACTTAAGTAATAGTTTCATCGTATTAATACAAACTTGTCTTCATTATTTTTTGGCATTGCAACCATATATAATGAAAAGTCTAGCATGATGCACACACTTTCTGGATCAAGGAAAAAGGAAGTATAACAATTGACTTTATTAAGTCAAATGACAGAAAGGCCAATCAGTTATGGCTCTCAAATACTTCCTACTGAAGAAACTCCAAGGCAAACATGGGTCAATATAGAGAAGCAGCAAAATATTTACTTAATTTAATACAAATCAACACTGGAATCAGCTCTGGTATTGATAGCTCTGATAGTAAAAGGAATTGAAATAAAAATGTTATTGATTGGGAAAAAATAGCCATGAAAAAGTTGCAGGAGTTTACAGTTGAGTATGCAATAATGACATGATGACTGACAAGGCAATGCAAAGGAAACTACTTGGCAATTTTTTCCAAAGGGATGTGTTTCTATTGTTTTAATAATTAGTGCAAGGTAAATAAGAAATTAAGCAAACAGTGAAAATTGAAGCACTTGTCAACATTCCAATGATGTGAAGTATTCTTACGTTTATTTTTTCTGAATATCTTTACAATTTAATTTGACTTGTGGTTAATTTATTATCAAAGCATGTATCCCTATACAACCCTGAATTTGTACATCTTCAGTTAGCCATGAAACAAAAAAAGACAGAAAAGTTATTCAGGAAAAAAAACATCAAACCCAGCCCCCGTACAAATAAGAACAACATTCTGATCATCAACACCCTATTAATGTATTTCTTCAATTTAAATCTAACTAGAGGGGATGAGGAAAAAGATACAAAAATCTTCCACTTCTTTAACATTTGTCTAATTGCAGGTACCATTTTCTTTTGTTCTCAGCATCACTGCCCAAAAACATGCTGCTACTGTAACTGAAACTTGAAGGCTTAATGTCATATGGGAATAAGGCCTCAAAGCCAAAAAAACTAGCTGTCCGATACAACTAATTATGGAGCAACATAACATACTTAATGCTACAGAACAGTTACACTTAAGTACATGAAGCTTACATCAGCCTGTCTCATATGTATACTGCATACACTTATTAAATTTCAACATACACTTCTTAAATGACAACCATGAAAAGCTCGATCATCATACAAACTTCGAAAAAGCTATCAAACAAGTTCAAAATAAACATGTACATATCCAGATGTTTAACATATGAAAGATACATTTCACTAGCCAAATATTGAGCCAAACTGAGAACAGATCAAAAAGCCCACTATATCACTCCAAATCCTTAATGCCTGCTTTTCTATCCTACCAAAATGAAGCTAATTTTGGAGGTATGCTTTCAAAATAGCATCTGCTGATAACACATTGATTAAATGGGCATTTGTTAGATGTGGGCCTTCAGTTGAAGCTATTTGCATACAGATGACATCATGCATAGCCCTAGCTGTACTGGTGCACCCAAACACACCTGAATTGTTATCAACAGCAGAAATGCCAGCCCAAATTCTTTTTGCTGAAGCTAACAGCCGATTTAAACTTATCATATAATGTAGCCAAGACCAGAAAACAAACTGGAACTTTGTTTTTGTGCATTTAATATTCTTCAAGCAGTATACCATTAGACAATATTAATTTCACACCAGGGAAACTTGATAACAATACCTCTGGTGCCACAGTTGGTTAGAACAGGGTCATATAATCTATGTTTAATCCACAATGACAATAATCTACAGCTAATAACCACTTTAAAAACGTATGCAGCCATCACCTCTCCCAAAGGACTGAACTGTATGTGAATAAAAAAAAATATTTACAAGCCACAATGAAATGTAATATGTCAATGTTCCCAAAAATGGAATACAACCTTCATTTATTGTCCAAGATATTTCAAAACAATACTTATTAGCCATCAGGCTTCTACAATTTTCGTTTTTCAGGAACATGCCACTTGTCGGTAGTGCTTTTAATGTGTACGCATTTGTAAGCACTAACTTTGCCCTCATCAGTGGACTAATGAGCTAACAAACATCAACGATCTAATCAGTAATAACAACACAAATTTTTCCAACTATGTTTGCCATCAATGGAAGAATCTTTGGTTAAAGAAATTCACATATTTTAAATTGCTAAATTGGACCTTTCAAACTAAATCCTCTTTCAAAAACCCAAATCAGTTGAATGTACAGTTCAACTAGGTGTAGTGAATAATCATGCATTATCTGTCTATTCTCTTTACCGTTACCAATACACTTAACTATATTCATGGCCAATTAAATGCTTCTTCTTCACTGTCTGACTTCCTGGGGTTACTCTTACTCAGTTCCCTAAACTACTTGATTGGTGCCAGTACATTTTCACATTATATTCTCTTCACATTTTCATCATTACTTCAAGAATTCACTTTGGCCCAATATGTTTCCACATATTGTTATCATCTGCAGACAAGAAATTTTCGACCCTTCCAAAAAAAAAGTATCTAAAACTCTACTGCTCTTTTTCTAACTTAGATCATCTTGCTGAACTATCATGAGATCACAAGTTAAATAACACAACAATTTTGAAATATCCTTTCTTATTTTCAAATCTCTTCAAAGGCTTGCTCATCTCCAAAATTTTCTCCAGCCCAAATCTCAAAGATACTCACATTCCTATATCTGGTCCTTTGATCATCCCAGAATTTAAAAGCTCCTTGATTATTGTCCTTAGCTATCAAACCCTTAAAAACTTTGGAATTATCCTTTGGAAATATCATTTAACTCTCTCTCTCTCTCTCTCACCCTATGACTCTCAAACCATAAAATTAGTTAGTTAGTTTTTTGGTCATTCACCCATCAAATTTCCTGTGTTATAGTATTTTTTTAAATCATAAAATGCCTGTTAAAGCATTTTGGGGCAATTTCAATTAAAGATTATAAAATCAATTCACTATGAAATGATGACTAGTTCTCCTGCTAACATACCAGTTGTTGTCAACAAACCAGTGATTGAAGAGGCAAATGATTAGGTGGTGAATGGGGTCCAATTAACCAAGCTCTTTCTTCCCAGATGGTGAACCTCAAGTGCTATGGGAGCCACACTTATCCAAGGACATGAAGCACATTCTATCACATTCCTAAGTATCTTGTGAAGTCTGAGGGTGGGTGAATTGTTGTAAGATATCCAGCCTTGGACCTGTTCTTACAGCCAGCAGTTATATGGTCCAGTTCCGTTTCTGAATATTGGAAAACCAAGGATGCTGACATTAATGGCACTTTTTTTTTGAATATCAAGGAGAGATAATTAGAATCTCATGCTGGAGATAGTCATTATGTGGCACTCATGCAATATGAATATTAATTGACAATAATCATACCATGCCTGAATGTGATTAAGATCATGCTCCATTCAGGTTTGGGCTACTTCATTATCCAAGCAGCATGAATGTAATCAGTAAACTTCTCCACTTTTGACTTTGTGTTGGAAGAAAGGTCATTGATGAAAATCTGAGCAATCAAAAACCCATTTTAATGTGTGAAGAATTATTCCAGTAAAGAGTTTCTCTTGACTTTCATTGTCTGCAATACCTTTCGGTTTCTATAATACCATGACAGGCACAGTCACTCATTTCACTTCATCAAAGCTAGTTGCAAAGCTGCAGAGGTATGGAAGGAAATACTCCTAAGTGTTCACTAGTCCTAGGAAAATTAATGTTGAACAACTATGACTTAACTGCACCCTAAACAATACCTGGGTCAAAAATTAGCAGAATGTACCTGAAAACCCCAAATTTGATTCCACAGCTCTCCTTGCCTTTATACCCAAATTAAAACCCAAATATTTGGTCATTCTTTCAATTATCTCCTCCTTTAATTGAACTTACTTGTTTCTTTATCTAAAGCATTTTAAGCAGCTAAAGGCATGACTTTGTCAGTGTAATGACCATATTCATTGTTATGGCCATAAAGTTATGTTCGTGAACGAATACGAGTAAAGTTATGCCACCCATGGTTAACTGACAAAATTACACCAAGATAGGGGTTTACTTTTGCATTCCATGTACTTAATGCACAGGTATAGTTCTACCATAGAATTGCATCCTACAGAAAACCAAAGCTCCCATCCTTTGCACTTTGTCTCCCATATCCAAATTTTTGTAAATGCTTATTTCCTTTTACTAATTTTCTCCCAAAGGAGCCATCCAAGATATTTTTTCACTTTAAAAAAAAATTGCCATATTTCAAATTTATCTTGTCTGCCTCCTGTATATCTACGTTTAAACATTTTTCAAAAAGCAGCCTGACTTACTATCAGTAAACTCACATCAAATATTGTAGGTAACAGAAACTAGGAACTCCATTCCTTCTCTAGATCAAGAGAAATGAATTTTGATATAGTTAATTGAAAATGATAGATATTCAGTTGGTTAGAACCAGGAGAATAGAGCTGGCACGCCGCTATTCCACAGCACTATACAACCTGCTGCAATAAGAAAGAAAAGCTTCTTCAAGAAGATATAAAACTGCAATTAACAGTTGTCAGCAAGGATAACTAACTGCTGTAACATAAAGCAAGAACTTCAATGATTTAAACAAAACATTTTAAACAGTATATTTTTACAAATATATAAAAAGACTGTTAAGAGCTAGCAAGGCTAAACTAACACTCTAGTTTAATTCCCTTGAGTGCACTGTAGCCTATAGTATACTGCTACTATTTGAATTCAATATTATAACTTACAATATTGCACATGGGTGATTTGCAGTTTAAAAACAGTGAAATGGCTTTCAGGAGTTTAGTTCCCTAACCCTGTGTTGAGAAAGGCAAATGTAAACGCTGCAACATGCTAAACCTCAATCCAAACAGCAGTGCCAAATGGAGAAATGGCAAAAATCAATTATTTTAACCAAATTCAACCCATACCAGCACTACGCACTCTAAACAAAGTTTTAACACATTATCAATAAAAAAAATTCTCAACTAAAAATAACATTACATTGTTTTCCACTAGTTTTGTTTTCCTTCTTTTGAAACAGTGAATAAATTAATTCATAAAATTACTAATCCAGAAAAAAATACACTAAACATCCAAATAGTTTGATAGAAATTCCCATAATTGCCATGTAAACATATAGGCCACATTTACAAGACTGGAATTTCCTGCCACTAAAGAATCATAAATAGAAGTAGCTAATTCAATTCCTCATGGACTGTTGGATTACAAACAGGAGAAAATCTGCAGATGCTGGAAATCCAAGCAACACACACACAAAATGTTAGAGAAATTCAGCAGGCCAGGCAGAATCTACAGAAAAAAAAAGTTAACGTTTCGAGCCAAAACCCTTCGGCAAGACTGGTGAAAAAAAGCTGAGCACTAAATTTAAAAGGTGGGAGGAGGTGAGAGAGAAGTACCAGGTGATAGATGAAAGCTGGGAGTGGGGGGGGAGGGATGAAGTAAAGAGCTGGGAAGGTGATTGGTGAAAGAAAGAAGGCCATGGAATAAAGAAAAAGGGGGAGGAGCAGCAGAGGGAGGCGATAGGCGGGCAAGGAGATAAGATGAGAGAGGGAAAAGGGGATGGGAAATGGCGACGGAGGAGGGATAGGGGCATTACCAGAAGTTTGAGAAATCGATGTTCATGTCATCAGGCTGGAGGCTACCCAAACCGAATATGAGGTGTTGTTCCTCCAACCCAAGTGTGGCCCAGTTGTCCAGCTGGACCCATTGTTTCAGCCGTTTCCTGCCCCACTAAACTCATATTGGCATACCTCGACTCCGTTCAGTCCCTTCCTACCTACATCCATGACACCTCACAAACTCCTGATCTTTTCAAGGATTTCAAGTTCTGTGGCCCCCATCATCTTATTTTTACTACGGATGTCCAGTCCCTATATACCTCCATCCCCCATCAAGAAGGCCTCAAAGCTCTCTATTTTTTCTCTGAACACCAGACCTAACCAGTTCCCCTCCACCACCACTCTCCTCCGCCTAGCGGAACCTTTCCTCACTCTAAATAATTTCTCCTTTGGCTCCTCCCACTTCTTTCAAACAAAAGGAATAGCCATGGGCACTTGCATGGGTCCCAGCTGTGCCTGCCTGTTTGTCGGCTACATGAAAGTCGATGTTCCAAGCCTACCCTGGTGACCATCCTGCACTTTTCCTGTGATACATCAACAACTGCATTGGTGCTGCTTCCTACACCCATTCTGAACTCGTTGACTTAATCCACTTTGCCTCCGACTTCCACCCTGTCCTCAAATTCACCTGGTCCATTTCTGACAATTCCCTTCCCTTTCTCGATCTCACTTTCTCTATCTCCAGAGAGAGCTTACACACCGGTGTCTATTACAAACTCACGGACTCTCACAGCTATCTTGACTACACCTCATCCCACCCTGCTACTTGTAAAAACATTATTCCCTTTTCTCAATTCATCCATCTCCATGGCAACTGCTCTCAGGATGAGACTTCTCATTCTAGAACAAAGGAGATGTCCTCCTTTTTCAAAGAAAGAGACTTCCCATCCTCCACCATCATCGCTGCCCCAACTACATCTCTTCCATTTTACGCATTATCTGCTCTTACCCCGTCCTCTCACCACCCTACCAGGAATAAGGTTCCTCTTTTCCTCACCTACCACCCCACCAGCTTCCACTTCCAGCACATAATTCTCCGAAACTTCTGCCACCTTGAACGGGATCCCACCACCAAGCACATCTTTCCCTCTTCCCCAACCACCTCCCCCCAACTTTCTGCAGGGATCGCTCCCTACGCGACTCCCTTGTCCATTTGTCCCTCCGCAGTGATCTCCCTCCTGGCACTTATCCTTGCAAGCGGAACAAGTGCTACACCTGCCTCTACCCTTCCTCCCTCACTTCCACTCAGGGCCCTAAACAGTCCTTCCAGGTGAGGCAACACTTCAACTGTGAGTCTGTTGGGTCTTATACTGTGCTTGGTGCTCCCGGTGTGGCCTCCTGTATATCAGTGAGACCCAACATAGATTGGGAGAGCATTTTGCCAAACATCTACGCTCTGTCCACCAGTGGCCACCCATTTTAATTCCACTTCCCATTCCCATATATCCATCCAAGGCCTTCCCCACTGTCATGATGAGGCCACACTTAGATTGGAGGAACAACACCTTATATTCAGTTTGGGTAGCCTCCAACCTGATAGCATGAACATCGATTTCTCAAACTTCCGGTAATGCACCCGCCTCTCCCCTTCACCATTTCTCATTCCCTTTTCCCTCTCTCACCTTATCTCCTTACCCACCCATTGCCTCCCTCTCTTTCACCAATCAACTTCCCAGCGCTTTACTTCATCTTTCCCGCTCCAGGTTTCACTTATCACGTGGTGTATCTCTCTCCCCTCCCTCCACCTTTTAAATTTACTCCTCAGCATTTTTTCCTCCAGTTGTGCTGAAGGGTTTTGGCCCAAAACGTTGACTATACTTTAGTCCATGGATGCTAAGTTCCTGCAGCATTTTGTGCATGTTGGCCTGTTGGTTATTCAATAACATCTTGGCTCTCTTTACCTCTATACACCATCCTTCTGCACGAATCCAAAATCCCTTGCTCCCTTAATATCCAAAAACACATCAATATCAGTCTTGCATACTCTCAGTAACTGAGTAGATACTATACTCTGTGAAAGAGTATCTAGAAGATTTGCTACCTTCAGAGTTGAAGAAATCTCATCTGTCCTGGTTACCAACCCTTATTTTAAGACTTGACTCCCAGTTCTCAGTACCCTTGCTAGGAGAAGCATCTATCTAGTCATCACAGCAAGAATTTTGTTTGATTATCTCTCATCCTTCTGAAGGCATAGTTTTAGACAGCTTAATCTATCTTGGGCAATTCCATCTTCATCTCAATGAGCCTTCCTTGCACTTCCTCTGTTGAAAGTAAATTTTCCTTTGGATAGGGAGACCAGAACAGTACAGGATATTTGGCATTTTTCCTCATTCACACCATGTCATCTTTTCCCTTGATTCAAATTAACTTGCATTAAGAGCTGACATATGATTAAACCAAGTGATTCATGTACAAAGATACTAACACCATTCAATCTCTTCCCATTTCTGTTTCTTTCAAAGTGAATGCCCTTACATATTTTCCCCTTGTATAGTCAATCCAGAATGTCCTTAGCCATATACTTACCCTGTCGCAATGTTCATGCTACCCATCACTGCACATCTTCCTGCAAATTCACTTAACTCAGCTTTAAGTCAACAGCAAAATTGGGCTAGTTACATGGTTTCCTCATCCAAACACTGATTCTAAATTATGAACAGCTAGCACACCACCATAAGTCCCTCTAACACTAGTCCCAGCCTCCCAAACTCAAAAAAAGGCATTCGTTCCTACAGTTTCTTTCCATTAACTAGTCCTCGAATGACAGTAAATTACAGGTCTTCCCCAAGTTTCAAAAGGATTCTGTTCCTATAAAATCAGAAATGTGGCCACAAATTAAGATCCTATGTGGAGAAGAATCCTGCAGCCCTGCAGCAGATGGCAAATTTATTTTGCTGGACTCACAACAGTGCATTCATATGTATGGGCTGTACACAAGTTGGTCGTCTATTGGCTGCGGTTAGGAAGAAGAAAGGAGAAGCAACGTGAACATGCCCCAGTCTACATTAAGAGAAATTGTTAGTGGAGAAAGTCAGTAGCTTTAAATTCCTGGACGTTAACATATCAGATGACCAATCCTGAGCCCAGCAGACAGATGCAATCATAAAGAAGGCATGGCAACATTTTTACTTACTTAAGGAGGTTCAGGTTGTCACTGATTCCTCTTGCGAATTCTACAGATGGTACCACTGAAACTTATCAACTAACTAGCACATTAACTATCCTGAGTCATGGTATGGTAGAGCAATTCAAATGCAGAGGAATGCAAGAGGGGCTGTCTAGCCAATACACATCATCTTCCACCATCTGCAGTATCTACAGGAGTCTCTGCCTCAAGGCAACATCCAAAGATCCCCATCATCCTTACAGATTGAAGAAACTATTTCAGAAACAAGGGAATTTTGGATGACAACAAATATATTTACCATCTACATCTCTGAAAACCTTGGAATTTTAGTTTCCTCAAATAAAAATGTAAATCTCTTTCATCCCATCACTCAAGACTTGGTGATCTCCATTATTTCCAGGAAATTTCCTGCCTTCTCGTTATAACTTCATGTGTCACAGTAAGTAAGGGATCTACATTAGCATTTACCCATTTTTTTACTTTTAATGCAATTATAAAATCAAAGTTTTTACACAGCTTGCATATAAAAGCATTTATTTTATTTTCAATATTATTTTATTATATTTCTACATTCCTTTACAATGTTCTGGTATTAATTTTTTGTTCTAACGTTTTCCCAGTTATTAGGCTCATTGTTACTTTGAGCAATCATTTTTTCCTTTGAGTTAATACCATCTCAAACTAGTCATAAGCCATAACTGAACCATATAATCAGTTTTTAGAACTTAAAAAGTGATATTAAAAAGATTATACAACAATATTAAATTGTTAGAAATTTCTCATTTGCAGTCATACTTTTTCTATGTAAATTCCCAACTTAAATTTAAGATCCAGGTATCAGATAGAACCAAATCATCTTCAATTCAAATATTATCATATTATGATCACTCTTCCCCAAAGGCCCCTTACCTTCCATATTATCAATTAATTCTTTGGTATTGCAGAGTAACATACCTGAAAAGATCCATTTCCTCACCAAATACTCAACACACAGATCTTGAAAGCTATTGCATCGGCGCTCCAAAATGCATCTTCCACATTAAATGCGATTAGTTCAGTATATATGTAAATTACAATCAGCTATAATTATTACAAAATCATTGTAACATATGCCTCTAAATTCCTGGTGTATACTATGCTCTACATCAGTAATGATGTTTGGAGACCAATGGACAGCTCGACAAACATTTTTTGGTCCTTTTTGTGCTTAACTCCACGAAATTGATCACCCTTTCTCTCTACTGCCTTTATCCTATTCTTTACATTGGAATCACACTTATCACCTCAGACTTCTTTGATTTCTAAATTTCCCTTTGGCAAAACACTCCTTGTCCCTACCCACATCCCAATGCTGACTTTGGCAACAAAGGAGCAATAACAAAGCCATGCCACCATCTTATTAGTATTTTTGGTTAATGCCATATTTAGTGAAGAATTATAAGAATACTTGTGTATAAAAAAGATTATTGTTGCAGAAGCCATTTCTGGGGACTCAAAGTCAATTTTTAATAATATAACTCTTTCCTGTTATAATTCCACAGTTAAAATTTAATATTTAATATACATTATTAATACTACATGAAAACTAAATTCTATAAATAATCTTCATCTTATTTTGTCCCTTCAGCACAAAGCTGTAGAAAGAAATAACAAAGGTAGTAGTGGTGGGAGAAAAAAAAACATTTATGGTATCCGTTTTAAGCTTTTGACCGTGATGTTCCTATTACATGACAGCCTGCAATCATTCTACCTAGGTCATGCATAAAAGATGCTTCAATGAGATAACAAAAGTAGTAGTCAGCATCCAAAGAGCAATATCTCAACACTGTCAACACAGAACTTTTAGAATGGCTAGAATGCATGTGATAATAACAAGATAACTGTAGGAGGGAGAGAGAAATCTTGAATAACTTGCAGTAACTCATGATGAAATAGTACGTTAAGTGAAATGGCTACCACCAATCACTACTTCTCCACTTTCCAATGCTAAAATGATTTCATTTCATTGTAAATGGAAGATTACATTACTAGCAAAATTCCCATGATTTCATTGAGCACCTTAAAATGTACAAAATATTTACAGATTCTGAACATACTATAAAGTAATATCAGCCTATCTTGGCTAAATTAGACTGACTACAGTGAATTATTTCCTTTTCTCTTTTATTTTGAGAAACTTGGTTTGGCAAAAGTCCGTCATACAGGATAGCAAGGACAAGTTGAGCTGATCAATCAAACAGTGATTAGATCTTAGAAAACTTTGGTTTTAAAAGCATATTCACTACACAATTAAGAGAATGCTTGAGAAGGCGAGAAGTTTCACAATTTTAATGTCCAAGGAAGAGGTCATAAATTCGAATATTTGCAACCTGGAAGGAACAAGAAAATTCAGGTTTTATTTTCCGATCTGCTATAAGAAAGAATTCTAGATTTGTATACTTTCCATTATGCTGGTTGGTGGCTTAGTGGCACCAGCGCTGGACTTTGGAGCGAAGGCTCCCGAGTTTGAACCCAGCCGGCTCCCTTACACGCTTTCCATCTGTGCTGCGCATTGAGCTAGCAACTCAGCCCCGTAAAAAGTAAGAAAGCCTGCTAAAGAGTGCCATCATGACGGCGTCCCGATGACTCCACTCGGAGTTAAGGGCTTTCTTCTTCTTCTATACTTTCCATTAGTGCTATCACTACACGAAATAAAAGTACATTCAATGCGAGCTTCTTAATAGACGTCCATATTTCCCTGTAAATACCAGTAACACAATATTATGTTATGACAGAGTGAATAAAACTACCTAAGGTATCTATGTATTAACAACTTGACTGTGATAATACAGTCCACACAATTTGATTCGTTGGTATTGTTGTCTGACAGTAATATCGTAAGCTGTTCAAATACCTGTTGGGGGAGAAAGAAAGATACATAAAACAAGTAGAGTCACTCCAAGTGTGACATATGGTCTGCCTGTTGAAAGAAATACATATTTTTATAATTAGAATCAAAAACAACTGGTAAAGAACAGAGTAATGATAACCATTAGAATTGATACTGGTAGAATTGATACTGGTTGAATTATTTCTGACAGGAATCTAAATGTTTAGAAGAAACATCTCAAGAGATCCAATAAGACTATTTCCATAAATAATACAACACTTTACATTATATGGGTACAAATAAAGACAGGCTCTTCTGAATACTAAGCTAAGCTTCATTTGCATCCACCTCATGTATTACTTAGAAGAGCATCATGCTTTGCATGTCAAACAGCAGCTGTGAAACAAGGGGTTAAGGCTGTCTCCTTCCCAATTCCTTAACAATTCCAGGAATGTGTATTCTTGAAACACATTGACAATTAACATGAGACTTTTTTTAAAACCTTTAAAAATACTCCATTAAAAACAAGCACACAATATGTGAATAATTTCTATTATTGGATAGGTATAAGAAAATCTTCATTTCAGCCCAAATTAAAATCACTGATATACCAAGACATATTAAAATTGACTTGCATGCTCTTCAGTATAATGTGATTTTATTTTTAAAATATTATATTTGCTTTAAAAAGGGTAATTTGGCCCTATTTTCCTGCAAATATCTTCCAATAATAAACTGACAAATTTGCATGTAATTTAATACATTTAGTTTTTTTCTGTAATGTATACGCTATGTTCATATTCTACAAATCTTTGAAGTAAACCAGCTTACCCATTATTTTATGTTAATGGAATAAATAATACTTTATAGTAATTTGAATTTACTTGGAATTACCATATCATCCAATGCTTTCTTACTTGCACAAATTCTTGTACGTACAAGAAAATTGCATACTATTCAGTCTCTATACAACAATCAACATACAAAAGTTCATTGTATTTTCATACTTATAGCTTCAAAACATCAGCGCCTGAAAATGTGTTTATTGTACTGCACCATTACTACTTTCATTAAAATAGTAAAAGGGAAGGAAATTCAATATGAAAATGTCTTTTAACACGCTGCACTTGAAAAGGAATCGAGTTGTAAATATTTAAAAACGAACAAACTTTTTTCCAAAGTAAATAGATTGAAAACGTGATCTTTTGTCTAAAACTAGAATTGACAAAAAGATTAATCAAGCAAAATCAAACTTCTGACGGTGATCTTCCATTAATACTTGAAATTGTGCATATGTAACCGCCAACGTTTCAGCCTTCTACAACTATGCCTCAACTAAAGTCAAAACAAATATATATCGGAGGTGACACTTTATATGCAATATCCACTTGTCGACAGTGATCTTGCGAGTTATTCTGGAGTACATTACTTCAAGTATTCCAGTATTTGACAGTGCGAGAGGAGTTAAATCACTTTCACACCAGATAAACAATCTGTTACCGCCCTCTTGTGGAGTTTACCGCCAGCAAATACCAAACAACCTTGTATATTTGATTTTTAAAATATTAATTATTTTTTCTCTCTATAGAAAGTGACAGTTTGCTGAACACGAAAATTAATTCGGACATTGACTCTATTTCTGTAAGGAAATAGTTTGCCCTTCTCTATACTCCACACATAACGGTTTTCTATATTTACGATAAACCGTTTTTGCTCCATTTGCAGCGCTTCACACCCCCTTGTTCTGTCAGATTCAGCTTTTTTCCATCGTCCAGCAGGTTGTCATCATAAATAAATATTAAATACCAGTGATATTTTACACACACTTATATTTTTCTCCCAACCCCTCCTCCTTAGACCCTTACCTTCCGGCTTCTTTTCGGCAGCCATTTCAGTCCCCCACTTACATCCCTAAACCCGACCGCCGGAGAAACCGCCGCTCAACCAACCTTGAGCACCGGGCACAGAACCCACCCCGCCCCCCTCTTCGCTCCCTTCCAATGGAGACCAGATCATTGGGCCGACCGCCCCACCTTCCCGCCTCTTCGCTTGTCGGATCGATGTGCTATTCGTTAGGATGTAAGTCCATCATCGACCGGGAACTTCCGGTTATCGGGTTAGGTTGTGACCGCCCAGAAAGGCGTACGCGTTCCTTACGTGCGTGTGTCCGCGCGCGCGCGCCTCTTGGGGAAAGAGAAAATTCTTCTCGTGCTCGCGTAGCCAAGAGTAAATCTCGTGAGATTTGGGGATTTCGCTCCCAGTTCCCGTGACTGAACTAGTAACGACGAACGAATGTGAAGTAAAAGCAAGATGGGTCGTAAACATCAGCATAGGTTGGTTCTCCCTAATCAGCGCCGTAACTCTTGGAACATCATTCACGGTAATCGTGAGATCATCGCTACTATGGCTGAATTCCCCTATTATCAATATCTTGGAGGTCACTTGAACCAGCCGCAGAAGTACTGTGACTTCAAGAGCTGGTCAGAGACTGGATATCTTGTGGTGACTGATTCTGGTCCTGACACCTCAGAGCCTTTTTACAAGGCACCAGTCAGGAACATGGAGAGACAAAAGAAAATGAACGCTGGAATCTGGAGCAAAACTCTGCGAGACGAAGTCACTGGGCTAAGCGACACCTGTGGAAGCAAAGGGATAGAGCATGAGTGGAGTTTTGAGTCAAGCCCCTCTGTCAGGTCTGAGAGTATAAAGGGGGATGTAGCCAGTATAGGGAGAAGAAAGGAAGGGATATACGCAAGAAATTCTGCAGGTGCTGGATATCCAGAAAATGGCATGCAAATTGCTGGAGGAACTTGGCTCGTCAGGCAGCATCTTTGGAGTGGAGGGGGAAGGGATCGATGTTAGGCCAAGACCCTTCATTAGGACTGGAGAGGAAGGGGGCAGAAGCTAGAACAAGAGGTGAAGGGAGGAGAAGGAGCTGGAGGTGATTAGTGAAGCCAAGTGAGGAGGAAGGGGTGAAGTGAGAAGATGGGAGTGTTAAAGGGCTGAAGAAGAAAGAATCCAATATGATAGCTGTGGAGCATGGGAGGAAGGGATGGGGCAGGTGTATGATGGAATACTCACCGTTGGATGAGTGTAGCATTGAGCAGGGAGCACCAAATGACAAATATTACTGTGTGATTGGTAACCCACCAACCACCCTAAACACTCATTATTCCCCCCCCCCCCACTACCAGCACCAGGCCTACTCAGGCACCTCCCAAATCTGTGATGTCAGCCAGCAACAAGGATGCTGTTTCCTGTAGGTTCCCTTCCCAAGCAGCCTACTATTTGTTTCCTCTGAATCACTCCCCAACAAATGAAATATATTTAAAGTGACCTCACCAGAATGATGGTAACTTTCAAAAAATGTTACCTTGCAGGAAATTGAGGATAGGCACTTAGTACAAGTCATAACAGTGATGCCCAGTTCAAAACAATAAATAGTATTGTACCTGGGCCTATTCTTCAATCACCTTCTGTACCGTCATTCTGCATCTCAGATACCTCAGTCACCCTTCCTCATGGAACCTTGCTGTACAAATGTGGTGAATACACCTGCGGTTTTCCCTAATCCCTTCCTATTGCCAGTGCACCATGCCAATGAAATACTGATATACTTCTAATATCGTAAACTTTTTTCTACATATGATGCAAATTTCACCCTGTGCAGACCAAACATTACAGCATAGCTCAGAATCAGGTTTAATATCACTGGCATATGGCGTGAAACTTGTTGTTATGTGGCAGCAGTACATTGAAATACAAAATAATAATTGTAAATTGCAGTATATATATCTTTTAAAGTTATATTTAAAAAGTAGTGCAAAAAGAGAAAAAAGTAGTGAGGTGGTGTTCATGGGTTCAACGACCAATCAGAAATTTAATGGTAGAGGGGAAGAAGCTGTTCCTGAATCATTGAGTATGTGCCTTTGGGCTTCTGTACCTCCTTCCCGATGGTAGCAATCAGAAGATTGCAAGTCCTGGGTGGTGGCAGTCCTTAACTATGGACGCGGCCTTTTTGGGTCATTTCTCCTTGAAGATGCACTGGGTGCTGGGGAAACTAGTGCCCATGATAGAACTGACTGAGTTCACAACTTTCTGCAGCTTATTTCAATCCTGTCCAATGGCCCTCCCATACCAGATGGTGATGCGCCCATTTAGAACACTCTCTATGGTTCATCTGTAGAAATTTACGAGTGTCTCTGGTGATGTACCAAATCTGCTCAAACTCCTAATGAAATATAGCCACTGCTGTGCTTTCTTTGTAAATGCATTGATATATTGTGCCCAGGATCGATCCTCAGAGATGTGGACATCTAGGAACTTGAAATTACTTCCCCTTTCCACTTCATGAAGGATAACTTCATAAAGTTGACCATCAAGTTTCCAGGTCGACCCTGAGCCTTCAATTGCTTTTCCATTTTAATTCTCTACCCTCTTCTACTCAGCCTGTAGTTTTTTGTGTGGTTTATGTAATATTAGGTGTGTACTCCTTTAAAAACCATGATATATGTCTACCGTTTTCAAGGAAATAACTGGCTAAACCAAATTACCTATGTGACAGCAGGCACACTGTAAAGAAATGCAGCCCCTCTCTCTCTTTCTTTGCTAAATTCCTTTGTTTAATAATGATATTCTTCAGATCACTCACTATTTTGCAGTATGTTAGGGAGAGCTACTGAGATATGCTGTCGGAAGTGCTAGTTAATAAAATAATGAAAGTTGCTCTCCGAGCCTGAAACACAAGGGGCCAGCATTGTGAAACAATGATTCAAGTGAAGGAGCTGCTGGATTTCCAGGCAGGTAATCAGTCCACAGAATGGAAATCTCTACACTGCATATGGAGATACCTATGGTGGATAAGAGAATCGTACCGTACCATAAAGACCTCAGACAATTAACATTACCACTGATCTACTTACAATCTTGAGCAGGGAAATTCTGCTGATATTTTCTTAATAAATACCTCAGAGTTAGCAGATAATTGCAGATTCACAGATTGGAAAGGTTTGCTCATAGAAAGTGAATTATTTGTAGAGTCCATTCTGAGGAACTACAACAACATGGGACAGGGTTCCCTCCAATAAAATGTGTAAAGACATGCAAAGCCATGACTAGTGGAACAAAGAAGCAGAACACAGGAAGCGCAGCTAAGGTGCAAGTATTGTAGCAACAACATGGAGCTGTGAAAGTAAGTGTGCCCAATGTGTACCTTGGAAAATCCATTCTACCAACAATGCATAAATAAGGGACATTGAACATTCAGACAATGGCTGAAATGAGCTATGCAGAGGGAGGGTGCTTGCAAAATACTAGCTGAATGCAACGTATATGGTGCCATACCAGATCATATGTGTGTAAGGAATACCTAGTAAGTGGCATCCGTACCAAGATGTTTGTGCTAGAATAATCAGTGATGTTTTAACTGGACCTGAAGTCAACGTGTAAAGTCTGTCCAAACCAAGCTTCTGTTTCACAGCAATGGAATTAAAAGCAATAAGTAATGTGCCATCAGTGCTCAGCAAGATGACATTGAAGCCATCTGGATGGTCCTTTCTGGAGGAAGTGAACCAAAACCGCTATGCATATTTTACTATAGTAGATCAGGAAGTTACACATCCATACCAGTGGGCACTGCTACTGAAAGGCTAGTTCTGTACCCTTGAGCTACTGAATCTTCTACAATAAGTCATTCTCCACAACCCAATGACCATGGCTTTTCTGCTGGTCCAGCTCTTCATTCTAGGTCAAGAGGGTTTACTAGGAAACACACTCTAAACTTTAGGGCCTCCAAACTGATCTGATGGGAAACCAGCTCTCAGTTTCCTAGAATTAGGGCTTATTTACTGAAACTTACCAATTTTGCATCCACAGGCTTGTTGGCCTTTTCCTCTGGAAGTGTAAGACACGAGACTGTTCTCTGCAACCTACAGCTAATGGATCAGCTTACCAGGAATCCAGCTCTATATCCCTACACTTTTTTGGCAAGGACTGTCTCTGTACCCTTGGAATTTATGTGGATCTCTAGATCTGCACCCCAGGTCCATTGGTTCATTTCGCTGGTGGCAGAGGTGTACTGGGGTGCCTATGTCATTGAACAGAGAATCTAAAGGGATGGAACTGTTGGTAGTACATCCACCAAGCTGTGTCTTTGTGGCTCTCTTGGAGAGGTTACTTTGAAGAGAGAGTAGGTCCAGTAGATATACCTACTTTTGGATATCCATATTGGTGTTCATTGAAAAAATCAAAACATCAAGCTGAGAACTTAGTGGAACTTTATACAGGAGTCACTGCCCTATGAAAATGTAATAAGATCTTTTTCCAAACTTGGCTATGGCAAAAAAAATATCATTACCCTGGACGCAAAGAATGCATTTTGATACATAGACCTAGTACTTAAACTTTTTCAACACATCATTTGGTAGATACCACTGGGAGATAATGCCATTTGAAATCAACACAGCACCAGAGAAATTCTGGCGAAGTCTGAATGCTGCATCTGAAAGCCTCTGTGGGATTAAGATCACCCAAGATGAGATATTAATATTTCACTTTTTCCACATATCTAGAATTAGCTCCCTCATAAGCAGATCTGGGGAGAAGTAAGTGATGAACAAGCAAAGGTTGAATCAAAACAAAGGAAGTTTCCTTTATGGATCACTTGATCACCAGAACTGAAGGAAGATTCGGTAAAAGACAAGACAGCAGCAGAGTTGCTAAGCCCAATAAATGTTACAGGAATGCTATGCTTTCTGGGTCCATCAAATATCTGAGTACATTTGTGCCCAATCTGAGATGTGCGAGTCACTTGGCTGAGTAAGGAGGATGAAGACACCTATGTGTAAGCAATCTCCTGAATTTAGGAGACCATCACAGCAGAGCCTGTGCCACAGTACTTTGATGATGATAAGATGTTGACACTACAGTTGGACATCTCAGTAAAGGACTTAGAGCAATTATCTTGCAAGAGAGACAGCTGATTGCACACAAAAGCAGAGCTCTGACTGATGCAGTGACATGCCATGTGCATATTGAGAAGGATTCCATGCTGTGATCTTTGGTCTGAACAAGCTTCAGTAAATACATACGGGAGAACCATCTATATACACACTAATCATGTGCCACCGAGATAATTACTCCAGAGAAAACCAAAGAGGATGCAAAGGATCCTCATTAGAATGCAGGAACCAAAAGGAGTCAGTCATAATATTGCAACAGAGATGTCAAACAAGAGTTGGAAATAAAATGAAAATAACGCCCATATCCAATCAAAACAGATATAGCAGATGGCAGTGGTGATTCACAACACAGCATACATAGGATCACTTGTCACCATGGAGTTTCACAGCAGAAGAATAACAGAAAGGATACCACCAAAGAGACTTGCTTGACAAAAATAAACGCGTGATACCTGAGGATGCACCACTGACCCTGATGAATGAGAACACAACATCATGTTATCAGGCCCAAGGAGAACAACCATATAGGATGAAATCTGGAAGGAGAGTCCATTGACCTACAGTACTGTGCAAAAGTCTTCGGCAGATATTTGTTTTGTTCATTATATCATTTATACACACACACACACACACACACACACACACACACACACACACACATACACATACACACACAGTGGCATGCAAAAGTTTGGGCACCCCTGGTCAAAATTTCTGTTGCTGTAAATAGCTAAGCAAGTAAAAGATGAACTGATTTCCAAAAGGCATAAAGCTAAAGACACATTTCTTTAATATTTTAAGCAAGAAAACTTTTTTATTTCCATCGTTTACAGTTTCAAAATAACAAAAAAGGAAAAGGGCCCAAAGCAAAAGTTTGGCACCCTGCGTGGTCAGTACTTAGTAACACCCCCTTTGGCAAATATCACAGCTTGTAAACGCTTTTGTAGCCAGCTAAGAGTCTTTCAATTCTTGATTGGGGGATTTTCGCCCTTTCTTCCTTGCAAAAGGCTTCTAGTTCTGTGAGATTCTTGGGCCATCTTGCATGCACTGCTCTTCTGAGGTCTATCCACAGATTCTCGATGATGTTTAGGTCAGGGACTGCGAGGGCCATGGAAAAATCTTCAGCTTGCGCCTCTTGAGGTAGTCCATTGTGGATTTTGAGGTGTGTTTAGGTTCATTATCCTGTTGCAGAAGCCATCCTCTTTTCATCTTCAGCTTTTTTACAGATGGTGTGATGTTTGCTTCCAAAATTTGCTGGTATTTAATTGAATTCATTCTTCCCTCTATCAGTAAATGTTCCCCGTGCCACTGGCTGCAAAACAAGCCCAAAGCATGATCGATCCACCCCTGTACTTAACAGTTGGAGAGGTGTTCTTTTCATGAAATTCTGCACCCTTTTTTCTCCAAACAACCTTTGCTCATTGCGGCCAAAAAATTCTATTTTAACTTCATCAGTCCACAGGACTTGTTTCAAAAATGCCTCAGGCTTGTTTAGATGTTCCTTTGAACCTTTTGAATAGAACTTTTTGGCCGCAATGAGCAAAGATATGTTTGGAGAAAAAAGGGTGCAGAATTTCATGAAAAGAACACCTCTCCAACTGTTAAGCACGGCAGTGGATTGATCATGCTTTGGGCTTGTTTTGCAGCCAGTGGCACGGGGAACATTTCACTGGTAGAGGGAAGAATGAATTCAATTAAATACCAGCAAATTCTGGAAGCAAACATCACATCGTCTGTAAAAAAGCTGAAGGTGAAAAGAGGATGGCTTCTACAACAGGGTAATGAACCTAAACACACCTCAAAATCCACAATGGACTACCTCAAGAGGCGCAAGCTGATGGTTTTGCCATGGCCCTTGCAGTCCCTGACCTAAACATCATCGAGAATCTGTGGATAGACCTCAAAAGAGCAATGCATGCAAGATGGCCCAAGAATCTCACAGAACTAGAAGCCTTTTGCAAAGAAGAATGGGCAAAAATCCCCCAAGCAAGAATTGAAAGACTCTTAGCTGGCTACAAAAAGCGTTTACAAGATGTGATACTTGCCAGAGGGGGTGTTACTAAGTACTGCCATGCAAGGTGCCCAAACTTTTGCTTTGGGCCTTTTTCCTTTTTGTTATTTTGAAACTGTAAAAGATGGAAATAAAAAGTTTTCTTGCTTAAAATATTAAAGAAATGTGTCATCTTTAACTTTATACCTTTTGGAAATCAGTTCATCTTTTAGCAACACTGGCAACACGCTGGAGGAACTCAGCAGGTCGGGCAGCATCCATGGAAACGATCAGTCAATGTTTCGGGCCGGAACCCTTCATCAGGACTGAAGAAGGAAGAGGCAGAGGTCCTATAAAGAAGGTGGAGGGGGAGGGTGGGAAGGAGAAGGCTGGTATCTGTCAGCTGAAAAACCAGTAAGGGGAAAGATAAAGGGGTGGGGGAGGGTTAGCAGGGAGGGGATAGGCAGGAAAGGTGAAGAAGGAATAGGGGAAAGCACAATGGGTAGTAGAAGGAGGCAGAACCATGAGGGAGGTGATAGGCAGCTTGGGGAGAGGGCAGAGTGAAACTGGGATGGGGGACAGGAGGGGGAGGGAATTACCGGAAGTTGGAGAATTCACTGTTCATACCAAGGGGCTGGAGACTACCCAAACGGTATATGAGGTGTTGAGTTCATCTTTTACTCGCTTAGCTATTCACAGTAACAGAAATTTTGACCAGGGGTGCCCAATCTTTTGCATGCCACTGTATGTATATAGATAGGGTGCCTAAGACTTTTGCACAGTACTGTAGTAATTTTATGTATTGACTGCTGCAAATGCAAATGTACTGCTGCAAAAAAAAAACAAATTTCATGACATGTTGAGAGATGATAAACCTGATTCTGATATGGGTCTCTATCGTGGATTGAGAGTGGGAAGGGGGCAGGGAGAGGGGAGTGTGTGGGAAGCACCGGAGAGACATTCTGTATTGATCAATAAACCAATTGTTTGGAATCAAGTGACCTTGCCTGGTGCCTCGGTCGTGGGTGTGTCTGCACCCACATCAACCCCTGCCCCAGCACTCCTACTCTGCCACCTGTCCCACACCCTTCCCATGGTGCTCCACCTTTGCCATCCTTTGCTCCCACCAGATTTACAAACTTGCTCATTGACAAATACAGTACAGTGCAAAAGTCTTAGGCAACCCTGATATATATATGTGCCCAAGACTTTTGCATGGTATTGTGTGAGGAAGACTTAATATCAGAGTAAAGTATGCCAAAGTTGAAAGGTTAGTTGGATGCTTGTATTTTGTTACATAGAACATAGAATAGTACAGCACAGTACAGGCCCTTCGGCCCACAATGTTGTGCTGACCCTCAAACCCTGCTTTCCATATAAGCCCCCACCTTAAATTTCTCCATATACCTGTCTAGCAGTCTCTTAAACTTCACTAGTGTATCTGCCTCCAACACTGACTCACTTACTTCATTGTTTAAGACCGGATACAATCTATATGATTTATGTAACATTGAGTCCATACTCAAAAGATTGTTGCATTGACCTTCAGATCCCTATGAAAGGACCAGGCTTGAAACAATTTGCCTGTATGGCAGTAGGCACACAATGGAGAAATATGGTTTCTCTCTTTGTGAGTCCTTTGTTTAATGAGATTCTTCACTTAATTTGAATCGCCAACTGTTGTCCAGTATCTGAAAGAGATATTGACATATTGGCTTTACTGACCTTCTGCAATGGTATAATGAAGTTCAGGGATCACATCTCATCCTTTCAAGGAGATGAGACGGTATTCCTCATCTTTGGAACTCTTTTTTGATAGAAGCAGAGTCTTTGGATAGCTTTAGGACTGGGTTATATGTATAAACATAACAAAGTCTGCAGATGCTGGAAATCAAAAGCTACAAACATAAAATGCTGGAGAAACTCAGCAGGTCAGGAAGCATCTATGGAAGTGAATAACAGTCAACGTTTCAGAACGAGACCCTTCTTCAGGACTGGAAAGGAAGGGGCAGATGCCAGAATAAAGAGGTGGGGGAGAGGAAGGGATATATGTTTTCTTGATAAGCAATGAAATGAAAGGTTACTAGGGGGATCAATGGGGACATGAAATTGAAGGATTCCAGTCAGATAAGACAAGATCGAATGCCAGTGTATTCATTCATGAGTTCATAATTGTACATAAGTGGAATGATAAAAATTCCTCCTCACTCAACACTGAGCTGAAGAATTTCCGATCCTAACCAATGCTCCCTTGGTTTCAGACCACAACTTTTTATAAATCTGTATATCACTAACTTGAAGTTCATATAAGAGGTTTGCGATCTGAAACATTTATTTCTCTCTTCCCAGGATTGCCTGATAACGTGCTGAGTGTTTCCTCCTTTTATCATTTATTATTTCAGATTTACAGCTTGCACAATATTTTCCTTTGTATGTACGTACAAAGTATATGGATAGATTTTGGCATGCACTTACCTTCTTGTGATAAAACATAAATCATCTTTTAACCTTCTCTATTCAAAGGGAAAAGAATTCCAGTTTCTTCTGCCATTTCATGTTATGTGAAGTGCCTCATTCGTGGTACCATTCTTGGAAATGTCTTGTATTGTTACAGTAATAGTACATTTTGAAGTGTTATCAGTATTAAATTAACACACTCCAAAGAGGGGAAAGCAGTGATTTCTCTTGCAAGTTGTTACAGTCATTGTCATTTTGCAGATCTCCCAGACATGAAATCTTCACTCCACATGTTTTACTCACAACGTGCCCATCATCATTGGAAACCTTTCAAGTAGTTTGTCAATTGTAACAGAAACATAAAGACCACAAAGTCCCAGGGATTAATCCCAGTTGGTGCTGAATTAGCTAAACTAAGCCTGGTAGTGGACATGATTCCAAGAAGTGAAAAATATGTGTCTTTGGCATCAATTTTATTCCCATCACCCCTCCTCTCTTGTTCCCATAATGCAAAATTACTGCAGCTGGTCCCAGTATCCCTCAGCAAATGAAAGAGGTGGAAGGAAATCTGAGGATTCTTACTTTCAATCATTATCCAATGCCTATTTCTTTACAATGTGCTTAGATTCTGCTCTAAGACACATGTGGTTGAATAACTTGCACAACATTGTTCATATTTGATGTTGGGCCATTCAGCAAGAAATCAAAGGCTGATTTTGCCTTTGCAGTTATTTGATACCAACAGCTGAGGAGAAAAGAGAGAGAAAATTGGTGCCAAAAGATGTAAAACTTCCAGTTGGTGATTGTAGCTTGAAGGTGACATTTCTAACAAGCCTGTAGATTGAGCATTCATATGGTGCTCTGTTTCTGTTCTGCAGTGTTGCCCAAAGTGGGGTTGTAAAAAACATAGGGTTATAACGGAGGCAGGACATGAAGGTAGGCATATTAATAGGAATATACTATTGTCCATGATATCATACAAAGATAACTCAGCATTTCTGCAATACACATTTCATTGTTGTGCTTGGGAAATGTTGAAGCTTACATTTATAAAACCATAGACTCACAGAACATAAAAAGTTATTCCCTTTGTCCTTATGAGGAGTCTTGGCCCAAACCATTGATTCTTTATTCCCCTCCATAGACACTGCTTGACTTGCTGAGTTCCTCCATCACTCTCTGTGTGTATCCTTTTATGTCTTGGTTTTTCAGGTATTCCAACTTCTTCTTGTCACCTCTCCTCTAGCTATGCCTTTTTATTCACTAATCTTTACTATCTTCTTTCATACAGCCCAAAATGTTACTTATGACACACAAACTCTGCACCTTCACCCTGTAATGCATCTCCTTTTCATTGTCTCCATCATTCACAATTTTGTTTCTAGCTTTTTATTCACTAATTCACTAGAGTGGTTGTGGATGGGTCATATTCTGCATGGAGGTTGATGACCAGTGGTGTGCCTCAGGGATCTGTTCTGGGACCCCTTCTCTTCGTGATTTTCATAAATGACCTGGATAAGGAATTGGAGGGATGGGTTGGTAAATTTGCTGATGACACAAAGGTTGGGGGTGTTGTGGATAGTGTGGAGGGCTGTCAGAGGTTACAGCTGGACATCACTAGGATGCAAAACTGGGCTGAGAAGTGGCAGATGGAGTTCAACCCTGATAAGTGTGAGGTAGTTCATTTTGGTAGGTCAAGTATGATGGCAGAATATAGTATTAATGGTAAGACTCTTGGCAGTGTGGATGATCAGAGGAATCTTGGGGTCTGAGTCCATAGGACACTCAAAGCTGCTGCGTAGGTTGACTCTGTGGTTAAGAAGGCATATGGTACATTGGCCTTCATCAACCGTGGGATTGAGTTTAAGAGCCAAGAGGTAATGTTACAGCTATATAGGACCCTGATCAGACGTCACTTGGAGTACTGTGCTGAGTTCTGGTCACCTCACTACTGGAAGGACGTGGAAACTATAGAAAGGGTGCAGAGGGGATTTACAAGGATGTTGCCTGGATTGGGGAGCATGCCTTATGAGAATAGATTGAGTGAACTTGGCCTTTTCTCCTTGGAGCAGTGGAGGATGAGAGGTGACCTGATAGAGGTGTATAAGATGATGAGAGGCATTGATCATGTGGATAGTCAGAGGCTTTTTCCCAGCTGAACACAGAATGGTGTGAAAAGCAAAAAAAAAAATCATCCAATGAGCAGCAGTTTTGTGGGTGAAAACGTTTTGTTAATGAGAGAGGACAGAGGAGAATGGCCAGGCTGACAGGTAGGTGACAGTAACTCAAATAACCACCCATTACAAAGTGGTGTGCAGAAGAACATCTCTGAATACACAACATGTCAAATCTTGAAGTGGATGGGCTACAGCAGCAGAAGATCACACTGGGTTCCTCTCCTGCACCTAATAAAATGGCCACTAAGTATATTTCTAGTACCCAGCACCATATCAGGTGATGTATTCCAAATGCTTATGTCATTGACAGAAAAGGTTTTCTTTCTGTCATTTCTGATACTTCTACTAATCATCCTAAATCTGCTCCCATAGGAAATAGTTTCATTTTGTTTACTCTATTCAATCCTATGACAATTTGAAACACCCTGATCAAATTACTTCTAAGCTTGTTCAGTTCTGATTTCTTGATGATCTAAAGAAACTCATACCCATCCTGCCATCTTCATTGATCATCAGCACAGCACATAAAAGTAGAGCTATCTACTCCATCTAGTGGGGAAACTCAGCAGTGTCCCAGTTACATTTGTTGTTGTTATTTTAACATGCAGGTAAAAATTAATATTAATAACTTTTATAAGACATATGGTTCCTTAAGGTTGTTATAGCTGGGGGTGGTAATGGGGACAAGTTCCCACTACCTATTAAATGCTCCCAACTGTGTGTACCTCAGATAGCCTCTGACAACCAAGTCGGGCTCCAGGCCTTCAGGTGTGACTTAGCTACTAAGCCCGGCGGAATTGTTTCTATTGACAGGAGAAGGGGCAAAGAGGGTTACTGGCGCCTTAAAGCCAGACACTTTGGGCGGATGGGCCTCATCAGCTGTGGTTGGCAGCTCATCTAGGAGGAGGGAAAACTGATCTCAGACTCCACTGCCTTGATGCTATACCCAATCACGGGGAAGGCTTCGGGAGTAAACCCCAAGGGAAAAATCCAGAGCTAGAGTCCCTAAGGCAGTCCTACATTGAGTTCAATGTTGATAGGCAACTCTGTGATGCTGCTGGTACCAAACTATATCGATCTCTGCTGTTTCTTTGGGTTCATCAGAAGCATGGAGAGGGCAACAGCTTGCTCTCTATATGGTACTGCCCAGGCTTGCGATCCTAGACAGCTAGGATGCAATATCCATGGTCAACTCTGACCAAGGTAGGCCTCAGACATAGATAACACATAGCAACTGTACAGTAAAATTGTTTAAGTTCTTCAGTCATCTAACTGTACAAATACAAAACCAAACAAAACAACCTTCCTCCAGACCACAGAGCACCCATAAAACAGACACAGCACAAAACAAAATATTACCAGAAATAATTTTATAAAATATCATTCAAAATGCATGTAGTGCACAGCACAGATAAACAGTAAGCGGTAAGCAGCTCGCTGTCCTAGTGACGAGACCTTAGTGGTGACGGGGTATTCATTAGTCTCACAGACTGAGGGAAGAAGCTGTTGCCCAGTCTGGCAGTCCTAGTCCTGATGCTCCTGTACCTCCTTCTTGATGATAGTGGGTCAAAGAGATTACAGGATGGGTGGTAGGGATCCTCAACAACGCTTCGGGCCTCTCGTTGACAATGTAAATGTCGCAGACGGAGGAAGGGAGACCCCACTGATCATCTCAACGGAATTTACTATCTTCTGTAGGGCCTTTTGGTTCGATGGCTGGCAGCTTCCGTACCGCACAAGTATCACCTTTGGCTGAGTGGAAGCACTTTTGACTCTGAATCAAAATGCGATGATTGAAGACCCATTCTGGAGACCTGAGCTTATGATCTGGACTGTTACTTCAATGCTGTGCTGATCATTCCATCTGCTATGAAACTTGAGGCCTCACCTCTGACAGACATGAGGTATCCCAACATGTCATCCCAAGTATATATTCAAGCTTGTAATTCTGACACACAGCTAAGCAAACTAGCACCTCCAGGGCTTGTATTATCCACAAGCTCAGTGTGACCTCAGCAGTCACCTATTAAAAGCAGATGGAAAATTAGCACTATAGGCTGTTGATCAATGAGTGACTGCCTTAAAGGGACTCAACTTGGTCTTAATATTAGAATATTTCATTGAGAATTACATGGTCCTGTTAAAACAATGTATCATGCAACCTACCAGGAGCAATAACAATGTAGATCCATTAGTCTGATCAAAAAAAGTGATTAGGCGCGATAAAAGATAGTGGGTACGGATGCGTTCATATCCATTGTACAACCATTTTGACTTGAAATCAATTTTGAACTCAGATTTAATTTCATTTAGTTGATCTCAGGCAGGCTGCTGTTCAAGGATTTATACTTATTCTCTGAGGGACACAAATCAAGGTTTTGTAGTCCTTTTGGACTGTGTATATTTGCAAACATCAAAACCACATTTTTAGTGATAGCCTCTTACCAGTGCCAAGCCGATTTGGAAAGGTCGAGAACCGTTTCTTCGGCAGTGAAATCTAGGCCCGAAGCAAATTGCTCAGCAGCACATTCTAGGGCCCCAAGCAATTCGCTTCACCACGGCGGAGCCTGGGTCCTAATGCAATGTACAATCCACAATTCGGGCAATTTAAACGCCGGTCCAGATAGCCTGGGGACTTCTCTCTCCACGACGTGAGACCACCCCCCGGCTGCTGTGCTTTGTGTCTGCGAACTTTGCAGCAATTTGCCCCGCCAATATGATGAACTGAATACCGAGGCTTTGGGCCTACTCCAGGCTACTCTGGGGATTTGGATCTGAGGACTTAATTTGGTTCAGAGTTCTGTTGTTTACATGATTTGTGTTTTTTTTCTCTTTGTGCACATTGGGGGTTGGTCTTTTTTTTTAATTAGGTTCTTTCGGGTTTCTTGCTTTGAGGCTGCCTGTGAGCAAACAAACCTCAAGGTTGTGTAATTTATATGTTCTTTGATAATAAATCTACTTTGAATCTTTGAGTAGAATATCCTGGTGATGTTCACAGAGGATAACCAATGCGCATGGAGCAGCATCCTAGCCTGAGTCAGCACCTTCAGGAGAGGAAGATATAATTCCCTCTTATGCAATAGCTAAACATGTACCAATATTGTAATCTTAATACAATGAGAATGAAGAACAGAATAAGGTTTCTTCTGCATATATTATAGCAACAATAAAATATGTAGCATAACTATGTAACACTTACTCATCCTTTTCAACCACCAGTCATGTAAAACACTCCTACATATTCAAGTTGGAAGTGAACTGTTTCATTCTGCAGATTCCAAAGGGATTTGTGTTCCAACTGCTGTATGTGTTAGACAAGGGCAGATTCTCAAACACTGGCAGCTCTGTAATTCCCCCTGGGAAAATTCAAGAGGAAATCTAAGAACTTGGGAAATCATTTCTGTGGGAACTACCCACTTGAGGAAGCCTGGAACAACATATTCTCTTGTAGTCTCTAATTTAGCACATTTATTTAGTAAACCTGCTGTTAGTGAGGATGTTCTTTAGCTCTCTGCACGTTTTCTACAAAACCTAGACATCCTGTCATGATCTGCTTTCAGTGCAGCACATCTCCTTCCACCACAAGGATTCACTTGGCTCTTAGTTTAAGGAACAAATTTTCTCCTTAACATGTGCTTTTCAATGGGATGCGAACACATGATTCTTTCATTCTCGGCACCTGGTGATATTACACACAAAATGCTGGAAGATTCCAGCTGGGCAGGCAGCCTCTTTGGAGGGAAATGGAGCAACCATGTGCCCAACCTGCTGAGTCCCTCCAGCCTTTTAGGTGTGTTGCTCAAGATTTGCAGCATCTGCAGAAACTCTTGTGGCCCAATGGCATCAAGCTCTTTTTGGTCACCACAGCTATTATATTGGAAATAATTTTGTTCCCTTCCCTTAGAGTGCAATGATGTAATGGCCAGTTACATCCACAACAACCAGATGGCAGATTTAGAAAGAACTTCTAAGAGAATTTTGTATATGTACATGGATGGGAGGGCTATGGAGAGGCATAGTCTAGGTGTGGGTCAATTTAACTAGGCAAAATAACAGTTCAGCAAAGACTAGATGGGCCGAAGAACCTGTTTCTGTCCTGTAGTGCTCTATGACTCTAAGGTGTCTCATGCCATTCATTAGGCATCCTCATCACCAATGGACTCATTTTGAAATAATGTAGGCAAACTTGGCATTCTATTCGCAAGGTCCAACAGAGAGCAGTGAAATGGGTAATTATCTTTAGTAAACATGACAAACAAAAACAGAAAAAGCTTGCATTTATTTAGTACCTGTAGTGAAAGATCCCAAGTTTCTTTACAGCATTGTTATCATGCAATATTTAACACCAAGGGATTCGGGGAGCCAGTAGCACAGTGATTAAGGGTTTGGCAATAGAATATTGGTTTAAAGGGGTATTTAAAGAAGTAAAGTGAAAGAGGAGGGGGAAATTCCACTTTATGGACTAAGCAGCAGAAACGTGGGTCAAGGGAGGGGGGCAAAATGATTTGCTAATGCTGAGCCCAACGGGAGGAATGTTAGCTTAAGTCTTTGGTCTTACGATAATTTCCCTTCTTGCAGGAATTACCTGCATTCCTTCATATACAAGATGGGGCCTTGGTTTGTTCATTCTGAACAGTTTGATGCAATGTTCCCTTGCACTAGCCCAGACTAGTTTTCTTAGAATCCTTAACAATGATACAAAATGGTGCTGATTCTAGCTTCCCAAACACTGTGATAAGTGGGAGAAGCAGAGTCAGATATATAAATACGAATTCAACATTACGGGAACTGCAGTGAAGACCTAAGTGATCTTGCTGATCATGGTTCCAAGATGTCTTTATCCATTTCTGGTCATTATCTTGTATGTTTGACTTACTGGTAAACTATCTACTTCTGTGCAGGTTCAATTCCCTTTTCGGGATATGATTCTACAACGTTAGCTGCCAAAGCACCAAGGGAGAGCTGCACTTTCACCAGTGTTACCTCATTGGCAAGATGTAAAATTGGATTAATGCAGATAAATATTGAGGATATCAAATTTAGATAGATATTCAGGCATATCAAATGAAGAAGGGCAGGTTTATCAAAATACACTCAGTGGCCATTTTATTAGCTACCTCATGTACCTAATAAAGTGGCCACTAAGTGTACATTCATGGTTTTCGGCTGTTGTGGTTGACCTTAAGGTTCAATGTGTTGTGTGCTTAAAGTTTTCTTCTGTATAGAACTGCTGTAGTGCATGGTTATTTGAGTTACTGTCGCCATCCTGATGGCTTGAACCAATCTAGCCATTGACCTCTCTCATTAAGAAAGCCACAGAACTCCCATTCACCGGATGTTTTTTCGTTTTTCCCACTATTCTCTGTAAATTCTAGAGACTGTTGTGCATGATAATCCCAAGAGATCAGCAGTTTCTGAGATACTCAAACCACCCCATCTGGCACCACAAATCACTCCACAGTCAAAGGCACTGAGATCACATTTCTTCCCCATTCTGATGTTTGGTCTGAACAACTGAACCTCTTGACCATGCCTGCGTGTTTTTCTGCACTGAGTTGCTGACACATGATTGGCTGATGAGATATTTGCATTAATGTACAGGTGTACCTAGTAGAGTGGCCACTGAGTGTATAACCAGGTAAGAATATACCAGATGAAAAGATCTCAGGATAGGTGATCACGCAGCTGGACAAGGGGTAGGTTTCAACAAGGATCATTAAGAGAGGCTTGAATTGGCAGGTAGGGGTAGACAGGTAAAGGAAATAAACACTAATAAAAAAAACAAAAAAAATCGGGGAAGTGCAAGAGTTAGAAAATGCTGAATATTCATCTGAAAATTCAACTTGCATTGCTCAACCTTTCAAGATTCAGAAACCCTCTGCCTGTAAGTTAGTTGGTGTTCTTTCCTGCAGCCAGCTGATTAAAGCAGAAGTCAGATCTCGATTAAATGATTTTGACAGATTCTAAACTTACCAGACCACCTGTGAGACCACTCTGGATACTTTTCAAAAGTGAGATTTCAGTGCAAGGTTTACCAGCCAGAATCTTACAGCATAGCTGAAACAACTCTGGAATCACTTCAGATTGGAATAACTATGCAACTGGGCTGATTGCCAAGGAGATGTCAACACAGCAAACTTCTGTTAAGTGTGTAATCGATTTTCAACATACATCAGCAGCAACACATACAAGAATAGAAGCTTTAAGCTACGCAGCAATATAAAAGTTAATTTATTTAAACAAAAGTCTGTTTTACATCCATGGTAAAAATACATTGTGAAGTGGAACTGAGCCACAGAGATCAGCAAGGCTCCAGATTGGTTTATGGGTCTGTGCTGTACCTAGCTTCAGTTAGAGTTAGCTGCCAAGTCAGGGAAACATAAAATTTGCCAGCAATTCCGTGCCAGATTACAATCCAGCAACTATCACTGAAAATTGGTGAATGCACAATCAGTTCAGCTTGTCTTCAAAGCAACTTACAGTCCAAATTGCCTGCTGGTATTTATTGCCTACATTCATAAAGAATCGGATCTTGAAATTGCTATTGGAGGTCTGTTGACACCAGTGAAACCAAACTCAAAAGCATGTTTGTGTTCTGGGAGAGAAAGGAGAATATTATGCAGGAAAATTTTAAAGCGTGACTAATGATAACTAATGAGAGAAAGAACAACAATTATCTCAACCTGAAATTAGTTTTCACTGCACCTAGCCACATTATCACCAACATTAGTAAATACATACCCCTTGGAATAAAAAGCAAGAGAGATAAAAACTACAGATGTAGAAAAATAAAGAGCAGCCTCACTTCGATAGAACACCAAGCACCAGGCTGTGCTCCTTCTCCCTGCAGACAAACCAAAGCAGAAACACGAGGATCCAGTACATAAGGTCATTTAGTACTGAGCTGATGACCTTTTACATGACTGCTTTGAGTTGGTAGACTGGTCCGTGTTCAAAGACTCAGCAGCCAGTCTAGATGCGTATGTTAGCACCCATCACAGGCATTATCAACAAGTGTTTTGAGGACAATCCAGTGTTCCCGAACCAGAAACCATGGAGGAATGCCATTCTACAAAAGTCAACGACGATGGTGTTCGAATCAGGTGATCCTGACCTTTACAAGAAGTCAAGATAGATACAGCCTCCATAAAGCTATCAGGAATGCCAAGAGACAGTAACAGTCCAAAACAGTCCCAGGCCAGCTGTCAGTTGTGGCGGGGTTTACATGCTGTAAAAGGCTCCAAAATGAAGTCCGGCAGTATCACTGACAACAGCACGTCCCTTCCCAATGAGCTTATGCATTCTATGCATGTATTGAACAGAAGTGGATTGGAATGTAACCAACCACCCCACCAGAACAGCCTCCAGTGCACCTGAACCCACAGTCACCATTGCAGATGTAAGCTCAGTCTTCCAGAGAGTAAGCCCTCAGAAAGCATCTGGCACAGATGGTGTCTCTGGCCTTGTTCTGAGATCCTGGTATGGGTGTTACAAACATTTTAAACCTTCCCCTGCTTCAATCTGAGGTTCCCACCTGCTTTAAGAGGACCACAATCATCCGTGTACCTGAGAAAAACAAGGTAATCTACCTTAATGACCACAGCCCAGTGTTTCTGATAAAGTGTCTCATAAAGTGCTTTGAGAGGCTGGTCCACACATTAACCTCAGCCTCCCAGTGTTTTGTTACGCCATCAGGTTCTCAGATCCAGCTCAGACAGGCAGAAAGACACAAACTCTACTTAAAACTACTTTAATCAGGAAAACAGAGCAAGCATTAAAATACTTATCCAAGTATGCATGGCCCCTCGCATGGCAGTACACCTCCCACTTGATCCACAGCACTGTCTACGACCAGCCCAAACAAGAACTATCCCCCAAGCCCCCTGACCACTCTACTTTTATACCCTTTCCATTCATATGAAATGCTGCAGTAAGTGGACCAATACATAGCACCATCTCAAACCACTAAATAAGAGCCAATCACCACTCTTCAGGAGTCCCAACCCTGTGTTCAACTAAATTTCATGTTCCCACGGTTGTTCCACAGCAGTATTGCATTCCCATGTGTGTATTCCCATAACAGTAATCAAAATTCTGTTACGTTCAAGGCCACAGTGATGGTGAGACATTGGACAAGCACAAAGATTAACCCTTTACAATATACAAAATCAACCTTGGCCCATTACAATTCACCTAGCAGCAAAACGGATCCATCACACTGGTTTTACATTCACATGCACAGAAAAGACAGCTATGTTAGTCTATGGTTTATTGACTACATCTCTGCTTTCGGTACTATAATTCCAAGCAAACTCACCTCCTTAATACAAGACCTGGAATTCAAATCCTCCCTTTGCAACTGGATCCTTGACTACCTGACCAACAGACCATAAAGATGGGCAGCAACACCTCTGCCATCATCACAAGAGACTGTTGGCGTGCAGCTGCTCTGCCACGATCACAAGAAACTGCAGAGAGTTGTGGAAACAGCATAACATATCACAGAAACCAACCTCCACTCCACAGACTCTGCTTACGCTTCTCGCGGCCTCGGTAAAGCAGCCAACTTAATCAAATACCCCACACACCCCAAACATTCACTCTACTTCCGCCCACCCCTTCCATCAGACATAAGACACAAAGGCCTGAAAACATGTACCACCTGGGTTAAGGACAGCTTCTAACCTCTGGTTATAAACCTACTAAATGGTTCCCTGCTAATGTTGTTGCATGAACAAAATCACCGGAGAGAAGTACTGGTAGGTATGGAGCAGTCTCTTTATTTGACAAAATGAGATACAGCAGGCATCAGATGGAGCCCCTCTCTGCCTGACCCAACACTCATGACATTCAATATGCTAAAGATCTAAGGACAATTCCATACTTACAATGCTTCCTTTTTCCCTCTTAGCACCCACACAACAGACACCTAAATGGCACCCAAATAATGAATTTAATCAGCACTGTCTGGTCTTCCATTAGCTGTGGTTCAATATCCTAGGAACCCATTGCTCAGAGTTGCATTTTAGATTTAATCCACAGTTCAATTTGAATCTGAAGATTGGTGGTTGAAGTCAGTTGCTGAAGTTATTTGCTATATGTGCTAACCCCCCAAAATGCTCTAACACCACAATAAGATGGACTCTTGACCTCACAATCTATCTCATTACGACCTTGCACCTCGTTGTCTGCCTGCACTGCCCTTTCCTTCTAACTGTAATTTTAGGGAGTATTGTGAATATATCAGATATTAATTCAAACAAGAACCAGGCTTCAATTTTTGTTGTAAATGTAAATAAGTTTAGGAAGCTTGCAATTAGTCTTTAGTGTTTTTTTTTTGCAAATTGCAAGCAGTAAGTTACAGTTAAAAGCACAGGCTGCTCCACAGACTAAGAAATTGCATATGCAAGAGCCAAACGCTAAAATAATGGGGTTGTGTTACACAAAATAATCTGCAGATGCTGGGGTCAAAGCAACACTCACAACACGCTGGAAGAACTCAGCAGGTCAGACAGCATCTACGGAAATGAATAAACAGTTGCGTTTCAGGCCAAGACCCTTCTTCAGGACTGGTAAGGAAAGGGAAAGATGCCAGAATAAAAAAGGTGGAGGGAGGGGAAAGAGGCAAGCCAGAAGGAAATAGGTGAAGCTAGGTGGGTAGGAAAGAGAAAAAGATGGAGGGGAAGGAATTTGATAGGAGAGGAGAGTGGATCATAGGAGAAAGGGAAGAAGGAGGAGACCCAGGGGGAGGTAATAGACAGGTGAGAAGAGGTAAGAGGCCAGGGTGAGGAACAGAAGAAGGGGGAACGGGGTAAGAGGCCAGGGTGAGGAACAGAAGAAGAGGAAATGGGGTAAGAGGCCAGGGTGAGGAACAGAAGAAGAGGAAATGGGGTAAGAGGCCAGGGTGAGGAACAGAAGAAGAAGGAACGGGAAGGGAATTTTTTTTAACTGGAAGGAGAAATCAATATTCATGCCACCAGCTTGGAAGCTACCCAGATGGAATATAAGGTGCTGCCTGGCTCTCTGTTGTCAAAAGGTTTAATAATATTTATGTTAATTAGTTTCTCCCAAAGGTGTTATGGATCTTCAGAGGTGTCTTATCAATTAAAAATGTGCTTCCACTATGTATCTCAAAAGAACCATTTGTCAACCCAAAATACTGAAATAACTAATGTCATTGTAACTATTGAAAAGGTATTGAATCACCTACTATTACTGCTGATTTTATGGGTATAAAAATGTGATGTACCTTAGGGTTTGTAAGCCTCTATCTAGTGTTTCCAGAATGATGCCTGCTTGTTGTGCTAAATAAAGAGGACTTTATCACCAGCTTCCATGTCTCTCCAGTGACTTTGATCAAAGTCAGAACAGTGACACTTTATTCTGCAATCTGTTATTGTTTTACTTTGTACTAACTCAAAGTACTGATCTATATGAACAGTATGCTAGACAAGGTTTTCACTCTACCTTGGTACATGTAACAATTATAAACCAATTTACCAATTAACCAGTTTAACAAGTATTCCTGAAGTAATGAATAAACCTTCTATTAAATATTTTTTTTAATGTCTCACCTGTCCTGTATAGTTCTTAGATAGAGCAGTAGAACAGCGTTGGACTTTGACCTTTCAATGCTGGGATCAGGATTCAAATCCCGATCAAGGGACTACTTGTCGGTGAAAGAGATTCTGGTTGAGTAGAATAGCTGGGCAATTTCAGTGAACGTGTCCAGAGCACAGAACTGGCCCAAAGGACACCCCAACAAGCAGCATCAAAGTAGATTCTCTGGCCCTTCATCACTACCTCTGTTGTTATTGCTCCTCCAAACATGCCTACATAATGAGAGAGATTATACTGCAAATGTAATTCATTGGCTGTAAGGTCATGGCAACTAGAGACAATAAAATCAACTTTATACGCCTATTATGAATCATACAGAAGTAAGCATAAAGGTCACTCAAATTCAACATTAGATGTCATAAAGCAAAAACCTGACTCAAGAAAAGGCAACAGGGTAGTAGAATGAGAGAGACAAGAGATTGCAGATGCCAGAATCTGGGTAAAAGAACAAACAGGGGGAGGAACTCAGCAGGTCAGGCAGCATCTGTGAGGGTAAGGAGTTGTTGAACCCTTGGACCAGAAATGAAAAATGAGTTCTCAGAATTGGGCTGTGGTGCGTTGATGGGTGGAAGTGAGTTATCACTGGGATTTCTTAATTTAAAAACATTATTAATAAAATCTGCAAATGAAGATAGACCATTGAAGGTCCCCGTTTCAATCCAAGCCATATCATTCCATTTATATTACACCACCATGACAACAATTTATTTTACATCTGTTCATCAAGCAGACAGTCCATTGTCCACAGGACAAGCGTGCTCCAGCCCATCAGTAAGCAATGGGTGAGGACTGTGAGTGCCTCACCAAGGAATCAGTGTGGCTACTAAGTCAGACTCCTATGTGTCCCTCACATGTAGTCCTGGAGTACCGAGTGCGCTAGTCTGCACGTTCAGTGATGAGCGTCACCTTCTGCTGGAAAGTCAGTGAGCTTTCAACAAGATGGCCTTGGTGAGACCACACCTGGAGTATTGTGTGCAGTTTTGGTCCCCTAATCTGAGGAAAGACATTCTTGCCATAGAGGGAGTACAAAGAAGGTTCATCAGATTGATTCCTGGGATGGCAGGACTTTCATATGATGAAAGACTGGATCGACTAGGCTTATACTCTCTGGAATTTAGAAGATTGAGGGGGGATCTTATTGAAACGTATAAAATTCTAAAGAGATTGGACAGGCTAGATGTAGGAAGATGGTTCCCGATGTTGGGGAAGTCCAGAACGAGGGGTCACAGTTTGAGGATAAAGGGGAAGCCTTTTAGGACTGAGATGAGGAAAAACTTCTTCACACAGAGAGTGGTGAATCTGTGGAATTCTCTGCCACAGGAAACAATTGAGGCCAGTTCATTGGCTATATTTAAGAGGGAGTTAGATATGGCCCTTGTGGCTAAAGGGATCGGGGGTATGGAGAGAAGGCAGGTACAGGGTTCTGAAACAACAGGAACTCTGCAGATGCTGGAAATTCAAGCAACACACATCAAAGTTGCTGGTGAACACAGCAGGCCAGGCAGTATCTCTAGGAAGAGGTACAGTCGACGTTTCAGGCCGAGACCCTTTGTCAGGACTAGTCCTGACTAGTCCTGACTAGTCCTGACAAAGGGTCTCGGCCTGAAACATCGACTGTACCTCTTCCTAGAGATGTTGCCTGGCCTGCTGCGTTCACCTGCAACTTCGATGTGTGTTACAGGGTTCTGAGTTGGATGATCAGCCATGATCATACTGAATGGTGGTGCAGGCTTGAAGGGCCGAATGGCCTACTCCTGCACCTATTTTCTATGTTTCTATGCCTTTCTTTGAGTTATGGCCTTCCAGTACCAGCTGATATTTGACTGGCAATAGTCTATGATCATAGAGTATTGTAGCGCTCCGGGGAGTGGGGCGTGGTCAACAGGCTGCCCCAGCATTCCTAGTGGCCAGCACTATTTATTGTTCTTGTTTTAAAGTGTGTTTGTGGGATTATGGTGGGATGTTCAAGTTCATTTATGGTTACATTTTCGCTTGGGTTGTACAGTTTTGTGGGTCACCCTGCCTGTGACCAGGGTGTGTGATCAACACCCCCCTCCACCCCCATCTGTATGTGTCTGAGTGGGTTCTCTCCCTGGGTCTTAGTGCCCGGTCAGTTTTTGTTCTTGCCACAATAAAACCAGCAGTTGAGCTAAACGAGCTTCTCTCGTCTGTTATCATGGATCGAATGCTTGCCACAGTATTGTATTATCCAGCTACTGGAGACAAACCCAAACATACACTGTGCCCCTTTCCAGGGCTTCTGGAGAAAATGCACGGTTAACAATCTCACCCCGAGCACAGCCAAGTCTTGGGCAGAGCCTGGTGGTAATAACCCTCTGGTCACCTGTGAAGGATCTGACAGGAAGAGTCCTTCTCACTGCCAGCCAAGCCAGGTGCAGTCACTTGCTCGAATGTTCTGTTAACGAGGCATTGTGCCAAAAGCCAGGGTGCATCCAACAGCATCCACCTTTCTCTGAAAATCAGATCTATAGATGATGTAATTTAGAAACAGTCCCATGTCATGAGATTAATTTACGGCTCCTTCAAGGTGGCAGATAATGAAGGCTAGGGCACAATGCTCTAGTCTATGTCTATGTCTATGTCAGTCTATGCCTGTTCTTCTCTTGATTTTTCATTGAGATGCAATGGCTCCAAATGAAAGTGCATCATTCCTAACCGCGGGTATCTTTCTTTTACCTTGATGAGTACAATATTCACAGAGTGGAAGAAAGCTAAAAATAATTACTTTTTTTCCAACAGATCATAGCTCTTGTCGTTATTCATTTTACGTGATGGTTTCCTCTCAGAATGCTAAGTTCCTAGGGACACAAGCCAAAGCATTTTTTTTTTTGCAAGTTGTTAGTCTGGGACCTGCTGACGAATGTAATTTATAGAAGAGTTACATGACTCGCATTAATCCAGCCCCACCAATCTCCAGTCAGTCATTAAAAAGTGATGACTTTGTTATAAAAGATCATGAGATTCCAGGGCTGCTGAATGACATTAAACTCCATGTCTCTTCTGAGAGATCATAATATACCATTCTTTTACTGCTTGTCATTTTCTACGTACAACTTTTTATATAACATAATGGTTCAATGCAAGCTCATTTTAAATAACAGCATCAGATGATTCCTTTACAAAACCTTAAGCAATGAGAGCTACATATAAGACACCAACGTAAATAAACAACTTGCATTTATGCAGCATCTTTGAAACCATAAAACATTTCAGGGCAACTTAGAAGAGCACTATTGATAAAAAAGTATTGAGCCATATCAAGGGGTATAAAGACTGGTGGTCAATTGCTTGTTCAAGAGGGTTGTTTTAAGGCGTGTTGAAAAGCAGAGAGAAAGGGGTTAAGTGGTTTAAAGAGGAAATCATAAATTTTTGGGAAGATGCAAGAGGCAAGATTTACATGAGAACAAAGATCTTGGAGGATTATTGAAACGTTCATGAGCGAGAGAAAAACTGTATCTTATTATAGATTCAACAACACCTACTCAAATCAATAACACCAATAATATAACACTCTTGAATATTCAATCATAACCATGAGCTGATTTGAGGTCTTAATTTTCATGCCAATTGTGACAACCAGGTTTCGCTCCCAGATGAGCTCAATGCCTTTTATGCTTGCTTTGACTGACAGAAAATAGAGGCACTTTTACAGCCCCTGAAGACCCTGTGATGTCAGTCTCTGAGACCGACGTGAGAGCATCCTTCAGGAGGGTGAACTCACGGAAAGCATCTGGCCCAGACAGGGTGCCTGGCCGAGTACTGACGATCTGTGCTGACCAACTGTCTGGAATGTTCACTGATAACTTTAACCTCTCTCTTCAGCACTGAGGTACCTAGCTGCTTCAAGGAGGCTTCAATCATACCAGTGCCTAAGAAGAACGTGGTAATCTGCCTCAGTGACTATCATCCACTGTGATGAAGTGCTTTGAGAGGTTAGTGATGAAGCACATCAACTCCTGCCTGAGGAGCAATTTGGATCCGGTCCACAGCAGATGCCACTTCATTGGCTCCTCACTCAACCCTGGAACAGCTGGACAGTGAAGATGCTTACATCAGGGTGCTCTTCATTGACTACAGCTCAGCATTCAACACTATCATCCCTTGAAGATTAATCAATAGGCTCCAAGACCTGAGCTTCAAAGCCTCCTTGTGCAACTGGATCCTCGATTTCCTCACTTGCAGAGCGCAGTCAGTTCAGATTGGCAACAAAGCCTCCTCCGTGCTCTCCATCAGCACAGGTGCACCATAAAGCGGTGAGCTTTGCTCCCTGCTCTACTCGCTCTACACTTATCACTGTGAGGCTAAGCACTGTCTCCAAGGCCATATTTAAGTTTGCTGACGACAGCACTGTCGTTGGCTGAATCAAAGATGGTGATGAATCAGCATATCAGAGGGAGACTGAAAACCTGGTTGAGTGGTGCCACAACAACCCCTCGCTCAATGTCAGCAGAACAAAAGAGCTGATTATTGACTACAGTTGGAAGAACCCAGAGGTCCAGTCCTCAGAGGTGGAGACGTTCAGCTTTCAATTCCTCAGCGTTATCACTTCAGAGGATCTGTTGAGTTTAGCATGTAACATGGCAGAACCTCCACTTTCTTAGGAGTTTGCACAGATTTGGCATTATCATCAAGAACTTTGAATAACTTCATTAGATGTGTGGTGGGGAGAGTACTGACACGTTGCATCACAGCCTGGTATGGGAACATCAAAGTCCTTGAACAGAAAATCCTACAAAAGGCAATGGGTACAGCCCAGTCCGTCACAAGTAAACCCTCCCTATCTTTTTGAGTACATCTACAAGGAGTGGTGTTGCAGGAAAGCAGTGTCCATCATCAAGGACCACAACCATCCAGGCCACGCTCTCTTCTTGCTGCTGCCATCAGGAAGGAGGTACAAGAGCCTCATGTCCCACACCAGCAGGTTCAGGGACAGTTATTACCCCTCAACCTCTCGAACCAGAGGAGATAACTTCACTCACCCCAACACTGAACTGATTCAACAATCTATGGACACACTCTTAAGGTTTCTACAACTTGTGTTCTTGATATTTATGGTTTATTTATCACTTATTTCCGTTTTTTTTGTATTGGCACAGTTTGTTGTCTTTTGCACATTGGTTGTTTGTCCGTTGTTTTCATGTGCAGTTTTTCATTTATTCTATCGTTTTTCCTTGTATTTGCTGCGACCGCCCATGAGAAAATGAATCTCAGGGTAGTATATGGTGACATTTCTGTATCTTGATAATAAAGTTACTTTGGATTCGAACCTTGAACCTTCCCTCAGGGCTTCACTGGACAAGAGGCTGTGATTTATTTCATCGTTAATATCAGCCTTCATTGAGAGGTGGCTCAGACGTGAAAAGTAAGTCCATGTCTTGTGGATTTTGATTGTTGGTTGAGAGTTTGGTGTGAGTGGGAAGGGGTACAGCAGAGGCAGGCTGGAGGAGAATAGTGGAAAAAAATCAATGATAGCTTGGAACTCAACCTCCTGGTTGTGCACATACTGCAAGACCATCTGTGCTCTGTAACTTAATGACCAAAGCTGTGGTGATTTTGGGAAGAGGAGTCAACACTTGTTCTGTAGATTGATTAGACTCCGTTGCGGAGCAAAGAATCGTACACAAAGGGTGAGCGCAAAGGCAGTTGAAACGGTGGCATCACATTGCTTAATTTTCGCCTACACTGGGAATGCATCTATGGTAGATCCATCGTTGAGTATCACAGCTTCTGTACCATAGTTGTCCAGATAGAGAGTGGTAATGAATTTTTGAGAATAGTCTTAAACCCTCTCAGTTGATGGAATCAAAACTTTTTGTAAGGTCATAAAAGACAATAATGTCCACATTGACTGTGGACCCTACCATTTTTTTCTGATTTGGTACACGGTGGTTATCTATCGAGTGTCTCGATTGACAGATCTGCATTGCAAGATTGGGAAGAGCTCTTCACCACGCTCAAAAAAAACTGAAAAGTCATGAATTCACAGAAAGATTTTATTGGGGATTTTGTGTGCTTTAGAAGCCTAGCTGTTTAATGGTCTTTACAATCTCATGCTGGGGTTGCGGGGAGGGGGATGCAGAAAAACTAGTGAATGAAAATAGAGCCAAGGGCACACCAGTCAAAGGCAGGGTCCTGGGTGAGGAGATTTTCAGTGTCTTGTTATCCCACTTGAACTCTCCTGCATTCTTGGTTATGAGCAGGGTGCACACTAGAGCATTTGGTTAGCATTTGCCAAAAAATCCACATATATAGTGATGAGTGGCCATTTCCTGATGACCTTGATCTCCTTCCTTTCATTGCCTTCTCTTTAAAAAGTTTTTTCTGTTGTCCTTTTGTCCTAATTTGTTTCCAATCAAAGAACCCCTTGCCCTTACAACTTATTTGCTCAGAATCTCCTGGTTACTCTCATCCAAGCAGCCTTCACCTGACCTTTTGATCTCAATTGACTTATTTTTGCCATAACCACTCATTTTCATTTTGCAACATTAATCCATCATCTCTTTTAAGTCAGTCTTCCACTGTTATCTAATAGCTTAAAACCTTGTCCAACGTATAAATATCCCTGTGGTTTTGTTTAACTGTTTCTTGATATCCCAATGGGGTGTCATACAGAAAAGGAGGTTAAATTGCATGAAATCGATTACTTAAAAATGTAAACAGATTACATGATTCTCTGAAAACATTACTTAAAATGTACTTAAGAGTATTCAGGGTAATTAGTTGAGTAAGGTCCTTCACTGAACTAAATCTGTGTTTTATCTGGTCAGGCCTCTGTGATGCCAGCCCCGAGACAACACAGCTCTCAGCACTTGCGCGCACGTAGTCCTCCTGCCTTTTCCAGCCAGCAGGCGGCAGCAGGAAAAGAGCAAGCGTGACGGCGACTCTTGGCCTTCCTCGTTGGCGGCGTCGGCCAGCCGGAGGTGTGCCCCGCAGCGGGGTGAAAGGTGACAATGGCGGCGGCCTTGGTGGACGAGGAGATTAACAGCGATGACTTTTACGCGCTTTTGAACGTCAGGAGGGAGGTGAGCGGGGTGCTGTGAGCTCGCTCTGGTTACCGTGTAGTCGCTTTCGTCAAGGTCAGGCGAGTGCGAGGTGGAAAAGGAAACGTCTTTATTTGCTGCTACTGGTGACATTATTGACCGCGGCTCAGTCATTGTGCGAGGGGGGCGGGCACTCCACATATACCGCTGGTCAATTCACGTTATCGTGAAAGCGGATTCTGATTAACTATCCAAAATCCATTCCGTTCAATCCTACGGATGCCCTCATGGCAGACAGGCAGGGTAAGAGTGTTGCAGTTGTCTGGCGGCGAGTGCAGGAAAGTTTATCTGTTCACTTGATGTATGGAAAATCATCAACATTGCACCCATGTACAACGACACGATTGCCATCAGACTAGATTTTGGGAGAGTGAACTCAACGTTGGAGTGACTTCTGTCCACTGTCTGTTGACTCCATCTCTCGTTGCCTACTGCGTAGTAGTGAACTGGACCATACACGGCTAGAGAATTGTTTTAAATTTGATATAAATTATTGACGAAGTATCTAGTACGTTACTTAACGCAGGAGCAACTCCTTTCACCATCCCAGTCTGCTGCAAAAACACTCAACTATACCATTGTTATTGGAAAATTAAATTGTTCCAATTTGGCTAGCTATACAATTACCTCTAATTTTGAGCTCTTTCAAGTTCTGTCTGTACCTTAATTTTCACCAATCCATTCACTCATGCTCTTTCTTCTTGCTGACCCAAAATGTTTTACAATATGTAAATGCCTTGATTTTACTATTCTTATGTTTGCATTCAAAATCCTCCATGACCTTGCCCCCTCTGCCTTTAGAGGTTTGTGAAAATCTTATTTTTTTTTAGTTTCATGATCTTAATCCTTTTGTTGCTAACAGCCATATCTTACGTTGACTATATCCGTGAAGCCCTCCGTTGGTCGATGTTGACTATGGATGTTGCATCCTAGCTCTTTATATCCAAGCCAGGGCAGTATGATATGGAGAGCGAGCTGTTTCCCATGCGGCAGGCTCCCCCTGTCCCCACAGCTGATGAATCCAAAGAAACCGCAGAGACCAATACAGTTTGGCACCAGTGACGTCGCAGAAGTTGCCAGTCATCGTTGAACTCAATGCAGGGCTGCTCTGGACTTTTACTCGAAGCCTTCCCCATGAGTGGGTACAGCTGCAAGGCTGCAAAGGTTAAGATCGGTTTTCCTTTTTCTTGATGAGCTGCCAACCACAGCTGATGAACCCCATCTGCCTGGATGACCATATCCACAGTTAGGAATGCACCACCGAAAATATTGGCAACACACATCAAACTTACTGGTGTACGCAGCAGGCCAGGCAGCATCTCTAGGAAGAGGTACAGTGGACATTTCAGGCCGAGACCCTTCGTCAGGACTAACTGAAGGAAGAGTTAGTAAGAGATTTGAAAGTGGGAGGGGGAAGGGAGATCCAAAATGATAGGAGAAAACAGGAGGGGGAGGGATGGAGCCAAGAGCTGGACAGGGACCTAAAATATTGTATCTTTTAAGTTTCATCTTAAAACTCCTCCTTGTCTTGAGTCCATATCTTGATATGGTATTGATAATCTGTGATGTGCATTGGGGCCATTTATCATGTAGGTTATTGTTGAATTTCTAAATTGGATGCATATTTTCAGGGTATTTGTTTTTCTCATAATGATTTGAATAATTAATACTAGTCACAAATGGTTTTAATTTTTTTGATAAAGGAAGGTTTGAGTTAAACAGCCTCCAGGTTGAGCCTCTAGTTTTTCTAATCTGTTATAAATGAGCCAAGGTTTAAATAGGTATGAATCCATTGGATCTGGTTGGAGAAAGGGAAGTTCATTGTATCCTATTTCCATGAAATTGACACTTCCATTTTGTTGCTGACAATGATATGAATGGAATCATTTAAGATTTAAGCTGCTGCCTTGTAGTGGTTTCATTGAACATAAATTATGTGACAATCTTTAGAACATAGAACTGTACAGCACAGGAACAGGCCCTTTGCCTCACAATGTTATGCTGAACTAAATAAATTAGTAACCAATTGGCCAAATAAACTAATTGCCTTTGCCTTCACAATTGCCATGTCCTTCCATTTTCTTTACATCCATGTGCTTATCTAAATGTGTCTCAAAAGTGCCTAACATACCTGCCTATACCACCACCCCAGGCAGCACATTCCAGGCTTCTACCACTCTCTATTTAAAAAGAAAATTTGTCTCTCACATCTCCTTTGAAATTACTCCCTCTCATCTTAAAAATATGCCCTCTAGTTTTTCAACATTTCATCCCTGGGGAAAAAGGTACTGTCTGTGCACCCTGTCTGTGCTTCTCATAATCTTAGAAACCTCTTTCAGATCTCTATTCGTCCTCCACCGCTGCAGAGAAAACAGATCAAGTTTGTCCAACCTCTCGTTATAGCACATGCTCTCTAATTCAGGCAGCATCTTGGTAAACGTCTTCTGCACCCTTCCAATAATGGGGTGACCAGAACTGCATGCAATACTCCAGATGCAGCCTAACTAGAGTTTCTATAAGGTTGCAGCACAACTTACTGATTTTTGAATTCAGAGCCTCAACTAATAAAGGCAAGCATGCCATATGCCTTCTTAACCACCCTCTCAACTTGTGTAGGCACTTTCAGAGAGCTATGAACTTGGACCCCAAGATCCTTCTGCTCCTCAACACTGTAAAGGGTCTTCCCCCTAACAGTGTGCTGTTTCTACATTTGTTCTACCAAGGTGCAACACCTCACATTTGGCAGGTTTAAACTCCATCTGCCATTTCTCTGCCCATATCTGCAGCTGTTCTGTATCCCACTGTATTCTTTGCCAGTCATCTACACTATCCACTACATCAATCTTCATATCATCTGCCAACTTACTGACCCAACCATCTACTGTACGGTTTCATCCAGGTAATTCATATACATCACAAACAGTAGAGGTCCCAGTACAGATCCCTGAGGAACACCACTGATTACAGGCCTCCAGTGGTCCCTTTGACCACCACCCTCTGTGGGTAAGCACATTCTAAGTCCTAACAATTGATCCCATGCATCTTAATCTTCTGGATGAGCCTCCCATGTGGGATCTTGACAAATTCCTTATGAAGCTCCTTGTAGACAACATCCACAGATCTACCTTCATCAATCATCGGCATCACCTCATCAAAAAAAAAACTCAAATCAAGCTAGTAAGACTCGACTTGTCCCACACAAAGCCTTGCTAGCTCTCCCTAATTAGGCCACCGTTTTCCAAATGCTCATCAATACTATTCCTAAGATTCTGTCCGGTAACTTCACTACCACTGACATGAGACTCACTGGTTTATAGGTTCTGGGATTATTCCTGGTTCCTTTCTTGAACAATGGAATGACATTAGCTACGTGCCAGTGCTCTGGGACCTCACCTGTAGCTAGAGAGGAGACAAAGATATTAGCCTTCACTTGCCTCTCTTGATAATCTGGGATATATCCCATCCAGTCCTGGGAACTCGTCCACCTTAATGCTCTTTAAGAGACCTAACACTACTTTCTCCTTTACGTCAAAGCGCCATAGCATGTTGATACTCTTGGGACTGCTCTCCCTATCCTCCGTTTCCTTCTCCTCGGTAAATACTGATGTACTCATTACGGACCTCACTCACATCCTCTGCATCCAAGCAAATGTTTCCCCCTCCCTTTGTCTATGAGTGGCCCCACCCTCTCCCTCGTTATCCTCTTGCTCCTAGAGTTACGCAATTTGCCAAATTTAAAGAAGTGTTTTGCCCTACAGATTCAAGACCTGATTTGTATCTGACCAAATAATGAAGAAACTTAATAATTAAAAACTATCACAATACTCAAAAGAGTGGAAGAAGTGGATTCTCTGGAGTAAGGAAAAGGGCTGGTTTGTGTTTATATTTTAGAAATTTATAGACTCCCAAATCCATTGCACTGTTTGTCCCTATTTTGTACCTGTGGCAATAGTCATTTCCTGCACCTGGATCATTTGGAATGTTTTGACCTCCATTCATTTCAAGTCCAAGAGGTTAGTAAATTTGCAAGTATGGATGTTTGTGAACTTCCAGGGCATGTTGTTTGTGCTTATGGTGTATTATTTAAGAGAATAAGGAGAATGTTGCCTGATCTGTCTGGCATCCTTGCAGCAAGTTCTGACATGCTGCCATGTTGAGTGGCCATGACTCTCTGGGAGCCATGTCCTTTCTCGTATCCCTGCACAGGAAAATACCACCCTGCATGGAATGTGTCCTCCCTTGCCTTGGTGCGAAGGCACTGCTTCAATGTGAAAAGCACCTTGGAAAAACAACTGTGAAGATTAAAAATAGAAAATGCTGAAATCACTTAGCAGGTCAGGCGACATCTATGGTGAGAGAAACGGGTAAACATTTTGAATTGATTAAAGCTACGTAAAGCAATGAGTTCCTGTTTTACGTCCTGAGTGCCCCCTCCATTTAAGCTGACTTAATCTTGGCTACCCACTCTCCTGCTCCACTGATTAGTGTCTGGTCAGCATTTAACTCTGACATTTGCTCTGTCACTAGGAGTGCTGTGTACGCAGGGCCTTTAGTACTATTAAGGATCCCACCCATCCATCCAGCATCATCTTTGACTTTCTATCATCAGGCAGGAGACTCTGATGCATAAAAATAAGAACGGGCAGGATGGGAAACGGTTTCTTCCCTCAGGCCATTGGGCTTCTGAACTCCCTTCCGCATCACATTCAAAGTGTCACTGATTAATCTGCTTCATATCTTACTGTATCTGACTTATGAACTTTAGTTTGTTATTTATGTGAGATTCATCTGTAGATTTTATCCTACTTTCATAAGTTACTGTGTGTTACGTATACTACTGTGCTTTAAACAGACAGACAGACATACTCTATTGATCCCAAGGGAAATTGAGTTTCGTTGCAGTTGCACCAACCAAGAATAGAGTATAAATATAGCAATATAAAACCATAAATAATTAAATAATAATATGTAAATTATGCCAGTTGGAAATAAATCCAGGACCAGCCTATAAGCTCAGGGTGTCTGACCCTCCAAGGGAGGAGTTGTAAAGTTTGAAAACCACAGGCAGGAATGACTTCCTATGACGCTCAGTGCTGCATCTCGGTGGAATGGGTCTCTGGCTGAATGTACTCCTATGCCCAACCAGTACGTTATGTAGTGGATGGGAGACACTGTCTAAGATGGCATGCAACTTGGACAGCATCCTCTTTTCAGACACCACCGTTTTGGAGAAATGTCTCGTTTCTATATACATTACATACATGTATGTAGTTAAAAACCAGTAGGCTTGACTTGACGTTGTAGTAACCCATGGGGTCAGGCAAGTTCTTGGTCTTTGTTGATGTGCTAAGTTCCTGCAGGATTGTGAGGAGCAAATCGACTAGATTTCTGTTCCCGGTCACTGTCTGTGGCCCACCCCACCTCCGCATGATGAAGAATGCAGGACTTGGCTGCGTTGTCCTCTGTGGATCAATATCACCAACAGACTAATGGAAAAGAATGCAACTTGGCTGAATGTTGGCTTCATGTTCCACCTAAATCTGAGAGAAGCAGGGAAAAGGGGTGATATCATTTTATTGTAAAGAGGAGGATGGGGACTGAAGAAAATATCATGTACCCACTGTGATATTTTCTTAGCATCTCACTGACAGTAGTGAATTGACCGATACATCTTTCTGCTGAGTTAGATCGTTGTAGTACATTGCATTTTGTAACCACTTCAGACATCATTCATCAAATATTGAATACCTGACCTTAAGGAATCAACAGTGATGGACGATTCCATCAGTTGCCTCAATGAATTCAATATTCACAAAAAATGAAACTGTTCACTTATACCACATAATCGATCTATTATTAAACAATTTGTCAGATAACTGGAGACAGAAGGTCATTTGTGAAGTGACTATTAAGAGATCTTCACTTCTAATTCAGTTTTATCTTAATAAATGTGCAGTGTCGTTGTCTGCATTAAAGGTTCAGGTAATATATTATGTTTAGTCTTTTGTTCTCCCGAACAAAAACTTCTGCATTCTCTGTGGGATTTGTCCTCTCATACTTCTGAGGAGTGCAAATGAAATGAAAAGCATTTCTATACTGTTCAGAGTTGTTCTCATTGTGGGATTTAACCTTAACTTTAATCTCAATGGCTTCTGTGAAGGTTTGCCCATGGTTTTACCATATTCTGTGGCATGGCTTTAAAGGCAAGTGCTGAGTTTCTTATTTTGGTCAGCCTGTTTGGCAAAGTAGATGAAGAGGTTGGATATGGCATAGAAGAGTTAATTGAAGGTTTTCACCCAAATCCAGGCTGTGATGTGATTGATCGCGCAGCTTCAACTGCTAATCATGCATCATTGTCTGGGACTGCTGCTTGGATTCAAGGGAGGTTGTGAATGATAAAGAGAAGAAATATCCACTCAAGTAATGTATTACCTTTCCAAAAAAATAACTGTAGGTCATTCAGTGCCAGTTAAGTGGGTTAATATTTTGGAAGTGTGCACTTCATGCTAACTGAAAAAGCCTACACTCAAAGCAGCAAACCATGAAAATTTACAGCAAAACTCTGACCAATGTTAAATTTTATTGTTTTGTGCGAAAAGTTGCTATTTTCCAAAATGGGAAATTGGCAGTGTTAACAGCTTGCCTGAATTCATTTTGTACAGAATGCAGTTGGAGAATTGTTTACTGAAATACTCACTATTGGATTCCAGTTTTAGATCGTTTTAAAATAATCAGAATGTTGATTTGTTTTGCTCAAGACTTAACTTGTGGGTTATTTAATTATTTATTGAGATACGATGCAGAACAGGCTCTTTGAGCTGTACCATCCAGCATTCCCCCAATTTTTGTTTTTAATTTAAAGGCTGATTTATACTTGTGCGTTCCAGCTTACACCGTAGCCTACGCAAGTGGGTTACGCCGTTGTGAGCATTTATGCTTGTGCGTTGGTGTGTCTGCATCGCTCTGCAATTCGCGCACGTCATGCATGCGCACACATTTGCCCGTGCAAGGCTTCGTGGTCATGGTAGTCTTTCTCGCGGTAAACAAGTTTAAAGCGAGCATCTTTTTTTGTAAAAGCGAAATGGGTCCTCCATAATTTCGGAGGTCTGTAAAGCTTTATGGAAAGCATTGCAGCCAGAGCTCCTTCCCTGCCCTTCAGTCGCCCAATGAGAAGTTATTGCAGCACGAGAGGAAATGCGATGCTACCAAGTGGACTGATCACAGTTGTCGTGGTCTGTGTTGCTGCGATGCGTAGTTACATTTTGGGAGAGGTGCGCGTCAGGCTACGGCATAAGGATCCGCGTAGGCACTGCGTAGCGTTCATGGCTACGCCGTACCTACGGCGTCGAGTTGATGCACATGTATAAATCAGACTTAAGCCTAATCACGGCACAAATTACAATAACCAATTAACCTACGTACTGATATGTTTTTGGACTATGGGAGAAAACCAGAGCACCTGGAGGAAACTCACATAATCACAGGGAAATTGTACAAACTCCTTGTGGGCACTGGCGGGAATTGAACCCTGGTCGCTGGTACTGTAAAGGATTGCACTAAACTACGCTACTGTGCCACCCTTATCACATCATCGTGTCTTCATTTCCGAAGACTAAAATGACCCGACAGAGGACTTTGATTTCAAAAGTCCTCTGATTTCCATGACGATCTTTCTCCCTGCTGAAAGTGAACTGATCTGACCATCAGAAAATGTTCTATGAACTCCTACAGTGTCCTTTCTTTTCAAATCTTTCTATTGTTATATTATACAAAAGAAATAACATGAGTACATTGAAGTAACAACACTTACAATGTCTCAAAAAAGACATTATCTTAAAGAGTGAAAAAAATTTGTGATAACAAAAAAAAGCTACTAAGCAGAAAAAGTGAGAAAACAAAAGAACCCATTAGATGTACAACCCCGGAGCCATGCGTCATACGAAAAGCTTTTAAAAATAAACATCAAACCATCAGCAAGAAAAGAAAATATACCAAAAAATTTACAGTTAGATCGTGGAACTCCTACAGTGTTAGGAATGAGTTAGAAGTGGAGCTCATGGGGAGAGGAGATGAATAGGGAGGCTACACACACAAAATCCTGGAGGAACTCAGCAGGCCAAGCAGCATCTATGGAAAAGAGAACAGGCGACATTTCCGCCCGAAATGTTGACTGTACACTTTTCTATTGATGCTGCCTGGGCTGCTGAGTTCCTCCAGCATTTTGTGTGTGTTGCTCGGATTTCCAGCATCTGCAGATTTTTTCTTGTTTGTGAATGGGGGGGGAGTACCCATTTACTCACCATTCCTCCCTCTGCAGCCAGTTGCACGGAATAACTCGGGACATTAGTCTCCATTTACTCCGCATATCTTAACCCAGGCATGGACCTAAAGTCTTCGTTTTCTCAAAAGACAGAATTTTAAAAGACACTGAATCTTCTCAACAAATGGATGGAGTGTAGAATTGCAGGGGCCTACATGTTGCAGTTAGAAGCCAGGGGAGGTCACAAACTAATCTTTGGCTTCTGAGTGATTCTTGAATAAACTCTTGGGTCAGTTTTTCTGATAACCCAGTGTGCTTGCTCACTGAGCCCATATTGATGAAGAGACAATTGGTTAGGACTGAGGTTCTCTCAGACTCAAAAAGCATAATACTACATAGGAAATCTGAATTGAAAACAAAGTGCTCAATATGCTGAGCAGTTTAGGCAGCTTCTATATGGAGACAATCGGCAAACACTTCAGCTTGATCTTTCATCAAGATGTAGAGAATTTAGAATGTAAACATATTTTAATTTGTAGAGGAAGAGAAGGAACTTGGCCCTGAATGAGGACATATTGAATGACACAAGTGATAGTGTTAGCTGAAAGAGGATGGTAAAGACTGGTGACTAAAGTTGTCTAGAGAGAGAAAAGAAGAGAGGAGATAAATGAAATGTGAATTTATTGTGGGGGGGGGGTACTGCAAAGGACCGAAAGAAGCTACAGAAAGTTGTAAAATTAGTCAGATCCATCTTGGGTACTGACCTCTGCAGTATCCAAGATATCTTCAAGGAGCAGTGCCTCAGAAAGGTGGCATCCATCACCCAGGGCATTCCCTCTTCTTATTGTTCGGATCAGGGAGAGGGTACAGAAACCTGAGGGCACACTTGCAGCAATTGAGGTACACTTTCTCCCCCTCTGCCGTTCGATTTCTAAATGGACATTGATCCCATGAACATTAGCTTACTTTTTTTTAACATTATTTCTGTTTTGCACTATTTGTAAACTAACAATTTAATATACATCTATATACTTACAGTAATTCGTTTACTTATTTTTTCCTTCCATATTGTGTGTTGCGTTGTACTGCTGCTGCTAAGTTAACTAATTTCACGACACATGCTGGTGATAAAAAAACCTGATTCAGAGATGTTTTAAAAATTGAATACAATATTTTAAATTAGAAGTGCTGTGGCTTATTATCTGATCCTTTTGAATTTAGTATTACTTGCACCATTTCCTCCAACTCTGCCAGAGTACTGTTCCAACAAAGTTTAAAATAAGTTTGAGGAATTATGTCCCATTTTTGACTCAGCACATTATATTCGTCCACATTTGAATTAATGATTTCAGATTATCTGCCATTCCAGATTTGTATTTCCACAGATCCATCATTCAGTCTTTATTCCCCTCTCCACTTTGAGTAATTTCAAATATCATTAATCTTTTTACATTGCCCTTGGCATACCATTAATTATTTACTCATCTTCACTCCCGTCGACCAGTTGACATCACCATCACTTGTCTCATTCAGTTGCTCTTCATTTCTACTCTTATTTCAGTTTAATTCTTGCCCTCCCCGTCTCTCATTTCTCTCCTTGTTTGACTCTACTTTTTCTGGATGAAAAATCATCAGCTTGAAATATTAACTGTCTTTCTACAGATACTACCTAATCTGCACTCTTCCAAATTTTCTAAAATGTTCTGTTTTCACTAAGGCCCACCTGTGAAGAACTATCCCTGGATGAAATTAATGATACCTCTTGGATCTGTGACCCAATAAAATCTTCAGGAAAAGGATGAGGTGGTGGTGGAGGGAGATGTGGGGTTGGCATTCTAGACAAAAATCATACTTACACTTTATGCTAACTGCTGTGGAGGATTAAGAAAGTATTGTCTGGCTAGTTACTGTGACTTTACTGATACACTCCTCCTAGATAAAATGGTAGAAGACAAGTTAATCTCTTGAGTTTCTGAGTTTGGAAGTACTACATCTACCAACAGGAGTAACCTTCCAAGGTGTTGAGGGAGAGGGAAAATTGCCGCAAACAAATTGCAAAAACAAATATATCAATGACTACAAAAAATAAACATTAATCACAGCATGTAACAAGTTTTTTTAATCAAAATTGCTTTTAAACTTATTGATTCCTTTTGAGACAATTTATGTTTTCTGTGGGTGTTTAATTGTGTCGAAGCCAGCCAAATTCCAAGTTTTGTCACTCTGCTGAAATGAAAACAGAAAGTGCTGGAAATACTCAGCCCATGAAAGAGGGAGTCTTTTATCTGTGAAGAGAGAGTCAGTTCACGTTTCGGGTCTTGGACCATTCATCTGTGGGATTTTGAGTTGACTCCAATTTGGTAATTACCAATCCTTTCAAATATTGTCTCTTCTATTAGACAAGATGGAGTATATACAGAGCTCTGGTATTTTTAATTAAACATGAGTTATGTCAATGGAATATGTGGTCAGTGGAAGCATTTCCTGTTGGTTCATAGAAATGCATATCAGCTGCTTTTCAGTGAGAGGTTTTCTGGTGATATGTTTGAACTAGTTTGGGTCTTAGCATGACTATAGCTTGTTGGGAAGGAATAGATATATTAGCTTTATTTGTCACATGTACATTGAAACATAGTAAAGCGTGTTGTTTGTGTTAATGACCAGCGCGGTCTGAGATGTGCCGGGGGCAGCCTGCAAGTGTGGGCATGCTTTCAGCACCAACATAGCAGCTTACTGGCCCTCACTCGCATGTTTTTGGAATGTGTGAGGAAACTGGAGCACTCGGAGGAAACCCACGTGATCGTGGAGAAAAATGTAAATTCCTTGCATATAGCAGTGGGAATTGAATCCCGATCTTACAGCTGGCGCTGTGAAGTGGTATGCTTACTGCTACACAACCACGCACTGGATGACGTTGGAGCGATGGTTCCCAAACCACCTCCGTTCTGCAGGTCTTTGCCTGATTCTGATATCAGTCAGTTGATATCAAGTGATTAATCAACAATACCTTGCATAGTTATCAGCAGAGTCAAAGTTGTACTAGATGTGCTATTGAATCTTGATCACATTGATCTTGAGTTTCCTTCCTTTAACCAGAAGGCCAGTAATAAACCTACAGTCATCATTTTGAAGACATTCTTTGTGAATTCAGGAATTGGTTTAACAAGCTAAGCCACAGTATGGTGTATTCATCGAGCAATATAGTGTTCGTGTCTGAGCCTCAGGTCATCAGAATAAATTCATCCCTACATGTCTCCTACTCCACAGTTCTTAACAATCTACAGAAAAGCTTGGGTTGAAAACGCCTTTGTAAACGAACACCCAGTATCCAACATAGCAACTCAGCTTCAAACCGCATTAGAAAACTGTAAAGAGGACAAGGAATGATCTACAGATACGCAGTTGAGAACATCCTAACTTGTTGCATTACTGTGTGATGCAGAAACTGCACTGCAGCGGGTGGAGGGGGAATTGTAATTAAAACTGCCCAATGTACCACCAGCATACCTGCCATCAAGGACATTTATACTCAGTGGCTACTTTCTTAGATTACAGTAGTGGAACCATTGTGATCTGCTGTAGCTCGTTCCACTTCGAAGTTCAATGTGTTCGATGCATTCAGAGATGATCTTCTGCACAGCACTGTTGTAATGTGTGGTTATTTTAGTTCCTGTTAGCTTGAATCAGTCTGGCCATTCTCTTCTGATGTTTTGGGTTGAGGCCTTTCATCAGGACATTGTGTTTTATTGGATTGCTTTTATACTTATATTTCTTGTGTTTTGTTTTTGTGTTCTTATTGTGTTTTGTTTACCCTGCATTGGATCTATTTCGTTCTCCTTTACACTTGTGTACTGAAGAATGACAACAAACAATCTTGAATCACGGCCAATGTAGCCATCTGATGAGGTAACTTGAGAAAACCTCATTAAATCATGAAATACATTCTCACTTCCTGCCCAACGCAAGTCCCTGGGCAACAACTTGGAGCTGCACTTAATATTGAGCAGGGTTTGGAACTAATTAAGACTCTTGAAATTAAAGCTGTGCCTGTTTCTGCACCTAAGTCTTATGAAAGAAGAAGACCTGCTGAAGCTCTGTGCCTGATTGTAAGGACTGATCTAAAATTAAGATAAAAAGAATAATTTTGTCCCTTTGGACCTGTCATCCTACAAATGTCAAGAATGGAAAAAGGATGGAGATTAAATTGGCAGGCAGAAAGGTATGAGAAGGTAGCATCTGATATTAATTTTCATTTTGCCCTAAACTTCCTCCTAATTCCCAGTGAAATCTCTCTTTGAAACATGAAAATTGCTTATCCTTGTGCCATTCAAAAGTGTTTCCCCAGATGGTACCTAGCATAGCCCTGGCCTGTGTCACAATGCCATGTACTTTGTTGCATTGACCCAAGGAACCATGGGAATTGTTTGCTCTTTTCATATGCCAGGATCTAAGGATTGGTCATAATACCAGCATCTTTTGACATTAAGAATCTGTGTGATCTATGTGTATCTGTGCAGGTAATCAACTTTGAACTTCCAACCCTAGAGGGCATTCTTTGCTTTGCTGTTTTCAGTGCTTCCACCAAGTCTTCAACACAGAGCTCTGCTTCATCAGCTGAGGGAAAGTCCTCTTTAATTTCTTTTCCAACAAGGCTGTTGCAGTACAATTTGCTAGGTTGCAAAATCTTTTAAAAGCTGGAAGATTGAATCCAATGTTTCTATTGGTATAGTAGTTCCATTGATCCTTGCTCAGTCTCAGGTTGCAGGGCAAGAGATTTAGAACTGAGTTGGAGAAATTTCCTTCCTCAGCTGGCAAGCCCATGGAATTCGCTATCACAGAGGGATGTAGAGGGCAAGACACCAAGTTAAGTTAAAGTTGCTAGATGAATTTATTTCTGTGTTTGACATCGAGGGATTTGGGGAAAGAGTAGGAATGCTGTATAAGTGATTAACTGTGGTGGTATTGAATGGTAGAGCAGGCTCGAAAGGCTGAATGGCTGCTCCTGCTCTCTGATACAATTGGAATCAATGACCCATTCCAAAATTGTTTGTTCAGGCCACAGTAAATTGGATCAGACAGTTGAGTGATGTGGAGATAATATCCCAGGTCAATAAGAGTTAACTTTATTCTTTTTTTTAATGATGCATGATTAATCTTTTGATTGCAGGCCACACAAGAAGAATTGAAGGCTGCCTATCGCAGGCTATGTATGTTCTATCATCCAGACAAACACCGAGACCCTGAACTGAAACAACAAGCAGAGACTCTCTTTAACCTTGTGCATCAGGCATATGAAGGCAAGTACCTTTGGGCATTAGAGGAATATACTGAGCCACATTACATTAGTTCCTTTTTCCTTTACCCTTTTCCTCAGTTCCCAGGCTTGCTCAGCATATCACATGTAATAATCACATTATTCATATAGTTTTTCCTAAGAGCAAAGTGTTTGTGAACCAGTTCGTTGGCTAGTAAACCACACTCTACCTTTTATCATTAGATGACCAAATCACAGATTATCTGCTCTGAAGGCTGAAACTCAGTTTGAAATTCCCTTTTTTTTAAATTAGTGCGTTTTCATTCTTAGTCCTCTGTTTACTAAGTTGTGATAACATTTCAAATTCCAGTTTTTTTTTCATATTTACTCTTTCTGTCTGACCTATTCCTTTCCTTCTGGCTAACTTTCTCACTCTCTCTCCACTAAAGCCATGCCACAATTTAGATAGCAACTCCATGTGCAGATTATAGCATCCTGTGTTTCTTACATTATGTCTGTACTAGTTCTTAAACACTTCCTTTTCTGAATGCTTACTTTCTCCCTCTATTTCTCTTGGCAGTACTTAGTGATCCTCAGAGCCGAGCCATCTATGACATCTATGGTAAAAAGGGCCTGGAAATGGAAGGATGGGAGGTAAGGCACCATATCCAATGCCAGAGCTTCTCCCTCAACTCGACTAAAGTTACACTAATACATGCAGAATGCTGCAGGAACTCAGCAGCTCAGGCAGCATCTATGGAAAGGAATAAGCGGTCGAAATTCAAGAGCCTTCATCAGGAAGTTACATTACCTTTCTGTACTGGTTTTAAGGAAGCACGAACGTGGTTTGGGTCATAGTAATCTCGTTCCAAGTCAGTGTAAGCCTACATTCCAGACTTCTAAATCAGCATTTGGTTAATAATGATTCTGTTTCTTTGGTGACAGTACCATTTATTTTCAAATGCATGGTGCAAATGTTTGAAGTTTGATTGTGAGCTGATTAGTTGAAATTTGTTTATAAGATAATGCTCAGGATTATCTTCATTTGTATATTCTGTTCATCAAGCACCCTGGCATTTAAGGAATCAAAACTATGGGAATAAATAAAGATCTTTAAATGTTCTTTCCTACTTTGGAAAATATCAGACTGAATCTGCAGAAAGCATGTCCCTTGATCTCTGTGATTCTTGTACAGGTGAATTGAACAACAGGCTTCCCATAGGCTCTCATTTATTGACTTCATATCTAATTCCTTGATTTTTCACCTCTGCCTTTCACCTGTTTACTACCTCAATCTATTTGTAACTCTGTAACTGGAAACTGATCTGAAACAGGATGCTGCCCTTTTAAAAATATTATCATGGCTATGACTAACCTTTTAGTTCCCTTGTGGTGGGCCAACTCATTCAACTACTGTTGCCTTTGTGCTGTTGGTGCTGCATAATGGTATTGGTTTGGGTATTTCAGGAGAGTGAATGAGGAATACTGAAGGAATGTGATATATATCCCAAGTTAGGATGGTATTATCAAAGCATTTTTGCTTTTGTCCAACTCAACCCAGCTGAGATCAACCACAAGAGTACAGGATTTTGAGAACTGTCTTGGCTGGCTGAGGTATTTTCTCACTGCATCAACCAGGGAGTGCTGTTTACAAATTCAGTGTGGAAATTAATTAGAATGCATTTCACTAAGAAATGAAGAAAACTGAAAATTAAGACTTGTTGAATGCAAGTAACTGGTTCTATGTTTTATGTTATTATTACAGATAGTGGAAAGGAAGAAAGCAGCAGCTGAAATTCGAGAAGAGTTTGAGAGACTGCAACGAGAAAGAGAAGAGAGGCGACTACAACAAAGGACAAACCCCAAGGTGAGTAAAGACAGGATGGTAGAGAAATGAGAGTTCTCTATTTCTGCATGCTCCTCCTATTCATTCTTTCTCTGTCTCTGAATGTGCCCTCCTCCTGGCAAATATGAGAGCAAATGTGGATAAAAGAATAAGTTCTCTGCCTTGAGTTTGTTTGGCTATTGTCAGGTTGGATGCAGGGCATGTTTAAACTTTATGCCGAAACAGACATCCGATTCTTAAAGCTTTAATTTGTTTGGTGTTGAATGTCCAACATGCTTGGCCTGGAGTATTAATGACAGGGCACCCCCTGACTTTTTGAAGTAGTAAATTCCAAAGGGATGAACTCTGCAGGAGGGGAATACAAAAAAAAAGTCTGTGAACATGAATGGAATTATGTCCCAATTGCTTGAGACACAAAACATTTAATTGTAGTCCCTGACCAAGATTTGTGACTGAATTTTCCCTGATTTTGTTAGAGCTTACTTATTTGAGCCTTGTCTGTAGCTTTGGATATTTATGAAAATTCTTTCTTATTTATAACAAGATATCAATCACAATCCCAGTGACAGTGTCGCCATTTAATGATCAAACAAGCCTTTGGCCTTTAAAGTTCAGCTGAAGTGCATTGCTTTCCATGTGCTTTTCGATGTGCCAATATGCCAAGTTCAGTTAGTGTTCTTCATAAGTATGCATAAAGAAATTTCTAATAATATTTTAAATTAGGACATGATGTGAGGCTTGGAAACAGGACTGAATTACTAATATGCTCTCCAGTCCAACGATCATTTTTCCTTGAACGCTGCTTTTTCTTTCAGCCTCTGTCTTAACTCTTTATTGTATATCACAGGAGGAGAAGGACTAGTATACATATAAATTTAAGCCCATAATATTTTTGATTTAAAGGACTGCATTCATCATTGGTGGTTTGAAATATCAAGTAATATTCACTTGAAAGTTCCTGTTCTTTATTTTCTTGCAGGGTACAATAAGTGTTGGTGTTGATGCCACAGATCTGTTTGACCGCTATGATGAAGAATTTGAACAATCAGGCAGTGGATTTCCTCAGATAGAGATAAATAAAATGCACATATCGCAATCTATTGAGGTACGAAGCAACAGAAGGCACAGGTGTCCCTCATATCATGGGTCCCCTTTGTATTACTATATGTTTGAGGATTTTGTTTTAGATTTCTTATGAAAGTTTGGGATAAAAATTGTCTTTGAACTTAACAGTAGCATTGTCCTCATAGTCTATTGTGCCAATATGAATATGAGAGCTGTGGCCAGCACTGAACTCTCCTTGTTGCAGGTTCTCCTTTCACCATCCAAAATTCTCCAGGAAGTATTTGAGATGTGTGCAAACTGCCATATCCTGACTGGATTTGAAGAGCCCAGCCATGATAACTCAATAATTAAATGCATAATGCAGTAATAAGCTTCACAGACCATGAAAAGTCAAAGGTCCAGCTCCAGTATGTGCCAAATATATCTATCTTGGCTAGGAAGATGGATAAGCTGTAGTCTTTGTACAGTGAATCATAGGTAGCCAAGAGCTTCAAATATCCTTTCTTGGGCACTTCACCTGTCTCCTATCTATTTTGTGCGTTAGAAGTCTGTTTGCTTTCTACAATGCTTTTGGTAAAATTGTGAATTATTTGCGCTTGTAATTGTCAATGTTTGCATACATCAAGGTCTGTTATGAAGTTGGATTCTACACAGGTTAGTAGATGCAGGAACAGTTTTGGCACTGAAGTACACACTAGGATTGTACTCTGTCCTCTGCTCAATTAATCTTTCATTTGAACTGGGTTTTGGGGACGGACCATAAATGAACTTGCCTTTGGGAAGGCAAAGGTTGCTGCCTTTTTATCCTATTCATCACTACTGGCAGGGGAAGGATCGTGTGTATAGGTTTTATATTTATGGAAAATATTGTGTTTGGATGCATTACTATTCACAGTCAATAAATTCCCACTTGAAAATGGTGCGTGAGGGCTTGGAAGCTTGGATCTGCTATGGGTTGGCATCTTCAGAAGGGACAAGTAGGAAAGAAAGGGAAGTAAAAAATATTCTAACTTTACCTCATGTTTTTCCACCAAGGCTCCACTGACTACGACGGATACAGCTGTTTTGGCTGGGAGCCTCTCAACACAGAATGGCAATGGTGGTGGCTCAATCAATGTTGCCTTAAGGCGGGTAACCTCTGCAAAAGGGTGGGGCGAGGTAAGGACTGAATCTTGATATTTTGCAATAAACTGCAATATTGTGCCATCAGTCGGATTTCTTTACAATTATTGCTTTTCAAAAAAGTGTTGACTTTGAATTTGCATTATGCTTAGGTGTAGAAAATATGTGTCAGCTGGCCAACAGGAAATGTTTGCTCTTTAGTTCATTGCATCACGCAAGTGGAAAATTACAGAAGTGTTATTAAATTAGAAAAATTTAATCCATGTACAGTACCATGCTATGCAGAAGTCCCTGTTCTATTGGAAGGCAATTTATTTGATTGGCACCTGTAAAATTTATTTGTTCTAACTTTTACTGAAAGGCAGTAAATGCCTAGAGGATACTTGGTGATTCCAAGGGAATTTAGCAGTTGACATTACAAATGATATGCTTTCAAAATTCTGTTTGCATAAGTGAAAGTACTTGCCCTTCTTAAGCTTTTCTGTGACCCTTGATTAGTAATTTGGTTATGCTAGCTTCAGCTCACTAGAGATTATAACTAATTCCATTACAGTGTACTGATTTCAATTGATTTTTTTTGTGAAACCATTTGCATTTATCCAACCAGCACAATATTTTGCTTCTTTTTAACTGTTGCGCAATATTCTCCAAATATCCTCCAAATATCCTATAGCTGTCAACTACCTTGTTGTGTACTTGGTCTGGTAGTGTCACATTGGTTGTGTTACAAGGTCAGTTTCTTGAACAAGGGCAATGTTTTGTTTTTAAAGGTTGCATGCTATCATGCCCACTAACTCAGGGAAAGTTCCCCTGCTTTTTAATAACTGGAGAGGATTTTAGAAGTAAAACATTTTGGGGTGGAGATATGTGCTGTCTGACATTCAACTGATAGCTGTGTAGATGAAATAGCAATGAAATTTTTGGGTGAGGAGGGGGAGAATTGCAACTCATTATGGCAGTCATGTGCGTACAATGAAAAATGACTTGAATTCGCAGTGAAACTTCTCACACTGAAGGTCTATTATTGTCCAGCAGGACTCCCTGGTGTATTTCACATAACATCCCAGGATCGTTTATGTTTGTCTAATTCAGCCTGAGCTTATACACTCAGTGGGCACTAATTGAGTACAAGAGCGTACCTAATAAAGTGGTCACAGGCGTGCAACCCAGTGTGATCTTCTGCTGTGCCCATCCATTTCAAGGTTCAACTTGTGCATTCAGAGAAGTTCTTCTGCACACCACTGTTGTAATGCATGGTTATTTGTGTTACTGTTGCCTTTATTGCCAACTTAAACCAGTCCGGCCATTCTTTTCCGATCTCTCTCATTGACAAGGCATTTTCACCCACAGAACTGCTGCTTACTGAATTTTTTTTTGTTTGTTTTTCACACCATTCTCTGTAAATTCTAGAGACTGCTGTGCCTGTGCATGAAAGTCCCAGGAGATCAACAGTTTCTGACATACTCAAACCACCCCTCCGGCATCAGAAATCACTCCATGGTGGAAGTCACTTTGATCACATTTCTTCCCATTCTGATTTTTGGTCTGAACGACAACTGAATCTCTTGACCATGTCTGCATGCTTTTACACATTGAGTTGTTGCCATGTGTACAGCTGATTAGATATTTGTATTTAGCTAATAAGTATACTACTGTGTGGGTATTTAAGTCCTGGAGCCAAATGCAAGCCCATCATTGCTAACGTAAAGATGAGTGCCTCTAACTCACGATGGATGTTCAAAATGAGACTGATTGAACTCTTGTTGAAGTGGGAACATAAATTATTGCGGGGTCTATAGTGTTTTGTTGTAGCTCAGTTGCCTGCATTTTGTGTTCAATAGCTGGAATTTGGAGCTGGAGATGTTCAAGGACCTTTACTTGGGATGAAAATATTTCGAAACCTCACTTCACAAAGGTAAATGATGTAAACAGGTCACGTGGTTATATTTCATAACAGCCGTATTGTCACTGCTATTTTATTCTGTATTTATTGGAAAAATGGCCAGATGTTTTTTGACAATGGAAAGATGTAGATTTCCATTGTTCTTTATGTGAAAAGATGCTTGCTGGCTAAGATTTTTGCCTTGTTGTTTTGGATATGATAAAGTTTGCAGATGATATAAAAATCGTGGGAGTTGTGTACAGTGGGAAGCTTGTTGAAGGATTCAGCAAGATGTAGACCAGTTAGAAATGTGGGCAGAGAAATAACAGATGGAGTTTAATCCAGACATCAGAGAAGTGTCCAGTACTAAAGGGCATAGGTTTAAGGTAAGGGGAGAATGGTTAAAGATGATGTGTGAAGGTAGGGGGAGAATGGTTAAAGATGATGTGTGAAGCATTTTTTTAAACAGAGTGGTTGGCACCTGGCGTGCTCTGTCAGGGGAAGTGGTGGACGCAGGTATTATAGCAATGTTCAAGAGGTATGAACAAGGAATGGGGGAATATGAAGAAATGTGTGTAGTTTGCATTGGCCTCATGTTTAGCACAGACATTGTGGGCCAAAGTGCTTGTTTCCGTCCAGGGGGTCAGGGTGGACATGGTGGAGGTTTACAAGTACTTGGGGATACGAATTGACAATAAACTGGACTGGTCAAAGAACACTGAGGCTGTCTACAAGAAGGGTCAAGGCCGTCTCTATTTCCTGAGGAGACTGAGGTCCTTTAACATCTGGCGGACGATGCTGAGGATGTTCTACGAGTCTGTGGTGGCCAGTGCTATCATGTTTGCTGTTGTGTGCTGGGGCAGCAGGCTGAGGGTAGCAGACACCAACAGAATCAACAAACTCATTCGTAAGGCCAATGATGTTGTGGGGATGGAACTGGACTCTCTCATGGTGGTGTCTGAAAAGAGGATGCTGTCCAAGTTGCATGCCATCTTGGACAATGTCTCCCATCCACTACATAATGTACTGGTTGGGCACAGGAGTACATTCAGCCAGGGACTCATTCCACCGAGATGCAACACAGAGCGTCATAGGAAGTCATTCCTGCCTGTGGCCATCAAACTTTACAACTCCTCCCTTGGAAGGTCAGACACCCTGAGCCAATAGGCTGGTCCTGGACTTATTTCCTGGCATAAATTACATATTACTATTTAACTATTTATGGGGTTTTTTTTACTATTTATTATTTATGGTGCAACTGTAACGAAAACCAATTTCCCCCAGGATCAATAAAGTGTGACTATGACTATTTGTTCATGTTTGTGTTGCTGTATTTGTTTCTGCCGTTTTGACAGTATCTACTCCATCAAATCACTTAATTGCTTTAAATACCTCAACCAGCCTTTAATTTTCTAAATTCACACTGGGCTTATCTAATTTATTCTTTTATAAATTGTTTCTTTTAAGCCTCAATGGAGAATTGGTGATTCACTTCTTCCAAAATTATTCTGTCCTTCTTGATGTTTGAGAGGCAAATGATCGCTGCCTTTAGGATTCTGAAGGGACTAGAAAATATACTCTATGACCCGCTATTTTTGCTTTTATCCAAAACCAAAGCTGCAGAAGAGAAGAGGGATTAAATTGAAAATTAACCTGAAAGAAACTTAAATCAGTGAATGAAATCAGTACAGTAAAACTCTGATAATCTGGATGATCAGGACTTTGGTGATGTTGGACTGGCAGATTTTCCATTTGGGTTTGGCTGACCAGTGTGAATTGTCATTGATTACTCCTGATGAATGGTTAATAATTTAAAGGAATAGAAAAGTCAAGCAAGATGAGATTTTTATTTTAACACATAGCTGTCTTTGCCTACAAATATTCTCTTCATTTTCCTTGGTCCCACACAGTTTTGTCACCACTCACTGCGCCTTACAGTTTTCATCTCGTGGAATCCGTCCTGGGCTGACGACAGTTCTTGCACGAAACCTAGATAAGAACACGATGGGTTACCTGCAGTGGCGCTGGGGCACACAGTCCGCAATGAATACCAGTATAGTGCGGGACACCAAAACCAGCCATATAACAATAGCATTACAGGTAAGGTTAAATTTATACATTTTTAAAATATATGTACAGTTTTTTTATGATCTTGTTATCATGCCAAGAACATTTTCTGTTGTTCACTTTGATTCATTCCTTTTCTCACTCACCTGTCCCTCCCTACTGTTTGTGACCATCTTATGAATTGATACTGAGGCTTAGAACTCTTTCCCCTCTCAGTTATGTGGTGCCAACATTCCCAAGGCAGTTGCACCTGAGATGTAAAGTTCCTCTGGACCATCCCAACGTCAGAACACTAACTATAATGTCTATCACATTTTCCTAATTTCAGAAATACCCAGTTTTGACAGACTGGAATTGTCAACTTGTCCAGGAAGAGGTGATGTTCTTTTGTGGGTTGATTTCAAATCCATTTTACTTTGGATATTTAAGCCTATGGTCAAAAGGACTATTATTCTATCAATATGGCTTAAGACTGAACCAATATCCATGAGGTGAAATGAGTGCCTGACCCACTTTGCCACCAGTTTCTACCTCATTATTAAAAGTATTTTGAGTAAACAAAATATGTATATTTATTTTACAGCTTGGAATTCCTCATTCTTTTATGTTATTGAGTTATCAATACAAGTTCCAGGATGAAGATCAAACCAGGGTAAAGGGGACAATCAAGTAAGTTTTTTTTGTGTTTTTTTTTAACATAGAAGGTTAAGATCTTAAGATTAGCTTTATTTGTTGCATGTACATCAAAACATACAGTGAAATGCATTGTTTGCGTCAACGATCAACACAGTCCAAGGATGTGCTTTCTGGGAGCAGCACACAAGTGTCGCTAGGTTTTCGACACCAACGTAGCAGGCCCACAACTTACCCTTACTTACCTGTACATGTTTGGAATGTGGGAGGAGACCAGACCATCCAGAGGAAACCCATGCATTCACAGGGGAAAAAAAAGTACAAACTCCTTAGAGATAGCAGTGGGAATTGAACCCCAATTACTGGTGTTGTAAAGCACTACACTAGCCACTATGCTATTGTGTCGCCCTACTATAAAGGTTGCAACATTTACTATATAAGTAGTAAAGCATACTAGCACACAACTGCAATAACATAAAATGCAGATACCTGACATCAGTAAATGGGAATGTTATTAAATTTTAAAAAAGAATATGCCTTTCGCCAAATATTTCTGGAACAGAAATAGTTCACTAAATTTAAAACAATTTAAGACAAAGATTTATGTAGCTTGTGTATTGACCAACAGAGAGTTATGGCTACAGGCAAGAATCTAATAAAAACTTTTGATGGTAAAATATCAGCTAATAGATCTAGAATGTTTTAATGTGACAAAATTCAAAGATGCATAGCGAGGAAATAAATCTACACTGAAATGACTATATTTCACAGAACCTTGTGTGGTTCTCTCTGCAGGGCAGGATTCTTTGGCACTTTGGTCGAATACGGCGCTGAAAGGAAGATATCCAGACACAGCGTCTTAGGTGCAACTGTTAGCATTGGAGTACCTCAGGGAGTGTCTCTCAAAATTAAGTATGTACTGAAAAAGAATGCATTGTTATATGTTTTTAAAAAATTCTTTAGATGACCATATTTTGTTTTAAGAAGCCAAATAATGTGTTGATTTGTTGTTGGAAGTTTTCCATTTCAGAATATTTGTTCCCTGGACTTGTGTAGTTGCTGAGCTATTGAGCAAAAGGATGTGGGTTCAATTCCTTTCCATTCCGTAACGAGCTAGCAGGCCGTGAAACTGAGATATGATGACTTCACCAATACTTATCCTCATGCTTTAGGAAACGTTTAGTAGAGTTTTAAGGATAGATTCTTTTAATTGCCTTTACAACTTAATTGTACAGAAAAGATAAAAAGGTAGGTTCCTTGAAAGAATAAATACCAGGAGGAAAAAGTATATGCTATTTCCAGACCTGGTATATGACAGGCCCTATTATAGACTCATTTTGCCCAATGTTACACTATGTAAAAGTATTTAAAGATCATTTCAGATAGATGGAGTAGCCATGATCTAACTGAGTCACTGTGTGACTTGAATTGTCTCATTACAATACAGTGGATTTCTCTACAGAAGCGTTTTAATGTTTAATCTTGGGAAATTGTTCTTCACGTGGCGTCTCCTCAGTGTTTCTCCAAGTGCTGCAGCCAACATCACAGAGTAAAATGATACTATGCTTGTGACTGGCATGACAACATACTTTGGTGCGCAGCAGGTTGTGTTCTCTTTATCGAGAACAAGCTGTTGGCTTTTCTCCATCCCTCAACTTAATAGCAGATATGCTGCTCAGGGTACTGGACAGCTGTGCAGGTCAAAAGGTCCAGATTCAATTCCCAGACTTTTACAGAATTAGATACGTTCCATTGGAAGATTGGTGCTATCAGAACTTGCTGTGATGTTCTGCTTGATGTCATGCATATAGATTAGGTGCCCTAGCTTTCTGACTGTTGAGCAGTTACTTTGAAGAAATGGAGATATACATCCTGTCTCAAGCTTGTACTGCAGGTTAAGCATTTGTGAGTACCATTTTTTCTTTCTGAGTTTTGATTTTACTTTTCCATTTGTTCCAGATTAAATCGAGCCAGCCAGACTTACTTCTTCCCTATTCATCTGACAGACCAACTTCTGCCCAGTGCCATTTTCTATGCTACCGTTGGACCTCTGGTCATCTATTTTGCCATGCATCGACTCATTATCAAACCCTACCTCTTAGCACAAAAAGAAAAGTGAGTGTTTCTTTGGCAGGTACCAGTCAATCTTGTTCTTTAGTGTTTAGTTTTCCCTGCTTTTAATCCTACAATTGTAGTTAATCTAATTACACATATAGGTGTGTATGCAGCTGAGAGCCAAGCCATTAAGATCAGAATCCTGTACACCCGCCCACTCCAGACACATTTCTGGCTGACGACCAGTCTCTTCATTACTGTATTCCAAAGAGTACTGCCTTCAGAAGAGAGAATACACAGAAGAAAAAATATAGATATAAGTATTCTGCGAGTAATTATGCTGAAATCTTTTTGCACTTGGTATTACAGTGGTTGCTAAATATGAAAACAGGACCCAACAATCATGTAAATTTTGCAAGTCGTCCATATGACACATAAATTTTTCAAGAGCTTTTCTCAGTCACATTGGTCTTAGACTGTCTATTTCCAAAAATACATCCAGTGCACTTAGTTTGAAATCAGTTGGGAACTCGCTTCCAAAACCCTCCTACTGGACTCCAGTCTAATAATAACCCTTCAAGTTACTGTCATCTACCTGCTTCAGCATTCCTAACAACCAGATAAATTGCACCTTCTAAATTCCTCCATTTTCCACACATTGTTTTAAGTTAAATTGAAGAATTCTTGAACACAAACCTTGTTTCCAATTTTCCATATTAGAGCAAATATTTTGTGGGTCATTTCCATTGCAAATTTCTTTGCTGCATTTCCTGTTTAATGTTGACAGATACAGTGTAATTACAGGCTCTGGCCATATAATGGCTCTGTGGAGCAACTTTTCTGATATCTTTCCAAATTTCACTGCAACCTTACTGATGAAGGGAAACCCATATTCATCAAATGCTTGTCAGCAAGATCACTGAGAATTTATAAAAATTGTATGGACGTCACAATTGAGTTCAAGCCATAAACTACCTACTGTTGGTTCATTATCTAGTGCCTATTTTATCTTATTAAGGCTGTGAAGCCTCTTACTTAAAAATAGTTTGTTCATATAGTAAGTTAACATTTTGCTCTGTGTCTGTGTGTTATCTGCTAGGGAACTGGAGAAACAGAGAGCGAATTCATCAAGTACAATAGCATTAAAAAAGCAAGAAGCTGAGGCAGCGGTAAGAGATGCAACATAAAATCATTTATCAGTTACAAGAAAAATGCATGCGCAGCTGAAACATGAAGTGATGGTAATGTGACGTTTCCCAATGTCTTCCAGGACTGACAGTAGGGAGGTTTTATTTGCCCATAGTATATTGAGTCATTTCCAGTGCCCTCATTTATTGACCATTCTTGATTTCATTGTGCATTGAGAAGCACATACAACTAAGAGTGGAATTCAGTCATTCAGAGCAGTCCATCTTAAAATGCCCAAAACTGTGGTAAAAGTCAACCACACTGATGGTCTAGAATTTCACAATCCAGCTTTGTATAAGAACATAAGATATAGGAGCAGAATTAGCCCATTTGGCCCATCGAGTCTGTTCTGTCACTTCGTCATGGCTGAATCCAATTTTTCTCTCAGCCCCAATCTCCTTCCTTCTCCCTGTATCCCTTCTTGCCCTCAGCCCCAATCTCCTTCCTTCTCCCTGTATCCCTTCTTGCCCTGACCAATCAAGAATCTGTCAACCTCTGCCTTAAATATACATAAAGATTTGGCCTCCACAGCAGCCAGTGGCAAAAAAGAATTTTACAGATTCACCACTCTCTGGCTAAAGAAGTTCCTCCTCATCTCCATTCTAAAAGGACTCCCCTCTATTCTGAGTCTGTGCCCTGTGGTCTTAGACTCTCTCACCATAGGAAACATCCTCTCTACTCAATCAAGCCTTCCACCATTTGATAGGTTTTAATGAGATCATCCCTCATTCTTCTGAATTCTAATGAATACAGGCCCAGAGCCATCAAATGTTCTTCATATGACACGCCATTCAATCCTGGATTAATTTTTGTGAACCTCCTTTGAACCTGCTCCAGTTTTAGCACATCCTTTCTAAGATAAGGGACCCAAAACTGCTCACAGTACTCCAAATGAGACCTCACCTGTGCTTTATAAAGTTTCAACATTACATCCTTGCTTTTATCTTCCAGTCCTCTTGAAATGAATGCTAACATTGCATTTGCCTTCCTCACCACAGACTAAACTTGCAAATTAACCTTTAGGGGATCCTGTACAAGGACTCTCAGGTCCCTTTGCACCTCAGATTTTTGCACATTCTCTCCATTTAGAAAATAGTCAACCCTTTCATTTCTTCTACCAAAGTGCATGACCATACACTTCCTGACACTGTATTCCATCTGCCATTGCTTTGACCATTCTCTTAATCTAAGTTCTCCTGTGGCCTCTACTTCCTCAAAATTACCTTCCCCTCCACCTATTATCTGCAAACTTTGCAGCAAAACCATCAATTCCATCATCCAAATCATTGACATATGACATAAAAAGAATTGGATCCCAAAGAAGGGGAACACTGTGAGTCACTGACAGCCAACCAGAAAAGGCTCTCTTTATTCCCACTCTTGCCTCCTGCCAATCAGTCTCTGCTTTATCCATGCTACAATCTTTCCTGTAATACCATGGGCTCATAGCTTGTTAAGCAGCCTCACGTGTGGTACCTTGTCAAAGGTCTTCTGAAAATCCAAGAACACAATATCAGCTGATTTTCCTTTGAATTGAATTGAATTGAATTGACCTAATTACTTACGTCCTTCATATACATGAAGAGTAAAAATCTTTATGTTGCGTCTAAATGTGCAATGTGCAATTTATTGTAATTTATAATAAGTGGTATGTACAACAGGATAGTCAATGTAACATACAAATACAGTTGTGTCAGCATGAATTAAGCAGTCTGCGGCCTGGTGGAAGAAGCTCTCCTGGAGCCTGTTGGTCCTGGCTTTTATGCTGAGTCCTGCAACTGAGGGAAGTACATTTCCCATACCAGGCAGTGATGCAGCCAGTCAGGATGCTCTCAATTGTGCCACAATAGAAAGTTCCTGCTTGTTATTTCTTCAAAGAATTCCAACAGGTTTGTCAGGAAAGATTTTCTCTTGAGGAAACTACGCTGACTATGGCCTATTTTTATCCTCTAAGTACCCTGAGACCTCATCTTTAATGATCGACTCTAACATCTTCCTAATCAGAGGTCAGACTAGCTGGCCTATAGTTCCCTTTCTTCTGCCTCTCTTCCTTCTTGAAGAGTGGGGTGACATTTGCAATTTTCCAGTCTTCCAGAACCATTTCAGAATCTAATGATTCTTGGAAGATCATTACTAATATCTCTATGATCTATTCAGCCACCTCTTTCAGAACTCTGGGGTGTACACCATCTGGTCCAGGTGATTTATCTACCTTCAGACCTTCCAGACCTCCCAAGAACCTTCTCTCTAGTTATGGTAACTTCACATACTTCATGCCCCCAACATGCGGAACTTCCACCACACTGCTAGTGTCTTCCACAGTGAAGACTGATGCAAAATACTTATTTAGTTCATCTGCCATTTCCTTGTCCCCCATTGTTGCCTGTCCAGCATCGTTTTCCAGTGGTCTGATATCCACTCTCACCTCTCTTTTACACTTTATGTACCTGAAGAAACTTTTGGTATTCTCTTTAATATTATTGGCTAGCTTACTTTCATATTCCATCTCTATCTTCTTAATGACTTTTTTAGTTGCCATCTGTTGGTTTTTAAAAGTTCCCAATCCTGTGACTTCCCACTAATTTTTGCTGTATTATATCTCCTCTCTTTGGCTTTTATGTTGACTTTGACTTCTCTTGTTAGCCATGGTCATACCATGTTTCCTTTAGAATACTTCTTCCTCTTTGGGATGTACATATCCTGTGTCTTCCGAGTTGCTTCCAGAAATTCCAGTCATTACTGCTCTGCCGTCATCCCTGCCAGTGTACTTTTCCAATCAATTCTGGCCAACACCTCTCTTATGCCTCTCTAATTCTCATTACTCCACTGTAATACTAATACATTTGACTTTAGCTTTTCCTTCTCTAATTTCAGGATGAGTTTGATCATACTATGATTACTTTCCCCGAAGAGTTCTTTTACCTTAAGCTCTCTAATCAATTCTGGTACATTGCACAACACCCAGTCCAGAATAGCTGATCCCCTCATGGGCTTAACCATAAGCTGCTCTAAAAAGCTATCTAGAGATTCCCTTTCCTGGAATCCAGCACCAACCTGATTTTCCCAGTCTATATGCATATTGAAGTCCCCCATAACCTTTGTAATATTGCTCTTTTGGCATGTATTTTCTATTTCCCATTGTAATTTGTAGGCCACATCCTTACTATTGTTTGGGGGTTTGTATACAACTCCCATCAGGGTCTTTTTACCCTTGCAGTTCCTTAGCTCTATCCACAATGATTCAACCCCTTCTGACCCTATGTCACCTCTTTCTAATGATTTAATTTCATTTTTTGCCATCTGAGCAACACCCGTTCCCTATGCCCTTTGTGCCTATCATTTCGATACAAATGTGTATCCTTGGACATTAAGCTCCCAGCTATAATCTTCTTTCAGCCATGGCTCAGTGATGCCTACAACATGATACCTGCCAATCAGCAAGTTCATCTACCTTATTCTGTATACTGCACATATTCAAGTACAACACCTTCAGTCCTGTATTCACCCATTTTGTTTTTGTTCACCTTTTATGTTGCAACTCTCCAGTTGACTGCAATTTTGCCCTATCAACAACTCCTCCTCAGTACACATTTCCTCTACTTGTTAACCAGCTACCTCATCTTCCACATTATCCGCTTTTCTTACAGTACTTCTTGCATTGAAATATATACAGCTCGGCACTAGTCAGACTGTGCTTAACCTTTTGATTAATAACTTTGAATAAGGTCTTACCAACATCTGCCTCCACAACCTCTCCACTATCTGTTCTGGCACTCTGGTTCCCATCCTCCTGCAACTCTAGTTTAAACCCCACTGTACAGCATCAACAAACCTTCCCACTAGGATATTTGTCCCCCTCCAGTTCAGATGCAAACCGTCCCTTTTGTACAGGTCCCACTTTTCCTGGAAGAGAGCCCAATGATCCAGAAATCTTATGCCCTTCCTCCTACACCAACTCCTTAGCCCTCTATTGAAGTGTATAATCTTCCTAGTTCTTGCCTCAATAGCACGAGGCATGAGTAGCAATCCTGAGATCATAACCTTAGAAGTCCTGCCCTTTAATACCTATCTCCATGAACTCCCATGTAGAACCTCATCACTCATCCCACCCATGTCTTTGATACCTACATGGACCACAACCTCCGGTTGTTCACCTTCCCACTTAAGAATACTGAGGGTTTGACTTGAGATATCCCGGACCCCAGCACCCAGGAGGCAATATACCATCCAGGAATTTTGTTCTTGCCCCCAAAACCACCTGTCCATTCCCCTAACTAACAAATCCCTATCACCACAGTGAGGCTCTTCTCCCCCATTCCATTCTGAGTCACAGGAGCGGCTGTGACTTCTCTCCATTAGGTCATTTCACCCCCCCTCCCCCGCCCCACTGACAGTATCCAAAGTGTTGTTGAAGGGGATGGCCACAGGGGTACTCTGCACTGGCTCCTTAACCCTCTCCCCTTCCTGACTGTCACTCAACTTCCTGTGCCCTGCATCTTGGGTGTAACTACCTCTCTATATGTCTCATCTATCGCCCCCTCAGCCTCCTGAATGATCTGGAGTTCATCCAGTTCCAGCTTCAGCTCCTTGGCACAGATTGTGAGAAGCTGCAGCTGGATGCACTTCTCACAGTTGTAGTTGTCAGGGACATTGGAGGTCTCCCTGCCTTCCACATCCCACAAGAGGAGCATTCAACTATCCTGCCTGGCGTATCAACTGTCCTAGCTGAGCAGACAGAAAGAAAGATAGGGGAAAAAAAATCATCCTAGAGCTTTTCTTTCCTTTGCGTTCTCTGACTGAAGCCTCGAAGAGCTGTAGCCTCACCACTCTGACTCTCTGCACTCAGACGACAGCCGCTGTGCTTACCACTGCCTTCCTTTAACTTGCTTTTGCTAATCAATCTCAAACGCCGATTGGCTGCTGGTCAGAGCTCTTTTTCACTATAGTGACCCTCTGCTGCCTTTTGTACTTGGGCCCAGTTGAAGCCCCCTTCTCTCAAAACTTACAATATCCAGATTGGGTTCTGGTCAAAGTTCTTTTTATATATATATATATATATATATATATATATATATATATATATAGGTAGCATAATTTCTCTCCTGAAAAACAGTTACCACAACTTGGTAGCTTCACAGTTGCTGCTACTGAGATGATTTTTAATTGCAGATTTAAATACAAATATACAAATACAAATTTTTCTACCATTTTGTGATACAAAGTTGTGTTTTTGGCCCAATAAATTAGTTATTGTGTTCTGATACCCCACTAAAAGCAGCACTAGTGTGGTGGAAGCTAGGAACAGAAGAAAGCCATTTAAGCTCAATTGTGTTCCACTATTCATTGACATGTGTCAGCCACAGTATAACAGTTTCATCCACCTGTGCCTCCATCCCCTTTGAAATTCTTAACTAAAGAAAAAAGAATAGCAATCTTAATGTGCTGTACTTGTTGATCAACAGAAAGTATTGATCAATTCCTTAAAAGACCCTTACAAGCACAACCAAATCACCCTTAACCTTCTGTATTCCAAAAATGTAGCTTGGTTTGTTACCTAACCCCTGAAACTCTGGATATATACTGACATATCTGAGAATATTCCCTCCAAAGCCAATGTAAACTTTCTAAATAATGAACTGCACAGATGTAAATGGACCAGACTTGCTTTGCCTCAGTTAAACTAAGCTTAGCTGTGGCCAGGGATCCGACTGTGACTCGCTAACCCTTTATATTTGGAATGACTGTTTAAACAAAGAAAGAAACTGTGAAGAGCAACTGTGGTACAGTACTTTCACAAGGATTGAGCACCTTTTAAGGAGATTTATAATTCCAGTGAGAAATCTGTTATTTTAAGTCCCTGTGCAGTAGCTTAGCTGGGTATGGCTTGATGCATTAGAAAGCTATGCAGTTGTGGAGTCATTCTTGAATAAAATAGAATTTTTAATTCTGTTAACATGAAGCTGCTGAAATGTTTAGTTGTCTTTCAAGGAAGAAATTCTGCCCTCCTTAGTTTTCAGGCAAATAAGGATACCAGTAAGTGCTGGCATTGTGATCAGCATCCATGTTCTGTGAACAACTAAATTTTAAAACAAAATCGAACAACACAGGAAGGTGTCCTTTTCCAGTCTTGCATTGTAGTACAAGATTTCTTCCATTGTGTGGCACCAGAGAGCTTTGTTCCAGCACTGACCAGTTTCTGTTTAGGAGGCTGATCAGCAGGATATTTTTGAAAAGTAAGGTATTGTTGAACCAGAAAAAGTTGTTACTGGGTGAATGGAACTTCATGATAGCTAGATATTGGATGAGCTCCAGTTTAAAGGTTTAGAATGGAGAGGCTGGATGGAGACTGGTGGCCTTAATGAAGTCTGAAGACAACCAAAATACCCTGCCTTTTAGTTTTTCCACAATCCTGTCAAGTGTTTAGATTTTAACTTGGGGTGCATACCATTCCAATTTCTATTGAAGAGAATGCTTAGAACAAAACAGTTTTAACATTTATATCAGTTTATTATTTTTCTCTAGCTGCATATAATTCAAGAAATTCCTTGCTAATCACAAATTTATCCTGAACTTCCTATTGAGCTGATAGTCAACAATTCCAGCATTTTGATATAATCTGCACCTTGGAGTTTGAGTGGACTGATGATCTTTTAACAACTCTTGTTTTAGGTTCGGTTGATGCAAGAGTCTGTGAAGAGAATAATAGAAACAGAAGAATCTAAAATGGGTAAGAGTGTTGTTGCTGATTGTGTGGTGTTTGTCACTCATTTTATTTCTGTCCCATCAGCCCAGACACAATTTGTGAATTGCTTTTGACCTGAGCAATCTAAGCGCAGTGACTGATGTTGGAAAGTATTTTTTTTAAAAATGAACTTCAGTGCATGGAAAACTTGATTACTTAATTTTTTTTTTAAGTCCGTGAAAGGAGAGTGCTTTATAGTAGAGGGAATAAATTATACACTAGTGATTGAACTTTTGTGCTGAGTGACTATCTTTAGTCCAAAGTGGTGGGCTGCAGGTCATAATTGTCCCCAGCATCTATTTTGCATGGCACAGAAATAAATTTGTTCTGCACTCTCTCATGCTCCTATATTCTATTTGTAATTACTTCATACATTTATTTTTTGAGATCTTGCCATTGCTACAACGTCATCGTTAATTGGCCATCCCTAAATGTCCTTGAGAAGATGGTGGTTTGTTGACGTTATTAGTCACTCTGTTAAAAGTGCTCCTACAGTGGTGATAGGCAGTAAATTCCAGGAGTTAGACCTAGCAGTGATGTTTCCAAGTCAGAATGATGTGAACTTGGAGGGGAATCCTACAGGTAGTCATATTCCTATATGCTTGCTTCCTTTGTCCTTTTTGACGATAGAGGTCACATCTTTAGGAAATGTTCTTGAAGTTGTCTGGGTGTTTCTGGAAAATACACACTGAAGCCACTGTGTGCTGATGTTGGAGAGAATAAACACACATGGTAATTGATCGGGTGGCATCAAGTATTGAGATTGTTGAGATATATTGGCATTGCACTTACCCAGGCAATTTGAAAGTACTCCAACATGCTCCTGATTTATGTCTTCTGCATTGTGAAAAGAGCTTGGGGTTGTCAGGAGGATTCCCAGCCTTTGAACTTCTCTTCTCACCATGGTATTTATGCAGTTCATCCCGTTGGGTTACTGATTCATCTTGACCCTAAAGTTATTGATAGTGAGGCACTCTGCAATGCTAAGAGAATTGACTGGCAAGTGTCAGTGGTTAGATTCTACTTGAAGATAATCATTTGTAGTGTGGATATTATTTGCTACATATCAGCCCATGCGTAAATGTTTCTTGGTCATACTACTGACAGGAATAGCCTTATTCATTTGTAGAGAAGTTGCGATTGAAATTGAGTACGTATTGTGCTATTCACAGTGAATATCCTCACACTTAACCTTATGATGAAAGGAAGGCCATTGAAGGAGCTAATATTGGCTTCTCGATCAGTCTGTGATGCTTTTAATGGTCTGACCAGCACTCAATACCTAACTTTCCATGAGTTCAATTTCCTCCCTAGAAACGTAAACCTAATTGATTTTTTGTATGGCCTGTGTCCATAAGCTTTAATTTCCAAACAATAAATTACCTCTCTAGTCTTCCTCTCAAAATAACCTCCTTTTATCTGTAAACAACAGGAATTCTGCAGATGCTGGAAATTCAAGCAACACACATCAAGGTTGCTGGTGAACGCAGCAGGCCAGGCAGCATCTCTAGGAAGAGGTACAGTCAACGTTTCAGGCCCAGACCCTTCGTCAGGACGAACTGAAGGAAGAGTTAGTAAGAGATTTGAAAGTGGGAGGGGGAGGGGGAGATCCAAAATGATAGGAGAAGACAGGACGGGGAGGGATGGAGCCAAGAGCTGGACAGGTGATTAGCAAAAGGGATATGAGAGGATCATGGGACAGGAGGCCCAGGGGGAAAGATAAGGAGGGGGAACCCAGAGGATGGGCAAGGGGTATAGTCAGAGGGACAGAGGGAGAAAAAGGAGAGTGAGAGAAAGAATGTGTGTATAAAAATAAATAACGGACGGGGTATGAGGGGGAGGTGGGGCATTAGCAGAAGTTTGAGAAGTCAATGTTCATGCCATCAGGTTGGAGGCTACCCAGACGGAATATAAGGTGTTGTTCTTCCAACCTGAGTGTGCCTTCATCTTTACAGTAGAGGAGGCCGTGGATAGACATGTCAGAATGGGAATGGGATGTGGAATTAAAATGTGTGGCCACTGGGTGATCCTGCTTTCTCTGGCGGACAGACCGTAGGTATTCAGCAAAGCGGTCTCCCAGTCTGCATCAGGTCTTGCTCCCGATGTGGCCTTCTATATATTGGCAAAATTTCACGCACATCTGCTCTCACTCCATCCTCCCGCCACCCCACTAGGAATAGGGTTCCTCTGGTCCTCACCTACCACCCCACCAGCCTCCGGGTCCAACATATTATTCTCTGTAACTTCCGCCACCTCCAACGGGATCCCACCACTAAGCACATCTTTCCCTCCCCCCCCCCCTCTGCTTTCCACAGGGATCGCTCCCTACGTGACTCCCTTGTCCATTCGTTCCCTGCCCCCCCCCCCCCCATCCCTCCCCTCTGATCTCCCTCCTGGCACTTATCCTTGTAAGCGGAACAAGTGCTACACATGCCCTTACACTTCCTCCCTCACCACCATTCAAGGCCCCAGACAGTCCTTCCAGGTAAGGCAACACTTCACCTGTGAGTCGGCTGGGGTGATATACTGTGGCCGGTGCTCCCGATGTGGCCTTCTATATATTGGCGAGACCTGACACAGACTGGGAGATCATTTCGCTGAAAACCTATGCTCTGTCTGCCAGAGAAAGCAGGATCTCCCAGTGGCCACACATTTTAATTCCACATCCCATTCCCATTCTGACATGTCTATCCACGGCCTCCCCTACTGTAAAGATGAAGCCACACTCAGGTTGGAGGAACAACACCTTATATTCCGTCTGGGTAGCCTCCAACCTGATGGCATGAACATTGACTTCTCAAACTTCCGCTAATGCCCCACCTCCCCCTCATACCCCATCCGTTATTTATTTTTATACACACATTCTTTCTCCCACTTTCCTTTTTCTCCCTCTGTCCCTCTGACTATACCCCTTGCCCATCCTCTGGGCTTTCCCCCCCCTCCCCCTTTTCCTTCTCCCTGGGCCTCCTGTCCCATGATCCTCTCATATCCCCTTTGCCAATCACCTGTCCAGCTCTTGGCTCCATACCTCCCCCTCCCACTTTCAAATCTCTTACTAACTCTTCCTTCAGTTAGTCCTGACGAAGGGTCTCAGCCTGAAACGTCGACTGTACCTCTTCCTCGAGATGCTGCCTGGCCTGCTGCGTTCACCAGCAACCTTGATGTGTGTTCCTTTTATCTGTGTTGAACTTTGTCAATTATTGCCACCCATTGTACACGTATATTAACAACATAATTTATTGCTGCTCTCCTCAGAAGTGAATCTTGCCCATTGCATCAGCATATTTGGAAGTTGTGTTTTTGATTCCAAAGTCGAGATCAGATGTGCACAGCAATGGTCCCTCCATTAATCTTTGTGAAACGGCCTTCTACTGCAAATGGCTACCTTTTACTCCCAGTCTCTGCCTTCTATCCTGAACACAGTTAGCAATCCTCTCTGCAATATATCATCCTGCAGATGGCATGTTTGATCCTTTGCTAATTTTAATCTTGTTCCATGTGATTTTGTTTTTCTTTTAAATGTGTGTTATTTTATTCCTTTTGTGATTTTTGTTAACAATAAAAAATATTCTACTACTTTTTATCACTCTTTCCTTAATAAATATCATACTTTTAAATCCCATTTGATCTTTTTTCTTTATTGAAGTCATTTTCCTTTCAACCCTACAATGTCTTCTTTCCAAAACCTGATTGTCTCCAGTTGCCATTTTATTATAGGTATTGTGTATTGCTGTCTTGACAGTTTTAACTTGTAAGATGGTTAGCTGCCTAAACATCTGTTCTGAAAGTCCTTTGACCACCCTAATTTATTCTTTCCTATACCTCTATGTTTTTATATTTGATCTATTTGCAGTTATTGTAGATCCTTCGTGTTTCTACCTCTGCTCCTTTCCTTCACCCCTAGTATCTTGTTTTCAGATTCTCCGTTCTGTGTTCTCATTAGCTTGTGCAATTTATTGCGAATGTAAGCAGTGTTGCAGAAAGGCACATATCTACCTGTCTTCTCCCAGGTTTAATCATCACCAATGCCTGGTATGGGAAGTTTGTGACTGACAGCAGTGGTAAGAATGAGAAGGCAAAGGTTATTGATGTGACTATTCCTCTTCAATGTCTGGTGAAAGAGTCAAAACTCATCCTTACTGAAGCATGCAAGGTAAGGTTAATTTTTATATCTACAATGTTGACTTTCCCAACTTGCCTTTAGGCAGTCCATGAGCAACTTACTCCCAGTGCAGAACTTGGGATATTTTGCCTATTTTTTTGCCTTCACATCTACAGCTATGTTTAAACTTCGGCTTGTTTGCTATTCACTGATGACATCATTGACACTGGCATTGTAAGACCATAAGATATAGGAGCAGAATTAGGCCATTTGGCCCATCTAGTCTACTCCATCATTTCATCATGGCTGATCCATTTCCCCTCTCAGCCCCAATCTCCTGCCTTCTCCCCAGATCCCTTCATGCCCTGACCAATCAAGGGTCTATCAACCTCTCCCTTGGCCGCCACATCCACCTGTTGCAAAGATCACCACTCTCTGGCTGAAGAAATTCCTCTTCATCTCAGTTCTAAAAGGATGCCCCTCTATTTGGGGGCTGTGTCCTCTAGTCTTCGACTCCTTTACCATAGGGAACTTCCTTTCCACATTCACTCTATCAAGGCCTTTCAACGTTTAGTAGGTTTTATTGAGATTACCCCTCATTATGATGTGGGTGATTTGATCTTTCAGGTGAGACAAGAGACTAGAATGCAATACACAACTTTTAAAACCTACATATAAGACCGAAAGACATAGGAGCAGAATTAAGCCATTCAGCCCGTCAAGTCTACTCTTCCATTCTATCATGGCTGATTTATTATCTCTCTCAACCCCATTATCCTGCCTTTACCTTGCAACCTCTGATACCCTGTCTAATCAAGAACCTATCAACCTCTACTTTAAATATACCCAATGATTCGGACTTCACAGCTGCCTGTGGCATATTGGTTAGCACAGTGCTTTACAGTACCAGTGACCTGGGTTATCTGTTATCTGCTCCTGGCTTATCTGTAGGAATTTGTACGTCCCTGAGACCACGTGGGTTTATCTCCAGGTGTTCCAGTTTCCTCCTGCAATTCAAAGATGTGCTGGTTGGTGGGTTAATTGATCATTGTAAATTGTCCCGTGATTAGGTTGGGGTTAAACCGGGGGTTCTGAGTAGTGAGGCTGGAAGGGCCTATTCCGTGCTGTGTCTCAATAAATAAACAAATATAAATAATTCACTCTCTGGCTAAAGGAAGTCCTCATCATCATATGATGTACTGCAAGCTTCATCATTGCTTCTGGCTTAGGATCCCATTGTATAATTTTGTTAGTTTTACTGCTAAATGATGTACAGTGTGCTGTCATTATAAAAGAAAGACCTTGCAAATATACAGTGCCTTTCACGACTGCAGGATGTTCTGGAACATTTCACAGCCAAAGTACAATTGTTAGACAGGGAAACAAAAGCTCAGTTAATCTGATTTGATGGGTTTCATCGTGACTCTCGTTTTGAGGTAATTTCCCACCTTGTAACTGGAGCTTTAATTCACCACTTGAACCCACCATCAGCAATATCATGTCTACAGTAAGTGCTCATATACTGTTGTGGAGGACTCAAACTTGTGATTTATGTCAGGGAACAGAGTGCTTTCAACTAAGCCAAATAGCTAGAGAGCAAGGGTCATGTTCTAGCAACATTTTTGTAACTAAAATGATTTGTTCTCTAAACTTTGTTAATATCTTCCTAACATGATCGTCAATAGATCCCACTTTCTGTAATTGTGAATTAAAGTAGGATTATTACTGTGATATTGGACCACGAACAGCATCACAGCTAAGCATATTTTTTTTAAATTGCATCAATAAGTGTGTGTTCATCATCTGCCATGATCAAAAGTAAAACTTGGGAAGATTTATCTTCATTCCCCTTTCCACCAAGCTTGTCACCAAAGCAGCTTCTCAATTGCTGCTGAAAAGTGAATAAAGCTGAGGATGTTCTAATCTGCGTGACCTTTTGCTACCCCAACTCCCTCTTCGTTGTAACATATGGGGCCATGGGGACCCCACTGTGTACTTGCCAAGTTTCTTCCTGCTCGCATTCCATTTGCATTGTTTTGCATATCTGACATCTTTTACAGGTTGGCGTGCCAGGATTCTATGACCCATGTGTCGGGGAGGAAAAGAGCCTAAAAGTGATTTACCTGTTCCGAGGAGTTCTGCATCAGGTCATGGCAGCGGACAACGAATCTCTCAGGATACCAAAGCAATGTATGTTCAAAGTGAACCCTTTCAACCATTGCAAAAATACTCAGTTAATATATACTCTTAATAATGTGCAAAGTACCAAATTCAGGATTTTAAGTCCAGCATGAGGTACAGATTCCCGGTATTTTGTGGTCATTTTAAATGAAGTCAAACTTTTACTTTAGCAGCTGCCTTTTTTCAGCACTGTTTGATGAGTATTACAGTACATTGCTGGGATCAGGCTTGATGCATGAGATCTTGGTGGATGAGTTGCCAATGAAGCAAAGATGGCGAAGGCAGTTGGTAAAGTGGTAATGGGAAATGGCTTGGCTCTTTGGAGATAAATGTTTGGTACTTGTCTGTTAAACCTTTGCTTCACTGTTGTCCTGATCTTACCGCATGCAAATATAGAGCAAATTATTACTTAAGAAATAGCACACAGCCACACACTTAAACACTTCCAACTGTGACATTATTATAAACAGAGGATCACTGATGATTCTGGTATTCTGATGTTCCTGGAGAGGCCAGAATTTATTGCTTATTCAGCTGCTGAGAAGGATGTGATAAGATGGTTTATTGGTGCATTAAGAAAAAGCTTGTGGGACTGGGCGTTAGAAAGTACATGTTAGCATTCAAGGTTAAGAGTTGCAGGGAGAAGACAGAAAAATGGCAGTTAAGAAAAATAATGAGCCATGACTGAATGAAGAAGAAGACTTGTTGGTCTTGAATGGTCTAATTATTTAATTAAATCTTATGGTGTTAACTAAGACAAAATAACAAAGTTATTTCCAATGGGTTTAAAATGGGAAATGGAAGATTGTTGAGTGTTATCCACCACCTTTTGTTTCTCAGCTCCACAGGAAAAATAATTTCCCTATTAACCAGAGTTCCTCTTGTCCTCTCTCAGCACCTCATGAGCCTCCACATCCAGCACATCATTCTCCGCAACCTCCACCATCTTCGACAGGATCTTACCACTAAATACTTCTTTATCTCCCCCCTGCCTGCTTTCTGCAGGGGTCACTCCCTCTGTGATCCCCTTACCTATTCGTCTCCGCCACCCCCCATCGGTCTCCCTCTCGGTACTTATCCCTGCAAGCGGAGGAAGTGCTACCGTGCCCATTCACCACGTCCTCTCACCTGGAAGGACTGTGTGGGACCTGATTCCATTCAGGGTCCCAAACAGTGCTTCCAGCTGAGACAGCACTTTACTTGTGAATCTGTTGGGGTCGTCCACTGTATCCACTGCTCCCAGTGAGGCCTCTTCTACATTGGTGAGACCCACCGTAGATTAAGAGACCACTTCGTTGAGCAGCTTTGCTCCATCCACAAAAGAGAAGGATTTCCCACTGGTCAACCATTTCAATTCCAATCCCCATTCCCATCCCAACATGTCAGTCCGTGGCCTCCTTTATTGCCACAACGAGGACGCTATGAGGTTGGAGGAGCACACTTTATATTCCATATGGAAGGCCTCCAATTTGATAGCGTGAACATCGATTTCTCTAATGGTAATTTTCTCCTCCCCCTTCCCTCTTCTTTCATTCCCCACCCTGGTTACCCTCTGGGCTCTTCTCTTCACCTGCCTATCAGCTCCCCCTGGTGCCCCTCCTTTCTCACATGCTCCACTCTCCTCTCTTATCAGATTCCTTCTCTGACATTTTACTTTCTTCACCTATTACCTCTGCTTTTTACTTCATTTTGCCTATCCTCTCCCACCTCCCGCTCCGTCCCCTCTCCCACCTCCCGCTCCGTCCCCTCTCCCACCTCCCGCTCCGTCCCCTCTCCCACCTCCAGCTCCGGCCCCTCTCCCACCTCCTGCTCCGGCCCCTCTCCCACCTCCCACTCTGTCCCCTCTCCCTCCTTCTTATTCCGCTTTGTCCCCCTTCCAGTCCTGATGAAGGACCTCAGCCTGAAATGTTGATTGTTCATTTCCATGGACACTGCCTGACCTGCTGAGTTCCTCCAGCATTTTGTGCATGTTTCTCTGAATTTCTGCAGTTCTGTTCAGCAGCTCAAGTTTTATCCCCCCTGTGAGCATTGTCACTGTTTGCTTTGGTAGTTATCCTTTATAGGGAAGCAAAGGGAATGGTGGATATATTTGTAGCTTGAGATTTCTAAATTTGTATCTGATTTGTATTTCAATCTGGCATACTACTTAATAAAGGATATTATTGTCTCATCAACATTTTTAAAATAATCAACTATTTTTTATCTGCAATTAATGTGTGGTTTGTGGCTGAGTAACTGCTTCCTCTGATTCCCTTTACAGCGCACAGGGTTGACACGGATCGTTGAGGAGGAGATGTGCTACGATATGGGGTTGGACCTGAACAGAGATCAGCTGCTAAACATCTCCATATACCATAAATTAAAGAGAGAATGCACATATGATTATTTTTATGTATGTAGAGTTTTTTTGTTCTTTTCTGTGTATAGAAGATTAAAAAATGCTTTTACAGATCACTAAAACATTTGGTCATGGATTTTCCATGTCATTTTTGACACTGGATGCTGTAATAGTCTGAACTATTTCAGACCTTGTGTAGCAATTCCTGTGCTCTGGAAAAAAAAAAGATTGTTTTAAGTCTATTTGATGTACAAAGAAATTAAAAAAATAAACCCAGATACTATTGCCATAATAAAACTTCCTTTTATTTAGTTTCCATTCTCCATCTGCAAATCTAGGCAGGTTATTTCAGCATTATGTGAAGGAAGATCATCATGTCTTCAATATCAGACTAAAAAGAGCCTTGTTCTAAAAGTATGCGTCTTTAATATCCTTTTAAAAGAATGTGCAGTAATTTTTCAGAAAACCTTATTTTAAACCTTATCATTTATTTTAAAATGATTTCCTGGGAGAGAAATTTTACATTGTTATGATCAATGGCTAACCATAACGAGACTCATTAAGTTATGATCCAGTTGGATTCTCTTCTGGGATAGTGAAGAGTTTTGCTGGATATTACTTGCTTCAGCTGCTCTGGGATCTGGAAATCTGGCAAAAACCAAGGTCAAAAAATGGCTTAACAAGGTGTTAAGCATGAACAAAAATTGCTTGCATTTCTAAAGTGCCTTTAAAAGAGAGGTATATACAGGCATAATCAGAGAAACATTGAGGGGCCTGGGTAATGATCTTGGAGGCCGGGTTAGAAACGTAGAAAACCTAGAGCACAATACAGGCCCTTCGGCCCACAAAGCTGTGTCAAACATGATCTTACCTGAGAAATTACCTAGGGTTACCCATAGCCCTCTATTTTTCTGAGCTCCATGTACCTGTCCAGGAGTCTGTTAAAAGACCCTATCGTATTTGCCTCCACCACCGTTGCTGGCAGCCCATTCCACGCACTCACCACTGTCTTGAGTTTTTTAAAAAAAAACTTACCCCTGATAATTCCTCTGTACCTACTTCCAAGCACTTTAAAACTGTGCCCTCTCATGCTAGACATTTCAGCCCTGGGAAAATGACTATCCACATGATCAATGCCTCTCATCATCTTATACATCTCTATCAGGTCACCTTTCATCCTCCGTCACTCCAAGGAAAGAAGTCTGAGTTCCCTCAACCTATTCTCATAAGGCATGTTCCCCAATCCAGGCAACATCCTTGTAAATCTCCTCTGCACCCTTTCTATGGTTTCCACATCCTATAGTGAGGCGACCAGAACTGAGCACAGTACTCCAAGTGGGGTCTGACCAGGGTCCTATATAGCTGCAACATTACCTCTCTGCTCCTAAGCTCAATCCCATGATTGATGCAGGCCAATGCACCATATGATTTCTTAACGACAGAGTCAACCTGCGCAGCAGCTTTGTGTGTCCTATGGACTTGGACCCCAAGATCCCCTTGATCCTCCACACTGCCAAGAGTCTTACCATTAATACTATATTCTGTCATCATATTCGACCTACCAAATGAACCACCTCACACTTAACTGGGCTGAACTCCATCTGCCACTTCTCAGCCCATTTTTGCATCTATCAATATCCCACTGTAACCTCTGACAGCCCTCCACACTATCCACAACACCTGCAACCTTTGTGCCATCAGCAAATTTACTAACCCATCCTCCACTGCTTCATTCAGGTCATTTATAAAAAAATCACGAAGAGGAGGGGTCCCAGAACAGATCCCTGAGGCATACCACTGGTCATTGACCTCCATGCAGAATATGACCCATCTACAACCACTCTTTGCCTTCAGTCAAATGCCTTGCTGAAATCCACATACAAATAACAATTGTAATCAGATAACAATTCAGCATTGCACAAGAGATGTTGACATTGGGTTGGGTGTCTGAAGTTTGTTTCCAGTATACCTTTGGCAGGGTGTTAAAAGAGCAGTGAGGTTTGGAGAGGTTTTAAGACATTATTTAAAATCTTAAAGCCTAATGGCATAGCTGCTGCTCACGAGGAAATGGAAATTCAGGTCTATGAAAAGTTTGAGTTACAAGTTTTTGTAAAGTTCTCAGAGGAATGTGTAAAGTCAGCTGAGGCAATAGGGTTTTTTTTTAAGGAGTAATTAAAATCCAGGCCCAAGTAATTTAGCAAGGAACCAGGGTGATTGTTAATTGTGAGTTAGGACAGAGGCAGCAGAATGGAAGGAGTCTGAGTTAGTGATAAATGGAAGATGGCATGTCAGTCAGGAGAACATTAAAACTGAGTCTATAGGAAATGAAGGCACGTTTTGGGCTCAGGTAATGACAGAATGAAGATGGGCAATATCATGAAGGTGAAAGTTGCTTGTCTTTGTGAATTAATGTTTGTCAAGTCAGAAGGTCACCAAAAATGCTGATAATGCCATCAATCCAGTTCAACCTAAGACAAGCCATGTAGATAATAAGCATTGTATCTTTTTCTTTTGTGCCTCCAAATTTTCTGGGAGAAGATAACCACCTTTAATCTCCAAATATTTTGTGCACCAAGTTCATAAATCATAATTCTCAAACACAAAAATGGTTATAGTACTTCATACTGTACAATGAAATTGAAGTATCACTTTTCACAAATGAGGTATTATGAATTTTTTTTATAGACCCAACATTACACCTGGTCTTTACATAGACAGTGTGAGGTGCAAGACAAATAATTATTTTGGACAATGGAACCAAAGCACAACCTATCCCTTCAATAGTTTCAAATGATGGAGCAAATGTATCTGTTCTCAATGTAGGAATGTTGATCATGCTATCTGCAAGATCAATAGAATAATAGATTGAAAGAGGGAATCCCACACAGTAGCTGCAGCTTCTAACAGACCACGTTCAGCAGTTGGAGCTGGAACTGGATGAACTCCAGATCATTCGAGAGGCTAATGGTCAGGACATACAGGGAGGTAGTTACACCCAAGGTGCAGGGCATGGGTAACTGGGTGACTGTCAAGAAGGGGAAAGGGGATAGGCAGCTCAGTGGCCATTCCCCTCAACAAAAGGTTGGATACCGTGGGGGGGAGGGGAGCTGTACAGAAGAGACTGCTGGCACCTAAACTAGAGGGGGACTAACATCCCAGTGGGAGGGTTTGCTAGTGCTGCACAACAGTGGGAGGTGGGGTGTTAAATTAGAGTTGCAGTGGGATGGGAACATTGGATACTGTGTGTGTGTGGTGGGGGGGGAGGGGGGTGGTGTGACCTATTAGAGGATAGCCATAGCAGTCAGGTCTCTGGCACTGTCTAGCTCTATGGCTCAGAAGGGAAGGGATGAGCTGTAGTGATAGGGGACTTGTTGGTTAAGAAACAGAAAGGAGGTTCTGTGGGCGAGAGCAAGATTCCCGATAGTTTGTTGCCTCCCAAGCGCCAGGATCTGTAACATCTTGGATTCTTAAATGGGAGGGTGAGCATCTAGAGAGATTGTGGTCCACGGCGGTACTACTGACATAGGCAGGTGGGGTGACGAGATGCTGCAAAGCGAATTCAGAGGGTTAGGTGCCAAGTTAAATGACAGGACCTCCAGAACTGTGATCTCAGGATTGCTACCTGTGCCATGTGCGAGTGAGGCCAGAAATAGGAAAATCATACAATTTAACTTGTGGCTAACGAGTTGGTGCAGGAGGGAGGGCTTCAGATTTTTGGATCATTGAGCTCTCTTCCAGGGAGAGTAGAACCTGGACAGTTTGATTCTGAACTGGAGGAAGACTAATATCCTTGCAGGAAGGTTTGCTAATGTTGCACGGGGAGAGGGTTAAACCAGAGTTACAGGGGGATGGGAACCAAAGTGCCAGAACAGATAGTGGAGAAAGATATTGTTAAGTCTACATACAAGGTCAGGAATCAAAAGGTTGAGTATCGTGGGACTAATATTCTGAGTTGTGTGCATTTCAATGCAAGAAGTATTGGAGGAAAGGTGGATGAGATTAGGGCATGGATCAGCACATGGAATTATTACAGTGTAATCATTAGTGAAACTGAATTGCAAGAGGGGACAGGACTGTTGGCTCAATGTTCTGGTGTTCTGTTCTAGATGTGATAGAGCAGGAGGGATTAGAGGGTAAGGGGTGGCATTACTAGTCAGGGAAAATGTCACAGCTGTGCTCACTCAGGACAGACTGAAGAGCTCATCGAGTGAGGCTTTCTGGATAGACAGTGCCTATAAAAAGCATTCAACCACCCCCCCCAGAAGTTTTTGTTTTTTTATTGTTTTACAACATTGAATCACAGTGGATTTACTTTGGCTTTTTTGATACTGATCAATAGAAAAGATTTTCTTGTCGTGAAAGCAAATTTCAACAAATTGGCCAAATTTATTACAATTATTAAACACAATAGTTGATTGCCTCACCCCTTCAAATCAAGACAAGTATTTAGTAGATGCAGCTTTGGCAGCAATTAAAGCTTTGAGTCTCTGTGGATAGGTCTCTATCAGCTTTGCACATCTGCACACTGCAATTTTCACCATTCTTCTTTACAAAACTGCTCAAACTCTGTCAGGGATTGTGAGTGAACAACCTTTTTTCCAAGTCCAGCCTTAAATTCTCAATTGGTTTGAAGTCTGAACTCTGTTGTTTTTAAGCCATTCCTTGATAGCTTTGGGTTTATGCTTGGGGTCATTGTCTTGCTGGAAAACATTCTTCTCCCAAGTCAGTTCTCTTGCAGACGGCATCAGATTTTCCTCCAGGATTTTCCACTCAGCCAACACACTTTTCGTCCCTCTTCCCTCCAGGAGAAGGTTCAGGAGCTTGAAGACTCGTATAGCCAGATTTGGGAACAGCTTCTTTCCAACTATGATAAGACTGCTGAACAGATCCTGACCCGGATCTGGGCTGTACCCTCCAAATATCCGGGCCTGCCTCTCGATTTTTTTGCATTACCTTACTTCCCATTTTCTATTTATGATTTATAATTTAAATATTTAATATTTACTAATTTTAACTATTTTTAATACAAACCCCATTTCTAGAAAAGTTGGGATATTTTCCAAAATGCAATAAAAACAAAAATCTGTGATATGTTAATTCACGTGAACCTTTATTTAACTGACAAAAGTACAAAGAAAAGATTTTCAATAGTTTTACTGACCAACTTAATTGTATTTTGTAAATATACACAAATTTAGAATTTGATGGCTGCAACACACTCAACAAAAGTTGGGACAGACCCCTTTGTGCCAAAATTCGTGAGAGAATTGTTAGTCAGTTCAAAAGGAACATTTCTCAACTCAAGATTGCAGAGAATTTAGGTCTTTCAACATCTACAGTAAATAATATTGTGAAAAGATTCAGAGAATTCAGAGACATCTCAGTGTGTAAAGGGCAAGGTCGGAAACCACTGTTGAATGCGCGTGATCTTCGAGCCCTCAGGTGGCACTGCCTAAGAAACCGTCATGCTACTGTGACAATTATAGCACCTGGGCTGGGGAGTACTTTGGAAAACCATTGTCACTCGACACAGTCTGTCACTGCATCCAGAAATGCAACTTGAAACTGTATTACGCAAGGAGGAAGCCATACATCAACTCTATACAGAAACGCCGGCGAGTTCTCTGGGTCCGAGCTCATCTCAGATGGACTGAAAGACTGTGGAACCGTGTGCTGTGGTCAGGATGAGTCCACATTTCAGCTAGTTTTCAGAAAAAAATGTGTGTCGAGTTCTCCGTGCCAAAGATGAAAACGACCATCCAGATTGCTATCAGCGAAAGGTGCAAAAGCCAGCATCTGTGATGGTATGGGGGTGCATCAGTGCCCACGGCATGGGTGAGTTGTATGTATGTGAAGGTACCATTGACTCTGAGGCGAATGTTAGGATTTTAGAGAGACTTACGTCGCTATCAAGGCGATGTCTCTTCTTGGGACGTCCATGCTTATTCAGCAGGGCAATGCCAGACCACATTCTGCACGGGCCACAATACCGTGGCTTTGTAGACACAGAGTGCGTGTGCTTGACTGGCCTGCTGCCAGTCCAGATCTATCTCCTATTGAAAACGTATGGCGCATCATGAAGAGGAGAATCAGACAACGGAGACCACGGACTGTTGAGCAGCTGAAGTCTTGTATCAAGCAAGAATGGACAAAATTTCCAATTGCAAATCTACTACAATTAGTATCCTCAGTTCCAAAATGATTAAAAAGTGTTATTAAAAGGAAAGGTGATGTAACACAATGGTAAACATGCCTCTCTCCCAACTTTTGTTGAGTGTGTTGCAGCTATCAAATTCTAAATTTGCGTATGTTTACAAAATACAATTAAGTTGGTCAGTAAATCTATTGAAAATCTTTTCTTTGTACTTTTGTCAGTTAAATAAAGGTTCACATGAATTAACATATCACAAATTTTTGTTTTTATTGCATTTTGGAAAATATCCCAACTTTTCTGGAAATGGGGTTTGTATAAAGTATAAAGATTTCCCTGATTTTGCTGCATTCATTTAACCTTCTATTGTTACAAACCTTCCAGGGTCTGCTGCAATGAAGCATCTCTCACTCATCTCCTTCTTGCACAGTCAATCAGTCTTTGAGTACAGTCTGCTCTAGGCAGATTTACAGCTGTCATATTCTTTACATTTTTTGATGATTGACTTGAATACTCCAAAGGGTATTCAGTGACTTGGAAATTTTCTTGTATCCATCTCCTGACTTCTGCTTTTCAATAACCTTTTCATGGAGTTGCTTGGAGTGTTCTTTGTTTTCATGGTACAGTTTTTGCCAGGATACTGACACATCAGATGTTGGACCTTCCAGATACAGGTGCATTTTTAATACAATCAATTGAAACACCTTGACTGCACACAGATGATCTCCATTTAACTTCTGAAACCAATTGGCTGCACCAGTGATGATTTGGTGAGTCATATTAAAGGGGATGAATACTTATGCAATCAATTATTTTGTGTTTTATATTTGTAATTAATTTAGGTCACTTTGTAGAGATGTTTTCACTTTTCTTCTGTTGATCAGTGTCAAAAAAAAGCTAAATTAAATCCACTGTAATTCAATGTTGTAAAACTATAAAACATGAAAACTTCCCGGGGGGGGGGGGGTGAATTCTTTTTATAGGCACTGTAACTGAGAAATAAGAAAGGTATGAACATATTAATGGGATTATCTTATAGACTACCCCAAAGTCTGTGGAATTTAGAGGAGCAAATTTGTAGGGAGTTTGCAGACTGGCAAGAAATACAAGGTTGTGATAGTAGGTGATGTTAACTTTCCACATATTGACTGGGACTCCCATTCTGTACAAGGGCTGGATGGGAAAAGAGTTTGTCAGATTTGTTCAGGTAGGTTTCCTTAATCAGTACATAGAAGTCCAAACTAGAGGGAGTGTGATACCAGATCTCCTATTAGGGAATGAGAAAGGGGAATTAACAGATGTTTGTGTAGAGATCTCTTTGCATCTGGTGACCATAACGCCTTCAAAAGTGAAATTTTGAGAATACAGAATTTATATGTTCCTGTCAGAAATAGACTTATGGAACCTTGGTTTTCGAGAGATGTTGAGACCCTAGTTAGGAAGTGGTGCAGAGTAGGTATAGGCAGGCAGGAGCAAATGGGGTACTGAAGGAGTGAAAGAAGTGCAAGAGAACTCTTAAGAAGAAAATCAGGCGGGCTAAAAGAAGACATGAGGTTGCTCTAGCAGACAAGGTAAAGGAATCCTAAGGGATTCTATGGTTATATTAAGAGCAAAAGGATTGCAAGACACTAAATTGGTCCTCTGGGAGATCAGACAGGTAATCTATGCATGGAGCCTAAAGAGATGGGGGAGACCTTAAACGGACTTTTTTGCATCTGTATTTACAAACACAGTCGATAGGTGTGAGGCAATTTAGCAGCAAAGTCATGGTCCATATACAGAATATAGAGGAGGAGGTTTTTGTTGTCTTGAGGCAAATTAGGGTGGATAAATCCCCAGGGCCTGACAGTGTGTTCCCTCAAACCCTGTGGGAGCTAGTGCAGAAATTGCAAGGGCTCTAGCAGATATTTAAAACATCCTTAACCATTGCTGAGGTGTCAGGGGATTGGCACCTAATGTTGTTCTGATGTTTAAGAAAGGCTCCAAGAATAAACCAAGAAATTATATGTCAAATGAGTTTGACTTCAGTGGTGGAAAAGTTATTGGTATAAGTATTTTGATGGAAAGGAAAGGGACTGACTAGGGATAGCCAACATGGCTTTGTGCATGGTAGGCAGAGTCTAACTATCTTATAGAGCTTTTTGACAAATTTACGGGCGTAGTTCATGGAGGCCTGGCAGTGGATGTTGTCTACATGGACTTCAGCAAGGCATTTGACAAGGCCCTGCATGGGAGGCTGGTCAAGAAGTTCAGTCACTTGGCATTCAAGATGAGGCGATAAACTAGTTTGGACATTGGCTTCGCGGAAAAAGCCAGTGTAATTGTAGATGATTGCCTCTCTGACTGGAGATCTATGACTAGTGGTGGGCTGCAGGGATTGTAGCTGGGTCAGATGTTGTTTGTCATTTGTATCAGTGATCTGGATGATAATGTTGTGAACTGGATTAGTAACTTTGCAGTTGACATCAAGATTGGGGGTGTAGTGGATAGCAAGGAAACTTGCAGCAGGATCGGGATCAGCTGGAAAAATGGCAGGTGGAATTTAATACAGGCGGCTGTGAGGTATTGCACTTTGGTAGGACCAGCAAGGGTAGGTTTTACACAGTGAGTGGTAGGGCACTGAAGAGTGTGGTAGAACAGAGGAATCTGGAAATCCATAATTCCCTAAAAGTGGTGTCACAAGCAGATAGGGTCGTAAAGAAAGCTTTTGACACACTGGCCTTCATGGGTCAATGTACTGATTACAGGAGTTGGGATGTTATGTTGAAATTGAGTAAGATGTTGGTGAGACCTAATCTGAAGTATTGTGTGCATTTTTGGTCATCTATCTACAGGGAAGATGTAAGTAAGAGTGCAGACCAAATTTACAAGGAAGTTTCTGGGACTTGAGGACCTGAGTTTAAATATTGGGAAAGGCTGAATAGGTTAAGAATTTATTCCCTAGAACTTAGAAGACTGAAGGGAGATTTGATAGAGATATACAAAATTATGAGGGGTATAGATAGGGTAAATGCAAACAGGCTTTTTCCACTGAGATTGGGTGGGACTGCAACTAGATGTCGTGGGTTAAAGAGGAAAGGTGAAATGTTTACGAGGAAAATGAGGGGGAACTTCTTCACTCAGAGGATGGTGAGTGTTTGGAGCGAGCTGCGAGCACCATTGGTGGATGTGGGTTTGATTTCAAAATTAAAGAGAAATTTGGATAGGTACATGGATGGAGATCTGTGGTCTGGGTGCAGGTCAATGGGACCAGGCAGATTAATGGCTTAACACAGTGTAGATGGGCTGATGGGCTGAAGGGCTTGTTTCTTTACTGTAGTGTTCCATGACAATAATGAGCCACCCTCTTTTTTGGATAAAACAAACAAAATGTTATGACAAACAAGAGAAAATCTGCAGATGTTGGAAATCAAAGTAACACACAAAATGCTGCAGGAACTCAGCAGGCCAGGCAGCATCTATGGAAAAGAGTACAGTTGACGTTTCAGGCCAAGATCTTGATGAAGCGTCTTGGCCCAAAATGTCGATTGTTTTCTCTTTTCCAAAGATGCTGCTTGGCCTGATGAGTTCCTCCAAAATTTTGTATGTATTAAAAAATTATGACAACTAGTGAGATGTGTAATGTCAAGGATTACTTGAAAAGCCAAAACTAAAGGAAAAGAAATTTAGTGACTAATCATTTTGCTCCTCACTTTATAACATTAGTGTTTCAACAGGTCTCATCTGTTACGAATCTGCATCATCGTTCAAAGCAACTCATGCCAAATTTGAGTGATATTACAACATTAAAATTAGGTAGCAGGAAAAAAAAATAGTCCTTTATGAAGACTGGTCAAGCTGGGTTATGATATCCTCCAATATTAACAGTGCCTAGGTCCACACATGGAGAACCATGGCTTTGGAGAAAACCTGAGACCTGCTTAAAACCAGTTTGAAGTCTATAGACAGAAGACTCATCAAAGGAAATAGCATACAGTAGGACAAATCCAGAACCCTCCAAGAACCATGACTAGTAATTATCCATCGACTTCTGTGTGTTGGGGTCACTTGTGTAATTGGGAGTATTTTCCCCCAATGTTAAGCATTCTAACATGGTAGTAGCTGTCATGTGACCATTCACTTTCTCCACTTGTTGGTTGATGAAATATCAAAAGCAGAGTCTCAAACTCCTTAATGAAAAAGAAGGTACTGGTGATATTGAAACAGCTCCTTGCCATTCCAAATGACAGTGGTTTTGGGCTTGAGGGATGCTGCCAATGAATTTTTACTGAACTGGTACAACACATCATATAGGTGGTGTACACTACAGATGATGAAAGGAAATTATACACAAGGTAATGGATATGCTGCCAGTCAAGTGTCCTAGATGCCATTAGGCTGTTGTTGGAGCTTTTTATTTGGGAAAGAGGAGATGATCCATCACACCTCTGACATGCTTTGTTGATGGGGTAAAGATTCTGAGGATTAACAAGGTAAATCAACGCCCCCAGGATAACAAGTCCTTGTCCTCGTATTATTATTCAGCTTGTCGTACTATGTTTCTCATTAACCTACAGGGGAGCATCAAAAAACTTTCAGAATGAGCAATTGGCAAATGAAGGTTCAACATAAATGTGGAATAGGGCAATATTGGCTTGAAGGATAGCAAGGCCACTTATTTCATTTAAAGTACAAGGAACGTGTACCCATCACTAAATTTTAGCATTAAAGATTAACAAAAAGGCAGACACTAAAGGTTATCACTACTGGCATATAATTGAAAATCAGCAAAGTTATATTATATTGAACATCAGTTTTACTATACTGAGATTACTGTATATCATTCAGGTCACTGATATGGATTTAGAAACACTGATTTTTTAGCCCATTCTTGGTTTAGGTGTTAGGCCACAGATGATAGCTGAAGAACTGAAACATCCCATGGCTGTGGGGGAGTTGCTGCATCTTCTGTGCTTCCTCTGGCTCCACCTTCAGGTGCCTGTTTGATCTGTCTTATCCCCCAAAACAAAAGTTAAGTGTCTTGTCCAGAGCGGCTTACATTTACTGTGAATTAGGTCCTTGATTCTCATCAATCCAGTCCTGGTTCATTCTGTTAGCAAAGCCAAGAGTTTCTTCACATTGGTCAATTATGGTGCACAGGGTAGTCCATAAGCTCCAGTCAGTTGGTGGGTCCAGCGATCTGGGAGTTGATAGGTTGTTTATGAGGAGCTGTGTGAGAAGAGCCAGTTCTGTAGGGAACTTGAGAGCATTGAAAATGAACTTCTTGTGGCAATACTCCTAGTGACACTGATATTTTGAGGGCAAAGTTTTGGAGAAAGTGCAGATTAGATGATAAACACGAGAAAGTCTGCAGATGCTGGAAATCCAAAGCAACACACACAAAGTGATGGAGGAACTCAGCAGGTCAGGCAGCATCTATGGAAATGAATAAACAGTCAGTGTTTCAAGCCAAGACCTTCCTTCAGGACTGAAAATGAATGTGGAAAGGTGGTGTTGGAGCAACACTTTATATTCCATCTAGGTAGCCTTCAACCAGATGGCATGAATTTTGATTTCTCCTTCTGGTAAAAAAAAATCCCTTTCCCCTCCCCTCTTCTTCTATCCCCACTCTGGCCTACCTCTCTCACCTACCTATCACCTACTCCTGGGTCCCTTTCTCCTTTGGTCTATTCTCCTCTCCTACCAGATCCCTTCTTCTACAGCTCTATCTTTCCAACCTGGCTCCACACCTTCATCTTCTAGCCAGCCTCCTTCCTCTCCTCCCACCTTTTTATACTGGTGTCTTTCTCCTTTTCAGTTCTGAAGAAGGATCTCAGCCCAAAACATCAACTGTTTATTCATTTCCATAGATGCTGCCTGACTTGCTGAATTCCTCCAGCATTTTGTGTGTGTTGCTTCAGATTAGGTGATGGTCAGTCAAAAGTCATCAGTATCTATGGTGTGCAGATCCAAAGTTATCTTTGCTGTTTCACACTTAGGCAATGAATAATTCTGCAGGTTCCAGTTGGATCAGATATTCTGCTTGTCCCTCTGATGAAACATGAAGTTAATTATGACAAGGCTGTGCTCCAAGCACCCTACTGGAATTAGTCTTCCCTATTCCTTGCTTGCTCATCATACCTTGACAATGGGGTACATCCTTTTCCATGCTGCCACTGAAGTCCCTCAGGAAGATCAATTTGTTTCCCTTTGGGATGCAGATCAGATGTTTTTCTTTTTGAAAATGGAAACATTAATCCCCAATTCATTTGAAGTTTCAAGGGTTGGTCCTTTGATGGGGTTGAGCCCAAAGTTCTTAAGTCTCTCAATAATTCTGCAAAGTGAGTTGCTGAAATGGTGGCTGGGATCATTCTAGATGGCAAAGCCCATCTCATGAACGTGGTGCTTATTTTACAGGTTTGTCCCTCAACTCATACCTTGTTCTTTACTGGATCAAGATCTTGCTTTATGAAGTCCTCATGAAAGCTGATTAAAAAAGTACACAGAGACAACTTTTACACCACAAAAAGAAGTCCAGGATCTGTAATGTTACGATCTTCATACACAATCCCAAAAGTTTCGATTCTGAACACTTCTCCACCATATAGCTCATAAATTCAGAAGCTTTAACATCAGCTTTACTGTCCTACATGAGCTAACCCTAGTTTCAGTGGAATAGGGACATTAAACAATAATCAGCATGATTCGTGCTTCTAACTCTTGGAACGAGAAGAAATTTTAAATGTATTTTTAATCACTTTTCATGATCTAAACCTGTCTTCCTGTCCAGTTAGATACAGTGCAAGAAAGACCTGCATTTTCATAAAACCTTACATGACCTTCCAAAGCACTTAACAATTGGTAAAATACTTCTGTAGTCATTGCAGTTAGCTCAAAAATTATCTCAGAGCAGTGCATAAAGGAAAAGGAAATTCTTCAACCCAACATTCCCATTTCAGTCAACGATTAAAAAAGCACATTGGCCTCAATCTTTTTTTGCGGGATCTTAGTATGAAAATTATTTGCGGTGCTTGCTTTTATTCCTACATTGTCTTCACTTCAAAATAATTAAATGACTGCAGCATTCCTTCCTTTTTTGAACAAGCTGTTTGAAACTTTCTACTTCCAATCCATCCTATGTATTTAAAGCAGGTGTTTACTATTCTTTGCTATCTTTCCGGTGCCAGCACATCTGCTGGGCATTTTGTACTTTCACTTCATATTTAAACTCTATTGTACATTTGGAATAGTGTTGGTTTGAGTAACACTCAAATTCCCTGCTCTGATTTAGACCAAAGTAAGATATCAGATCCAGTGACACACAATGGGCTCCCTACAAGAAAATGATATTAAACAGGAATTTGGCACCATTCAATGTATAGTTTACATTTGCAACAAGATCAATCTCCAGTACAGTTAAAGCCCAAGCCATGTTTAATCCTCAAACGTTCACAAGTCTTTGATCTGTGTTTAAGAATGTTTTCATTAACAGAAAAAGATACACTTAGATTTGGATGTACGTGTTCCACATTCACTGAATAGAAACAGCAGTGACTTAAGCTTTAATGACATCAGTAAATAAATCACAGATCCGTGCACCACCAAATAGGCAATAATTTCATGCCAACTCTCCATGACAATTGTTCCCTTTCTTCTTCCCCTCCAAATATTCCAGCTGTTGGAAAGTGGATATCCACAAAGATGAATACGCTCTGTAGTTATCCAGTCTGTCTGCACATTGTCCAGGGTAAATCGTAGCGTAAGTTGGCTTTTCTCTTTCCTGATTGCCACCCATGCTGTTTCAATCATCATCCGGTGAAGAAGTGGTATTGCCAGTTGATTTTTTTTTGCAAGTTCAGTGAAGACCATCTTTTTGCAAACCCTACTGTAGACACAACCAAGATCAGCAAACTGGGGATAGTTTACAGTTATAACTACACACTGTACTACACTACATACATACTTGGGAGAAAGTGCAGAGGAGATTTACTAAAATGCAATGAGAAATGAGGGACTTCAGATTTGCTGAGGTAATAGAAAAAGTGGGATTATTCTTCTTCATACAAAGGTGATTGAGGGATGATTTAATTAAGCCTAAAATTAAAAACAGTTCAATTGAATAAATAACAAGAAACAGTTTCCAATGGTCAGAGGGTCGAACCACTGGGGACAGAGTTAAAATAATTAGATGTCCAAAATGATTTACTTTAAAGGATGTAGATTCATTAGTAATCTTCAAACAGAAAATCCAGCCTCCTAACTATCACTATTATAGCTGTTTTCAGTGCCCCAGACATGTCAGGCAAAACATTGGCAGGTGTCAAGGTGGAGAAGGGTCCACTGGTGGATAGATGTGGTGGAAATGGGGTACTGACAGAGGTGGGTGCATTACGATGAAACTTCTAGATCAATAGTCAATAACAGCCTATTCTCATTTTCCCCCAGTGTACATTCCTATGGAAGACAGATACAACTAAAAACTGAAACCACAACCAAATAATTCAGTTATGGCATGAATCTCAAATTCACATTCTAATTGATCAGTTTATCTCCTTGACTAATGTTCTCTCCCCACCTCTCCCAATGACGACAATTTGAGTTGGGAATGACCAGCCCCAACAATGAAATGCTTACATCTGCTCATTCACAGCAAGCACAGACTCATTGTTCGTAAGAGTTTCTAGAAATTAATACAGAGCAGGAATTTCACTTCTTCTTAATCATGATGGTTTACTGTGACCTCATGTAGCTCCAATTGCTGTCTAAGGCTGAGATTAACGAAGCGTAGATTGGGAAATGAGAGTCTACCAAGACGGAAGCCATATGAACTCTATACAGGCTGTCCCTGGGGAACAAATGAGTTCCCTTTTCACAGATGTCTGTAAATTGATTCTGTCCCCATGTTGGAAGATTCACAAAAATTACTTGATATGGTAACCATACCTCCACACACTGCAATGAATGGCATCAAAATCATATAAAACTGACAAGAAAGAACAATGATTAAAAGTCAAAAGTAAATTAGTTCTACTTTTTATGGGAATGAATGGATACAAGTATGTCAGACTTTTGAATTTAATATCAAAGTAACTCTTTTGTATGTTGGTGCGTCCATAAATTGGGCATTTATAACTCGGGGTCAACCTGCATATATTCCTTGAAGCAAATGTCTTTTTTTAAAAAGGGGTTGATTTTTGATGTTCAAATGAGAGATACTTTATAAAAAAGCTTTTCATTTTGTACATCCATTGTAGGCATCAAATGCTCCAGGGTTTCAGTACATCATAAATTCAATGAAGATTAAAATTCTCCATGCACTGCCTCAAACATGCTGGTTTTACACTATGGACAGTTTTGTACCCTGTTCAGTAAAAGTGTCAACTTGGTGTCAGCTCAGGTTGTTGGGAGCAGTTTTGTAAAGTCCTCCTTGAGAGGGGCAGCAAGGATTTTACAGTCTGTAGACTGAGGGAGCTGCTATCGAGTTAGCTGCGTGATGTGCAAGGCTTGACCCAAACCGCATCAAAATTATGTTGCAACACAGCAGATAACCACCAATGATACAATTAGGTCAACAGTACTGCCCCGAATTCATGACCTGACAACAAGTCTATGCTTCCCCACTGCTTACATTTGATTATCTGAGGGATTGCTGTGATACATAAATAGCCTAAGAGCTCAGAGAAGGCCTTGAGCACAAACTGAAAAATAAACAAAGGAGTTCACAGTTTGCAATCAAGGCATCTTATAACTAAGACAGTAAAACTAACTCAGGCATGAAAGGATAGGACAGGTTGCAAGTCACATTGCATTCTAAACAGTCAGACTTTTAATCCTAAACTGGCTACCAACAGAGCACAATTCTGACAAGTTCAGTCTCTGACAACCCAATTGCCAGAATTCTTTATGACTCAGCTTCAGAGATATCTCGATGGACTAATAAGACAGCATGACATGTTTCAACCATGCTGTATTGTGGCCAGCTCAATCTCCCGCACAAATATAATTTCCAGATTATGATAAGTCTATCCTTCTCCTTTTAAATTGTTCCAGCATCACTTAATGCAATTCGTTTGCACCAGCAAGTTTCGCCTCACAGAGACTGTGAGAACTCCCCACTCACTCCAGTCTTTGCTCTCCGCACACACGTGGTTTAATTTATACAGTCCTGCAGGTGAGCTATGTCTGTGAGGGTCACCTCGCTGGGTGTCGACAGGCTCTTCGCTCTCAGGGTCTCCAGTTCATCCTTGACTGCTTGCCACTTTTTCACCATCCTCCTCATCTCCTCCTGCTTCACCTTCAGCCGTTTCCGCAGCTTCTCATTCTTTTCCAGGGCAGCGAACAGTCTCCTCTTCATCATGCTGAGATTGGTGGCAGCGTAAGTATGATCTGCACTGCCTTTGGTGGAACCATCTTCAGCGGCAGGTGCCAGAGGCAGTTTCTCCTCTTCTCCACCCAGCACCAGCTCAGGCACCTGAAAACAGGAAGCCATAGTGACTCGACAGTGATGCAGTCAACAGGACAAGCACAGGTCAAAGGGAGAGATCGTATCACCTTACTTGTGTAATAAAACTCTTCTGCAAACACAAATGACCAAGACAAACACATCCATGACCACCTACTCACCTGCAGACAGATGAAATGTACATGTGCGTATACTTCATATAACATGAGATACCTCCTCCACCAAACAGGACTCTCTCTAGGATTCAGATTTTATGAACATACCTAACTCTCTGTTTTCCTTAGAAGCTTAACACTCATCAGCTTTATAATTATGCTTACTGTTTCAACATACCATCTCTATCACTTTTGATAAGTACATTTAAAATAGAGTTATAGAGCACAACAAGCCCTTCTGCCCATCTAGTCAATGCCAAAATGTTATTGTGCCTCGTCCCTTCAACCCAACTTGGGCCATAGCCCTTGCATTCATGTACTTATTCAAACTTCTTTCAAATGTTGAAATCAAACCCACATCCGTCACTCCCTCATCCTACACTCACATCACCCTCTGAGTGAAGATCCCTCAAGTTCCCTTAAATATTTCACCTTTCACCCTTAACCTATGACTTCTATTTCTAGATTCACCCAATCTCAGTGGAAAAAGCCTGCATTAACGCTATCCATACCCCTCATAATTTTGTACATCTCTATCAAATCTTCCCTTATTTCCCTATGCTAGGGAGATTAGCAATTGCTTACAACCGGCAGGGTGTGTTGATTAACCATTTAGTATTTGTATCAGCACCAATTTCAAAGTTTTCCAGACTGCTGTTTTATAGGCCTATTGACTTCGGCGAGAACTGTTGCTCTTGAGCAACACACAACCTGCTGCAAGAACTCAACAGATCGAGGAGCATCACTGAGAGGAAAGAAATTGCTGGTGTTTTGGGGCCCACCCAAACCTTGTTGTTCTTGCTCACCAGTCTGCACTTGGTTCAAAAGAACCTGAATACAACAAATATAAACCAGCAAATGCCTATCTTCATACGAGGGGGTGTATTGTTTCACTCAAAAATAAAATGGCACTGCCAACAGAACAGTACCCCCTGCTGTGCTGCATTTAGAAGGTCAGCCTGAACAGCAATGTCCTTTGATTCAAATGGGAGGGATTTGCACTACAGGTAAATTCTAATGTTCCCCATTGAAGCGAACATTCTGCTCCCACACCCCCACCCAAATTCTGAAGCAGTCAAGATTTCACGAGTTCTGACTTGTCCAAATACCCACCATTTCAGGCTTCTCTTCAGCCACGTCAGTCTTTGTTACTTCACCGATAACTCTCAGCTTTTTCCTTGCACGATGTCTCTGCTGGGGGAAACAAGCAAGGTCAAACAATGGACTATCACTTTAGAATGGGGGAAGAAAGGATAAAGATTCTCAAACTGATTCACAATTGTAAATAAAATTTTGGAACAAGCCAGAGACATGAGGGGCAAGTTGCAAGTCAGATCTTAAATAGTATCCGGAAGGAGGAGAGGGTTGAGGGAGAAATTCCGTAGGTTAGCTGATACACAACAAGGCATGGCTGCAAATTTTGAAGCAGTTAAAATTCAGGATGGCCAAGTTAACAGAATAGGACTAACACTGTACCTTCATGTTATCTGGGTAGTGGAAGACTGTGGGCACGGCATTATGCTTCAGATTTTTTCGGTTCCCCCAAGTGTTGAAACATTCTGGTTTGAAGTGGTCTGAGCAAATGACCGTGTGCTGGTTGGGTTTGAATTCAGCTCTTCCGACATTGTTCATCCACTCTATCAAAAGGTCCGGCTTGCTGAATGGAAACCTGAATAATTAGGGAAGAGCACCTACAAATGAAACAGTTTGTCCTTTCAATGGTACATATTACCTTCCCGCTTACGCCATCTACATACATCTCAGTCTCTACAGGACACAGAAATAACACCCTCTACCTTCCGATACTTGGACCATTGTTATCCCCTCTCTTCCCACCACAAGCCCCGCCTAATCCTGTTTCCACCTTCCTCCCCATTCTAGGACACCAGTAAGTACAAATGCCCTATGTTACTTTGGGCAGTGGGGTGGAGATTCATCTCTACAGAGGAGGTGTAAAACACTCCTTCCCTCGGCTAGCCTGCAGGTCACCCTTGGGCAGGGTGTAGCACCTGCTTATCCCCTGAATCAGGGTCACGTGAAGCCATGGGAATAGATGGTTGAATGGTCGTATGAGCAGCTGACGCCATGCAGACAATCCCTGAAGAGTATGGATGATGGCTGGGGTCATCTCTCTTGTAAAGACACTGCCGAGAAGAAGGCATTGGCAAACCTCTTCTGTAGAAAAATTTGCCAAGGACAATCATAGTCGTGGAGGCCAGGATCACCTATGTCGTACAACATGGCACATAATGATGATTATTTTATTAAATTATTTTTTTCTTATTGAGATACAATGCAGAGTAGGCCATTTGAGCCATGCCACTTAGCAACCCTGGATTTAACCCTAGTCTCATCACAGGACAATTAACTATGACCAATTAACCTACTGACCGGTACGTCTTTGGACTGTGGGAGAAAACCAGAGCACCCGGAGGAAATCTACGTGGTCATGGGGAGAACGCTGCCTTACAGGCAGCAATGGGAATTGTTTACGCTAACTCTTGGTAGCCCTATGAAGGATGCTACTTTCTACAGGTTACCTGTGACAGTGAATCTACTTGTCTCTGGTGTGCTATTATAATTGTACAGCAATTTTACATTTTTAAATTATACTACATTCACATAAAGAATATTCATTTTATGAATCCCTGACAGATTTACTTATCTGTGTCGGGTAAACTACTGGTACCCAAAATGCTGTGGCAGTCGTACAGTATTTCTGCATATTCGCTCATTGAAAGTGATTTCTCTGTACACATGCACACCGATTATGAATACGTTGGATCTCTGACAGATTTACCTGAGCTGTAGGTAGTTATAACAGCATACCGCAACATTATTTCTATCATCTAACACTGTAGGCTGATTAAAATGCTGCGACTCTGAGAAGCCTCCGCTTGTTTTACCTGTGGAAGGTGAGCTCCTTGTTCTTGCTGCTGTACCTGTTGGTACAGTTGAAGGCAGCGCATGACTTGGGCATGTCCCAGCCGCGGCCCCGCTCTTGCCCCCCACAATAATGGCGGCCTGCCGGCAACACCCGCCTCGCCGCACCCCTCACCACAAAATGGCGCCACCGCTCGGCCGCTCACCGCTCATCAACCCGCAGGAAAACTGACAAGAAGGATAAATGTCAAATCGAGCCTTTCCGAACTTAATTTACTGGGGAGGACACAACTGCATGTCGAAAAGGTCCGAATCCCTTGCCTCAAAATCAGCTCGGATTTTTTTCGGTGGGGGTGGAATCCGCTCAATGACGTATTTCTACGTTATGCGTGATGACGTTGAGACGGCCTTCAGGTAGAAGTGATTTGGGTTTTGGCGCAAATTCTGTTGTGGTTTTGGATTATACAGTTTAAAAGTCTCTGAATTATCAGACGTGCCCGGAGGCTACAGCAGTGTGGAAGTAGACTTAAGGATCTCAAGTGTGTGTTGCGTTTATCAGTGACAGCACGGTTCCTGTGCCCGGTTTCCCTCAGGCAATGCCTTCGCCACTGCTGGGTTTCTGTATGCTGCCTTCCCTACTCAGTGTGGTATCCTCACACTAGGCAGATTTACTGAACTCTTCCTATTTGAAATGTGCGCTTCATTGCTACTGCCACGCTTCAACTTATTCTAATGAAGGAAAGTGAGAGCTCAAAGTGTAACATCTCTTCTTACAGCTGCGCTGTACAATGGTGAACGTTGAATTTAATCATTTTAGATGTAATCACGCCTGTTTTCTACAGGTTTTTTAAAAATTGTTTCTCACTTGGCTGTAAATATTTTGAAATTCCACAAATTGCGATTCACTTGAACTGACAGTGCCGACTGCTTTCAGGAACTTCGATTTACCCAGACCTCCACTGGCTTCTTTTTACTCTTTAAATTTATGGACACCTGATTAAGGAGCACAATTACCCCATTAAGACCCTCAAAACTGGTCTGTCATTTAATAAGATCACAGTTCACCTAACTAATCTCAACTCCACCAACCCAATAACCTATCACTCTTGTTCATCAAACATCTATCCACCTTTGCCTTAAAATATTAAGACTTTTATTTTATCACACTTTGAGGAAGAGAGCAAACGCTGGAAAAAATTGACTCAAAACTTTTTAAGTGGATGATTTATTTTTAAAAAGTAATCCTTCATTCCAGATTCTCCAAGGAAAGGAAACCCTTCCCAAATCTGCACTATCAAGATCCTTCAATATCTTGTACATTTCAGTCAAGTCTCTTCCCACTCTTCTAAACTCTATTAGATACAATCGTACCCTGTGCAAATGTTCCTCACAAGACAATCTGCCTGTGTCAGTTAATTGTCTAATCCCGGAACTGCTTTCAATACATTTTAAAAGTTTCTTCTTTAAATGTCTCCCAGAATTTAACACACTCTTCCTTCCTTCAACTAGTTTAAAAGCTTTCCTTTGCCATTTCAATTCTTTACATTTTGGATCTGTCTTTTTATTTATTTATTTATTTATTGATTGATTTGATTTGATTTAGAGATGCAGCATAGAACAGACCCTTCCCACCCAATGAGCTGCAACACCACCAACCTACCTATTTAACACAAGCCTAATCACAGGACAATTTGCAATAAACAATTACCCATCCTGTTGGTACATTTTTGGACAATGGAAGGAAACTGGAGCACCTGGAGGAAACTCGCAGGGAGAGCATACAAACTCCTTACGGATGGCGCTGGAATTGAACTCCAAACTCTGAACTGTAGTACCATGGCTCCTTAAAAGCGTATTTAAAAATACACCTTTCACACTTTTTATCACATTAGTCCCGATGAATTAAAACCAAAAATGCAGAAACATTCAGCAGGTAGAAGTATTAGAATGTTGTGCAGCATCTTTGTAAAGAGAAATAAAGGCAACTTTTCAAGTGCAGACTCTTCATCAAAACTGGGAAAGTGAGAAAATGAATCAGTTTTCTGTTGCAGAGAGGGTGAGGGAACTATGGGTACGATAAAGGGAACACAGTGGATTCAGGTTAGTTGGGCCATTGGTTAATTGGGACAGCTGCTTATTTGGGACAACTCTTAAAGAGAAAAAGCTAATCAAGAAAATAGCCAGATTCTCTTCTTTTATTTGGGACACTAATCCACTTAATTGAATCAGGAGACTGTTGCTGAACAGTTTGCAACTAACATCAGTTGTGTGCACTTGTTTGGCTGTGCTTTAATCAAACAGTTTTTAAGTATCTTCAGCTCTGTGTGTTTGTGTTCAAAGGAGCTGTTCTGTTTCTAGCAAATTGTCAGGAGTGAAATTGAAACTATTTCATTACTTCAACAAGTTAGGAACTACAAAGAATTTGAAGTTATCGACTATCATCTTGAATGTTACAATGAAGATGAAGATTTGGAGGATGCAATCGTCGAAAGCATTGTATGAAGGCAGTCCATTAGCTACACTAGACGTCTTTGCTGATTTTGTTCAGTTGCAGTCAATCAAAAACACGGCAGCATACACTGAATGAATTCCTCCATCCATAACTATTAGGAACTAATACACAATTTTATAGTAATGTAGTAGTATTGACAGTATTCTAATTTGTTCTATATTTCATTTAAATACATAATTTGTTACTCAGTTAAACAATAGTTTGTCCTTTTTTGTACCTTTTTAATTATTCCCTTAACTTCGGCTAATTGGAGCAGCCACTCAATTGGGCCAAAATGTATTAGACCTGATGTGTTCCAATTAACCAGAATCCACTGTACATCTGATTGAATGAGGCCAGGATTGCCAAGCTGATTCCAATAGTTATAGAATTGGCTGATTAAGAGAACAGAGGACAGAGAGAGAAGAAACAAACAAAAGAATATGTAAAATCATGAAATGCAGGCCATCGTTGGTGTATAATAGGAAACCAGGAATGCTGAAAATGCACAGCAATGTCCATAGAAAGAGAAATAGGCAAGTTAATATAAAATGGATCATCTTACAACAGGACTGGCCAGTTCTGACACAAACAGAAGTGTGTTACTGAAACTGCTGAGTTTGATTTTAATAATCAAAGGTTGTCTGTTGCTAGAAAGAAGAGTGCTTATGTGGATCTGGTCGAACACAGTGCAGGAGGTCAGAGACGTTTAGGATGGTATATGAGTGGGCTAAGGAAAAGCAAGAAGCTCAGGCCTGCCAGTTTAATTTCTTTTATCCCACTCGCACTCCAACCTAAACATCTCTGACCAGGTGGAATGGAGGTGCTTTGTAAATTGGCCATCTGTTATGTTTATGGCTTGTTCAATGTCATGAGCACATTAGATTGCAAAAAAAAAATACAGATGTATTACTGCTTCACCTGGAAGGTCTGTTAGGTTCCTGGATGGTGGGAACAGTGAAAGTAAAAGAACAGATGTTGCACCTCCTATGGTTGCGTGGAAAAGTGCCATGACTGAGGTGTACCAAGGAGTCACAAAAGGAACAATCCCTTCAGAAAGCCAAAAAGGAGATGTGTCTGCTGGTGGATTTGGTTTTGAAGGTGGTGGACCTTATGAAAGGTGGTCATTGAGGAAATGGTGTTGAGAGGGAAAACAGATCAGCAATGATCAAATGATGGAGACTTGAGGGGCTGAGTGGCCCAATTCTGCTCATATGTCTGATGGTTTTATGGAATAAGAACACTGGCGTGAGTATCCTAGCCATGCTTGTTGAAAATGAGGTGAGAGCAAAGTTGTGGGAAATAGGTGAAATGTAACTGTGGTATGGGTCCTAATGCCCTTCCCTTGGACAACATTGGTGTCATGGAGAGGGGAGACTTGCATCATGGGCAGTTGCCGGTCTTCCATACAACATTGCCCGGGCCTGCGCCCTGGAGGTTGAAGACTTTCCAGCCGCAGATCCATGGTCTCGCAAGACTAACAGATGCCTTTATTTAACTGTGGAAAATGTATTGCAAAGGATTCTGTGTGGAAAATATCATCAAAGCAATTACAACAGAGATGGAAGAATTGAGAAAATGGAATGGAGTCCTTATAGAAAGCAGTGTGGGAGGAAATATAGTTAACATTGTATCTGTTAGATATCAGCTAATCTATCCCACTGAGATGGAGATGGAGAATATGTAAATCAAATAATTGTGAGAACAAGGTAGAAATCAGCAGCAAGTGTAATGACATTTCCAAGTTCTGGATGAATGCAGGAAGCTGCCTCAGTACTGAAACACAAAATGAATTGAGGGAAGGAACCTGAGCCAGATGAAACAAACTGTTCCAACCTATTCTACAAAGGTTTGGGCAAAGCTTCAGATTACACAAGTTCTCATAGCTCCATTTTTAATCTGGAGAAAGTGAATGGGGATGAAGATGTCATTCAATGTGAGCGTAATTTCATCTGGGTGAATAAATATGCCTCTAAGCAGAAGCTATTTGGCTTCTGTTCAAAGAAGTGAAAGGTCCTCAGACCACCACACCTGGATGGATGTGCAGAGGAACTGTATGTGCGTGATGAAGGCGAGCCTGTTAGGAAATAGAAAATTGACAAAGAAATTGAGGGCATCCGAGATGTCATAGAGTAAAAGCAAGATCAAAATAGGAAGAAATAAGTTTAATAGAGCAACAGCAGACAGAAAACAATGTGTCTGCCTCTACAGTCCTGCTTATGGGGAGAAGGTAAAAGTGGCTAAGCCAGTGGGGAATACAAAGCTGACGGTGTTAGAGGAAGATCTCTCTAGTGAGTTTTTTTTGATATGCAGGGAATATTGGTGGCCAATTGGTTAACCAAATGGTTCCATATAGAATAATTAGATTTCATTGCTTATAATAATTCTTAAGTCTTACACAGACTGCTGCCGCAAAATAACACATTTCACGGCATTTTTCAGTCATGATAAACTTGATTGTGATTCTGATCTCTTATTTGTCTTTGTAAATTGCCATGGGAACTTGTAACAATAGATATATCCTTATTTTAATCTCTCACTCAAAAAGACAGAATTTCCGACAAATCATACCTCCTTTACCTGCCATGATCAGGCCGCAAAATTTGCTTCTTTACCTTTTTAAATTGAGTCAAATAAAGCCAAACAACTTCTAATATTATTTTCATCCATTGCTATATTACCTAGTCCTGTCACTGTCTATATATCAAGTGTTGAGGTTGAGAGTTTTAAGTTCCTAGGAGTGAACATCGCCAATAACCTGTCCCTGTTGAACTACGTCAATGCCACAATCAAGAAAGTTCACCAGAGCCTAAACTTCCTCAGGAGGCTAAATAAATTTAGCATGTTTCCACTGACTGTTAACAGTTTCTATTAATGTACCAGAGAAAGCATCTGATCTGGATATATAATGGTTTGGTATTGCAACTGCTCTGCACGTGGTCAAAATAAACTGCAGAGTTTTGATCACAGCTCAGCACATCACGACAACCAACTTCTCCTCCGTGGACTCAGTATGCATGTCTCACTGCCTCTCTAAAGCAGCCAAGACCCACCCACCCTGGACATTAATTCTCCCTTCTTCCATTGGGCAGAAGACGCAAAAGTCTGAAAGCAAGTACAAACAGGCTTGAGGACAGCTTCCATTCTACTGCTATAAATCTATAAAATGATTCCTTAATATGATCAGATGGACTCTTGACCTCAATCTAACCTGACCTTATTTGTTACCAGCATTCCGTTAAGGTTTTATTTTGTTCTCCCTCAGCATAATGTGTAATTATTTGATCTGTATGAACAGTATGCAGGACAAGCTTTTCACAGTACCTTGGTACACAAGATAACAATAATAATCCAACTCCAATCTACATGGTGTTACTTCTCATTGGATGTATGCAAACTTTCACTTTCAGGGGAGCAACCTTATTTGTTCTGCATCTTACCTCCTTATTTTGCTGTACCCCTACCTTTGTGTCAGGTCAAAATAACACCTTGATACCTTGAGCCGTCAGATGGCTGTACTAATTGCTGCATCTACTAGATATTTAATTTTTCTTCTTCTGTAGAACTCTGTGGTAATTCTATAAATGACCCTGTACTTGCTGGTTGGCAAATAACACCGCAGTAAGACTTTCCACCAAGAGCAATTATTCTACACTATTTGCATCTACGCATCCACCAACATGAATAAAGGCAGGTATTTTCATCCAATACTTTTTCTCTCACCAATGCTCACGTGTTAATCTGAATATATAAACCATCTGTCAAGAGTGAAAATGTAAGGATACTTATTAAGGGGAACCATTGAGGTTAGGTGCAAAGTGTATTATTCTACATCTAATAGTTCCCTACCTGATCTAGGGTCTTGAGAAATATAGTGAGAATTTTACTCAGGATCAGTCCCTTGTGCACTTGTTCCTTTGGTTTGATTTCCTTTAATATGGTGTGAGAAAGGGAAAAAGAGTCATAACAGGTTCATCAATTAAAATACCAATAGTTAAATCTTTATTTACAAAATAACTTCCGATATACACGTACAAAGTTTCACAGAAACAAGGTTTTCTTTGTTCCGCTTTGATAAACCTTCCATGGAGACATTTCAACATTCCTTGCAACATCACTGCAAAGTGTCCCTAAATCAGAGACTTGTTAGTCTTGCATGACAAAGTACTGCAGATATTCCCATTGGGAGCAAAAGCACCCACCAGTCCTTGTAAAGTTGCAAAGCTGCTTTATAAAAGTCACCCTCATTAAAATAACTAAAATGGGGTTGCGGCTAGGATAAGTTTTCCTCTGGAAGAGTGTGATAAAATGAGTTTTGATCACATACCAAGGAACATTTTACAACTATGATTTACTACGATAGATTTCTGGGATCCTTATGAATTAAATTGTATATGTGTCACATATGGGTTTTATCTCCTGATAAAGTTGACTTTCTTTCAATAGTTCTACAGGGATCAGTCACCTTCCACCTGCTGGCCATTCCAGCTATTATTTACATCTCAAGCCTTGAGAGTGAGAGAGAGAGAGAGAGTGTGTGTGTGTGTGTGTGTGTGTGTGTGTGTATTAATTTTCTCTGACTAACACACCTGACCCCATCTCTGTCCTTGCTCACTGTCCAACAATGCAAACGCTAGCAATCACAACTAGGACTAAAGGGACAAGAGATTCTGCAGATGTTGGAAATCCAGAGTAACACATACAAAATGCTGGAGGAACTCAGCAGGTCAGACAGAATCTATGGACCAGTCCTGATGAAGCATCTCAGCCTGAAATGTTGATTCTTTATTCCTCTCCATAGATGCTGCCTAACCTGCTGAGTTCCTCCAGCATTTTGTGTGTGGTACTAAAGGTTCAGAACCTTATTTGATTTTCAATGGGAAATGAACCTAGGCTTTTCCCCTCATAAAATGATTGTTTCCTCACATCCCAATCCTAAACATGGGGAAAGTAAGTCTGAGGAGGTAGTTTTATTGACAAGGGAGACAACCAGTTCACACTTTTCTTGTAGCGGCAAAATATGGGGTGGGGTGGGGGAAAAGGGAATATTCTGGCGGATGAAATTTTGTATTATTTGAATGAGTGACTGAGGAGGCAAATTAATCTTGTGTGCATTAGTGCAAAGGGGATTGATTGTCAGACATCTTTTAGTACCCACTATATCTTTTATCCCCATAATTACATCTAGCTAGCCTAGATCATTGGTTATAGTGGTAAGACACAGAAAACAAAGATGGGCAAGAAGGTGAGATGTACAGTAAGGGGAGGATTCTCATTTCATTTACTTTATCCGTAGGCAAAAGTTTTGGAGCTATTTCTCGTAAGTGAGTTTACTAATGTCAGGATTGAGAAGATCCAAATTGGCAAGTATCCGTAGGATAAAAGAGAAAATAAAAATGCAGGTACAATATTTTACGGCAATATACATTTTGCAGTATATAGAGAAGGAAGGTTGCACAAGAAAGACAATCCCCTTCATGTAGCTAGAAGACCAGATTAAAAAAAACAGATGAATGATATGGGGACACTTCAATAGACAGTGATCTCCTAATCACATAAACTTTTAGCTTGACTTACTATTCTGAATTAATTCCAGTACGTTGCCATAACAGATCTAATGTACCATCAACAGATAGAATTTAAAAAAAACAGCACATCTGAACTAAATTGTAAACAGACTTTTTAAACAGCTAACTTTCAACCAGCAGTTTAATGTTATTGTCTGTAAACAACATAAAGATGGAAATCAATTCAATGACCATTTAAAAACTAGCTCCTAAGGATCTTATTTTCTCCTTCTCACTGTAGGAGTTTGTTTTTAAGTACCAAATGTTAGGCATCAGAAACTGTGTAAAGTCTGCTCAAAAATAATAAAAAAGAAATAATCTTAAAAAAGAATTCCAAGTTGCTTTCCCCATTCCAAATCCTTCTAGTAATGTCAGTCACACTACAAAAAAAAATGAACCCACCCATCAAATGTTTTAACACAGTTATCTACCTTTCCAGAAAGAATATTTAGTTCTGGTTCAATTGTTATTGACTTTTTTTAATGCAGGTGGGCAAATTATATCGTTGGTACCAAAAAGGGCATTGTTTTCTCTTGATGCAACAGTAAAATCCAGGAAATATGAAAAAAAAAGGCAAACATCACTTGTGAAGAAAGATGTTATAGCATCAAATGCGTATCCTGGCTGGAAATTAAGATACTTTAATCCACCTTTACTGACTGAATATGAAAGAGTTGAAGTGTATTTACAGCATCTTTAGGTTTTATTGCACTGTTAAATGCCAGGCTACTAGTTAAAGGTATTACTTATTTTTCCCCCTTTCTCAATTTAGAGTGTTTTAAGGCTTTGTCTATTGCACTGGGCCCCTTTTGTTTGCTTGAGACTCTTAATAACAAAGGAGTGCAGAGGAAGGAAGATGAGAATGATGAACTAAGATTATTGCCATCCTTACTTTCTCTTGTGGATTTTCTTATTTTGTACTCAGAGGTGGTGGAGTCAGGGTGATAACCAACAGAAGGCTCAGAAGGGTAAAGGAAATGTTGTTTGTAGTTGGCATGTTTGCCCCCACCTCCCACACCACCCCACCCCCGATGCCCAAATTCCATCCCATGATAGACTAGCCAAGACTATAATTGATATAGTAGTCTTGTAGGTTCTGAAATGGAAATCATGAGGGTGTGCAGAAAGAAAGTCAAAAAAGCAGGCAATTCTTGCATGAATGGGTGGAAGTCTCCAAGCAAGTCCATCAGGATGTTTGTCTTAAAAAAAGGCTTGTTTTTTTGCCTCATTATCATTTCAAGATTCTCTTTTCTCTTTCCCAGGTATAAAACAAATCAAGAAAAAGCTTCTGACACCTCAGTCAAGGAAATGCTTTCTGCAGCCGGTCCGGGACCGGTTTGATCGTCGAATATCACATTTGGAGTCTCGGCACCTTTGACAGACATACACCTCCGGGACATTGGACTTGCGGATTTTTGCACAGGACAGGTGGATCCAGGTACCACACTCATTACACTCTATCATTGGACGTCCAGCAAATGGCTTCATGCAGTAACACGTCACCAGATCCCAAGAATCATCATCTGTTCAGGGGAGAACTTTCAAAAGTTAATTATCTCACATCAGGTAATAACATCTTGCAAATATTCACATCAGTTTTCACAAGGTGAGGAACCCCTTGACAGTTGATTTGGATTGTATTTGTTATTATGAAGGAGAAAACTACACATTCCTTTGTGCATAACTGTTTTCATATATAACAAAGTGACAATAACCAGGTTAACCAATGACAGTTAAGAGATAAATATTGATGAGTATAGTGGTTAGGAATTTTTATTTTTACACCCAACTCAGAAGGCAAATGAAGCCTCAGTTTGCCATCTCAATTTAAATGTCACACTCATTAAAATGTTGCACTTTCTCAGTATTGACACTATAAATGTAAGCCCAGATCTTTTGTTCAAGTGCATGGAATGCACCTTGATCTTGAGGCAAATGTTATCCATGCACTGTATTGGGACCTGTATGGTCACTGAAGTGAAGCATAAAAGGGCAGCCAGAAGACTTAATTTTAAGTACATTAATCAATGGCCAAGGACAACAATATTTCTCAGTCCTAGTTTGAGCAGGACCACCTCTACTTTGACTGTTTGACCAAATTTCTGCTTTTCTGATGAGAATTACTACATCTGTGGAAATAGGTTGGGGTAACAGCTGTCATATCAAAAAAAAGCATGAGAGCAAATGAAAATGATGCTGACCTATTGATCTACTTTGATTTGTAACCTTCAATATCCTGATCTTAAAGATTAATTGAAATAATTCATTACAGTTTTCTATAGACTTTCTCTTCCCTTGTATGATTTGCTTTCAGGTCATCCTAACAGCCAAGTTCTAATGTCAAAGTTATTCCCCTTTCCTCCAGACCAGGGATTCCCAAATTTTTTTAAACCATGGACCCCAAATTGAGAACTCCTGCTCATCACTAAAGTAAATAGCTTCTATCTAATTTCTTTCTATCAGATCAAACCTTTTATTATCTTACATACTCTGAATAGATCATACATAATCTGAACAAATATAATTTGAACATTAGAGCAAAATGGGAATCAGCTTTGCCCAATAACCATCAAGTGAAGAATTGGCTTAGTGTGAAAATACATAAAGTCTTACTAACCAAGAAGACCTCAAGTTGTCACAGAGTTTGTTGATCTTAAGAAAGGCTCAAAGCAAGTTAAAACCAGTCTTGGTGATAACTGAGGTACAAAGAGATTGCTCATGTGCCCTCTACTGGAAGGTGCCTGTACAATCATAATTGCCATATAAAAAAGACTGGATGTGATTTCCCCACAAGTTTAAATTCCAAGTGGCTTAATTTATAAACTACAGAAAAAGGTGAAGGGAGGAAGGAGCTGGTATGCTCCAAACAGCAATAGAATCAAACCCAAGCAACGTTCTAGAGATAGAGTTTTGGACATGATTGCTCATGAAGAGAGCAAGCCATTTAGTTTTTGTAAATTGAACTCCAGAATTTACTGCATGATGTACACTAAACGACAGGGATTAATAAGTGAACCTTTTAATCTATGTGCGTTTGTGATGGGTAAGTAGTTGCCAAACACACAAACCAATGATAATAATGAACGGGCTCCATGCAATAAAGCGAGTGCTGTCACTAGTTATTTGTATGTTTATGACATATTTATTCCAAACACCAGAGTCATGTCCTGATCCTTGCTAGTCCTAGAGATTACAAATACATCCCAAGAATTGATGAGGTACCATTCATCACATGGGTATGGCAATCAAAAGCTGGCCTTTGTCACAATGCTTAAGGGTTAATTCTTATGCCACGATGCTCAAGGGTTAATGCTTAATTGGTTATCAATTTGTAAATTATATAATCTGCTGTTAGTTTTGGTGGTTAATAGTTTGAAAATAAACCACCTATCTGTAGATTTATCATGGTGTGTTACTCCATTGATGATTACACATTACTAAGGACAGACATGTGTCACCTCAGTTAACCCAGTCAACCCAGGGGACATTACTTGTCCACACAACCTAACCTCAGGTTTGAACAATTGTACCAGCCAAAGCAGAAGACACACATTGAGTCTGTAACACAGATACATACACACAAGGATGACCATCAGTAACAGCCATCAGTACATGGCACTCACCAGAATCCACCATGATATCCTCGTCATTGCCTGTTGTATCCACATCCCTGAACACAACCTGCTTTCCCTGACGGAAAACAGTTCTGTGTCGTTCCACTTTTTCACTTTTTATCATCTCATTTATTGTTTCTGTTGCAGTAACTGGCACAAAAGAACCGTCCTGGCCTTCACTTGGGAAGTCTGTGAGGGGCTCAGGAGCAAGAGATACTGTGTTAATAGGAAGTGGTGCTGTGTCCACTGCATGTTCAGTGAGTTCTTGTTTGGTCACTGGATCCAAGTTGGGTGATTCCTGCTTGACAGATTCCTCAACGTGCTGTTCTTCTATCCTCGGGCTTTCCTCTTTTGTCCTCACCTTGTGCTTCCTCTTCATCTTGTCAGACTTCCTACGATTGAAGGCAGGCAGCAGGAAGCCACCAGATTTGTGATGCTTAAGAAATGAATAAGGTTTGGCTCGCTTGAAGCTTGTTAGAGTTTTCCTGCGTTTAGCCTTGGAAGGAACAGACAATGGAAGATCATTGTAGCGAAGATCCCAGGGCTCACTATCTGCTGTGCTGCCTGTGCTGTTAGGAGGACTGGAGCTGGTCCGTAGAGGCAAATCCTGAAGAGAAAAAAAGGTAACACATCTTATCAGGTCAAAGAATAACGAGGAGTCCAGCATTGTTCAATAGAAAGAACTCTCATCTAACAGTCAGAAAGATGTGCGATCAAGTCCAACTTAAAAATCTTGAGCGCACAATCTGGGCTGACAATCTTGAGCTGAATGGAGAATGGAAGCAGGCTACTTGGGGCATGCATCAATTTTCTTTAGCCCTTACACAATTATTTTTGAATCCATGACCTAAGACAGTAACACCTCTATCAATAAAAATGGATCATTTTGGTGCAGCCTGTCACTTGCATGATACTTGCAGGATCTGGTTAAAATTTGTTTTGACCATGGTTGGGGGTGGCAGTGTGGTGAAGGAGAAGATAGAGAAATTCAGGAGGGGTCAGAGGGATGGAGAAACAAAAATGTAGTTAGTGAGTGGGGAGTGAAATGAGCTGGCCAAAAGATAAAGGGAAGGCTAAATGAGGTGGGGGGGAAGCAGGAGGGGGTAGGGAAAGGGTGAGAGGTATTGAAGAGAAAAGAGGGAGAGGATGAGGAGTTGAGAATGGAGTTAGTGAGGATGGGCAGTTGGTTGTTAGAGGGAAAGAAAGGACAGAGGGACTGAAGAGGTGGGCATAAATGAGTGAGGTCAAGGCTGATTCACCTCAACATTTTCTTTCCTCATCTCCATCTCCTTCAATTTCTTTCATAATCAGAAATCTATAAATCGCAGATTCTGTATGGAATCAGCATTTGAATCTTTATAGCACTCAAGGGTACACAATCTCCAAGATTTGGGGAGAAAACAGGGGAATGGAGTTTTAAAAAATCAGCCATGAATGAACGGTAGCCAGACTCGATGGGCTGAATGGCTTAATTCCGCTGCCATATCTACTGCCTTAAGGAATTTTGATTCAATGAAGTTATCTCTTATTCTTTTAAACTCCAGAGACCTAGAAGACACGAGTTTCTCAAATGTGACTCACTGTCCCAGGGACCAGCCTGACAAATCTTCATAGCAGGTGTTTACACTCAATGGCATTCACTTTATTAGGTACACCTGCTCATTGATAAATATCAAATCGGCCAATCATGTGGCGGCAACTCAACGCATAAAAGCATGCAGACATGGTCAAAAGGTTCAGTTGTTGTTCAGACCAAACATCAGAATGGGATGTGATCTCAGTGACCTTAACTGTGGAATGATTGTTGGTGCCAGATGGGGTGGTTTGAATATCTCAGGAACTGCTGATCTCATGGGATTTTCATGCAAACAATCTCTAGAGTTTATAGAGAATGGTTCAATAAACAAACAACATCCAGCGAGTGGCAGTTCTGTGGATGAATAAAACACCTTGTTATTGAGAGAGGTCAGAGGAGAATGGCCAGACTGGTTCAAGTTGACGGGAAGGTGACAGTAACTCAAGTAACTACATGTTACAACAGTGGTGTGCAGAAGAGCAAATCTGAATACACGTTACTTTGAACCTTGAAGTGCATGGGCTACGGCAGTAGAAGACCACACTGGGTTCCCCTCCTGCATGTAATAAAGTGGCCACTGAGTGTATATTTTTTAAATAAGCAGCATTACCAAAAATTGTACACAGTATTAGAAATGCGATCTCATCTAGCTGTACATAAATTGTAGTAAGAATAACCAAAACTCACTTCCTGAGGACAAGGGATATACCCAGCATAAACCAACACAAAAGTGCAGAATTTGTTAAAGTCTTCCACTGTTCTGCTCCTCTTATCAGATGGGGAGTAATCCTGGGAAGATTCAGAGAGACAAAGAAGGTTAGCAACGTATTTATTCAACACTAGATCAGTGGCATTCTGTATGTGTATTGGTAGTCAGGAGTCTTAAAATGTATCTTATGAGTCCTCTTCACTGCCTTTTTCCCTACCTCATTAATAGTCCAAACAGTACTTTCTCTAACCAATGAGGTACAGTTTCTGCTATTTACCAGTTTAAACTATAGTGTTTTACAGGGACGGTGTGGGCAAAGCAGATTATTGCTTTGTGTCAGCCATTATTGTGTTACAGTGAATGAAGTTTTCAAACTGATTTCTGTTAAATGTCAGCTGAATTCATTGCAGGACTTTTCTTCTGTCTAGCTGAAATTTTGCAGATGAAGAGTCAGTCCCTCCACAAGTGCTGCCTGACCCGCTGAGTTCCTCCCGCATTCTAAGTTTTGTAGAAATCTGGGCAAATGTCCATAGATACTGCCTCGCCTGCTGAACTCCTCTAGCATCCCGTGTGTTGCTTAACATTTCTAGCTCAATGAGTTTGTCCCAAAAATACGATTAGGCGTTTGTAAAATGATATTAAGTGCAGCAAGTAAAATAAGCTACATTGGAAATCTGTGCAACTCCTAACTGTGTGGAGAAAAACTGTAAACTGAACTCTGATTTTGTCAGGAAATGAGGAGAAGGGGAACTGGCGACATCAGAACCCATTAAACATCAAGCAATTAAACATCAAGCAAAAGTGTCCACAATCCTGGCACTCCAGACTTGCACAGCACCGTGTTTTATCAGCCTGTGCGTAATTTAGATTAGCGCAGAGAGTGCCGACTTCAACAGGAGACACACGCTCATTTTCCCCAGTTGTAAAATGCCACCTACATCGTAACTTCTCGGTCTAAACATTGTCTACGGCACCACAGATTTAAAGCTGAGCTACCCTGGCAAGCATCCGTTTCCATCAAATCTCACTTTTAGTACTTCCCCAGGGCTGACCTGCTTACTGTTAACACTCGGTTACACACGTACGAGCACATTTTATACGGTGGGAATTAACAAATCCAAGGGGGTCCATCTTTCCTTATACAACAGCTCCGAGTGACTGCACAAACAAAGGGGCCGATTTAGTCTCGTATATTTTAATACAATTTATTAGTAGTAGATCTTTATATTTGACTGAATTAAGTTGCCACCCAGAGTACCACCGAAAGGATTTTTAAAAAAATACATGGAAGTAGGGGCATTCAAGCATTGGTGAAATTACCCAAGATAGTGACGGGTGGGGTGCTGTTGGAGTTCGGGGCTGAGGGGGAGAAGAGCAGAGGTCAGTAGATGCAGGAATCATTAACTAGGAAAATGAGATAATTATTTTCAAAAAGGGGGGGGAGACAGAAAAAGGGAAGGGTCAGAGGCAAGATGGCGAATATTCATTATTTTTAAAAAAACACACACAGGGATTGGCGATCTCCCAGGAACAGACAGGCAGCAGACATATGAAGGGAGGACATTAAAAACCGGTCTAAAAGGGTAACGTTCCCCCTCCCTCAACAAATCCCCAACTTCAGACAGGCAGCAATGAAAGGCGGTGGGCGACACGTTATCGCCAACCTATCTCTCCGATTAATAAGGGGTTTAAATATATATGCAAATCAACAAGATGGCGCAAGGCGCTGTACTCCGAAACCTCAGGGTCTGAAATCGAATCGCCTGCCGACAGAAATCGACGAAAATTTTCATCTTATAAGTGGAATTTTTTGATTTTACATATACATAAAAATCAAACACAAGGAGATCCCATAATCTTCAACCGCCCCACCCCCAACCTCAATGCTGTTTAAATCAGATCTTACCTCCGAGTCGAAAGTTGAAGGCGATTCAGAATCCATCTCTATAATTATAAAAAGATAAAATAATTATAGATTTTTCCGCTGCTGAAGAGATTTGAGCGAGAGAAGCATAATCCTGCCACGAACCAAACGAGTTCAGGGTTGGGGGGGGGGATCGCCATGGAGGAGGAAGAGGAGGCGGCGGCAGCGGCGGCGGCAGGTCAAATTTAAAAGTTACCCGAATTTCCCTAACCTTTTTCTTTCATTTTATTCCTGCACATATTAAGTCTGATATTAAACTGGAATTTAATCGCGTTAGAAGCATTTCGAAAGCCGGTTTGCAGTTAAAGCAACAAGCCCAGATTGGTGTGGAGCGCTGGGGTGGATCCTATACTAGAAACCTCCTGATTTAAACACAGGAAAGTGTCTGCACACAACTAAAATGAAAAAAAATAGTCGCTGCTGATACTTCGAATCGATGCTGCCATTTCCCTCTCTTTCTCCGATAAATGAATACGGGATAAACGTTGATCGCGCCTCCAATTAAAGAGAAAATCCCTATATAATATTGACGACCGTGTTTTTTTTTGCCGGCGATCTCCCAAAATAAAGCTTCTATATAAGGGATAAAGTTAGTTTTGAATCTCTTAACCATAGCATTTAGAAAGGGGGGAAAATTCCAGGATCTGGAGCCCACCTTGGAAAGATCCCCTGGCGGTGCGGTTTGTTATTTCTGAATAAAAAGATTTCTCACATTCGAGGCTCTACGGTATCCTTGCAAAATTTAATCGCTATCGAAGGAAGAAAATTATAATTAAAAATAAATGGATACCTTTCTCCGGTCCGAATGATACAATGTAACAAAATCCTGATGTCAACCCTTAATCTCCATGCAAATGAAGCCCCGACCATTCTATTCCCAGTCCGGGGTGGGAGGGGTGTAGGAAGCGTCCATTCATCTTCTTAAAACGTGAACTAAAACAATGGGATTCATACATATATATTAATTATATCCTAAATTAGATGTATCTGTGCTATTTTGTTTACTGTGAACTAATAGATTCTGTTAAACAAGGGATCTCTCCTTCGCCTTTACCCCCTCCTTTCTTTGGTTTATGTTTGTGACCGGACCAACCCCCAGAAATAGTTGCAAACTGGAATTTGCAATAAGTTTTTTTTCCCCACCCTTATCTCCGAATTTATTTCTAAAGTATAGAGAGGGGGTTGGCGAGATTAGTTGGTCGTGAGGCTATCGGGTTAAGATTTCCGGTAAGTGCAAGTGATTTTACTCTTCGTTTTCTACGTCGTTTCTCGGGACTGCCTCCCCGCTCTTGTTGCAGGGGCGGGGAATGGGGCAGAGCAGAGAAATCCCAGACGCGCCAGGAAACGGATCCCGTCAGTTTCGTCGCCTCTTCAGTCTCCCATGTCTTCCCTCCAGCAATATAGCCTGCACCTCCAGGTAGCCGAGGGTTAACCGGGGAAATTTATACCTTACAGTTATTTTTATTTTGCTGTCGTTCAATATGCAGGAATCGTTTTAAATTGTGTATTTCTTTTTTCTAAAGAATAGGGATCGTGTTTTTTTGTTTTGCATTGCTCTTAACGACGAGGTTGTATCGAGGTTCCAGTATCTTGTGGATTAGCGATATCCACGTGTTGGGGAGACAGCGACAGGGTGTTTCTGGTGACGTGTGCGCTTCTGAGATTCCAAATCTCTCATTCACTCTCCCTTGTTCGTACGTGTGGGCTATTTTTGGCTTTCATTTACCCAGATTTTTATATTAAAAAAATAGCTGATTGTTATAGTTCCGCCAGGTTTATTTATTAGCTTTTATTAATTCGAGAATTTCCTTCCAAACTGATATCGTAGTGATTTCGTTTTTCATCATTAAGCTGCCTGTTATTTTAATTCAGTTGCAATGTTGGGGGTTTATATATAGAATATCAGAGGATGACTTACAGGCCTGAGATTTCATGGGGGATGGGAGTCAGATGATTCTGGAGTAAGGGAAGAAATGAGTGGCGGGTCTTTGCGTGGCTGGTTTCCGAGTGTGGAATGTTTTCACTTCAAACCGACCACAGGACAGTTAAGCGCATGGAGGCCATCGGCCTGTCGAGGCTATAGAGGCACGATCTAGGTGGTCTCTGCAAATATTTTTAGATACTTTTCCGACTCCTTTTTGGTAACTGCAATTGATTCTGAATGTAACTTGTGATGCATCCAGATTTTATTCGCTTGCTACATTGTTTCCTTTGTCACAATCATCTTCATCCTTTGCCCCGCTTTCCCTCCCCCCCCCCCAGTCTGGAACCCTTCTGCAACAGTATACTTCACGATTTTAAATACCTCTATCCGATTTCCTGTCAGACTTCAGTGTTCCGAGAAGCCAATCCCAACATCAGTCCTTGTACATTACCAAGGTCCCTCATCCCTGAAATACTTTTAGCAGATCTCTTACGTACCCTTTCCAGTGCACTTTAATCTTTATTGAAGTGTGGCTAGAAATGGATATGGTACTGTTCACAAACTCTTCTGTTAAGACAATGTAGCAGGACGGACTTGCTCTCTGCGACCATAATCAGAATCGGGTTTATTATCACTGGCGTGTGTCCTGAAAGTTGTTAACTTAACAGCAACTGTTCATTGCAATACATAATATAAAAGGGGAAAAATAGTAATAAATAAATAAATAAATCAGTTACCGTATACGTATATTGAATAGATTAAAATCGTGCAAAAACATAAATAATATATATTAAAGTGAGGTAGTGTTCAAGGGTTCAATATCCATTTAGGAATCTGATGGCAGGGGGGAAGAAGCTGTTCCTGCATCGCTGAGTGTGTGCCTTCAGGCTTCTGTACCTCCTACCTGATGGTAACAGTGAGAAAACGGCATGCCCTTGGTGCTGGAGGTCCTTAATAATGGAAGTTACCTTTCTGAGATACTACTCCTTGAAGATGTCCTGGGTACTTTGTAGGCTAGTACCCAAGAGGGAGCTAACTAAATTTATGACCCTCTGCAACTTCTTTTGGTCTTGTGCAGTAGCTCCCACCCCCCCCCCCATACCAGACAGTGATGCAGCCTGTCAGAATATGCTCCATGGTACATCTATAGAAGTTTTTGAGTGTATTTGTTGACATACTAAATCTCTTCAAACTCCTAATAAAGTATAGCAGCTGTCTTTATAACTGCATCAATATGTTGGGACCAGGTTAGGTCTTCTGAGATCTTTTACACCAAGGAACTTGAACTGCTCACTCTCTCCACTTCTGATCCCTTTGAGGATTGGTATGTGTTCCTTCGTTTTACCCTTCCTGAAGTCCACAATCAGCTCTTTCGTCTAATAACTTTGAGTGCCAGGTTGTTGCTGCAGCACCACTCCACTAGTTGGCATATCTTGCTCCTGTACGCCCTCTCGCCACCATTTATAAAGGCCATTTTTAAAAATCACTTTCTTGATTTGGAGTTGCTTCAACAAACTGTATATGTATCCACAGATCTTTGTTCTTGAGCAGTACCATTTTTAGAACTGTGCTACTTCGTTTACATTGCCTCTCATTTTTCCTATGACTTGTAACATTGACAGCATTAAATTTAATCTATCACCTATCAACAGCCTACCAACCTGTTTCCTTGGAACCCATTGTAATACCTTAACACAAAAGAGGAGGGAGATGAAACGCAGGAAACTACAGCCTGTTTGCTTAACACAAGTCAACAGCATCCATCATCAAGGCCCCACACCAATCCAGGCCATGCTCTCTTCTCGCTGCTTCCATTGGAGTGGAGGTACAGGAGCCACACCACCAGGTTCAGGAACTGTTATTACCCTTCAGCCATCTGGCTCCCAAACCAGCATGGATAACTTCACTCCCTTCAGCACTGAACTGATTCTACAATCTATTGACTTACTTTCAAGAACTGTACAACTCGTGTTCTCAGTATTATTTTATTATTATTTGTTTTTCTTTTTGTATTTTCACAGTTTATTGTCTTGTGCACATCGTCTGTCTTTGTTTTTCATTGACTTTATTGTGTTTCTTCATATGTACTGTGTATGTAGTAGTGCAGAGACACAACACTTGCAAGAAAATAGATCTCAGGATAGATGACATATACATACCTTGATAATAAATTTACTTTGAACTTTGATCTGTTGTCGGGAAAATATTAGAAGCTACTGTTAAAGGTGTAACAGGGCAGTTTAGAAAATTCAAGGTAATTATGCAAAGTCAAAATATGTCTGTGAAAGGGAAATTGTGGGCACCCTCAAGGCACAGTGGTGTAGCTAGAAAGAGCTGCTTACGGTTCCACAACCCGGATTCAGTCCTGATCTTTGATGTTTGGAGTTTGCATACTTTCACTGTGACTGCATAGGTTTCTTCTAAGTGCTCCTGATTCCTCCAGAGATGTGCGGGTTGGTAGGTGAATTGGCCCCTATAAATTGCCCTGAAGTGTAGGTAAGTGGTAGGATATGGGGGAGTTGACAGAAATCTGGGGGGGAACTAGGAGTAATCTCGGATTAGTGTAAGTAGATGCTTGATGGCTAGCACAGACTCAGTGGGCCAAAGAGCCTGTTTTAATCTATCACTCTCTGAACCACATCAATTTACAAGCCATTAGACTTATAAATTCAAGTGTCTGTACATTGCGATGGAGTCATAAAGCAAAGATTTTTACTCCCTCACGTTGTGGGATGGACGTAAGATTTAAATAAATTCGATTCAAATTCAAAGATTATTACTGAAAATAAAAATTCATTGTGTAGAGGTTACTTATGATTGACAAGAAAGGGTACACATCAATAGATCCTTTTCTGGTTGGCAAAATGTATCAGTGCTGGAGCGTGGACTTTTCTAATTTCTATGAATGACTTGAGTGAAGGCATCAGGTTTGGTTGTTGAACTTATAGGTTAGCAAGTAAGTTGTCAGGGTGCTACAACGGGCCACAGATAGGTTAAGAAAGTTGACAAAGATCTTGCACATGCAATATAATGTGAAATTGTTAATTAGGTTTTGTAATTTCTTTTGGAAAGTGTGAAAGCAAAGTCTATAAGTCTTGTATTTCAAATTTTCAGTATCTGTAATATTTTGATTTTCAGTTATAATTTTCTTTGCAAGCTTTGATTCCATTTACCTGTGCTATATTGGTTCCCAAATCATTGAAGTTGTCCTTTCTCCAACTGATCATTTTAACTTGTAATGGTATATATTCTAAGCTTTACAAAATCATGGTCACTCATCCTAGATGTTTCTCCATTACCTTCCCCCTTGGGACAGAACTATACCAATCAAGAACATTCTCCTGAACACATTCCAGAAACTACAGCCCTCTTTACCTATTGTTATTGCTATCCAGATATGAATTTGAATAATTGAAATCACACACTATCATTACTCCATAATTTATGCACATCAGTGTATTTCCCATGAAGGTTATAAACCTCCAATATTTATTGCTCAGTTGACACTGCTCTTCTGTCCCTATGCAGCTGAGCCAGGAATGGTACTGTGATCTTTTGTTTTTCATGGAAACAAACCATTCAGTCCAAATCATCAATACTGATCAGTAGGCAGCCTTCTGAATGAATCCCATTGCACAGCATATGGTCCATTGTCTTCCATGATTAAGTGTTTCAGGTGCTATGTAGACACTTCTTAAATGCCATCAGTTTAACCACTCTCTCAGGCAGTGTATTCCAGGTACCTGCCACTCTCTGGGTGAAGGTCTCCCTGATATCACCTCCACCTCTCTTCCCCCTCACTCTGAGCTAATATCCTCTCGTTTTATCTACTTCTGCTATGGAGTAAATGCTTTCTTCAATCTACATATACCCCATATACAGTGGATTCTGGTTAATTGGGCAGTTACTTATCTAGGACAACTCTTAAAGAAAAAGAAACAAATTAAGAAAATAGCCGAAATTCCCTTCATTTACTTGTGACATTGTGCCGCTTAATTGGGGCAGGAGAAGGTCAGTCACAGACCGTGAGAGCAAACAGTTGTGTCAGCTGCGGTGTGCTTATGTTACCCATTTGGGTCGACGGAAGCCAATTCAAAAAGCAGTGATTTTTGATAATATTTTTTATTTTGATCCTTGCTAAGATGCCATGAAAGCCTTTGATCTTAGCTGAAAAAATTACCTTACTGGACCAAATTGAAAGCCATCCGCCCAACACCGCTCTTCGTCAGGTGGCAGAGGTAACTGGAGTGCCGAAATCTACAATTTCATGCTTGATACATCAGCAAGATAAACTGTGAGAAGAATGGGCATTGCACGAGGGACAACAGGAAACATCCCGAAAACAGTATGGTACCACGCAGTGGTTAGCATGAAGCTATTATGACTTGGTGTCAGAGTTCAGAGTTCAATTCTGATGTCATCTGCAAGGAAAATGTACATCCTCCCCATGGAATGCATGGGTTTTCTCTGGGTGCTCCGATTTCCTTCCACAGTCCAGAGACGTACCGGTTGGTAAGGTAATTGGTGATTGTAAATTGTCCCGTGATTAGGTTAGTATTGAATCGGGGTTGTTGGGGCTGAAGAGCCTACTCTGTGCTGTGTGTCTCTAAATAAAAATGAAAGTGTGAAGGTAAGGTCCAGATGTTGAAGACGCCATTGTAACTGGACAAGGTGTGCATGACAGTGGACCGGTGTTAAAAAGCAAATCAGAGGAACTAGCTAAGAAGCTGGGTCACGAAGACTTTAAAGCAACAGATGGTTGGTTGTCTCAATGGAAATTTAGGTACACATTAAAATCAGGAACATTCACAGCAAGAAAGGTGGTGCAGAAACATGGAAATCTACAAAACTCCCCGACTTCCTTCAGAAATTTTGTGCAATGTCGATGGAACAGGCCTTTTTTTAATCATGCCACGCTGGATGGTTCTCTTTGCTACAAACATGCAGTACTATCAGGTTCAAAGAAACCAATGGATTATGTAACTTATGTTGTGCAAATATGTCAAGAACTGATAAAAAGAAATAGTTGGTTAGTTGGATAAGTGTTAAACTTTGATGCTTTAAGGCTAAGAAGAATAATTTATCCATTGAGTTTATGCTAATAAAATGTGTGGATGACTTTTGAAACTTTTAAGAAATGGCTGATAGGTTGGGATATGGAGCTACAGCAGAAATTAAGCAAAATTCTTCTGCTTGTGGACAATTGTACAGCACACTGTGATGTAGAATGTTGGAGAAACATCCAGATGGAATTTCTGCCTGCCAATACAACATCCTTGGTACAACCATTGGATATGGGAATCATAAAAAATCTAAAGACATTGTATCGCAGAAAGTTGGTGAACCACATTCTCGAAGCAAATGAAGAACTGACATCTTCACCAGCCAAGGAAATGAATGTAAGGGTTCAACTTTTACAGTTTGTCAATGATGAGAAATAAACATCAAGACAATTCGGAAGTGTTTTGCTCACTGCGGTTTCAAGCATTCAAGCTTGGAGATGCCCGAAACGGCCAGGAGTGAAAACGAAATGATTTCACTACTACAATGAGTTAGGAACTTTGCAGAATTTGAAGGTATTAATAATCATCTTGAAATTTACTATGAAAAAAAGAATTATGAAGAAAAAGAATTTCAGGATGAATATTGTATACAGTTTTCTGACATTAAATGTACCTTTTGAAACCTTTGAAATGAAGATTTTGGGGGATGTAATTGTCAAGAGCATTGTATCAAAACACCAAGGTGGGGAAAATGAAGACGAGGAAAATGATGAGTGTCACATAGTTGAACCTGAGCTTGCGACTACACAAGATGCCAGGAAGTTTATTGTTTAATTTTGACATCACTTCATTTCCAAAGCATTGAAGGCAGTCCATTAGTTGCACTAGGTGTTTACGCTGATTTTGTTTATGTACAGTCAATCAAAAGAACACACCAGCATATACTCGATGAATTCCTCTGTTAGTAACCATTAAAATCTACACAGTTTTATAATACTGTGGTAATATTGGTAGTATTCTAATTTCTTCTGTATTTCATTTAAATGCATTTTTTAAACTCAGTTAAATGGTAGTTTGCCTTTTTTAATATATCTTTTTAACTGTTTCCATGAAACTTCAGATAATTGGGACAGACAATTAATTGGGCCAAAATGTACCGGTCCCATGTGCCCCAATTAATCAGAATCCACTACCTCAGTCATTCCCCGCCTTAACCTCCTCCAGTCCAAGGAGAATAAACCTATTTTCTACAGTCTTTTCTCATGACTAAGTTGCTCCATCCCAGGCAACATCCTGGTGAATTTCCTCTGTGCCCTCTCCAACACTATCACATCATTGACACTTGAAAGGATCCATGGACTTGTGCCTCTGTTTCTCTATATTCCCTAAAGCCCTTCCATCTATTGTGCCTAACCTAGTCTCTTTAGTGCCCCCAAAATGCATCACTGCAGATTTGTCTGGATTAAATTCCATCTGCCGTTGTTTTTCAGCCCATTCCACCCATCAGTATCTCTGCAGCCTTTGCCCTCCACACTGTCAACAATTCTGCCAATCTGTCATCTATGAATTTTTCCTCCCACATCCAAGTAACTCAAGTACATGGCAGACTGCTCCCACATCCAAGTAACTCAAGTACATGGCAGACTGCATGGGTTTTGTTGCTTTGTTGGGGGTATCCATGATATTCGATCACAAAAACAACTCTCACCTTTCTGACTCCTATTGCCAAGCCATGTTGGCTACCTGATTAATCCCTGCCTTTCCAGTTGAGTGTTAGTCCTCTCCTTCAGAATGTTTTCCAGTATCTTCTGTGCCACCGATGTTAAGCTCACAGGTTTATCTTTACTAGCCTTTTTCCTGCTATATTTATTGAAGAAGGTGACCACATTTGCTGTCCTCCAGTTACCTGGTGTCTCACTTCTGTCCAGCAGTGTCTTCCTTGCTCCCTGTAGTATCCTGCAGTAAATCCCACCTGGTCCTAGAGACTCAGCCACCTCCAATGCTTTGAGTATCCCATCTTTATTTATGGAGATCTGTAATAGACCTTTGCCATTTTCCTTTTTCAATGGATTTTTCAACTACAAAGGCTTTAATTTATAAGAATACTGATTTTTTAAAAACTATTTAGGACCTTGCCTATACCTTCTGGCTCTATGCACAGATGGCCTCCATTGCCCTTAATGGAACCACTTCTCTGGTTATTCTTTTGCCCTTACTGTACTCTAGAAAGTCTTCAGATTTACCTGGTGACCTCTCATGACCCCTACAGAAACATATTTGCCTTGAAATCATGCTCTTTCCCCTTGGAGTGCTACTTGCTGTGTAGATGCTCTTCCCCCTCGGAATGCTACCCACTGTGTAGATGTAGACCTACAAGTAGATGCTCCCAATGTATCTTTGCCAAGTCCTCCCTTATGTTAATGAAATTAGTCTTCCAATTTTAAAATCCTTATTACTGATCCAAATCTATCCTTTACCGTAACTATTTAAAAAGACAAATAAATCTGAGTACCTCCACCTCAGTGGAGTTATGTTCCATATAACCCTCATTCCACTTGACTAGTTAGATTCTGCAAGATGAAACTTCATTCACAGAGTGTAGCACTTACTGCTCTGTCTATATATTGTGCCAAAAAGCTCCTCTGGATACCTCTCAAAAAAATTTTCCCCTTCAGAACCTTTAACGAACAGGCTATCCCAGTGAAATCGCCCAGTATGATTATGACATCCACCTACATCTTTGTTTCTCTCCCTCCTGTGAACTGCTGGGAGCTCTGTAATTATAGACCCAGCAAAGTGATAACTTTTTTTTTGTTTCTAACTTACCATTTATAGCCTCATTTGAAAAGGTTTCTGGAACACTCTACTGAAGTAATGTAATATTTGACGATCAGTGCAATACCATCTTTCCTTTCCCAGCCCCACCCCCACCATCTCGCTGATTCTCTGGGGTATAAAGTTGCCAGTCCTGCTCATCCTACAATCATATCTCATTAATTACATTAATATCATAGACACTTGTGTTAATTAAAGCTTTAATTTCATCCTTGACTTCTCACTTGTTGAATCTACTGGACTTGCTGTTTTCCCTCTTGGCCAGGGTTCCCAACTTGGGGTCCACAGGCCCCTCGGCTAATGGTAAAAAAGGTTGGGAACGCCTGCTCTCCGTGATTGTATCTCTCCATTTTGCTTTAAATATTTATTTAGTCAGTAACTTTCTGTAATTTGTGCTTTTTGATGGGTTTATTCATTGTGAAGATGTGCAGTACTTCACTCTTGTTTTAAGTAGGCAAACTTTCTGTGTAGTATTATTTAATTAAAGACATCTCATGTACAGTGGCATGCAAAAGTTTGGGCACCCCTGGCCAAAATCCCTGTTACTGTGAATAGCTAAGCGAGTAAAAGATGACCTGATTTCCAAAAGGCATAAAGTTAAAGATGACACATTTCTTTAATATTTTAAGCAAGATTACTTTTTTATTTCCATCTTTTACAGTTTCAGAATAACAAAAAAGGAAAAGGGCCTGAAGCAAGAGTTTGGGCACCCTGCATGGTCAGTACTCAGTAACACCCCCTTTGGCAAGTATCACAGCTTGTAAACGCTTTCTGTAGCCAGCTAAGAGTATTTCAGTTCTTGTTTGGGGAATTTTCACCCATTCTTCCTTGCAAAAGGCTTCTAGTTCTGTGAGATTCTTGGGCCATCTTGCATGCACTGCTCTTTTGAGGTCTATCCACAGATTTTTGATTATGTTTAGGTTGGGGAACTGTGAGGGTCATGGCAAAACCTTCAGCTTGCGCCTCTTGAGGTAGTCCATTGTGGATTTTGAGGTGTGTTTAGGATCATTACCCTGTTGTAGAAGCCATCCTCTTTTTGTCTTTGGCTTTTTTACAGACGGTGTGATGTTTGCTTCCAAAATTTGCTGGTATTTAATTGAATTCATTCTTCCATCTACCAGTGAAATGTTCCCTGTGCCACTGGCTGCAACACAAGCCCAAAGCATGATCGATCCACCCCCGTGCTTAACAGTTGAAGAGGTGTTCTTTTCATGAAATTTTGCACCCTTTTTTCTCCAAACATACCTTTGCTCAATGCGGCCAGAAAGTTCCATTTTAACTTCATCAGCCCACAGGACTTGTTTTCAAAATGCATCAGGCTTGTTTAGATGTTCCTTTGCAAACTTCTGATGCTGAATTTTGTGGCGAGGATGCAGGAAAGGTTTTCTTCTGATGACTCTTCCATGAAGGTCATATTTGTGCAGGTGTCACTACACAGTAGAATAGTGTACCACCACTCCAGAGTCTGCTAAATTTTCCTGAAGGTCTTTTGCAGTCAAATGGGGGTTTTGATTTGCCTGTCTAGCAATCCTATGAGCAGTTCTCTCAGAAAGTTTTTTTGGTCTTCCAGACCTGAACTTGACCTCCATCGTTCCTGTTAACTGCCATTTCTTAATTACATTACAAACTGAGGAAACGGCTACCTGAAAGCGGTTTGCTATCTTCTTATAGCCTTCTCCTGCTTTGTGGGCATCATTTATTTTAATTTTCAGAGTGCTAGACAGCTGCTTAGAGGAGCCTATGGATGCTGATTGTTAGGACAAGGTTTGAGGAGTCAGGGTATTTATAAAGCTTTGAAATTTGCATCACCTGGCCTTTCCTAACGATGACTGTGAACAAGCCATAGCCCTAACAAGCTAATTAAGGTCTGAGACCTTGGTAAAAGTTATCTGAGAGCTCAAATTTCTTGGGGTGCCCAAACTTTTGCATGGTACTCCTTTCCTTTTTTCCCCACTCTAAAATTGTACAAAACAAAAATAATACACTAATCTTGCTTAAAATGTTGAAAAGAATATTTCATCTTTAACTTTGACTTTTGGAGATCAGTTCATCTTCTACTCAACTATTCACAGTAACAGAAATTTTGACTAGGGGTGCCCAAATTTTTGCATGCCACTGTTTGTCCTTAAGATAGCCTTTTTATGTGTAAGTGAAATTTCAGCACAGTCAATATTAAAAGCAAATATAAACAGATTTCTGGAATGTGAGACGCCAACAACAGCCAAAATATTTGTACTTACATTTAACATGTTTATAAATTGTTAAACTTAAAATACTGCTCATTTACAGTTAAGACAGTAATGCATTGTATTTTCCTCAAACATTTTTTTTTCTTTCTGTCACTTTGTATTGTTAATTATTTATCAAGAAGCTAAAATTTGCAGATGTTCTCTACCTATTGGTAATACCTTAAGATCCTCCAGTTTAAAGAGGTACAAATTATAATAAATGAAGGAACCTTTTCAACTTGAATCAGCAAGTGATCTTATAAACCACTGACAGATCTCCCCACATTGTAGTGTGGTTGCTGAGTCCAGTCCATCTATTGGCACAAGTTGGGGGGTGGAGGAGAAGAAACTTTATTTAAAAGAATTATACAAACTCCCAAGTAAAGAAACTTATTCTTGTTAAGGATGAAGAGTGTAAACATTAGTCTTCATGGTGGAACAGCACAGATGGTGTCTGTGAAAATCTATGGAAAGAATGCTGTTTTATTTTATAAATGAGCTCTCTTGTCAGTCTGATTCCAGACAATTCATTATTTTTGACGAATTTTCCTTGGGTTACTGGGTTTCACCTTTGATGGCTTAATGAAATGTATAAGCTTTTAATTTCATTGGTGGCAGGATGGATAAATGTACATTGGGCACTTGGAGTGGAGGCATCAGCTGCTCAGGAAACCCCATTACCACTTCTGTGAACAACTGGCCTTTTCTGCAACATCCATGTCCCCAAAATTAATTTTTCAAATGAGCTGGAAGCTTCAGGTTCGGCAGTCTGTGCTGCATTAGGTGTCCAGGTTGGGGCTCATTGTCTCCATTCTAGGAGTAGAAGTGATAATTAGCTGTGCCCTTGCTTGAAATAGGTGCTGAGTGATTTTCCAAGATGCACCGCACTCGTGGGCATTGGATGCCAATAGGATTGAGGTATGAGCGTAAAGCCTGATGCTGTCAGGCACCTTTAAAATAACTAAACATCTCGTGGATGTTCAACAAAATTTAGTAACAAAATTCAGTCAACATGGAGTGTGTTTAAGCAAGTGGGGGAAATCGCAAGGAAGCCTAGATCAACTGAAGGTAAAAACTTCAATGGTGAAGAGATTAAAATCTTGTTGTCCAGACCCTGTTGTTTATAATAACTACTTGTGGCATTGGAAGTATCGAAGTCCCTTGGAAACTTGAGTGTGAGGCAAAAAATACCTGCATATTGCATCACCGATATCTTTAACCTGTCACTTCGGCAGAATGAGGTAGCCACTTGCTTCAAGCAGGCTTCAGTTTTACTGGTGCCCAAGAAGAACGGGATAACCTGCCTCAGTGACTATCATCCAGTAACACATCCAATGTGATGATGTTCTTTGAGAGGTTGGTGATGAAACAAGTCAACTCCTGTCTGAGAAGCTACTTGGGTCCTCTTCCAATTTGCCTACTATCACAATAGGTCAATAGCACATGCCATTTCATTGGTTCTTCATTCAGCCCTGGAACATCGGGACAATGAAGATACAAACATTAGGATGCTCTTCACTGACTAGAGGTTGGCATTCAATACTATCATGCCCTCTAAACTAATCAATAAGCTTCAAGACCTTGGCCTCAATACCTCTTTGTGCAACCAGATCCTCGATTTCCTCACTTGTAGACCCCAGTCAGTTCAGATTAGTAATATCTCCTTCACAATCTCCATCAGTGCAGGTGCACTACAAGGCTGTGTGCTTAGCTCCCTGCTGTACTTGCTTTCCACTTATGACTGTGAGGCTAAGCACAGCTCCAATGCCATATTTAAATTTGCTGATGACACCACTGTTGTTGGCTGAATCAAAGGAGGTGCTGAATCAGCATATAGGAGGGAGATTAAAAATCTGGCTGAGTAGTGCCACAACAAAACCTCTCGCTCTATGTCAGCAAGACCAAGGAACTGATTATTGACTTCAAGAGGAAGAAACCAGAGGTCCATGAGCCAGCCCTCATTGGGGGATCGGAGGTGGAGGGGGTCAGCAATTTTAAATTCCTTTGTGTTATCGTTTCAGAGGATCTGTCCTGGGTCCGAACGCAAGTGCCATTATGAAGAAAGCAGAGGAGTGCCTCTACTTTCTTAGAAGTTTGTGAAGATTCAGCATGTCATCCTAAACTTTGACAGACTTCTATAGATGTGTGGTGGACAGTATATTGACTGGTTGCATCATGGCCTGGTATGGAATACCAATGCTTTTCAATGGAATAGCCTAAAAAAGTAGTGGTTACAGCCTAGTCCATCGCAGACAAAGCCCTTGCCACCATTTAGCACATCTACACAGAGCGCTGTCATGGGAAAGCATCCATCATCAAGGACCTCCACCACCCAGGCCATGCTGTCTTCTCACTGCTGCCATCAGGAAGTAGTTACATATGAGGCTCAGGACCCGTACCACCAAGTACAGGAACAGTTACTACCCCTCAGTCATCACTTTCTTGAACCAGAGGGGATAACTTCACCCACCCCAACTAATGGACTCACTTTTAAGGATTCTTTATCTCACGTTCTCAATATTTATTGCTTGCTTGCTTATTTATTATTTCCCTTTTGTTAACTTTCTGTATTTGCACAGTTTGTTGTCGTTTGCACCCTGGTTGATTGTCCTGTTGGGTGCAGTCTTACATTGATTCTACTGTGTTTCTTGTTTATTGTTATCACAAGCAAATGAATCTCAGTGTTGCATATGGTGATTGTATATGTACAGCACTTTGATAAGTTTATTTTGAACTTTGAACAGCACTCTTGACCTGATGTGTAACATTGAATGAGATATGATGCTCCATCAGGAATTGAGAGTGGTGCTGTATTAAGTGTTTTGGGATTCACTTTTATGTCACAGTATGTTATCCAACCTTTATAAACCTACCCCATGATCAACCTAAATCTTCCCTCGTACACAGCCAAATACTCTACATTTATCTTTCATCCATGTACCTATCTAAAAGTCGTCTAAATTACCCTAATGCATCTGCCTCAACCACCACCCCCAGCAGTGCACTGCAGGCACCCACCACTCTCTGTTTTAAAAAAAAAACTACCTCTGACATGTCCCCTATACTTTACTACTCTCCTCACTGACCTTAAAAGGATGTCCTCTGCACTTGCTGCACTGGGGAAAAAGTTGTCCACTCTATCTACACCTTTTATAATCTTATACACCCCTACTCAGTCACCTGTCATCTTCCTTTGTTCCAAAGTGAAAAAACCTTGCTGGATCACCCTATCCATATACAGTACTGTGCAAAAGTCTTAGGCACATATATAAGACTTCTGCGCAGTGCTGTATTTGTCAAATGTGGAGCAGTGAGCGAGTTTGTAAATCTGATGGGAGCAAAGGATATTGGGAATGGTGAGGGTGGAGCACCGTGCGAGGGGTGTGGGACAGGTGGCAGAGAAGGGGTGCCAGGGGCGGGAGGGGTGGCATGCGTGAAGACACACCCTGCCCTGAAAACACCAGGCAAGGTAATTTAATACCTTATTATTGATTTATTGATCATTACTGAATGTCTCTGCAGTGCTTCCTGCTCCCTCCCCTCTCCTTTCCACTTTTCCCAACAATGATTCCCCTTTTCCTGTCCCCTTCTCACTCTCAGTCCACAATAGAGACCCATAACAGGTTTATCATTACTCACATATGTCATGAAATTTGATTTTTTTTTTGCAGCAGCAGCTGTACAGTGCAATACATAAAATTACTACAGTATTATGCAGAAGTGTTAGGCACCCGAGCTATATATATATGGCCAAGACTTTTGCACAGTACTGTAAGACGTGGAAAGGATGTAGCCTTGAGAGTACACACACACACCCTTACCAGAAGGGTTTCTGTGTCGTGTGCAGGAAACTTGTCTGGCTTACTCCTCCCTGACTAGAGGGCTTACAGCCTTGTCTCTTGCACTGTTCAGCCAGCTCAGTGCAGACGAAGACATTCCTTCTGAGTCTAAGTCACTCCCTGAAACAGCTGTGTCTCTGACAACCTCTTGCATGCAAGCTGAAGGAATGAGGAATGTGTGCTTACTATTTGTCTGATTTGCAGCAATCTATATCTTTTATTGTGCATTTTACAAAATCAACTTTCAGCAGGGTAATGGTAAAATGGGATTTGGTTACCAATGCTGGATGTCAATGATTGTTGCACTTAGCTTGCATGGGAAAATGTATGTGCTTGGATTACTTTTGTAGATTTTGTAGATTTTAACTGTTTTCAGATGTTCAACAGCAGAAACTTTTCCTTGCTGAGTTCTTCCAACACTTTATGTGTGTTGCTCCACACTTTGTCCTCTTCTGATTTCAAGTTGTTCCCTGTTTGTAATGCTGGAGATTTCTGAAATCTCTGTTGTGGATACCTGGGGTAACTTGCATGGCAAATCAAAACCTATGTTGCTAGTAAACCGGTTTTATTATTGGTCATGGATCAGGGCAAGTTTCATTTCTCTGGCCCATGGATAGTTCAGGGAATTAGAGATCTTAGTATTTACAAAGACTCCGAAATGGAGTTTGGGTGGAAGAGGCTCTAGGGTGATCTGATTTCAAAACAGCAAGGATGTAGGGAGGGAGCAAGGAAGTATTTGTAAGATGGGCACAATTGCAAGATGTGAGGAAAAAGTCAGAGTGAAATGGACTGAGCTGTGGAGCTAGAGGGAGAAGGGTTTGCAGTTTGGACTGAAGAGGTTTACTTACATGAGTCAATGGTTTCAGAAGCCTTTAAGTCCCATGCCACCAGGTTCAGGAACAGTTATTACCCCTCAGCCATCAGGCTACTGAACCTGTGTGGATAACTTCACTCACCTCCACTCTGAACTGATTCCACAATATGAAGTCACTTTCAAGGACTCTACAACTCACGTTATCAGTATGCATGTTTTTAATGTATGCATTACTTATTCAGTTAGTTAGTTGATTTATTTATTCCTTCCACAGCTTGCCTTTATATGCAGATTTGTTAATTGTTAATCTTTGTTTTGTGTGTAGTTTTTCATTGATTCTATTCTATTTTTGTGTTGTACTGCAAATGCCTGCAAGAAAATGAATCTCAAGGGAGTATATGATGACATATGCATACTTGAATAACAAATTTGAACATCATGTAATCTGTCTGGATTGTAGGTCAACTCCTAATATGGGCTATTACCTCTCAGAGGTCTGGGTTTAGTGCTCCAATTTAAAACTTCTGGAAGTTTGTAGTTAATAGTTATCGGAATAACATGGGGAGATGCTCTTTGCTATTTTATGATTTGAAAGGTTAGCATGAATAATTGTTTTCAGCACCTTTTACTCTGAGTTGAAATGACATTTGTATAATCTCAGTCACAGTATGCTTATCAAAGACTGCCATCTTCTTGCTGTCAAGTTACAGCCCACTGCAGCTCGAGCAACAGTACTTCCGGATTAAAGGTTTTGCATGGTTTTACTATCGAGATAACAGGATCTGAGCAGAATGAAATTCTTGCAAAAGACAGTGGAATTTTGTGCATTTGTTACAACATAAAACAGTTTACAGCAGAGTATCCAGGACACAGGACCTTTAGACTATTTCCAAAGCAATCCCCAGTCCACAAACTGATTAAAATGGTAAGCTTGAGTGGTGTTCATACCTCTGCCCAGATTCTTAAAGAGCATGGACACCCATTCAACTGTTAAGTGCCTTTATTTGCAGTGAACTGAAGCCAGATCCAGGTCCACTTCTTCTGTTGCAGATTGGCCTGAATCAGAGTTTAATTTGGCCTTAAATAAATGAATCTGTGCAGAATCTTGAATGTAGTTTCACACTGATGTGTATTCTGTGCATTCTACATCTCTTAATTTTGTTTTGGGATCTGGATGCATCTAGTAAGGCTAGCATCTATTACTCATCCCTAATTATCCTGGCAAAATGGTGGTGAGCCATCACTTTGAGCTACTGCACTCATTCTAGTAAAAGTATATCCACAGTATTTATTAAAGTTCAAAGTACGTTTATTATTAAAATATGTATACGACCTTGAGATTTGTCTTCCCACATGCAGCAACAACAATGACGAACTACCATAGAACCCATTTAAAGAAAGTCCCCACACAACACAACCATCAAACTTCTGAGGGGAAAGAAAAAGAACAAATTGTGCCAACAGCAAAAAGCGAACAAATAACAGAACATTAAACTCAAGCCACCGAGTCCCCAAAAGTGAGTCCACAGCCACGAGTCCCTGAGGCAAGGGAAGCCTGTCCAGAAGCCAATTGCCACAGTCACAGTCACCAGGTCACTCAATTCAACACTGTGTCGATGGCTGCAGGCCACAGCCGGAGATTCAGTTCCGTGCTGAGTGCATCGATCAAATTGCACAAATAAAAAAGTGCACTCGGCACTGAGGACATTAAACATCAAACTACAGAGAGTTAAAAGGCTGTAGACTCTGCATTGGTGAAGGACTGGTAGTATATTTGGAGTCCTGGCAGGAGTCCTTTCCGCCCCTTGTAAAGTGGCCTTGTTACAAAACAAACATCCCTTCGGTCTGACTGAACTGCACATAATCAGAGTATCCAGCTTTGGAACCCTTTCTGTTATATTTGCAGCAACACACATAAAAGTTGCTGGTGAACGCAGCAGGCCGGGCAGCATCTCTAGGAAGAGGTGCAGTCGACGTTTCAGGCCGAGACCCTTCGTCAGGACTAACTGAAGGAAGAGTGAGTAAGAGATTTGAAAGTTGGAGGGGGAGGGGGAGATCCAAAATGATAGGAGAAGACAGGATACTCCCTTTTGCCTATCACCTGTCCAGCTCTTGGCTCCATCCCTCCCCCTCCTGTCTTCTCCTATCATTTTGGATCTCCCCCTCCCCCTCCAACTTTCAAATCCCTTACTCACTCTTCCTTCAGTTAGTCCTGACGAAGGGTCTCGGCCTGAAACATCGACTGCACCTCTTCCTAGAGATGCTGCCCGGCCTGCTGCGTTCACCAGCAACTTTTATGTGTGTTGCTTGAATTTCCAGCATCTGCAGAATTCCTGTTGTTTGCGCTGTTATATTTGCTCCTTGCTCTTGTATAACTTCATTGTATCATTGTATTATAACTAATTGTTTGAAAATAGATGGAATGGGAATGTGGTTTTAATTTATGTGCTTTCTGTTGTATGTGTAGTGTAACACTTAACAGGGGAATTGGAACAGTGTGGTAGTAAAGTATTGTTATTGGATTAGTGACCGAGAGTCTTGAACTAGTCATTCACATTGATCCAGGCTGTAGAAAAATTTCAAAACAGCGTATAAAAATCTAAGACCTAGAAACCTGACCACATTTAGTAAGGATAGGCAGTAACATTTCCACCATGATTATTCTAAACACTGGTGTTTCACGAGGTTACGTTGTCAGACCCTTACTCTACTCCCTCTACACTCATGACTGCGTGGCCAGATTCTGCTTAAAACTCCTTCTCTGAGTTTGCAGATGATACCACCACAGTGGGCTCAAGTTTGCAAGGAGTCAAAATGCAGGAAGGAGATAGAGAGCTTAGTAACATGACAACAATCCCACCCTCAATGTCAGCTTAAGAAACAAGCTCTTCATTGACTTTAGAAAGCAGGCAATGCACATGCTTCTGTTTACATCAATAGTGCTGAGGTGAGGAACTTCAGATTCCTAGGAATAAACATCACCAAGATCCAGTCCTGTCCAACCACGAAGATGCCACAGCCAAGACTGCTCACCAATGCCTCCATTTCTTCAGGAGGCAAAAGAAATCTGGCATATTCCATCTGACCCTCACCAACTTTCATTGATGCACCATGGAAGCATCCTATCTGGATGCATAATGTCTTGGTATGGCAACTGTTCTACACGTAACTGCACTGATTTGTGGAGACAGCTCAGCACATCTCAGAAACCATCTACCTCTCCATGGACTCTGTCTTCTTGCTGCCTCAGAAAAGCAGCAATTATAATCAAAGACCCCATCCACCCTGGACATTCTCTCTCCTCCTTCCCACCGATCAGAAGATACAAAAGCCTGAAAGCACATACCACCAGACTCAAGGACAGCCTCTTCCCCACTGTTATATTCCACCGGGATACAACACAGAGCGTCATAGGAAGTCATTCCTGCCTGTGGCCATCAAACTTTAAAACTCATCCCTTGGAGGGTCAGACACCCTGAGCCAATAGGCTGGTCCTGGACTTACTTCCTGGCATAAATTACATATTACTATTTAATTATTTATGGTTTTATTACTACTTAATTATTTATGGTGCAACTGTAACAAAAACCAATTTCCCCCGGGATCATTGAAGTATGACTATGACTATAAGACTATTGAATGGTTCGCTGGTATGATAAGATAGACTCTTGACCTCACAATCCACCTCATAACGATCTTGCACCTCATTACCTACCTGTACTGTGCTTTCTCTGTGGCTGTTACACTTTATTTTTTATTCTGTTATTGTTTACTCTGTACTACCTCAATGCACTGTGTAATGAACAGGACTGTATGAACAATATGCAGGGCAAGCTTTGCACTGTACCTCTGTACTGTATATGTAACAATAATAAACCAATACAACTCCAAATAAAACTATGGTATTGGTAGAAATTCCATGAAGGTGTCAGATTGATGCGAAATCTCACCTGGCGAGTGTCTTACTTGCCAAGGCAAAAAAAAAACACGGATGAATCTGAAGTGACAATTCCAAACTTTTTCAAATCTTGCAGACAAAATAGGGTCAGGCAATAAATAACTCGCTCAAAACTTGCACACAGAGAGTGAATTGTATCTTTTAAAAAATCTTGGAATGTTTGTGGGTGTTGTTGGTGGGTGGAGTTCACAATGGAAAAAGGAGGACTGTCTGTTTCAGAATTGTCAGGCTGTGTTCAGTCTTGGGAGATCTTGCTGTTATCTGAAGCCTGTCAGACTTAAAGGTTATAACTTGCATTGAGCTTACTTGAGAATAAAGGAACTAACCTATAATGTTATTCATTTTACCCTCCATTGAGTTTGGAATTTGGAAAGCTGGAATCCATGGAACAGCTCACAGAATTACTGTACCTTGTATACAATTCAGGCAGTTTCTTGGTTTTTAATTCTGTTTCTCTTTCTGAAAGATCTGTCTGCTGCTGTGTGTTGCTGTCAAAGGGGAGTTCTCTGTGGTCTTTGTAGAATCTTGGTGCTTCTTCTATAGACAGGAAAAGGACTTGATTTAAAAGGGAAGTTCACCTCACCAAACTGAAATATGCTGCAGCAAGGGTGAAATAGGCAGGTTCGGGAGCAGTTACTGGTCTGCAGCTATCGGGCTCCTGGATGGATTTCACTCCCCTCAGCGCTGAACGAGCTGTGCAGCCATAGGCTCACTTTCAGGGACTCTGCAGTTCATATTCATAATGCCCCACCTCCCCCTCGTACCCCATCTGTTACTTATTTTTATACACACATTCTTTCTCTCACTCTCCTTTTTCTCCCTCTGTCCCTCTGAATATACCCCTTGCCCATCCTCTGGGTCCCCCCCCCCCGCCCCCCGTCTTTCTTCCCGGACCTCCTGTCCCATGATCCTCTCGTATCCCTTTTGCCTATCACCTGTCCAGCTCTTGGCTCCATCCCTCCCCCTCCTGTCTTCTCCTATCATTTTGGATCTCCCCCTCCTCTTCCAACTTTCAAATCCCTTACTCACTCTTCCTTCAGTTAGTCCTGACGAAGGGTCTCGGCCTGAAACGTCGACTGTACCTCTTCCTAGCGATGCTGCCTGGTCTGCTGCGTTCACCAGCAACTTTTATGTGTGTTGCTTGAATTTCCAGCATCTGCAGATTTCCTCGTGTTTGAGTTCATATTCCATATGTTTTTGTTTACTTATTTTTACTAATTGTGCAATTTGAGCCCTTTTGCAAATTGGACACGAGGTGGTCTTGTTGTGTGTGTTCTTTAGTGAATTCTGTTTGTTTCTTTGTGAGTGCCTGCAAGAAGACAAATCTCAAGATTGTATAGGATATATAGCGGTTATTTTTATAACCGCTCATCTACGCGCCCACTACATCTAGTGCTCTAAGGCAGTAAGCTCAACGTTGTAAGCAGTCAGTTTTCACAAAATTCGAAATACAGCCAGTTGTGAGACTGAGGGATGGGTGCACAGAATGGATTAAATAATGCGTTGTCATTTTGTAACTGATTTATAAACCCAACAAAAACTCTCACATTTGAACAAATTTTTTGTTGCTTCGTGAAAGCTTGGAGTTTAGAAGGCGACAGAGTATTTAACCTGAATAAGTATTTAATCCTAGGGGTTCTTGACATGTGGATTCGGAGAGAGTGCTTCCTCCTGAGAATCTAGAAGTTTCAAAAACAAGGGGTTGCCCATTTAAGACTGAGGCATTTTTTTTCTGAGAATTGTGGATCTTTGGAACTTTCTTTTGGGGGGGGAGTTCTTGTATTTCTTTGAATATTTTCAAGGGAGAGGTAGAAGATTCTTGATAAACAAGGGGGCAAAAGGTAATGAGTAGATTGGCAGAGAGCGGCTTGCAAGGAATCGCCACGCTGCAGTGCCATCTCGCATATATTCAGTTGTATTGAATCCTGTATCCTGTTATTGCATTCCCCTTGTACTACATCAATGTACTAATATGATGGAATGATCTGATCGAGGGCATGAAAAACAAAGTTTTTCTCTGTACTAATATATCATTTTAATTTATAAAGAAAGTTTACTGGGATGAACAGGAGTGTGAAGTTAAAGTTATAATCAAATCAGCCGTGGATTTATTAATTGGCCGATTGGTTCCAGAGGCCACTTGGCATACGTACGCCACTGCCTCAGATGCTGTTGTGATTGCTGCAGGACATGAGCTTGCTGTTAGGTGGCGCAGCAATGCAGGTTTGGGTGTAATGCTGGTCCTTTGCCAATAGGTGGGGTTGTACTCGCCCTCGTGGTGGCCCTGAGCGGTTGGCTTGCCGTACTCTATTGGGTTACTACCTGGGGGCTTTGGTTCAGTGCAGCCCAGGACATGTTCTGCTGACCCAGGGCATAACACAACTTCGGAGTTCAATTTGTGCAAATAAACTCAGTGGCCACTTTATTAAGTACAGGAGTGTTTTTTTTTACTGCTGAAGCCCAACCACTTCAAGGATCGACATGTCATGCTCTTCCACACACCACTGTTGTAATGTGTGTATTTTTTGTGCTACTGTTGCCTTCTTGTCAGTTTGAACCAGTCTACCCATTTTCCTCTGACCTCTCTCATTAACAAAGTGTTTTCAACCACAGAACTGCCACTCACTGGATGTTCTTTATTTTTTGTACCATTCTCTCTAAACTCTAGAGAATGTTGAATCAGGTTTAATGTCATGATATATATCATGAAATTTGTTTTATGGCGGCAGTTTAGTGTAATACATATGAGATATGGGAGCAGAATTAGGCCATAGAGTTTGCTCCACAATTCCATCATAGTTTATTTATTAATCCCTCTCAACTCCATTCTCCTGCCTTTCTCCCCTGACTAATCAAGAACCTATCAACCTCTGCTTTAAGTATAACCAATGACTTGATCTCTACAGCTGTCTGTGGCATTGAATCGCAGACTCACTACTCTCTGGCTCAAGAAATTCCTCCAGATCTCTATTCTAAATAGATGTCCCTCTGTTCTGAGGTTGAGCCCTCTGGACCTAGACTCCACCACTATAGGAAACATCCTCTTCCCATCTACTGTATGTAGGCCTTCCAATATTCAGTGGGTTTCAATGAGATTACCCCCCCCCCCCCGGTTCTTCTAAATTCTAGTGTTTACAGGTCCGGAGCCATCAAACACTCTTCATATGTTAACCCTTTTATTTCCAGAATAATTCTCATGAACCTCCTCTGAACGCTCTCTAATGCCAGCAACATCTTTTCTTGGGTAAGGGGCCCAAAAATGCTTTCAATACTCCAAGGGCAATTTGATCAATGCCTTATAAAGCCTCAGCATTAAGTCCTTGCTTTTATATTCTAGTCCTCTTGAAATGAATGCGAACGTTGCATTTGCCCTCCTTACCACTGACTCAACCTAGAAGTTAACCTTTAGGGAATCCTGCACAAGGACTCTTAAGTCCCTTTACACCTGAGATTTTTTAATTATCTCCCCATTTAAAAAGTTATCTGCACCTTTATTCCTTCTACCGAGGTGCATGACCAATCACTTCCCTACACTGTATTCCATCTGCCACTGCTTGCGTCTCTACCTACGTTCCACAAACTTGGCCACAAAGCTATTAATTCCTTAATCCAAATCATTAGCATATAACATGAAAGCAGCAGACAAACACCGACCCTGTGGAGCACCACTAGTCAACATTAACCAACCAGCAAAGACCCCCTTTATTCCTATTATTTGCCTCCTGTCGGTAAGCCGATCTTTCCTGTAATACCATTGGCCCTTAGCTTGTTAAGCAGCCTCATGTGTGGCACCTTGTCAAAGACCTTCTGAAAATCCAAGTGTACAATATCCACTGACTCTCCTTTGTCTATCCTGGTTGTCATTTCAACAATTATAAAGTGTAAAGAATTATATAAAGTTGGAGATTAAAGAACAGATATGGAGTAAAATGTGTATGAAGACAGAAACACTAGCGTGTATTTACAATTTATCACCATGTTTTAATATGTTTAGAGTTAAAATGGAGTTAAAGGAAAATCTGAAGACAGGTGACTAAAACAAATATTTTGAATCTTCAAACCGGTAAACAAACCAAGATCCAGTTTTGCACCCCCCCCCCCACTCTCCATAACCTCCCTAACATACAACATTGAAATCTGCACAGCTCCTGTTCGCTTGTGTGTTCCTGTTTGCCATGCCTTCAATTCTCAAGACTTTAAGTAATTTCCTGCCTCAAATACTCTAGTTCTCCTTTAAGGTGCTGCTTTAACCTTTCCTCTTTGACTAAACTATCTTACTCACTTCCACTATAATAAAAAATAAGAAAATGCGAGTCAGGCAGCCTCCATAGAGAGTTAATATATTGGGTTTCTTCAGAGTCTGGTTTATTCATCAGAGCCTAATATCTGCTATGTAGCTCTGTGTTTAATTTTGCCTATTTACATTTACAGTAAAGCATGCTATTAATAAAAAGCTGTTGCCCAATAAGTGGGGTCCATGATGAGTTGTTAAATTTGTTTAGCCTTAAGCATACATGTTTTTAAAACAACCTCAGCTCATTTAATTAGCCCGTGTTCTTGCTGACAACTAGAGTTACTCATAGCTGACGTCTGTGTACTGTGACTGGATATTGCATGTGAGACTCACACAGTCCTGTGTGTGAAGTTTACTAAGCTTGAAGGGACAAGTGAATTCAGAAACCATTTGGGAACAACAATTTAGTGAAAGATTCATAGTAAGTACAATGTCTTTTTTTTCCACTTTCTGTAGGTATCAAATCTTTACCTGCTGCTGATTTATAAGCCCAGCTAACACTTAGCTGTTCCTAACCTACCAGTTATCATTTACAGGCATCGACTGTTTGACTGGGTGGCTTGTGAGTTTAGTCTCACCCTTGTCCATTGTCATCATGATGGCCGTTCAGTGTGTCAGCTGCAACAATCCCAGCTGATTTTAATTTAAATGCACTCTCTGTGACACTCGAGTACCAAGGCCACTTGTGCCTCCCTTTCTGCCTGCTCTTTTCTTACCTGGGCCAGCTCTTTGAGTTAGACCACCAAGAGAAGCTTGAATCATATAAGATGCCAGAGTCACAGTACGATGGCGCTTTTGTTCATGATAATGGAATAAATGAACAAAATTGTTTCTCATTGGCTTAGGAATTTCCCTTTGATTTAAAAATATCACAATGTCATTCTTATTATTTATTTGTCTATTGAGATACAACACGGAACAGGCCTTTCGGACACTTTGAGCCACGTCACCCAGCAACCAATGATTTAACCGTAGCCTAATCACAGGACAACTTACAATGACCAACTAACCTACCAACTGGTACCTCTTTGGACCATGGGAGGAAACCGGAGCACCCGGAGGAATCCCACGCAGTCACAGGGATAATGTAGAAACTTTTTACAGACTGTGGCAGGAATATGCTGTTCATTTTACAGACCAACCTACTTCTGGTTCATTGTTTCCTCCGATTTCATTACCCATCAACACTGCAGCTCCTGAGTGGTGAACTCAAGATCTGGACCAGGCTTCTGCAACTCAGCTGAGATTGAAAAGCTGGTAAAAATGGGAGCTACCTTTAAATGTGTCAGTTAAAATGGTGATTTCTTTTTACTTTAAGAGTCAATCTTCAACCCTTTTTTTTATTAGTTAAGTTTACACAATGTTCTTAGTTAGAGAAGTGTGGTTCTGAGATCTCCATAACACAATAAGTGATGTTCCCTGCGATAATGTGAACTTGGTGCAGAAGTAGGTGACACAGCCTTTCAAGATGCTTTGTCACTTAATAGATGGGTTAATTAGTTGTGGGTAGCGGTGTTAGTGCTGGAAGCATGGTGATATTTGCGGGCTGCCCCAGCACAATCCTCGGACTGTGTTGGTCCTTGACACAAATGACATTGTTGTATATTTCGATATACATGTGACAAAGCTAATCTTTATCTTTATAAATTGATAGCTGATCTGATTGCAAACTTAACTCTGCATTCTGTTCCATCTGTGGTAGCCTTTCACCCTCTTATGAATAATCCATCTACCTCAGCCCTGAAATATTCAAAGGCACTGCTTCTGGAGTCATGGGGTGAGTCATAGAGCACAGGCTCAGGCCTTTAGTGCACCATGTCCTTATCAACCACTGCAACACACAAAATGTGGGAGGAACTCAGCAGCTCAGGCAGCATCTATGGAAATGAATAAACAGTCAACATTTCGGGCCAAGACCCTCATCAGGACTAGAAAGGAAAGGGAAAGAAGCCAGAATAAGAGGTTGGGAGGGGAGGGAGTACAAGCTAGAAGGTGATAGGTGAGGCCAGGTGTGTCGGGGAGGAGGATGAAGTAAGAAGATGGGAGGTGATAGGTGGAAAAGGTCAAAGGCTAGAGTATCGGATAGGAGAGCGGACCATGGAAGAAAGAGAAAGAGGAGGAGAAGAGGTAAGGGGGAGCCTAAGAGGGAAATGAAGAGAGGGAAGGGGTAATTACTGGAATTGGAGGTTCTTACAAAAATAGAGGGCTATGCGGTAGGGAAATTCTAGGCAGCTTCATTGTCAGTAGGTAGGTTACATGGTCGGCACAACATTGTGGGCCGAAGGGCCTGTTATGTGCTGTAGATTTTCTATGTTCTGTGTTACCTAGGCAGAATATAAGGTGTTGTTCCTCCAACCTGAGAGTAGCCTCATCATGAAAGAAGAGCAATCCATGGACTGACATGTCAGAATGGGAATGGGGATTGCGATTTAAATGGTTGGCTGCTGGGAAATCCTGTTGCAGATGGAGTGAAGGTGCTCAATAAAGCAGTTCTCCCCCCCCCCCCCCTTCCCCCCAATCTTTGTTGGGTCTCACCAATGTAGAAGAGGCAGCATTGGGAGCACTACATACAGGAAATGGCCCCAACAGATTCACAGGTGAAGTGTTGTCTCACCTCGAAGGACTGTTTGGTGCCTTGAATGGAGGTTAATGGGAAGGTGTAGCACTTCTGCCAATTACAGGGTTTAGTGCCCAGGAGGGAGATTCGTGGAGAGTGCCCAACACCAACCATAAGTATTTATCCATACTAATCCCATTTATCTACATGTGATCCCTTGCCCTCAGTGTTTTGGTGATTGAAATATTTGCCTCAGTACTTGTAAGTATTCTGAGAATTCTTACCTCTACCACCCACTCAGGCTGTGTTGTCCAAATTTATAGTCTTCTCTAAACCAATTACTGCTTACCTGAGATCCATCCCTTTAGTTTTAGGTGCTTCTGATTGAGGGAAATATTTCCAATTATCTTTACCATCAATACTCCTCCTAGTTTTGAATACCTCTGTCAGGTCCCCCTCAGCTTCCTTCACTCCAAGAAAAACATGCTGAGCCTAATCAATTTCTCATCATAACTGAACACTCCATTGCATGTGATATTCTGGTGAATCCACTGCAACTTCCTGTAAGATACCAGTGAGATCAGTACACAATACTCAAACTGTACTAAGTAAATCTAGCTGTGATCTAACTCAATCTCCCTGCACCCATGTTCTCTGCCCAGCTAACGAGAGCAAGTTTCCCATTTTCTGCCTTCATCACCTCATCTACAGGTGCTGCCACCTTCAGCAATCCTTGAACTTGTGCATCAAGGTTCTTCTATTCCTTGGATCCCATCTTTCATTTGTATGGTCACCTCTCACTTGTCCTCCCAAAGTGCACTTTCAATTTATCAGGACTATATTCTGTCTTCCATTTAAATCTCATCATTCCTTTGCCTGCAACGTTCTTGTGCAAATTCCAGTGATACTGAGGTGCCATTAAGACTTATTTTAATTGCTGAAGTTTTGCTGTAGTGGTTTACTCAGAATGTTCTGCAGGGACTAGAGTGAATAAGGGGTGCGGAATAAATGAAATTTGGTGCTTTAAGAGAATGAGAAGAGAAATTGACAAGATACTGTTTTGCACAAGGTAAAGACCATTGTACTATAAGGGAGAATGAGATGAGTTTGGTGGAAGGAGTCTGGGAGAGTGATGGACTGAATGGACTTATGCACTGTGGTAAGGTTCAATGCCATTAAAGTTACGTGGTGGTCCTCATTTCAGGGTTTGGTTTTTTGTTAAAGCTCTGCACTTGAACAAGAAGCGCACAGATGGCATACTCAAGGCTTCAGACTAGGTTCCTGACCAACATTATCCTGGGTCTCTCAAGAGGCTACAGATGCTGGAGTCTGGAGCAATAAACAAATGTGCTGGAGAAATTTGGCAGGTCGAGTAGCATCTGTGGGGGTCAGGGATTGCTGACATTTCGACAGTTCTGATTCAGGGTTTCACCCCAAAATGTTGACAATTCCTTCCCCTCTTCCCCCCCCCCCCCCACCACCTTGCCGCAGATATGCTCAACACACTGTTCCTCCAGCATACTGTTAACATTGTTGGAAATGCCAGCATTCTGGGAGAGCTTTTTAAATGGAGGCCATGACCGATTGAATAACTTGAAATCTATTGGAGTTGTCCCAGTGTCAGGGAACAACTCCATGAAGTTGAGGGATGGTCACACCTGTGTGACTGAGCCCAGACGTAGCGTGGGATTATTGGTTTTGTTCAGGCTCCATCAAACCACGTTATAAACTTTTGTGGGAAGAGAGCCATGGACATCCTGAAGGGCTTCAAGTCAGTGAAGAACTTTTGAAATGTTATGATACAGTTATGATTTAGGAGACATAACCATCAATTTGCTCACCCAAAGATCCAAACATAGTTATAAGTCCAGATAAAATCTGTGTTTGGAGCAGTTGATTGAGGTTTGAATATTAGGTAACCAGGGAGTTCTGCTGTTCTTTAAACCCTCTGTGAATATTTAAACCCATACCTCTCAAGTAGATGTAATATTTCCCATTCATAACTGTGACCACAGTACTGTAGGTGCTGGCATGATTCTGTTACTGCTCTGGGCGTTTCCGGTGACATCTGCTAGGAGTTTGTATGTTCTCCCCGTGAACTGCGTTGGTATTCTCCGGGTGCTCTGATTTCCTCCCACAGTCCAAAGACGTACCGGGTGGGTTAATTGGTCATTGTAAATTGTCCCGTGATTAGGTTAGGGTTGATCAGGTTTGTCCGGGGTTGCTGGGGCGGCGTGGCTTGAGGGGTCAACTCTGCACTGTATCTCTAAATAAATAAATACTTCTGCTTGGCGGGGAAGCGTTAATAGAGCTCAGCCATAAAGAGAAGGTATTGCATTGAACTCAGCGCTCCGACCCCAGTGGATCCTCACTTGTACTTGTGCTCCACGCAAGCTTCGTGCTATTGCGGAGGAGGAGGTGGGGTCTGGAAGGCCACAGAGTTGTTCCATGACTGTGTTGTGTGACTGAGCTGGGAGTATTGGGTTGCTGACAAGTTTCAGTCAGCCAAGTTTTAATCCATTGAATGCGAGTAGTGTCAGCGTGATTTATGAGTCCCACCTGGTGTGGTTGCTGGTAAATATAACGCGCCACATGAGGAGGTTGGCTATAAAGCTGCTGAGGTCCCACGCGCTCTGTAATCACCTCTCGCTCTCTCTGATTTTTACAGATGATTTGATCCCCAGCCATCAGGATGGAACGGCCGAGCATAGTAACCCAGGCCTCTGTGTTGCCCTTCTTCGACCCCAGTCATGCCCTCAACATCCTGCAGGGCATCAACGAGCTGCGGATAGAGCGCAAGTTTTTTGACATGACCCTGTGGGTGGATGGCCAGGACTTCCCCTGTCACCGCACCGTGCTGGCAGCAGCCAGCCACTACTTCAAGGCCATGTTTGCTGGCCGGCTGAAGGAGAGCTATGCCGAGCGGGTGGAGCTGCATGGGGTGAAGGCCGACATCCTAGGCCTACTGCTGGACTTCTCCTACACTGGCCAGGTGACTGTCACCCAGAGTAACGTGGAGCCTCTGGCCCGGGCCGCCGACCTCTTCCAGTTCCACTCAGTGAAGGAGGCATGCTGCGCCTACCTGGAGCGCCAACTGGACGTGACCAACTGCCTGGAGATCCAGGAGTTCGCTGAGGCCTACGCCTGCCGGAGCCTGGCCGAGAGTGCCAAGAGCTTCATCCTGCGCCACATCATCGAGCTGTCGGAGGAGAAGGAGTTCGAGGCGCTACCCCAGCGCCGGCTGCTCGAGTACCTGTCCGACGACAGGCTGCACGTCGACAAAGAGGAGGTGGCCTACCAGCTGGCGCTGCGGTGGGTCAAGGCCGATCCCAAGCGCCGGCTGCGCTTCTGGCCCGAGCTCTTCGAGCACGTGCGCCTGCCCTTCATCCGCCGCTTCTACCTGCTGGCCTACGTGGAGAGCGACCCGCTCGTCTACTACTCCCCATTCTGTCTCAAGCTCATCCACCAGGCCCGGGCCTTTCAGTCGTCCGAGTACGACCGGCATGACTACCCGTGTGAGAGGATGAGGGCCCGCCCCTCCACTGGCCTGGCCGAGATACTGGTGGTGGTGGGCGGCTGCAACAAGGACTGTGACGAGCTGGTAACGGTGGATTGCTTCAACCCACAGACTGGCCAGTGGCGATACCTCGCCGAGTTCCCTGACCACCTGGCCGGAGGCTACAGCATCACCGCCTTCGGCAATGACATCTATGTAACAGGCAAGTATTCACATTTAGCCCAGCACTGTCCCAAAGGGCCTCAAGGCTAGCAAACTACTTGAATTTCTGTCTCCATAGCAACACCTGTAGGCTCATGTGACCCCCCCCCCCCCCACCAGTCCTGCTGCCTATTCATTTTGGGTCAGGATCCCCCCCCTTGTGGGCTTTGGAGGACCATGTATTTTCTAATTCTGGGCAGGTGGCCATTGGCCCAGTTGTAGCCAGTTCTGAGGTCACTGGGCCTGTGCAATTTCAGATGGCATCCAGTGCTAATCTGATGGCACAAAATCCTACTGTGTACAAGACCGCCAAGAGCACTGAAGCAGGTATTTGTCCAGAGACTTCCTTCAGCTTGCTAACATCACAGTTAGAGAGTCTGAGGATTACCTGCCACAGGGATCCTCTCCCACTTTATTGATTAAAGATTAGTTTTATTTGTCATCAAACCATAAAGAATCTATCCTCTCCTATTAGAGCCCTCCTTCTCCAGCCCTGTATCTCTTTCACCAATCAACTTTACTTCACCCCTACTCCTCCCAGTGTCACCTATCACCTTGTGTTTCTCCCTCCCCTCCCTCCACCTTTTAAATCTACTCCTCATCTTTTGTTCTTCAGGCCTGCTGAAGGGTCTCGGCCCAAAACATCAACTGTACTTTTTTCCGTAGATGCTGCCCTGCCTGTTGAGTTCCTCCAGCATGTTGTGTGTGTTGCTTGGATTTTCAGCATCTGCAGATTTTCTCTCTCTTGTGAGTGAAATGTCTTGTTGGTGTCAACATTCAGCGCAGTCCTAGATGTGCCGGGGGCAGCCCGCAACTGTTGGCATGCTGCCAGTGCAACCATTGCGTGCCCACAACTTACTAACCCTAACTTGTATGTCTTTGGAACGTGGGAGGAAACCAGAGCTCCCAGGGAAAACCCATGCGGTCACAGGGAGAACATGCAGAAGCCTTGCGGATAGCGTCAGGAATTGAACTTTGATCGCTGACACTGCTAACCACTACGCTACCGTGCCGCTGTTTGTTTAGAGACCTGCTTCGGCTTGCTAAAGGTCCTGCCCTAACCTTGCCCACAGTCAGAGAGTCTGAGGATTACCCACCCCAGTGACCTTCTCACACTTTCATAGTCTCTACTCAATAAAGAGAAAGAGACCTGTTTCCTTTAACTGCTCATACAGAGCAGAATATCCAGACTTCCTTGTCAATACATCACGCTTCAGGCTATAGATTGTATCAGCCTGATGTTTAGTAGCTGATTAACATTGCAATCCCAGCATTTGATCCGTAGCCCTTGTCTCCAACTAATAAAAATCTACCTCAAACCACCTAGGAGCATAGAAGGTGATTGTTGTGCCTGTGCTGTACCATTCAGAGAACTGTAGACATGTTCTGATTGAGTATTAAAAGGCCTAGATAGAGTGGATCAAAGAAGATATTCCCTATAGTGGGGGAGTCTAGGACCAGAGGATACAGTCTCAGAATAGAACGATGTCAAAGGTTACAGTGAGAAGGTAGGAAAATGGGGTTGAGAGAGAAAATAAATCGGCCATGTTCGAACAGTGAAGTCTCAATAGGCCAAATGGCCTAATTTTGCTTCTATATCCCAGATTGTGTTAGTTTCCAGGGTTCATAACATTTCGGAGGAATGAGATTTCCATGATCAGCTGAATGAAAAGCCTTACCTTTATTTCACCCTGAATTTTATTAAGTCCATGTCCTTTGGTTTCCTCCCAAGCAGCAGAGCAGTTTCTCCTTTCTTACCCTATCTAGCTGGCCAGTGGTGTAGTGGCCTGGCTTTAATTGACAGGTAAGCAAAATTTGTTTATGGAGGGAATAGAAAAGGTTCTATGAGCAGAAATAGTTGGAAGAGATTTAATCTAAGATTTTAACATTTAGGAAAAGGTTTTGATAGAGTTGTGTTTTCCTTTTCGTGCCTTGTGACATCGGGCAGCATTTTTGCCCTTTCCGTAGCATTGGACTGTTTTTTACGAGGCCGAGTTGTTAGCTCAATGCTCAATGTGACATGGATGGAAAGCATGCAAGTAGCCAGCCGGATTCAAACTCAGGACCATTTGCCTCGAAGTCCGGTACTGATGCCACTACACCACCTGCCAGCTTGATAGAGTAAGAAAGGAGAAACTGTTCTGCTGCTTGGGAGGAAACCAAAGGACATGGACTTAATAAAATTGACAGGAGAACCAGAAACCAAGATGAGAATTTCTCCATTATATAATTAAATATTCTGCTTCAGAATGTGTTGCTTTCAAATTGGGGTTAGGGTATCAGGGCAGGGGATAGTATGAAAGCAGATTTAGTAGTAACTTTCAAATCAAAATTTAGGTAAATTCTTGAAGAAGAGGAATCATAGAGTTATAGAACACTGCAGCATAGAAATAGCCCATGTCAAATTATTATTCTGTTGAGCCCCATTGACCTGAATCTAGACCATAGCCCTCCACTCCACTCCCATCCATGTATTTATTAAAATTTATCTTAAGGTTGAAATCGTAGCCACATTTACCACTTCTGCTGACAGCTCATTCTGCACTTGCACCGACTTCTAAGTGAAGTTGTTTCCCCTCATGCTCCCCTTAAATATGCTCTCCTTAACTCATGACCCCTAGTTTTAGTCTCACCCAGCTTCAGTGGAAAAAGCCTGCTTGCTTTTACCCCAACTATACCCCCTCAGAATTTCATATAACTTGATCAAATATCCCCTCATTCTCCTACGCTCAAGAGGTGGAGGAAAGATCACAGTCGGTGGGCAAAAAGTGAGTAGTAGTTCAAAAATGCTGTCTGGTTATTTCTGTCCCCATTGCTTCAGTGCTTATTCCACATACAGATCATGCCATTATGGTCAGGGCATGTGACTATCTTTACTCTGGGAAATGCAGTTTATTTTTAATCCGCAGCCAGCAATGAGACATGGTAAATTATCTTTTCATGGCCCAGGTATGTATTACTTTCCCCACATACTCACATGGCTGAGCTGGGAAATAGTTGACTAAGTGTGTGGGGGTAATTTTTGCTTCTACCTCCTCATCTGCTGAGGGTCCATTACATAGTATGTGGTGTTTGGACTTGGACCACCTGGGACTGGGAGTGGGGGGGCAGGGATGAGTCTGGGTTCAGAGTCAAACCGTGCTTGAAGGAAATCAAATCAACTATAAGAGGCATGATGCTCCATGACCTTCTCTACTGCCATGATGAGGCCACTCTTGGGCTGGAGGAGCAACACCTTTTATTCCATCTGGGTAACCACCAACCTGATGGACACTAACTTCTAGTAATGTTCCCCCTCCCCCTTTCCTCTTTTTCCATTCCCCACTCTGGCTTCCTGCTTGCTTCTTCACTGCTCCTCAACTGCCTGTCACCTCCCCCTGGTGCCCCTCCTCCTTCCCTTTCTCCCATGGTCCACTCTCCTCTCCTATCAGCTTCCTCCTCCTTTAGAGTTTTACCTTTTCCACCTATCACTACCCACTTCCTAACTTCATCCCCCCCCTCCCACCCAGCTGGCTTCATTTAACGTACTTCTTCCCCTCCCTGACTTCCTTATTCTGGGTGCTTCCTCCCTTTCCAGCCCTGATGCAGGGTCTCAGTCTGAAACGTTGACTGTTTACTCCCCTCCATAGATGCTGCCTGACCTGTTGAGTTCCTCCAGCATCTTCTGTGTGTTAACTGTAGGAGGCCACTGCGGTGCTGGAGTTATAGTCTGCCAAAGCAGCACAGACCTAAACTTACACCCCAAACTCTGGGCTTGGGCTCTGAGTCTGACCATACTGAAGATCTGTAGTGCCTTGCCACGTCTGGTTTCAACCAAGCTTCCTGTTGCTAATGGTTATTCGAACTTGGCACTAACTACCCTTTGTGTTTTTGGAAATGATCGGGGGAGGAGGGGGAGTGGTGAAGGAAGGTTCAGAGATCCCAGTGAATGAGAGCAAGGAGTGGAAGGGAAGGAGTTCTTCAGAAGAGTCCTGAGATACCAGAGCCTGTTCACTGTGAGAAGAATGTTGAGCAACTATTGAGATGGTTTTAAAATTGTGACGATCAATTGCTCTGGTTGGTGAAGTTATAAAATAGACTCTTAGAGGAACCTCCCTTTACATGGAGAGTTGTTCATGAAGCAGTGATCTTTTAAAGTTTAGGGGGAAATGGATTAAACATTTGAAATGGGGAAAAGTACAGAACTTGATAGAACAGTGAGTTAAGCTGTCGATTTTTTTAAGCCATTCCATGTACAATAGCTGGAGTGGCCTCTTTGTGCTGCAGATCATCATTAATTCATCAAATTTGGCTGTGATGTTTCCATCGTGATGCCCACAGAAAATTGTTGGGGGTGGAAGGAGGCAGAAAAAGTAATTCTTCCAAATGCTTTGCACACACTGAGGTTTTTTCCCACCTTTGTTAAGAAGGAGTTGCTGCAGCAAATTTTTCACCAAACTCCTAAGCAAAACAATGTGATTTTTTTCTTAAAAAAAATATTGGACATGTTGGGTGATTGCTAGGGTACAAAGAATAACGACTTAATTTTTAGTTGGACATCTTCTGCCCAAGATATTAATTGACCGTTGCTTTAACATCTTACCCAGAAGCCAGCACCTGTGGGTTTGGGGCATTGTGTCAGCACCACACAATGGCAACACTGTAGCATAGCGGTTAGTGTTCGCTCGTACAGCACCAGCAACCCAGGTTCAATTTCTCCACTGTCTGTACATTCTCATTGTGACTGCCTGGGTTCCCTCTTTGTCATTGTGATTCCCTCCCACATTTCAAAGATGTATGGGTTAGTAGGTTAACTGGACACGTGTGTAATTGGGCAGCGTGGGCTGGTTGGGCCAGAAGAGTCTGTACCGGAAAATTTTAAAAATCAGCATTAAGCCTTCCTGGCAAACAGGATCTGATTCCCATTGGCTGCATTCTCTTGAGGCAGAAATGATTCATGGTTCTGAGGTGGGAACGGATAGTTGCCGACAGTTAGAACTTCATTGTGTCTATTTTTGTGTAATAGGTGGCTCTGATGGGACATCATTATACGATTGCGTGTGGCGATACAATTCCAGTGTAAACGAGTGGACCGAAGTTTCACCCATGTTGCAAGCCCGTGAATACCACAGTTCCGTTGTACTGAAGGGACACATTTACATTCTCGCCCACGACAGCCTAGAACGCTACGATCACTCTATGGACAGTTGGGAGGCCCTGCAGCCAATGCCATTCCCCATGGACAACTGCTCAAGCACGGCTTGTCGAGGCAAACTATACACCATCGGAACCCTTACTGGCGAGGAATCGATGGCAATTCAGTGCTACGACCCTGAGATTGACTTGTGGAATATGGTGACGTGCGGCTCATTGCCTCCGTGGTTACTTGTGCCAAAGATGGTGACTCTCAATGGATTAATATACTTTGTCCAGTAAGTTTGAAATGACTTGTGTTGTATGGAGTAAGGAGATTGTCAATAAATTAGTGAATGAAGGAATAATGGCAGGCTATGTGGGAGGGAAGGACCAGATTAATATATATACTTAAATAAGTTCAAGATTACTTATTTTAGTAAGAGGTACAGGCATGATGGACTGAATTGATGTCGCCTTCTCCAGTGTTCTGAGGGTGGTAGTGATGATCTGATTTGGCCCCAATAACTATGTCTGAGAAGTTTCTTGTGGGTTTGAAGGCCAGTATTGTGGTTAGTCACTTTTCAGACTGTGATATGACTGTAAGTACAACTTTCCCAGGATCCCTCCATGGAAGTGGGTGATGGAGTTTCACCTGGGGCTGCATCCTTTACATTGTTCCTGTGAGTTCTTCCATGATTTCCTTTCCCTTCACCAGCACCACCAGCCCATTTCCTACATCAGTGGAGCCCAGAGGTTCCCAGCTACAGCCTGTGACCCTTTCCTGCAACCGGGGCCAAAGCCAAGAAATTTGCTTATGTATTTCCTTCTATTTACTTCAGTTGATTTGGCCTGGAGTCTGGGGAAGGGTTGTCCTGGGAATTAGTTCTTTGTGAGGAGAAAGAACTTGTATTTTTATTGTCTTTCATGGGGATAATTGGTCATTGGGTATTGAAGGGTGAGCTGTGAGGCTTATGGCTTTGGGATGGAAAATATTTAAGTGTCTAAGGTGGATCCTGTGACTTAATGACTGTTTACTGAGATTACATTGACCAGTCTGCATTGGACCTGCAAGTAATTTGCCCCAACAACTGATGAAATTTTTATCCACAACTAAGCAATTCTTGATTACTGTTATCGGTTTCCTTTCAATATCACAAGCTTCAGAGAACTTCCAACACAGTAAGAGCCATCGCACATGTGCAAATTTTGTTTAGAAAGAGCTGTTCAAATATTTTCGCCCTGAACTTCAGTCTTGCATTGTGTTTATTTCAGTCCTGCAAATAACATTTGAGCCACATAAGTGCTAGGCAATGACCGTCTCCAATAAGAGAGGCTCTTACCATCGTCCCTTGACATTCAGTGGCATCACCATCACTGAATCCCCTATTATCAACATCCTGGGGGTTACCATTGTCAGGAAACTGAACTGGTCTAGCCATATAAACACCGTGGATATCAGAGCAGGTCAAAGGCTAGGAATCCTGTGGCGTGTAACTCACCACCTGACTCCCCAAAGCCTACAAGGCTGAGGTCAGGAGTGTAATGGAATACTCGCCACTCGCCTGGATGAGTGCAGCTCCCTGAACAATCGAGAAGTTTGACACCATCCAGTACAAGGTAACCCACTTGATTGGTACCCCTTCCACAAGCATCCAGTCCCTCCACCATCAACGAACAATTGTAGCAGTGTGTACTATCTACAAGATGCACTGCAACACACACCAAAGTTCCTAAGGCAGTGCCTTCCAGACCCATGACCAGTACCATCTAGAAGGACAAGAACAGCAGATACCCGGGAGCACCACCACTTGGAAATCCTCCTCCAAGTCACTCACCATTCTGACTTGGAAACATATCGCTGTTCCTTCATTGTCACTGGGTCAAAATCATGGAATTCCCTCTCTAACAGCTCTGTGGGTGTACCGACACCTCAGGAACTGCAGCGGTTCTAGAAGGCAGCTCATCACCATCTTCTCAAGGGCAACTAGGGATGGGCAACAGATGCTGGCTTAGCTGGTGACACCCACATCCCATAAATGATTAAATTTTAAAAAACGCTGCTTCTGCCACACTGTCAATCAGTGGCTTCCAGCTCATATTTTTTATTTAAGGACAAATAATTATGTTTCCCTGAAGTAACACACTGCTACTTCTGACACACAACTACTCTGTAAACAAGCGAGTCTGAGAGACACAAACAGCAACTGTCTGTAATATAATCACGTTGCTAACTGCGTGAGTTCTGATTTAGATCAACATTTTTGGTAGTTCACCTTCCCCACCCAACTCCCCAGTTTGGCTTCAGCATGGCTATTGACTGTTAAAGTGTACAGACGTATGGATGGGTTTTTGAATTGCGAAAGTGGTGGCTAACAGGGAGGTGGGATTGCATCCAAGTCTGTGCTTGGTATCCACACTCGCCTGAAGAAGGACACCAGTGTTTGCCCTTGCCTCAGTGACGGTACTGAGACCATTTGTTGCCACTTCGGTAGATGTTAAACAGCCTGAAAGTGAGCAGATAGATCCTGCATCTATTAACTACATGGGGGTAAAAGTGGTGCCTCTTAAACTAGATAGAAGTATATAAAAATATTTTTAATGTTTCAACATTAGCAAGTTTGATTGACAACTTTAATACCAGTATTTATTATTATAGAGTAAATGGATATTGGGTTTGTGAACAATAATGGATGCCAAGAGTATCATGTGAGGGAATTGTGTCTGACTCTGAGGTCCTGAGCTTCTAATATTAACCCCTCAGCGAGTATCCCTAACTCTGTTTCAATTACCTCATTATTGTTCATGGAAACTTCCTGTGAGCAATTGGCTGCCACTTTGATTGTTGCAAAATACAGACATCAATTAAGCTCTATTAAATAATATTCTTGAGGCTGTGGAAGATGCCAAATAATTCCAAGTGCTGGAGGGAAAAGAAACATTTGAGAGCCACTTTTTTTTTTAATTTGGGGTATCTGTTTGAGGATGCATATTCTGTTTGAAATTGTACTTGTGTTGGGTGGTGGATCGGCTGATGGTTCATTGATTTTATTAAAGACCAGCTATTCCTCTTTCTCCTCAGGGATGACTCTGCAGAGGTTGATGTGTATAACCCAACAAAGAATGAATGGGACAAGATCCCACCCATGAATCAGGTACAAGTGGAACAGGGGAGAACGTTCAGCAATAATCATTGTTCATCTGGTTTGCAGTGATGGTTGGTCTCCGTAGAATCTGTCCGTAGACATCTGGTTTGCAGTGATGGTCCGTAGATCTGAGGTCTAGGAATATAGTGGGAAAAATGGAAATATAGGAGAGGCCTAGAGGGTGGGAATGAGATTCAACTGATTCAACTGGAATGAGCTCCTTAGACAGGGCAGGACAATAGAGGAAATTAGAAAATGAGGATGAGTTTGTTGGTCATGGGAGTGGCTTAGTTCCAGTGATCCTTTGAACATCCAGTTTTAAGAAACCTGTTCCATTTCCCTGCCCTGGTGAGTATGCTGAGTCTTGTTTTTTCTCTCTTACCCCAGGTCCACGTTGGGGGAAGTGTGGCTGCCCTGGGGGGAAAGCTGATTGTTTCTGGAGGCTACGATAACACCTTTGAATTATCTGATGTAGTTGAGGCCTACGACTTTCAGACTGGCTCCTGGACGATTTTGGGTCACCTTCCTCAACCTACCTTCTGGCACGGGTCTGTCAGCATTTTCCGACAGTTCATGCCCACTGCCCGGGTCTCCTTCGAAGGAACTGCCAATGACAACCAGAACATTGAAATAAATAGTCTAAATCTGGCCCGGTATCGAAGGAATCTTCACAATGAGAACCTCCGCCTTTTGCACTGATCCCGTTGGAATGAAGGCTCAGACGTGTACAGTGAAAGCTGCTCTGGCATCCTCAAACCAGCTGACTGCCTCCAACTTCCAAAAGATTGCCAACAAGTAGTGAACTGTTTAGTGTCAATTTAGTGATTGTCTTTCCTTATTTCATTTAAAAATTGTCCTTGTTGCCACCATCAGCAGTCACTGGTCTGACTGAATTTGGTTTTGCCTTGGTTTGCAAATATTCCCTGGGTTTTAGCATTGACTGCTGGCTTGACTATTCATTTGGGGTTCACTAAAAATAGGAAGATAGAAGTTTTGTCTTCCTGGACTTCTTATCAATTATCATTTGTTATAAAGCATTGGTTAAGAAAGAAAATTTACCTTTATATAGCTCCAGATTATATCCAGTTAAAGCTTCACTTGCAGTCAGTTTACTTTTGAAGTTCAGCAATGTTGAAAAATGAAGGAACCATGCTGTGCATAGCAGAAACCATGAACAGGAATGTGGATAATTATTTATTTTAATGATAATGCTTGAAGGAGAGATATTGGAATGATAGGACATTGAAGAAAACACCAGTAATCAGGGAGATGGAATCATTGTTTAATGCTCTGAGAAGAGGAACGTAACTTTTTTTTCTAATATGAAATTGATTCTAAGTCATGCAAATCAGACAACATTCATAATCGTGAAACCAGAGCTTGAGCAGGTCAAAAACTGAGGGCTTTCTTTTGCGATAATCTCCAGACCAAGCTTCTAAAATGGCTAATGTTGTCATCAAATTCCAGGGCTGCTGTTGCTGGGCTGGCTGAGGATAAATTAGAAAGTGCAACTACAGTAAAACTTTAGTAGTTTGGAAATCCCATGTTTGACAACTGGGTCGCTCCATGCTCATTCCTATGCTTCCTACAAATACACACGAATCCTGATTTCCATGCTCTCTTTAAATTTAGTGTTTGCTGGAAATTTTATTACTAAAGTGTAAAAGGAGAATTAAAAGTGTCTTGGAATATAAATTGAAATACTAATCAGTAGTTCAAAAAAATCTGCCAGTTCAGCACCACTGAAGTCCCTAGTATGCTGGTTTAACAGAATTCTACTTTAATTGGAATGCTGTAATGCTGGCACAAAAATTATGAGATTATTGGCCTCTTAATGTACTTTGATTCTTGTGAATGCAAAAGTCAACAGATGATCTGTCACATGGCATTGCAGATGCTATTTAAAAACGTCACTTGGTGTAAACACTGTCAGGTGCTGGACTCTTCAATGAAGCTGCATGTTACAGTGAGGTCCTACTGTAAGTTTAAAACCGAACTCTGTTTGGGGATGGGCAAGTAGAGACTGAACACAGCTTAATATTGGGTACATTTGGCTTTGGCCTTGTACTGCAACTGTTGCACAGATTAGTGATATTTACTTGAAAGTGTTGTTGGTTTTGTTGGCTTTTGAAAAGATCTTGTTGGTTAAATTCAGTACAACACTGTGTGACCCTGAGCGATGGGAACCGTGAAGGTGTCAGTTCCATCTTCTGTCTGGTGCCCTCCATGATCCACCAGCTTTCTGTGATTCACTGTTGAAAGACCTGGATTCATATCAGACCTTTCATAACCTAGGAAATGCAAAAAGTACTTTATAGTAACCTAGTACATTTTGAATTGTTAAGCAGGGTAATAATTTGGGCAACTAATTTGTGCAGACAAGGTTTCACAAATTACCCAATTAATCATTTGCAGTTTGTTGATGGATGTGTGACACCAGATGCAGGTGTGAAAATGGGAAGTGATTTGAGCTACATATGTTTTCTAAACATCAGAAGAATTTTAGCAGTGATGCTATTTTTTAATATGGCAACAGTAAGAGCATGAACTATTGCTCACCCAGTCAGAGGACTCCAGGCAGACTTCATCAATAGTCCTTCGAAAGTACTGTCTTTTTGCATTTTAAGGTTGAATCTGATTAGATTAACTTCTGAATGAATCTTAGATTGTACTCCCCAATTCTAAACCCTCACTCAAATGGTGATATGGTATCTTTTAATTTGCTTCAGTTTCCCCACAGCTCTCAATCCCCCCAACAATGTACCACCCAAATTCAGAAGGATAGAATCTGCTTCTGGTAAAGGCTTGTTCCAGATTATCTCCTCTGAGTGGAATGGATGGGGTACTTGCATTAATATTTATAAAGTGGTGGAAAAAACGAGAGTGCAATTAAATATTTCAGTTCGGAATAAATCACAAAATGAAAAATTTTGTCTGGCTGTTTGCAAAAACTAATGCTGTGGATAATTTAGTGATGTGAATATAATGTGAAGCAAATTTGCTGGAAGCAGGATTCTGTCCATTTGTTCGGAAGGGTGTCAAATGTGTAAGAGTTTTGCTCATCTGTCTCTTATTCCTAAAGGCACTGCCTCTTGCTGGGTTACGATTTGAGGCCCTATTTTCCAATCATCCATTATTTCTCTGTCAACTCAACTCACTAATACTTGCATGAAAATAGAGCAAGTCATTTGATCACAGTTGGAACTGAGATATCCTCCCTTATGAATTGTAATCAGGAGTTTTGATTTATCTTTCTTCCTTAACTTGGTGTACTGAAGCCAAGAGTAGTCCCACAGCCTGGTGGCTGAGGTGAGATAGTGGAACCTGTGCCTTTGCTGGTTCAGAGTTCAGCTCAGGTGGAGAAACTTTCTTGAAGATTTTTTTGAAACTTTGAATTACAACATTATTATTTTATATATTGAAGAGAAATGAACACTTGAGAAACTTAACAGTTGCCTTTCAAAATCTCTGGCCTATGCTGTGAGTTTTGAGCACTATTTCCTGGTTTTATCTTGAGTTTTCAGTGTGTATTGTTGAAGTGCAGTGAATTGTTGTATATACATGCAGTTTATATTGAAGTTACACTATACAGATTCCACTAAATAAAATGTTTATACTTCAAGCTTGACAGTGTTTTACACTTTGGCATTTAGTTATCATTAAATTTTGAGTCTTTGTCTTTCTCAGTGTGAGTTTTAATGGTGGTGGGTGAAGATGGTGAAACACGGAGCAGTCCCAAGATCATTGCAAATTAAATAATACACTTCAGTTCAGATGATGAGCAAATGAATGCTGAGGTCTCCTGTTGTGTCAGCATTGACCATTGATTTTGTATCTTAGCTGTCATTCGTGAGGCAGTACAATAGTGAGATCGAGCTTTTTTCCATGCAGCAGATTCCCCCTCTCTATGCAGCTGATGAACCCAAAGGAACAGCAGAGACTGCTACAGTTTGGCACTAGCGTGTCACAGGAGTTGCCAGTCGGTGTTGAACTCAATATAAGACCATCCTAGCGATTCCAGCTCTGGATTTTTCCTTTGGATTTACTCCTGAAGCTTCCCCATGCGTGGGTATAGCCACAAGGCAATGGAAGTTTGAGATCATATCTCCTTGTTGAGCTGCCAACCACAGCTGACGAACCCCAGCTGCCCAGAGCGACAGGTTTTAAGGTGCCAGTAACCTGCCTTTGCCCCTTCTGTCAATTGAAACAGTTCCACCGGGCTGAGCAGCTAATCCACACATCAAGACTTAGAGCTGGACTCGGTTGTCAGAGGCTATTTGAGACACATGCCATTAGGAGCATCTAATAGGTAGTGGGAATTTATACCCACTTCTTCCCCAAGGCTATGACAACCTTAAAGAACCAAAGAATGATAAATGTATGCATTTATCTCAAGCAGTGCTAGTTTTCACATTTACTCAATACAATCCACCATCACAATGAAATGAGTGATTGATCATTTGATTATGAGAAGTTACTACATCAGCTACTGTGTGCTCCTATTGGTGTAGTCCAATGGACTTTTTAAAGAAAATCCACGGCAATCCACACCGCAGCTTTTACTAAATTAACAAGGAAGTACTCCTAATGCTATCCGGGAACAGATTTGGTTTGTGAATTTCCTGTATTATTTTTCATTATGCAGGCTCATATGTGGACCAAAATGACTTGGGCACTAGTTAGGAATTATCTGTAAAACTATGGTTTGGTTTAGTTTGACCTTTGTTTTTTGAGAAAATTTCCTCTATAATAGCTTTACTACTATTTAAGCATTTAATAATTCACACAAACTTGAATATGCTACCAGTATGCATTTTGCTACACATTTCATACTTCATTGTCATTTGATTATTCCTTTAAATTTAGAAAATCTATCTTGAATAAACTTAAATGAATAAATCTAATGCACGTGACAAATATCCAGAATTTGTCATCAGTTTTTTGTGAACCTGAAGTATTTTGTTGTTTGTGATTTAACTTGCTGCCACTTGCAATATGTTTACCTTAAAGTTCAGTTCTTCTGACAGCTGATTCCAAATTTGGTTAAGTAATTGGCATCAGATTTATACAAGATAGCTACAACCCATCTTTAATTATTTCCTAATAATTAAAGCTTAATTAATTCTGTGGTATCTGGCTTGCTTCCTGTCCTGGTTTTTGTAGTTCAAAGACAAGTAGATGGCAGCAACATTCACTTAGGACTTCAGTCAAGTTAAAAAGCATCAGCTGCAATAACTTGCCTGTAACATTTATCATTACACACTTTCACAGGGCCACAAGATGAAAAGTGGCCAGCTAGCCCTAATTTCCAAAGGGATTCCAAAGCCTGTCTACAAAGTGCTATTGTTAATGGATTGGGTGGTGCTGACTGTAGGTACCCACGACAAAATTCACTGGTCAGCTATTATTACAAACATTATTTTGCATAGGCATAATAAGTTACAAGAGTAGCATGGAAGATTTAAAGCATCTTTCTCAGTGCTGGTTTAATAATCACATCCATTTTTGGTATTTGGCTTAGGTGATATTTATCCCCCAACTAGTACTAAACCAGGACTAGGATTCTGACTAAATTACTATTGTATTTCTCAATTTAAAATAGAAATAAAAAGATGCTAAAGTGCTTTACAACCAATATAAAAATAATTTAAAAATTCACATTTTAGTGATATTCCTTAAGTTGAATAATCTGCTCAGTAAAGATTGTATGTCATGAACTGAGATCTCACACCTTAACAATAATATACCTTCAATAAGGAATAATTCCCTGACTTTTGACTGGAGTGGTGCCCAAGTTTTGGATTATTGGTTGAAAAGAGACTTCTCAATGAAGAGAGTGCTACTAAGTTAATGGAAGTGCAAAGGTGGTTGTCAGCAAATGCTTAAAAACTCAACTTTTATTTACATTCTTTATATAAAAGTCAATTTTTAGATCATTTCTACTAGTTCCTTATATCTCAACTATGGTAATCTCTTCTACACAAGTGTCTGTTCCACTGACTGTTGGCATCACGTTTTCCAAGAATCGCTGAACAGAGAGGTCTCTGGTTTCTGTGTTCTCACTGGTTGTCTCTTTTGCAGCTGAGGGAGGAGGAACCTCAAGCAGGCCAGTCACCTGTGGAGTCACATTTGTCTCGACATCTCCCTCCCTCTCATTGGGAATGATGAGATTGCGGAGCCTTCGCTGGCGGGGACTGTAGTTTTCCACTCTCCCATGTATGTCCATGTGTCTCCTCAAGTGAGCCTACATTCAAGCAAAATCAGTACTCAGCAGCAAACCAAAATTTTTAAAAATTACTCATTTACAGTGCCTTTGTGGCAAGATGTCTTGAGATACTTTGCAAGCAAAGATCAAAATTAAATCATAAGATATTAGGCCAAACTACTAAAACTTAAGTTGGTCGGCTCAAAAAAAAAAACTAGGTTCCAGTTTAAAGTGTGTAGTTGTGCATAGTGAAAGGAAGGGGCAGAGAAAACCCAAGGCAAGACTGGAAGTTAGGAAGTAAAGCCAGCCAAGATATGTAAGTGAGAGAGAAAAGAACTGAAATAAAAGCAGAAAATGCCAGAACCACTCAGCAGACCAATAAAAGTTCAATATGGAAATGTCAGCTGTTTCTCTTTCTACAGAGGCTGTCTGACCCACTGTATTTGAAGCATTTCTTAACTTTAGATTTCCATCATCAGCAGCTTTCCTTTTATTTACCAAGGAAAGGAACTGGTTGGTTGTGAATGAAATGTGGGGCCAGGGCCAAAGATAAATTGGAACAGCCTTTAGAGCAGCCTAAAGCGAAAACAGCAAGGATTTTGAAAAGTTCTTCCTTTATGGGAATACTTTTTGCTTTTGATTTCTGACCGGACATCTTTCAGATGTTCTGGAACACAAGCACCCTGTTTACTGCTGCTGAGCTCAATTCCCGACAAGCATCCAAGTAGTTTCTGAAGGTAAATGTGTAAATTATATCACATAGACAGGAAACAATCTATGGCTTATGCTGCACATAAGTCCCTCCAATCCTTCAGTTTATCACCTTCTGCTTTCTCCCTCATGACTTTAGTTAGCTTCCCATTAAATGAATACATCTGTTCCATTCAGGCTGCTAAATGTGGCTATTGAGTTTCACAGTGCTTGGTTCTTCCCTACACAACCATGTGATCACACTGCTGGAGTCGACAAAGCAGAATTATTTGAACAACTCTACTGCTGTAAAACTCAGTGGAGGGCTCACCTGTCGGGTGAATTTATATCCACATTCACTGCACTCGAATTTCCTCACCCCTTTGTGTCTTCCAACATGAACACGCAACTGATCGATGGCTGGAACAAAGGAACAGGGCATCAGTTAAACAGCGTCAACACTAACCTACTGCCTCGGTTTCAGAAGACCAAATTTCCCCAACAGCAAAATTCCCCAAAACGTTTTTCCTTTCTTTTTGAAAGTGTGTGGATATGGCAGTCAGTGCTCTATAGGTGCTATATATGCTCCTGTACCCAGTCATGCTTGGATGCAAGAGGCTATTCAATCATGGGTAGGTATTGAAGGGCTTTGTAACTAAACCTTTTTCTTCCAATATTCCTGGATTAAGAGTTCTTATCCTGCTATTAATTGTGTATCTTTTCCTTTTTATCCTGGACCTTTGCTTTCTGAACAGAGAGCAAGTGTTTAAAAAGCTGCCACTCTGTGACAAATTTCAGAGCTAATAGTGGACAGGAATCCAAATGGGCAACAGTCGAGGATGGTTGGGTGGGATGGAAAAGGAAAACCTGAAAAAGTATCTCCCCTGTTTGGTATTAATGTCAGCCACTGTATTTAAGCTGTCCTGTAGATAGGGATAGGAGAAGGGTGGAAGGTCAGAACAAGGCAAGTGTTCCTTCAGAGGAAAAAGTAAAGGCTTTAATTACTGCACAACCAGTTTTACCTTTAAAAGTCTTCCCACAAATGCTGCAATCATGTGGCCGACCTTCCTGGTGCTTACTGGCCATGTGACGATGGAGAGGTCCCCTCTCCGTAAACCTTCGACTGCAGATCTCACAACCAAATGGCCTTTCACCTGTGTGAGTCCTGTTGTGCTTGTCCAGGCTCGCTGGTGCAAATGAGATTGTTAGAAAGTCCATATCTTAGTAAGTTACAAAATGTGTCTGTAATAGGGTGAAGATTGAAATTTAGAAACTACAATCAGTTGCTGCCTCTTCAGCATCACACACCATTTCTTGTCTTCAACTTTCAAAAATTAAATTTATCAAACTTGGTCAAACCCTTCTCTCTAGCAAAACAAAAACAGTAAATACACCCTGCAGTGTGGTAAAACCATGTTCTTATTCCTGTTTGGGACAAGGATGGTACTGGTAAAGAAATGCATTGTCTGCCCCCACTTGCCCCAGGATGGAAGTGGATGTTTATCTTAAGTTACTGAAATCAGCAAGAGGGAGCAAAATAATTAAAGACATTGGTCCTGGACCAGGAGTTGTGTAACCCAGCCAGGGAGACAAGGGGAGGAGGTCTCCCTCCAAAAAGGGTGTTATGTAACCAGCAGGACAACACTCTATGATCATTTTTAAAATGGTATTGGCCATTATTCAACTACGGCAGACATATCACAGTCTGTCCAACAGTGATTACTGGGGAACTGAGAAAACAGAGGCACCAGCTCACCTCACTCCTTCCCAATGCAGAACCTTAGTGCTGCAACAGTGCTGGGTGTGCCAACCAGGGGAAGTGAACTGTGTGGGTTCCTTCATACTCACCCTGGATCCGGAAAGTTTTTCCACACAAGTGACATTGGAATGGTTTCTCTCCCGTGTGTGTCCGCAAATGGACATTCAAATTGCCCTTCTGGGTGAATCCACGGTCACAGAATTCACAGATATATGGCCTCTCATTCCTATAAGGGGTTAAACAAAAAAAAAAAAAAAAAGAGTGAATGTTATACCTCTCCATCATTCCCTGTCCAAGTGGAACCAACATTAACATTACTTGGCTATCACCAGATTGCTCTGACTACCACTCTCCCTCCCTTGTGGCAATGACCACACTTTAGAACAGTCATCGGCTGTAAAACATTAACAGAACATTCTAGATTTAAGAATAGATTGGTTTCTATACTTTCATAGGTGAGATGTATTTAAATAATTGTTCTGTGCAACTTGAGGTTGTAAACAGCAGCTAGTTACCTCCTTCATAAACCTCAACAAATGAGACACAGATGTACAACAGGGAAAATGGGAAACAAATGTTAGGAAAAAAATGGAGTAATAACCATCATTTCTGCCAGTGACAGTTCAGAATCATGCAGCCACTGTGTCTGTGCTTGCTCCCTCTGAAAAGGCTATCCCGTTAGTGCCACTCCCCAACTTTCTTCACAAGTCTGCAAATTTCATCTCAACAGGCATACATCCAAATCCCCTTTGAAAGGCACTGCTTCCATCACTTTCAGGTTATACATCCCAGAGCCACTGTATTAAAAGACTGCATGTATCCCTTCTGGTTCTTTGGAAATTTACCTTTAATTCGAAATGCATTAAAAACAAGTTTTGAAATTGTAATGAAATTCTGAGAATTCTGGAATTGTGTCAGAGTTTCTGATTATGATTCTTTTCCACCATAGCCACAATTGCCCAAACAGGAACCAGAAATACTCACTTGCTTTTGCCAAATACTTCAAAAGAGCATATTTTACCATTAAACGTGTAAAAATGAGTCGGAGCACTTGAATCAGCATGGTAGTTGATTTTTCTGATGCCTTATCCATTATTCTCTCAAAAACATCCAGCAGAGGTGCTGGTAATGTGGCTGTAATGGAGAAGACCATACCTCCTCCCTTTGGTAGTTTCACAGCTGCCTCACATGAGGGTTAGTGGACAGATGAAGAGCAAGTGTGGGGCTTTGGAGCACAACTGGAAAAACAAACTAGATGGCATTGGTGCACACACACAAAATGGTGGAAGAAGTCAGCAAGTCAGGAAACATCTATGGAGGGGAATAAACAGTTGATGTTTTGGACTGAGACCCTTCATCAGGACTGGAAAAGCTGCAGAAGCCAGAATAAGGTGGGGTGAAGGTGCACAAGCAGGCAGGTGACAGGTAGGACCAGCTGAGAGGGAAAACAAAGCCACACAATTTGGAGGAGCAGTATCTCATATTCTGTCAGATAACCTCCCACCCGATGGCATGATTCCCTGGCTTCCAGTGACGACCTCTCCTGCCCCCCTTTTCTTTTTCCATGCCCTTTTCTAGTTCCCCTCTCATTCTCTTCTCTTTGCCTGTCCATCTCCTCCCCTCCTCCCTCCCTTTATTCCGTGGCCCACTGTCCTCTCCTATTGGACTCCTCCTTCAGTCCTTTGCCTCTTTCACCTATTGTCTCCCTACCTCACCCCTCACCTGTCAGTTTGTGTTCCTTCCCCTCCCTCCACCTTCTTATTTGGACTTTTGCTCCCTTCCTTTCCAGTCCTGATGAAGGGTCTCAGCACAAAACATCAGCTGTTTATTCACCTCCATTGATGCTGCCCGACTGAGTTCCAACAGCATTTTGTGTCTGTTGCTCAAGATTTCCAGCATCTGCCAAATCTCGTGTTTAATATATGCATTGGTGTATCTTTTGATTGAAAAAAAACACTAACAGTCATAAGCACATTAATTTGCACAGCGTGGATTTTGCATATCTAGCCATCATTTTAACTTAGTACAAAATGGGTTACAAATGGAAAGGCATTTCTGTTCATTGAAATCCCTCTTGCCACCATCTATCTACAGCTTACTCTGAGACAAGATTTCCTCAGCCGTTCCAAGATCTTTCTATTTTTTTTTTAAATAAGTGCCACACAATTCTCAATTAAACCCATCACCTTTCAAAGACAGTGATTCTTACAGGAATTATAAAGTATTACTTTGTAGGGTGTTGTTCTACGTAACAGTTCAGAATGACAGTTTAAGTCAAATCATTAATTTAGACCATTTATAGGTTTCAACACTTGATCTTCCGAGCTCCCAATATTTTATGATGTTACCAAATGAAAAGGTGTGCATGTATATCCCTCATTTCATTGTGGCAGCTATGCACTGTACCTGTGCTTGGATTTTATATGCATCTGCAAGCCATGGCGTGTAGAAGCTCTGTGACCGCACTCCTCGCACACAAACAGCTTCTCTCCCTGATGTTTGGACAATTCATGCTGATGCAAATCGTTGCGGGAGAGGAAACACTTGGAACAAGCGGGACACTAAAATTGAAGAGATATTACACATTAATTATGTACCAATCCATCTGTGCCCCACTAAGCAGGAAGTGTTTCGCAGACAGCGGGTGCAAGCCGAAGGAATACCCAGGGTCAGAGACTCGCAGCCACCAAGAAACTGACAAACTCAAGTGAGGATGTATTTCAAACAGATGGAAACATCTTCAACTCTCCCAATCTGCCCACTGCTGAACTTGTATGTTCACTTGCAGACTCCAAGAGTTGGGGTATTAACACCAACTTTAACACCTCTCTCATTTCTCTTGGTTTCTATTTGCTCTATGAACATAAACCAAAGATTGAATCTGGCTGGTGATGCCCAAAACTGTGCCTTTGACATTCTCTGCTACTGCTTCATAAGCTATTTTGGGGTTCCCTCTATTTAAAACCATTTCATTTCACAACCCAAAACCAAACCCACTACTGTTCCCTATAACTCCAGTGTGCAACAGAAACTTCACAAATCAGCACCTCCCAAATTCTAAACACCACCATGATTTAAAAGTCAAGGACAGCAAGTGAATAGGATCCAGGTTTCTCTGCAAGTTATCCCTGATTGGAATTGGTCATTTGAGGTCATTGGGACAAAGTTCTGGAAGCCTCTACCCCAGTGCAGAAACATCTTTAGCACATAGGGGACAGTGGTTCAAGGCAGCACCTCATCACCCTAGTAAACAATAAATGCTAGTTTTCCCAGCAATGTTTGCAGCTCCATAATTTCTTTCTTTTTTTTTTTATATAAAAAGAATCCTGACAATAAAGATGTGGCCTTCAGTCACTGCCATCCTCCAACAGCTTTGGCAGTGTAAATGCAAGATCCAGAGAGATTTATAAATAAAGGTCTAATAGTAATGACATAGCCTTGCTTGACGAGAGTCTGTCCCAAGACTAGATCTGCTTTAGAACATCCGGCTGTAATCCCAATATGTAGCAGGATGAACTTGAGAAGGCAAAAAACAGTCAACATTTCAGGCTGAGATCCTTCATCAGACATCAGCTGTTTATTCTCCTCCACTGATGCTACGTGACTTGCCAAGTTCCTCCAGCATTGTCTGTGCATTACTCAAGATGTCCAGCATCTGCAGAATCTCCACCAATCCCTCTCACTTGACAGCCAAAGGCTTTTGCAAGGTCAAAACAGCAGACCAGTGTACAGTGTCTGAATCTGCTCCCTTTTCCTTGGAGTTGTCAAATGGTGAAGATGATGTTCCACTACATGGACAGAATTTACCAATAGCAGATGATAGTTGAGTAGGATCTTGCAATTACTTTCCCTGTGGTAGACCTTTCTGTAGTTGCACAGATTTGTCTCTTGTTTATAATTACAATGTCCCTGACATCCCATTGTTGGGGGGAAAAGGCTGTGATTTTGTCTCCAGTAATTGTGGAACTTCAGCAGTATACCATTTGCTCCCAAGTCCTTGTGTCTTTTCACAAATGATTATATGGACTTCTGTTAGTCTGGGGTAGTACCAATTCTGAACTAGATAGTATGCTGTGGGACTGAACCAAGGACACTCAAAAGACAGAGATTCAGTTGAAGATGTCAAAGTGCTGCTTTCAACAGCAGGCTATGATGTCTTTGTCCTGAGTAAACTCTTATCTGTTCTCAAGCTGTGTAAGTCACCCCATTACAGTTATTGAGCTGCTGTTCACAAACAATGCTTGTAGAATGGTCCAAGCCACTGACTCATTCAATGAAGCAAAGGAAAATGGACCTCACGTTAAACTTATGTAAAAACAAAGAAGTCTATCAATCAGCCTTCAATGCACAAAACTGAAACCCAACCATAATCGGCAGACAAAACATCTCTTCTCTGCCAGCTAAAGGTCAAGCTAGGCACAAAGTTCATAGACTACCAAGTGGTAATGATCCTTGCCTTTCTCTACACTTCAGAGATATGGATGACTTACTGAAGGCATCCAAAATCAAAGAATCACACCAACACAAAAATCCTCCAAGTTCACTGACAAGATAATTGTGTCCTCTCTCAAGCCAAATCTTTGTTACAGATGAGAGTAGCAGATGAGGAAATAATTCTGAAGTGTTCCCAAAATGTTCTTGGGGAAAAAAGTGTCCCCAAGTCCATGACTGCTCACAACAGGGCAGCAATGTGGGCAGCTACTACAGCTGCTGCCCGAGGCTCAGTCTGGAGCTCCAGTGCTTACTATGTGGCAGTGTGGGTTTATCCAACAGGTCTGGTTTGGTCCCACAGTCATTCAGTTTGGTAGATTAATTGGCCATTGTAAGCATCCCCTTGTGTGTAGCTGAGGGTCAGAATTTGGGGGGAGTTAGGGGACTGTGGGCAGAATAAAATGGTACAGTGAAAATAGATGATTGATGGTCAGCCTGGACTCAGTGGGAGTGGGCCAAAGAGCATGTTTCCAATCTGTCTGACTCTATGGGGAAGGAGCACCTGAGATAGCACTGCAAATCTTGTAAGGTACACATGGAAAAGCAGCAAAACAAAAGGAGGAGGCAGATCATTACACGTCATACACTAGACAACTACCTTGGAGTAGAATCAAATCACCCTTGACTGAGGGCGGAAACAAGAGAAAGCAAACTTCTTTATAATACCACTCATTTCTATCCTACAGTATTTACATCTTTCCTACCATCTTATCCATCCTTTCAATGAACTGCCCCTTCTAACCCCTTCAGCTAGCCAATCATCAAATGGGTATCTAATGAAGAAGCTATTCCAGGTCTGCCTGCATTACTGAACGTGGAGCCCTCAGGCGTCCCACCAATGAGAGAATATAATATTAAATTTACATTTATTACTCACCGGGAATGGTTTTGGTGCTCCATGGGATTTGATCATGTGACTCTGCATATCTTTCTTATGCATGAACTGCTGAGGACATGAGGAACACTGAAAGGGTTAAAATACACAGAACATCAGGATTGCAAAGGGGTGTATTACCAGAAATGAAAGCACATTTGGCAGTGTGGGATTGTGGTCACTGTGCACGTTGCTGTTTTACAACACAGAAATTGCCATTTCTAAAGAAATCCTTTTACCACATCTGAACTACAAGAATATGATGTTCCTTCAGTAAGCATAAACAAATATTCATTGACTTACAATTACTCAGTATGTTGTTTTGGAGTTTACTACCCTTCAGTAAATAATGGCAGTATTTTTTAAACTGGTTAGGCTTCTGTTGTAGTATTGTGGTCAACTCTGGTTACTTTAAAGATGCCAAAGCTTTGAAAGGAGCGTCAAGTCAGTTTACTTAAAGTTAACAGGATAATGAATTTTGAAGTTGGCTTCTCCACATGGCCAGAAACTGGGTAATTTGTTTGATATGGGGACTGGGACTGGGACTGAACCTGAACATAGATTTAGAAGAGAAGAGAATCAAAGGTGCAAATGAAAAGCAAAGGAGTAGTAACTATGGTTGGAAGGAGATGATAGATTTTGCCAGTGTTTAACAGTATAAAATTCAATACAAGGGAATCCAGGCAGAAATGCTTACAATATTGTCCCTTCTATAGTGGAAAAACTAAATACAGATTGGGTGACTGCTTTGCAGAGCACCTGGTTTCAGACCGCAGCAAAACAGATTCCAATATCTACTCTTTTTTACTCTCAGTTTGTGGTTTCCTGTACAATTACAAGAAGGAGAATTGATGAAAACTTGCTGAATAGCTCAGCAATTGCCTGGGTACATTCCAAACTCAATTTTAAATTCTCCAACTATAGGCAACTTGCTCTTTCTTTCTGCATCAGAAGTTAATCATTTCTGCCAGTCATCCATCTGCAATTTTGTCTCAGTTTTTTTAAACTCTCTCCATTAGTACAACCTAACCCTTGTGGTTACGGGGGTCAGGGGGTATGGAGGGAAGGCTGGGGCGGGGTTCTGAGTTGGATGATCAGCCATGATCATAATAAATGGCGGTGCAGGTTCGAAGGGCCGAATGGCCTACTCCTGCACCTATTTTCTATGTTTCTATGTTTCTAACACGTTGAGCACATCCCACAGGCCTGCTAGTTGCACCCCATAAAATAAAGCCGAAGTCTGCCTCTACAACCACAGATATATTCATTTTCTCCTATAGGTGCCTCCCACACTTTTTTCTGCAACTTTAATTTGTTTTCTCTCTCACAGTTCCCACAACCTTGGGCATGAAATGTCAACTGTTCTTGTTTTTTCCAGAGATGTTACCCATCCCGTTGAGCATTTCTAGCTTGTTCTGCTTTTACTTCCACTTTCCAGAATTGGCAGGGTTTTTTTTTGTACTTTTCATGTGGCACACTGATCTGTGATGAAAAAACTTAAAAGATTCAAGGGAAAGTAACAAGCTCTATTACCCTTTGCTCCAGTCACATCAACATTGACAAAAAACTGGACTGGTCAAAGAACACTGAGGCTATCTACAAGAAGGGTCAGAGCCGTCTCTATTTCCTGAGAAGACTGAGGTCCTTTAACGTCTGCCGGACGATGCTGAGGATGTTCTACGAGTCTGTGGTGGCCAATGCTATCATGTTTGCTGTTGTGTACTGGGGCAGCAGGCTGAGGGTAACAGACACCAACAAAATCAACAAACTCATTCGTAAGGCCAGTGATGTTGTGGGGATAGAACTGGACTCTCTCACGGTGGTGTCTGAAAAGAGGATGCTGTCTAAGTTGCATGCCATCTTGGTCAACGTCTCCCATCCACTACATAATGTACTGGGTGGGCACAGGAGTACATTCAGCCAGAGACTCATTCCACCGAGATGCAGCACAGAGCGTCATAGGAAGTCATTCCTGCCTGTGGCCATCAAACTTTACAACTCCTCCCCTGGAGGGTCAGACACCCTGAGCCAATAGGCTGGTCCTGGACTTACTTCATAATTTACTGGCATAATTTACATATTACTATTTAACTATTCATGGTTCTATTACTATTTATTATTTATGGTGCAACTGTAACGAAAACCAATTTCCCCGGGATCAATAAAGTATGACTATGACTACGACAAATGCAATGGTTGACCTAGATTTCGTGGACCAGAAGATTATCTGCAGTCTGCTTTCAAGGAACTCACTCCCACGTCTTACCTTTTGTAGCATACATCAATGCTTTAGAATTAAACATCCCTCCTCTTTGTCTAACCCTGACATTTCAGATATAATTCTACCTACCAATACTAACTCACCCAAGGTCAATTAACTCAGTGCAAATCAGAGAGCCTGCAAATATTGAGGGCCACCAGACCTACCTTGAAGGGCATCTCACCTGTGTGAGATACCAAGTGGTTCCTTAGCTCAATTCTTCCTTTAAACGTTTGGTTACATTCAGGACAAGTATAAATCTGCAGAAGAATGAAACATTTAAAATTACCATCAAAATTATAGAAGGTGCTCAAGAGGCCAGCTTGCACATTGCCCTGCAGCATTTCTACTTATTAACAGAACTTCACCCATATGCACTTTAAACAAGACAAAATGGACAAGAGTGATGAGTTTAGAGATGAGAGGCGGTACAGTCAAAAACCGTTTTAGAGGGTTTAAAACAACATGGGGAAAGTACAAGAGTAAATCAAACTTGGGGGTGAGGGGCATGGAAATAGCTCTAGGAGAAACACCAACACAGTAGAGATTCTCTGACCAATGTATGCACAAGGACTGAATCCACAAGCCGAAGACTACACAAACTAGGATACTGTACACGGTTGAGGCCATGTACTGATTTCTTGATAAACAGAACTTGCATTATAAAGCCCCACCCACAGTCTGAACATCCAAACACTTCACAGCTAAAAAGGTAATTCTTCCAAATGTGTCACTATTATAAATAAAGGCATCCATTAGTCTTGCGAGACCATGGATCTGCACCTGGAAAGTCTTCACTCTCCAGGGCGAAGGCCTGGGCAAGGTTATATGGAAGACCAGCAGTTGCCCATGCTGCAAGTCTCCCCTCTCCATGACACCAATGTTGTCCAAGGGAAGGGCACTAGGACCCATACAGCTTGGCACCAGTGTTGCCTCAGAACAATGTGTGATTAAGTGCCTTGCTCAAGGACACAACACGCTGCCTCGGCTGGGGCTCGAACTCAGGACCTTCAGGTCACTAGTCCAATGCCTTAACCACTTGGCCACATGCCCACACATCTATTATAATACAGAAATAAAGGACAGGATTAAGAAATATGTGCTTGGAGGAACAGGGCCAGACTACAAAGCACCAAAGAAAGGGATTTATTTTTGATACAGTCATGATAATCATGATATATCAATGTTATTACCCAAGTATTACTCAAGAGGCCAACTCAAAGCGGAGATTCTAGAGGACTGGGGGCTGGTACAGATCTTGCACCAGATGCCAGAGTGGTACTTCGTCCCTGCACACCCCAACCCAAAAAAAAAACATTAAATGTAAGTTTCATCTGCTTTCTCAGATTCCAAAATTCAACTGCACCACTTCCAAGAATAGCAGGTAGTTTCTCTTGTTGCCCTAATCAATGTTTATTCCACAAATGTAAAACACCTTTATAAAAAATCCTCACACTATTGTGCCAGCTGCTATATTTCTTAGCCATATGACTAAATTTTAGAAGAATACTTTCTTGGCTGTGAAGTGATCAGGAATGTCCAGAAACTGTAATTAAGGTAGTACAAATTTCTCTTTAATCCCCGTTTGTATCAATTTGTTTAATTTTCAAAGTGCTGATTGTAACAGATCATTCTAATATAGGATTCATCCCCCCACAAGACAGTAGTATTCATTATTAAATGCAGCAACTTACAAACTCATGTAACTCAAATAAACTGGACAAAATGGTCAAGGTCTATTTGGTGCCAGAAATGCATCAGTGTTAAAACATGAAGTCAGCGAAATTTTTAATTTGATTTACAAATTCAGCCAAAAAAAAATCCTGGTAATTGAAAAATCTACATAGAGACCTAGTTTCCATACCACACCCGTCCTGGTCATGCAGTTCCTAGCCTCGTGTTTAAGTAGGTTTTCTTTCCTGAAATAGCATTTTCCACACTTGATGCACTTAAAGGGTTTCTCTCCTGTGTGTTTTCTAAAGGCAAAACACAATAGGAATTTGTTAGTTTGTACAATTACCACAATTTAAATTCAGGCCATCTCAGTATTAGGAATACAAGCAGGAAATATACCAAGTCAGCAGTCTAAACATAGACAAGTGGTTTTCTTTAAAAGTTCATACACTAATTGATTATCTTTTCATCTTCAATTTCCAATGACTCATTATATATTTAAAAACAAGAGAAAATCTGCAGATGCTGGAAATCCAGAGCAACACACACAAAATGCTGGAGAAATTCAGCAGGCCAGACAGCATTTGCAATGTTTTGTGCAGAGACCCTTCATCAGGACTGGAAAGAAACCTGAATTAATAATCCAGGTGAGCTCCAAATCCTTCGATGGTCATCGTGGAAATTCAATTAATAATCTAAAAGTCAAAGAAAATAACTATTCTTATTCACCTGTGGTGCAGTCAGTGTGCCTTGAAACAAGTTTTGTTACTCGATTCAAGTCCCTATAGGACCATGAAGTCTTCTGTTGAGCCTTTAAACTGTTATACAAACCCATTTGGCCTATTAAAAGTTTTTCAGGAAAGGAAGAATGCCATCCATTCTTATGACTCCAACCCACAGCAGTATTGTTGAAAGAAGCCCTCTGAACCATTCAAAGAAAACAATCGAAGCAGAAAAATAAAACTGAACATCTGGCATCGACTTAGGCACCAAAATTATGCATAGCAACTGTCCACACAAAGATCTGGGGATTGGTGTTTACATTCATGTGCTGTCCCCACAGACAAACAAATAACAGCCTAACATCATATTCAGATTCATACTTCATGAAAATCCATAGGAACAACCTGTCCACTGAACAAGACAGATCAAGATGGGGGAAAGAGGTCAACAAAATCAAATGCAGTCAAGAGGAAGTAACTCTGAGAGTCCACAACACTGACTCCAGAATCCATGACATCAGGTCAAATATGGGCAAGGAAACCTAATTACTACCAACCATCTTCCCTCAGCTATTGCTCCATGTTCACCAACGGTCTGCTTGGGTTTCACCAGAACTAAAGAGCTCCAGACCTCATCACAGCAGTGATCCAAACATGAGCTGAATTCCAGAGATGAGGAGAAAGTGACTGCTCTTGAAATCAGTCAGTATCTGGACAAGAGAGGTTTCAAGCAGCCTTGGAAAAACTCAAGTCAACTGAGACCATGGGGAAAAGGCTGTGGTTATTGATGGGCAATCATTCTGTAGCCCCAGGGCATTACTGAAGAGTTCCTCAAGGCAATGTTCTTCTAGGCCCATATTCAACTGTTTCTTGGAAGTCAGATATGGTGAGTTTGCTGATGATTTCACAAAGTTCAATTCCAATCAAACCCCTGAGGAAATGAAACAACATAAATCTATGTGCAGCAGGTCAAAACACCATTCAGGTAGAGAGTCTAAACCAGCTTCCTGAGTTCCCCAACACCAACACCCTAGGGATCACCAAACACTCATATGAATCAAGCACAGAGCTCAGAGTCCAGCTAACCTGCTGAAAATGACTCATCCCCTTCCACCGTCTCCATCAGTAGCATGCTGAAATGCTCTTGACTTGTCCAAATAAATGCAGCACCAACAACATACGAGTGGCTTGAACACCATGCAGGATAAAGGAGCAAATGGCTGGCAAATTATCCAAATCCCACTAAACATTCAACCCCTCAATACCAGTACACCATCGACTCGTACCAGAGACTAGTGTAGGCCTCTCCCAGAGCACCTCCCAGACTCACAACTTCTTATGAACAGACAACCAATGTGTACGAGATAAGCAACTGTGCAAATACAGAAGAGAAAATAACAGTAGTAATAAATAGGCAATAAATATCAAGAACATGAGATGAAGAGTCTTTCAAAGTGAGTTCGTTGGTTGTGGGAAGGTTACAGTGATGGGGTAAGTGAAACGGAGTTTGAGAGCCTGATGGTTGAGGAGTAATAACTGATCCTGAACCTGGTAGTGCGAGTCCTGAGGCTTCTGAACTTCCTTCCTGATCGCAGCAGCAAGAAGAAAGCATGACCTGGTAGTGGGGTCCCTGATGATAGATGCTACTTTCCTGCGACAGCATCCCATGTAGATGCTCTCAATGGTAAGGAGGATTGTGACGAAGTTTCCCGACAATCACCCACTTAAAAGAGAGATTAGCTTTATTTGTCACTTGTATATTGAAACATACAGTGAAATACATCATTTTAATTCAAATCAAGCCAATGAGGATTGTGCTGGGCAGCCCTAAGTGTAATCACACTTATAGTATGCCCACACCTCACTAACCCTAACCGTACATCACTGGAATGTGGGAGGAAACTGGAGCACACACACTGGAGTCACAAGGAGAATGGACAAGCTCCTTACAGTCACCAGCAGCACATCTCCCAACACCAGCATTGTCCCTGCTCTTATCCCATGGTGCCTCTGGTTATGTTATAAAGAAATCCCCCTACCACAAGAGACAAAGCAAAATAAGAACATGGGAATAATTTCAGGTCAACAAACTCATTCTTGATCTTTAAAGTGCTCTCAACACCCACAATTAATATCATTCCCCACAGTGTTACAACATCTCCACTGACTTCACAACAAACAAAAATGGATCAAGACAACTGTGAATTTACCTGTTGTGGACCTTGAGGTAATATTTGCTGAGGAACTTCTTATGACAAGTTGGACACTCAATGGGCTCATTCTTTCTATTTGCTGGGTCTGAGGCTTTGCGCTTAGATGTGCCCAGCACTAACGTGGTGCTATCTAGTACATCAGTTTTTCTGCGTTTTCTACAATTGTGCCTAGATGGAATGTAATCATGGTCCAGTTCTCCCTTGTTGTTTGTATCTTCCTCACCATCCTCCATTTTAATGATGTCCATGTCCAAGCTGGGGTCACTATTGCCACTGGTGCTCTCATGACAGTTCTCCTCACTGCTGTCTCCCAAGTCACCTTCTTTGGCTTCCTTCAGCTGTTCAGAATTTGGGCTTCTGTGGGAGGTCAAGGAAGCTTTAGATCTTTTCTGAATAGCAAGGGATCGTATTTTGTCATTCTCTTTCTCAGTCAGCAGCTTAAGTGTTTGTTTCTTGTTGCTTCTGGTGCTCCTTTTGCCAAATTGTCCGAAATCATTACTTGCATTTTGTTCCTCCAGAACTTCAATTTCTCTCATTTGTGTTGTAGTGTCCACTGCTGCCTTTACAGGTTCACATTCATCTGTTTGCTGGCTGCATACAGTTTCATCACTCCTCTCATCATCGATGTATTTCTGCTGATAATGCCGACAAGCTTGAATAGCATCGGGGATTGAAAGTTCTTCTGCTGCGTTTAGCACCTTGGAGACATTTGTTTTTGTCAATTGAAGCTCACCCGTGTATATAAAGTCAAACAGAAGGCCCAAAACACCAGAGCAACTCTCAGGAAGGTTGATTTCAGCAGATGTGCCAGCTCCATAGACATTGTGAAAGAACTTACTACAACATGCCAGGATACTGCGATGTGCATTTAAACAGTAACCTCCCAGGTCTAGAGTCACATCACAAAATTTACCATCTTCACGCTGCTTGTTCAGAGCATGAAGAATTTTCTTGCTGTGTTCAGAAAAATGGTCTTGCATATCTTTAAAAAGAAAACAAGAGTGAAGGGATTATTCCTCCTTCTTACAAGCATGTTTAACACTGTTTCATTACACATTCCCAGGACAGATACAGCACAGATTAGACAGAATCAGAAAGTCACAAATTTAATGCATTCAATGGTGAACTTACAAAGAGAGAGGACAAATTGTATAAATTCACAAAAGAATTACAAGGCATTGGGGAAAAGTGTATTCAAGGATGACACACACAAAATGCTGGAGGAACTCAGCAGCTCAGGCCCCACCTATAGAAAGGAATAGAGCTGATGTTTCAGGCATCGGGACTAGAATGAAAGGAGGAAGAAGCCGGAATATGGGGGTGGGGGGGGGGGCGGGGGGAATGAGAGAAAAGGAATACAGGCTAGGTGAAGCCATGTGAGGGGGAAGGTAGGTAGGTGGGGTAGGGGTGAAGTGAGAAGCTGAGAGGTGATGGGTGGAAAAGGTACAGGGCTGAAGGAGGAATCTGATAGGAAAAGAGAGACAACCATTTGAGAATGACTAAATGGATTGTTCTTACTCTGTTCAGTTTGATAAAATACTCCCAAGCAGGTACAGCAAAGAGTAAAGTTCTCCACACAGTTTATCATGGCCTGATTACGTATATCCATAAAGTCCCAATGAGCCACTTTCATGGTATTTTCAACCCCTCCCGTCCAACAGCCAGTCAGGTGATTTCATAGTGTTGTATTTCTTAATAGTCACAAAACCAGCCCTCAGTTTCACAAAAAGATTTTCTTAAACAGAAGAATATACAATGTAAAAGCAAGGATTTCTAACAATTGCAGGTGAACATACTTCTGCGCCCACAATCATTGATTGTGACAGACTATAAACAAGGCCAGCGTATATCAATGTCACATTGTGCAAACGTTTACATCCTACAAGCAGCCACACTGTACAACTTGGGGTAATGTAGCAAAAAGTATATTTAACAATTCAGTAATAAGCCCAGGTAAGGTAATGGACAGTAGCATGCAGTAATTGGACAATGGTTGGATCGAAGTGGAAGGTTTTGAAATTTATTCTGTTTGGTCCATTGAGACCGTTTGCAATTGAAACTGAAACGGAACAGAAAAGTATTTAGTCAGCTGGGACTGGGGAAAAGTCTGATCCAATGGAATTCTGTTAAATAGAGCTCACAATTTCAAGCGCCACTTTCTTTGAAAATACCAACAATAACTATTATTCAGTGATAAATGTTTTGACCCCTAAATCAAGAAGACCAAGTTCCAATCCAAGACCCTAATCACAAAACCAGACATTTCCAGTGGGCAGAAAGAGGCGTGGTGTAACTGAAGTGCTGGTTGCAATCAATTGAAATGGTACTATTTTTCCTATTGTCTTGGTCGGTCATGCATCCTCAAAACAAACAAAAAAAAATCCATTACTGTCATATTGCTGTTTGTGGAATTAGATAGAAAATGCCAGAATTTCTTGGCAGATCTTTCAGCATCAGGGATGATGGAGAAGAGAAATAACTAAGACAACATCAAGGCAACACACAAACAAAATGCTGTCCAGCAGGCCAGACAGCATCTATGGAAAAGAGTGAACAGTCAATGTTTTTCAGCTGAGACCCTTCATCAAAACTGGAAAGGAAGGAGCAAGGAGCCAGAGCAAGAAGGTGGGGGGAGGGGAGGATGAGGTACAAGGCAGTAAATGATAGGTGAAATTGAGAGTGAGAGGGGTGAAGTAAAGAGCTGGGAAATTGATTGGTGAAAGAAATAAAGGAGGAGGAGAAGGGGAACCTGATAGAACCATAGAACACCACAGCACAGAAACAGGCCATTCAGCCCCTCCAGTCTGTGCCAAAAAACAGAAGGGAAAGGGGAGGAGCTCCAGTGGGAGGTGATGGGCAGGTAAGTAGATAAGGTGAGCGAGGGAAATAGGAATGGGGAAGGGTAGAGGAGAGGAAGGGAGGGCCATTAACAGAAGTTTGAGAAATCGATGTTCATGCCATCAGGTTGGAGGCTACCCAGATGGACTATAAGGTGTCGCTCCTCCAACCTGAGTGTGGCCCCATCGTGGCAGTAGAGAAGGCCAGGGACTGACATGTTGAAATGGGAATGGGAAGTACTAAGAGAGTAACCCCTCATCAGATATATTCCAATGAACAACCACTGCCATGAAACGTTAGATATATTTTGCTCTCTTCAAATATTACTTGATAGTTTGAATAAATGGTATTTTATAAAGTTTATCAAGTTAATAAGTTTGCCAATTATCACTAATTGGCAAATTTGGTGATATAGCTTCCACAACTGTGGAACAGTTAATTGTTTAATGCAAATGACACATTTCACTGTATATTTCAATGTACATGTGATAACTAAATGAATCTAAATTTGTAATAATCTCTATACTAGGTGTAAAACACCAAAACATGCCAAGTCATAAAAGAACCTATATAAAATAATAATCTTTCTTTCAAATTCCTTTGATTCACATATTAATAACTGGATTAATATGCTAGAGGGTTAATATTTTATTTTTATATTTTTGAACTCTGTCACACCCCAAACACCTTCCAATGCTCTCCAATCTTTCCATTATTGCCCCATTTCCCTCAACCCCACCCCAGAACACATCATCACCCCCCATACCCTAATAGTTCCATCCACCCACACAGGTTTCTCTCCCACTCCATGCAATTCTGATTTCAACTGCCATTCACCTCTCCCCTAATGGTTCCCATTCTCACCCCCTTTATTTATCAGAGTCTGGAACTGTTTGCCCTTTCTCCCTCCAATCTTCATACTCCTCTTCCCATTTTGCCCCATTTGTCTCTCAATACATTTTCTCTCCCTGTCTTTGTCTGCCTCCACCTACCATTCACTTGCACTGCCTCCCATCTCCATCCCGGCTCCCCTCCCCTACCTGCCACTCATCATACACCTCTCCTCGTTCCATGAATCGCCTTCTGTTTATACTTGGCATCTTATCTCTCCATTCTCAGTCCTGATGCAGGAGTTTGTTGACAATTCCTTTTCTCCTGTTGATACTGCTCAACCCTCCAGTGAAGTCTTTGTAGCTCCACACTCCAGCATCTCGTGTCTCAACTACCTCTTAAGTTCAGTCAAATACAACACACTACCTGAATGTGTTCACAGTGGTAAACTGTTGAAACTCCAGAACTCCTATTCTCCCACAAACTGCTTCAATTAAGAAAAATTCTACAGATGCAAATCTCAGTATTTTTAACTCTAAAGGAAAAAGAAAGTAGAAAAAGGACCAGCTAACTAGGGCAAATTAAAAGATGTTTCAGCAGTTATCTACCTGTTAGCGATGGAGCTCTGGGGCACAACAATGGAAGCTTGTTGTGGGCAAAGTATTCAAGGATTCAGGGAGGGCATCGCAAATAATTAAAACTCCAGATTGCAGGAATAGAAAGACCCTGAAAGAATCTTAAATGAGGACCGACATGACAGTTGTTTACACTATCAGATGGATGTAGGGGAACACGTCTAGGAAAGCAAGGAACAAGAACTGAATAAAAATAACAATTACTACAATTATTTTAAAGAAGGAGTTTCATTATTACAGAAGACCCTGTGGCCTTCCTCTTCGCAGAAGAAACAACCATATTCTCTCAACTGAGCCATGCACACGGAAAAGAAGGATGTTTTAAGTAAATAAGTTGCAGGTTGACTCTAAATAACTTACTTGTTCTTCAGGTATAAACATTTTGGCTAATTGGTACTTGGGTTTTCAGCAACTTAAGGCATTTTTTTTAAAAGAGGGCCTCTTCAGCCCAAATAATTTTAATCAAAAATTGTACGATTATAAAAACAAGAAATTCTGCAGATGCAACTCTTCAGAAGCACAGAAAAGCACGCAAACATGCAATTAATATCAAAACATTTAGAAAGCGTGTGAAGACATTTTTCCATGACCTGCACATCCCAAAGTAACAGAGGACTGAAAAACTGTTTATCGATGGCAATAAGCCTTTTACACAACTCACTTTACCTGAGAGGGGGTGGTTTCTGTACCTCTGAAGATGAATGTGATGTGAACAATATTACTGTCTGCAGCAAGAAAGCGCTTTTAAACCATTTTGAAGCAACTGTCAAGAGAAACTTAATCGAAACTGGGCAGGCGCGGTCTGTTGACCTCCGAGACACACTGCCCACGTGCCAGGCCGCAGGGTATGCTGGGGGATGCAGTCCTCATTAATTTACTCCGGGGATCCTCTTTCTTCCCTCCCCGCATAATTTCCCTCGGTCCTTTTGGAGGCTCCACGTACGCGGACAGATGGCAGTTACTCGGCTCTGTCCGGCCACAAACGGCGGTCTGCAGCCGCCGCTCTGCGTCAGCGGCATCACAAAATGGCGACCGAGGGGGTTCCGGTTCGTCATCTGTCGCGACGCCATGTTGGAATAATCTGGTCACCATGGAGACGGTGACCGGAACGCATCCGGACTGTCCCCAGTGAAAATAATAAATCTATTTTGTTGTGCTAAGACACGCGTTCGTCTCGGCGGCCGCTAGAGACACAGGACACTGCACATGCTGGAATCTGGAGCACATTTCAATATACCTTACCCTTGTCCTCTTCGAACCGCCACTGGCGGATCAATAACATCGAAGTATGATTCATCAGGAAAAACAAGTTTTTCTTTGCAACTTCCAGCCGTTCGGGCGAGAAACAGAAAAGCTCTGTTGAAAACTTTTTGACCAGAAATATTAACATGTTTAAATTATGTCTGTTAACTCTGCAAACTGATTTGCTGTATACTTCCAGCACTTCCTTTTCTTTTACGATTTCCAGACTCCCTAGAATTTAGGTTCAAGTTGGACGTCCACATTTAAACTATGACTTGGAATCTTTATGCAGAGCTATTTTGGAAATCACCAGCAAACCATCTTGGGTGAAGGTTTATCTGGACTGCTGTTTATTTTTGTACCTACTAATCTAATCTAGATTGGGATTATATGTTTTAGGGGTGAGTTTTTGATAGCTTTCACAGGAGGTCTGCTTCACTCTGATGGTGAAGCTGATATGGTCTATCCATGATACTGTGTTAAATTATTTTCTCCGTATCTCTGGTCCCATGAACCCTGGCAAGATCTGTAAGGATAAGGCTTTTCAATACTATGAAACCAGAGATTGTGATTACAAGCTTGTATTCCAGCTATATTTAATTCGATTCAATATTAAAAGCTTGAGAATATTAGGTATTGAACAGACTACCTGAGTATTATGTACAGTTTTAAACTGATATATTTCACTGTTTCTTAGGATGGTGGGTTTGCCATTTGAGGAGATAATGAGCTGGTTAAAGAATTTAATAAAACAAGTTTATCTAATTGAAATGACAAACCCCTTACAATTTTTACAGGACTCACTCAGCATGTTGGATTCAGGGAGGACATTTACACCGACAAATCCATAGCAGTGGACAGAGTTTCACTGAAGGTGTAGATAATGTTAGGATAAAGATGCAGAGAAATTTCTTCATCCAGTCTACATAATTCTTTATTCTAAAGGGTTGAATCATTGAGTTCATTGTAAAACAGATTGACAGATTTCAGAATATTTAGGGAATGGAGTGATACAGGAATAGCAAAGGAAAATAATATTTCCCTTTACTATCTGAGGAAGTGAGGCAGAAAACTAAGGATAATTATACAGTAAACTTCTTTATGTACAGCATTATTTAGGCATTTCCAGCCCCTCAAGCCACACAACACAGCCCAGCAATTCCCTGATTTAATTGTGTACAATTTATAATTGACAAATGAACCTACCAAACCGTAGGTCTTTGAACCGGGGCACTCAGACGAAAACCACACAGAGGAATGTACAGACTCCTTAAGGGCAGTGTTGGGAATTGAACCCAGGTCTCTAGTACTGTAAAGCATTGTGCTAACCACTACACACTACCACCAAGGAATAGTGTGAACAGAGGGACCTTGGAGTTCAAATCCACACTTCCTAAAAGTAGCCACAAAGGAAGATAAAGCAGTGAAGAAGGAATATGGCATGCTTGCTTTTAACTCAGAACATAGAAAATAAAAGTTGGGATATCACAGGACACTGGTTAGAATGCATTTTGAACATTGTCATTTCTGGTCACACTATAAGGAGGATGTGCTTGTGCTGGGGAGATGCATCAGGATATTTCCTTGATTGGAGTGTTTTAGTAAGGGGAGATATTGGATAGAATGGGCCTGTTTTCCATGAAGTGAAGGATGCTGAGGGGAAACTCGATAGATGTACATTATATAAAAGCCATTGTCAAGATAGGTGATCAGAATCTGTTCCCCTCAGTTATGGTATCAAAAACAAAAGGGCATGGGTTTAAGGTAAGAGGAAGTTTTAAAAAGGATCTGAAGGGCAAGGTTTTCCTTTACACAGAATGTGGTTAATCTCTGGACCACGTTCCCTCTCTTCCTCCATATCCATCAGCTCCTTTATTGTTTAAGTATCTGTCAGTCTCTACCTGGGCTCCACAACTACTCCACCTCCATAGCTCTTTGAGCTAAAAAAAAATTCTAAAGAGTTAAGATTCTCTGATAGAAGAAATTCTTCCTCATCTACCTTTTAAATACCTTGTTTGAGATAATACCACAAGGCAAAATATTCTCAGCATCCATTCTGTAACTCCCCCCTAGAATTTTACATTTCAAATAAGATCATCTCTTTTTTTTCCTCAAATCCTTGGTGTGAGCAGAATTATCTGCAGCTTAATGTGAAAAAGACTAAGGAGCTGGTGGTAGACCTGAGGAGAGCTAAGGTACCGGTGACCCCTGTTTCCATCCAGGGGGTCAGTGTGGACATGGTGGAGGATTACAAATACCTGGGGATACGAACTGACAATAAACTGGACTGGTCAAAGAACACTGAGGCTGTCTACAAGAAGGGTCAGAGCCGTCTCTATTTCCTGAGGAGACTGAGGTCCTCTAACATCTGCTGGACGATGCTGAGGATGTTCTACGAGTCTGTGGTGGCCAGTGCTATCATGTTTGCTGTTGTGTGCTGGGGCAGCAGGCTGAGGGTAGCAGACACCAACAGAATCAACAAACTCATTCGTAAGGCCGGTGATGTTGTGGGGATGGAACTGGACTCTCTCACGGTGGTGTCTGAAAAGAGGCTGCTGTCTAAGTTGCATGCCATCGTAGTCAATGTCTCCCATCCACTACATAATGTACTGGTTGGACACAGGAGTACATTCAGCCAGAGACTCATTCCACTGAGATGCAACACAGAGCGTCATAGGAAGTCATTCCTGCCTGTGGCCATCAAACTTTACAACTCCTCCCTTGGAAGGTCAGACACCCTGAGCCGATAGGCTGGTCCTGGATTTATTTCATAATTTACTGGCATAATTTACCTATTACTATTTAACTATTTATGGTTCCATTACTATTTATTATTTATGGTGCAACTGTAACGAAAACCAATTTCCCCCGGGATCAATAAAGTATGACTATGACTACGTACAGGCCCAAACTGCTCAACTATTCTTCTTACACCAGCCCATTCAACTCGGGAATCAAACTTGTGAACCATTTCTACTAGTGAACCTTACCTACATTACCTCTAATACAAGTAAATCATTCTTCAAATGATGTACTCATATCAGAGGTAGAGTAGGTGAAACAAATTTCACAACGTATGCCAGTGATATTAAACCTGATTCTGAAATATGGAAACCAATTGTACATAGTATTCCAGTAGGGCTTCTACCTGAACCCTGTAAAGCTGTAACAAACGTTCCTATTTTTTATATTCCACCCCCCCATAGTAAACACCAACAATGGAATAGCCTTCCTAACTATTTGCTGTCCAAAGTTCTATTTCTTAACATATTACTTTGTAAAATATAACTTCATCAAACCCCTTTACCCAATCCACTGTAACAGCCAGGATCCTAAGGGGAAGAAGATAAAACAAGCCTGAAAACACAAACCCCCAGGCTTGAGGCACAGCTCTTGTTATTAAACGGACTTCTTGTACTCTTAACTTGAAATCTACCTCATCATGGTCTACATGCACTGAACTTCTCTGTAACATTTTATTCTGTATTGTTACTGTTCTTCCCATTGCACCACCTCGAAGAACTGATGTGATGAAACAATATTGTACGGATGGCGTGCAAAACAAAGTTTTTCACTACACCTCGCTACATGTGACAACAATTTAGCAGTACACTCTTCTCGAGCTTCGAGCCGAGTAAAGGAATGGATCATAACCTAACGCCGGGAAGCACTAGAACATTTATCAACAATTTATCAAGTATGCCAGCAAGGCAGCAACCAATTTACACAATTCAGCTACGTCTTGTGACGTTGGTTTACGGTCAATAGTGGCCATAATACTGGGAATAACCCTGCCAGGCTTCTTCAAATTTGCCCTATTGCCCCTGAGGTCCACCTAAGGAGGGGGACGAGGCTTCCACATAACACCCCGCCCGTCCACTGACACCCTCACAGCAGCCCGGCCAGTCCTCCTACCGCGATCACGTGACCCGGTCAATGGCCACCTACCGCGATCACGTGACCCGGCCGGCGATCACGTGACCCGGCCGGCGTCCACCTACCGCGATCACGTGAGCCGGCCGGTGTCCACCTACCGCGATCACGTGACCCGGTCAATGGCCACCTACCGCGATCACGTGAGCCGGCCGGCGTCCACCTACCGCGATCACGTGAGCCGGTCAATGGCCACCTACCGCGATCACGTGAGCCGGCCGCCTCTCCCCGCGGCTGCGCAGTTGGGAACGGGTGCGAGGCGTCCGCGGACTTCCGCGAGATCCGCCGGGTCCCGCAGTGAGCGGCGCGGGTCTCGCGAGAGCCGCGGTGGCGATGGCAGGTGGCCGGCTGGTGGCGGAGGGCCGGTTGAGCGCCGGTTGCTTCGTGCTGGGGGTCTCCGTCGTCCTGGTGCCGGGGCTCATCCGCGCCCAGAGCGTCTTCACCAACCGCGCGCTGCTGGCGATCCACCTGGCTGTCATCAACGTCCTGTTGCTGCTGCTGTACCGGGGGCTTCATTACCAGGTAACACCCGCGGTGGGGAGCGGGTGTTCCCGCTCTGCCTCCCTGAGAAGCACTCGGGACGGGCGAGGGGGCGGAATTGCACCCCGGTTACTAGGGAGCGTCTCCTGGCGACGCGGGCAGGGCTGGGGATTGTGCGTCCCTCCCTCGCACACCATCCGGATTCTTCCCACCACTAAAATACCGTCCCTTCAGCCTGCCGCCTTTGCTCCCCTGCGCCGCCACCTGAGCCAAGTTTAAAGAGTATCCACGGCGCTAAAACCCAAGTTTAAAGGGGGTGGCGTTAACCAACACAGTATCCATTGGATTAAAAGTTGAAAACTTAACGCGAAGATGCTGAAAATCTGCAAAAAACAACACAGGATACAGGGAGTGAGGAATAATTTCAATGTGATTTTGTTTTAATCCAAACTATAAAAGTGAGGAGACACAAGTTTTTCGAAGAATCCGAATGGATGTTGTAATGACACATCCATTCGATTGAACAGTTGATACTGTTCGCGAGGATGTTTCTAAGGCTCTGATATCAGCGGAGAGGAATATAGAGGCTTGAACTGGCGTGCAACAGGCACGTCGTTGCTTCCCAAGCCCCGGTGACTCAGGTTTGATCCTGACCCCTGTCGCTACCTGTGTGGCGTTTACAATGCTATAACTGGGTTTTCTGTTTTATTCCCACACCCCAGAGATGGTGGTCAATTGCCTCCTGTAAATGCCCCTTTCTGTACGTGGGTGTAGGAGATTCTGTGTGGAGTTTCTGGGCATATGAGGGAGAAAATGTCACAGGGAACTAACGTGAGTGAAAGAAAATAAAGGGATTACTGTCCAAGCTGATTATAGCTTGGATGAATTGATTCTTTTTTATGTTGAAAGAAGCATGAAAAGATTTTCTCCTTTACCCCCGCCAACCCCAGGGCATTTTGAACGGAAGAAAGCAATGGATACTCAGTCCCTTAGTTGAGATGTGATAATTGTGTGGGAAAGTGGACTTGAGGCAAATGATCAGTCCCGATCTTACTGAATGGCCAAGTGGTTTCAGAAGCATGTAGCCAATTCTTCAAGTTCATCTGTTCTCTGGGATTGTTGGAATGTCGGGGTCCAAAAGCAAAATGATGCACGTTTGGAAACCTGTATAAAGCAAAACCGCAATGCTCCGAAAACCCAGCTAAGGAAACAGTTAACAGTTCATCAGGAAGGGGCAATAACATAACCTTTGTTGCAGAAAATAAAAAGGCAAGTCTGCAGTGAAATGGAGGCAGGGGAGAGTGACAAATATTAGATAAGATGCATCCTTTTTTAAAAAAAATTTTTTCAGCTGCGTAAAATTGCTATCCTATTGAATCACTTTAGATTATTTTTCAAACAATATTTTTGATTTGTAACTTTGCCTCCAGATTGCTGTTCGGGCCTGTTTCCTTGGTTTTGTTTGTGGTTGTGGTTTAATACTGAGCTTCGGAGGATCATCATGGCAACATTTTGGATGGTATGTTAATTTGCTAGATTGTTTATGGCCTGCTTGCCAGAGGCTTAATTAATTTAAAAGAAATCTTGTTCGGCACAGCTTCATATTCAAGCATTGTTTCATGGTTTCAAAGTCACTGTTCATGTGTCTGCACGTTAACGTTTCCGCTAGACATAAAGCAATTAATCAGTATTAAAGGTGCACAATATCATTGAAGTTATATTTCTATTAATTAGTGATGATAGAATAGCCGTTTAGTACAAAGATTTTTTTTACTAAACCATTTGTATGCTGAGAAAATGGTACCAATGTACTGAGACATCAAAAGCGCTTTCCTAATACCCTGTAAATCAAGTTCTTTGAAATATGTTAGTAATATGAATATTAATAATAGATTAGAAATATGACTAGTAACTGTTGTATTTTTCTCTTCTGGTAGCTTCAGATAATGGCCTAGCTTCATGTGAAGTCTGCATGGTACAGTAGGGTATAGAATTCATGGATATCAGTAACATTTTAAATATCTGTTCTTTCAACAGGTATTTGTGCTCTCTGAGTTTTTTCCACTATTCAGAATACTTTGTGACTGCAGTTATTAATCCCAAGTCCCTCTCTCTAGACTCTTTCTTGTTAAATCATAGTGCAGAATACAAACTAGCAGCCATGTCTTCCTGGGTGGAGTTTACCATTGAGAAACTTCTCTTTCCAGGTGAGTTGTGGCTACTTTTTCCAAATTGACACGTGTGATGTACTTGTTAAATAGAATAAAGAATTTTCCCTGCCCCTTATTATGTATGTTGTGGCTTGTAATGTGCTTCTAGATTTATTTGAAGAAATGAGACAAAATTGCTATATTCTAAAACCTTTAAGGTGTGGCTTTAAGTTGTATGTCCTTACAGAGCAGAGGTCGGTTCCATTCTTGTTTGGCACTAGACATCAGTAATTTTTACTCCTTACTCCTGCAGTGTAGATGATAAAGTCAGATGAGTCTGATCTCTAAGCTACAATTTTGGTAAAAATATTTTTGCAGCTGATTTGATTGTTTCTAGTAAATGATGAATGAGGGACTTCAAAGCCCTTATCAAAGAGAAGGAATACTGTGCAAAGGTCTGAGGAACATGTATATAGCTGGGGTGCCTAAGACTGAGGGGAACACGCCTGCACACCTCCATAAGATCGCCCTCATTCTCCTGTTCCAGCAAGTAAAGTCTGAACCCTTTCAGCCTTTCCCCATTATTCAGGTCCTCAAGTCCCAACAAAGGAAGAAATTCAGTTAGTTTGAGTGGCAAACTGTTCAGGATTCGTTCATTTCGTTAATTAGCGGAGAATATTCATGAAGGAGTATTGAATACTTAAGAATGGAAATCTTGCTGTGAATTCCACTGAGGAGAAATGATTGGGAATATGGAGTTTACACAACCCATCAATTGCACTCTCTTCTTAGGAGCTACAGTACTGTGCAAAAGTCTTAGGCACAAATATATAACTAGGGTGCCGAAGACTTTTGCCCATTACTGTATTTGTCAATGTGGAGCAGGGAGCGAGTTTGTAAAGCTGGAGCACAGAACTTTAGGAATGGTGAGGGTGGAGCACCATGGGGGGTGGTATGGGACAGGTGGCAGAGAAGGAGTGCTATGGTGGGGCTCCAGACACACTCAGCCCTGAGACACCAGGCAAAGTCATTTGATTCCATGCAATTGGTATATTGATCATTATGGAAAACTGCTTCCCACTCGTTCCCCACTCCCTTCCCCTTTTCCCAACCATAATTCCCCTCTCCCTGCCCCTTTCCCCTCTATGTCCACAATAGGGACCTGAATCAGAATCAGGTTTATCATCACTCACATATGTCATGAAATTATATTGTTGAGTAAACGTCATTTCAAAAGAGCGGAGGCGGCTCTGAATTTAGACTGAATTAAAAATTCAAATTAGACTGTTGAACAGAATTTGCTTATCTCCGTAATATTCTGTGTAAAGTAACAAATGGCCGTGGAGATGCTCTCTTAATTAGAGCATTCAACAGTAACTTTGCTTTGAAAAGTTGTGTAGAACATGGTCTCACCCACTTGTGTAGCAGTTGGAATTGTGTGATTTCCTGTTGTTTTTCCTAAAATTCTTATTTTGCTGCTCTAGAGACATGGTTAATTTTTTTTCGAGAATGGAGTTTCACAATACTTTGAGATCTTGCCTGTGTAGCCTAGCATTTTCTATCGATAGGGATAAAGATGGAGATAGCTGAGGATCACTGCTATGTCTTGTCCATAAAATCCATACATAATTTTCTGTAGGGTTTACTGTGTATTGGTCAGGAATGGCAGTACAGAATCGTCTTCCATATGCCCTGATACTCTCTTCTTAGGAGCTACAGTACTGTGCAAAAGTCTTAGGCACAAATATATAACTAGGGTGCTGAAGACTTTTGCCCATTACTGTATTTGTCAATGTGGAGCAGGGAGCGAGTTTGTAAAGCTTGGATAGGTTGGGCGAGTGGGCAAATTCATGGCAGATGCAATTTAATGTGGATAAATGTGAAGTTATCCACTTTGGTGGCAAAAATAGGAAAACAGATTATTATCTGAATGGTGGCTGATTAGGAAAAGGGGAGGTGCAACGAGACCTGGGTGTCATTATACACCAGTCATTGAAAGTGGGCATGCAGGTACAGCAGGCGGTGAAAAAGGCGAATGGTATGCTGGCATTTATAGCGAGAGGATTCGAGTACAGGAGCAGGGAGGTACTACTGCAGTTGTACAAGGCCTTGGTGAGACCACACCTGGAGTATTGTGTGCAGTTTTGGTCCCCTAATCTGAGGAAAGACATCCTTGCCATAGAGAGAGTACAAAGAAGGTTCACCAGATTGATTCCTGGGATGACAGGACTTTCATATGAAGAAAGACTGGATGAACTGGGCTTGTACTCATTGGAATTTAGAAGATTGAGGGGGGATCTGATTGAAACGTATAAAATCCTAAAGGGATTGGACAGGCTAGATGCAGGAAGATTGTTCCCGTTGTTGGGGAAGTCCAGAACAAGGGGTCACAGTTTGAGGATAAAGGGGAAGCCTTTTAGGACTGAGATTAGGAAAAACTTCTTCACACACAGTGTGGTGAATCTATGGAATTCTCTGCCACAGGAAACAGTTGAGGCCAGTTCATTGACTATATTTAAGAGAGAGTTAGATATGGCCCTTGTGGCTACGGGGATCAGGGGGTATGGAGGGAAGGCTGGGGCGGGGTTCTGAGTTGGATGATCAGCCATGATCATAATAAATGGTGGTGCAGGCTCGAAGGGCCGAATGGCCTACTCCTGCACCTATTTTCTATGTTTCTATACTGAAAGCAGATATTTTCTAGTTATTGCCAAATAAAATTGGCAAACTGAAGATAATGAAGAGATAAAAAATTAAAGCAAAAGTACTGGAAGTATTCAGGAGGTTAGGTCTGTAAAGAGGAAACTTACCATCTCAGATTGATCTTGTGTCACAACTGGGAATTGTATTTTATAATGAAGCTGTAACTCTTATTTGCATTTACTCTCTTTTGTTTTCCGCATTATCTATCATTTCTTCCCCTACCCAACCATATTCCATGGTTCTGTGCTTATTCAAATCAGAATCTACATTTCTAATGAAAATTAATTGTCATTAAATGTTAATTTCTTTTCAGAGGTTGCAAACCTGATAGCGGTTTCTCAGCATTTTCTGTCTCAGTAATTGAGAACACTAAATCTCTTTGCATCTCACCTGCAGACATGAAGCAAGTCACGTGGCTCAGTTTCCTTGGTTTGCTGATGGCCCTATTTGGGGAATCGCTACGCAAAGCAGCCATGTTGACAGCCGGATCAAATTTTAATCATATTGTACAAAATGAGAAGGCGGAGTCCCACAGGCTCGTCACCTCTGGAGTTTACTCTTGGTCCAGACATCCATCCTATGTGGGCTGGTTTTACTGGAGCATTGGCACTCAGGTAGGTTCACCATTGATTTTTCTTGGCAAAGGTTGGGAGCATAAATCCAATACCCTGCTGATGACATGCTATACATTGCAAGTGGGGTGCCCACATGATTCAGAAATATAAGCAATTAAAGCTAAGCGAGAGCAGTAAGTATTGAGGTTTTCTCATATCCCGTTCAAAAGAAGCTATAATGACAATCATCCAGATTAATGATAATCAGTTTCTTTCTTGACTGATTGGCATATTAAAATATAGGTGCGGTTATGCTTTCTACACATTTCCATTCCAGTAGAAAGGATATCAATTGAAATGGAACAAATATGGTACAATTCGTGTTTTCTCAGACTATAAGGGGATGTAATTCTTGCTACTGTCATTTATTTTTCAGGTAATTTTATGTAATCCCATCTGCATCGTGGGATACACATTGGCTTCTTGGCGCTTTTTTCGCGAACGTATTGAAGAAGAGGAGATGACTCTAATCCAGTTTTTTGGTGAAGACTATGAACTGTATAAGAAACAGATTCCAACACGACTTCCCTTCATCAAAGGTGCAAAATTAGAACCATGAAGTGAAAAGGGACAATAAGAAAGAAACATACAATCAAATGAGCTGACAACAGGCTGCTGTTAACCCTTAGCACCTCAATATTTGATTTCAATCTTGAGAAGAGTTCCTCAGCTGTTGCTGTTGAGAATATCTTAGCTAGCTTCAATCTGTTAGAGCAAGAGTGTGGTGCTGCAGAGGACAAATCTGTAAAGGAGCACTGTGGATAGTGGGAACTGAAATACTCAGTGCAAATTTTAGAGGCCACTCACTCCAGCTATTGCTTTGACAAAGCCATTCATTATAGACTTTGTACTTCATATAAGGACTGTTTATGACCAAAAACAATTCCAGGAGGGCTGCTTTATACTATTTTAGGGAAGATGCATTATTGTAATGTACCAACACATTGTATCAGGAAAGGTAAATTACATAAATATCAGTCTTACTATAAACAAAGATAATCATGGTTTGTTTTAAAAAAACAGGTGGATTTGCTTTATTTTGTCTTGACCAGAATCTGTTACTTTTTATTCAGAAATATTTTATGTTGAGCTTTTATTTATACAATGACAAAGGACCAGCTTTACACCTCCTGGATCCTGGTTATGTAAGCACCCAGGGCGATGGACTGAAAGTTTCTCTTAGCAACCACCCTTCATAAAATTGATGTCTCAACTCAATTCCTACCAAGCATGGGCCTATTTCTCATAATCTGCCTCTCGTTTTGGATGAATTGGCACTAAATTGGCTTTCTCACAAGAGATTTGAGCTAGGAGTGGTCATGTTTGGGCAAGCATCTGAGATTTGGAGCTGAGTCATTGTCGGGGTGCTTTTGAGGGAGCTGTGTTGTGTGCTGTACCTGACCTAGAACCACTAAATGGTTACTTTGAGTGCCTGAACTGAAACTGTCTCTTTTCCCATCCTTCACCTTGAGAAAAATAGATATAAAGTTGATCACCACTTTTTTGTTACCTCTGCACCATTGGGGGAGAATGGGAAAAGTATTACCATATTTAAATATGGGGATAAAAACTGCAAATGCTGGAAATCTTAAATAAAAACAGGTGTTTACCTAAAATATTAACCTATCTCTTACACTGTGCATGCAGACTCACTGCTTTCTAGATTTTGTGGCAGCATGGTCATGTTCTATCACTTCAATTCTAACCCCAAGTTACCATCAGCAGAGTTGGTACATGTCCACAAATGCACAAATGAGGTAATTTGCTATGAGCCACATTTCCTTTTGGAGTCTATCATTTCATATCTTGTAAATTAAAGATAGACATGCATCAAAGCATAATCTCTGATTTTTGAAGTTGTCTGATTCTGATCTGTTTCTCTTGTCTCTTTCCTGACCCTGTTGCCCAGGACCAAAGAACACTAAAACAGTTTCCCATTGACATTAGCCCATATCCCAATTTGGTATTTGTCTTGTGAAGCTTCAACTATTAACAATAGCTTTTATGTGGCATCTTTAAATGTAGGAAATGTATTTATGCCTCACTGGTGTAATCTAACAAAAGAATACTAAGGCAGATATTTAAGAGAATGAACAATATCTTGTCCAGAGTTAGGAGAAAAGGAGTACTTCAAATAAACTAGCACAGATACTATAAACTGAATAACCTCCATCCTTCTATTCAATGATATTTTTAAAGGTAAGTAAAGGAAAAGTTCCTCCCCGTGCTTTGTTTGGCGGTATCAGGCAGGAACCTTGTTGTTTCTTTAGCATCTTTCTTTTTTACGAGGCCACGTTGCTAGCTCGATGCTTAACCCACTGTGGATGGAGAGCATGCAAGGAGCCGGCCGGATTCAAACCCGGAACCTCTTGTTCCAAAGTCCGGGTGGTGATACCACTTCACCACTGTCACAGACATGATTTTTAAAACGAGCTAATAATTCTCAAGGGGATGGGTTGTTGCGAGTGCACAAAGGTGTAATTTATATGGCAGCAGGGGTTCCAAACCTGGGTTCCATGGACCCATTGTTTAATGTTATTGATCCATGGCATAAAAAAGGTTGGGAACCCCTGTGCTAAAGAGCAAAGGTACAACAGCCGGAGGGAGAGTGAAGAGAATACTTCAGTGTGTTTACAGCAGAGCTTGTAATGCTGAATCAAGTTTCACATCAATGCCAAGGAGTTTGTGATTAGCCAGCTGAAACTGTTGGTGTGCTGTTTCACGTCTACAATAATTTGTCTCATGGTTATCCATTCATCATGTCAGACAGGAGAAAATGAAAGGTTAACCGATGGCCTGTCTAAATTACTGTAAGGTAACTCCATTGTCTTGTTCTGATTGGATAATTGTAATTTAGAGAAATAGTGTACACTTGTTTGAGGCCTTTAAAGATGAAACTTTAGACAATATGTTTTGAAGGACACATTTTGTAAATTTTCAAAAAGTGGGCTTGTTGAAAATTTTTGTGATGAGTAAAGATGTGAAGGAAAGTTATTTTAAAAATTGCAGGTTCTGGAAATCTGAAAAGGAAATGTTGAAAACTGCGGGTAGGCAAAGTCTGCAGAAAGAGTAGACCTTTCATCAGAATATAAAACACAGAACCATACAGCACAGTATAAGCCCTTAACCCCTTAATATTGTGCTAACCTTTTAACCTACATCAAGATCGGTTAATCCTTCCCTCCCACAGAGCCCTCCATCTTACTTTAATCAATGTGCCCATCTGAAGAGCCTCTTCTATGTCCCTAATGTATTTGCCTCCACCACAACTGGGGAAGAGAGAGAGGGAGAACAAGTTACTTTTGAGGGTCAGGGAGGGATGGAAAGTTGTTTCCTTGTAAAACTAATCTAATGAGTATTAAAATATAGTTGGGCTTGAATGGGGGGGGTACATTTTGGAAGCAGATAGGTTAGAACTGTAAAAGCTGCTGATGAATAGCTGCTGCACAAGTGAAATTTAATTTTTTGATTTGAAGTGAATAAATTGGTTGCATTGTTGTTATCGTTGGCCTCTATGACCTTGGGTTGGTGTATTGCAGTTGAGAGGGGTAGGAGTAAAGAAATATTTAAAGTTTCACATTTTCTGAAAAGTTCTTCCTTGTAGCATAACATTTAAGGATGTTACGGCTATAGTCCACTAACTCATTTGAGTGGCCTTTCACATTTAAACTCTTGTAATGAACACTGATGCATTAATACTTTGTAGATGACTTAACTGCTAACATCAATTTAAACCCCTTCATTGATTACAGTTGAGAACTTGGTTGTGAGACACACTGGAACTTTTGAAATGAAGAGGTAAAGATGCCTAACCCATTGTGATTAGCAGAGGTTTTCAGGACATTGACTGGACAGATTCAATGTATAGTTCATGTATGAGAGGACATTTTCTTTAAGGTAGTCCCATGTGCCCACTGCCTTTGTCCTTACAGGCAGTAGAGTTCTTGCATTTAGGTATTGCTGTTGTAAAAACTTTACCAACTTTCTACATCTTGCAGACTACAACCGGAATGCACAGGTATTCCAAAGAGCTAATAAATTGGGCAGGTATTTTCTGAATCTTGTCAAATCTCTTGTATGTTGAGAATTGCATTCATCTGTGCAGACATAGAGTATTCTGTCACACTTCAGTCCCATGCTTCAAATGATGGAAAAGCTTCAGAGCAGTAGTGGGTGAGTTGCTCATTTTTGGATGCCCAACCTGTGCGTGTATTTGAAATCACTGCAAGTACTGGTTGAAAGGAGTTGAAAGGTTTGCATAGAATATAGACCCTAGCACAGAACAGATGGATTGAATGGCTTATTTTGTCAAACTAGCTCTATGCAAGTACTGAAGTTAGTTACCGATTCACTGATGAACAGCACAGGAGGAAGATTAGTTAGATCACTCTGCAGCAGATGTGCTAGCATGAAAGGATGGATAAACAACATGGGGTCGTTAACTACTTGTAATGTGTTGTTATGCTGAGAAACTAAATTTATCTGAATCACAGGTTTAATATCACTGGCATATATAGTGAATTTGTTGTATCAAAGGGGTAATCCAGCCTGCAGTCATGTCCAGAGTAGGCAGACCAATATTAAACTTTTGATTTAGTTTTGGCCAGGATGCATTATAGAGGAAGGACTGCTGCAGGCAAAGCTCTTCACCTTTTTATCTCCTGGAATGACTGTGACAAAGAGAGAAATGAAAAGGAAGATTGCAAGATAAGCTAAATGGAAAGCCATAGGAAAGATTAGTGAACTTCAGTCAAACAAGTCAGTGCTCAGAAATTTAATAATACAATGATCTTATGTGGTACTTTGACATTATTACAATAAGTTACACTGAAAAAACAATGGACTTGTTCCTCTTTACATAACAAGCCTTTTGATTTTTAAACTAGTTGTAGGGAAACTGCAATTTACTATGGTACCCATTAGTTTAAGAAACCTTAGATAAGATTTGTGCACTTGAATGTGTGTACACACAGTATACAAGATGCGTAGAGGCTGGGGAAAGATGGAACAGCCTGTGTTAATCCGCACCATTCAAATAACTTTGTCTTGTGTTCAGGATGTGGCAGATACTGTCACAGCCAACATTTATTGCCTTTGAAAGTTATAAATATTCAACTGTTTTAGTTCAAAAAATGACAATGAATGAACCAAGTACTAATTTAGGTTACAGTCTTTTATTGAGGCATCAAATGTCAAAATTATTAGCTTGCAAACAGGAACTGGTGCCTGCAGTATATCCCCCAGTTTAGTGTTGACCCTTTGATTTTTCACTTTCTTCAGCATTCTTCATTGAGGTACAGTACCAACATCTCCAATTCCTTGTCAGATGATTGTTTATACAAACTCCTGTCATTTCAGTATGATTTCAACCATGATGCACACTTTACCTCCAAGTCTTATTCTACCAACACTTGTGCACTTTTCAGCTACGTTTGGACAGAATCAGCACAGAACACAAAGTAAGATAGAGTTAGGATTGCCGCATAGAAGGTGGCCATTCATCCAGAAATCCAGCTTCCCTTGAGTGCATCCATTCAATCATTCCATGTGGTAGTACCCTGAGTGAAGAGAATTACCCTAAATTCTTTCTTTGATTTATTAGTGATGATCTTCTATTTCTAGTTTTAGGGTACAATTGAGTGTAAACAAGCTGCTGATTTCATCAAACCTCTGCACAATTTTAAAAAACCAAAAAATAATCCTAACATGCTCATTCTTCTCTGGTGTCTTTTTGATTTGACTGGGCAGTTAGGGTCAAGATTTTTCTGTAGGCCATGAATTGAGCTTGTTTATATAATGGCATTAGAGTCTAGGATGAGGGCTATAATCTTAAAATTACAATTCCAAAACTTGGGCCACCCCTCAGGCTCTAACTTTCCAGAGAAAACAACTCTGGTTTATGCAATCTCCTTGTAGCTCATGCCCTCAAATCCAGGCACCATCCTGCCTAAAGCTCTTCTGACAAATGACTTATTTTTCATGGAAATTAAGTTAGTGGAGATATCCTCCAACTTCAATAAATTATGTCATGCAAAAGTTACTATGAACATCTTAAAAGGAAAGGAAACATGTCAATTGATAGCAATAGCTTGAATATCTTTGTGTTTCTTTCACCTGGACCTAAGCAAGCCCATCATTTACATAATTCATCAAAGGGCTGTTGAAATATTTAAGTTACACATAGTCAACATCACAATGAAAATACTTTAGAAACAGCAGTGACTCATTAAATATTGATAACTCACAGATATTTCTTTGATTGTTTATGAACAAGTGGTGGCAATTTCAATGCTTTAAATTAACATTTTAGAAAAAGTTCTAAATATATAAAATTATGTTTATGAAACAGTTTTTAATGGTAGTGTTAAGTTGGAAAACTTCTATTTCAACCACTGAAACATAGCTACCATTAACATCCAACATGAGGTTCACACCCTGTGGTGGCTTTCAGGAGTTTCTATGAAATACCGTAATCCCCAGAAGTGAGAAATAACCAATATGTAATGTACATGTAAAAACTATAGAGGTTTCAGGAATGGAGCAGGGCTGAAGTTTCAGGAAGAGGGAGAAGCGGGTGAGACAATTTACTGATTTGTAAACTTTTCTGTTTTATTCATGGAAACTTTAAGCTTTATCCTTCAGTCACCAAGGAGTAATAAAAAAAACTTTTCAATTTCATTGTTCCGCTTGTACAAGATATTTTGCTGTAGCCTAATTTGCTGTTAACCTTTACTGACAAAAGTAGATAATACTGTAGATATACAAAAGTTTAGAAGGGGGGGGGGAGTTGATAGTTAGGGGTTGCGTCCTTCATCAGACTTGCTTCTGTTTACACCTGGAACATGAACTGGTCTCTTTCTTTTCAGATGCTAATTGAACTGTGCTTTTCCAACACATTTTTTCCTATTTTAGTTTAAACAGCATTTTCAATCTGTACTTTTTGCTATTTGCTGCTGCTTCATTATTGTATTTAAATGCACACACTCCATGTTGTCTGGTATATATTTCTTGTGGCTTTACACAACCAAAGTCAGTAATATTCTGTTATGAGTGACATAGTTATTTTATGGATGATCTTTTATAACTAAGTTCATGTGATGTGGCATTAGTAATTGTGAAGCTACTTAGCCCACATTTCATGCACATGGGAAGGGGGAGATGGGAAATGTACAGAGAAAAATCAGCACATTTACTCTTAAGCATCATCTAGCAAGTCTGGTTGCAAATATACTACCAGGATATCTGTTGATGATATGGTCAGACTTGGTTGTACTGGCCATTATCATTCTTTGCTGATATTTGAGCCCCAATTTTAACTTGAGTACACCAGAGAAGAATGAGGTGGTATGGATCAGATGTCTAACCAGGCAGCATATGAATCAGACTCCTTTGAGATTAATGGACAGCAAAACTAAGCTGGTTGCAAAGGATTCTACCCCAGTGCCTTGTGTTCAGTCTCTCCACGTTTATATTAGGATTTGGAATTCTTAAACTACCTACTGGCATACTTCTTGGCCTTATCTGTGGAATAATAGTAACAAGCAGTAGAAACGTAACACTGGGGAGCAAAAATGGGACTAGATATCGCATGAAGCAAACTATTAAGGCCTTAATATTTCTCCTTCCACATATTTGCAACACCTACCCATTGTCACAGCCACGTAATCTCCTGAAGCATTAATAAAAGTCCATGGTTCAAGGGAGGAGATGACATATTTAAAAACCATCTGTTTTTAAATATCATAAATATATAACTGCAGTTCATTCAGTGTCTAATACCTGCAGAGGTCTTTTATCCCAGTATCAATTTCACACACTAATCCCACATCCCTTGATTAAGAAAGGTCAATTGGCTTTTCAATATTGAATATACTCAGCAGTTGAAGCTCCACATCCCTCTTGGGTAGTGAATTCCAAAGATTTGTTACCTTTTGGTTGAATAAACCTCTTCCACGAATGGCATATCTCTTATTTTGACTCTTGTGTTTGAGACCCTCTAGACAGGAATAACACCAACTTCACATCTACCTTTTCATGCCCCTGAACAATTTTGAAGTCTATTTAGTGCGTCTACATTTGACAAACCTGCCTCCCCACAAATCAATCTGGTATACTTCTATTTACATACAATTTCTTGTAAGTATATTCCTGGGTAAGGACCTATACTGTATACATAACTGGAGTAAGACATCTCAACTGTTGTAGTCACTTGTCTCACTTTATTGGCCAACATAACGTTTTCCTTCGTAACTACCTGTTGAATCTGAGTGCTTCCCAACTTTATCACTTCATTTTGTTGGTGCTCCTTGTAGAAGAATCCTATAATAATAAATCATGTCTTTGTTCAAATAAGTAATGACGTGACCAGAAATGCAAGAAAGCATAAAACATAAGGGTAGTCAGAGCAACATCAAACAAGCATTATGAGTAAACTGACATCATCTCTTGGGTTTTATTCTCTGCTGAAAGATAATGGAACCAAATATCTATGTTTTTAACTATGAGGTTCTTATTTAAGCATAATGTTGTGAACCAGATCTGTGGTTGTTAAAGAATAGTGAACAGCTTCCAAAGCCATGGTGAAGTCAATATGTTGTATTTACATTCTGCAGCTGTCACTATTAACTGGAGGATATGTCTCTTAGTGTACATGTACTATAAAGTGATCTCCTTTCTGTCAGGGGTGTCCAATCCACTTTTCAGTTTTGTTGTACGATACAAGTCTTTGCATTTCACCTCCGAATCCTCCGACAGAATATTTAGAGTTCGGTTGTCAATAACCTTGTCCTTGTTGTCCATCTGTTTTTCTTTATCTTCACTCATGCAAGCAAGGTCATTCCTGAAAGAAAATCAAAAAAGTTACACTTTATCTTCTGGTTTTATTCCCCGTCTCCAATGAGATCCTGCCCTGGAACCGGTTCTAGAGGTAGGATGGGCTGTTTGACAATATTAAGTGTCAGCTTTGGCACCTGCCCACTCCATAAACAAGCACATCCTAGTTGATCTATTTACACCTTTACCTGCTTCCACCCCCCCCCCACAACTGTATTCCAACCTAATCCAGTACAGATTGAATGCAAAACAATCATAACTTTTTTCCCGAGGAAATAACCTGGTGGAGAAAATGGTAAAAGGTTTACACAAGAACCAGGGTTAAGAACAGCGAACTCAGAATTAAGGTGCTCTGAGAAAAGGTTCAGAAGAGAGGTGAGAATTTCTTATTTACACAGATATAATCTGTAGACTGCTGGTAAAGGGAATGAGTAGAGGCTAATTTCAAAATAACTTTAAAAAAGAGACTTGGATAAATAATGACAAAAATGAGGGCAGTGGGGAAAGAATGGTTGAGTGGAGTTAATTGTCATCACATAGTTTTGAAGGGCCAAATCACTTTTCTATGTGCACCAATCTATTCTTTCTCATTGTGGGAATAGCTCAGTAACACCTGCAATTTCAGTATTTATCATACTCTTGGCAGGGACAGATTGGCATTCAGGGCAGCTGCCAGACCACTGTTAGAAATAAGTTAGCCCAGGATGGTCATACTCACTGCTATAGTGAGACGTTTCCACATTTTCTTCCTCCAGTAGGTTGCTGGAATGGCCTTTGATATGAAACTCAACTGAGTATGTTGTGTTATTTGAACTAGGTGAATATATTTTCCAGCTGTCGTAGTCCTTCAGTACTGACGATTGGGAAATCTAGTTTTCCTTTGGAGCCAGGTCAGATAATTTAGTTAAGATCAGATCATTAAGCCCAATTAGTCACAGCAGTAACTTTGTCAGTCATTCAGGTGATGTGGATTCAGACTGCATTCAAGGGACTGGAATTGCAGGTGCTGGAATCTGGAGCAAAAACAAATTGCTGAAGGAGCTCAGTGGATCTGGTGCAGGGAGTTGACCAAGGATATTAACAATTCCTTTCCTCCTCGCACCTCCCCCCCCCCCCCCAAACTGCTCCCTCAATGCTTGCCAAGTTCCTCCAATAGATCCATATGTTCTTGAAGACATAATCTAGGCTGTTGCTCCATGCAGTATAGAGGAAGGTACAGCAGTTTAAGATACTGTCTTCCTGATGAAACCTTTTATTTCTTCAGATGGATGTGAAAGCTTGTGTCTTGGTAATATATCTCCCTCCACTAATGTGAAAAACAATTAGCCATTTTCACATTGTTGCCTCTGGGATCTTACTATGTATAAATTCCCTGCTACATTTCCCAAATGCATTAAAGGGTATCCTTCAAAAGTATTTCATTGTCTGTAAACTGCTTTTGATTGACCTTGGGTATAAAAGGTGCTACATAAATGTATATCTTTGCTGATCTAAATGGGTCTGGTATTCACCAATTACATTTGGGAAGATAGACTTGAAATTTTGCAGATGAAATCCTACCTGTACTGCCCATCTGAAGTCATAATAGAGCCTTCATCATAAATCTTCAACATGTTATCTGTTCTGTCATCCTTCACTTCCTTTGGCTCTTTAAGTCTGCCAACAACAAGCAAGGTGCAAATTTCATTAAGGGAGCTGTAATAAAGTCAAGGATGAAGTGAAATTTTATTCTACCAGAAGGGAATGCAAAGTTAAACAGTCTGAAATTAAGAAGTGCGGGAGGAATCCTATTTAGAGCTTATGATTGTTCTGGGCTATTTCTGTGCTGTAAATCCAGCATAATCTGGTGACACATGAAACAGAATATTACGGCAAGCTGAGAGCAACCAATGCCTATTGGTCAGCTGTCAGTCAATCCCAGGCTGACTTTCTCTTATTGATCGTTGTTCCAGGCAGCCTCTCGAATGTTCTTCCTGACCTTTAAGTAGTCGTGCTCTGTTGAGTTCCGCTGAGTGGTTTGCTCAATAAATTCTTATACTGTGCTCCAGCCTTGTTCTATCTCCAGGCTCAGGATCTCAATAGTAGTTATAGGTGAGCAAACACAACAGAGGGATTTTCTTTATTTGTCACATGTACATCGAACCATGCAGTGCAATGTGTCATTTGCATATATCAAATGAGTGAGGGTAATGCTGGCCAGCCCACAAGTGTCACCAAATTTCTGGCACCAACACAGCATGCCTACAACTCACCAGCTCTAATTCTAACCGTATGTCTTTGGAATGTGGGAGGAAACCAGAACACCTGGAGGAAACCCTCATGGTCATGAGGGGAATTTACAAACTCCTTACAGACAGTGGCAGGAATTGAATCCCAATCGTACACCTGGTGCCATAAAGTGTTATGCTAACTGCTACTCTGCATAGAGTAACTGCCAACTGCATAGAGAACTATAACACAGAAGATATTGACCGAAAAGCAACGAGGAGGCACTCATTAATGTCAGCTTAGCATTTGAACACCTTGAAGCCCGGAAGAAGGAGAAGATAAAGGCTGATCACAGCATCTACTGGAACTCGATAAGAAATTCAAGGAGCACACGTTTAGTCTAGGTTCCCCCTTCTAATCACACAGTGATCTCTGCTTGGGATTAATTACTTGTGCTTAACTGAAGTCAAGATAAGCCCTGGCTGTGAAGCTTCTCAGCAGAAAAGAACATGTCTTTAATGAAGAAAGGCTAGCAAAGGACATTATGTCCATAACTAGCTCAGAAACACTGGGAACCTTCAAAAGGGGAAAGAAACGTACAGAGATAATGGTGAGAACAGAAGTAATAACAATAAATGTATCTCACCTGGGTTCCAGGCGTTCCTTCACTTTGGCAATCGAGCGAATGTACGGGCTGATCTGGCGGGTGATTGTCGTTAGGTACAGGTTTTCTTTTTTGAGTAGCATCAGATCATGAAGTTGTGCTTAAAGATAAAATGTGCAAGCTACATGAGTATTCTGGATGTATGTTGGTCATGTGCAGTGTGGTTCGGGAATGAGGAAACAGACTTGTGTTATTGTGTATGGAACTTGGGAGAGGAGCTCGAGGTAAGTGGTGGCATTTTTGTTCAGCTATTGCCCTTGTCCTTCTAGATGAACAAAGTTATGGGCTTATGACATGCTACCCAAGTAGTACTGGGGAGAGGGTGAAGTGCATCTTGTGGATGTTATAAATGTGCACCTACACAGAAGGTATGTTTAGGGTATTTATAAAGGAGTAACATCAGAGCATGCAAAGCAGATGGTAATTGACTTGTGCAGATCCAGATACAGTAGATTCTGAGACACATCGGGATCAGTACATTTTAGCCCATTTAAGCAGTTTTCCCATTTAAATGAAGTTTCATGGGAATGGTTCAAAGCTATAAAAAAAACTTAACATTTAAGTGAGTAACAATTTATGTATTCTAATGAAATAGAGAACAAATTAAAATACAGTAACTCCTACAGTATTATAAAACTGTTCATTGGCTCCTCATAGTTATTGACAATGGAATTCATCTGCCATGTTCTTTTGATTGACTGCAAATGATCAACATCAGCACAGACACCAAGTGCAGATAATGGACTGCCTTCATACAAAGCTTGAGATGACTGCATCCTCCAACTCTTCATTTTAATTCTAACATTCAAGATAATTGTCGATACTTTCATAATTCCTAACTTGTTGAATAAGAGAAATGGTTTTTATTTTCACTCCCAGCCATTTCTGGCATGTCCAAGTCTGAATGCTTGAGTAATGCAGTTTGAAATGTCTTACTGCTTATTTCTCACCAATTATCAGTGACAAATATAACTGCTTTTTGAACACAAACACACAACTGATGCTACTTAAAAAAATGTTCACTCAAAGCACGGTGTAACGTTTAACGGCAACACAAGTGCACACGACTGACACTAGTTAGAAACTTCGGCAACAGTGTCTTACCCAATTAAGCGATAAATGTTCCAAATAAATGAGGGAAATCCTAACTACTTTTTCAATTTATTTTTGGTTAAGAGTTGTCCCAAATAAATGCCTGTCCCGATTATCAGAAGGCCTAATTAACCAGAATCCACTCTATTCAGTCATTTTACTTTCTGCATCCCATCTAATCTCACAGCAGAACTACCTCACCAAAACAGTGCATATACCTGACATCTGGACTATGTTATTCAGCTTGCTGTAGTTGTGTGGGCTGGGTAAACTTTAAAAAAAAAAATTTTGGAGCTGCATTTGACAAATTCTACTAAAGTTTCGCTGAAACTATAAATCCTATCTTTTTGACCTCTTTATTAAGCATTAGTGCAATAAATTTTTATCATTTTTTTTCTTCCAACAATAGAAAATGCAACTTGGAAGAAATAACCCAGCTAGTAACGTGTGGGAGAGAAATGGACATAACTTGCATCAGTACCTTCATAAATCTCTTGCTCGTTTGCAACTCTCTGATAAGTTTCCTCCCAGACCTGAAGAACATAGCAGAAACATGAGCATTAGTTTATCCTTTGTAAGCAATTTAAAAGCACAACATATTTCTTAACAACTTGCACTTATTTGGTTCATTTAATTTAGATAAAATGCCTCAAATTACACTCAGTGGCCATTTTATTAACTACACCTGTACATCTGTTAATGCAAATATCTAATCAGACAATCATGTGGCAGCAACTCAGTGCATAAAAGCATGCAGACGTGGTCAAGAGGTTCAATTTTTCAAACCCATCATCAGACTAGGAAAGAAATGTGATCTAAGTGAACTTGACCACAGAATGTGGCCAGAAGGGGTGGCTTGAGTATCTCAGGAACTGCTGATCTCCTGGGATTTTCACGCACAACAGTTTCCAGAGCCAATGAGCTTTACCATTAACTAAGGGGTACGTAGACCCCAGGTTGGGAACCCTTGTTCTGGAGTTCACAAAGAATAGTGCAAAAAACAAATAACTTCCAGTGAGTAACAGTTCTGTGGACAAAAACACCTTGTTAATGAAAGAGATCAGGGGAGAATGGCCAAACCGGTTCAAGCCAACAGGAAGGTGACAGTAACTCAAATAACCACACGCTACAACAGTGGTGTGCAGAACATCATATCTGAATGTACAACATATTGAACCTTGAAGTGGATAGGCTACAGCAGCAGAAGACCATGATCATACACTCAGTATCCACTTTATTAGTTACTGGAGGTACCCATAAAGTGGCTATTGAGTGTCTATCAAAGGTACATTAGCAAAATTATGCACTAATTAAGGAAGAAATGTTAGAATATATCATTCTAACATTTATCAGGACATTAAGACAGATACACTGATAGAAAAGGATTAGGGGGACATGGGTCAAACACAGTCAAGTGGGACTAGATTGCTTGAACATCTAGGTTAGCATATGTGTTTGGGGCAAAGGCTCTGTTTCCATGCGATATAACTCTATGACGATATGAGAATTGGACTTTAAGTAGCGTTGGAAAAGAACAGGGTTCTGTAAAGAGGTCCGGCATGAATTCTGGAAGCAAAAGCTCTAAATGGTGAGAGATAAAGACAGATCTCTATTTATATTGCACCTTTGACAAAGCCCTCTTAAAATTAGAGTACACCATTCCAGAATGAAATTTAGGACAAAAATTAGGTGAAATTTCTTTACTCAAGAGGATGGTGAACCTGTGGAATTTGCTATTACAGTGGGGTGCAGAGGACAAGTCACCTTGTATTTTAAAGAAGGTGGTATATAAGTTTCTGGATGCAAAAGTCGTCAAGGGGTAAAGGGTCAGAGCAAGAATATGGTACTGACGTAGCTAATCTGCTATGATTGTATTGAATGGTGCAACAGGATTGAAGGGCCCAATGGCCTACTCTTGACCCTAATTCCTATGTTCCTACATTTCTAAATTAGAAAGCACACATTCCAGAAAGGGACAGAGAATATTGGAATTCAATCCAATGGAAAGAGCTCTGGATAACCAGGGCCATAAAACTTTCAAGATAGAAAATTATGGCTTATATATTCAAGAGACTTTAATTCTTTTAGTTATTTAGAAATATAGTGAAACAGGCCCATCTGGCCCAACAAGCCACGCCACCCACCAACCCACTGACTTAACCCTCGCCTAGTCACAGGACAATTTACAATGACCAATTAACCTACTAACCAGTACGTCTTTTGGACTGTAGGAGGAAACCAGAGGAAATCCACACAGTCATGGGTAGAACATACAAACTTCTTACAGACAGTGTGGGAATTGAACTCCAAACTCCAACACCCTGAGATGTAATAGCGTCACGCCAACTGCTGTGCGACTGGTGCACCCTGGTTGGTGATCTGGATCACAGCCTGTCATGTGGAGGTGAGATACAAGTTAGCCATGGTGTAAGAGCCTCAACGGGGTGAGGTGGGTAAAATAGGATGTTTTCACCCAGCAGTGCTTGTTCCTGATACAATGTCTTTGAATGGAAAGTATTCAATTCCTAAACATTAAATAACATCCTGCTGTCAGTGGAGCACAACAACACAACACAAGAAAACCTCAGTTATGGAACAGTGAACATACCTCTTCAAACATAGTCCTCATGGTCTCCACAGAGGAGTATTGGGAGGAAATCTGAGTGTCCATTTGCAGAGATTTCTGTAGGATCTCTCCCATTGCATCTGTCCTGATGAGCGAGTGGTGTTTAGTCAGATCACGGTGCATCTCTTGCACCTGGTCTTTCAGTGTCTGAAGTTCTGTCTGTAGGGCCTGGGTTCATAAAACAATTACTGACTCTGTCAATTGATACAGTACGTCAATGTAATAATGAGAAAAATTGAATACATGATCCCCCCCCACTTGGAATTTGTCTTCCTCAAAATCAATGGTTCTCTTGTACATCTTTCCTGATGCTACCTAACTGTAACATTCTGCTTAAAATACTGATTTACCAATAATGCTGGAAGTATTTCCGCTCTTGAAATCTACACAAGTTCACAGAATAAACCCTGTCTCCATTAACCTTAAAATCACCACATACCCTTTTTTTAAGTGTTCTTAGTGATCTATTATATAATTTTGAGGGAGAACCAGCACAGTAACAGGCTATTTGGCCCAATAAGTCCATGCTAAGATTTATGTTCCACTTGAGCCTCTCTGTTCCTCATCTACATGTATCAGTATGAATTTCTATTCCCTTCATACGCTCATATGACCCTCCCTTGAATGTTCTAATATTTATTTAAAATCTTTATTTCTTATAGATGTTGGGAGAAATGGTCACTAATGGAATACGAGTATGCCTCCAACGTTGCAACAGTAACTCTAGATCTCTAATTCAGCAAAGGTTGCTGCCGATAGACTGCGAACCAATGATTTAGTGGATTATATCTGTTTGTAAGTACAGAGCCATGTTTATTCTGGCTCACCTCAGCAATGTCTCAGAGGGTAGTTCCCCCAAACCTTGGGAAATCATGAATGGAAGTTCCACCCCGAAGGCTAATTATTTAGGCTGATCTGAAGTTTATCAGTTTGATTTCTGAAGTGGAAGGTTTATCACATTAAGCAGAATGGGTCTAAACATAGATTGGAAGATGAAGAGTTCTCTAACTGAAATGTACAAAATACTTTTGTGACTCAACAAGGTAGATACAGAGTTACTGTTTCCCTGAGCTGGGTGCCTGGAACTAGAAGTTACAGTCTTAAAATACGGGAGACTATTCTGGCCAGAGGTGAAAAAATAATTCTTTACCCAGGGGACAGAGAATCTTTTGGCTGCACCTGTGGAGGGAAATGAACGGTCGATGTTTTGGGCCAAAACACTTCATTAGAACTCTGTAGATGCCGCCTGACCTGCTGAGTTCCTCCAGTATTTAGTATATAGTGCACATGGGCTAATCCAATCAAGAATACCACATATGCATAGCAATAGTAGATTTCTAATGATATCCCGAACACCTAATCATTTATTCTTCCAGTTCCAATAAATGGGTATGATTTGCTGTTCCTGTACAATAGCTGCTTACCAGTTGCTGCAGATGGTAGCTATAAGTGGCACCAACGAGCTCTTAAGTAGATTGACCTGCTTTTCACAAATACACTTTTCAAGAGTACTTCAGCGTTTACAAAATACTTTGAGATATTGTAAAATTAAGAAAGATGCAATAAATGGAAATTTTTTCTTTCTACTGGGCTGACGAGTCTCAAAGACACTCCATCAGATAATATCAAATGTGGAGTTAGTAGCACCAAGCCCTGAAGATGCTGTGGGCTTCTTGTAAACCTGCTTTTCAGGCTGTTGCTGAATTTAAACACTTTCCCTTACCCTGAAGGTATTTTCATAATTCCGACAGTGCTCCATGAAGGGGCTGTGCCCTCCCTCTGCTAGCAGGACCTTGGTGCTGATGTAGCGATGGGAGGTAGGCTTGCACGTCACAGCATTTGTCAGGGACATGTCCCTCAGGGATGCAGGAGAGCCAGAGGCTGGAAATGCTTTTGTTCCCACAAGGTTCCTTGTTTTCAAAAGGCAAAGAATATCGAACACAGTTAAAGGCAGAAGATAAAAATCTGCAAAAGAAAAAAATGCACGTTTTGGATACGGACTTTTATGTTATCAAAACATAATCCCAAACAAAATTATATTGCAGGCTTTGGATAGTTTATATGGAGAGTTACATTTACATGGAGAGAGTTAGCACTCCATTTAGGTTCAGAAGCAGAAAGTCTGCAGGTCAAGCAGCATCTGTGAAAGCAAAATATGTAAGTTTATGTTTCAGGTTGATAGCCAAGAATGAGAGGAAACAGGAAAGATTACGGTACGTGGCAGTAGGAAAGGAAATGGGACCAACTGGGACAGGCAGGTGGGGAGAGGATGCTGTGGTGATGGGGCCAGAGAGGGAGGGATGGAGAAACTGTTTGCATCACTGGGAAAATTCTGGTTGCACTTAAACATCTCTTACCATTCCAGCACCTTTTCCACTGTCATGGTGAGGCCAATTACAAACTAAAAAGAACTACATTGCATTTGGGTACGATACATCCCCTCAGGTAACTGCCCCCCCATCGAATTAATTTCCACTCCCACCGCGCCCATTGCTTACATTTTCCATCCGTCCCAGTCTCATAGTCTAGGCTCATCACTCTCCCTCAATTGGCCGCACTTGCCTATCACCCACAAACCTATCTACCAAGATTCCACCCCCCCCCCCATTTACTTTTCTTCTATGTTTAGTTCAATATGCCCATCGTCTTTCCATTATCTGGGTCCATCTATCACCTAACAGCATCAGTGTATACCCTTCTCCCATCCCAACACAACCACCATTTGCTTTTTATTTCTGCTACTTCCATCTATTGCCTCTCATCTCCCCTTCCCCTCCCCAACTAGATCCCACTTTCCCATCACTGCCCTCACCAGCACTCACCTTTTCTCCTCATCCTGATTTCATCTATCACCTACCCCAGCCTCTGTACAGAATTGAGAGGCAGGGGTGAGTTAGAAGCTGATTAGTGATAGATGGATCACATACCAGCCTCTCAGTCCTCATGCAGGGTCCCAACCCAAAAACATCAACCCTCCTTTCTCCTTCACAGTTGCTGCTTGACACCACCCCCCCCCCCCACCCCCCGAGTTTGCTTTTCACATACTAAAACGGATTATCTTCCTCTTATTATGTTGTAGTGCACGTGGCTTTACCGGGTGTAAATTAATTGCTATTTTTCAGACAGTGCAAAAGTGGCTTAACCTTCAAGTGAATACATATTTGGCTGTAAACTGTGTTAAGATATTAATAAGTTTGTGAAAAATACTGAATAAGTAAGAGTCTTTATTTTCTCCTTTGAATCAACTCAAACAAGTGCTGGCAGACTGTCCACTTATGGTGACAACAGAGATAAATCCAATCCAGCAAACATTTTAAATTAATGGTTTGGAACGTAAATTTGAGCCTGTTTCACCCCCCCCCCCCCAATGCATCACACCTCTTTTAGCTTAATTGCTTTTCTTAGTGTGAGTAATTAACTTTTGCAGACTGCTCATTAAACTGATAGTATGGAGTTTAGTCATGTTATAACAGTGACGACATTTCAAAAGTTTATTGGCTGCAAAGCACTTTGGTGAAATCTAAAAGGGACAGGAAAGGTGCTGTACAAGTGTGAGTCCCTATTTCCTTTCACTCACGGGATAAACTGAACTAACCATTGGGGCAGCTAATAAATCACCAACACCCAGACAAGGAACTGTCAAAATAACAGTACAGTCTCCAAGGCTGGGGTGGAGGTTTCGGGAAAATGGTGTTGAGGGAGATAGCAGATGGAAATAGTTGAAAGTGATCCTAGACAATATACTTTAAGATATGGTTACACTGGCTTCCAACCGTGAGGAAGCTTTCATGAGGAAAGTGAAGTACTGAGCCAAATGCTGGAAGTATGAAGTAAAGCCAGCTGGCTGGAAATTCAGGGCTGCCTCAAGGCCCTTCAGCTTGAGATAGCTATAAAGCCTTACCTGATACACCTGATCCAAAATGTACCAGAAAAATAACTAATGGGAAAAGTGGATGCGCACCGAAAAATAGGAGCAATTATTCCTTGGTTTGGACTCAGAGTGAAAGTGGGCTAGTAACTATGCAACCACAGCATGCAGTAAAAGATGTGCAGATGAGGTTTTAAACCTTAACAGCATGAAAGACGAGAAGCTCAAGCATATTGATCAGCAAGTTAAATCATAATCAGCAACCTACCTGCAAAGGAACTGCCTCTAGTTCCCAATCTTTCAGTAATACAGAATTCTGCTTTGAAATCTCACAGCAATCTTCCCTTTTCCAAATCACAGTCCCCTTAATGTTCCCCTCTGTCTGAGTTCTCGTGTAACTATTTCACATTGTGAGGGACACACTGACATCAACGAGACTAAATATAAACAATCCCAGTGAATTGTGTCCGAGAGAGTTCCCTGAAATTCTGATAAAAATAGTGGCAACAGGCAAGGTCTTGCTCCTGAGGTCTCACTCTGCCACTGGAGATGCCGGTCAATCGTTCCCAGAAGAAACTGGGGGCTAAGCGTGACAGAGGATTTATGTGGAAAATAATTGGGATTCACATCATTGCTTTGCAAAGAGAAGATAACATGCTAATCTGAACTAACACATTGACTATAAAAGGCTGCCATATTGAGACGTTACGCAAAGCAAAAGCAGTGTTCAAGACGTTTCATCCTCTGAAAAATTCACTGCACTTTTGCACTTAAAAGATTGCCTCAAAGGGATATGAAGCAGGTTAAACAAGAAAGAACCTGCATGTGCATGGCACCCAATACACCCCAAGGGACCCTGAAGCACTTTATAATCAATGATATACCTTTGAAGAGAAGCCACTATCCTGATAGAAAATAAACAGCACTCATGTTGCACACATAAGGCTCTAAAACATAGTGACATATAAATTGTGTTTTTTGTTGTTAGCTAAAGGATAAATATCCACCTGCACTATCCTGCTTCTCTCTAAAACAGTGGTCTTGGATTTCCGTACGTCAGCTGCAGGGGGTAAACAGGTTCTAAAGACAAATCACCCACGGTGCTTCTGACCAATTAGAGTGTGCAGGGCAGGATCGAGCAGGTAGTTATGGTTAACCACCTATCTCATGAAGTTACTGAGTAATAGCTTGCAGTTTGAGTATTACTCTGGTGTGAGTAGGAAAAAAGGAAGGTCCAGAGTGAAGATTAAAAAAGCAAGGATTGAGGTGGGCTTGCTGCTTTCTGGAATGTGTAGCCGTGCCCAGCACTCATGGTCCACACAATAGCACAGCTCACCACGGTTTTATATCTACATTTCCAAGAACTGCGAGATTTGGCAGTCACAACTTGGAAATAAAATTATTCCATGTATTCAGAGTACCACCTGTTAGCTGAAGGAATGCAGTTCCACTGTAGACAAGTGAAGGCTGTATTTGATACACTGAATTGCACACTAATGCATTAGCAGAGCATTAGTCCATGTGCAATCGTGTTTGCAGCACAAATGTGAGCCCAAAGCATTGCATGCAAGACCAAGGTGAATTGCAGATGTTTCTAAAGCTTTGTTATTGGAAGTTGATACCACTTCATAGAAAAGCTCTCAGATATACTCTCTCATTTTCTTTTAGTAAGGTTGAATCTAATGACTTATAGCAGAATTAGCCTTTATTCTCCTCAGTGCTGAAAGATCTCAGTGAAAAAAAAAATAAAAACTTTGGAGGGTTTCCAGAACAGATGTTAAGAGATTGCTGAAAAGTTTTGACTTCAGAGATGGAGGATAAGGGACCAGTCATTATGGATTTGGATTGACAAGAAGTTCTTTTGCTCCAGTGAGCTGTGAATCTTTTGCAGTTACCTACCCAGAATCTGTGGATGCTCAGTCGCTGAATTTATTCAGCCTGAGATCGGTGAGCAATATGGGGATAATGCGAGAAAGTGGGGCTGAGGTGGAAAAGTAACCAAGACATACAGAGTAGCAGAGTATATTGTGGCATCACACAGCCTTGTCCACCTCCTACTTCTTCAGCTGGTTCTTCAGTTTTGTAGATGGGGCACTGCCGAGCTTTTCTTGCTAAAATATCATGGCACAGTAGCCTAATGGTCGGTCCAATCGCTTTACAGTGCCAGCAATCAAAAGATTATGGTTTAATTCCGGCACAGCCTGTCAGGAGCTTGAGGGTTCTCCCCAGGACTGCATGGATTTCCTCCAGCTGCTTTGGTTTCCTCCCAAAACCCAAAGACGTATGGTTAGCGTTAGTGTGTTGTGGGCTTGGTCTATTGGCACCGGAAGTGTGGCAACACTTGTAGGCTGCACCCAGCATAATCCTCGGACTATGTTGGTCATTGACACAAAATGATGCATTTCACTGCATGTTTCAGTGTTTTGGCATACATGTGACAAATAATGCTAATCTATCCCTGGGATAAAGCAAGTAACTGAAGGACCTGCAAGATAGTAGGAAAACGTGGCAGATGTGTGATAGAAGAATATGATGTTTTGTGCAGGCAGGTGATGAAAGAATGGAGCAAGAATACTATTTTAGGAAGAAGATTGGAATGTGCATTTGGGCACAATGGATGAGAAAATAATCAGATGCCTCTGAATGCACGACCAAACCCTACAGAAGGCACCAGTCATATGAATGAATCAGAAAAGATCTGAATTATAAATACACTGAATTGGGCAAACTTGGCTAGATTGTTCGTGTAGAAGTTTCACCAAGTACCCCACTCTTCGGGGTCCAGCTGAACTAAAGGCAGAATAAAACCAAACACAAAGTAAGCTGATTCACTGTCAGGTTTTGGGGGGTGATGTGGCTACTGCACAGGATCGAAGTAAGCTGCAGAGCTGTAAAATCAGTCAGCTCCATCATGGGTACTAGTCTCCATAGTATCCAAGACATCTTCAAGGGAGTGGTAATTTCTCATTGTTACCATCATGAAGGAGGTACAGAAGCCTGAAGGCACACACTCAGTGATTAAGGAACAGTTCCTTCCCCTCTGCCATACAATTTCTGAGTGGACATTGAAACCATGAACACTACCTCACTACTATTTTTATTTCTGTTTTTGCACTACTCATTCAATTTAACTATTTGATATATATGTACTGTACATGCTTACTGTAATTCACCATTTTCCCCTATACTAACATGAATTGCATTGTACTGCTGCCACAAAGTTAACACAGTCTCTATTTCCTGAGGAGACTGAGGTCCTTTAACATCTGCCGGATGATGCTGAGGATGTTCTACGAGTCTGTGGTGGCCAGTGCTATCATGTTTGCTGTTGTGTGCTGGGGCAGCAGGCTGAGGGTAGCAGACACCAACAGAATCAACAAACCCATTCGTAAAGCCAGTGATGTTGTGGGGATGGAACTGGACTCTCTGACGGTGGTGTCTGAAAAGAGGATGCTGTCTAAGTTGCATGCCATCTTGGTCAATGTCTCCCATCCACTACATAATGTACTGGGTGGGCACAGGAGTACATTCAGCCAGAGACTCATTCCACCGAGATGCAGCACAGAGCGTCATAGGAAGTCATTCCTGCCTGTGGCCATCAAACTTTACAACTCCTCCCCTGGAGGGTCAGACATCCTGAGCCGATAGGCTGGTCCTGGACTTATTTCATAATTTACTGGCATAATTTACATATTACTATTTAACTATTTATGGTTCTATTACTATTTATTATTTATGGTACAACTGTAACGAAAACCAATTTCACGGAGATCGATAAAGTATGACTATGACTATTTCATGACACATGCTAATGACATTAAACCTGATACCGATTCTGAGGGCTTTTGGAGGAGATACACAGCATCAACAGTGTCCTCAGAAACATTTTGTATCAAAGGATAATCCTTGCTTTTGTACAAGGCGGAAAATTGTCAAGTAAGGCAGTTTAAAAAAAAATCTGTTTGGTATGCTTCCTTCACGGTCAGGGTATTGAGCATAAGAGTCAGGAAGTCATGTTGAAGTTTATAAAAACTTGTTTAGGCACACTTGGAGATTTATGCAATTCTGGTCACCCCAGACTTTACAAAGGACACAGAAAAGATTTGCCAGGATACCAGCCGGATTAGAGGTTTTGAGATGTAAGAATAGGTTGGACAAACCCTGGACTGCTGGGGGTGCAGGGGAGACCTGATAAAAGTTTATAAATTTATGAGAAGCATATATAGGGTAGACAGTCAGAATATGTTTTTTGCCTCAGACCAGAGTACATGCATTTAAGGTGGAGAGGGAAGTGTAAAGGTGATGTTTGGGGCAAGTTTTTCTTTTGAAGCAGGGTGGAAAGAGCTGCCAAGGGTAGTGGTGATACAATAGAAGTATTTCAGAAGATTTTAGATAGACACTTCAACATGCAGTGAATGGAGGGATATGGGTCCTGTGTAGGTAGAAGGGATTTAATATAATTTGGAATCATGTTTGGCTTGGACATTATAGGCCAAAGGACCTGTTGCTGTCTACACTATTTGATGTTTTAAGATCTAAGTTGACACAAGACCAAAAGCTTCTAAGAAAGCCAGCAATCTCCTAATTCCCATTTCTTTAATAAGTCTTCAGACTTGCCCACATCTCTTCAATGATTATTTGGTTGTGTGATACTTTTGATTTTCGATCATTAGTTTCATTTCTAAATCTCTCCTTGACTTCCCCCTTCTAATCCTTGAGATCTCCTTTAGCCCAAAACTTGCAATTTTTCCATTCATCCAACTCTGGTACCTCTTGTTCTCTTGTACACCTCTGATTTCATTGCTCCTCCTTTAATGACCAAACCTTCAGCTGCCCCATGTTCTTAAATTCCATCCTAAAACCTTTCCACTTTACCTCTCGTTTCTTGTTTAAGATACTCCATAACATCTATCTCTCTGTCACCCCTCCTATTACGCTATTACAGACACAATTTTTTTTTACCATATTTAAGGCTCCATATAACTCCAAGATACAGTTGCATCAATGTTGTTGTCTTTAGAACACTTACATTCCGGATCCATTGTTAATGCCTGTCCCTGAGCCGCCGCCTGTCACTGATCCAGAACGCCGTTGGCTCAGGAAGAGCAGAGGTTCAAGACATCTTGCAAACTCTGACCTGTACTCTGTGTTGATCTGAAAAAGAAATGCTTCTCAGTTTAAACTTGACTTTCTCAATGATGTGCAGTTACCAAAGTTCAGGAATAACTAATTCGATTTTACCTTGCTGCTTTGTGTTGGCCTCAAGTGATGGGGGAGTTTAACAATCTTCTGCAGCCTCTCCATCAGTTGCTACAAAGAAAAAAAATGCCTGAAATTCTTCCTGCAGATTAGGGCTGTCAATTCTAGCTGGACATAGTAGTTTCATTGGTTCTTCTACCTCCAACTGTTCTACATAGTCAAATAGCTCATTTCTAATATCTTTTAACTAATAGATAAAACCATTCAAAGAATAGGAACAAAAATCTTTAATGTAAACTTGTGTGTTTTTTCCTACAAGTTGCCTGCAACAACATGCTGGGGACTAATCTTCAAATCATGCAGACATTAGCCCAACCCTGGAAAGTTGGCAACCTACCCCAAATATCCTTAATAAATTGCACTTCCATTTATGAAAGTACTGGGCACTATACAGAACAAACAAAAACAACTAACTCATCCTTGCCTGGTGTTATTTGATTTCTCACGCAGTCCAGCATGACACCTTTCTAGAATTTTCCATAGATACATTTGGAAATCTGGGTATTTAACCCACGTCTGGTTCAAACTGCACAGGTTCAGAGGTTGCATTCATTTCAAGGTCAGTAACAGATCTGAGAGCATTAAGTTAAATGAGCTGGCATGTTAGCAGATCGGAAATCAGAATCCTCCACGTGAGACCTACCTATACATTTCTTTGCAACCTGGCCTTTGACCAGTTTTTGATCAGCTGCCCTATTATTTTCATGTATAGGCTGGTTATTAAAGTTCCTTTGATAACATTCTTGTGAATCTCCTGGAGATATGATAACTATGTCAAGGAATTTGCATTAATGCACATTGCTGTCTCATACTGAGGGTTAAACAGCAAAAGCCTTAACCAGCTGGAACTACTCCAATGCCAAAGCATGGAGTGTGGCTGAAGGGGGTGCATGGAAAATACAAATAAACAAAAGCTGTATTCCACAGCATCATAATTGGAATATCCTACTAACACTTTATTTTCATAAAATATCAGTTATTATACATGCAATAGTCCCCTAACGAGCTTTTAATTTCTGCATATAACCCACTTACTTTGGAATTTTAGGAGGAGTCACAGTTAGACCATAAGACATAGGAGCAGAACAGGCCACTTGACTCATCCAGTCTGTTCTCTCATTCCATCATAGCTGATTTATTAACCCTTTCAACCCCATTCTTCCGCCTTCTCCCTGTAACCTTTGACGCCCTAACTAACCAAGAACTTATCAACATCTTCTTTAAGTATACTCAGTGACCTGGCCTCCACAGCCGTCCATGGCAATCAATTCCACAGATTCACTACCTTTGGCTGAACAACTTCCTTCTGTTCTAAATGGATGCCCTTCTATTCTGAGGCTGTGGCCTCTGGTCCTAGACTCGTTTACTATAGGAAACACCCTCTCGACATCTACTCTGTCTAGACCTTTCAATATTGATGAAGGGTCTCAGCCTGAAATGTCGACTGCACCTCTTCCTAGAGATGCTGCCTGGCCTGCTGCGTTCACCAGCAACTTTGATGTGTGTTCCTTTCAATATTTGATAGGTTTCAATGAGATCCCTCCTCATTCTTCTAAATTTCAGTGAGTACAGGCCCAGAGCAATCAAATGCTCCATATACATTAACCCTTTCATTTCAGGAATCATTCTCATGAACCTCCATTGGACCTCTCCAATACCAGCACATCTTTTCTTCAATAAGAGGTCCAAAACTGCTCACAATACTCCAAGTTCGGTCTGACCAATGCCTTATAAAATCTCAGCATCCTTGCTCTTGTATTCTAGTCCTCTTGAAATGAATGCTAACATTGCATTTGCCTTCCTTACCATCAACTCAACCTGCAAGTTAACCTTCAGGGAATCTTGCAGAAGGACTCAAGTCCTTTTGCATCTCTGATTTCTGAATTTTCTCCCCATTTGGAAAATAGTCTATGCCTTTATTCCTTCTACCAAAAAACATAACCATAGACTTCCCTACACTGTTTTCCATCTGCCACTTCTTTGCCCATTCTCCTAACCTGTCCAAGTCCTTCTGCAGACTCCCTGCTTGCTCAACACTGCCTACCCCTCCACTTATCTTTGTGTCATTTGCAAACATGGCCACAAAGCCATCAATTCCATCATCCAAATGATTGATATATAATGTGGAAAGAAGCGGTCCCAATACCGACCTCTGCAGAATATCACTTGTCACAGGCAGCCAACTAGAAAAGGTCTCCTTTATTCTGACTCATTGCCTTCTGACAGTCAACCAATTTTCTATCCTTGCTGTTATCTTTCCTATAATACCATGGGCCTCTTATCTTGTTAAGCAGCTTTATGTGCAGCACCTTGTCAAAGGTCTTCTGAAAATCCAAGTAGACAACATCTCTTGACTCTCCTTTGTCTATCCTTCTTGATTTTTCCCTCCCAAAGAATTCCAACAGATTTGTCAGGCAAGATTTCCTTTTAAGGAAACCATGCTGACTCTGGCCTACTTTATCATGCATCTCCAAGTACCCCAAAAGTGCATCCTTCATAATGGACTCCAACATCTTCACAAACACTGAAGTCAAGCTAACTGGCCTATAATTTCCTTTCTTCTGCCTCCTGCCCTTCTTAAAGTGTGGAGTGATCTTTGCAATTTTCCAGTCCTCTGAAATCATTCCAGAATCTAGTGATTCTTGAAAGATCATTACTAATGCCGCCACAAACACTTCAGCTACCTCACCCTAGGGCGTAGTCATCTAGTTCAGGTGACTTATCTTCCTTCAGACCTTTCAGCTTACCAAGCACCTTCTTCTAATAGCAACTATGCTCATTTCTGGCCTCACATTCTCAAATTTCCGGCATACTGCTAGTGTCTTACACAGTGGAGACTGACACAAAATACTTATTAGGTTCGTCTGCCATTTCTTTGCCCCCAATTAGTGCCTCTCCAGCATCATTTTCCAACAGTCCAATATTCACGCTTGTCTCTCATTTACTCTTGATAGATCTGAAAATCTTTTGTATCCTCTTTGATATTATTGGCCAGCTTAACCATTATGAAATGCTTTAAAAGGCTGGTTATGGAGCACATAAAAGCCTATCTCCCAGCTACATTGGACCCTTTCTAGTTTACTTATCGCTCAAATTGATCCACTGACAATACAATGGACTCTGCCCTCCACCCTGTCCTGTTCCACCTGGAAAACAGGGTCTCAGATGCCACACTGCCGTTTATAGATTTCAGTTTGGCATTCTACACCATCATACCCTAGAAACTGGCGGAGGAACTGTCCTCACTGGGTCTCAACACCTCCCTTTTCAGTTCGATACTGGACTTCTTAACAGTAAGGCCACAGTCAGTCCGTGTCAGCAGGATCCAGCTCAAACCGTGTCATCAGGCTTGTGGATGACACAACAGTGATTAGCCTTATCAAGAACAATGATGAGACAAAGCATAGAGAGGAAGTGGAGCGGCTGGTGGATTGGTGTGACTAGAACAACCTAAGCCTGAACCTGAAGTAGACAAATGAAATCATTGTGGACTTCAGGAAGGTGCAGACAAACCACTCCCTCTGCAGATGCATGGCTTCTCCGTAGAGAAAATTAAGTGCACCAAGTTCCTGGGAGTTTAAGTCACGGATGACCTCACCTGGTCCCTTAATATCACCTCCCTGAACAAGAAGGCACAGCAGCTCCTCCACTTCCTAAGAAGATTGAGTGAAGCAAGGCTCCTCCATCCTGCCGTTCTTAACTATGTTTTACTGGAGCACCATTAAGAGCATCCTGACAAGTTACATCTCCATCTGGTATGGGAGCAGTCGAGCATCGGACCAGAAGTCTCTACTAAGGACTGTGAGAACAGCTGAGAGGATCATAGGGGTCTCCCTATCATTCATCAGGGGACATTTATCAGAAGCGCTGTGTACGCAGGGCTCTTAGTATTATTCAGGATTCCACTCCATCCAGCGTCCTCTTTGACCTTCCACCATCAGGCAGGAGACTCCGATGCATAAAAACAAGAATGGTCAGGATGAGAAACAGTTTCTTCCCTCAGGCCATCAGGCTTCTGAACTCCCTGCCACATTATATTCGAAGTGTCACTGGTTAATTTGTTCCGTACCTTACAACATTTAATATTAATGCACTTTAATTTGTTATTTATGTGCAATTCATCTGTAAATTTTATCCTTTCCTTCATAAGTTATCATGTGTTATGTGTGTAATGTGTACTACTGTGCTTAACACCTTGGTTTGAGAAACGTCTCATTTCTATATACATTATATACCTGTATATAATTAAATAACAATAAACTTGACTTATTGCTCACTTATCTTCATATTTCATTTTTTTTCTCTCCTTATGGTCTGTTGGTTTTTAAAGGCTTCCCAATCCTCTAACTTCCTATTAATTTTTGCCATTTTATATGCCCTCTCTTTTGCTTCTATGCTGTCTTTCACTTCCCTTGTAGGTCAAGGTTTCCTCATCCTTCTTCCAGAATATTTCTTCAACGTTGGGATGTATCTAACCTGTAGCTTCTGAATTAACTCCAGGATCGCAATCCATTGCTATTTTGCAGTCATCTGTGCTTGTGTCCCCTTTCAATCAACTTTGGCCAGCTCCTCTCTCACTTGCCTCTGCAACTCCCTTTACTCTACAGGAATACTGATAAATCTGACTTTACCTTCTCCATCTCAAAATGCAGGGCGAATTCTATATTATGATCACTGCCTCCCAATGGTTCTTTTACTGTAAGCTCCCTAATCAAATCTTGTTCATTACACAACACCCAATCCAGAACTGCTTTTGCCCTCGTGGGCTCAAACATAAGCTGCTCTAAAAAGCCATCTTGTAGGCATTCTATAAATTCCTTTTTTTTTGCAATCCAACACCAACCTGATTTTCCCAATCTATCTGCATATTGAAATTCCTCATGACTATAATAACATTGGTCTTTTTACGTGCCTTTTCCATTTCTTGTTGAATTTATATCCCACGTCCTGACTATTATTTGGAGACCTGTATATAACTTCCATCAGGGTCTTTTACCCCTGCAGTTTCTTAATTCTAGCTATAAGTTGAAGTTGTATAAGACATTGGAGAGACCTAATTTGGAGTAATGTGTGCCATTTTGGTCACTTATCTACAGAACAGATGTAAATATGGTTGAAAAAGTACAGGGAAAATTTACAAGGATGTTGCCAGGTCTGAAGGACCTGAGTTATAAGGAAATATTGAATAGGTTAGAACTTTATACCTTAGAATGTAGAAGTTTGAGAGGAGATTTGACAGAGGTATACAAAATTATGAGGGGTATAGATAGGGTAAATGCAAGCAGGCTTTTTCCACAGAGGTTGGCAGGGACTACAAGCAGAGGTCATGTGTTAAAGGTGAAAAGTGAAAAGTTTAAGGGGAACATGAGGGGAAACTTCTTCTCTCAGAAGGCTGTGAGAATGTGGAATGAGCTGCCTGCAGAAGTGGTGCATACGAGCTCAATTTCAATATTTAAGGGAAGAGATGGTAGGGAGTATGGAGGACTATGGTCCCAGTGCAGGTCAGTAGGAGTAGGCAGTTTCAATGGTTTCAGCATAGTCTAGGTGGCTGAAAAGCCTGTTTCTGTACTGTACTTTTCAATGATTATATGACTATGACAAGAATTCTACATCTTCCGATCCTCTTTCTAACGATTTTATTTCAGTTTTTACCAACAGAGCCACTTCCCCGCCTCTGCCTACCTGCCTGTCCTCTCGCTACAATGTATACCCTTGGATGTTACGCTCCCGACTATAATCTTTGTTCAGTCACGACTCGGAGATGCCTACAATGTCATACCTGCCAATCTCTAACTGTGCTACAAGATCATCTACCTTATTCTGTATACCGTGTGCATTCAAATATAACACCTTCAGTCCTGAATTCATCACCCTTATCCATTTTGCCCCCATGTTACACTTCACCTCATCCCGCTGACTACAATTTTGCTCTATCATTTGCCTGTCCTTCCTCACAGTCTCACTACATACTGCATCAACTTGGATACCAACTGCCCCATCCTCAGCCCTATCGCTCTGTTTCCCGTCTCTCCGCCAACTTAGTTTAAATGCTTCCCACAGGGGCTCAAGTAAACCTGCCCACAAGGATATTGGTCCCCTTTCGGATTCAGGTGTAACCCAACTTATAAATGTATGAGAGCCAGATTGATACATTGGAATAAGGATCTGCTTCTTGGACCCTAAATGACACCCATAATAAGAGAAGGCCTGATGGCCTCTTGAGCATGCTCCAATGTTCAACAGATCATGGTAAATCCAGGGCCTTGTCCTGTGTAATCCCATATGCTTTCATATCTTTAGAAGTCAAAAATTTATAGATTTCAAATTGAATGTTCATGGCCATCTGAGGCAGAGAATTCTAAAGGTTTATAGTCTTTAAACAAATGTACTTCTTTCTAAGTGGAAGACTCATGATCTCTGGGCTATAGTTCTGGTCCCTCCAGAGGGAGGATATAGTTATTGAGGCTACCCTCTCATTCCCTCTCAGAATTTTGAATGTCTTGGTGAGACAGAGTTCTTCCAAATTCCAAGGCCTCATGATACACCCATCATTTTCAGAATGGAGCTGGTGAGTCTATGCTACAATGAGCCACATATATCCCTTCATAAAACATTTACTCTTTCAAATACAACTTTCTCACTATAAATCATTTGCCATCTTGCCAGCTCATTTAACTTAACTCTCTCAGATTGGTTACTGACTATTGAAATGAATACAGTCACTGAACATCTGCAGTTCAAACTTGGCACGGCTTAAATGCCCAGACTTCCAAAATTTAAAGCAAATTTATTACTTAGGTACATATATGTCACCACATACAACCCTGAGATTATTTTTCTTGCAGACATACTCAATAAATCCTTAGAGTAATAACCTTAACAGAATAATGAAAGACCGCACCAACATGGGTGTTCAACCATGTTGAATGACTGGAAAATTACAGAAATTTGGCATGCTGGACTTTGTGAGAAATAGGGAAGTTCAAGGCTTCCCTATTCATAACAGCAGCCCTAAAAAATGTTTGGATTGTTAATCTGGCCCACACACCAATATAATTTTGCTCTTGTGGTCTCGTTTCTGATGGATCAGTGCAAATTTTGAAATGCATTCAAATGTCAGTCATAGTATAATCATGTTTCATTGGATGATTATGCATAGTCCTCATCTATGACTTCCTAACATGCACTGGCCCCTATTCCCACAATGAGTCAATTTTAAGGATCTGTGATCTTGCTTTGTCCCTATCTCTTTAATATTCCCTAGGCCTTCACGTCAGCTTGGTGGGAAAATCTTCTGTCTTCAGAATGTAGACTCTGGAATTCCTTTTCTAAACCTAAACTACTTCTCCTCTATGCCTCTATGTGCCTAAGATCTATCACTGACTGGGCCTTTTCGATTTGAGTCCTGCTTTTAACCATGCATAGAAGGTGACATACTAGCTAAGGAGCTCATTGCAATGAACCCAGGGCTAAATCTTCCAAGTTCATCTATCTTTTTCATAATCAGGAGTACAGAAAACAAAAGCAATCATTGGATATGGAGAATCATTTGGGGATGGATTGAGGGTCAGCAGGTGTGGCCACTGGAAGATGGAATGTAGCTGGAATCAAAAGAGAGAGATGTATGAGTGGGGACAATGCTGAAGTGATGTATCAGAGGACCAATTGGTGGCGGCAAACCATTAGGGAATGGTGCCTAGTAGAAGATCAGTGGGATGAGTCCAGGAATGATTTTCCACTTCAAAGTCAGGGTGCTGACATGACTGAAATCAGAGTGGAGATCAAACCTGGGCCTAGCCGTTATATGCGTCTCATTGTTTAAAAAGAAATTTATGGGAAACCGAGTTGTCAATAACCTATCTATTAATCCCATATCAACACAAGTCCCAATTTTTAGGCACTTCTGTGTGCTGGAACACATCTGCACTCCAAACATATCACACATATCGTACTGCACCAACTTACATAGCCCAAGTCCAGGAACTCAAACTTATTGGCAGAGCTGAGGAAAGCAGAACAGGTGACGAGATGGACCTGTACCACAAGGTAAAAAGAGAGCAATCAATCTATCTCATTCATTTACCAAACTCAAAATAACGAAACACAATGATTAAGCTGGATCCTATCATATAAGACCATAAAACATTAGAACAAATTAGGCCATTCAGCCCATCAAGTCTGCTCCATCATTCGATCATGTTTGATTTACTTTCCCTCTCAACCTATCTTCAGAACAATTCAAAGCATTTCACATCATGCCCCAGTTTTCACTAGGGAAGAGAATGGAGAGACATTAATTCACTTTCAGAGATAGAAATAGAGACTGGGGTACACAGATAGAGACCAGTAACCAAGTACAAATAGAGATAGAAACAGAAAAAGAGAAGAAGAAATAATTTGAAAAAGTAATTTCTGTTTCTGTATTACCTTCCTCAACTTTGGATAATCCAAAACATTGAAAAAACAGTTCAATACTTCTGACAAAATTGTTATAATGAGAGATAGGCAGAGGCTTATTTGCACACAGTAAGATCCATAGTAAGCCAGTGGATAATAATCAGATAATCTGCTTTAGGTTCGATATATCATTTGACCAGAGCTACCGTATATCAATGTCTCAGTGCTGCAGTGGACCTTCCATCCCTGGATTTTTCAGGGCACGCGGGAAATAGGAATGTTGTTACACAAATATCCACTTGCAAACTATATGAGAAAGATGTCTTATGGTTATGTAATTTTTGAAACTGCCTGATTCTGATGTATTTCATGGGAGTGGGTGTGGACTGGTTTTGGGGTGATGGTATTGAGGACAAGGAGTCGATGGTGAGACTAGCTCAGGCTCTCTCAGCAGAACTATCCATAATTACCCTCCTACACTGTCTGGGGGACTCTGAACAAGCTGCTCAGTTACACCTCAAACCTTGAGGGGTTTGCCAAAGAAGAACAAAACGTATGGACACGAAAACAAATAAACCTCAAGCAAAAATCCACACAGAAAATTAATGTTTTTTTTCACACATAAACAATGTAGAGCTGTATTATTTGGAGTTTAGAAGATTGAGGGGTAATCTTGGTGAAAGGGGTATGACAGGGTAGATGTTGAGATATTGCCACTACTAGGAGAGACTTCAGTAGTTACAAGAGAAGGGGACAGTTATATAAAACTGAGCTGGTTGGGATTGTCTTCACGTAGCTGGTAAATCTCTGGAACTGTCAACCACTGAAAGTTGGGGAGGCTGAATCACTGGAGGTACTTAATGAGATGGTAGATAGTTTTTTTAAAAGACCAGGGAATTGAGGGCAATGCAGAACTTGTGTTGAGCATTGAATAGATCAATCATGATCATATTGAATAGCTGGGTAATCTTTAGGGGACAAATGAGCTGCTCCTGCTTCTACTTTCTTGTGTTCTTGTATACAGTTCTCAGTAAGTGAAAATTTAAAAATTAGCTTGATTGTGAAAACCTGAAATAAATACATAAAATATTGGAAACACTCAGCAGGTAAGGAATATTTGTGGAATGAGAAACAGAGTTAAGGTTTCAAAATAATCTGATGTATCTTTCTCTTCCCACTTTTGTTGCCTACCTGTGTTTCCAATATGTTCTGTTTCTATAAAGTTCACAACCAACTTTGAATTCATTTTAACTTTTGATAACTATGCAAGGATCAGTTCTCAGATTAGTCCTGGTGAGAATCAGGAAAGGTAGACTGGTCAAAACATCCTGCTCTGAATGCAATCCACTGGTCCCTGATGGAGTGGGTCTGAATGTAATATTGAGTGTCATGGTGATGCTGTTGCCTGGGTGCAATAGCTGTGAGCAGAAAAATTAATGTCACATAATGATGTCTTCAGGTACTGAACATGTTCCAGTTTTACAGAAGTCCTTAAGCCAATCTTGTCCATAAGTTGGAAAGTACACAAAAATCGCTTGATAGATAAACATATTATTACATTTGTTAAAAATGGCATCAAGATTGGCTTGAAAGAACAGTCACTAAAAGCGGAGAGAGAGGAAACTAATTGTATATAGATAGGTCAGACTTATTAATTTATTATTATCACAAAGCTGGTTCATATATAGGTGTCCATAAATCGGCCATTCTTACCCAGCATTGTAATTGTTACTGCAGATCTAACTCCAGTTGATGTGGGTTTTAATTACTCATTCTCTCCAGTCAAATTGACCCATTTTTTTCACTTTGGCTTCCTTTGCACTGAGCAGCAGTTGTTCCACAACAGCCTGTGCAATATCTGTTCCCCAACTACCACATGCTTCACTCTACTAACCACTTCCTCAGTCACTTACCTGAAGAGTGGGTAGGAGTGCAGCCATATTTGAAAGCTGTTCTTTGAAAGCTTTCTCTTTCTCTTCATGTTGGCTGGGAAAAAAAAGAACCAGAAGGTTTAAATGGTGTTAGATATCTCTGTATTATGTTCCTTCAAAGCAGAGATCAGTGGACCTTTGTTCAGGGGAATGGGGACCAAACCAAAAGGTGATCTTGAGACATATGATCAGCCATGATCTTATTATGTGGCAAAGCAGGAACGAGGAATTATACATCTTACTCCTTCCTCCATTTCTTGTTCTTAAATCATTATTATTTTGTCAGGTGAACACTCAAATTGGCGTGATCTTGTCAAGCACTTAACATTCAAGAAATACCTTTACAATTTAACATTCAAGGAAGTCTGAAAATAGAGACTGTAAATATAAGATAGTAACTATTGGAAACTGCACTGCGGCAGATATGAGCATGATGCATTGGGCAGCTCTAAGACTGCCCAACGCAGCACCAGCACCTGCCTATCCACCATCAAGGACAAATAGAGAAATGTGCTGGGGAAAGGCCAGCAATATCATCGCCCGCCCTGGCTCATGGACTGTTTGTCCCACTCCCATCAGGGAAGAGGATACACAGCATCCACGTCAGGGCTACCAGAGTCAAAGACAGTTACTTCTCCCCAGCTGTCAGGCTGATCAACACCTCTACCCATTAACCCCCTGCCACCCCCACCCTCCAGCACCATTACTTATCGTTTCCTGTCAGAGTCACCTACGTACAGTTAGTCCTGTACTCAGCACCAGTTTACATACATACAATCAGGCTATGTATATAAGTTAATCTATGTATTTATAGTTATTGCATTTATTTTTTTTATGTTTATTGTTTTTTTTTGCTGTATTAGTTCCAGAATAACAATCATTTTGTTCTTCTTTACACTAGTGTACTGAAGAATGACAATAAACGTGAATCTCCAAATGCAATAAGGATACCAAGAGAAACTAGTTTACTGATAGAGCAGTTATAAGCAGGCCTAACATGTCAACTGTTTATTCTCCTCCGTAGATGCTGCCTGACTTGCTGGGTCCCTCCAGCATTCTGGGCATGTGTGCGTTGCTATAAGCTGGGCTGCATGTTCTTATTTTCCCCCAGACAACCCCTGCATAAAGCATTTTGAGCAAACAAAGTTCCCATTAAAGTTCCTTGTTCCTGAAACTCAATAGGCAATGTGATAAACCATATATATGTTGTAACTGGGTAACCTGTCTGGACACGCCCCTCTGCTGACTGCCCCTGTGGCTCCACCCACAGAAATCTGAATAAAGGTGTTTCACCTTGCCCCTCCCCCTCAGTCCAGGGGCAGACACTCAACATGGAAGTCCTATTTTACTGCGAATAAAAGCCTTTCAGTATTTACCCTACTTCTGTCGTTTGGAATTATTGAAGGTGCTTCAGGTACGTATGTGGAACTTGAATATGGTACCACACCCATCCAGTGTAGTCGCAAATTGGTTTGAAAATACTGTTACCACATGTTAGAGTACAGAACACGCTACCACATGGAAAGCTTTCAGTAAGTTGTCCAGGTATGCATTAAGGGAACTTGGATAAACACAAGGGGTCAAGCAAGTTGATCAAACTTAGAGATATTGCTGATAAGGTCAGATGAAATAGATTGGGACTACTTGCATAGAACATAAGCACTATGATGGTACTGCTGCTCTGATGGATTTGTTTCTTTTTGCAGACTTAAGACCATAAGACATAGAAGCAGAATTAGGCCACTCAGCCCGTCGGGTCTGCTCCACCTTTCCATCAGGCTAATTTATTATCCCTCTGTACCCCATTCTCCTCCCTGCTCCCCATAATCTTTGATGCCCTTACTAATCAAGGATCTACCAATCTATTGATGGAATATATGAGAAGGAATTGCAGGAGCATTCTGTTGCACTTGCAACCTGGTCTGGGCGGTTTAGCTGCTCATTGTTCTCATACCGTGAGCCGTCAGGGAAATGTCCATCAATATCCTGCGCTCCAGTCGTACCCACCCACACTGTTCCCACGTGGCTGTTGAGGACATACTTACTTTTGAGCAGTTTTGAGCAACACTTTCTTCTTTTCAGCTAACTTTTCCTAGAACATGGAAACAACTGTCAGATACAAAATACATGAGCACCTTGAAGAATCTTCCTTTTCTTTCCCATGCATTGCACACACAGTCTCTTCCCAGGCATTTTACACGTTGTGATGTCACAACGGCAGTGAAGGTGGAGGAAGGTTGCAGCAGTGACAGGTTCCCGGTCATCTTGCATTCCATTTCACTGGACCCCAAACTTGATCTGTCATGGACTGTGTGGTGGCTGCCCGTGCATCAGCCTCCCCACATTAAACAAAGTCACACACAGGCATTCTCCATGAAGGGAATCCACCCTAACATCCCAGATTAAGTTGCATGCCAAGTGGCGAAGGGGGTGGGAACATATGCATCCCAGACTGGTCTCTACCCCTTAGGAGAACATCCACTCAACTCGAGTGATCACAGTACCACTACACTTACAACTAAAGATGAAATTCTAGATTAAAATCTTAAAAGTGGAGCTCGATCATTAAGTAAGCCAATCAGAAAACAACTTAGGAGTGGAAATCTGTCTCCAAGGGATTGTGGATGTTGCTACTTTCATGTCTGATTGGGTGAGGATATCAATAAGTAGGGAAGTAAATGAGGAGGAATACCAATTATAACCTAATTAAATAACAGAAATAATTCAAGGGGTTGAAATGACTTCTTGTGTCGCCACATGAAAGCCAAACTGAAATGTACCAGAATTCTAAGACAGGAGTTAGAAAAAGGACAGGATCTGATTGCAACCTGAAAGCAGTTGGCCCGTGGAAGCTGGCAATTTAAACTGCCTCAATTTTCACAGATAATCTTGTTCAAAATGAGATGACAGGTTTAGATTGGGTCAAGGCTCCCAGGAGAACACTTGCCCACACAGCTGTTGCCGTTACTCATTCCAGTCAGACTGATGACCTCTCATGAACAAATCAGATTCATGCTGCCACAACTTTTGGTGTTAATGATGTTGGCACTTAACGCTTTGGAAGTGATGCCGATACTATCTTGGAGTTCTAGCCCCTTCCACCAGGTCAGGAACATTTGGTGATTTACTATTTTGGTAGTATTGAGGCCTAATAGGTTCTTTTTTCTTTCTATCTGCTCATGCAAACTATTGTTTTTAATAGAGAAGCATAAACTCTTAAAATATTTGAGTTGTTTTTGATTGGTGTTATGTTTTGTCACTCCAAAACTTAAAAACTAGTTGAGAGCAAAATTACAAAGCCAGGAGAAACCGTGTATGTTTTATTTTGACCTTAAGTGAGGCACATGCATAAGATGTGGCAACATCATGACATATGCAATTCAGTTATTTTTACATATAGCCCATAATGAATTATTGAAATGAACAAGAATGCTAAATGAAACTACATATTTACATTACTCAAATAGCACTAAAATATTAAACACTCCTCTGTGTTTAGCTATAAGCTCCAATTCAATATAGAATGCATCTCAACTTATGTACACAGTATACTATAAAATACAACTACCATTCAGACATCTACAGCATGGTAAATTTTAAATTGTCCCATTTAAGTCTATAGATTTGATCGTTGTGGAAGATTTCTTACTCTTGTGGGATACGGTAATGTGTTTCCTGAGAAGCGGGATTACTACTACTTGGCAGGAGATTCTTGTGGCTGTGAAACAATCTCAGACTCTGGGGCCTGCTCAGTGGTGGCTGTCGGACTCTGGGACTGACAGCTCTGGACATCTTTCTTCTAGACATGCTGGCATGGTAAGCTTCATTTTCAACATGGATCATAATGTGCGAGTACAGAGTCCAACATCCCTATTTTCTTCACTTTTTAGAAAGCTACCTCACACTGTATTGCCACTTCTTCCAGTCTGGAGTACTGAGTTCAAGATAGGAGCCAGATAACTATTACCTGTTATATTAATTGACAAATCCTAAAAAGGACCGCAACTGTGACACTTCTTTTGGCCATAGCGCATCCACCACTGCTTGAATTTTCTCAGCACACTTATATAATACATGTGCATCGAAGGTTTGACCACAGTAAGTGATGCTTGGTTTAAATAATTCACATTTGTTGCGTTGCGCTCTGAGCCCATAACCTTCTAATCTTTTTAACACCGTCTAGAGATTTGGAGATGTTTTTTGTCAGTATTACTGGTAACGAGGTCGTCCAGGTAACTCTGAGTGCCTGGGCAGCCTTGCAGCATCTCGTCTATAGGTTTCTTCCAGAGCACAGGTACAGATGCTACTCCAAAAATAAGCCTTTAATAGCGATAAAGCCCTTTGTGAGCATTTATGATGGGAAACGCTTTGGACTCTTTTCCCGTCTCCATCTGTAGGTAGATCTCAGCTGTCCACTTTGCTGAAGTGTTTACCTCCAGAAAGGTTTGTAATGATATCCTCTATCCTGGGCAGAGGGTCTACTTTCAGTGCTGGGTTGATGGTTGCCTTAATATCATTACAGATCCTGACAGGCTCATCTTTCTTGGCTACTGGTACCACTAGCATTGCCCATGGGCTCCACTCAACCTTCAAAACAATTCCTTCAGCCTCTATGTGATCTAGCTCACTGGCTACTTTATCACGGATAGTATAGGAACCAGACGGGCTTTGCAAAACTTGGGTGCAGCATTTTCACTTAATACTATTTTACTCTTGACATGTTTGAGTTTTCCAATGCCATCCTTAAACACTGCTGTGGCACCATCCAGCACTTTTCTTAATTTGCTTTCAGTTGACTCTGTTGCAGGGGCTGTGGCATGCAAATGGTGGATGGATCTCCAATCAAGTTGTAGTTGTCTCAGCCGGTCATGACCTGACCCCACAATACTGGCCCTCCTGTTTTTACCACATACAAGCCCAATGTAGCTTGTCGGTTGTTGTATTTCACAGTTACAAATGTCATTCCCACAGGAATTATATTTTCTCCAATATAGGTTCTTAGTTGGATATCTGCAAGCTTCAGATTAGGATCTTTGAAATTCCATTCAAACTCATTTTCTGGAATGATTGAAACAGCCAAGCCATTGTCCAACTCCATTTTAATTAATTTACTTTTCATTTCTGGTATAAGCCATATTGTTTGTCTATCGTTAGTTTTCACATCGTAATCCTCAAGACTACCAAGTCCCATGTTGTTCTCATCATAATCAGACTTTTCATCAACAGCATGCAGATTAGTGCTCTTTTTGAAACTGCAACTTGACTTTTTTTATCTTCTTCTCTTCCCTGTGCAGTCCATTTACTTTTGTCTGTCCGACATGCGCTTTGTATGTGTCCTACTTTGTTGCATTTGCTGCAAGTTTTGTCTTTAAATCTGCACTGGTCTGGTGTTTGTGAGCCCATGCTACAACAGTAACACAATTTGTTCAGCCAAACCAGCTTCTGTTTAGACATTGCAATTTTGTTCACACTCACTTTTACTCCTGACTGCAACTCAATTGTGTCTCTATCTGCTGTTTCTATTGATACAGCAACTTCAGCTGCTCTTTTAATGTAAATTGAGCTTCAGTTTTGAGCTATTTTTGAACATTTTCTTGTAAGATTCCACAAACTAAGCAATCTCTTAGTGCATCATTAACCCCATTAATGAACTGACAACCCTCAGAGAAACTCTTCAGTTTAGCCACGTACACTGAAATGGACTCCCCTTTCTTTTGATTTCACTTATGAAATCTAAAACGTATTGCAATCAACAATGGTTTTGGTTTTAAATGTTTCTGCATTACTTTCATGATATCAACAAAGCTCATTTTGGCTGGGTTAGTTAGAGCAGTCAAACTTCTAAGCATACTGTATAACAGAGGTTTCTGATTTTTTAATGCCATGGACCACTATCACTAACCAAGAGAGCTGTGGACCCTGGGTTTGAAACCCCTACCTTTAAACCCAATGCACCCAGCAAAACTGGTACTTGTTTCTCATTGCCTATTTCACTTGCTTTAGGATACTACTCTATTCACTCAGTATACAATATCTAGTTATCTGTTGTGTAATCAAACTCACGAATCTCTCTGATGTACTCTGCCATTACTGCTCTTTTTAATGATTATCACTTGGTGCTCACTGTTAATGAACCTGTGAATTTGTCCGTTTCTGCCTTTTTTTAAAACTCTTTTCTTCTCTTGTGAAGAAAAGAAATGTGCTGCACTGCTTTTCTTACTCAACCATTTCTCACTGCGCTTTTTTTTTACTCGGACGTCCCGCTGCCCTTCAACAGGCAGGCAGTCATCTCAGGTTTGTTTAAAACTTACTCATTGCCACTGCTATGCGTTGCAGCTCCAAAACATAACAACTAATTGAAAGCAAAAACACAGAACCAGGAGAAATTGTGTACGTTTTGTTTTCACTTTTAAGCGAGGCATGTACATATGAAGTGGTAGTGTCATGACATATGCAATTCACTTATTTTTACATATAACCCATAATAACTTATTTAAATGAACAAGAATGTTTAATTAAATGATATATTTACAATATTACTCAAATTCTACTGAAATATAAAATACACAACAATTGGGAACTGCACTTCACAGTTGAAAAGATATCATAGCTCACTCAGAATACTGTATTCAGTGACTTAAGTTTTTTTCAGATTGAGTAAATGAACCCCTGCCCCAAGAATACATATTACATTGCTAAGGCGTTCTATAATCTTTGTGCTTGATAATGGTCCTTCACCTGTTTTCTTAATGAACTGTTTTAGTTCTATCTTTGCCAATTAGTAAATAAAGTACAATGACAATGATTAATATCCTTATGAATTATATCACAACAAATGTATGCTTGTTCCTCTCCTCTCAAGTATTCATCACAGTTTCTTAAAATATTAATTTAAAATTTTCATCTTAAAATGTTATGTTGCAACTTAAAATATTATTTTCTAATGTAAACCTATTTCATTTATATTTCAAGTAATAGTAGGAGAGGTAGATCACTTCCAGGTCTTTGAGTTCCAGTTTATTGATTATAATTACCAATAGATCAGGAATATGTTTCCCAGCAGTATACACCCTGATATCTAATTTGGGGAGGATGTGGTGACTGAGCTCAGAGTGAAAGGACTCTTCGGAGATAGAAGAACAACCCTACTCTACACTGTTCTGGTGAAGAATGGCACCCATAAAAGAGTAGAAAACAATGACAACTTGCACATTTACTATGATGAAACATTCTAGAGCACATCACATAAAAAGTTATCAATCAACATTTGATATCAGACTTGATCTGTTGATTTAGGGAAATGAAGAAGAACAATTTGTGTACAAGAAGGATTCCTAGATCCTCGCCCTCGCCAACAGGCCACAATCAATGATGCCTCCCATTTAATTAATTGAATTGGTGCCTTACCTGCATACTGTTGAATAGTGAGCTGATGGCCGACTCCTCTTCATTGGCATTGAGTCTCACCTCATCTATCATGGCTTTCAGTAGGATGATGGCCTCTCGTGTGGATGTCTGAAGCTCTTTCACTGCCTAGTAAACAGAACTCAACAAAATGACCTGAAAGGTCTTTAAAAATGCAAACACGAGAAAATCTGCAGATGCTGGAAATTCAAGCAGCACACACAAAATGCTGGTGGAACGCAGCAGCCAGGAAGCATCTATAGGAAGAAGTACAGTCGACATTTTGGGTTGAGACCCTTCATCAGGACTAACGGAAAAAAGAGATAGTAAGAGATTTGAAAGTGGGAGGGGGAGACCCGAAATGATAGGAGAAGACAGGAGGGGCAGGGATGAAGCCAAGAGCTGGGAAGTTGATTGGCAAAAGGGATACAAGGCTGGAGAAGACCATAAGACAAAGGAGCAGAAGTCGGCCATTCGGCCCATCGAGTCTGCTCCGCCATTTTATCATGAGCTGATCCATTCTCCCATTTAGTCCCACTCCTCGGCCTTCTCACCATAACCTTTGATGCCCTGGCTACTCAGATCAAAGAACAGAAGGCCTTGAAAGAAAGAAAGGGGGAGGGGAGCACCAGGGGAAGATGGAGAACAGGCAAGGAGTTATTGTGAGAGGGAAACAGAGAGAAAAAAAATTAGGAATGGAGTAAGAAAGGGAGGAGGGGCATTAACGGAAGTTAGAGAAATCAGTGTTCATGCCATCAGGTTGGAGGCTACCTAGACGGAATATAAGGTGTTGTTCCTCCAACCTGAGTGTGGCTTCATCTCGACAGTAGAGGAGGCCATGGATTGACATATCAGAATGGGAATGGGACGTGAATTAAAATGTGTGGCCACTGGGAGATCCTGCTTCCTCTGGCGGACAGAGCGGAGGTGTTCAGCGAAGCGGTCTCCCAATCTGTGTCGGGCCTCACCAATATATAGAAAGCCACACCGGAAGCACCAGACACAGTATATCACACCAGCAGACTCACAGGCGAAGTGTCGCCTCAGCTGGGAGGACTGTCTGGGGCCCTGAATGGTGGTGAGGGAGGAAGTGTAAGGGCAGGTGTAGCACTTATTCCGCTTACAAGGATAAGTGCTGGGATGGAGATGGGTGGGAAGGGATGGGGGGGACAAATGGACAAGGGAGACACATAGGGAGCAATCCCTGCGGAAAGCAGAAAGGGGGGGGGAGGGAAAGATGTGCTTGGTGGTGGGATCCCGTTGGAGGTGGCGGAAGTTACGGCGAATTATATGTTGGACTCGGAGGCTGGTGGGTGGAAAGTCTTTACCTAATTGCATTCTTAAAAGCACTCTTGTTGCACAAAACCTGGCCTTGCTCCTCATTATATTGTCAAAATTTTATTATATTGCACTTAGTGGTTCAGTGGTCAACACTCTTGCCTTGAATCAGGAGGTCACAAATCTAGTTCCACTCCCTCTGCAGATTTAGAGCACATAATCTTGGCTGACACTTAAAGGTGGTAAGAATTGTCAGGTGAGGCATTAAACCAGGGTTCCAACTAATCTTCAATCAGATGTTTTTCATTGGCGTTGTTTAAAAAAGCTAAGAAGTTACTTCCATCAACCAATCTTATTTGAAAGCTACTTCTTGTTATCACATGCTCTATGTGGGAGCTTGCCATGTGTATATTAGCTATTGCAGTTCCCACGTTATAACAATGGCTGCACTTCAGATGCTCAATATTGGGTGTGAGATACCAGGTCCAAAAATAGTGCAAGAATTTGGTTGATCTAAAAAAGGACAGCTTAAAATTATGCAAAAGGAATTTTAGTCCAAGGGTAAAAGTGCACATTATCTGTGTATGTTCTTAATGGTTAGGCTATGATTAATTACTGTAGCTCTGACTCAATCGACTGAAGGGGCTGTTTTCGTGCTAACTACATCTGACCCCATTAAATGAAGTTTTACTGATTTAACATTTTTTTTCTCTCACTTCGATTTCTCACCACACAGTATAATTCTGAAAATCCAGTACCTTTGCAAATTTTTTGGGCTATTGAATGTTACACCTATTAATACGCAAATATACAGTACTTTTAGTTTAATTTTTTTACATGTAACATTAATCTTGTGAGTTTTATTCTTGCAATTAATATTGCTGTTGACTAATTCTTGATATTTCATTGCTGGTAAGAATCCTGGCAATTCTGATGAAATATAAAACAACTTTCAATTGTTCACGGCCTAGTCTCTCACTTTTGAATACTCTTACAAAGTCAAAAGTCAAAGTGAAATTTATTATCAGAGTACATGCATGTCACCACATACATCCCTGAGAAACCCTGCCACAGATTGCTCAATATGCTCATTATAATGTTGCCCTGATTTGCTATACCAATTAGAATGTGAATGCTCGTTTTGCCCTTTGAATGCTGGGTTCTACACGGGAGTGTCATTTCCCATGCACAATATTGTTGCAATTGATAAGAAAAACATTTTCAAAGCAAATTTTTTAAAGAATGACTATTTCATTTAATGAAACATGGTTTTTCTTCAGGATTTCTCTCACAGAATTGTATTAATCTTTGATTCCTATGGACTCCACAACATTCTTGGAGGATTATGGATCTGAGTTATATTTTCTACTGGGGTGGCAGGGGAGCTCAGTGGTTACTGCGGCACTTTATAGTGAGAGAGCTGTAAGATCAGGGTTCAATTCCCTCTGCTGTCTGTAAGGAGTTTGTAAGTTCTCCTCATAACTGTGTGGGTTTCCTCCAAGTCTCCGGTTCCCTCTCACATTTGAAAGATGTACGACTTAGGGTTAGTAAATGGTGGACACGATAATGTTGGCACCGGAAGCGTTGGCACACTTGTGGCCTGCCCCCAGCACATCCCCGACAAGAGCGACACATTTCATTTTATGTTTCGATGTGCATGTGACAAGTAAAGCTAATTTCTATTATACCCCTGTAATTAAATTTCCAGTGTGCATACCATTACAGCTAGGTCCAGTTTCTCACAACCTTGCACGTAGGCAGTCTCAATGTCGATGCAGTGGGCTCGGCTCTCACTAGATAAGGCAAATAGTTGGCATATGAGTGAAACAGCTCAGCAGACACTCTTAATGTAACTTCACTGCAAAGCATAAACACATGCCTCTCTCACTGATCTCGTGCATTAATTCAGTTTCTCTCTCCAATGGTGGTACCTATTTCTTCCCATTTCAAATTTTCAATACATGTTGGGTTTTGCTTTTGACTCCCCAGGTCCTGTCATTGATCCAAAGGATCAATATTCTATTCTCAGCAAAAACATAAAGGTCCCTGGCACAATTATTGGTAATGATGGCACAGCTTTATTACCTCACTTGCCAGCTGTGAAATGTGGTTGATCAGGGTGGGTTTTTGCTGAAGCAATCTGCTTGATGTTCCCCTCCTTTGACCAGAGGTGCTGAGTGAAATGAGCATTTTCTTGTGCTACCCTGACACTGGTCACAATGGGAGCTGAACCTGAAGCCTTCCTTTTCCAAGGGTTTCACAAGATCAGTGGCAGGGAGCCTGTAGCTTACTCTGCTTTAACACCCAGCTAAGAAAGTATATTGTTAATTCCTCATGGTCTGCATGCCCCGTTTCTGAAGTCTACATTCTGTATCATCTTGTGTAAAATATTGTGGGCCCTCGGCCAAGAATGTCTGACTCACACTTGCATGTCCCGAAAGCAGTTGATACAGAGCATGGATTTCTTTTCTGTCGAGAACATGATGTATGGTTCTTCATGAAGAGCTGTGGAGGAAAACCACAAGATTGGAAATTGGCCTCTTGATCCATCACCTCAAATGATTTTTTTTTCTCTCTATCCCTCATTTTTCCTGATTCCCTCAGTGCCCAAAGAATCTGTTGATGTCAGCTATCAGGGTCTGCTGCCTGGCAATGTTTGTTGGCTGTTAGAAGAACTAAACAGACAAAAGAAGAGGCAAACTTGCAGTCCAGCAAGATGGAGCATTAGGAGGTTTTAATCAGAACCAGAAAGAGAGCTCAGCGGGGGATCAAAAACCATGAATGAAGTTTATAGAATCATTCACAAAATTGTTCGGGTAGCACGGTAGCATAGTGGTTAGCACAATGCTTTACAGTACCAGCGACCTGGGTTCAATTCTCTGCCACTGCCTGTAAGTAGTTTGTATGTTCTCCCCATGACCACGTGGGTTTCCTCTGGGTGATCCGGTTTCCTCTTACAGTCCATTTGGTAAGTTAATTGGTTGTTGTAAATTGCCCCATGATTAGGCTAGGATTAAAGTGGGAGATTGCTGGGTGGTGCTGCGCAAAGAGCTGCAGAACTGTGCCAACTCTTTAGAGGGTTATCATATATTGAAATAGTAAAATATTGGATAGTAAGAGATGAAATAATAAGGGATCTGGTATCTTCGAAAATAGATGAATCTTCCGGCCCATATGAAATGTACAGTAACAACTACAGTTAGCAGTCCTACTGATTGTTGTACCACTTTAAAAGAGAGGAAGGAATAAACTATGAACTAATAGGTCAATAAATAATAAACTATAAGCCATTAGCTTAATCACAGTTGTGTGTAAATTACTGGACACAATCCAAAGGGACAATGTAAAGCATCATTTAGAAAAGCACAAATTAATCAAGGATATCGCAATGAATCTGTCAAGAAAAGGTTATGTGTGACCATCTTGACCAATTTTATTTGAGGAGTTAACAAGGAGGATCAGTGAGTGTAGTGGATTTGATGGAACCAATATGGAATTTACCAAGACGATTGACAAGGTTCCACAAGATCTGGTTAAAAAAGTAAAACCCCATGAGATCTAAATGATTATGGCAAAATGAATACAAAACTAGAAGTGGCAGGAAGCAAAGAGTTATGGCTGGTAGGTGTTTTTACAAGAGGAAGATGGTTACCAGTGATGCTCCACAAGTCTCTTGACCTTGTATAAGTATTAACTTTCAGACTCAGATGTACACTCAGTGGCCATTTCATTAAGTACACCTGTACACCTTATTGTTAATGCAAATATCCAATCAGTCAATCACGTGACAGCAACTCAATGCATTCAGCGGTTCAGTTGTTGCTCAGACCAAATATCAGAATGGGGAAGAAATGTGATCTACGTGACTTTCACTGTGGAAATTTGTTGGTCCCAGACAGGCTGGTTTGAGTATCTCAGAAACTACTGATCTGGGACTTTCATGCACAACAGTCTCTAGAGTTTACAGAGAATGGTGTGAAAAAAACAAAAAAAAACATCCAGTGAGCAGAATTACTGTGGGCGAAAACACCTTATTAATAAGAGGTCAGAGGTGAGTAGCTGGACTGGTTCAAGCTGACAGGAAGGCGACAGTAACTCAAATAACCACACGTTACAACAGTGGTGTGAAGAAGAGCACCTCTGAACACACATGTTGAACCTTGAAGTGGATGGTGTATAGCAGCAGAAGGCCGCAAACAAACACTCAGGGTGCAGGAGTGACTTGACTTGATTGGATTCAGGAGGTTCCTAATCAAGCGGCCACTGAGTGTAGAGGACATAAACAAATAATCGCAGCTGGTGTAAACCTGGCCATGTGTTATGACAGTGAGGAGGAAAGTTTTGAACTTCAGGAAGTCTGAAATCAACCCCAGTGAAGTACTGACTGTTAAATTGCTGGAAGGTATATATTTCAGATAAACTGTTAATCTGATGCCCTGTCCAGCCTCATTGGAGATAGGTTGTGAAGATAATGATGAAGTAGGAGCGCTATATAAACATATGTTTTACCTGGGTGTTTACCTAAGGATTCTGATTGTCCTAATTTCTGAAAGGCAGAGATTAATCAATGCAGTTTGCAGTTTTATGCCAGTTTCTGGTCCTGGGGTATATCGCAATCAAGTCCAATTGTGCTGTAGTTTGATGCACATTTTCCAGCTGGTAGTTTTCTGGCTGGCTCTACAAATTATAAACTCTGTATTTGTCACTGGCTCGGGTTAGACACTTGTCACAAATCAGGGATTGAATGACAAACCACTCTAATCTGTGCAGCTCAGAGGCGTACTGGTTTAATAACACTTTTAAAACTGATTTATATGCTGATTCGTTTTTTAAAAATTCTCATAATATGGTCACAGTGACATGCATTAGCAATCCAAAGGATGGTTAAGAGACCACCATGCTGATGGAGTACTGAGTTACTGCATGGGCAAGAACCACTCTGAAGGGATATTCTGAGCCAGAGCTTTTGTTTTGCAATCCATTTCTTCTCCCGTGTTTTTTTTTTCAAAACTGAATTCAAATTCTCAAACGGAATGTGAACTCGGGCTCAGGTTTACTACTCCATATCATGAGGATGAACCTTCCAAAAGCACAAACGTATATCACCACAAAGATTTTCAGAGTTTGCAGCTTTCCAAATAAAGACGAGAGATACTTACGGCACTTTTTGTGCAGCTCCTTGGTACGTTTGGCGAGAGTGACAATTTCATGCCGGGCAAACATTTTTGCTCTGTGGGTATCCTCTCGACAGGAGCTACAGAGCGGTTGGTTACAGGTGTTGCAGTAAAACATGGAATCTGCGTCCTGAATAGGAGAAAGTGCCAACATTAGACACTGCACAAAACTGAGAACTTGTAGTTATACTTTTAAAAGTATTTTTCCCCTACCACTGCTTGTTGTAAATGGCCTCTGATACACAGACTGCTAAGATAATGGATGTCTACAGGGATGCATTACAATAGCACCCAAACCTGCTTTCAGTTTGAGTCACAGGCTAATGATCGAACCCCAGTCAGTCATTTCTGTTATGCCACAACAACTATCAAGTATATATGCCTCTAATGAAGTAAAACATCCAGAGACACTTCGCCATCAAATAAAGTTGACATAATGATAAGTTATAAAGAAAGATTGGTCAAAGACAAAGAAGAATGGGCCAGTGAGATAGACAAAATACCTTTTCTGTTGAAGATTTGAGTATGAAGGAGATAGGATTCTGGGCAGCTACACTGAAGTGGCTGTGATGGAAATAGGGTATTGCAATACAGCTTGGTCCTTCAGCCCAACAAGTCCATGCTGACCACCAGGTTGCTAGATTTGGAGAGACTTAGAGATTTGAAGAATGTATGAGGTTGTAGAGATGGGGAACAGCCAGACCATGGAGAGGTTTGATTAGAAGGATGAGAATTTAAAGATTGACACGATAGTGGAACGGGAATCAATGTAATTCTCTGAGCTTAGGGAAAATTCCTCACTTGGTCAAGTGAACTATGTCACAATTGTAATTTTCTCTCTCAAAGCCAGGCCATGAGAGGCTAATTCAGCATAGCGCACACACAGATCATGCAGGGATCCATCGTGGAAAACACAGACATTCATGAGTTTGGATATTGAATCATTGCTCTTTGATTGAGGGCTGAGTCATTACAAAATTCAAATTCAGTCTGGAACCACAGTGTTTCCAGCCAGTTTTGAAAAATATCACAGCAGAAGAGCTGAGACAATTGCTGCTAAATGAAGAGGGCAGCAATTGTCTCAGCTCTTCCGCTGTGATATTTTACGTGTCTCCCCACCTGCTTCTTGCACTCCAGGTCACAGTTTGCACACTGCACAATCTCCTCGCAGTCCGCTGAGCTGTCGACCAGGAACTTCAACAATCGATCTACCTTTGGGAGCCCACTGGTGCCCTTCACAATTGACATGCGTCTGAAATAGAAACAGAGTCACCTTCCAGTGCAGAATAACTAAAGAGGCACATTGAATATTCCTGTGGAATATCTAAAACCAGCTGCAGGATAGGAGCTGGGAAAAGCAGTTGTATGTAACATAGTAGAATACAAGGTTGGAAGGTTCATGAAACTACTTGAGCCAAGTAGATCAATATCACTGGAACTTGAAAAGGCGAAAAATACCTTTAATCTCAGGACATTTGCTCATGATAATACCAATCTACATTTATACATCTTTAACATAGAAAAATGCTACAAAAAAAAACAAGATGGTAGGAAATCTACACCGAAGATCAAGAACTGTTGAATTTTAATACTCCTCCAGAATTTTATCCCCTTTCATTTTCCTCTGACCCCATCTCTACATCCAGCTTTAACTCTTGATGTGTCACCACTTTCTGTTCACATCTTCCCTAAATAATCTGTCCTCACCAGAGGTCCTAGTTTTATTTCCCTTCACTCCTTTATCAATGAATTCTGAGGCTGGGAATCACTTCTTCTACTAAGTTCACCTCCATGCCCATTTCTTTGATTGGGAATCTTCACCCCAGACTGTGGACTCTATCTCCTGCTTCTTCGTTGATTTCATCTCCTTCTGACAGCTCTCCAATGTGTAACAAAATTTCATTGTTTTTTCTCTCAGCCCAGACAACCTCCATTTGTATCACAAAAAATCAAAACCTGCAGATGCTGGAAATCTGAAAATAAAAACAGAAAATGCTGAAAATACTCAGCTGGTTAGGCAGTATCTGAACTGGAGAAGAGAGAGAAAGGAGATGCCGTCACTGGCATCACACTTCCTTAGTCTTCACCCTTTTATTTATTTCCACCTTTCTCCCTTCTCTACAGCTTACAATATGTTTGTTTTCTAATGGCCAGTTCTGATGAAAAGTCATCAACTTGAACCAATAATTGCTTCTCATTTGACAGATTCAACTTCGCCTGCTAAATGTCTCCAGTTTTTTTTAATGGAAAGTAAAAAAATGCATTTCAGGAAGTCCCAAGTGCTTTACTGCCAGTGAAGTACCTTTGAGATTTAGTCACTGTTGTAATGTAGGAAATGTGACCACAAATCTGTAAGTGCCAACTTTACACAAGCAGCAATGTGTTAACAACCTGATATCTGTTTTTAGTGATGATAGTTGACAAATATTGACCAGGCTCCAGGGAGAATGCTCCTTATATACTTGAATCTCCTGGTATTTTTTGTCATTCATTTGAGAGGGCAATTGGCTCAACTACTCATCCACAAAAGATTTCATTTTTGATAATGTTACTGTCTTCATACTCTGATGAAGTGTCAGATTACACGTTCAAGTCTCTGGGGGAGAACCAGAATATTTTCCGAAGCAAGAGAGCAATGTTCCAAACTGAGTGATCCCGTAATGCTACACTAGCTCAAGATAGACAAAACATTGCCATGTGTTTGCTTTCATATAATAAGAACAGCCTCAATTCAGCTCAGTTCCTCACACTGGATCTGCTAAACACCACCTCGTAACTCAAATAACTCACCAATCAAGACAAAAGACGCAGAAAGAAACGGGAGCTCTCACCTGTGGTCATCAGTTTCATCCAGCCTCATCTCTGATCCTCGATTTTCTGAATCATCCAGGTTACAACACTCGCGGCCCTCCTCCCTACCCTGCAGCCACCCCCTCCCCCACCTCACACTGACCGCCCTTCCGTACTTTTCCCACCAATGGAATGTCCCGAATATCCGTCAGTGTGGACTATCGAGGGTTGATCAGTGGTTGCTGGAGAAGCTTGCAGGGACAAAATGATCATCAGGTTGGCAAGGGAGGCAGTACAGCGACTAAAAAAGACACAGCCAGTCAGTCACCTGTGGGGGATTGCATTTCATGACAAAGGGTTCCAGCTGCCCTGTACTATGCTTATATTGCTGGCCCAGCTCCTGGCCTCTCGAATCTTCATGGCGATGCCCACAATCTAACTGCAATTCTCATCCAGAAACAATAATTCAGCACTACTTTGGAAATATAGAAAGAAAACCTTCAAGTCCTGAAACAAACACGACCCAGTCCAATCCAAATATGATATTTTTTAATCCCACTGCGAATAGATTTTTGCAAAGTCAAATCTAAAATTAAAAATTGACAAGAGGATCAGATCACCTTGTAAATGTCACCCAGGGTTACAACCTAAAAGGTACACACCAGAACTCCTCAACAACAGAAGTTTGTTTTTGTTTTTTGTTTTGGGAGGTGGGGGTGGCACAGGGAGGGAGTATTTGGTGGTGGATGGAACTGTCGAGGTGCATTTTAATTGGTCAGTGCTGGATTTAAGGCCACTATTAGATTAGAGAGCCTCTTACTTATTGTCATGGGGATTGCATGCCTGTGCTATCTTGGCTTTGTTAGCCTGATATGCCTTGCATTGCGATCTCTCTAAAAGTAGCCTGGCTTTTATTGTGCAGCTGTTCCACAATGGGAACGGTGTGAATTATGCTTCCTCTTAGTTACAGAGAACTGACTGGGTGACCGCAGCTCATTAGCATGAGATAACTGTCCACTTGAGAGCTTTCATGTCATCTGGACCCACAGTGAGGATCAAGTTTTATGTCCCGGTCTCTCCAGGGACTGACTGTTTGATAGCCATCCCTCCCTGTTCCTCACCTCTCTGAAAATGCTGCACAATAGGGACACATTGAAGTGCGGAACGTGAATTTGACCTGATTCCACACAGGATCCTTAAACAGTGAGCTTGGTGTTAGATGGCTCATCACTGCTGGCAGGTAGGTCATGGAAATAGAGGAAGATCTGAGCCTCTGTCCACGTCAGGTCCTGCCAGCCAGGGTCACACTAAATCAGGATGAAGAACCATCTTTTCTCTCCACAAACCCCTTATGGCCCCTCTCATTCCCCCTAATCACTTATCTCTTCATTAGTATCACTTCCTCTCCCCAGCTCCACCAATCAGACTGATAACATCCCAGTCAGTGAGTTGGGAAGAATCTTCCCTGGCTCGGCACGGCATTATCAGAGGACTTCTGGTTGAGAATGAGATGCTTCTTCAAGCAGGAGCAAAGGTCACATGATCACAATGAGGAGCAGAGAGTGCAGCCTGTTTTTAAATCAACATGATTTATCCGCAACAAACAGGATTTCCCGATTGTCAGCCATTTAAATTCCAATCCACATTCCCATTCCGACATGTCAGTCCATGACCTCCTCTACTGTCACAATGAGGCTACTCTCAGGTTGAAGGAGCAACACCTCATATTCCATCTGGGCATTCTCCAACCTGATGGCATGAACATCGATTTCTCCAACATCTGGTAATTTTCCCCCTCCCCCATCCCTCTTCTTCAATTCCCCACTCTGGCCCCCTCTTACCTCTTCTCTTCTCCTCCCCTGTCTATCACCTCCCCCACAGTCCCCCTCCTCCTTCCCTTTCTCCCGTGGTCCACTCTCCTCTCCTATCAGATTCCTTCTTCCTCAGCCCTTTACCTTTTCCACTTACCACCTCCCAGTTTCTCATTTCTTGCTGAGCTGTAAATAACAGCAACTTTATAGCCAATTTCATAAGTGTCAATTAAGTATTTAGCTTCATTCACAAGGTCTATAAAGTTCCGTGTTTTTTAAAATTAATGCCACACACTTCTTTTTTCATTAATTCCTTCACAGGATGTGGACGTCATTAGAAATACTGGTACTTCTTCCCTCACTGCCCCTAAACCAAAGAGGAAGTTAACAGTCACCATATTGAGAGTCCAGAGCAGGGGTTTCCAACCTTTTTTATGCCATGGACCCCTACCATTAAACGAAGGGTCTGTGGAACCCAGGTTGCAAACCCCTGCTCTCGAGCTATGTATAAGGTAGGTTGGCAGATTTTCTTTCGTGAAGGGCATTAATAAATCAGGAAGGTTTTTTTTAAAGACAATCTAGTGGTTTATTTAATGTGCTGGGGTTCATTTTTAAATTTCAGATTTATTTAATTACCTGAAATGTAAATTCCCCAAACTTGTACCTGCAAACATGTGGAAAGGATTTCTCTAATTCTGTACCCCAACTGTCTGTGAGTTGAATATATACAAGCCAAACACATTATGTTTTAAATGGGATCGGCCCTCTTTCTTTATATCTTGCTCAAGTTTCTTACCCACAGAGAGGGCACAAGAGGCGTCCTTCTGTAGCCCTGCCCCGCAGGCAGGTTGCACAGAAGGTATGGTAGCAGTCCAGCAGGCAGGGATGTTCATACTGTTCATAGCAGAGATAACAGACCAGGGGGTGGCAATTCGCATTGTCCAAATCATACAGATTATCCAAAGGGGAGAATATTCCACCAGACATCTGAAAAAAAAAGAAGAAACTTTAGGAACCAGCTGTTCTTTTGCTGTATAATAAGTAAAAATAGTCATGGATGAATGATTTTAGATAGATATGAAAAACTGAGTTCCTTTCCTTCAACTGGAGAAGGTTAAGATTAATAAAATCCTGAAAGGTCCTGACAGAGCATTTAGAGAAAAACTGTTCCTATTGGCAGCAGGGCCATAGAGCCAAAACTAAGGCAAGGGTAAATTGTTTTACAGTGCAACTCGCTGAGGTCTGGAAAGCACTACTGAGAATAGTAGTGGAGGCAGATTCAAAGGTGTTCACAGGGGAGCTTGATAAGTATCTGAATGGAAAGGCTTAGCAGGGCTGTGGGGAGAGGGCAAGGAGGGTAGAGCTTGCTGGATTGCTCATACGTAGATCTGGAACGGACTCATTTGACCACATGGCCTCATTTTGTGCCATAATAGTTATGTGATTCTGTAATTGGGAAAAGAATATAAAAACACTGGAGAAGATGCAAGATAAAGTTATGAGAAAGGACCCACAATAGGAGGTTCTAACCACTAAGAAAATCTAAACAGACTGGGGTTCTTCACTAGAAAAGATAAGCAGAAGGCGGACGAGGTAATTATGAAAATAATGAAAGGATTTGATAGGGTAGATGTAGAGAAAACATTTCCACCTGTGGGCTAGTCCAAAGTATGGCAATAAACATATGATATTAATAATCCAATCAAAATTACAGGGGAAACTTACTCAGAGAAAATCTGTAACTTGCTACTAAATGGTGTAGTTGTGGGAAAACAGAGTAGTTTTATTTACAACAAACAAAAGAAAATTAAAGCACGAGAAGCAGAGGCAAGAGAAAACCATTTGGCAGAAAGAGTTCGCAAAAACAAAACTTCTATAACAACACAGCTGATCTCTTACCTCCGCACCACCATCCTGCGTTATTCCTGATCCTCTTAATATCAAAAAATCTATCAGTTTCTGTCTTGAATATACTCATCTACTGGGGTTCCACAAGCTTCTTGGGTAAAGAAGGCACCCTCTGGATGTGGAAATTTCTTGTTACCTACGTTCTAAATGGCCAACCACTTATTTTGATAATAGATTTAGATACCCCAGCTGGGGAAAGATCACATATTCATCCATCGGGTCAAGACCGTTAAGAATTTTGCATGGTTCTATGAGATCTAAACTTAACAGAGTATAAACCAGTCTGCTCTTTCTCCCTTCAAGTGAAAAACCTGCCATCCTTAAAGACAATCTGATAAACCTTTGCTACTTTCCTCCTATTCTAGTTCCAGATAACACAGCCAAGGGCTACACCCACATCTACCTTGTCATGCTGCATTAGAATTTTTTATGTTTCAATTAAACTCCCTCTCTTTCTTCTGAACAATGAGTACACACCTAATCTGATTAAGCTGTCCTCATAAAAAGCAGCAAACCCAGGAATCGAGCTGATGACCCTTTGCTGCACTCCCTTTGTTGCAAGTATATCCTTCCTTAGCTTAAATAGGTCAGATGTGCACACAATAGTCCAGATGCACATTCAGCATTGTTCCGTATAATTGAAAGATGTCCCTACCATTTAATTTAAATCCTCTTGCAATAAAGGCTAGCATACCATTTTGCAGACACAAAAAACTGCAGGTGCCAGAGTATGGAGCAACAAGCAATCTGTTGGAGGAATTGAGAGGGCTGAGCAGCATTTGTGGGAGGAAAGGAACTGTTGATAATTTAGGTTGAAACCCTGCATCAGGACTGATAATAGAGAGGAGAAATGGCCAATATAAGGAGGAGAAGGGAAGTGGTGGGCCAGGAGTCTGAGGTGAATTTTGCTTACCGTTCCATCTGTCCATCACCTACTTGCTTCTCCTTTGGTTTCCCTTTCCTATCCCCTCCCCTGTCAGTTCTATCTGTCCATCACCCCCCACCCCTAATCTGGTTCCATTTATTACCTACCAATCTCTGTCTCTTCCCCTTACTTCCTCCTCCCCGCACACCTGGCTCCATCTGCATAGTTTTTCCTTCTTTCTCATCCTCCCATCTATCACTGCCAACCTCTGTCTCAATCTCCTCCCTCCCTCCCTCGCTCCCACTTGGCTCCATCTGACTATCTTCCCTCCCTCATTTGTTTCCATCTATCACCCACCAGCCTTGGTCTCACCCATTCCCTCTTACTTCTATATATTGCTTATTCTTTAAATGCACTCTCAGTCCTGAAACAAGGTTTCGACCTGAAACTTCGACCATCCCTTTGCCTCAACAAGTGTTGTTTGACCCTCTAAGTTCCTCCAGCGGTTTTTTTGTTACATTTTTCCCTGTTTAATTGCTTGCCAAACCTACAGTACATACTCAATTTCAGTGATTCATATACAGTACAAGGAAACCCATCCCTCTGAATACTAACACCTTTCAATACTTTTCCCTTTTAAAATGCTCCACCATGCTATTTTTCTTCAAACTTAGAGGATTACATTTTTTTATACATTATATTCCATCTGCCATGTCCTTGCTCCTTCACTTTACCTGTCTGAATCCCCTGAAGTCTCTCCATATTAAACACCAGCACACATCGTTACTTAACTTATGTTGTCATCATACCTACCAGCTGAGGCACTGCAGCTCCTGTATTGAAAGCAGGTGTCACTTCATCATAAGCACATTACATTGCCATTTTCCATTATCAATGCATTCATAGAAATTTCGAATTGAAAAAGTTGACAAGCTATTTTGTAAATGCCATTTTAAAAAAGTATAAATTAAATTTAGTAAGATTTCCATGTTATAAAAGTAGGACATTAAAATCAATTTATTTTGAAGCATTCAGAGAATTTCGTAACTGCCTCCCACTTTGGTTCTTTTAATTTTGCTTTAACCCATTCAAAGATGTCACTCAGATTATAAGTTGTTTTATTAATTACTAATATTGTAAAGTACACTAATCCAGACACCAATATTCACACTCAACATGCAATAACTCTGAAATATTCTTTTAAAATTTGCAGTATGAATGCAAATGAAGTAAATATCTGATTTAGGTTGTAATTTCTCTAAGTTTCTATAGAGATACTTGTGAATTATATTATCCAATGATGTCACTACTATACTGGAATTCTAAAAAGAGCAAGCTCACTCAAAAGGCTGCAGACAAATCCTCAAACAGGTATGAACAACACAGACAGGAGTTGTATTCAGCAGTCCCCACTGCCACCTCACACCACAGAGCAGATCCTGTGACTATGTTGTACAATAATACCAGATATTAAAGTGATTTTAACAAGAGTAGCTGGAGATGTTATCTGGGATTCAGCTCCGCTCTCCTTACCTCAGTTCCGTCTCTCTGGCCTCTGGCTGGTATGAGAGAAATCTCTGATCTCTTTTAGAAAGCAGCTGCCCTTTGACGTCAGGGCCCCATGTACTTGTGTCCTTCACTGGGAGGCTCCTGGTTTCAGCAAGCTGGGGATTGGCCTGATGGTGTTTTACTCCTAGTGTGTTTTACTTCAGCACAAAATGCTGCTGTACTAGTGTTGGTAACTTTAATCAGCTCCTATTGTTTTGCGTGAAGGGATTGTTTCAGATTACTCTGCTCTGTTAAACTTTTCTCCTAACTCCAATCAAATTTCCCCCACCATGGACTGCCAATGAGAGTCACAACTAGTACTCGACATAATGACTGTGGTAAATTGCCCTGTATTTTACAACCTTTTCAAAAATGTTGATCATACCACTGTACCCCTAATGCATCTCTTCTCTCATCTGATTCCATGGTTATATAACCAGAAAATTGCCTGAAATAGCTTCTTTATCTTGTTGGATTTTCACCACAAGTTGCCAAAGGCTTTTAATGGAGGTCACTGGCCTGAATTATTAAATATTTCACTTTGCAGATGCTGCTTCATTGAAAATAAAAATGCTCTGTAGCCTAAATCTGCCTTCCAGCATTTAGTCTGCAATGCTTCCTGATGGTTATACTTCCAAGTACCATACTTTTAAAAATTGCTTTGTATTTTTCCAGCATTTTCAGATTTCCAATACATACAGTATTTTGCTATTATAGCTGTATCCTTGGTTTCTACTCCTGCTTGTCATGTACATGCCAGTCCTTCATTATATCACTGAAGTTTTGTAGTACCTTGCGGACACGTATCTCAATGATAACACTGCCTCTGTGTTGTCAGACTGTTTATGCAATAGCCAGTTCTGGAGAAGTTACTGGTTGCATTCCCCTTTCTTAGAAAACATTTCATACAATGCCATTGTTCCGTTGTCTTGGTGGCATATTGAATCCTGAGCTGAACTTTCAAATCCAAATCTCTGCTACAAAAATCATAACCTCCATTTTGGTTTCAGCAACTGCTGAAACTCTCATCTATGTCTTTGGTGTTAATTATTATTCCCATGATCTGTTAGCCATCCTCTCATCTTGCACCCTGTGAAAACTTCAACTTGTCCGATGAACTGCTGTCCATTCTGTAACTCACCCCTGTGCTTGATGACCTATAGTGCCTCCCAGTTTATCAACAACTTAAAAGAACAGGGCTGGACCCTCGGATATTTACAACATATTAAAATGAGTTAGGTGAAGATACTAAAGGCATTATTATTACTTTTGTGATGACACAAAGATGAGAAGAAAAGTTCATTTGTTTGTTTATTTATTTATTTACTTAGAGATACAGCATGGTAACAGGCCATTCTGGCACAATTACACTCATATGACTAACCTGCATACCTTTGGAATGTGGGAGGAAACCAGAGCTCTTGGAGGGAATCCATGTGCTCATGGGAACATGCAAACTCCTTACTGACAGCTGCTGAATCAAACCTGGGTCACTGGCACAGTAAGAGCACTTTGCTAGCCATTACACTACCTGCCATACAAAAGTTGCAAAGAGGACGTCTACAAAGAGATTTGTATGTGTTGAATGAGTGGGAAAGGTATGGCAAATGTGGTAAAATGTGAAGTTGCCCATTTTGGCAGCAATAACAAACATATTGTCTCAGTGTGGGTCCCTGCTACAGGACATGGAAGTACAGCAAGTGATTACGAAAATGAACAGAATCTTATTGTTTATTACTGAGCGAATCAGATACAAAAGTGATAAAGTCATGCTTCACCAATATAGGGCATTAGTCAAACCTCTTTTGGAGTATTAGATATTGGAAGGATGTCAATACTTATACTTGCTGGAATTTAGAAGAATGAGAGGGTATTTGATTGAAACAAATAAGACCCCAAAGGTCTTGACTGGGTGGATGTGAGAAGGATGTTTCCACTTGTGGGAAAATGTAGAAGTCGGGGATACTGTTTAAAGAGGGACTGTCCATTTAAGACAGAATTGAATATCTTTTTCCTCGCATAAGATTGTGAACCTTTAGAACTCTCTTGGGATTGGGATTGGTTTATTTGTCACATGAACTAACCCACGAATACGTACTGAAAGAACTACATGCTGTGTAATCCAATTGAAATAATAAAGAACTAAACAAATGAAGCTCTGCAATTGTTGGATTTCAGGTAAGTAACCTGTCTAAAGAACAAAGAGAAGGAAGAAATTCTACTATACTGCATATTGAATTGGCACTAGTAAATAAATTATAGATGTTGTTGTATCTCATTGGACATGAAGGTGAAGGAGTGTCTCATCAGCTTTGACTATACCATTGATGCCTCCCTCTCTGAAACTCTAAATAACTTTTATGGATGCTTCAAGGCATGCAACACAATGCCGGCATGAAAGCTACTCCTCTCCTCAATGAGCAGCCACTGTCTGTAACAGCAGCGGATGTGAGAAGGACTGTGCAGAGTCGACCCCTGTAAGGCAACTGGGCCAGACAACATCCTGCACCCAAGTACACAGGGAGTGTGCACACCAGCTTACTGATGTCTTCTTGGACATGTTCAACACATCGCTCATCCAGGCTGCTGTCCCCACGTGCTTCAAATCAGCCACCATCATCCCTGTACCAAAGAACTATACACCTTTAAGACTAAATGACTATCTCCCGGTGGCACTTAAGCCAATCATCAATCATGAAGTGTTTTCAATGGCTGGTAATGGCACATCTCAAAGGCTCCATTCCTGCCACATTGGACATCCACTAACATGCTTACTGACAGAACTGCTCTATTACAGATGACATCTCTCATGCACCTGGCCCTAACACACCTAGAAAACAAAGACACTTATGGCAGAAATGTTGTTTTTGGATTTCAACACTATTGTCCCATAGACCTTGGTGAACAAAGTCTTACTCCTTGGTCTGAATACACCGCTGTACAACTGGTGTTGGACTACCTAACCAACAGACCTCAGATAGTCAGGATGTACAACCCCTCCTCCCCACCCCCCCCCATCACCCTCAATACAGATGTTCCCCAGGACTGTGTGCTGGGCCCATTACTGTCCACACTGCCCGCACATGAATGCATGACCAAACACCCAAGTAATCATATTGCGAAGTTCGCCGATGACATGACATTGGTGAGGCTCATCACCAACAATGATCAGAAAGGCTACAGAGAGGAGGTAGAAGAGCTTGAAGCCTAGTGCCAGGCAAATAACTGCTTCCTCAATGTCAACAAGACAAAGGAGATGGTTATGGACTTCAGGAGAACTCACACCACTCACACCCCTCTTTACATTGGTGGCATAACAGTGGAAACAATGAGTAGTTTCAAACTCATGGGAGTGCACATATCGCACAACCTCTCATGATCTCAGAACACATTTTACACAATCAGGAAAGCTCACCAATGCACCTACTTTCTGAGGAGGACAAGGAGAGTTGGACTATGCATGTCCATACTCACATCATTCTACAGATGTGCAGTGGAGACCATCCTAACAAGCTGCATCACTGCATGCATGGAAACTGCACAGTGGTGGACAGGAAGGCTCTACAACAGGTAGTCAAAACTACCCAACACATCACCGGCACTAGCCTACCTGCCATCAAAGAGATATATATACAGAAAGGTGTTGGAAAAGGGACAGTAACGTCATGAAGGATCCCACACACCCTGGTCATGAGCTGTTTGCTCCACTCTCATTAGGGAGGAGGCATTGTAGCATCTACACCAGCAACACCAGACTCAAAAACAGAACAGTTACCTTCCCCAAGCAGTAAGGCTGATCAACACCTCCACCCACTAATCTGCCCCTCCACACCCCCAACCACCGCTACTTTATCATTTCCTGCCAGTCTTCTTATGTACAGACACCCTTGTGTGTAGCATCACTTTATGGACATACAATCAATCTATTTATATAAGCCATCTTCTGTACATATTTATTTTGTTTTTTTGTTATTGCTGTGCACTTATTATGCTGCATTGGATCTGGAGTGACAATATTTCATTCTCCTTTACACTTGTGTACAGGAAATGACATTAAACAATCTTGAGTACCATGCCATTAACCTCTTGAATAAGACCTGGGAGAATGCATTAGATACACTGCAAGCACGTTGCAACCTAACTAAAAATAACGTCGCTGACCATCGCCAGTGCTTTACACGCAGTCTGGAGCAGGAGAATCACACAAGCAATCCCTACAGCCACACACATGTTCCAGCAGTTCTTAAGGAGAAACGCAAGGCCAGTTGAAGGTATTGAGAGGCAGAAGCCCCAGAGCACCTTGTTATGTGTTGAGAAGTGAAGCAATAAAGTGAACATTTCCTTTGATATAAGAGTTCTAAATGAACTACTGAAGAGTACTACCTTGTAATGAGAATTGAAGCAGTTTTGCCAGAGCTGAGAAGAGCAAAGGTTTTCAGTGTGCTGGATGCAAATAAAGCATTCTGACATGTGGAATTTAATGAGAAAAGATCATATTTAGCCATTTTGATCATTTCAGTTCCACAAGTGTAATGGGAAGACGGAGAATATTGTGACGGCTGCCAAAACAGTACAAAACGTAAGAGATATGAGAAGGGCTTTCTGTAATTCATTCTTGTCTACCATTCAACAAGATCATGGCTGAACTATCATCTGAAACACTATTTTCCTGTTCTATTCCCTTGTCCTCCAATTCCTTTAATAACCAGAAATCCATTGATTTCTGTTTTGAATGTAATCAATGACTAAATTGCCATTGTTCTCCAAGGTAGAGAACTCCAGAGAATCACCACCTTCTGAATGAAGAAATATCTCCTCGGTTCAGTACTAACTAGCCTATGCCTCATTTCTTTTCAAAATTGATTCCTAGATAGAACATAGAACTTAAAACATTATAGGGCAGTACAGGCCTTTCAGCCTACGATGTTGTGCTGACCTTTTAACCTATTGTAACATCAATCTAACTCTTCCTTCCTACATAGCCCATTTTCTATCATCCATGTGCCTATACAGGAGTTTCTTAAATGCCCCTAATGTACCTGGCTCTACCACCACCCCTGGCAGGGCATTCCATGCACCCACCACTCTCTGTGTAAAAAAAAAAACACTCTGTTATTCTCCTTGTAGTTATAACTTATAAAATTATACCTCCTTGTATTAGACATTTCCACCCTGGGAAAAAGCTTCTGGCTATCCACTCAATCTATGCCTCTAAACATCATGTGCACCTCTATCAAGTTACCCCTCACCTCCCTTCGCTTCAAAGAGAAAAGCCTTAGCTTGTTCAACCTATTATCATAATACACGCTGCTATTAACCCTGTATTGTGCCTTCAAATTTGACCTTCCAAGATGAATCATTTCACACTTTTCTGGGATGAACTCCACCTACCACTTTTCAACCGAGCTCGACATTTTGTCAATGTCCTGTTGCAACCTATGTCAACCTTCTACACGATCTACAACTCCACCAACCTTGTGTCATCTGCAAACTTACTAACCCACCCTTCCAATTCCTCATCTAAGTCACAGAGATCAGGGGTCCCAGAACAGATCACTGTAGAACACCACTGGTCACTGACCTCCAGACAGAATATGCTCTATCTGGATACCCTTTGCCCATACTCCATGGGCAAGCCAATTCTGAATCCACACAGCCAGGTTTCCCTGGATTCCATGCCTCCTGACTTTCTAAATGAGCCTACCATGGACATGCTTATCAAATGCCTTACTAAAATCTATATACAACATATACTTCAAGACTCGTCAACTAGAGGAGACATTCTCAACCTGGTGAGCCCTCTTGATTTCTTAAAAAGTTTCAATAAGGTCACCTCTCATTCATATACAGAGAATGGAGGCTTAGCTAATTTTAGAATCAGAATCAGCTTTATTATCAATGACATATGTTGTGTAATTTGTTGTTTTGTGGCAGCAGTACAATGTAATACATTAAAAAATTACCATAAGTAACGATAATGAATCTGAATAAATAAATAAGTACTACTAAAATGGGACAGTGTAGAGAGGTAGTGTTCGTGCTTTCATCGACTGTCATAAATATGATGGTGGAGGGGTAGAAGCTGTCCCCAAAATGTTGAGTGTGTGTGTTGTCAGGCTCCTGTATCTCCTCCTTAATGGTAGTAATGAGAAGAGGGTACATCCTTTCTGGTGAGGGTCTTTAACGATGGATGCTACCTTCTTGAGCTACCATCACCTTCTGAAGATTTCCTTGATGGTGGGGTGACTGGTGCCCATAATGTAGCTGGCTGAGTTTACAGACATCTGCAGCCTTTTCCGATCTTGTACATTAGCATCTCTGTACCTGATGGTGATGCAACCAGTCAGGATGGTCTCCATGGTACCTCTGTGGAAAGCTGCTGGAGACTTTGGTAACACACCAAATTCCTAATGAAATATAGCTGCTAACATGCCTTCTTCGGAATCGCATCAATGTGCTGGGCCCAGGATAGAGCTTCAGAGATGTTGGAACTCAGGAACTTGAAGCTACTTTGATGAGGACTGGTGTGTATTCTCCCGACTTCCCCCTCCTGAGTCCACAATCAATTCCTCGGTCTTACTGATGTTCTGTGCAAAGTTGTTATTGTGACTCTACTGAACCAACCAATCTATCTCACTCATCTAAGCCTCCTCAACACCATCTCAGATTCTGCCAACAACAGTTGTATCATCCACAAATTTATGCATAGAGAGAGCAGAGCTGCAAGCTAACAACACATCCTTGAGCTGTGCCTGTGTTAATTGTCAGTGAGGATATCTCTTCTTAGTTTAATCTCTCCTTAGAAGCAGACCTTCAATATGAGTAACTAGTTAATCTTTACCACCTCCACAGCATACCTCGGTGACGTTCTGTAACACTGCAACCCTAAGCGATGATGTACGGTTCTGTGAAGAGACTTATGAACAAATGAGGGTTGGATTAAGGGGAAAATGGTAGCTAAAGGGAGGTTTAAAGAACTGGAAAGTTAAAAGTGGAGAATAGAATATAAAGGGAGCTACTAAAAACAGAATTAGGAAGGCAAAAGAGAACAAACATAAAAAGATTGACAAAATGACAAAACATTTTACTGTATATATTAGAGCAATAAAGCAATCAGGGAAGAAGAGGATTTATTAGGGATCGAGATGCCAAACTGTGCATGATAGATAAGAAAAATATTGACAAACATGAGAAAATCTGCAGATGCTGGAAATCCAAAGTGACACACACAAAATGCTGGAGGAACTCAGCAGGTCAGGCAGCATCTATGGAAATGAATAAACAGTTGACATTTTGGGCTGAGACCCTTCTTCAGTACAGAGAGTAGGGGGGGGAAGGTGCCTGAATTAAAAAGTTGGGGGAGGGGAAAGAGGCTAGCTGGAAGGTGATAGGTGAAGCTAGGTCGATGGGAAAGGTTAAAGGCTGGAGAAGGAAGAAACTGATAGGAGAGGAGAATGGACAACAGGAGAAAGGGAAGGAGGAGTGGACCCAGAGGTAAGTAATAGATGAGAAGAAGTAAGAGGTCAGAATGGGGAATAGAGGAAGGAGTGAGGGGGACGAAATTTTGTTCACCAGAAGGAGAAATCAATATTCATACTATTAGGTTCAATGGTACCCAGATGGAATGTAAGGTGTTGCTCCTCCACCCTGAGGGTGGCCTCATCTTGGCACAAGAAGAGGCCATGGATTGACATGTCAGAATGGGAATTAAAATGTTTGGCCACCAGGAAGTCCTACTTGAGGCGGATGGTATGGAAGCACTCGACGAAGCAGTCCTGCAATTTACGACGGGTCTCACCAATGTAGAGGAGGCCACATTGGATACAATTGCTGAGGGACAAATGGAGAAGGGGATTATGGAGGCAGTGATCCTGTGGAAAGTGTGGCGGGGGGGGAGGGTAAAGATACGTTTAATGGTAGGGTCCCTTTGAGATGGCGTAAGTTGCAGAGGATAATGTGTTGGATAAACTGGACTTGGAGAACACAGAGAGAGGGATGGTGGAATATTTTATTTTGAGGTACAGCATGGTAATGGGCTCTTTCAGTCCAACAAGCTCACGCTGCTCAATTACAGCCATGTAACCTTCTCGCCTGGGTCAGCCGGAGGAACCCAATGTAGTCACAGAGTGAATGTACAAACTTCTTACAGACAACGGCAGGATTGAACCCGGGTCACTGGCACTGCAAAAGCAACACTCTAACTACTACTTTACGTCCTGCTGGGCTAGAAAATCAATGAATGTGCGGGGCTGACGGGATGTATCCTACATTGCTCTGAACACTGGGACCTTGACAGACATTTTCAGATCAGCTCTGCCCACAGTCAAGATACCAGGTGAGAGGCAGACAACAATCTGGTATACTTATTCAAAGTTAGCAGGAATAAGCCAGGTATTTACTGGCAAACTGATGTAGGGGATTTAATGGGAAAATTTCTGAAAACATATTTAATCTGCATCTTGTGAGGCAAGGATTAATAAAAAAGAGTCAGCATGTCTTTATTAAAGGAAACCCTATCTGACTACTCTGAATGAATTTGACCATCAAAACATGGAGGCACCTTCACAAACTCCCACAGCCCCTGATGACCCTGTGATTTCAGTCTCTGAGGCCAATATGACAGCATCCTTCAGGAGGGTGAACCCACAGAAATTATCCAGCCCAGATGCGGTACCTAGGTGTGCACTAAAGGTCTGTGCTGATCAACTGGCCGGAGTGTTCGCTGATATCTTTAACCTATTGCTTCAAGCAGGCTACAATCCTACCAGTACCTCAGAAGAACAGGATGACCTGCCTCAATGTCTATTCTCTGGTAGCACATACATCTACTGTGATGAAGTTCTTTGAGAAGTTGGTGATGAATTATATCAACTCCTGCCTGTGAAGCAACTTGGATATGCTCCAATTTGCCTCGCATCACAACAGGTCAACAGCAGATGCCATATCATTGGCTCTCATGCATCCATGGTTGACCCCAACCAACAGAAGGCCTCATGTGATGACATATATGTACTTTGATAATAAATTTAATTTGAATATTTTGAGATGAACAAGTGTGTCGGTGATGCTACTGTAAGTGATCCATGCAGACATAGACTTCAGTCAGGCCTTTAATATTCTGCCCAAAGAATGCATGTGATCTTGTCAGTACCTCCAGTTGAACTTTGTCTTTTTGTGTGCTTTCCCCCAGCTGTCAGTTTGTGATTTTCACAACACACACAAAAAATGCTGGTGAACGCAGCGGGTCAGGCAGCATCTATACGAAGAGCCCTCCCCCTCCTACTTTCAAATCTCTTACTATCTCTTCTTTCAGTTAGTCCTGATGAAGGGTCCTGGCCTGAAACGTCGACTGTACCTCTTCCTATAGATGCTGCCTGACCTGCTGCGTTCACCAGCATTTTTTGTGTGTGTTGCTTGAATTTCCAGCATCTGCAGATTTCCTCGTGTCTGAGTTTGTGGTTTTGTATTGCCATGTGCTCTTGTTTGTTTTCATGTCCCACGTGCTCCTGCTCTACTCTGGTCCCTGTATTACTGAGTACACCATCTCTCACCTATTTCTCATTATTACCTGTTTTGCTGCCACTTCTGTCTCATTGTGCTCCACTTATCATCTGCCTCTCTGTTTATTGCTGTGTAATTTAGTCCTGTGTTTTCACCTGTTTGTTGCCAGATTGTGCCAGTGAATTTTCCTGAGCCTTTCCAGTATTTGTATCTGTACTCTGTCCATCTGAATATTGATTCTGCCTGTTGGATTTCCCTGGAAGTTTTGATCTCTGCCTGAACTTTGACGCTGACTTTGTTTGCACCTCGGGATTTGTTACTCAATTAATATCACTGTGTACACGGTACTGAGTCTGCGACTGGATCCCTGCTCTAGCGTCCTGACTGACCTAGGGCAATTTGGCATATAGGTCCAAAATGGGCATGGTGAAAGGAGGGAAAGGGAGAAGGTGGAATGTTATTTTTGTAATTGTAAGCCTACAACCAGTTGGTTTGGGATCGATGCAAGGACCCTCACTATTTGTTACATACATTAATAGGCATGTGAGTGTAACCAGTGACAGGTAGTACAGAAATTTTATTTCCTCTTAGTGGAGATTTCTATTATCGTAAGATAATGGAGATTCAGAGAGAACTTGATGATTTTTTTTCCATGTAACACATGGTGGAGGCAGGGACTCTGACAATATTTATGAAGATGAATGTCTGAAGTATTTTGGCATAGAAACTATGGGCTCTGTGCTAGGAGATGTTATTCATATTGGTTGGTACTTGGACACTGCAGAACTGTGCTGTACAACTAGTCCTTGGGAGATATGCAACTGATTAGGCCATATATGCAAAGACAGTCCACCAACCCAAACATCTAGAAGACTTTGTGCCAAAGCACAAACAGACTGGACAGTTATTTTACTTTTTTTTTGTTCGTAATTTATTTATGTCACATATATATTTTTGCTTTGAGTGTACCCCGTAACATAGCATGGATAACCATTCTCCATGTTGTTGCAATAATAGTTTGTGTGGAATATTCAAATGTGTGCAAAAGTCACACAATCAGAAAGGGTAAGGTGAGGGAACACACATCAGTCCTCATGGAGGGATCAGAAGTGGAATGAGTGAACAATTTTAAATTCCTTGGTGTCAATATCTCTGAGGATCCAACGTATTGATGTGACAGTGGCTATATTTCATCAGGAGTTTAAGAAGATTTGGTATGTCTCCAAAAACACTCAATAATTTCTACAGATGTACTGTGGAGAGCATTTGAACGGGTTGTATTGTCATCTGGTATGGGGGTGGGGGGGGTGTCTGCTTCACAGGATTGAAGTAAGCTGCAAAGAGTTGTAAAGTTAGCCAGCCTCACCATGAGCACTGGCCTCCGGAGTTATCCAGGTCATTTTCAAGGAGTGATGGCTCAGAAAGGTGTTGCCCAATATTAAGGACCCCCATTCACCCAGGTCATGCCTTGTTCTCATTGCTACCCTCAGAAAGGAGGTACAGAAACCTGAAGGGACACACTCAATGATTCAGGAACAGTTTCTTTCCCTCTGTCATCCGATTTCTGAAAGTATATTGAAACAGTGAACACTACCTCGCTACTTTTTAAAAAAATTATTTTTGCACTATTGTTTAATTTAATTATTTAATATATACTTACTGTAATTCACAGCTTTTTTCTCTTTTATTATGTATTGATTTGTACTACTGCAGCAAAGTGAACACATATCATGACATAGGCCGGTGTTATTAAACCTGATTCTGAAATCGCTGTGAGAATGCTGCCTCAACACCATATATTTTATTAGAAAAGAATAAAGTATGCTTTTTAATCATTTGAATTACCAGAAAATAGAAAATACTGGTCCAGAAGGATCCTGTGGAGAAAGAAGCGGAATCAATAGAGATTAAAGATCTTACTTTTGAATCGTGGCGATCGTGATAATAAAATAATTTTCACAAGTTAATTGGTAGACAGGTTTAAAGGGGAGAAGAAGTATCTGAGATGCTGACAGGCATTTTTGGGCAAAAAGCTTTTTCTGTTACAGAACTCTACGATTTTAAATATCCTATGCCTCTTTCTTCAAACGCAGCCCTATCAGATTATGGGAGCGTTGATTAAACCCAGAGGAAAGGCGGCACAGTAACCAGCAGGAGGGGCAAAGCCAGACTTTACCGTCACGGCCTGGGGCGCTTCCCGCCTTCACTGCGCAGGCCTGCTGGTCGTTCGGGCGGCCGGACCGGTTCGCACTCTCATTGGTGCTTCCCGCCTCAGCAGGACGCATGCGCGTGTACGCCCCGTTCCGTGCAGACGTCCTCCCTGCTGCGTCATCCCCGCCTTCCCGCGTCCGGTCAAGTTTGGCGCATGCGGAGTGGTTGGACGGTGATTGGTGCTCCGCGGGAAAGCGCTTTGATGGATTAGTGCGCCTGCGTGCGATCGCTCTCCCTTCTCTCTCTCTTTTGGTCAGCCATCTTTTCGAGACATGGCTCCTGCGGTGAGTCCGCCGCCGCGTTACAGTTAATGATTGTAGATGTGGTGGAAAAGCCGCGTGGTTCTGACTGGGCTCCGAAACTGTGACATTTTGTGCTCCTTTTATTGTGGTAGTTGAATCGACTTGTCCTCCCCACCCTGGGTAGACAGGCAGTGGGTAGGCTGCTGGGTGTAGGCCTGAGCATTAGGCCGTGGCCACGGGTGGGAGTTTTAACATGGAGACCAGACTTGGGCTTTGCATCCGCTGGTCCGGGAATTAACATAGTCCCTGTTTCTGGTAGGATTAGTTGTTTTAATTTTTGGGTTGAGTTGTTGGAGTGATGTTTCTTACCGTGTGTCGCACGTGTTAAATAAAGTTTTCAACTCATTTAGTTACATTTAGAAATAATAAATTTAAAGCTTTAAAAGGGGACCGGTTTTCACTTGGTCCGACTTCAAGGTTCGTAGCTTAAATATACCATTGTTGTAAATTTACAGCGGATGTTAAATGCTGTTATTTGAGAGGCAAAATTGTGGCACCTCGATGTGGAGACTTGAGTGTGGATCTCAAGAAAGCAACTGGGGAACTTCAATTTTAAAAGCTTGTCTCAGTAATTGAAACTATCGAACTGAATTAAAAATCCATCGGATTCATTTGTTTCCTTCGAAGAAGGAAATCACCTGTGCTTGCCCGTCATGCTTATATTTGCAGACACATAAGTGCGGTCAATGCTAGAAACCTTCAGTAGGTTAAACAGCATCCTAGAAAATATCGACAATTAACGTTTTAGAACTTCAGAAAGTTTTCACAACAGAACTGAAAAGAGGGATGGGAGGAACAAAGGGAATATCTCTGACATGAAGTGCAAATATAATCCACTTTGGAAAAATTTAGAATAGATTGGTACAGTCATTAAAAATCTAGCACTGTGAATGAAAATGAAAACCTAGCTCATTATTGCTGCAAATTGCATAGATCTAGCAATGACCATTTTTCTTAGGATTGTCCACTAGTGTCTATTTTGTCTTCCTCTTCTCTCTCCTTGGCCATGGTTTTTACTACAAAGCTGCATTTATAATTTGGATTGGAAGCACAGGCTATTGAATCTTGCTGTGTTTGGGTCCCAGCAACAGTGATATGTGGTTGTAAATGTCTCTGATAGCAGATGACGAAAAAACTGAAATTCCTCCTATTTATAACCGTCCCACCAGCTACCACCACTTTCCAGCTGGCCAAAACTGACATGAGTATCTAATCCAATTGCACAGCTCTGAAAACTGATTTAAGTATCCAGCTAGCTGTAGGGTCTGATCTTCAGCACTATTATAGAGATGTCTCATTTCATGGCAAGCACAAGTGACAGTAGCAAAAAAAAAACACAAACTGGTGATGGAACTGAACAGGTTGGGCTGCATCCATGGAGGGAAATGACCGTTGACTGTTACCCTTTTCCTGCACAGAAGCTGCTGAAATTCTCTAGCACTTTGTTCTTTGCTCTTAATGGCAACTAATCATTGCTCTTCATCTTTCCCAAGGGCTCATAAAGCATCCCAACCAAAGGTGGTACTGAAATGAGATTATTTTTCATAACAAGTCCATGTTCAAAATATTATAGTATTAAAAGTCGTTCACCACAGAAACAGGCCCTTGTTGACCAAGATTCTCATCTTAGCTAGTCTCATTTGCCTGTATTTTGTCCCTCAAACAACCTCATGACCTTGTATCTTATTTTCAGACTGCACTGCACTTTCTCTGTTACTGTTTTCCCTTGTACTAACTTGATGTACTAATGTGGGGAAATGAACAGAATGGCTGGATGCAACACAAAGCTTTTCACTGTACTTCGGTGCCTGTGACAAAAATAAATCAATCTGCTCTTCAGCAACCTGTGTGGACAATCGCAAGTCTGAACAAATAATCAGTCACCGGATCAAAAGTTAGGTATAAATTGCACTTTTTGCATCTCTTCAGTGTTTAATTTCCTGTTGGACTTTTGCTTCACAGAAAAAACTTTTAATGAGAGGCAAGAAGAAGAAGCAGGTGCTGAAGTTCACTTTGGACTGCACGCATCCTGTGGAAGATGGAATCATGGATGCTTCTAATTTTGTAAGTCTACCTAATATTTCTGAGCTAGCATGGTCCACAGATGTGGCCTTGTCTTACTGGTGTATGTGACACTGAAACTGCCAATGGTATTTTGTGAGTTTTTAAAATCTTTTGGAGATGACTTTCAGACTCAACCTGGTAGTATTGTTCTGAATCAAAGGTTGTGAGAAGCATTGTAATTCAATGCACCTTGTTATTATGTTAACTTCACTGGGGTATTATGGTAGTACTTTTTCCACTGTGATGCTGCATTTTAATATTTGTAATAAAATCAAATTCAAGACAATTGCATAAGTGGATTTAGAATGATATCCTGGTACAGAGTACCTGCTAATTGCTGTGTTTCTATTAGTCTTACTTGTGCCAACCATATTCCCAGTAATGTACTTGCAATTCTTCATTTAATTCCATCAGTTACAGATCATGTAAATACCTTCTCTATTTGGTGTTAGCTGATGACTTACAGGCAATCAAAATTTAAAAGTGGAAGATTTGTGAATTAAATTTATTTTGTGATTGCTAGTGTTATGCATTATTTTCAAAATTCTGCCCATGTGTAAATGTATACCTAGAAGCATAGTTAAAATTTTGTTCCATTTTCTCATATTTTGGACATGAAGCCATTTGAATCAAGTCAATGGGCTCTTCTGCCTTTCCATCAGTTCTATTTTACTTAAACATCCCTGTCCCTGCTCTCACATACCCAAGTTTGCATACGCATTTCCATTAATATGAAAATCTGTTATCTTTGTGATGACAGAAGTTAATTTTGAATAGAATAATTCAGATGAACCGATGTAATGAAATATATATAAATACAAATCTCAATTGTTCATCTCTTTAATAGACTTGGTGTACCTGTAATATTTAAAGGTTAAAATAGTTCTTTCTTACCCACAGCCAATTCAAGTGAGCAGTGCAAACTGAGCTTTAAGTTTATATTCTTCAAGAAATTAACTCCATGGTAACCAACATCTCCCGTAATCATTGAGAAACAATGATGCTAGTTGGAAAAGGGTGTTTTTATTTTCTTGGCATTCTGATTTTCTTCTGATCCACAGAATTATAGGATTGGCTCAGCAGTTTTATGGAATCTATATAAGCTGAAAAAGTGGACACGTTAACTGATGTGATTGTGCTCAATAAGAGAAGTAGTTGGTTTTATTGATTACTTGAATTGTCACTGCTTGAGCATGAGGTTGTTTATCTAATTAAATTATTTCAATGTAAGCAAGATGGGAAGTCTTTACTGGTTGTATTTTTGGTTGCTTTTTGTTGCAACACTGATTCAGATCTTCCCATGCAGCCATGAATTTACCTGAAAAAATGATTAGAATTGTCGAATGTGCAAGTCCCAGGCTTAATGACAAATTCAGAATATAGAAGGGAGTCCAGCAGTGGATACCAATCTTTCAGATAGGACTACAATTTCAATACTGTGCCATTGCAAGGATAGGAGACCCCATTACTTTCAGTAGGGGTTGTTGGGGAGTTGTTTAAGATAAAGGGCAAAATCTTTTTGTATTAACTGTGGCTAGCAATGTGTTTTGAATTATTTATGTATTTCTGTATGTTTTTGGTTTATCTTTTAAAATTTTGATTGTTAACGTGGTACTAGTTTAAGTGTTTTTTTATTATCAGTTTAAAAACTTAGACGTTATAACCAAGGTTAGGGACTTGCTGTTGAAGCTTTCAGAGCAGTTGGTGGCAGGGCTTCGGACCAGAACCCTGTAATAATTTGGACCATGTTAGAAACTACATTCCTTGGCCCAGCATGTTTGGTACTCCGCATCCTTTAGGGTAAGCAGAGAGACAGCAGGTAAAGGATCAGGAGAGATTGCTTGTGGATGAATTACAGAACCTTTTGTAGGGTGGAAATGTAGTTCTGTGCTTGTGAACATCAGTAGCGTGGAGTCAGTTTCTAGCACTGTGGTGTGATTTCTAGTTAATTATTTGTACGTTCATTACACAGTGTTGCTGGCTTGGCTGCAATACTGCGAGCTACACTATAAATGCCGACCAAGCGCCATTCAGTAATTTTCACATCAAACTGATGACCTAGTTGACTTTTCCTCATCTGCCCTTGGGCTAAATAGGTTGGCCTATGCTCGGATACAGTAGCAGATTCCCTCTTACTCATCTCAGCTGTATTCCTGAATCAGTTATTTTCTGATTTGATGCTGTCAGTCTGGACAGCTTGGTGACTAGGGCCATGTATTTTTGTACAGTTTGCCAAATATTAAAAATGATAACCTGATCGCAATTTGTGTACCTCTCAGTGTCTAACCTTAGATGTAGAGTTAAACTTCTGGTTGAGCAGCTCAATCAATGTAAATTGTGTGCAAGATATTCTAGTGACTGCTGCGCCAAGGGTGCATTTATTCTGTGAATGAATCAGTTGGGAAACATTGTAAATTGGTGTGGAGTACATTGGATTTTCCTTTGCCTTTTAATCAAAATACCAGTTTATTGAAATTTTAAAAAAGCAAACACTTGGCATTACTTGATTGTAATTTAGTGATATTTGCCCTTGCCTTTGATGTCCCCTGTAAAATAAATTTTTTAGCTTGTGATTTTTTTTTGCTGAAGGATGGGGGAGTCACGTCATGGAATAGGCTATGAGTTTTTCTGACTTCGTGACCATTTGGTTAGCCCTGGTCTCTTCTGGCATAAGTCAGAAGAACAAAGTCAAATTAATTTGTAGTACATTTTAAAGATTAACATTAGCTATGTATTCGGACACTGAAGGACTCAAATATGAGTGATGAATTCTCAGTACTTGGTTTGGAGTTCTGGCTGAAATAGGGTAATTGGAGTTAGATAATCTCCCGAGAGAGCTAATAAACAACAGGAATTTTTCTTTGCACAATTTATGTTTTTTAAAGGACAATGTGTTTATTCTGTATCCAGGGTAAACTAAGGCATTTGTTCTACTTGAGATTCCTAACGAGGAGCTGATGAGGGCTCCTGAACATAGGCTGGTATATTATGTAGTGTGCTCATATCTGTGGCTACAGCACATTTGGTGGGGGGTCTACAGTATCATGCTGCCATTTCGTGTGGCTTTTTTAAAGGTGGGAAAGTAGAATTGATCTTGAAGATAAATTGTGGCCAGCTAAGATTATGAAAGGGCTGTTACTTTGCCTGTCCTGGTTTCTTTTCCACCTCTTGAGCTAGTGACAGTTTTCCTCAAGTGCTGTGGGCTAGCTCAGCATGCGGTACTCACAATCTAAATTTGAGAAGAAGAAATCTGGAAACTTCATTCTGCGCATTTTTTTTTGTTTCAAGATCCAAGTGGAATGGCCCAGTAACAATTATTAATAGTCAAAGAATACTTGTAATGTGGAGACATTTGGTAGTAAATGTAAATTTAAATTCAGTAGTCTATTGACTAATGAACTTGGGATTTCTGTAGATTGTGTTGGCCTGTGAGCATTAGAATGGCAGCATTGCACTCTCTTCACTGGGTCATGTGTAATTGGAAATTCCTTTTGCACACTTGTTAGCTACAGTGTGAATAGATTTTTATAGCTAATGTTCAGATTGCCAATTGTCAAATTTATCTTACACCATGTGTGAAACTGGAAACAGTTATATCCTTTCTGGTGAAGTAGAAGGCTTAATTGCAGAGATTTTGCACCTTCGTTGTTGTTCACATCTAGGCAGCACTGCCTGGCCATTCAACTAGATTGAGGCAAATATTACATTGAGTCAGTTCTGTGCATACCTGCCTGCTTTTCAGGAAGATTATTTTCAGGCTATCATTGTGGGTGATGTTACCTTACTCTTTGTACAGCTTGGTAATATACCAGAAATGGCTGTTACACACTTACTGATTTTTGAGAAACATCTTGCCACATACAACATTTTCTCCCATGCAATCAGCGGGGAATTTAATAACTCATTATTTTTCTTTTTACAGGAGCAGTTTCTGCAGGAACGTATTAAAGTGAATGGTAAAGCTGGCAACTTGGGTAATGTTGTAACCATCGAGAGGAACAAGAGTAAGATCACTATTACCTCTGAGGTCCCTTTTTCAAAGAGGTGAGTTGGAAGGCAAGGAGAAGCAATTGTGCTGCATTAATGAAAGATTCCTTTTCAAAAGCCACCTCAAAACAAATATTTCACTTGGACTAACAAAAGATGGGAAGTGATGTTCCACAGGATTAACACCGGATTTTTAAAAAAATACTGGCCTTGGGAATTGTAAACAAAATTTGATAATTTGCGGGGAATACACTAAATTTTTAGAATGAGAATATAGTAACTAAATAAACCTGTTTTCTCTAAATTTCAATTAGAGCAAACAAACCATACAGCAGTAGTACATTTGTTTGGCAGTTGAGGAAACTTTTCCTTCAGTGAAAGTAGAAGCTGAAGTCAATAATGTGGATCATTAATAAACATAGTCATTTAGGAGAAACCTCTTAATTCAGAGAATTGCTGGTTAATTGAATGCAAATTTGGAATGTTGATAGGCAGAGAATTGTGGTGGAAGGGTGTTATGATTACATGTCTTTGACTAGTGCTGTACCCAAGGGATCCACGTTAGGACCTTTGTTGCTTGTGACATATTAACGACTCGGATGTGAATGTAGGAGGTGTGGTAATTTAGATTGATATTATTGTCATGTGTCGAGCTACGGTGGAAAAACTGTTGATTGAATGCCACCCATATAGATCATTCCATCACATCAGTTCTTTCAGGTAATCAATGAAAACCAATAACAATGCAGAACAGTTATAGATTAGAGAAAGTGCAAGTAGACAGTAAGGCGCAAAGCCATGAAAAAGTAGATTGTGAGGTCAAGGTTCCTTACCATATTTAGTAGACCTATAGTAGGATGGAAGTTGCCCGTGAAAACATGGTGGCACATGCTTTCAGGCTTTGGTTGGGGGGAGAATATCTGGGGGTAGGTGGAATCTTTAATTATGCTGGTTGCTTTACCAAGACAGTGAGACATGTAGAGTCCATGCAGGGGAAGTTGTGTCTACAACTCTGCGGTTTTTTTTTGTGGTCTTGGGCAGAGTAATTGCTATTCCAAGGTGCTTTCTAGGATGCATCTATAAAAAGAAATAGTGATGGTCAATGGGGATGTGCCAAATTTCTTTAGCCTCCTGAAGAAATAGAGGTGCTGGGGTGTTTTCTTGGTCATGGCATTTGTGGTTGCACCAGTGCAGGCTATTCCTAGAACTTGAAGCTCTCAACTCTCGACTTCAGTGGGGGCGCAGTCACTAGGCTCTCTTCTTCCTGTACTGCAACTCATCGTTATTTGAGATTATGGTGGTGTCATCTGCAAACTTTGAGGTGGAGAATCTGACCATGTAGGGAGTAAAATAGATGCAGTAGGAGGCTGGAGCAACATTCCTAGGCACTTTATGATGGATGTCAGAGCCACTGTGCTGTAGTCATTAAGGAATATTATATTTTTTGGTGATTAGCAAGTTTATATATAATGTGAAAACTGATGTACTATGGATAGCGAGGAAGATTGTCTACAGCGTAAAAACCAAGTATTGGCTTGTTGACGCAAACACGAGGAAATCTGCAGATGCTGGAAATTCAAGCAACACACACAAAAAATGCTGGTGAACGCAGCAGGCCAAGCAGCATTTTTTGTGTGCATTGGCTTATTGAATTTGATTGAAGTGTGAGGAAATGCATTTTGGAAGTCAAATGGGGTAGAGCACTAAGGAATATTGATGAACAAAGACCCAAGTGTCCAAGTCCGTAGTTTTCTGAAAGTGATAACACATTCAAGACGGTGGAGAAGAGGACGTTGACATCGTGCTTTCATAGGTTAGGGAATTAAATGTAAGGATTGGACCATGTTGCAATTTAAAACACTGATTAGATTGCACTTGGAGATGGTGCAAAGGAGATTCATCAGGATGTTGCCTCAACTGGAGGACTTCAATTAAGGAGTTGGATTGGGTAGGTAGAATTTGTTTTTCCTTGGGTGAAGGAGGCTGAGAAGAGAACTAATATTCAAAACAAGCATGGTGATTGTGTGTGTGTCTCTCTCTATTCCCCCCCCCCCAGAACTAAGTCAGTTTTAGTATCATGCAAGTTATTAATTGGGATATGCAGACTTTGGTGAAAAATGGGAGCAGGCTTGTGGGGTTTATACACATTAGGAATTCAAGTTAAAAAGCCTATCTCCAAATTAATATAACAGTATGTAACACTTGCTACTTGCCAGATGATTTTTCTGGTACCTTTTTAATACTGAGCATAGTTTAAAAATTTTTCTATAGTTAGCCAGTCTCATTAGAATCACTCCTTGAATCTTAGAGACCATTCTATTGATATCCTGTACTGGCATATTTAATCCTGGCAAGTGTGAGGTGATGTGTAACAACTGCTTTTTGCGGTGTTTGCATATTGTGAAAATCAAGAGAACTAGTAGTGAATTCTGCGAAAAGCTTTCTATTCATCAGAATAACTTGTCAACAATTGGCTTTTGGTTTTTGATAATTTTTTTCTCAAAGCTCATTATCATTTTTAAAATGCTGGGATTTTTTTTGTTTTTGATCAGTCATACTATGTAAACTTTTTTTTAAAAATTACTAAATTTCATCATGTTCTTCCCTTGCAGTGTCTCATTATTTCAATTCAGTATTATACCGTCTTCTTTTAACATCCTTGCTAACTGTCCTTTAATAATTTAAACAGGCTCAGAATTTGTTATTGTTTCTCATAATTATGGGGTAGCACAGTAGCATAGCAGTTAGTGTAACGCGTCAACAAACAGGGTTCAGTTCAGCTGCTGCTGTAAAAAGTTTGTTCTCACCGTGACTTCATGGGTTTCCTCCGGTGCTCTAATTTTCTCCCACATTACAAAGGTGTATGGGTTAGTAGGTAATTGGACGGTGTGGGTTTGTTAGGTTGGAAGGGCTGGTTACTGTGCTGTATCTCAAAATGAAAAATGTAAAGATTGATTAGCCTGTAATTGGCATATTCCTTCTCCCTTAACCAATACCATATTGGCTATCTTCCAGTCTGGATGTGAGACAGGATTAGAAAATAATTGTGGAGACATTGCTGTCAATAACATGTGATACATTTCGGTTTTGAATGCATTTACTTTCTAAAATTATTACATTACATAAATCTTTGTCTGCAACATTGGTATTGTGTCCTTGTGAACAAGTGGTTCCTGTAGAGCCACACCTAGTTCCTATAAGATAAGGTTATTGATCTCTGGTCAATACTCGTATCTTCATCCTCTTGTCATTTATGTATTTGTATACTTGTGTACCTTCAGAATTTTCTTTAAAATGTCCCCCCCCTCCACTTTTGTATAACTTACTACAGTATTGGTTTCTCAGTGCAAGGTGAGAGTTTCTTTGGTTTTATTCTACTCTGTAAAGTCCTCTATGTGGCGTTTTTAGATTTAGACCCTCCTCTTTGAATATCTCCAATTTCCCATCAACTTTATTTTTCAGGTAACAGTTTTGAGTCTGCCATCACTAAATCACGCATCAGTGTAGTAAAATTTACTTTTTCTCAAGTTTAATCTTAGCTTATCATTGCACTTTTATATTACTGAATTCTTACTAAAATTTTAAGTATCTGTCCGATATCATTGTTTTAAATCCCGGACGTCTCCTTGTTAGGCTGAAATGTGTTTATTGTTCAGGAAGTGATGTTGGGCGCATTGATGTAGTAGCCAATTTATTCTAACCCTGCTCCTTGATTGTTAAGCATATCTTACTATGATCATAACTAAGACCTTACCTAAATTGTAGGATCGTAGAAAAAAAGTGATGGATTTGTAGAAATGACTGACAATGCGGGGAAGTTCAATCTGACTAAAGACAATAGGCATATTTGTTTCTGGAGCCTTTTGTGGCTCTTAGTCTGATCCAGTCATTGACCTTTACTTTTGGCCATCATTCTTTGATTGATATATGAGCAAGGTGTCGTTCAGTATTGATGACCCTGAACGTGCTGTGCTTGGGTTATTAGTCACATTGCTTCCTCTCAGACCCAGATTGGAGGAAATGCAGTACAGCCCTTGGCCTGATTCAGCCCTGGGAGCAGGTCGCGACTGTCTGTTGAATATCCATCTCAGCTGACTCCCTGAAACATTTTCAGGGAGTTCCATGCACTAATTTTTTTCTCTCTCTGCTTTCTGGTGCTAACAAGGTCCTGTGCCTACTGTTTCCTCTATGACCTTCCCCTGCACATCACCTTCTGTCTCCTTCACATCCTCGGGATTAGCGAGTGTGCATTTAACTTGGTACTGATGAACAGAGCCAAAAAATTCAGTTGCTTAATAATCTAAAACCTGCAAGTTCTGGAGCCTGATGAGGGATTGAGTTTATTATGACAAAAGACCCCAGATTTGACTTTGTCCTGTGTTGAATATGAGCCTGGATTGGGCAAATGAAACTAGAATTTAAGTCTTGTTGAGAAAATCAGACTTGTGTCTCATTGATAAGCTCATCTAAATTTACTGGTTCTTGCATGTGTATTAGATTTGATGTGATTCCTTATGTTTTTCAGACTTGAATGATTGAAACTTGATACAAAACTTCCAGGAGTTGAAAGGAGTGAAAAGGAAATGGAGTCTGCATTTGACAGGCTTGGAGTTTTAGGCTGAGAGAAATGGGTGGGTGGATTTTTGAATGGGAGAGACTGAGAAGATCCAAGTCCCTTGATTATTAACTTTCTGTCCCATTTCTTCAGGTACCTGAAATACCTCACGAAGAAGTACCTCAAAAAGAACAACCTGCGTGACTGGCTTCGCGTAGTTGCAAATAGTAAAGAGAGCTATGAGCTCCGTTACTTCCAGATTAACCAGGATGAAGAAGAAGAAGAGGATGAAGATTAAGCCCTAGCCTGGTCTGGACTTTTGTACAAATTATATTCAATAAAATTGGTTAAAAGGAAAATCATGCCGCTTTGGGTTCTGTTTTTACTTAGAAGACTGCTGTAGTCTTCTCAGTTTAGCATTTACTTAAAATACAGTGGATCCTGGTTTATTGGGATTAGTACATTTTGGTCTAATTTAGCGGCTGTCCCAATTAGACAAAGTTTCATGGAAATAGTTTAAAAGCTACAAATTATGTGTTCAAATAAAGTACAGAACAAATTAGAACACCAACAATACTACTACTATGCCATAAAACTGTATTAGTTCTTAATAGTTCATTTTGTGGTAGCATCTCGTATTTGGTGATGCCAGGAAACCTGTGTGGGAGAGTTTTTAAAGTGGAAACATCATTGCACTGGAACGGTTCCACACTTGACCTCGGAAGTCTGGGTCCAGTGGTACGAAGATCATCACGACTAGGGTTCCTTTGTTGCAATGGTTGACCATGACTTCTGTACTTCATCATGCCCTTTGATCTTCAGAGTGTTGCAGAACTGCCTTCCTGATGGTGGGATCTCACTGTAGATCTCATTGTGGTATAATGTCTATCGGCTACCCTCACCTGGTTTAGAATGCCTGTTAATGCAGTGTTCCATGGTATGTTCGCTGTTGCAAGCAAACAGCTCTTTGGAGCCACAGGTCAGAGCTGCGTGTACAGCTTTGATTGACAGTAAATGAACAAAATCAGTGCAGGCACCTAGCATAGATATGGAATGCCTTCATACAATTGTCAATGATTGCATCCTCCAAATCTACATTTTCATTATAATATTCAAGATGATTGTCAACACCTTCATAATTCTTCATAGTGCCTATCTTGTTGAAGCAGTGATATCGTTTGATTTTACACACCCAGTTGTTTCTGGCATCTCCAAGCCTGAATGCTGAAACCGCAATGAACAAAACAGTTGTAAATTGTCTTGCTTATTTCTTGCCAACTATTACTGCTCAATTTACTTTTTTAAAACAGAAGCGCATGCAGCTGACGCTGTTGAAAACTAGGCGCTCCAAGTATGGTGTGTGGCCATTAGACACTACGAGTGCACACATCTGATGCTAGTTAGAAACGCTTTGGCAACAGTCTCCTGGACCAATCAGGTGGCATAATGTCCCAAATAAATGAAGGAAATCCTGGCTATTTTCTTGATTTATTTTTGTTCTTTAAGAGCTGCCCTGATTAACTGAATGTCCAATTAACTCGAATCCACTGTATTTACAAATATGTTCATTTTCCCTATTAGATTTGCAGATTCTGAGGTGTGTGGAGTTTCAGTGATTTTATGCCCAGCTCTTTTATTCACTGTTCTTGTCTGAATGCCCATTATCTTTATGGTTACAACCTGGCTAACAATTTTGAGTGATCTTGGATGATGCCAGATTTTAATCATCCTTTATGATGCCTTGACTGGTTCACTCTCTTAGTAAATATGCATTTAGTTCTACAGATTTCCTCCTTTTGTACCATCCAGGGTAATTAATTTTGTCTAGATTGGCCTCTCTGACCTCCAGTTTACAAATTTACAGATTGTGTCTCCCAAGATGCCTTCCAAACCCATGATGCCTTTTCCCTCGAACGATTCCTAATATCCACCCAACTCTCACCATTCCATATCTGTCTTTGAATCTTTCCCCTCTGGATATCTGTTGTCACCTCAAGTGTCAGGATACTAATAAAATACTAACAGTGCTACAGTCCCACCCTGCATCCTGTAAGGACTGTACTCCATTTCTTCCAATTTCTCCATTCTATTTGCTCTAAAGATAAGATGCCTCTGATATGTTGTCTTCCTAAACCTTGATTTTTCTCTATCGTAATTGACAGAGTGCTTGGCTTTGCCTCTGCTCTCAACCTTTCCTGGATAAGTAAGTACGTCTGATCTTCCCGTCGCACCAGCCTCTGCATTCAACAGGTCATCCTTTACAAATACTGCCAGCTTCAAGATTATGCTACCAGGAACATCGTCCCTTGCAGCATTTTGAATAAACCATTTATTTTTGAGTCCTCAGACTGGTCTGTTTTCAGTACTTTCCCATGCAACTGCTGTAGATGCAACACTTGTCTTCTATCAACCAGCGACTCACATTTGTCCCTTCAGTTGAAGCAATGAATTAAATCTCCGGTATGCATTAGAGTACATTTGGTGTTCATTACGTGGTTTCTGCACTGGAGAAACAAAACAGAATGAGTAACCACATTGCAGGGATGACCCTGCTTCCTGTGGCCTGCCACTTAATTTCTCCATTTCACTCCCGATTTGACTTACCTGTGAGCTCTCCTATTATAATGGTGCCCAAGTTAAGGTCGAGGAACAGCAAAACATAACTGCTGGGTATGTTGCATCTCGAGTTGATTTTGAATTACTTAACTTCAAACAATATATTTTCACAGTTAAGATCTGAACTGGCTATTGGTACTGTAAGTTGTCCAGTTTTGATAATTGGCTCATCTTTTCTTTCCATTAGCACAGCCAAGTATCTGACAACCCTGCATACTGCAACTTTTCCATTCCTTTATACGGTGACTCTAACTTTATTTCATAGCTGTTTAACTTTTCTCTTCTAATGCTCCCATTGACCAGATGGCCTTTACAAATTATCCCCATGGCAATGCTGGATTTGGCCTATCAGTGTTGTTCCATTTGATCTATCCATCCTTAACTCATTTTCTCTGTAACATAAAGTTAACATTTATCTTTTCCCCCAGTTCTGACAATTAGTCTTCATCCTGAAATATTAGCTGTCCCCTGCAGATCATGCCTGAGCTTTGGCTTGCTTTCATTACATTGAATGTTTTTTATTGTTTCCCCCAGCATGTACTTTGGGACCAAGTGTCCACCTCTGGCTTAGTTCTGTTTTAAGTGTCTTGTTACCTCATCCATCCTGCACCTGTCTGCTGCCTTAGAGGCAGCAACTCTAGAGGTTGAAAATATCCTGGCAACATGCATTATAGTCTGGAACAGAAATTTGAATGCACACAATTCTAATCACTAGTTTAGCAACACTTGGCACTAAAATGGGCTATTTTGGTTCTAATTGTGTTCTTGTTAAAAAAAACTGTTAATTGTTTAATTTGTTTTTCTTGTGAATGCTGCTAATATGGTAAGATTTTCATTGCATCTGTACTTGTGCATATGACAATAAATTCTACTTTGTTAGGAATTGCTGATTGGATCTGTACTTAACAGCCTCATTTCCATCTCTAGCAGTTTGCATTGAGCAATTCAGAATCCTTCATTTTTATCTAATTCATGAATTCATGATCATTAACTCAAAACAATAGAATGCTTTTTTTATAAGCTTGATGACAGAATTCTGATTTTTTTTTAGCACTGTGGCTACTCATGATAAAATGCTACTCATTTTAAAAGGAAATATTTGCAGTACTGGTTAAGGAACAAAGGAGTGGGAGTAATTGAGCTGGTGCAGGCACACTGGGTTGAAAGGTCAATAGGATTTTCCTAAACCTGTAGTGAATCTGAAAAGTTACACGAGGAAACAGCTTCTGACTATAAATCAAGACATTTTAATATATACTAGTGAATTCATGGAATTGAAGATTATACAGAAAGGTAGAATGAAATAGTACATCTACCATAATACTATTGAATTATCCATTCACTTGTATATTTGTACCTTTTTTACTAATGGAATTTCAGCTTCCTTGGTATATTTTAGAATTATATACAGAAGGAGGCTATTTGGCTCGCTGCCTTTGTTTGAAACAGTGCTAACCTATCATCCAGCATCAGGTCTATAGCCCTGAAGTTTATGGCTTGTGAAGTATGCAACCCAAGTACTGAGTGATGGGGGTTTTTGTCACTACTGTTGCAGGCACTGAGTTCTGGATCTTAATGTGCTCTAGGTGAGTTGTGTTGTTCCTCTTCATCCCTCAAACCCCTCACAAAAAACTTTAGATCTTTTCCCCTCTGTTTGGGCTACTCTGTTAAGCAAAATGGAGCTTTTTTTTTCCTTGACTCCTCAAAATCTCACTTTTCCATGTTTAAAATTCCCTTGTTGGCAAACTGATTTGGTGGAGGTGTTGAATGACTATCTCCATCAGTTATCAGTTGAACCATGCTGTCAGTTCTTACCATTGTGATCAAAGAGTTGCATTTGTGGATTTATCTGACAGAGGGTTAAATTAACTGAATTCATGTGCATTTTCTCCTTTGATGCCCATTTATTCTCTTCTAGTTCAAGAAGTACTTGTTTTTCAGTACTCTGCTCAATTAGTTTTTACCCTTAACTCATTTCTTTTCAGCTAGTTTTGACGTTATCAGATTATACAGCTGCACAGAAAGCTGCTCTGCAGCTCGTGGAGAGCCCAGCTGTTGGCTAAAGTTAAGTATCAACAAGGAATGAGCAAAATAATTGGCCACTAAACTCTGAATAAGGAGAGGTAGAATCTGCTAGGGCTCAGTTCCTGCCTGCTGAGAAATGAGCCTTGCTAGAAAAGTTTGTCTATGTCCAAACACTGGTCTTCTACAGTGGTCCCTGTAGCTACTTTACTGGCTGCTTCACACGATTTACACAAGCATAGAAAGTATATGTAGAAAAAATAAAATGATAATCTTTTGGGTAGAGAAGTAGGTAGAAAGTGTGCTTCCTCTTGGTCAAGAGCAAATAAGCAGGTGTGGATTTTATAATTCAGCTGATATTATGTATCTGTAACTTGTTAACAATTTTGAAAAATTCTGGGACTGTAGAAAAAGCTTTTTTTTTGAATGCACATTTCATGGTTGCTCTCTTACTTTGCAGTGTTTACATCTTGTGCAATTTTGCTGACTGCACATAATCTGTCGTGTGAAAGGGGACCATATGGTATCTGCAATGTGTCACAGTTAGGGCGTGAACTTAGAGCTGTTAAAATAAATTTGACAGTCAACTACACCAATTTCACAAGTTTCCCAATACATATGGATGTTCTTCACAAGGGTTCCCTACCTGGGGTCCATGGACCTCTTGGTTAATGGTAAGGGTTCATGGCATAAAAACGGTTGGGAAAAGCTGTTTCATCCTCTATCCCTCCCAGTTCATTTTAACTGACAGCAGGATGTCAGAATAGTGGGACCAAATTTTTACCAGAGGAGATCATTTAGCTCTGATTAGATTGCAGTGCATTTTCTACTTCTGCCTTAACTACAGACATGAGATTAATAAGACCAGAAAGCTGCCTGAACTTTTAAAAGGAATAACAAAGCAGCTGAAGTTTCTGTGGAAGGATAGTTCTAATATTTAAAATATTCAATATCTTGAGTGCCTCTGTGATACAAGTTTACAATATGAACCCTTAAAAACATTTAATTAAATATGGGGATGGCGCGTGGCCAAGTGGTTAAGGCATCGGTCTAGTGATCTGAAGGTCGCTAGTTCGAGTCTCAGCTAAGGCAGCCTGTTGTGTCCTTGAGCAAGGCACTTAACCACACAGTGCTCTGCGACGACACCGGCGCCAAGCTGTAACAGCCCTAGTGCCCTTCCCTTTGACAACATCAGTGACATGGAGAGGAGAGACTTGCAGCATGGGCAACTGCTGGTCTTCCATACAACCTTGCCCAGGCCTGCACTCTGGAAACCTTCCAAGGTGCAAATCCATGGTCTCATGAGACTAACCGATGCCTTAAAAAAAATGGGGATAAAAACAAATTGAAAAATAAAAACTAATGAGGGCAGTTTATTTTGTGCTTTGTTCATTGTTTTATTTTATTGCATGATTGTAACTTCCATTTCTGTAACATTACAATATTTACATATGTGAATACAAGAGATTTTGCAAATGCTGGAAATCCAGAGTAATAATACACATACAAAATGCTAGAGGAACTCAGTAGGTCAGGCAGTATCTATGGAGAGGAAGAGAGACAATGTTTCAGGCTGAGACACCATCAGAGTTTGTATTATTTATTACATAATGTGATTGTCATATATGATACATGAATTATATATATGATGTGCTTTTAAAATAGTTATATAGAATGCATCCATGGTTGCTGAGGGGAAGATGAGAATTGAAGAGACATTGGTTATAATTGTTTCAATTATCTGCCATGTGGGAGAACAGGAAACTGTCAATATTATACCATTGCCCAAATGAAAGTGAGAGGGAATGCAGCAACAACAGCCCAGTTTAAACTGACGAGTGGGGAAGATTTTTTAAATGACAATCAGGGACAGAATTAGCAGTCACTTGGGCAATTATATATTGATTAGAGAAAGCCAGCATGTATTTGCTAAAGGCAAACATTAGTTAATGTAAAAGGTGAGAGACGAGACTAGATGTTGGAACCGAGCAAAAATAAATTGTTGGAAGAGCTCAGTACCTGTGTATTTAAAGAGAGATTAGCTTTATCACGTGTACAGTGAAATGCGCCGTTTGCGCCAACAACCAGCACAGTCCAGGAATGTGCTGGGGGATAGCCCACAAGTGTCGGCATGCTTTTCGTGCCAACATTGTATGGCCACAACTTACCCTAACCATGCGTCTTTTGAATGTGGGAGGAAATTGGTGCACCTGGGGGAAACCAATGTGGTCATGGGGGAGAACATACAGGCTGCTCACGTACAGCGGCGGGAATTGAACCCTGACTGGTGATCACTGGCACTGTAAAGTGATTGTGCTAACTGCTACGCTACCATGCCACCTGATGGAAGATGGCCATCACCCACATGCCTGGGTTTTGTCTCCCTTGATTCACCTGTATCCCCTTCCCACCTGGTACTATCTGCTCTTCATCCCTCCAATATATGGCTGAATTTATAAACCTCCCAGTCTCCATTTTACCTGTCTGGCTCCATATTTTACTTGCTCTCCATCCAACCCAAAACCTCCACAGATACAGCTTGATCTGCTAGGTTCTTCCAGCAGTTTTTTTTAGCTAAAAGAATTTTGATATAACAGTCAAGTGGATTGTGGTTTATATAAGGGTTTTGTAAACACATGTAGTACAATGCCACAATATAGGGCGAACATCAAGATTGGTGCCCATGAAATAAAAGTAATATGACTAGAAAATTTGCCAAGTGACAGGAAATGTGTTTTGGCTCAAGAGAATTATGTAGTGGAGTTCTCCTTTGGTATTAGAATGACTGCTTCTCTAACCACGTGTTAAAGACTTGAATTTGTATGTAGAAGAGCCCAGTTTCGAAATATGCAGATGACACTAAACTTGGAAGTGCAGTGCACCAGAAGGGAATAGTAATGGTAAAAGGAATGGCTGAATGACCAATATATGGTAGGTGGAAAAAGATGCCAAGTGCTAGATTTTGTTGGGAAGAACATGGAGAGATGGTATAAACAAGGTACAATGCAAGGGGACACTGGGATTGTTATCATTGAAAGTGGCAGGCAGATTGATAAAGTGGTTAAAGTCTTGGAAATCTGCACTTTATAAATAAGCACATAGATTTCAGGAGCAAAAGTAGCCACCATGATCCCATACCATTTACAACTGGAATATAGCATTGTGCACCAAATTTTATGAAATAACTGAAAGTCTTAGCTAGGAGCATCTAGGGTAGGGTTGCAGGTGGAATGAATAAGATTGGAAAGGAAGCTGATATTTGAAATCATGAAGGGTCTAGGTAGAAAGTAACTTCCATTGTCAGAAGAGTCCAGAACCCGAAGTCATAGAATGAAAGTGATTAGCCTAAGAGTCAAAAATAACATGAGGTAACGTTTTATACAGTAAGTCGTAAGAATCTAGAATGTACTGGTAGTGGGTGGCATAGCAGTAGACTCATTCACAAAGTTTAAAAGGAAAGCTGATGGTACTTGAAAGAAAAACAAGTAGGGGCAAGGAGAGAAGGTGGGGAAGTAGGACTAGTTGGATCGCTCTTGCTTGAAGCCAGTACAACTTAATGGGTTGAATGGCCTCCTTCCCTGATGGCCACTAAAATTCTATATATTTTAAAAAAAACATTACTTTGAACATAGAAAATTCAAATGAACACCAACAGCTATGTTAGACTTGTATCATTTTCATTGTCTTTCAGGTATCTCCAGATAACTGACCTGAGTGTAGTTTGTGGGTGTTGTTGCGATTTTTCCTGCTACAGGATCTGATCATGTGATATCCCATCAAAACCTGGATGCTCGCATGGGAATGAAGGAAAACAGACCCTTGTCAGATTGTGATGATCAAATAAATACATAGGATGCAAGCTCATTTTCTCCACAGAATGCAGTAAAAACTGATCTCAGCCCTAGATTGTTGCATGTGTTGGGATTCACTGCTTGAAAGTAACAGCAATGCTCTGGGTTTTGTTGTTTACCTATTCCAGTCAAGAGATTTGACTGACTCAGTTAACTTAATGTGTCAGAGCTTTTCCCTACAACCCATGCTCTAAAACCCATTTATGTAGATCTAAAAGCCAAATGACCTTTTAAGACAATTAAGTACTATCAGAACTAACACTGTATACAGCTAGGTTCTGTTCAGTGATTTGACTATAAATTACAAATAACAATTCAGTATAAAACAGGAGACGTTCATTTTTTAAAAATCCCTCAGCAAATGCATTCTAAATTGCTGTTTCCTCTGGAATGCAATGGTTGGAGGACTAGTCAAAGGTTGATTGTTAATGGTAGGGGTCCATGGCATAAAAAAGGTTGGGAACCCCTGTTGTAGATTATATAATTGGGAATTGAAACATAATAGGGTTAGTTGAATCTGAGGAAAAGAGTTTTGCTTTAAAGATGGGTTATTGTCTTGCCAACAACCTGCAACAAATGCTAATTCCAAATAAAGAAAATGCCAGAAGAACTGATCGTAGCCAAATCCCACAGGATACTAACAATGAGTGAACACTCCAAGGCACGTGCACAGCACTGACATTGTCTGGGAATTCTGTTGGGGTATAGAAATGCAGATCTTTAATACGTACTGTTCGTAGCTGCAGTGAATCTCTATGCATTCAACAATGTCAATTTAACATACATATTGTAATAAAGAAATAAAATTAACAAAATCTGAAATGTTGGAGCAGGGCAAGATGCATATCTAAATCTTTGTCTTCCAATTACCTTTTCCTTGCAGAATCCATTGAGAAGTTGAGTTACTTCGGGCCATTAAGCAAAAAAGACCAACAAATATGCCTTTTTAGAGCCACAAAGATTACACATGTTGTAATCTGGAGCAACAAGCAAGATGTTGTAGGAATTCAGCACCTATGTAGCCAAATGGATGGTTCATGTTTCGGATCAAGAAACTTCACCTGGACTGGGCATTCTGGTTTCAATCCAAAACATCGACTATCCTACCCCCACAGATGCTGTCTGACCTACTGAATTCCTCCAGCATCTTGTTATTGTACCTTTTTATTAGGGGTGCAGCAAATATAAATCAAAATCATTACAAATGTATATCATTCAGTTGCTTGACAGATTTGAAGTGTATCTTTTCAATTTTCGTTACATTCTGTGTACCTGATTGTAGGTGATGAGTTTGTACAAGTGTGATCAGCCTAACTGTTCTATATCATACTGATTTAAAATCTAAATTACCTTTCATGAATGGTGTGAGGTTTAAACATTTCTACAGCTGACACACAACTCTCCTATTTCCCAGTGTTCAGAACCCTGCTGGAGATGTATCATTGTATAAAAATACCTTTATATAAACCTTCCAGGGAAGAAAGAAGGAAAAAAAAATGCCTTTCACAGTGTTTCTCTTTTTATTCACTGGAAATCTGAGAGTGGATAAACAGCTTGCGGAATTCCTCCTTTAACCTCAGTTGAACAATGAAAAAGAATGTTCACTGTAACCTGGGTCTTAACTATCAAAAGGCAAAGAGGTAAAGCTGAGAAAATTCAGGGTAAAGTGAAAAGGCAGTTAAACATTTAGATGCATTGGGTAAAATGAATTGTGGAATAATTACCAAAAAAGTACACAAGTAAGTCCTAGAGAGCAAAAGCATGGAAGGTTAGTGATGGGCAGTGAATTGCTGGGTTCAATGACCTTGCACTGTAAAACTTATCCTCATAAATACCGGTGGTATTTTCCTGTGATAAACTGTAGATTAAGATTCTGTAATTATCTATTCTGTATCAAATGCATTGAACATTTTGGTTAAGTAATTCAGTAAGGTATACCAAAAGTATCGGTTAACATTGCAACATAATCATGTGCCAAAGTTACAAATGTAAATATCACATGTTTTTTTTGGGGGGGTAGCAATGATAATTTTATAGGATAAACTGCAGAGAAAACAATCTCACTTAGCTAATGATAGAATTTTCTGTGTTCTGTGACTCCTACCCTCTCAATATTTTATCTGAGAAAATTCACTCACTGATCTGTCAAAAAATCTGGCAACAGTTTTGCAGAAAGATGAATTCAGATGATTGCATGGTGCATTTTAAAATTTATTTATGGAACCAGTATTGGCTCTATATTTTTAAACATTTTATATATTTAAATAGAAATGTGTCCACAACAAGTTCAAAGTAATTAGGGGAAATTTCATTAGTAATGGAAAGAGACACGAAAACTTTCTCCCTTCCCCCATTCCAAACAACAGACTCTACCAGCACCAAAAACTGGTTAACTACTACCATAACTAGCAGGTTAGGGATAATTATGGGATGCATGGTTACCGGGGCAACCAGACGAAACGTCACAACTGGGCATGTGCGTTCCAATTTTTTCTCTCCCCTCTTTCTGTCTCTTTTTTTGGATTATTTTCAGCCGGGGGGCTGAGGAGATTTTTTTTTGTTGGTGTGTGGCGGCCATTTTTCCACCTCACCCTGACAAATCTGTCAATATAGTCACTCCATCCGCTTCTGTCCTTCTTAAAATATCCAACAAGAGCTCCCTCCTGTCTTTTATTCATTTAGTTGTTTTTTTTTAAAAAAGAGCCTCCTTATTTGCATTTCCTTCCTTTAAATGTATGTTTCCTTTTCAGGATATTTATTAATGTAAATTTTCTGTGACCACCCCCTCCAACACCTTCATTTCTCTTCAAATACAAATATATATATATAACTTAACATTCAATGATGCCGGCATCTTTTGGCAATGAGGAGGACGGGATGGAAAACGATGAGGGAGCCCCAGGTAGGTGCTGATGAGGTTCTCATTAATAATCATTTTCATGCTCAAGTTGTTGGCGCAAAAAGATCAGAGTAATAGCCAGGCAACAGCCCCTTTTATATTCTACATGTAAATAAGAACATATATTTCTGAAAGAAACTACAGCTCCGCAGTGGAATACCGGCAACTTTAGGGTTTGGTCAAGCCCGGAGTGTCTGCAGAAAGTGTATGGAGGAGCTTGAGCGGGAGTCAGGGCCGCGGGAAGCCGCGATTCGGTGGGCTTTTCCTCGGTCTAATTTGCAAGTTTTTTTTTGTCGGCCTCCGCTCCCTTACAGCCGCCGCCGGCACTTTGTGCTCGATGCGAACCGATGACAGACAGGGGTCTGGAGCCAGTAAAGGGTTGATGCAAACGCAAGACTGATCTTTTGTTTCTGCTAATTTTAGAAAAATATTCTTATCCGCGCCTTTAAAATAGAAAGTGGCCGTTAAAGTAGTCCGTTGAATATTAACAAAGAAACGGGGACAGTTCACCAAACCGGAGTTCATGATATAATATCTGCGTATTTTTTTTCCGAAATTCTGCATGTTTATTTTAAAAATTGATAAATCAATAGAGCAAACAGTATTCATACCTAAATTGCAATGTAATTGCTTTTTATAATACACCAACCTGTGATCTTGTTTTTAATAGCCATCCCCACCAATAATTATAAATTAACATTGCGATGACATTTGCTGCAATTTTCACACTGGATACATGCCTGTCTGAAAACATTGTTGTTTTTAGTCTCAAGATGCAAATGATTAATCTCAACACGGGTTTTAATTTTAGTGATCTTTTACTTGTTGCATTTGCTGGATACATGAAAGAGGGGGGCAATTTCAGAGTAGGAGTAATGTTTTTTTGGAGGAATGCTTTAATGTTGAAATATCGCACCGTTAGTTACTAATCCTTGCATTGCATTTTGAGGCAGAAACTGTAGTTTTTTAAAAGTTTTGTAAGTGACATTTCTGGGGTGGGTAAAAGTTTGGGGTTTGCATTCAATGATTTGTGGTCTAATTTGCCCCATTAGCTGCCCATCTCTCCATCTCTCCCGTGAAGTACAAATGTTATTCAAAGCAGGCTCATTATGACGTCACAAAGCCGGCTGCAGCCTACCCTGCTGATGTTTGGAGCCCCGCCTCCATCTTTGCCCTCCCATTGGCCCGGAGAGTATTGCCCAGCTTTGTGATAGGTCAGTCGCAGACATCGGATAGGTTAGGTTGAGCGGCACTGAATGTAGCAATTACTTACTGCATATCCAAAAGGCAGAGAGAGAAAAAAAATCTTTTGTTTCAGATGTTTCATCGCTCAGGATTACTCCTGTTGCTTGACACCATTGCCTGTCAGTGAATGTTACATTCTTGCTAAATTTCCTTTTTTATTTTCACTCTTCACTGATGGTGATAAGATCTTCGTTAATATTTCGCCCAAGCGTCTGCTTTATTTAGAACCAGTTGCCATGAATGATATGTCCAGATGCGCGACTGCATGGAGGACATCCCCACACCCACACACCATATGTACACGGACGAGGACATAGAAACAGACCATATTATTCCCCAAGCAACACACACAAAATGCTGGGGGAACTCAGCAGGCCAGGCAACATCTTTGGGAAAGAGTGAATGGTCGACGTTTCGGGCCGAGGCCCTTCTTCAGGTCTGGAAAAGAAGGGGAGAAGTCAGGCTGAACTTCTGACTACAGGCAGAAGTTCCTCCAGCATTTTGCGTGTTGCTTTGGATTTCCAGCATCTGCAGATTTTCTCGTGTTTGCGGTATTATTCCTCAAGTTTACTCTGTCTTTCAGGAATATTACGTGCGTTCTTATAGTGACTTAAGCTCCACTTTCCTGCCGGCCCCGTGTTTACCCTTGATTCCGCTAGTCACAAAAAACGTCTTGGTACATAATTACGTCAGCCCTCTGGGCAAGAATGTCATAACATTGATAATGATAGACACAAAGAAAACTTTCTTCAATTCATCTTAAATGAGTATTTTCCTTATAGGCGAAACATCCTTGCAGCAGCTAATATATCAGATCCCTTAGAATCCTGCCTCTTATTCTTTGCAAACTTGAGAGAGATAGGCCCAGAGGACTCATTCTTCCCACACAGATTCCAGTGCAACTATATCCTTAAGTAGAGACTAAAATTGTCTGCAGTACACCATAAGACATAGAGTAAAATTAAGCCATCCATTCCATCAAGTCTTCTCCACCATTCAATTATGGATGACTTACTTTCCTTCTCAAACCCATTCTCCTGCCTTCTCCCCGTAATCTTTGAGGCTCTATCAACTCTGCTTTAAATATGCGAATTGACTTTGCCTCCACAGCCATCTATGACAATGAGCTCCACAAATTCACTACCCTTCCGATAAAGAAATTCCTCCTCGTCTCCACTGTAAAAGGAAGTCCTTCTACTCTGAGGCTGTGGCCTCTAATCCTTGAATGTCTCACTATTGGAGCCATCCTCTTCACATCCATTCTGTCTAGGCCTTTCAACATTTGGTAGGTGTCAATGAGAATCCTCCTCCCCCCCCCCCCCCCCACTGCATTCTTCTAAACTCCAACAAGTACAGGCCCAGAGCCAGAGCCAACACACACTTCTCATATGTTAACCCTTTTATTCCAGGATTCATTTTCCTCTGGGCGCACTGTAACCTTTTCTTAGATCTGGCAACACCAAAGTCCTGCACAACAGAAAAAGACCTTTATACTTTTTTTACTCTTATACCTATAACTCTTGTAGTCCATCCCCATTGTAGAAAAGGCCTGCATTCTGTTTGCTTTTCTCTGTTATTACTGTACCTGTGTGCTAACATTTCTTGTATGAGGACACATTTTTGTTTCACATCAGCATTCATTAATCACACAAAGTTTAAAATATCAGTTTTTCCAGCAAATTATCAAACAAGTGGATAATTTCACATTCTTTATTTTCTTGCTTTCCTACCAATTTTTGCATCAGTAAACTTGTATAAAATACATTTGCCCCCTTTGTCCGTCCATAACTCAGATTGGAAATTGCTAAAGTACTCTGTCCTTTGCCATTTATCAACCTGAAGATGACCCTTTATCTGTACTTCCTGTTAACTGTCCGTTAACCAATTTTCTATCCATGTTAATATTATTTTCAGTTTTTGTGGTGTCACCTTTTGTGTGATTCCTTTTGGAAAACCAAATGCACTACAGCTATTAGATCCCCTTTAACTAACCTGGTAGAAGATCACGTTTCCTCTGATTAACCATATTATAACTTCCTATGTGCCCTTTTAGTACTTCCTTTAAAATGGGATCTAATATTTTTGCTATCTGGCCTATTGCTTCTTGCTATCTTTCTCATTCCCTTTTTGGAAAATGATATTGTATTTGTAGTTTGCCAATCTGCAGGGACCTCTTCAAAATCTAGGGAACAATGGAAATCAAATCTATTACCACAAATATCTCTGAATGCCCCAGGATGATTTGTAGCCTGTGAAATTCTTCTGAAGTTTAGCTGGGATATGAGGAAATGTGGTAGCCAATTGGCTCGGAGAAGAGTCAGGTAATTCATTGTGACAATGAATTGATAGTGTTTTTGTGCAAAGTTATTGGAGACATCAGCATTGACAAGGACATCAGGGATAACTTTTCAAAACACGTTTGGAAGCATTTGGCAGGCCCGACAGCATCTATGGGTGTTCTTAATGCTCTGAGCTGTGACCTTTAATTGGTTTATCTCTTCTTGTAAAAGGTTATCTCTCTCCACAGATGCTGCCTGAACATTTTGCTTTTGCTTCAATAGAATGTCTGCTCCTCAAATAATTGCCATTAGGTTTGCTCTATTTGAACAGGGACATTCGGGCCTCAGTTTAATATCTCATTCAAACATGGATTGGTCTAACAGCTCGGTGCCTACTGCATGAAAGAGCCAGGTTGGAGTTTTTGCCCAGAACTTTGGAGTGGACAACTCAAAGCCACAATTTTCTGACATGGAGGCAACAGTGTCATTCATTGACCAATAACTAACACTATGAGTCATGTTTAGTCAGAAGTATACCCAGTGTTAACTGCTACCCTGAACATTTTGACTGTTAACTCTTCGGAACAGCATTCTCCTGTTTTATCTTGATACATATACATCCTGCTGGTTTTAATTTCCACTCACATTGGCTTTGCACACTAGTTCTGCACTTGTAGGTATCTTTCATTTATATCTGTGGGAATTACACTGGCCTTTGTGAAGTATGTGGATTATTTATCCTTCTGACCTACAGAATTCTGTGCTTGTAAAAGAATCTCATAAGCAAGTTTACCAACAACAGAGAGGTAGACGGCATTATGAGCAGGTATAAGCAAGTATTAAATTTTCAAAGATGCACTGTCCGTTAAGCAAATGAGCAAAACTGGCAAATTGTGGGTGGGTGAGAGGTCATCCACTTTAAGGATCAAACAGGGTTGATCAGAGTGCTTTATTAATAGTGAAGAACTAGAAATGATAGAAATTCAAAAGCTTAATGTATTTTGAGTATTATATTCCAACCTCAGATAATGAGCAGAATGAGATAAAGATGACTATACTGTATAGACTTGGGTTACAAATTGACAAATATCTCATTGAATGATGCAACAGGTTTGGGGAATTAAACCATCTGCTTCTGTGCCTATATTTTTGTTCTTTATAGCTGTCGATGTAACCTTTGTCCTGCACAGATTGACTAATGAACCTTAAGAGCAGAGAGGTTATTCCTCATTTAGATAAAACCACCAATGTGAGACCGTATCTAGACAACAATGTATTGTATTTTTCCTCCTGATGGGAGCATAAGGTCCTGGGGAGTGTTGACACGGTGGATGTGGAGAGGGTGTTTTCTCTTCTGGGATTATCTCAGAGTAGGGGGTCACTATTTATAGGTAAGGTGTCACCTCTTTATGACAGAAAAAAAGCTACTTTTCTCTGCAGTTTGTGAATCTTTGAAACTCCCTTCCTCGTAGATTAATGGAAGAAGAATCTTTTTAGAGGTAGACAGGTTGCTTATAAGCAAGGTGGTGAAGAGTTATTGTGGATAGGTGAGAATATGGAGCCGAGGTTAGCTGTGGAGGGGCTGAGTGCCGTGAACTCTAGTGTTTATGTTGTTCCTGGGTGTACCATGGCCCTAGGTACATTGCTAGATCTTGTTCTGAGCAGCAGCATTGCGGTTCATATTCCACCAAGACAGCTGGCTAATTTAAATTCAATTAATGAAATAATCTAGAACAGGGGTTCCCAACATGGTGTCCACAGACCCCACGGTTAATGGTAGGGGTCCATGGCATAAAAATGGTTTGGAAACTCTGATCTCGAGGAAAATATAGTATTAGTCACCATCACCATGAAATTACTGCAGTATTGTAAAAACTGACCTGGTTTGCTCATGTCCCGCATTGAAGGAAATCTGACATTATGAGAACCCAGATCTGAAGCAATACGGGCCTCATAACATGGCACATCAAGCCACTCAAGTCTATCAAAATGCTGTGACAAAGCATAAGGAATAGCTTTTGATGAATTGGACATTGGATTTAGATATGGCAAAGGCACATTTAGCCAGTTACATCTGTAAAGACTCCCATGTGAACTTCTGGGGATGTGCATAACTAGAGTTATTTCACAGATTATTAAAACAATGTTCTGACGCAGCCACACTTGGAATTGCAGCTTTTAGCTCTCTCAGAGTTTGTTCTCAGCTATGTTCATTCCCATCCTTGGTGCCAGAGCAGCTCTGGGTTGCTCTGACAATGACTCCGGATCCATAACGTTTTATCCTTAAGTGAGCTCGGGCAAGGAGCTCTCTTGCTGATTTCATCTGCCTGATGGATCCATTTTCTTACACACCAGAAGGGTCACTCACAGCAGCACACTTGGGATAGGGAACCTCGTAGTCTTGCCACCTAATGTTGACTGTCAGGAAGTTGGCTGGATTCTGAAGTACATCTCAGAAGCATCTAGACAAGCATTTGAATTACCAATGCAGAGAAGGCCATGGACCAAATGTAGATAATTAAGTACAATTACTAACATGGATGTAATAGGCTAGAGAATCTGTTCCTATGTTGTATGACCCCAACTTGCCAAACTTGATCAGCTCATGAGAAATCCCGCACTGGAGGTGAACATATTTGATCTCACCTTTGCCGAATTATCTGTTGTGGATGCATCTTTCCATTCGAGCATTGACAGGAGGGACCACAGTCCTTATGGAGAAAATTTCTGGCCTTCACACAAAGAGCACTGACCACTTCCTCCTTCAGCTCTTTCACCTATCGCCTCCCAGCTTCTTACTTCATTCCACCTTGCCCCCTCACCTGGTTTCACCTATCTCCAGCCAGCTGGTGCTCCTTACCTTCTCATACCACCTTTATTCTGGCTTCTTTTCCCCATTCCTTTAGAATCCTGATGAAGGGTCTCGACCTGAAACATTGACTCCTCTCCATAGATGCTGCCTGACTTGCTGGGTTTCTCCAGTATTGTTTGTGGAGCTACCGCCACTTTAAGTGGGAATGGTTGAAAATAGATCCAAGAGCTCAAACTGGGCATCCGTGAGCTACTGTATTGTTCATTAGCACCAATACGGTACTCCACCACAAGCAATAACCTCAGGGCCTGGCATATCTCTTGCTTTACAAGTACCTTCAAACCTCGTTCATGAAGGGGCGGAAGGGGCATGACAGAAGCAACAGGGAACGAGGAGTGAACCTGAACCTGAAACTATAACAATAACACAGGATGGTGTGCACTTCAGACAAAAGCTCCAGGCAGTTGATGGAGCTATATATTAGATCAAAGCTCTGGTGTCCTACTTCATCAGTGATGGTGGTGGGCAGTTGAAATGTCCTATTGGGGTTGATGCAGTTGGGAGGAAGCACCATGAACACCCTTGAACGTAATGACAGCAGGCCCAGGAGCCAAGTTCAGAAGACCTGTACGCAGTGGCTACTTTATTCGCTACCCCCTGTACCTAATAAAGTGGCCACTTAGTGCACGTTCGTGGCCTTCTGATGCTGTAGCCCATCCAGTTCAAGGTTCAACGTGTTGTGCATTCAGAGGTGCTCTCCTCCACACCACCGTTGTAACATGTGGTTATTTGAGTTACTGTCACCTTCCTGTCAGCTTGAATCAGTCTGACTATTCTCCTCTCACCTCTCTCCTCTCACCTCTCTCATCAACAAGGCCTCTTTGCCCACAGAACTAGATGTTTTCTTTTGCACCATTTTCCGTAAACCCTAAAGACTGAAAATCTCAAGAGATCAACAGTTTTTGAGATAATCAAGCCATCCTGTCTGGTGCCAACAATCAAAGTCACTTAGATCACATTTCTTCCCCATTCTGATGTTTGGTCTGAACAACAACTGAACTCTTGACCATGCCTGCATGTTTTTACCCATTGAGTTGATGCGACATGATTGGCTGATTTTGATACCTGTATTAATAACAGATATACATGTACCTAATAAAGTGGCCACCGAGGGTCAGTGAAGCGTTTGCACCCATGTACAAAGTACAACATCCTTTGTGGCTGCTGACCTGCTCTTTGTCACAGAAGCCAGTTGATTCACTCCTGCTCTCAAGAAGTGGCTGTGCACAAGCTATTTGCTCTGACAATATCCCAGATGCATTGTTGAAGCCATCCCCTGGAGCCGGCCGAGCAGCTCTCTGAATTGTTCCAGTACACTGCAAAGTAGGGATCTGTCCCACAATGTGGAAAATTGTCCAACCAAGTCTTGTCAACAAAATCAGGCCAGCAGGTTAATAACCACCAGTCTCATCATTCTCAATACTGTGATGAAAAGGGTCTTTGAACATGCTAATGCATGGTCCTTGCTTGTCAATGACCTTGAGTGTCTTCACTCTAACTGTTCTGGCTAAGTAGCAATGAACAGCATTTTCTTCATTGTAATTGTTGGAAACGCTTTATTTTTAAATGGTTCTGATTATCCTTCCATGCTCTTCCACAACACCACTTTGCCTAGGAGGACCAGCATTGGCACCTTCACTGTCGTTGGGTGCCCATTTGTCAAATTCTTGATCATCTGTCCTGACGAAGGGTCTCGGCCTGGAACATTATCTGTTTAATCCTCTCCGTGGATGCTGCCTGACCTGCTGAATTCCTCCAGGAATTTGTGTGTGCTGCTCTTGGTTATCTTCTTAAAAATACCAGGAAACCATTAATTGGCCTAGGGTATCAAAGTAGAAAAATGCCCTTACCAACCTTTCCACATACATGTGAATCCCACCCCAATACTGCCTGTACCACTGACCAGATTTTATGAGTTTAATTTAACAGCAGTCACATTCTCTGCTTAAGGAGAGTTTATTCTATGTTTTCAATCTAGCTAAAATGGATAGTAGACTTGAGAAGCTATCTGCAGTACGTTGACTTCTTGCTCTATCTACAGCTTCAGTCTTCATCCCGTGTTTTAGAAGTATCAAAAGATTCTGTATAAATTTAACACTTTTTAACTTGTTGACTGGTGACAGCCTAATTGTTTTCCTCCTCTCCTTTTGCTCCTGCTCCCTCTGCTCTTTCCCTTTTGTCCTTATCCCATTTCCCCGATCTGGTTTCTATCCAGATTGTAGTTGTCCAATCTCTCCTATCGTGTTGGAGCTGACTGATACTGGTTGGGTTACTGTCCTGTACAACCTGAAATGTCATTGCAATTGGTCGCGTTAACCATCAAAACCACTCCCCATTCCATCCTATGTGATGTTGTTTCCATGGCACTGACATCTGGTGTTTTCACTTCTGAAACGCACCATTTTAGCAGATGACCAGTGAGCAGTACCGAAGGAAATAAAACCCATAATGATCAAAACGTATTCTCCTGTCTCACCATCTTGCCAAGATATGTTTTAAAAAAAATGCTACAGCTCACAAGTAAATTGCAATCATATGACTGAAGGTGATGAAGATTTATTTACTGATCAATACGGTCTGGAGTACAATTTGGGCATATTTGGTTAATTACATTGGGCAGCAATGAGATAAAGCACAGCCGTTGAAATCCAGCAGCAATTTGCGGTATTAGCCTTGGCCATTTAGAGGGATCAATTGCTAAATGAATCTGTGATAGCGGCGCAGGATAAACATAGTTCAGCCTCGCAGTGATGCACCAGCAAACAGCTTCACAGGTAGTTATAATCTTGAGAGATTTGTCTAGTGTTAATTGAGGATTCACCTCAATGTGATATGGTCTACCACTGGCTACAACCAAGATGAATTCTGTTCTGTTAATGTTCTTTCACCTCCATCCCTACTTGCCTCTTTGTATGGAGTTACTTGATACCTGGGTATTTAAATTTAAAAGCGTTATTAAACTACGGATTGCTACAGTTGCAGAACACAAGGGTACTAATAACAGTTAGATGAAGCTATAGGACTAGCATTCAGAGCCTGGACTGTTGATTCAATAGCATAAGTTATTGTAGCAACTGCTGGGCCCACTTTCAAGGATTCCACAAATCATGTCCTCAGCACAGTTTGTCTTTTGCACATTGATTTTCATTGGTCTTTGTGACATTGATTCTATTGGATTTCTCTGTCTGACTGTGAATGGCTGTAAGAAAACGGATCTTAAGTTAGTACATGGTGACATACACTTTGATAATGAAGAATACACTTTGTATACACTTTGATAATGAAGTTACTTTGAAGTTTGGAATTCTTTGCAACAGCTGGGAAACCTTAAGGTAACTTAAAAGTTGAAGATGTGAATGATCTGGTAAAGTAGATCTGGTTTCCCAGAGATGTGGCAAACCTGACACAGAGAGTGGAGGGCATTTTTGTCTGTTGTCAGAGTGAAGTCTCCCGATGTTCTCCTTAAATTTGTAGCATTGCTTGATGTTAAAATGCCAGACTCAGTAATACTAATTATGAAAGCAATGGATTGTTGTAAAAACACAACTCCTTTAGGAAAGGAGATTTGCCATCCTTACTTGCTTAGCCACAGAGGACTTCAGGCTTGCAGCCCTGTAAACGGGTCCATTCAGATCAGGGGTTAGTTGAGTTGTAGGATAAATAGTGGCCAAGTCATTGGCATCCACATTGCGTGTGTGACCAAATTAAAAATACTTTAAAGGAGAATTTTGAGTTCCAAGCTGCCTACTGACTTTACCAAGATTACGATTGGGTTTCAAAGTTAAATTTAAATTTCAAAGGACATAACTGCATTTGCCACCATATACTACTCTGTGATATGCAGGCTATAAAGGTTTAGAGTCAGGAAGTACTGCAGTGGAGAAACAGGTCCCTTGGCCCATCTAGTCTTGTCTGATCTTTTGCTAGTCCCATCTATCTGTGCCCAGACCATATCACTGTAAAACCCTCCCATCCATGTGCCTATCTAAACCTCTCGTAAATGTTACAACTGAACCTGTATTTGCCACTTCCACTGGTAACTCGCAACACCCACTGAGTAAAGAAGTTTCTGCTTAAATATTTTACTTTTCACCTTAAACCTATGACCTCTAGCTCTAGTCTCATCCAAGCTACAGGGAACGAGCCTGCACGCATTCACCCTGACTATACCCTTCATAGTTTTGTATACTTCTATAAGATCTCCTGCTCCAGTGAGTAAAGTCCTAACCTGTTCAGCCCTTCCCTATAACTTGGGTCCTCAAGTCCCAACAGGGGAAGAAATTCAGTTAGTTTGAGAGGCAAAGTGTTCAGGATTCATTCATTTCTTTAATTAGCCAAGAATATTCATGAAGGAATATTGAATACTTAAGAATGGAAATCTTGCTGTGAATTCCACTGAGGAGAATTGATTGGGAATATGGAGTTTACACAGCCCATCAATTATGCTCTCTTCTTAGGAGCTACAGTACTGTGCAAAAGACTTAGGGACATATATATTTGGCTAGGGCGTCTATAACTTCTGCACAGTACTGTATTTGTCACTGTGGAGCGGAGAGTTTGTAAATCTGGCCAGAGCAAAGATTGGGAATGGTGAGAGTGGAGAGCCAGGAGCGGGGTGTGGGACAGGTGGCAGAGGAGGAATGCCGGGCTGGGAGGGTGGTGAGGGTGCAGATTCACTCATTTGACTTTAAACAATTGGTTTATTGATCGTTACAAATTCTGTCTGGTATTTCCTACTCCCTCCCCTCCTCTTCCCCTTTTCCAAACTGTGATTCCCCTCTGCCTGCTCCCCACTCTCTGTCAACAATGGAAAACCATATCAGAATCAGGTTTGTCGTCATTCACATATATCATGAAATTTGTTTTTTTTTTGCAGCAGCAGCACAGTGCAATACATAAAATTACTACAGTACTGTGCCAAAGGCTTGCCTGAGATCTTTGCGCAGTGCGGGCTAAGCCTAGGGTTTGGTACCCACCCTGGGAATGGAAGACCGTAAGACATAAGAGCAGAATTGGCCATTTGGCTCATCAATGTGTGGTGGAATACTGTGGAAAGACCTTTAATCTGTGCTGTATCAACCCTGGGCTAAAGTGAGGCTTTACTCTGTATCTTTTTGCTACTGTCTTCCCTGTGAGGTTTGACTCAGGAATACTTTGTATTCAACTTTTACTGTGATACTCTAAGGATGTTTGATGGGACAGTACAGAAAGAACTTTATACAGTATATCTAACCTATTTCTGGGAATAGCTGTCATGGAGAGTAAAATATATGTAGTTTAAAAGTCTATACTCTCATTGCAAAGAATACTCTAATTAGAAACATAGAAAACCTACAGCACAATACAAGCCCTTTGGCCCACAACGCTGTGCCGAACATGTACTTACTTTAGAAATCACCTAGGGTTACCTATAGCCCTCTATCTTTCTAAGCTCTCATTGATTGCAAAATATGAATACAATGCATATTATGTCATGAAGTAGTTGCAGCTAACTTTGAATAAGAGTGTTATTTTGTATTTGGAACACTGAATTTGAACAGCTCCATCTGATGGTAGCTTGCTACTCTGTTAATGAAGTACTTGAAATCTACACTGAATCTTTGTGCTAAAATGGGTATGTTTGGGTTTGTTTTCATGGCATGTGAGGTGACTTTGCTCACAAGATTAACCAAGTTAGATTGCGGTTCAGGTGAATCAGTGATCCATTTCCACTTCCAGTCTAGTCTACTGTATTCGATGTTCTTAATGTGTCTCGTCTGTATTGGAGAAACTAAGAACAGTTTGGAGAATTACTCTGTGGGTATCTTCTCTCAAACCTGAGTTTATCATTTTAATTCACTGTCCCACTCCCACTGTGACTTTGTGGTTTGTGGCAATCAGGCCACAGTTACAATGAGGCTCAATGTGAACTAATTAATATCACCTCAGTTTTTGCTTAGGCACATTGTAGCCTGTGGTATTCAATGTTGAATTTATCAGCGTCAGTTGCCTTTCTGTTTGTATCAGTACTGACTGTCCATGCCATTCCTTCCCTGCCCCCCCCCCCCTCAATTTGGCAATCTGGTCTCCTCAGCAATTCCCAGTTGGCCAGTCAATACAACACCCAGTCCTTGAAACACACCGAGCAGGCAAGGGAGCTTTCTTGTGTTTGTAATTCGACTTCTACACCGTGAACCCTCTTCTAGCAATGCCCAGCCTGAAGAAGTTTAAATCTTCCCTTCAGGTGTTCAGTGGAATCCTCTCTCACTACTCACCTTCTGTAATCTCTCTATCCCCTCCAACTCTTTGACCACATGCTCACCCAGACCTGCTACCACAGACCAGCTATACTTCACCCCTCCCCCTCTCCGGTCTCACCAATCACTTGCCACCTTGTGCTTCTTCCTCCTCCCTCTCATCTTCTTGCTGTCTTCCCATCTTTTCTTCCCCCCCCCCAAGTCCTGAAGAAGGGTCTCAGCCCAAAACATTGACTGTTTTTTCATTTCCATAGTTGCTGCCTGACCTGCTGAGTCCTCTGGCATTTTGTGTGTGTGTGTGTGTGTGTGTGGGGCTCGGAGTTCCAGCATTTGCAGATTTCCTCTTGTTTGTGACTGATAATACTGATACCTTTTTGTTCCACCCATTGCTTTTGCCACCTGCTCTGTTAATTTCTGATTTGATTTCTTCCTCTTTCATTTCTGATGAAGGGTGTTTGCATCAAACACTAACTGGTTTCTCTTGACAGGCTAAGTTCTTCCAGCATGTTTGTTTTTGTCTTGCATTATGGTCTGTGAGGTACATTGAAGTTGGTTTGAAGGAAGACCCATGTTTCTATCATGTGTCGGGATATCCTAAATTGCTTCCAGGCTATACATTACTTCATGTGTTGTGTGTGAGTTATATGAACTATCTTTTACACCTTGCACCAGAGGAGTATTGTTACATTTGGTGCTATACACGTTTATAGTTGTAGGGTTGAATGACCATAAACTTGAATGTAAACTAGATGCTTTTGAAGAATGGCCACTACTGCCAAGTAGGAAACAGTACAACCTATTAACGTGCAGCAAATTCCCAGACTCAGCCGTGAAGTGATGAGGTCAGACCTACTCCCAAACTCAACTACGCGCTAATGAGGATGTCCCTGAAGAACAGACATGAGGAATTTCTTCAGCCAGAGAGTGGTAAATCTATGGAATTTATTGCCTCAGATGGCCGTGGTTGCCAAGTCATGGGTATATCTATAGTGGAGGTTGATAATTCTTGATGAGTAAAGGTTATGGGGATATAGCAGGATAATGGGGTAGAAGGGGGGAAAGTCAACCATGGACTTGATGGGCTGAATGGCCTAATTTTTATAATCTAATGTTATTACACAGTTACAGGAAAGGTAAATAATGATAGGACTTGGAGAGGGTTCTGCTGTATGGGGGCTTTTACCACAGTGGCAGAGTCATTATTTCACATCTCACTGAACCCTAGGACAAGCGTTCTTTCCACTAGTTTTAATAGTTTAGACCGTATTCAGCCCTGAAACCTTTAAAACTGGTTGCTTGTTTGTAAAGAGCCAGACTATTCTGTGAGTCACTACTTAAAGAATTGAGTGAAGTTGTATTTTTAAATGAGGGGTGGCAAAACTGGAACTTGCTATTCATTCATGTGTCTCGAAGAGGTTTATGTTTCTGTTTTTCCTTTTATTGTGTAATGGAAGGTTTATACTTGCATGAAAATTAGGATTGCATTTATACAATACTTTGCACAGCAGTACGATGTAAGGGTTTCAAGTTGGGTAAAATCTGACCAGGCTCTTGTCCTTGAATGTAAATGAATGACCCAGACATTTCACTTCTTGTAAATAATTGGGTAATTTAAAATTGGAAATTATAATCAGCCAGGATTGTGCTGGGCAGCCTGAAAGTGTTGCTGTGCTTTTGGCACCAACATAACACGCCCATAATTTATTAATCCTAATGTACACACCTTTGGGATGCAGGAGGACAGTGGAGCAGCCCGAGGAAACCCACGTGGTCTTGGGGGAAAAAGTAGAAACTTCTTATAGGTGTCAGTGGGAATTGAATGCCAATCGCTGGTGCTGCGAAGTGTTACACTAACTGCTAAGTTACAGTGCTGCTCCCTAATTATGACTCACTGTGCAGCATGGACAGTTCAAAGTTTGAAGTAAATTTATTATCTAAGTACATATATGTCACCATATGCAACCCCAAGTTTTGGGCATTCACAGTAAATCCAAGAAACACAATGGAATCAATGAAATTCTGACCTCAACAGGACAGGCAGGCAACCAATGTGCAATAGGCAACAAACTATGCAAGTACAAAAAAAAAGAAATAAGCAATAAATATTGAGAACGTGAGGTGAAGAACCCTTGGAAGTGAGTCCATAGGTTGTGGGAACAGTTCAGTGATGGGGCAAGTGCAGTGGTCCCCTTTGGTTCAAGACCCTGATGGTTGAGGGGTAATAACTGTTCCTGAACCTGGTGGTGTGGGTCCTGAGGTTCCTGTACCTTTTTCCTGATGGCAGAAGAGAGCATGACCTGGATGGTTGTGGTTCTTGATGATGGGTGCTGCTTTCCTGTGACAATACTCCGCGCAGATATGCTCAGTGATGAGGAGAGCTGTACCCGTGATGGACTGGGCGGTATCCACTACTTTCTTTGCACAAGGGCATTGATGTTTCCATACAAGACCATATGAACCAGTCAATATACTCTCCACCACACATCTATAGAAGTTTGTCAAAGTTTTAGATAACATGCTGAATCTTTGCAAACTTCTAAGAAAGTAGAGACACTGCCATCCTCAAGTGCAGGACCCAGGACAGATCCTCTGAAATGATAACACCTAGGGTTTTAACATTGCTGACTCTCTCCACCTCTGATTCCACCCCTGGTGAGAAATAGCTCGTGGACCCCAAGTTTCCAGTCGCTGAAGTCATTACTCAGCTCCTTGGTCTTTCTGACATTGAGTGAGGGGTTGTTGTTGTGGCATCACTCAGCCAGACTGAAAGGGTAAAGGGCGTAGCTTTAGGAGGAGAGCATATGCCTTTCTCCTAAAGATGATATTATTTGTTTGGATTTTCAGCAGGCTGTTCATAAAGAAGACCATGCCCTAGGTAATTAATGCCATCTACACTATCAACATTGACATTTGGTTTGATGGTTGGGTTGGGTGCACTCTGTTTTATGGTCAATGATTGCTGAGTTTCACTGCCATCTATTCTGGGGGGTTTTGTTGTTCCTTGGTGACTTGGAGGAAAATGCTTGTTAAAAAAGTAAATTTGCTAATAGTTCTACAGTTTTCTTTTGGTTGGTAACAAGATGAATATCTGACTCTGGAATTATCTGTTCAAGGATTAAATGGAATTGTGAGCCCTGCCCCTCTCATGGACATGAGCTGCCTCAAAGATGACTATCGGGCAGGTCTGTACCTAGGCTGTTGGTTTCAGCTATATACTCTGATTTTCTTCTCCTCCTTCCCTGGAAATTTCCTAAACTGTGCTGCCCATTTCCTAACTCTCACCGTCTTGTTCATTCATCACACCGTAAAGCATGTCCCATAGAGCATCACCCATTTCTTGTCCATCCTCAGTCTCGTTCCATTCCAGGGAACCTCCGTGATGTCTTTGTTTTGCTCTGTTGTCATCCCTGATGTCCCTCACTTGACTTTTGGTGGGTGTGATGGGTGAACAAGCCCTAATTAATTAGGCCCTTGCCTCTGGAAGTTTGTCCTAAAGTGCCTTTAACTGTCTGCCTCTCACCTCCTTTAGAAAATGCTCCTTAAACTTTTTCCAGATTGTGCTTTTGGTTACTTGCCTGATGTTAACTAACCCTCATTGTACCTCAAGCTCCTTTTTTCTTGTGTGATATTGAGGTATTTTATAACAACTAAGGTACTATATAAATGGAAGTTATTGCTTTAATATTGTAAGACCTGCAAGATATAATGCTTTATGGGCTTAAAGTCTCAATTTCTGATGTGTTTGTTGGCTATTTTCTTAATGCGTAACTGGGGTAATTTAGATCATAGATCATTTGAAAGTCCGTGTATTTACATCTACCTCTGCTTAATTTTAAAAATGTTTTTTTTAAATCTGTGGGAAGTAAGCTGTTCTCCAATCTGATGCATTAAGCCATGGTACACATCGCTGAAACCCTGAATTTCCATCTGAATTTTCAGAGGAAGAGGAGGAGGAGGAGGAGGAAGAGGAAAGCCGTGAACCAATGTTTCCAGAAGAAGAACCAGCCAAAGTGAAGAAAAAAAGGAAACCAAGGAAACAGAAAGAGAACAAGACTCCAAAAATGAAGAAGAGGAAGAAGGAGGTAATGCGAGGAAGGGATTATTGCTGTTGGGTCAATTGGAAAATATCAATGGCAAAGGCATGGATTTACACTTGTGTACTCGGGAGAAGAGGAAGGGGGTATGGATGTTGATGCCTCTACTGCTAGTGATTGTACACTCAGTGGCCACTTTACTAGGTATACGAGTGGAACAGTGGGAGGATGATGCATTTTGGGAACAACAATGAGGTTAGGGCATATAGCATGAAAGAAAGGGTTTTAAGGAGCGTGAGTGAACTTGGAGTACTAGTCCAGCAATCCTTGATGGTGGCAGCACAGGCAGTCATTATGGTTAGGAAGGCTTGCGAAATGCAGGCCTTCACTTGTTACGCAATACAGAATACATTTATTACAGGTTCGTTCTGAGCTGGAGTACCGTGTGTGGCTGCGGGTGCACACTACAGGGAGGGTGTGGTAGAACTAGAGAGGGGAGAGGGGTGATTCACCAAGATGCCTGGGTGGAGCATTTCAGTTACCAGGAGATGCTGGAGAAACTAGATATGTTTTACCTGAGTGCTGAGGGGTTGTCACGAAGCTATTTAAAATTGAGGGGTATAGACAGAGCAGACTGCACAAAACTTTTCCCCATAACAAAAGTAGACAAGAGGATGTTGATTCAGGACTGGGGGGAAAGGATTCAGAGAGGACATGAGGGGAACTGTTTCAAAGCCAGAGGGTGCCAAGTTCCTGGAAGGTTCTGCCTGAGAGTGTGGTTGAAGCAGAGTCTCTTCATTTTAGAAGTCTCTCAATGACCACATGAATCGCTTTGCCATGGTGGTGGGAGGGGTGGTATGGACTAAGGGTTGGAAAATGGGGTTAGTGTGGATGGGTGCCCACTGTACAGCATGGCTGTTGTGGGCTGAATGGCCTTTTTCCATGTCGCATGTCTCTGTGACTTGCTGTCATATTTAATTAGGTAGATCCTGTAAAGAGTTTTGTGGTAAAGGTGACTTGCAAGTTATTGTTAGTAAAACATTTACTTGATACCACAAGAGACTTGATGTGAACTTCAAGCAACACACATCAAAGTTGCTGGTGAACGCAGCAGGCCAGGCAGCATCTCTAGGAAGAGGTACGTCGACTGCACCTCTTCCTAGAGATGCTGCCTGGCCTGCTGCGTTCACCGGCAACTTTGATATGTGTTGCTTGGATTTCCAGCATCTGCAGAATTCCTCGTGTTGATGTGAACTTCTGTTTTATTTTGGTTACTTTCACTAATTAGGAAGAATAACTTAAAGTCTAATTAATGTATAAATAGGATATAACTGATGTGGCTAGCAACCTGTAGAGCTCTATCTATACCCCTCAATTTGTAATTTAATTTGAAAGATTCCCATGACATTTAATCAGCTTTGTGGTTTTTGGTGAACTTGGGGCACTACTAATGCAGGAAGGACATTTTTGGTTTGATAGTACAAGTTGAACACCCCTTATCCGAAAAGCTTGGGGCCAGGAGTGTTTTGGATTTTGGAATATATGCATCCATAAAATAAAATGCCTTTGGGATGGGACCCAAGTTTATACACGGAATCCATTTACTTTATGTATACAGCTCAGTTACAGCTGGTGTGAAGGTCACAGAGTGAATAGTTGGAGCACAGTCTGACATGATAGAGCTGGGTCTTCCACAGACCGTCACAGTTGAGTGACTGCCCCCGAACATGTCTATTACCAGATTCCAGCCTCCACCATCAACTTCACACAGCCACCCATTCCACAGCAAAATTATTATTTTTAATAATTTTGTGCATGAAACAATTACCCTCAATTTCCAGTTTGTCATGATAGATATTTGCTTGTTTCATGATTAAGCGACATATGTTCACTCTGATGCGAACGAATCCACTCTTTCAATACACGATCGAGACCTTCATTTTCACATTATGCAGTGTTTTTCTATTTTTCATTAACTTCTGTTCATTACATATGTAAGGTCACTTCTCAGAATTATCTGTGGCACTAAAAGACCTGTGCATTTCCCAGCATCTTGTGGAATTTTCCATTTGTCATGTCAGCACTCAAAAAGTTTTTGGATTTTGGAATTTCGGATAAGGGATACTCAAACTGTATTACATAGTTCTTTGCCCTAAATCATTATATGATCCAGGGCGGTGGGTGGAGATGTGTCTCTACCAAAGGAGCTGTAAGGCATTCTTTCCTTCTGTTAGCGTGCAGGTCACCCTTGGGCAATCTGTAGCACCTGGTCAGGGTCATATGAAGCCAGAGGAGCAGGTGGTGGATGGTCATATAAGCAGCTGGTGCACATCCCAAGTCATGGTTATGCAACCACTAGCGCCAGGCAGACAATCTCTGAAGAGTGTTGATAATGGCTGGGGTCACCCATCTTGTGAAGACACTGCCCAGAATGCGGCAATGGCAAACCACTTCTGTAGAAAAATTTGCCAAAATCAATCATGGTCATGGAAAGACCATGATCACCCGCATCATACGACATGGCACGTAATGAACAAACGATATCTGATCCATAACAACTCGGGCCATCCCTTTACTGGACCATAAAAATCTGTTCCTACCTATTTGGAATAATTCCACCTGCCTTTTAGTTTAAGCCATTGATCAGTGCAGTAATTGCCAAATGTTGTCAGGCTAAATGGAAAATCATAGTGACTAAGAGGCCATCCTGGGAAGCACATTCAAACACTTGCAGCTTACAGAGACTGCCTTGGAAGATAATTAACTTCATGTGGGCCAAGTGTAACCTGCTCTAGGCTATAGAACTGTCTTGAAACTTAATGTATCACTTGAAGATTTTAAACTGGACTTGGTATTTTTGGGTAAGGGAGATGGTGGTTGTTGGCAATATTTCAGCCAGAATTTCTGTCTGCACATCTCAGGTGTCGTAGGTCAACAGTACATTTTGCTTATTGCATCTCAAGCAACACCACCAAATAAATGTTCTGTGATGACTATCACCATGCTGGCACACGAGTCTGCAGACGTTGTACTCTCTAGGAACTCAGCAAGTCAGGCAGCATCTGTGGAGGCAGAAGGAGGTCAACGTTTTGGAGTTGCGTACCGGGTCTCGACCCAAAACATCAGTCATTCTTCTGCCTCTTCAGATGCTGACTGACCTGCTGAGTTTCTCTAGCAGTTTGCTTTTTGCTCCATTACCTCCATTACAGTTTGTGGAGCTCGTTGTGTGCAAATTAGTAGACAGCAGCATTTTGCATTTGTTTAGTGCCCAAGGGGCTTCATGACAGTTATCATCAAATAGAATTTGAGACCAAGCCACTTGTGATATTGTACAGGGGCTGAAATTCTTGGTCAAAGAGTTGTTGTAAGGAGTACTTTAAAAAAAAAAAAAAGAGCATAAAGGTGGAAAAGTTTAGCAACTTTTCAATTAAGGTCTGACAAAGGAAAATAGAATGATTAAAACCAGAAATTTATCTAGAAGGGGCAAGCGGGGTACTGTGGAGATCTTGGTGCTGGTCACAGAGAAGTTTGGTTTTTACTTTTGCTTCATTTTTATTGAAATCTACTTTCCACGAGTGGCTACACTTTGTAAGTACTTGATTAACAATATTGTTCTCAGTTATAGAGTGGAATGGTTATAGAATAAAAGGTCACCATTTGTACCTTTAGGCTCATGCTGGCTCTCTGCTAGACAACTGGTTGTTTATTGAATGTGGTGAGTTGAGGTGCCAGGTAAAAGTTTTGTGCATGTGTGAGAGACTGGAAGAGAAGGAAATGAGTATAGAATTGAGATGCATTCTGTTGTTTTCAGGACCTTTTGCCTAACCTGTCCTTGTTATTTAGACTTGTTTCCAAAGACTGAGGCTTGGACTGGTGCTAAAGAGTGCTTGTCATTTTATACCAAAACACAGCCACCACCTTGTGTAAAAAGAGAAATTTACAAGGCAAGAGTATGGTGTATGATCTTCAGCAGTTACAGCATTGTGGATCTTCAGGGGTTAAGTGAACCTTTTCAATGAAAGACTAATGTACACTCAGTTCAAAGGAAATTTATTATCAAAGTACATATATATCACCATATACATCACTGAGATTTATTTTCTTGCGGGCATGCTCAATGTCTATAGAATAATAACCATAACAGAATCAATGAAAGACCACCCAACTTGGGCATTTAACCTGCGTGCAGAAGACAGCAAACTGTGCAAATACAAAAAAAAAGAAATAATAATAACTAACCAATAAATATTGAGAACATGAGATGAAGAGTCATTGAAAGTGAGTCTGTAGGTTGTTTGAACATATCGATGATGGGGTGAGTGAAGTTATCCCCTTTGGTTCAAAAGCCTGATGGTTGAGGGGTAGTAACTGTTCCCGAACCTGGTGGTGGCCACTTTATTCGGTACAGGAGGTGACTACTGAGTGTATGCATGTGGGCTTCTGCTGCTGTAGCCTATCTACTTCAACGTTCGACGTGTTGTATATTCAGCGATGCTGTTCGACACACCACTGTCGTATTGCTTGGTTAGTTGAGTTACTGTCACCTTCCTGTCAGCTTGAACCAGTCTGGTCCCTTTCGTCTGACCTCTTTCATTAACAAGTTGTTTTCACCATGGAACTGGATACTTTTTTGTTCTTTACACCATTCTCTGTAAACTCTAAAGACTGTTGTGCGTGAAAATCCCAGGTGATCAGCAGTTTCTGAAGTACTCAAAGTACCCATACTCTGGCACCAATAATTATCTATGGTCAAAGTCACTTTGATCACATTTCTTCCCCATTCTGAACAACTGAATCTTTTGACCGCGTCTGCATGTTTTTATGCATTGAGCTGCTGCCACATGATTGGCTGATTAGATATTTACACAGCAGCGTAGCAGTTAGTGTGAAGTTATTACAGCTTGGGGAGTCAGGGTTCAGAGTTCAATGTCAATGTCATCTGTAAGGAGTCTTTGTACATCCTCCCCTGGGGAATGTGTGGGTTTTCTCCCAGGTGCTTTGGTTTTCTTCCACAATCCTAAAATGTACCAATTAGCAGGTTAGTTGGTCATTGTAAATTGTCCCGTGATTAGGCTGGGGTTATCTTGGGGTTGTTGGTTGCTGGGGGGGTGTGGCTTGAAGGGCCTATTTCACGCCATATCTCTAAGTAAATAGATGGATAGATGGGCAGGTGTACAGGTCAACCGAATAAAGTAGCTACTGAGCGTATATTCTACGTTGGGGACCAAGGAACTATAATGTGTTAGAACTATAAACAGCATGCTGGAAATATTCACCAGACCAGAACAAAGTACGCCACCTGAAGTTGTGGAACATGATTTGAGCCGAGATGGAGAGAAGTGCTGAGTGGAAAATGAGATGGGTGTTCCAGTTCATTGCCAGTGCTTGAGTTCAAAAGTCTGAAGATTGGAAGAGGAATGGGGAGACGAGGAGATCCCCAGTTTTGGGAGTAATTGTGTGAGAATTGTCCAGTCTCTTGGTCATGATCTGTTTACCTTTACCCATATTCTTCAGGAGCAGAAGTCCTCCACGTACTTAATGGACGACTGGGGTTTGGAAGATGTGGATTATGAGTTCACAGAGGAGGATTACCACACCTTGACCAACTATAAAACCTTCAGCCAGTTCCTGAGGTACACGTCTCTGGAATAATTGGTTAAGAATGTTCAAACTCTTTTTTTAAAGAAAAGGATTATTGTTGTTTTAGACCATAAGACCATAAGACAAAGGAGCTGAAGTAGGCCATTCGGCTCAACGAGTCTGCTCCGTCATTTTATCATAAGCTGATCCATTCTCCCATTTAGTCCCACTCCCCTGCCTTCTCACCATAACCTTTGATGCCCTGGCTACTCAGATACCTATCAATCTCTGCCTTAAATACACCCAATGACTTGGCCTCCACTGCTGCCCGTGGCAACAAATTCCATAGATTCACCACCCTCTGACTAAAAAAATTTCTTCGCATTTCTGTTCTGAATGGGCGCCCTTCAATCCTTAAGTCATGACCTTTTGACTTGCTTTTGCAGTTACATCCTTATTAAAGTGTCAGGCTGCTGAGATACTGTGCCATTCCAGACAGAGCAAAGCCTTTTCTTATTCAATAACAACCAAATGCACTTCATTTCGAAAGTTGGAGTCAAATCCAGTCTGTAGTAATAAGCATTAGGTGCGTTTCTAGACCCCATGTGACACTTAACGTGCCTTGTGGCTCTGTCACAGTGAATTGTTCACTGAATGCGTATGAACAACAATTACGAGTCGGACCAATCTTTCATTCTATTGTTGGAGCATTCAGTTAAAGATCTACGCTGCATCTCCAGGGTGCCTTAATAGGAGAGCTGGTTGTTCACTGGAGTGAAGTACTAGTTACAATTTGATGTCAGTGCACTTTCTAAATGTAAGTACTCTTTGGAATTAGTTTTGTCTATACGGAGTGGAGTTGTGACCTATACAACCTGTACAACTTCGAAAGTTGCAGAGTGAGGTTATTCAGTCCATCCTGCCTGAGCAGGGTGTTCAACAGGGATATCTGATTAAATAGGCTTCAATAGGTACATTTAACGTCAGAGAAATGTATATAATATACATCCTGAAATTCTTTCTCTTCACAAACATCCACGAAAACCAGGGCATGCCCCATATATATGCCTTCTGCTCTTTCCCCAGAAACTCAGTCACCTTCTCCACCCCGAGTTTATCTAATTCTAGATTTGGCTTTTATTGTTTAATCTCTTTTTAGCTGAAAGCCAGTCGTTCAGCCATTGTGTTGAACAACACAATATTCTCTGTAAATTAAAAGAAGGGATTTTCTCATCTCACTCTAAGTGTGTCCTCTGTTTATCAAACCCCTTGTCACTGCAGACAGTACTTCCCCATAAAAACAAAGGTGAATGTCAGAAATTTGATATAAAAAGATCAAAATAAAGTACTCAGCAGTGTCTATGGGACAAAGATAACATTTCAGCTTGATAGTTTAGTCTGTCCTTGTTTTTCCTTCATCTTGTTCCATCAGTGGTGATTCCACACACTACGTTTACGACTTCAACTTTACAGGTCAAACTTAAGATTCTTGGTGAGAGAACTGGTGGAAAGTTTTTTTTTCTCCAGACCACATTTTGCCATCTGAAAGATCAATGGCAGCCGACTTGGTTCTGAAATTTTAAAAGTGTTAATAGACAATAGGTGCAGGAGTAGGCCATTCGGCCCTTCAAGTCAGCACCGCGATTCACTGTGATCATGGCTGATCATCCACAATCAGTTCCCCATTCCTGCCTGCTCCCCATATCCCTTGACTCGGCTATCATTAAGAGCTCTATCTAACTCTTTTTTTGAAAGCATCCAGAGAATTGGCCTCCACTGCCTTCTGAGGCAGAGCATTCCACAGATCCACAACTCTCTGGGTGAAAAAGTTTTTCCTCAACTCCGTCTAAATGGCCTACCCCTTATTCTCAAATTGTGGCCTCTGGTTCTGGACTCCCCCAACATCGGAAACATGTTTCCTGCCTCTAGTGTGTCCAATCCCTTAATAATCTTGTATGTTTCAATCAGGTCCCCTCTCATCCTTCTAAATTCCAGTGTATACAAGCCCGGTCACTCCAATCTTTCAACATATGACAGGCCCGCCATCCTGGGAATTAACCTTGTGAACCTCCGCTGCACTCCCTCAATAGCAAGAATGTCCTTCCTCAAATTTGGAGACCAAAACTGTACACAATACTCCAGGTGTGGTCCCACCAGGGCCCTGTACAACTGCAGAAGGACCTCTTTGCTCCTATACTCAACTCCCCTTGTTATGAAGGCCAACATGCCATTAGCTTTCTTCACTGCCTGCTGTACCTGCAGCAGTGTTGGATGCAGACTTGAAGGTATATTATTTGTAGTGCTGTGGGAGAGGAGCAGTGCCCTATTGGAAGAGAGGTAGTATCTTATCCATGGGATAAATGAGATAGGCTGCTATGTCATTGTTCCCATGCACTCCTGGGGCTTTTCTGAACTTCGTTGTAAAATCCTCACTTCAATTATTAGCTACCGGTAACTCTTCTTAATACTCCCTTTGTTTCAGGACCCATTTATCTTGCTGCCTCCTGTGAAGTGTCTTGAGACATTTTTTTCTATGTTAAACCCCTAACTGAACTAGGGATTGCTAAGATGACGTACCAAGTTTTCTGTGAAATGGAACACTTTACATTTAAAAGTTTGCAGCCAGCTTCCGGGAGAAATGCATCCTTTCTTGGAATCTGGAAATCTCATCTGAACCAAAGACTCTTATGTGAGGGAACAGCTGGGATTCTCAAGAGGAGATTGCTGTTTTTTTTTTGTTTGATTAGTAGATCAAGGGATATGGAGTTAGGCTGGAAAAGCAGAGCTGAGTTGAAGGCCACCTCCAGGGCTAGAACATCAGCCTTCCATTCTAGTGCACTGTGTATTGCTGTTTTATCCAGACTTTTCTCAATATCTTCTCAGGGGATGTCAGGATTTTTGTCTGCCTCTTAACATTCATCTGTTACTGCCTTAAGCAGATGACCTGTTGTCTTGAAACACACCAGTTTTATGCAGGGACGGTACGTTTGAGGTGCTGTTTGGTAGAGATCTTCAAGACTTTGATTCTGCAAAGATGAAAGAGAGGCTGGTTTGGGACTTGAAAGGGGAACTTACAGGCAGTGATATTTTCATTCTGCTATCTTCCCCCTCCCCCCCACCCCCATGACACTCTCCAAAGTGGTAAGGTCACTGCTTCAGAAGGCTGCTTTATATCACTCGTGGGATGTGAGTGTTGCTGTAAAAGACTAGGTGAATTTTTGCTCTGCATTCTGTAGGTGATGTGCTCTCCCGCCATGGTGTATGGGCGGTAGAGGGAGGGCTGGTTCAGTATGATAATTAATTAAAGAAGTATTTTGTCCTGAATGGTGTCAAGTTTCTTTAGTGATGGAATTGTCCAGATCAGGCAGGGGGAAGAGTGTATGTTGAACTCCTTGTGGAAAGGTTTTTGTGAATCATTTTCCAGATAAAACTCTCTCTCCCGACCTTCTCTTTTCGTCATTATGGAATCTCTGCAATGTATCTTTGATATATGTCAAGTGAGACTTCCAATTAATAACATAAAGAGGAATGTTCTGTGGGATTTTTTCCCCCCGATTAATGTACTATGAACTCCATCTTCCCCAGCCTATCCCTTTCCTTTTCCTTCTCCTCCACAAACCTCCCTCCTTCATCCCCAAACTTCCTTTTCTGCCACTCCCCCTCAACCCAGCCTTTCTTTCCTTTCCCACCACTTGGAGTCGAACCAGCCCTCCTACACTTGGGATATCTCAGTGTTTTTGAGTACCTGAATGATGCTCGTGGTTTGTGCCCCAGAAAATGGCAGAGGATTGACAAGCAAATATTGAATGGGGCAAAGATTTTCTGTAGGAGGCACCCATCTGTTTTTTGTTAACTCCAGTAGTACCTATTTCACAGTGCTGTTGGCAGGGCAACCACACTTAATCCTGCACAAGTCTGAACTAAAACTGTGTTGCCTATTTCATCTTGCACCTGCTCTATATGATATATTATTTGTCCTTGTGGCTCCTGGTCCAGCAATATTTTAATTTTAAAATCTGTATTTTTTTTGTAACACCTCAAACTTCCCTTTCTCTCTACTGTCCTGCAAACCCACAAAACTTGAAACCTTGGTTCTCTTCTTCCAGGTTTATTGTACTTTTTGGACAATTTAAACCTTGACTTCTGGGGATGGCACAAAGTGAAGGCTAATGGATACACTGCGTGAGAAAAGAAAAATTATCCATTGACTTCTGCTTAAAATCCTCTAACTCAGACAACTTCCACAAATCTCTGTGTCATCACTAGACCTGTCATAGCTCTAACCTCTGGCAATTTTTCTCTTGAACCTCTCTACTTCTCAGTCCTTCTTCCAAAGGTCTCGCAAAACTTACCAAAGTTTTGCTTGGTATGATCCAGTTTAAGAGCTGGAGTTCTTTTCTGACCCTAAAACAAGGGTCAGACTAGTCATAAATATGTCTTACAATACTTGCCAGGTGTCTTTTTAACCTCAGATTTGGAGAACTGCCATTATTCTGTGCTTTTTTAAAATTGCTACTGTAAATCTACCTATTTGACTAATCAAAGGAATTCAGGACAACTGTTTCACCTAGGGAATGGCGAGAGAGTGAGACTCAGAGGCACAAGAGTAATTGAGTCAGTGAGTTGAGATGTCCATCAGGGGAAGCTGAATAAGCATCTGGACAAAGGAAGAAGATGGATGTATTGATTATGCTGCAAAGGTGCTCCTAAGGAACATAAGCATCAGATTGGACATTTGGACTGAATAGCCTACCATAAAAAATTCTCTGTAATTATTCCTCACTGTCCACGTCAATTTTAATTTGGAAATGCTCATGTGAGATACCTTGAGCCACTTAAGTACATGAAAAGTACTATGTAAGTGCAGGTTCTTTTTGAAATTTAGTGCTCTGCTGTTACCTTCAGCTTATTTATTTATCTTAAATACAGTGTTCATTGTTGTATCCTCTATTCTCCATCAGGCCGCTCATTGCCAAGAAAAATCCAAAAATCCCCATGTCAAAAATGATGACAGTGCTTGGTGCAAAATGGCGGGAGTTCAGTGCCAATAACCCTTTCAAAGGGACCTCAGTGGCAGCAGCAGCTGTGGCGGCTGCAGTAGAACAGGTGATCGTGGCTCCGTCAGTACCTATTCAGGTGCCGCCCCCTGTACAGCCTCCAGTTCCTCTAAGGAAAGCCAAGACCAAAGAAGGAAAAGGTAATAATCCCATCTCAGTAAAGAGAGTACAGCCACCCGTTTCAAATTCCAGAATCGTCATTTTAAAAATATGGAAAGCGTAGTGTAACTGTCCCAAGAATTTATGATAAGTGCAGAAATTTATGACTTGAAATAACTGGGAATTGATGATCAGAAAGAGATTGGGTAAATGCTTGACAGTAGGATACTTGCAACGTTTTGATGGCCTGACAAGAGATTTTGCATGACTGAGTCCTGTTGGGATGTGTTCGTCATGTGCGGATGTTGCTAATTGCAGGATTGAGTTTCGTGATTTTTTAAAAATCCCTTTGGATACAAAACTCTTCTAATGTTCACCCTGCTTCCGCAGGAAGGAGGGTGATTGTAGGCAAGTAGTGTCAGTGGATTGCAATTCTTGGTCACCACATCTGAGAGACATTATTCTCAGGGCAAGAGGGCTTAAGACTAAAAGGGATCAAAGTATTGATTTGTTGTGGGAATCTATAAGACATAGGAATAGAATTAGGCCATTCAGCCCATTGTCTGCTCTGCCATTCCATCATGGCTGATTTATTACCCGTCCCAACCCTGTTCTGCCTCCTCCCCATAACCCGTGATGCCCTGACTAATCAAGAACCTATCAACCTCTACTTTAAGTATAGCTAGTGACTTGGCCTCCACAGCCGTATCCAATGAATTGAACACATTCACCACCCTTTGGCTGAAGAAATCCCTCCTCCTAGGGAAAGGAAAAGGAAGCGAGAGCCCAGCCTGAGTGAGGGGAGTGAGGGAGAGAGAGCTCGGCCCAGCAGGGACCAGCTCAGCGGAGCACAGATGTTGATGGTTGACATTGAAAAGACAAGATCTGACCCCAGGCAGCTGCAGGAGTCCTGAGAAGCAGAGTATGCCTGTGTGAGGCAAAGCCACGTCCGGCAGATTAACTCCGGCTGTCATCGTATGTTCCCAGGCCCAGGGGTCCGAAAGAAAAGTAAAAGTGCTCGAGCTGCTGAATTAAAGAAGAAAGGAAAAGGGAAGAAGATGGTGTCCCTGAAAATCAAATTGGGAGGATTCAGCGGCAAACGGAAAAAGGAATCTTCGGTAAGCTGGACTCACTTTGGGCTTGTTGTATTGTTGATCTTCCTGGTGGACGAGTATCTTTAACTAATCCTGAACTTCAGAATCAGAATCCGGTTTGTTGTCAGTGGCATATATCATGACGTATTGTTTTGCTGCAGCACTATAGTGCAATCCATAAAAAAAACTATAAATTTCAACAACAAATTATATATACATAATATTGTAATATATATTTTATATACTGTACTGTGCAAAAGTCTTGGGCATGGAATAAAATTCTGTTAAGTGAAAATAATGAATTGAAAAGTTTCTAAATATCAAAAAGTTTACTCTTAAAGAGTAACAGTAAAAATCTAAAATCAATATTTGGTGTGACCTACCTTTGATTTTAAAACTGCCTCAACTCTCTTATGGAAACTTCCATGCGGTTTCTTTCGAAAATTGGCTGGTAGGTTGCTCCAAGCATCTTGGAGAACTTGCCACAGTTCTTCTGCAGACTCTGGCTGTCTCACTTCTGTCTCTCCAGGAAAACCCAGATAGCCTCGATGATGTTGGGATCAGGGTTCACTGGAAGCCATATAAAAAATCTAAGGTGCTTAAGGCTTTTGCACAGTACTGTCTGTCTGTCCGTAAAACAGTGAGGGAGTGTTGATGGGTTGCTTTATTGCCCGTTCAGAACTCTGATGGCGGAGGGGAAGAATCGGTTCCTGCGATGGCTCATTAGTGGGGATGAGTGATACCACACCTGGAGGAGGTGCTGGTGAGGTAGCTCTTTATAGAACTCAATCCCAGCAATGTTAATAAAGGAATGTGGAAAATCTGTACCTTTAAATTCTCATTGTCCGTGTTATGTTCGCGTCTACAGAGCGATGAAGATGACCACGGCGAATCCGATCTGGACAGTGCCAGTGTCCATAGCTGCTCCGTGCGATCCGAGGGCTCAGCTGGTTTGGGCAAGAGGAGGAGGAAAGGTGGCAAGAGAAAAAAGAAGTGTAAATAATCCACTATTTCGTGACGGAATCTCTTCGTAGGGGCCTGCATTGGGTTTCTGTGTTTGTCCTCGGACTGGCGGTCGGAGGACCTGATGCAGTGTGTGGGACAGTTGCTTACGCGGGGGACCAGGTTGTGGTCTCAATGGTAGATCCATTACATGGCGAGGTACCCAGGGCAGACCGGAGGAGGGTTCTTGGTCTGTAGTGAGCTGACTGATCTTGGCCGGAGCAGCCTTATTATTGCTGAGTGAGCAAGAAGGAAATGTAACTAGAGATTGTGCTATTGAGCTGTGACTGGGTGCAGCCTGCACAGCAGGGGGAGGCCATTCAGCCCCTCTATCCCACACCACCAGTTAATTCAGAAATAGTTTACCTGGACCTCAGCTCAGCTTACACACCTGGGAATCACAATCATTGACACTCTTAAACCAGAGACCAAGGAAAGCTCTGATTCCCAAACTTTTGAAAGAGTGTGTTCAATAATTTTAAAACCTTTTTGTGGATAAAATGCCACCTGATTTTTGTCCCTGAAAGGTCCATTCCTAATTTTAAGCATGTGTCCTTGACTAACTTCACCTGAGCCAGTAGTTTCTCCCTGGATGAACCTACCATCCTTGAATATTTTAAATTCTGATTACTCTTTAATCTTCTATAAACTGAGAAATACAACCTGACCCAATGCGACCCTTGTAATTTAACCTTCTAATCCTACTCTTGATATGCGAACTGGTTTTGAAAGCTGAACACTGAGCTGTACTGAATCTGATCTCTTTCCATTTTGTGCTTTATGCTCTGTGATTTTGCTCGTTTTTGTGTGTGTGTGTGTGTGTGTGTATGTGTGTGTGTGTGGGGAGGTGATGTTTTTTCTTTCAGTGAGTTCCTTGGATTTTGTTTCGTGGAGAAGATGAATTTCAGGGTTGTTTACTGCACACACTTTGATAGTAAATGTACTTTGAATCATTTGAATCCTGACGTTCACCACTTAGGGTTATGTATGATTCGCCCACGGGGCGTGGGAGCAGCAGGATTTATTGACAAGGTGATTTTGCTTTTAAAAGAAAACATGAGTTTTATAAACAGAGGGACAGGATGTTAAAGCAGTGAAATAGTTACAGAATTCAACATGATTCGGCTGAGCAATGTGAACAATTCAGGGCTGCACCTTATGGGAAAGATGATGAGGCCCTGGAAATGAGACAAAACAAGGATTAACTGGATGGCACTGCAGATGAGAGGTTTCAGTATTGAGGAGAAGTTTGAAAAAACAGGACTGTTCACCTTGAAATCAGAAAGATTAAGGGTGAGGAGGTGGCCTGATAAAGGTTGTGGAGAAGATGGAGTTTTGGTTGAGAAGAAAGAGCTAGCCTGTTTGGCCAGAGAGTCTATTACCAGTGGGCACAGAGTTAAAGGATTAGTTAAAGATCCAGTTCAGGGATGAGGCTAATTCTTTTCAGTCAGAATTGTTCAAATCTTGAGCAATCTAAATCATGCCAGCTAATTCCATAATTAATTAAAAAAAATTAATTTTGAAGGGCCCTGTCTCCACCACTGACCGTTGAGCTGCTGATTCTGGTTTATAATTTGTTTAGTTCCTTTTACTTTTAATGCATATTTTTCCATCTGGGTTGCATTAAAATCCAGTCACAATATTGTGCCTTCCGCCTCAACTTGTTTTCGCAGGACCTCCCCTTGTGTTTGAAAACCTTAGCACAGTATTATTAAATCACTTTTCTTCCAACAAAGTGTCGTCAACTGTGGAGTTTCCTAACACCAACACAAAAATTTCACCCCCCCCCCAAAAAAAAAATTGAGGTACTGTTGAGTGACAGCTCACTTGACCCTTTATTGCACTCTATTGCGATGCCATCATTTCCCTGACTATTGCTTCTTTTAATTGCCAGTGGAAGAAGGTGATGGCTACGAGACAGACCACCAGGACTACTGTGAAGTTTGCCAGCAAGGAGGGGAAATTATCTTGTGTGATACGTGTCCTAGGGCCTATCATTTAGTCTGCTTGGACCCCGAGATGGAGAAGGCCCCAGAAGGGAAGTGGAGTTGTCTGCACTGTGTAAGTGTCAGCTTCTGTCCGGTTGCAGGCTGCTGTGAGTTCGTTTGTGAGCGGCAATGTTGCTTAAAAAAGAGAATGTACACTCAGTGGCCACTTTATTAGGTTCGGGAACGTGCCCAATGTCCTCTTCCACTGCTTTAGCCCGTCCACTTTGACGTGTCATGGGTTCAAAGATGCTGTTCTCCACATCACTTTTGTAATATGTGGTTATAGAAACAGAAAACCTACAGCACAATACAGGCCCTTCGGTCCACAATGCTGTGCCGAACATGTACGTACGTTAGAAATTACTTAGGGTTACCCATAGCCCTCTTTTTCTAAGCTCCATGTACCTATCCAGGTGTTTTTTAAAAGACCCTGGATATGTGAGCTACTGTCACCTTCCTGTCTGCTTGAATGAGTCTAACCATTCTCCTCCGACCTCTCGCATTAACAAGATGTTTTTGCCCTCAGAACTGCCGCTCACTGGATGTTTTTTGTTTCAGAACTTGAGAAACATGTGTGTGAAAATCCCTGGAGTACCTGAGATACTCAAACTACCCTGTCTGGCACCAACAGTCATCCCATGATCAAAGTCACTTAGATCACATTTCTTCCCCATTTTGATGTTTGAACTGAGCAACAACTGAACCTCTTGACCATGTCTGCATGCTTTAATGTATTGAGTTACTGCCACGTGATTGGCTATTAGATATTTGCATTAACGAGCAGGTGTACCGAATAATGAGTGACTGTACAATGGTAAAGGAACCCCCCGCATGCAGTCTGATACTCAACCACGTAAGAATAGGAAGATCCCAGAATGATATTGCACTTAACCCCAACATAATCACAATCCAATGACCCATGCAGCACTGGGGAGTAGACTCGTCTCTATGAAATCACTGAGGCAGGATTTGCTCAAGTCCAAGTTAATCGTCATTCCACTATGCACGTATATGCAGCTAAACGAAACAGGTTCCTCCAGGGTCAAGATGCGAAATGCTATGTAGGCACACACAGCACGTAGCTTATATAGTTACAATAGCACATACGGGTGCAGAAGTTCAATTCACCCGGTCTGTGCTTTGCAAAAAAACCTTCCCTTTCCCCTTCCTCTAGCCCCAACACTGCAATAACTATCCTGACTGAATTTTCTGCCCGTTGCTGCATTTATTGCAACTTGGGTAAGGGTATCACTTACTAACGTTTATTTCTCATATTTCATTGCCCTTGATAAACTCATAGCGGAATGTTACCTTGAACCCTCTGCGTTACAGTGAACGGGCTAACACAATTCTCCAGGATATGAAGGGGCTGGATTTCAGTGTGGTACTGATGAAAGGGTGGTCACTATTTTCCAAGTCAGGAAGGAGCGTAGCTCAGAATCAGCCGAGCTCTGATGACAGTGGGGTCTGTGTCTCTACCAGCTCTGGCTGCGGCTGCTTTGGCGAGCCACTGCTGCTGGCCGACGGTGATGGTGGTATCTGTGCGCCCCCCCCCCATTTAAAAATTATCTCTGGTAATACCTCCAGGAAAAGGAAGGAATCCAATGGGAGGCCAAAGAGGACGAAGAGGATGAGGATGAAGAGGAGGGTGTGGATGAAGAAGATGATGATCACATGGAATTCTGCCGCGTCTGCAAAGATGGAGGCGAGCTGCTGTGTTGTGACTCCTGCCCTTCCTCTTATCACATTCATTGCCTTAACCCCCCGCTGCCCGAGATCCCGAACGGGGAGTGGATTTGTCCTCGTTGCCTGGTGAGTCTAAAACTGGCCTGAGTCTAAGCCGTACTGACCTCCTCCAAGTGCCTCTAAGTTTCCATATTGATGTGTTCTTCTTTCTCTAAAGCCAGGGTTTGGAACAGATTCTCAGGAATGGTCGGAGGTTAACAGGCCTGGGTGTTATCAGCACCTTTAACAATGTGATGCACGAGTCATTCATTTCCAGGTCTTGTGGAAAGGGCAGCAACCTTTCCGTTTCTTTAGCATATTTGTTTTTTTTTAAGAGACCGAGTTGCTAGCTGGACGCTCAACCCAGCACGGACAGAAAGCATGCAAGGGAGCCGGCCGGATTCGAACCTGTGACCGCTCGCCTCAGAGTCTGATGCGGGCTGTACCACTGGCCGGAGTTGATGCATGAGTGCTCAGAGGCAACTGGGCCCGTGTGCAGTGATGTGAAATCTGGGACCAAGCTTACCCGTGAAAAAATTTAACCTCGATTCTCTGAGGTCCATGACCATGAGAACGCTGAAGTTTGGGTTACTGTTAGTTTTGGGGTTCCACCTTATCAGAGCTGCTGTTGGAGAGTTTGAGGCATCCATCTGCTTCCTGGTACTTTCCATGTTTCTGGTTGTCCCAGTGTGTCCTTCCATCCTCAGTAATTACCCCCTCCCCACCCACATCATCTGCTCAGCTCTTCCCCTCACCCATGGAAATGCTTGCCCCTCACAAAATGATCGATTACCTAACCTCTTCCTTCACGTGTCCCCTCTTGAACTCACTTCTGTTACAGGGGAAAGCTTGGACCTCATGGCTGTTAGAATATCAGAGACTATTTAATCGGCTGCTTCAGAAGTTGCCGTGGGTCAGATTTGAGTTGTAAATCGTGGTCTGGCCATCCTCCTTCACCCCCCCCGCCCCTTGGCTCCCCCCGGCCCCTTCACACCCCCTGCCCCTTCACCCCCGCACCTTGGTCTCTCAGATTGTACAATTGTTGTTCTTGACTGAAATGCTACTAAAGTGCCCTGCAAGTCTGGGGTAAGCTTTTGTAATGTGACAACGTAACTGGTACAAGGTAGGAGTGAATCGGGAATGTAGTAGATTGTGGGATGAAGGTACAGGACTGTGCTAAAGTCTTAGGCACAAATACAGTATATAGCTCGGGTGACTAAAACTTGTGCACAGTACTGTAGTAACTTTAAGTTTTGCACTGTACTGCTGCAAAAAAAAACCAAATTTCATGACATATGTGAGTGATGGTAAACTTGATTCTGATATGTCGCTATTGTGGACTGAAAGTGGGAATGGGGCAGGGAGAAGGGAATTGTTGGGAAAAAAGGAAGGAAAGGGGGAGGAACTGGGAAGCTCCAGAGAGATGAGATGTGCTGATCAATAAACCAATTGCTTGGAATCAGATTACCTGCCTGGTGTCTCAGGGCTGGGTGTGTCTGCGCCTGTGCCTGTGGCACCCCTTCTCTGCCACACCCTTCCAACGGCACTCCATCCTTGCCATTCCCAACATCCTTTTCTCCAGCCGGATTAACAAACTCGCTCCCGGCTCCACATTGACAAATACAGTTCTCTGCAAGAGCCTTGGGCACCCCGGCTATATATACTGTATGTGCCCAAGGCTCTTGCACAGTGCTGTATAATGTTTGACGGTTTGATGGGGTATTTGTGTACGAGTTAGATCTCTCATTGAGGCTTAGCCAGATTATACGGATCTATCACAAGTGACGGTGTATCTCTCTGTGCTATTTCAGTGCACGCCCCTGAAAGGTAAAGTTCAGCGAATCTTGCACTGGACGTGGGGCTCTCCCCCGCCGCCACGCACTCCTTCAGGCCTGACGGACGGAGCCACTGACGCTGAGCGCCCCAAGCCCCTGGAAGGGCGACCGGAGCGAGAGTTCTTCGTGAAATGGGTGGGACGGTCCTACTGGCACTGCTCTTGGGCCACAGAACTGCAGGTAGGCAGAGTGTGTTGGGACCTCTGGCCCGACACATGCACGTCCCAGTCCCAGAGCAGCTGGGGTTCAGGGGGGGCAGGGGATCCTTGGTTCTCCTGTGCTTACCTAGTTCAGGTGTTCATGAACTGTACAAGCACCAAAGGCTGTCAGCAGCCTTTTCTGGTTTTTCTTTGCTGTAGATGACCATCTGTGCACATTCTTATGGTGAAGTGTGATTTGAATATGGTGAATGTCACAGTTCGTGACGTGTCATGTTTAGTTTTGAAGTCTGGCCATTGTTGTAATGGGGGAAACATGAATCCACAAGGTCTGTCTGGAGTCATTATATTGAAACGCTGGAGTACTGTGCACACTGCAGAGCTTTTACAGGCTCTACCTCATGCATGATCCCTATAAACTAAAGCAACCTCTGTGCAAGTGCGAAACCGGGCAGCAAAGCGGCTACGTTGACCAGTGTATGCCGCGAGCTCGCTGCGTTGCAGCAACAAGGTCACAGGCACAAAGCAGGTGGACCTGGAACACAGAAGTGAGCCTCCTCTGGAAGGGAACATGGCTACGTGACTCATTCTTACCCAGGCGCCTTCCTTTAAGTGACCGTGCCAGGCAAACTTTGTCGAGGTTCCCACCTCTTAGGGAGGCTGCTGTGGTAGAGTTACTATCAACCGAGGAACTTGTCATGTCAATTCACAGAAAGCTGGTGCTTTGTGATATTTGTGCATTCTATGATGTGAATGTTTAAACCTGGCATTGCACTCGGAGCAGCACAATCTAAGTGCAGAATAATTTTTATTCTGTTTTGTCCTGGGGAAGCAGATTGAGGTCTGAATGTTGGTTATGGCACTAGTGAGAACTTCCTGCTTCTCTTTGACCTATTTTCATCAGAACTTTTAAGGCCACTTGATAGGGCAGACAGGGTTTAAAGTTTACTTCTCCTGTAGCTTGGTCCTGTTTTGCATGCTGTACCGCTGGAGGGGCTTGTACCTGTTCTGATTAAAACAAGGTGAGTGCTCTTAGGATGCTTCACTTTGCATTGTTATCCAAGAAAAACCTGAGTTATACGGTGTTACACTGTGTAAGTGCAGAGAAATAGGCCATTTTGCTCAAATAATACACACTCCAAATGAGTGTCCTTTTATCCTTCGTATTTGAGAGGGGCTGAGAGGGAAAATGAATCAGCCGCAATGAAATCGCAGACTCGATGGGCCAAATGGCCTAATTCTGCTCCTATATCATATGATCTTACGGTATCTTTTAATCCGTTTCTTCCCTCATGTTCTTAACTAGCTGCCACCGAAAGACAACGACGCCTCTAGGACGGCTTAGAGTCAGGAGCCCATATTCTTTCCACACTTTGGTTTGAAGAAGTTTCTCCTGAATTACCTAATTGTGTAGGTTATAAGAAAACATTTTGAAAAAAGAGGAGAAAGTATAGATTTGGAGAGGAATTTCTAAGCTCAGGCCTTCAACACAGAACTCCACAGTGCAGGAACAGGCCCTTCGGCCCATCTGGTTCATGCAAACCATTAATCTGCCTAGTCCCATCGGTCTGCATCTGATCGCCCTATATGCCCCTCCCATCCATGTACCTATTCAAATTCCTCTTAAATGAACTCGCATCCAGCGCAGCTTATTCCACACTCTCATGACCCTCTGAGTGAAGAAGGTTCCCCTCATGTTCCCCTTAATCTTTTCACCTTTCACCCTTAACCCAAGGCCTCTAGTTGTAGTCCCACCCAACTGCAGTGGAAAAAGCCTGCTTGCATTTACCCTATCTGTACCCCTCATAATATTGTAAACCTCTACCAAATCTCCTCCCAGTCTTCTACGTTCTAGGTCTGGTCTTCAATGATGAATCAGACTGCCAAAAGAGATGCTAATTGAGCCCCAGCATAGAAACACCCTCCAACGTCTTCACTTTATTCTTTTAACCGTAACAAACCTTTTCATGTGTCTCTTCATCAGCTCAGCCCGTGGATCCTCCTACTTTCACCTTTGTGTTTCTATCTAAAAGTATTAAATCAGTTGAGATTAAATATGGAAGTGAGTTCGCATCTTAACCATTTTTGGGTCAACTATTTCTCTCACTTCTGATTGGATTACATTATTTTCTGCTCCAGTTTCTGGTATCACCTGTAAGTGGAAAAATTTTTCCACAAGACCCTGTCAAATTCTCCGTCTGTGTGCGTCTTCCCCTGTCTGCCAGATTATGGTACTAAGTCATAGCTCTTGTTGTTTCCTGTTCAGTAAAGGTTGACGATGGGGAGAATGTTGGGGTGCTGGTGGGGGGGTGGTGGTGGAGACAATTGACACAACAAGCAGGTGTGTTTAAATGTTTGGCTGTTGTTGGTTTACTGCAGCTGGAGCTGTACCACACGGTGATGTTCCGGAACTTCCAAAGGAAGAACGACATGGACGAGCCACCTCCGTTCGACTACGGCTCTGGGGATGACGAGAAGAGCGAAAAGCGGAAGAATAAAGATCCACAGAGCGCGGCGATGGAAAAGCGGTTCTATCGGTACGGCATCAAACCTGAGTGGCTGATCATCCAACGAATCATAAATCACAGGTGAGGAGCCAATCAGAAAGAGGTGGAGGCCTTTCTGCCCCCTTCACTTAGCTGAAGTTTCTTGTACTGCAAGCCCATCCACCAGTCATGGTCCTCTCACTCTTCCTACCTTGTCCTACTAAACTCCATTAATCAGAAACCGAACTTCTCCACGTAATGCAAATATGAAATAAAGACAGAAAATTCAGCAAGTCAAAGTTCATTTTCTTGCAGGCATTCGCAGTAGTACAAAAAAAGAAAACAATAGGATCAATGAAAAACTATGCACGGACAAAGCAACTAGTGTGCAAAAGAAGACAAACTGTGTAAATACAAAGAAAACTAATAAAAATAAATAAAAAATACTGAGAGCATGAGTTGTAGAGTCCTGAAAATGAGTCCACAGGTTGTGGAATCAGGTGAGCGGACTGCAGCTAGCGGGCTCATGGATCGGCTGTGTCCGTGAGCGAACTCACTTTCGGGAACTTCAGTTCTGAATGTCATTTGCTTACTTTTATTGTTTGCACAAGTTGTTTTTTTTCTCCCCCCGCACGTTGGATATTTGACGGTCTTTTTTTTTTTAAAAAACTGGGCTCTGTTGGGTTTCTTTGTTCTGTGGCTGCCTGTAAGGAGACAAATCTCAGGGTTGTATATAGTATACATACTTCGAACGTTATCCACATTGGTTCAGGAGCCTGATGATTGAGGGGTGATAACTGTCCCTGAACCTGGTGGTGTGGGACCTCAGGTTTCTGTCTCCCTCCTTGATGGCAGCAGTGAGAACCCGCGTCTGTGGAGAGGAAACGCAGTTAGCAGAGACATTGTTTTAAAACATATTAATTCTGGTTCTCTCTTCCTAGATGCTGTCTGACTGTTGAGTATCTTCAACATTTTGTTGATATCAGCAGGAAGAGTGTTCCATCACTGTTTGCTTGAAAGAAATGCTTTCTGACATTCCTGCCGAACAATAAATCTCTTATTTTAACGTTTATGTCCCCTTGCACTTGATTCTGGCAGCAGAGTATGCAGTTCCTCGCTAATCAGCTGCATGGTATTGGTTAATTCTTCAAAGACGCTGCCTGTTAAAATAAACGAGAACAAATTGTTTATTATTGTCACATGTATGGAGGTGCAGTGAAAACCGTATCTTGCCCCCATACTGTTGATACAAATCACTTTATTACACAGTGCATTGAGATAGTACAAGGTAAAGCAATAACAGAATAAATTGAATCAGAATCAGGTTTAATATCACCGGCGTATGTTGTGAAATTTGTTGACTTTGCGGCAGCAGTACAATGCAATACATGAGATAATATAGGGGTAAAATGAATTATAGTGTGTGTGTGTGTATATATATATATATATATATATATATATATATATACACACACACACACACACACACACACACACGAACGCGCGCACACACATTAAATTAGATAAGTAGTGCAAAGTGTGGGCGTAGAATAGCACAGTAAGTGCTCTTGATGGTGATGTAACATTGGTCCAGTGTGTCAGTTGCTCTGGTGCCACAAGTGATTTGTTGATAACAATTACTTACGGACTTGTTCAAGCTGGCCTGGTTAAAATCCACCAGAATGACAGGGGAGGCATCAGGATGTGCTGTTTCGTGTCTGTTGATCACACCGCTCAGATCGTCCAGAGCTTGTTTGACGTTGGCATGGTGTATAACGCTACCAAAATGATCGCTGAAATCTCCCCCATGAGGCAGGGGTCGGTGATACAGTTGAAGTTATTGTCATTGTCTCTGGAAACTAAACCGTAATTCAAGCTCCCTGAATATCCGCACTCAAATGCTTCCAGGCCTGGAACCGGGCAGGCTAGTGTAGAGTAAACCCCATACTACAGTCGGATCTCCCCAGGCCAGGTTCTGCCTAGATTTGCATCTAACTTGTGTCCTTGATGTAACAGGATAAAAACATTCTTCATTCCCTTTTTTATTTCCAGCTTTGATAAGAAGGGTGACTTACATTATCTGATTAAATGGAGGGATTTGCCATATGATCAGGCTACCTGGGAACATGAAGATTTTGACATTCCAGATTACGACACCATGAAGGAGATGTACTGGAATCACAGGTCAGTGTCTCCTTCCAGAAGAAGGCAGCAGCTTCTAGTGAAAGTTAAAACAAAAACTGCAGATGCTGTAAATCTGAAATAAAGACAAACTGTACTGGAAACACTCAGCAGGCCAGGCAGTATCTCTGGGAAGAGTTAATGTTTCAGGTTGAACGTGATAAATTTTAGCGAACTTACTGATTGGCTTCTCGGCCTCACCTATCACCTTCCAGTGTGTACTCCCTCCCCTCCCGCAACCTTCTGCCCCCCCCCCTTCCAGTCCTACTGAACAGTCTCAGCCCAAAACGCCGACTTATTTATTCCTCTCCACAGATGCTGCCTGACCTGCTGAGTTCCTCCAGCATTTTGTGTGTGTGTGTTGCTTTGCATTTCCAGCGTCTGCAGATTTTCTTGTCTATAATCCAAGACTGCTGTTTTCCAGTCAATGTCTGATTAATTCACTAATGATTACATGATAGTTTGTCACACGTACATCGAAACTTAAAGTGAAATGCATCATTTGCGCAATGACCAACACAATCCATGGGTTGTGCTGGGGGCAGTCCGCAAGTGTTGCTGTGTTTCCGCCGCCAACATAGCACGCCCATAACTCATTAACCCTAACGCTAACTGTACGCCTTTGGAACACGGGAGGAAACTGCAGTACCCAGAGAAAACCCGGGTGGCTACTGAGAGAACGTATAAACTCCTTATAGACAGCGGCGGGAGTTGAACCACATAAAGCGTTACGCATAACCGCTACACCACCCGTTCAGACACAGGAACTGTCACATTCCTGGTCAGATACTTGCATAATTCCAGTCCCTGAGTATGCTTTCTTAAATCTGCTGGTGGGATAAGCCAGTGTGGATTGACTGTTTCTGGTTGAGAAGATGCTTCTGGTTAGTGTAGTGAAAGTGCTTCCAAAGCCCTTTTAGGTCAGGAATTCTAGGATTTTGACCCATTGATTTCCTTTTCAAAGATGCTCCAGTTGGTAGGTGAATTGGTCATGGTAAATTGTCCTGTGATTAGACTAGGGTTAAATCATAATTGCTGGGCAGCACGGCTTGAAGGGATGAAAGGCCTCCCCTGTGCTGTAACTAACTAACTAACCCTGTAGAAGTGACGTATGCTGCTGGGTGGTGTAGGGGTCATCAAGGTTCTTGTATTTGTTACCAACATGAGCAAATCTGCAGATGCTGGAAATCTAGGGCAACACACACAAAATGCTGGAGGAACTCAGCAGGCAGGCAGCACCTATGGAAAAGAGTAAACAGTCGATGTTTTGGGCCGAGACTCTTCATCAAGGCTGTGTTTGTTATTCTAGATGGCAGAGGGAGGTGGTGTAAGAGAAGTAGCTGACTCTTGATGTCTAACACTGGCCGACCAGCCGTAGAGCTGTACAGCCCAGAAGCAGGCCCTTCAGCCCATCCAATCCATGCCAGACTGTTACTCTGCTGAGTCCCATTGACCAGCACCTGTCATGTGTGTAAATGTGAACTTGCAAGCATTGCCACACACACAAAACAAAAGCACCAGAGAGACTTTGATCACTTGTGACACAATGAGTACATATGCTAGAATCTGGAGGGGATCAGTAGGTCGAGCAGCACCTGTGGGGGTTGGGAACTTGTCCAGGGAAAGAACTGTTGACATTTCGGGTGGAAACCCTGCAGCAGAGGCCTGGGTCCCTCTGGTTGTTTAATGATTTCCATGATGTATCAGAATTAAGGCAGCCCATGAGAGGGGCAGGACTCGGAGCTGTTTGGCATGGACGTGGGAGGGGAGTTTAATTACTGCTGCTGTTTCATCCCTTTGGTAACAGTACAGTGGACGTCACCACCTCCGATCTTCCCCTCTCCCCGCAGGCAGTTGATCATGGGTGAAGACATACGACCAGTGAGGAAGCTGAACAAGAAAGGACAGAAAGCTCGGGAGTTGGTCTTTGACCCACCGCCATGCCAGCCTGTTGTGGACGTAAGTGAACACGAGGTTGGGACAGAGCCTTAACATTGGGCCTGTTGTGTGGGTGGGTGGGTGGTTAAGACAGAGCCTTAACACTGGGCCTATTGTGTGTGTGTGTGTGTGTGTGTGTGTGTGTGTGTCGGGGGGGACAGAGCCTTAACACTGGGCCTATTGGTGTGTGTGTGGGTGTGTGTAGGACAGAGCCTTAACACTGGGCCTATTGTGTGTGTGTGTGTGTGTGTGTGTGTGTGTGTGTAGGACAGAGCCTTAACACTGGGCCTGTTGGGTGTGTGGGTGTAGAAGTGAACTTGAGGTTGGGGCAGGGTCAACATTGGGCCTGTTGGGTTTGTGTATGTAAAAGTGAGGTTGGGGCAGAGTCAACACTGGGCCTGTTGAGCAGGTAATGGAACAGGAGGTTGAAGCTAAGCCTCGGATGGGATTGCTCCATTCTGAGGTCCTGGGTGGTATCATCCAAACTTCAAAAGTGATTCTATTTCAGTGGCATTGTTTGATATACAGTGGATTCCAGCTAATTGGGACACAATGAGGCTAGTACATTTCGGCCCAATTAATCGGTTGCCCCAATTAGCTAAAGTTTCATGGAAATAGTTAAAAGGTTTAAAAAAAAGACAAAGTACCATGTAATTGAATAATAATTTATGTACTTAAATGAAATACAGAACAAATTAGAGCACTACCAATACCTCTACTATACAGCAGAGTCATGTAAAACTATTAGATCCCAATAGTTATGGACAGAGGAATTCATCTGCCATGTTCATTTGATTGACTGTAAAAGAACAAAATCAGTGCAGGCACCCTAGTGCAGGTAGTGGACTGCCTTCATTCAATGCTTTAGACAATTGCATCCTCTGTATCTTCATTTAACTTGTTGAAGTGGTGAGATCACTTAAATTTTCACCTCTGGCCATTTGTGGCATTTCCAAGCTTGAAACTGCAGTGGGGAAAACAGTTACCTTCTTATTTTTCACCAACCTCAGTGACAAAAACCACTGCTTTTTGAGCACAAACACACGTAATGACTCTGTGTTTAAAATTGATCGCTGTAAGCACAGTGTCACGTCTAACAGCCATGCAAGTGCAGACGACTGACGGTAGAAACCGTTTGGCAACAGTCTCCTGCCCCAATTAAAATAAATGAAGGGAATCCCGGCCATTTTCTTGATTTGGTTTTTGTTCTTTAAGAAATGTCCCAAATAAACAGCTGCCCCGATTAAACCGATGGCCCACTTAACCAAAATCCACTCTATTTTGAGGCTTCCTTTAAAACATTGTAACAAAATTTTTTGGTTTAGGTGCAAGAAAAATCTCTGTATTCTTTTAGTTTACTTGTAAACCAGTTTGACTTCCAGAATTGGCAACTAGGGGGGAAACACCTGACTGTTGGGAGTTTGAAATCCAACTGGTTATGCAGGTGATGTTCTTTGCTCATTCTGTCTTCCATCTGAATACTTAAACACCGTTCTTCCTGGCCACAGCCGACCGTGAAGTTTGACAAGCAGCCCGATTACATTGATGCTACCGGAGGCAACTTGCACCCGTACCAGCTGGAGGGGCTGAACTGGCTGCGTTTCTCCTGGGCACAGGGCACAGACACCATCCTGGCTGATGAGATGGGACTGGGGAAAACAGTTCAGACCATTGTGTTTCTGTACTCGCTCTTCAGAGAGGTGAGGGGTGTGTGGGATGTGGGGAATGTCGGGTGGGTGGTGAGTGGAAAGCTGAATGCACAGGCTAGGGCAATTAGGGGTCAGGTCCTTAGGTGAAGGTATAAAATCTGGGTTTAGATAGTCTGGTTCGGGGGGGCCTGTGTGAGCATCCTTCCCTGTCTGTGAGTTGGAGAGATATTTTACCTCATTGCCCCAGAATGATGGCTCTTTCTCAGCGCCCGTGATTCAATATAAAAATACCCATCTCTTGGTTACAAACAATCATAGTTTAAATTTATGCTTTGAATGAAGAGATTAGCTTTGTCACGTGCGTCACTTGCCCCAATGATCAACGTGTGCTAGGAACAGCCTTTAAATTCCTCAGCATACACATCACCGAGGATCTGTACACACCAGCTGTGTGATGAAACAGCGCCTATTTCACCTCAGACGGTCGAAGAAGTTTGGTATGGGTCCCCAAATCCTAAGGACTTTCTACAGGGGCACAATTGAGAGCTTCCTGACTGGCTGCATCACTGCCTGGTATGGGAACTGTACTTCCCTCAATCGCAGGACTTTGCAGAGAGTGGTGTGTACAGCCCAGCACATCTGTAGATGTGAACTTCTCACTATCCAGGACATTTACAGAGACAGGTATGTAAAAAGGGCCTGAAGGATCATTGGGGACCTGAGTCACCCCAACCACAAACTGTTCCAGCTGCTACCATCCCGGAAATGGTACTTCAGCATAAAAGCTAGGACCAACAGGCTCCAGGACAGCTTCTTCCACCAGGCCATCAGACTGATGAATTCACACTGATAGAATTGTGCTTCTATGTTATATTGACTGTCCTGTTGTGCATACTATTTATTACAAATGACTATAAATTCACATTTAGACGGAGACGTAACATAAAGATTTTTACTCCTCATGTACGTGAAGGATGTCAGAAATAAAGTCAATTTAATTCATTTCAACTTTCGCTGCCAATGTAGCATGTGCACAGTTTGCTAACCTTGATCTGTAGAATGTGGGAGAAAACCAGAGCACCCAAACGAAACTCCTCACCGTCTGTGGAGGGAGAGGAATCCTGATCACTGGCACTGTACAGTGTTACACTAACCACCATGCTTCCTTGTGCTGCCCCCAGATCCCTAGAATAGCTCTAATGATTTGGTCTTCAGATTATTCCAGTTGTTTCAAGGGTAGTTGAGAATTTTTTTTCCACCTGTATGTTCTGCTCTCAACTCGGTATGTATCACTTCATATTTACTCCTCCCATGCTATTATGTAGTAATTTGGGATTTGTATGACTTGAGTATATATCGGTCTACAAAAAGGATCTAGTGCTTTCCCAGTGCATATGACACATAAACTCTTCTCGTGCTTCCAGGTGTCGATTTTAACCAAGGATTCAATGACAAAACTCTTGTCGTCTTTATCAAGGATGATGCCTAGGCATGTCTAGTCCTATGGTATATATACTCAACTCCTGTTGTCCAACCCTCCTGATTGGCTAGTCCTCAACCAATCGGGTTGAGAAGGACGATGGGAGTAGAGTATAAATAGCAATGGAACTAGACAGGCTGATGAAGATGGGAGTTTGCCATGGAAATATTGGTTAAAATCAACACTGGAATCCCAAGAAGAGTTTATGCGGTATATTGGTCTACATTTCCTTGAGTCATGTAGTTTGGTACAAAAGTTTACATTAAAAGTTGTCTTAAGTATTATTCAAAAATATAATTCGAGCTGAGTCATCAGGATACTGTGTAGAGATCAAAGGAACAGCAAATGTTGCCTGATGTTTATCTGGCACCTTTTTAACATGGACAAGACACTTGGTGAATCAGTTCACTGCAGAATAACCCTGGGAATGGTAGTCTTAATGTATGAGGAGTGTCTGATCACTCTGGGTTTGTTGTTGATGGAGTTTGGAAGGATGAGGTGGGGTGGTGGGGGGATCTCATTGAAATCTACCGAATACTGGAATAGAGTGGATGTCAGGGAGGAAAATGGAGGACCTGAGCTCACCATGTTGCTTTTGAATTATATACCTACTTCTGCCTTTTTTTGACTAGGGACACTCCAAGGGACCTTTCCTAGTGAGTGCCCCGCTGTCAACGATTATTAATTGGGAGCGGGAGTTCATGATGTGGGCGCCATCCTTTTACGTGGTAACGTACACTGGAGACAAAGATTGCCGAGCTGTAATCCGTGAGAATGAGTTCTGCTTTGATGAGAATGTTTTCAAGAACGGGAAAAAGACCTTCAGGATGAAGGTGAGTGTCTTCCCTTTTTCTGGTTTCTTTTTTTTTTAATTCACAGGGTGTGGGAGTTATTGATGTCCAACATTTAATTCCCATCTCTGGGAATTCCCATCTTGGATTCCCATCTGCTGAAGGAACTTGGTGTGTCTGTGTGTGGGGTGGGAAGGAATCGAAAAGGAAAAGGCCCTTCCTTTCCTCCCACAGACTCGAGACCCTCCAGAAAATAGTTTGGGTGGCTCCAGGTTCCAGCATCTGCAACCTTTTATATCTCTCTGTCGTTGTGATGTTCCCAACGGCAAGCTACCTTGCGTGTTTCTGCATAGTGAAGTTGGTGGGGTTGGGAGATGCTGTAAGTGGTTGGGAGAATGTGTAGCAAATTGCTACGATGTACTTGGATGTTGGCACTGACTGCAGCCACGGTGTCCAGGTGATAAAGTGGATGAAGTTTTAAAATGGTGGGTAGAATCCAGTGAACTTCCTTATCCTGGTCAGCAAAGGTGATTTATTTGAATGAGCATTCTTCTTACGGACTTAGTAAATCACTGGTAGTACATAGTTAATCTCTGGTTAATGCTGAGTTTGCTGGGAAAGGAGACTCTGCAGCTCGCTGCCCATGGGAAAGCACAGGGACAATATTGTGGGGGTTGTAGTGGAGTGACCTATACTGGGAAGGATAGAACGGTGATGCACTCTGTGACTGAAGCTGGACACCACAGCTTGTGAAAGTTGCCCAACTGGGTGAAGAATTTAAGGGCAACCATTGAACGGAATAGGAGAAGTGTGTGTCATAGTCATAGTCATACTTTATTGATCCCGGGGAAAATTGATTTTCATTACAGTTGCACCATAAATAATTAAATAGTAATATGTAACTTATGCCAGGAAATAAGTCCAGGACCAGCCTATTGGCTCAGGGTGTCTGACCCTCCAAGGGAGGAGTTGTAAAGTTTGATGGCCACAGGCAGGAATGACTTCCTATGACTCTCTGTGCTGCATCTCGGTGGAATGAGTCTCTGGCTGAATGTACTCCTGTGCCCACCCAGTACATTATGTAGTGGATGGGAGATATTGTCCAAGATGGCATGCAACTTAGGCAGCATCCTTGTGTGACACACATCCTCTGTGTGTGTGTGTGTGTGTGTGTGTGTGTGTGTGTGTGTGTGTGTGTGTGTGTGTATATGTGTGTGTGTGTATTAGTGGGGAAGGTGGAGAGAGATCTTCCACTCTTACAGGGTCTAATTGAGCACAGGGGGCTGGTGAAGAGAAAGATTAGCTTTATTTGTCACACGTACATTAAAACATACAGTGCAATGCTTCATTTTGTGTCAACAACCAACACAGTCCGAGGATGGTGCTGGGGGAAGCCTGAGAGTTTTGCCGAGCTTCCGGTGCTAATGTGGCATTTCCATTACTTATTAACCCTAACTTGTATGACTTCAGAATGTGGGAGGAACCCAGAGCAGCCGGGGAATACTCGTGTTCGCGGGAAGAATATACAGACTCCTTACGGACAATGGCAGGATTTGAACCCAGTCAGTGATTGCTGCGCTGAAAAGCAATTGCTCTAATGGCTATGCTATTCTGCCACCCATTTTTTCCCCCCTTCAAAGCTTAGTTGTTGATACTAATGGAAGAAGCCCATAATCCACACTGTAATATACTGTTCACCTGCTGCTCTTGCTGGCTTGGTTTGATTTGCATTCTGTGGGCCTGTTTGTTGCTTGAGTGATGACTGTGTTTGGGATTTACAGCACCGTGAGAAACCATTTTCTGTTTTCAGAGTGAAGCACAAATAAAGTTTCATGTCCTGCTCACATCGTATGAGATGATCACCATTGACCAGACAATTCTCGGATCCATTGACTGGGCTTGCCTTGTGGTTGATGAAGCTCACAGGCTGAAAAATAACCAGTCCAAAGTAAGTATGAGGTGGTTCTATTGCCCTGGGAGGACAGTCTATTGAACTGCTGGGTTCATCATCTCTGATCTGGTGAGCTCCCTTGGGAGAAATTTGTGTAGCCCTCAGTGTGGGGTTTCAGTATTTCGTGTTGATTCTTACAGGTGACGAATGGTGACTGATATCCTTGAAACCTGCGTACAATATAGTGACATGTACCATGCAGCTAGAGCTTCTAATATACAGAAACAAACTACAACAAATTCAGAGTGGATCAGATTATAGGTACATTTATTATTTACTTGCAAGGGAAGGTCTATCTCTACACAAGTTATCGTCTCGAAATAGTTTCAATCATATATCTCAAAACAAGCCACTTTTATACTTTTTACAGAGAACAGTAATTAGTTTGCTCCATTCCATAACATTCCTCTGTTATCTGCATCTTTATCTGGTTCTTTAGAAGTGGTGTTCTGTTTACCTCTGTTGTTGAAACATCCCCCCGCCCTAAGAAGTACATTTTCCTGTCATAAAACACACATCCTGATAAAACAAACAAACAAACACACACACACACACACACCAATTTGTAAACATAGAAAATAGGTGCAGGAGTAGGCCATTCGGCCCTTCGAGCCTGCACCGTCACTTGTTATGATCATGGCTGATCATCCAACTCAGAACCCTGCACCAGCCTTCCCTCCATACCCCCTGATCCCCGTAGCCACAAGGGCCATATCTAACTCCCTCTTAAATATAGCCAATGAACTGGCCTCAACTGTTTCCTGTGGCAGAGAAACATCGCAACCAAACCAGCAAAGCACACTGGGATTTCATAGGTTCCATTTTGTCACATTACATTTTACAAAAGTTACAAATTCATAGATTTCAAGGCTACAGATATATTTCCATAGAAGTTTGAAAATTGAGAGGAAGGTAGAAATAATGATTCACTTTCATGATAATTAAGTAGATTCTTATTGATAGAGCAGTTTTGAAATGAAAAGGTTTCAGTTCCTGGTCATTCAGTTCATTATTTCAATGCCGGTATTTTGCTGGAAAAATCTAGAACTTATCCTGCTCTCCCTGCCATACTGTATCACTCTGTTCCAGTGTTTGTGAAGGGTTCCTTTAGAATCAGTCAGGTTTGTTATCACTGACACCTGTCGTGAAATTTGATGGATTATAGCAGCAGGCCAATGCAAGGCCTAAAAAAATACTGTGTTACAAAGATAAATGGTGTTTAAAAAAGGAATAATGAGGTTTGTTCATGGACTGTGCAGATACCTGATGATGGAGGGGAAGAAGCTGTTCCTAAAATGTTGAGTGTGGGTCTTCAGGCTCCTGTACCTCCTTCCTGAAGGTAGTAATGAGAAGAGGGCATGTCTCGGATGGTGAGGGTCCTTAATGATAGATGCTCCCTGGTTGAAGCTCTGCCACTTGGAGATGTCCTCGATGGTGGGGAGGGTTGTGCCCATGATGGAGATGGCTGAATCCTCATCCCTCTTTCAATCCTGCACATTGAAGTGTCCATCCTCGGTGATGATGCAACCAGTCAGAACGCTCTCCACAGTACCTCTGTAGACATTTGTAAGTGGCTTTGGTGACACACCAAATCTCAAAATCCTAATTAAGTCCAGCTGCCAGTGTGTCATTGAAGACTGGTGCATGTCCTCCCTTGTACAGTATAGTGTCAGCCTTCTGGCATCCATGGGGAATGGGGGGTCTGGTTGGGCAAGAACTGCTCAAACTAAAGCATTGGTGTTCTGTCTGTAGACCTTTAAATCCCCTATTCATTATGTTTTACGCTGCAGTTCTGAAGTTTAAGGCTAAACCATATTGACGTAAAATACAGAAGAAAGATCATATGTGTAACTGTACTTCATCAGGTAAAAAGTCAAATTGTGTTTTCCTTTGCTGGGCTGTACAGAATGAGTTGTCCCTAACTTAAAATGAGGTGTCCAGTATTCAGGATGAAGATGAGAAGAAATTTCTTCACCCGGACGGTTGTGCGTCTTCTCTACCCAAGGATGTGGAAACCCACCCTCTGGGTATATTTAAGGCAGAGATTATATATGGCATATTTTTCCAATAGAGGGATTGAACAGTCGTGCTGGGAAAAATCAGTGAGACAAAAGATCAGCCATGATCCTATTGAGAGGCATAAAGAACTGAATGAACAACCCCTGCTTCTATCTTATTTTTGCTTTTGTCACCCATTTCTGTCATTCTCCATTGTGTCATTAACTGGTTGACTGCCTCTTGGGCAATCATGTTATGAATATCTTGCTCCCGACACAACTTCAACCTGACTGAAGCTGAGATTGCTCCTCAGACACGAAGATCCTTAGTTGCCGTGTCTCTGATGCTTCACTGAGGCACACAGAGGATCCTGCCTGTCTCTCTTCATACACGTCACCGGAGCCGTTGAACTGTAAACATTTGTGACAAATGCTGATGGTGTCAATATTAGCCCTGCTTGGTTCCCTCTCACTCTCAGGAATGAAGATCCTTTCACTAGTTTCCTATAAGCATCTGCTTTAGGTAAATAGCAATAGCAACCCCTTTTCCTCTCCTGTCTTCCTCTGCCCCAATCATCCCTTAGAATGGATGCAATTAAGCTGGAGAGGGTGCAGGGTGTTACTGGCACTGGATGGTTTTGGTTATGAGGAGGGACTGGATAGGCTGGGAGTGCTTTTCCTGGAGCAAAGGAGGTTGAACAGTGACCAGATCAAGGTTTCTAAAATCATGAAGAGCATAGATGAATTTTTCCTAGGGTAGGGAGTATAAAACTAGAGGTTTAAGGTGAGAGGGGAAAGATTTCAGAGACAAATTTTTCCATACTGTGAGCTTGCAGAGGAGGTGGTAGAGGCTGCTACAGTTACAATGTTTAAAAGGTCTTTGGATAATTTCATGGATAAGAAAGGTTTAGACTCACTCAAGTAGATATCTTGGCCATCGTGGATGAGCTGGACTGAAGGTACTGTGTTGGTGTGTATAACTATGTCACCTCCAAACACCAGCCTGAAATAATAACCGTTCAGAGGGTGGCAATTGATCTCTGGAGCTGGAGCTACATCACGAAACAATCTAGAGGAGCAGAGTTGTTTTCATCTCAGGGCAGAAAAGCTAACACAGATGTACAGTACAATGAAGGGGCTTTATGAAATAAAGTACTGCACAAGAGTCTTAGGCACAAATATATAGCTAGGGTTCCTGAGAGTACTGACTTTGTCAACGTGGAGCAGAGAGCGAGCTTGTAAATCTGGTGGGTGCAATGGATTTTGGGAATGGCGAGGGTGGAATGCCACGGGAGGGATGAGGGACAGGTGGCAGAGAAGGAGTGCCAGGGTGGGAGGATGTCGCGGGTGCAGACACACCCAGCCCTGAGACACCAGGCAAGGTCATTTAATTCCACATGATTGGTTTATTGATGACTACAGAACCTTTCTCTGGTGCAGACATCCCACCTGTCCTGGAAGTTCCGGGAGTCTCCCGCATATTGATAGTGGCTCCTAGTGTCCTGCAGCGCCATGGCAGAGTGTTCCAAAAAAAGAAAATATAAAACGTACTTCACCCCAGACTACACTAAAGTGTACCCCTGCCTAATAGGAGTCAAAATAATGACAGTGTTGCTCGCTGCACTGTTTGCAACAGTGACTTTTCTATTACCCATAGTGGGTTAAGACTGTAAAAGACATGTTGAGGTGAGTTTAACAGGTGTCATCTGGTCATTAGCATAGCTAACGTTATTTAAACTAGCTGGCTAGCTGCTAAGGAGCTACTCTATTGATGTCCTACGTGATGAGGCCAAACTCCCTGTGGACTTGCTTAAAGTTGTAGTAGAATAAAAAAAAATGACTCCATTATAATATAATAGTGAATCTTGTGAATCTGATGTCTTGCAAAATTAACAAATTCATTGACACAGACTGCTATGAGGTTGAGACTTCCGGCAAAATACTCAAATCTGCCAAGCAAGCCACATCACAGTACAAGGAAAGTTTGGAAAAGAAATAGAAAAGCTATTTGCATTAGCATTTAGCTATTAGCATTGAGGCTGCCAACAAAATACTCAACAAGGAAAATAAATATATATATAAAATGTGTGTGTGTGTGTATAAATAGTTTCAATATGTGATCAAATGAATTGTGTTCTTTTATAATCAAATGTCCTGTATACATACACCCTTGGAGGTCAACCGGGGCGGGGGAGAATATGGGGTTGTGGGGGGGGGGGTGGTGCTACCTCCCTGAAATGAATTTTTGCAGGGTGGGATGTTTGCTGGTGCTTCCTGCGCTCTCCTGTCCTCCTTCCCTGTTAACCCAACCACAATTCCCCTCTCCCTGCCCCCTTCCCATTCTTAGTCCGCAGTAGAGATCCATATCAGAATCAGATTTATCATCACTCACATATGCTGTGAATTCGTTTTTTTTTGTGTGGCAGCACTACATTGGAATATATAAAATCACTGCAAGTACCGCGTATAAAGTGAAACTGTTGATACTGTAGGCAAATCTATAACCAGAGCACAGATTTAAGATAAATGGTAAATAGCCTAGAGGTTAAATGTGTTTTTATTCTGAGAGCCCGTGATCTGCAGTGAAAGCAGATTCAGTGATTACTTTCAAAGTGGAATTGGTTAAGTGTGTAAAAGGAAACCATTTGGAGTCACATGACAGAAGCATAATGGAATTGGGAGATTTTACCAAAGGGCTGGCGTAGATTTGTGTCATGATTCGCTTGGTTCTATGATGCCTCTCTGTGTTTCAATGAGTCTGTGTGTGAGAAGTTGTTTTTTCCCCCCCTCCTCAGTATTTCAGGGTGCTAAATTCATATAAAATCGATTACAAGCTGCTGTTGACGGGGACACCACTGCAGAATAACCTGGAGGAGCTTTTCCACCTGCTGAACTTTCTCACTCCTCTGCGTTTCAAGTAAGTTTCGCCACTTCGAAGTTTACATATTTTATTTTCTCTGAAAGGAAAATATCCAGGTGGCCTCAATGTGCCTTTCACCATAGGATGTCCCAAAATGTAGTCACTTGTGTTACAATTCAAGAGTCAGATTGTGCACAGCAAGCTACCACACATAGGGGTGTGCTGGTGACTTTGTAACCTGCTTTAATGACCACTGAATGTTGGCGTGGCACATCAGGGAAAAATTGTTGCTCTTTGAATCGGCTTGAAGGCCAAATGGTTGAAGGAACTTTTTTTCAACATCGCACCTGAAAGAACATCTGTGACAGTGCCATGTTTAATCAGTTCCAACCATGGCTTAAGATGGGTTTTGTGTTTTGAGTCTCTGGCGTGACTCCCAATGAAATCAGGGCTGCCATTGCTGGATCCTGATGCTTTTGCTATCTGGATGTTCTTGGAAGTTTAAGAACGAGGCATAAAACTTGCTACTTATGATTGTTTATTAAGTGTGATAAGGGCAGAAAAGCGAAAGGAGGACACATGACGAGAGAGAACAAAGAAGGTGGGGGAGAGTAGGGGAAGAGAAAAAGACAAAGGTGGTGTGGTCTTGTACCAGACTACTGAATTGAAATTTCAATAAATAACAGTTAACCAATCAAATAGCCTGATTCAAGTAATGTGACACCCACCTCTGAAAGCAAAAAGTTTCCAGAGAAATACAGAGGCAACTGTAACCACTGAAAAACTCACCAAGCAATCACATGTGCGGAGGTGATTATGTAAAAGTACAAGCAAGCACAGCAAAGTTAAACTACAAGAAAAATAACACGTCTTCAGCCCATTCCAACATCTTAATTAAAATTATGGCCTTGCCACTTCTCTCCTTTCCTGAGGACATTGACTCTGACCCAAGGGGCCTCCTTTTCTTGTCTGATCCCTGCCGTTGTCTGTTCAGTCAGGGAGGTGCAGGTTGAGAAGAGGGATCCAAATTTAACTGGGATCCTTGTCTCAAGGAGACGGTAGAAACAAATGGTGGAAATAACGGGTGACCCCAGACCCACTAATGGTATGAGATCAGGGACCTTCCTTTTAACTAGCGAGGAGAAGACATTGGTCGTAGAGAAGAAGGGTTGTGCTGGTGTTGAGGATGGAATTCATTGAGTTCACTAAATGGATTTCTTTCAGCTTGGTTTGCAAGTGCACCTATTACCTTTTATCTGCTGATTTGAGGAGCAAATTCATTTCTTCTTGCTGGGACTCAGCTTCTGCTCTGATCCCTGCTGCTGAGGGTCTTGTGTGCTTAGATGTTGTCGGGACGAAGTGTGTGTGTGGGCAGTAGCAGAACGATTTCGTATTTGGCCCTGCTAGTGACCCTACCTTTGAAGGGAGGCATAAGGAGGGATATCAGGATATGGTAGTACTGGTTTGAGAGATGAGTAATACTTGTTGGGTCTTAAAGTGGACAGATATGGGGCAACCGTGACTATTTCTATATTGTTGCAGTAATCTGGAAGGATTCCTGGAAGAGTTTGCAGACATCTCGAAAGAAGATCAGATCAAGAAGCTTCACGACCTCCTGGGTCCACATATGCTGCGGCGTCTTAAGACCGACGTCTTTAAGAACATGCCGTCAAAGACCGAGCTGATTGTCCGCGTGGAGCTCAGTTCCATGCAGAAGTAAGTTGGGAAGAACGGAATGGGGTGCCTGCAATCCGGGTGTAAGCAGTTTCTGTTAATTACATTTAATTCTGTGTGTATGTGTGTGTGTCCGCCCACAGGAAGTATTACAAGTTCATTTTGACCAAAAACTTTGAGGCTCTGAATTCGAAAGGCGGTGGGAACCAGGTATCACTACTGAACATCATGATGGATCTGAAGAAGTGCTGCAACCATCCCTACTTGTTTCCGGTGGCCGCGGTGGTATGTATTGAATGCTGAGAACCTTGCAAAGGGACCCTTCTAGTGGGTACGGTGTTACAATCTCTAATACCAGGTCACTGAGGCAACAGATCTTGTGTTCAAATCAGCTTCACAGAATTGCGTAAATATATTGCTGAAGTATTTGCTTCTTGTATGTTTACTTCATACCAAGTGAGGACCTCTCCTTCCTTTAATTGACTGTGTGGGATTCCTCTGGACACTACGGTTTCCCTAAGAATCAGAACCAGGTTTACCCTATGGGTTAGGGTTAGTGAGTTGTGGGCATCCTCTGTTGATGCTGGAAACATGGTGACACTGGCAGGCATCCAGAGTGTGCCGGTGTCAGTCGTTGACGCAAGTGACATGTTTCATGGTACGTTTCAATGTACGTTTGTACATGGGACAAATAAAGCTAAGCTTTAATTTGCTCCTTTGATGATTACTCCAGTTTGGGTTGCGGGTTCTCATCAGTCGGGCGTGTAATCCAGGTTGACGTTGGTACTGCAGTGGTGAGGGAATGCTGCACAGCTGGAGATGCAGCAACACATGCAACCGCACAGCCTCTGCAAACCAATCTGTATCGCTCTGCCTGACTATTAAGCCCGTCAGAAGCCTAGTGGTCTGTACTCACTGCCTTTATCCCACAGTTTGCCTGGTTTACAGTGATGTAAGTCAGCACTCTGACTTACCTACAGTTGTGCAACTCAGAAGAATCCAGTTTGTGCATTTAGAATCAATTGAGCTGTAGAATGGTGTCACTGAGAAAGCTGAGAATTTCCATCCCTGTGGCTTGGGTTTGCCAATGGTTACTGAGTGAGGGAGTAAATCTCTTGACTTTTCAGTGACCACAATAAGATACAGTTTCTATAAAAAGTATTCACCTCCCACCCCCCCCCCCCAGAAGTTTTCATGTTTTATTGTTTTACAGCATTGAATCACAGTGGATTTAATTTTGGCTGATCAACAGAAGAGACTGTTTCGTGTCAAAGTGAAAACAAATTTCTACAAATTAGTTGAAATTTAATACAATTATTAAACACAAAATGATTGCATAATTACTCACCCCCTTTAAGTCAGTGTTTAGTAGATGTTCCTTTGGCAGCAATTGCAGCCTTGAGTCTGTGTGGATAGGTCTCTTTGCACATCTGGACACTGCAATTTTTCCCCATTTTTGCTCTAGATTTCAGCATTTGAAAACTCTTTGTAAGGCTGCCTGGCTGACTGTCTCCCACAGTTTGCATTGAGGTACTTGCTGTGTATGTAATATAGAGAGAATGGTGGGATGGGTTAGGTTTAGATAATCCAGAAAGCATGAGTTCAAAACTCATCAAGGTACTGACTGGTCTAGGACTTGGCTTGCAAGAGTTTGGTATCAATAAATATGTATTTAATTGTCATAAAGAAAGACAATTGGTTCATTGCTGGGAAAGAAATCCTTGCCCATTGAAGATCCATATATGACTCAAATCGCACAACTATTTGGTTGACAATTACTAGTATGTTGCTTGGTTGGTTCAGGAAGCCTGCCACCATTCTGGAACCTTCCAGCTAATATCCTGGGAATTATTTTAAGAACACATCAATTTGCTAGCAGACAAAGAGCTGTGACTTTGAGCAAAGGTGTGAAGGATTCAGCCTGTAGGGGGCAGCCTTGCCTGGGGTCTGACTGTATGATCTGGCTCATCAGTTGGTAGTCTGCTGACTGAAACCCGCGTAATGGCGTTGTTGGTTTTTATAGGAAGCCCCAGTCTTGCCGAATGGATCGTATGACGGGAATTCACTGGTGAAGTCCTCTGGAAAGCTGATACTCCTGCAAAAGATGTTGAGGAAGCTGCACAGCCAGGGCCACCGAGTGTTGATCTTCTCTCAGGTAGGCAGACGTGAGATGGAACAGGTTCCCAGCAGCTAAAATGATAAATCTCACTGGGGTGCCAGGTTAAATGGCGACACTCATAGAGTCATAGAGCTCAGAAACAGGCCCACCTAGTCCATGCCAAAGTGTTCCGTTGTCCCATCGACCTGCACCAAGACAGCAGCCCTCCGTACCCCTTCTACCCGTGTACTTAACCCAAGCTCCTCTTGAACGTTGCAGTCAACCCCACATCCACCACTTCCACTGGTGGCTCATTCCACACTCATACCGTCCTCCGAATGAAGAAGTTTCCCCTCGTGTTCTGCTTGAATACTTCACCTTTCACCCTTAACCTATGAACTCTAGTTCTAGTCTCACCCAACCTCAGAGGGAAAAAGCCTGCTCATGCTTACCCTAGCTGCACCCCTCAAAATTTTGTATAACTCTGTCAAATCTCCTCTCATTCTCCTATACTCCAGGGGAAAAAAGTACTAACCTATTCGATCCTTGAGGTCCTCAAGTCCTGGGAACATCATGATTAAGCCCACCCTGAACATTTAATTTCCAGCAGTGCTGAATTAGGCTTTAAATTGAATTTTCATTTGCCTTCAGGACTGAGGCATCGCAGGAAGAAAAGCAGAGCAGTGCCCCCTATTGTTCTACTCAATTTTTAATCTGTCTTAAGATTCAGTGTAGGTCAATAAGTTATTTAACTGTCTTTTGAGGATTCTGCTGTGTGTAGGTGTGCAGCGTTATCCACATTACAACTGAAACTACAATGCTAAGGTAATGGTGAGATCTTGCAGATATATCACAGAACAAATATATTAGGGACATTTAAGTGACTCTTAGCTAGGCACATGGCTGAAAAAAAAATCTTGGCGGGCTATGTGGGAGGGAAGAATTAGGAGCTCAATATAACAGTGTGGAGTGATGGGCTTGTTCTGTGGTGTACAGTGTTCTGTGAGAATTTGGTTATGTGTAGGGGATGTAGCTCAGTGGTAGAGCGCATGCTTTGCATGTATGAGGTCCCGGGTTCGATCCCCGGCATCTCCACTCTTTTATCAGAAGTTGATATGTTCTTGGTTAGTGAGGGAGTCCAAGGTTATGCAGGGAGAAGGCAGCAGAATGGGATTGAGAGGGATAATACATCAGCCATGATCAAATTATGGACCATGTCTTATGATCTTATTGGAGAATCTTAGGGTAGATCAGCACATGGGTGAGAGTTTGTATCAGGGCCGTGGGTTCCTGCTATGAATAAATGTTTGCTTTCTGACTGACAGATGACTAAAATGCTGGATCTGTTGGAGGATTTCCTGGAGTACGATGGATATAAATACGAGCGGATAGATGGGAGCATCACTGGCAATCAACGGCAGGAGGCTATCGACCGGTTTAATGGTGAGCAGGAATGGGTGGCCAGTGGGGACCGATTTTACAGTGAAGGCAGCCTTGGTGAGATTGAAATCTCCCTCCTCCACCTAATTCCAGTGACAAAACAGCACAGCTGGGCTCTGTTCCTGGGTCACAGCTGGAATACTGCTTCTGATCGCGGGCTCGTTTAGTTTGAGAAAGATGTTCAGAGATATCCAGTATCTGCAGAATCTCTTGTGAGTGTGATAATGCCGTGAGAGAGATGAGAGGAAAAGATCTAAGTCTAAAAACAAGGAAGGTTACTGAGAAACATCATTAAAATAGTCTCCATCACTGGGAAAAAGCTCAACAGGTCAAGCTGCATTCATCAAAAGAGAAAAAAAGTTAATGATTTGGGTTGAAGACTCATTGTCAGAACTAGAAAGGGTAAGATGTATTTGTTTGGAGCTGTGTGAGATGGGTGAAGGATATAATGGAAACATCTGAGATTGGCCAAACCAGGGTTACAAGTTATTCACAGAGCAAACGGCCTTGCCCTTCAACGATGTTCCTTTTGTCCTATTCATGCCTCCCCAACCTTCTCTGCAATTTAATAGGAATTTGTTTTATCGCACTCCCAGTTCTGAAAACCTAAAATATTGACTCTTTTTCTCCCCATAGAATTTGCCAGTGAATTTCCAGCATTTTCTGTTTGTATTTCAGATTTCCTGTAAATGCAGCGGTTTTTATTTTGTATGCCAAGAGGAAATTAATTATGCAAAGTGCAGGTTGAGATGAGAATTTTTTTTACAGTGTGCTTTCACATGTAAAACACACAGTACTGTGCAAATGTCTTAAAAGGCACATACATATCACATGTTTGCACAGTACTACAGTAGCTTTATGTATTGCATTGTACTGTTGCTGCAAAAAACTAATTTCATGACATGTGAATGATGATAAACCTGATTCTGATTTGGCTCTCTATTGGAGACTGAGAGTGGGAAGGGGGCAGGGAGAGGGGAGTCATGGTTGGGAAAAGGGGAAGGGAGAGGGGAGGGAGTGGGAAGCACCAGAGAGACATTCTGTAATGAACAATAAACCAATTGTTTGGAATTATGTGACCTTGCCTGGCGTATCAGGGCTGGCTGTGTCTGCACCCACATTAACCCCTGCCCCAACACTCCTTCTCTGCCACCTGTCCTGCACCTTCCCTGCAGCGCCCCACCCTTGCTATTCCCGACATCCTTTGCTCCTGCCAGATCTACAAGCTCGCTCTCTGCTCACGCTGACCAATACAGTACTGTGCAAAAGTCTTAGGTTCCCTAGCTATACATGTGTACCTAAGACTTTTGCACAGTACTGTCGTTTTAAGGTGAGAGGAAGAAGTTTTAAATGGGATTCGCTGGGTAAGTTTCTTTTCAAGCACAAAGAGTGGTTGCTATCTGGAATATGCTGCCAAGGTGATGGAATCAGTTATACTCACTATATCTGAGAGATCTTTAGAAGGATACTTAAACAGGGTAAGGCAAGGAAATATATAGACAAAACATGGGCAGAGTTGAGGTGACAGAGCCTGGGCCCGAGAGAGAGCAATGAGTCGATGTTTGGCCAATTTAAGTGCTGGGCCAGATTGGAAAGGTTGGGTACGGGCCAAGTCGAGCAGCAGGGCCTGGCCCGAGAGCATTTGGAAGCAGCAGAGCCCAGGTCCAAGTGCGAGGAACGAGCCAATGTTTGGGCCGATTTAAGCACCGGGCCTGATTGAAAAGGTCAGGGTGTCAGGGCCAGAGGTGAGGCACAGATCGGCATCAGCTCATTGCTTGGTGAGGTTTACTCATCTCTGTACTGAAGTGAGGCTGTGGTCTGCAACTGACAGGTTCCTGAACCGGCTCCAGTGATGACCAGCTTCGTGGCTGTGGGCTCATTTTTGTGAACTTTAGTTCTGAATTTTATTTGCATGATTTATTTTTCTTTACACATCGGGTATCTGACGGTCTTCTTTCTTAATGGGTTCTATTGGGGTTCTAATGGATTCTATTGGGGTTTTTGTAGCTGCCTGTAAGGAGATAAATCTCAAGGTTGTATATAGTATACATACTTTGATAATAAATGTACTTTGAACTTTAATAATTTACTTCTTTGATTAAAAAATTTTTGCCAACTCTTTGAGAACCACCTTAACTGACTTAATGTCCAATATTGAAAAAGTATTTCTGAGAATGCACTTTGCTGTGTGGAGATGAAAAATAAGTACAATTTGCATCAACCGTAGCAAATCAGAATTTCACCCACGTCTGTCTCCTTCCTCGTAGCCCCTGGAGCCCAGCAGTTCTGTTTCCTCCTGTCCACTCGAGCCGGGGGTCTGGGAATTAACTTGGCCACAGCAGACACTGTTGTAATTTACGATTCAGACTGGAACCCCCACAACGACATTCAGGTCAGAACACAATTTGTTGAAGACTTATAGACAGAACTTTTGGGGATTATTTATGAATTAAAAAAAAATCATTGTTGAAATAGTTCTGTAAAACATGATGCTGTGACAACAGGAGTTACTGGCAGGTAACTCAGGAATAGGGTTGGGTAATCTCAACAAGTTCAAACCAAAGAAAGTGGCCAATGAAAAATGCCTGGTTTGGTTTCAAAAGCTCAGTTGCTTTGCTAATATCATTTGTAAATAAGAACTTGCTTGCCCTGCTGTCCAACGCCTGACTTGGGTTCCACAGTACTTGGTCGACCTTTATACTCCAGAACACAAAACGGTTGGTGGTGTTTTGAGCAACACACACAAAAAATGGTGGTGAACGCAGCAGGCCAGGCAGCATCTATAGGAAGAGGTACAGTCGACGTTACGGGCCGAGACCCTTCGTCAGTCCTGAAGGGTCTTGGCCTGAAACGTCGACTGTACCTCTTCCCATAGATGCTGCCTGGCCTGCTGCGTTCACCAGCATTTTTTGTGTGTGTTGCTTGAATTTCCAGCATCTGCAGATTTCCTTGTGTCTGGTGGTGTTTTGACCCATTTCTCAACATCCCTGAGGACAAATTGTTTATAAAAGGTAGTTTTAATTGGTTATTCTTGTTTCATGGTGTTTTTGAGTAGTGTGGGAAAGGGGCTGTGTGTGGAAATGGTTAATAATTTTACCATTAAAGGAACTCATCAGTAAAAATCCCCATCAAGCTAATTCAGCTGCTGTTCAGGAGTTTTAACATCGGTGCCAATCCATCTCCAGTTGATTCATAGTTGCCAGCTCCCTAACCAACTATCCAATTATGTCAAACTGCAACTAGCAGTTCGGGAAATATCTGCTAGCTCAGAGTGAGTGTGGGTGCCTTGCCACTTTCAGCCCATGTTGTATGAATCATTATCTTTACCCGAGTGAGTTTGGTTCCTTGCTGCTCACCTGGCTGCAATGGGGGACTGTTTGGTCAGCCGATTAGCTCACCCTGCCTTTGGTGAGAAGTTTGGAGCCTTCTCTCGGGCAGGTGAGACCTCTCCAGCCTTCCTCCCTTGACCATAAAGCCAGCCAGTTGTAACAGACGTTCTGTCTGTGGGTGAAATGCTCAGCGACGGATTGCAAACGTCGAATCTCACTCAGCCTCTGTACCGTAGGCGTTCAGCAGGGCTCATCGCATTGGCCAGAACAAGAAGGTGATGATCTATCGTTTCGTGACCCGGGCCTCGGTAGAAGAACGCATCACGCAGGTGGCCAAGAAGAAGATGATGCTGACTCACCTGGTGGTGCGGCCTGGATTGGGGTCCAAGTCTGGCTCAATGTCCAAGCAGGAGTTGGATGACATCCTCAAGTTCGGCACGGAGGAACTCTTCAAGGATGATGAAGGTGAGGAGTTGAGGGGTGGGGAGTAGCCACGAAGAAGGACAGATATGTGGAGCGAAAAGATGACATTGCTGGTTTTTTTTCCCTTTTGCTCAACCAATGTTCAGAGGTCTAATTAAGCCTTTTTGTGAAAATGATTTAAAAAAGTAATTTTCACAATTGCTGACAGTCTTAAGAAGGCATACGGTGCATTGGCCTTCATCAACCGTGGGATTGAGTTCAAGAGCCGTGAGGTAATGTTATATAGCGAGTTATATAAGACCTTAGTTAGACCCCACTTGGAGTACTGTGTTCAGTTCTGGTCACTTCACCACAGGAAGGATGCGGATACCATAGAGAGAGCGCAGTGGAGATTTACAAGGATGTTGCCTGGATTGGAGAGCATTCCTTTATGAGAATAGGTTGAGTGAACTCGGCCTTTTCTCCTTGGAGCGATGGAAGATAAGAGGTGACCTGATAGAGGTGTTTAAGATGATGAGAGGCATTGATCGTGTGGCTAGCCAGAGGGTTTTTCCCAGAGCTGAAATGGCTAACACAAGGGGGCATAGTTTTAAAGTGCTTGGAAGTAGATACAAAGTGGGATGCCAGGGTAAGTTTTTCACACAGAGAATGGTGGGTGTGTGGAATGCATTGCCAGTGATGGTTGTAGAGGTGGACACAACAGGGTCTTTTAAGAGACTCTTAGATAGGTACATGGAGCTTAGAAAAATAGAGGGCTATGCGGTGGGGAAATTCTAGGCAGTTTCTGGAGTAGGTTACATGGTCGACACAACATTGTGGGCCGAAGGGCCTGTAATGTGCTGTAGGTTTCTATGTTCTGTGTTCTAAAATCTTGCAGAGAAGGAATGTGAGGCCATCCAACTTCTTCAGAGTACAGTAGAGCATTAACTTGTATGGGATTGATTTAAAAGCTTAGGCTTTCCTGGATGCATTTAAACATAGCATAAAACCTCCTTCGGTGTGCTCAGTGCTAAAACGCTGTATTGTAGTTCAGCCCCAGCCATCTGTCTCAGCTCAGTTTTTCTATCTTGGATGTGAGACATAATGAACTGTAACCTGCAGGGATTTAGATAAAGAACTGAATACAGGATTATGTTGGGTAGCTGGTTTTCAGCTGGCATACACACGATGGGCTGAATGGACCACCAGTATCCCGCGTTTTATGTTTTGTACAGTTCATATCCTTGGCCAAGTGATTAAGGCTTCGGTCTGGTGATCTGAAGGTTGCTAGTTCGAGCCTCAGCTGAGGCAGCATGTTGCGTCCTTGAGCAAGGCACTTAACCACACATTGCTCTGCGACGACACCGGTGCCAAGCTGTATCGGCCCTAGTGCCCTTCCCTTGGACAACATCGGTGGCATGGAGATGGGAGACTTGCAGCATGGGCAACTGCTGGTCTTCCATACAACCTTGGCCAGGCCTGCGCCCTGGAAACCTTCCAAGGCGCAAATCCATGGTCTCACGAGACTGACGGATGCCTGTATCATCCTTGAATACCTTTGTGTGCTGAAAAGGTTGATTAATCTTGAGCCTTAGATCAGGAAAGGTAATTTTCAGTTGCTGCCACGGTTGAAAGTCCCTGTGGCTGAGGTAGCAGTTACAGCTGGGGAAGGTTGTGGTCAGTGTGGTCCTTCTCTGATGGCCCATGACCGGAAAGTGTGTAGAATTTGGACGAGTCCGAATTTCACGACTTACGCCAGTGGTACTAAACCGGATTCTGATTCTCAGTAGCTTCCCAGCACTTGCTGTTGTGGCTGGGTCGAGAAGGAATTAGTGAATGACAATTTGCACCTGTGGAAATGACTTCCAGCCAATCTCTGCCTCCGGCTGAGGTGAAAATGCTGGAGAGCCAAGTGTTGTAGCGCAAGAGGGTGAGAGAGAAACTTGCCAAGGCCGGGCTGGGTTTGGTCAGAGGTTAAGGAGAAGGAACAAGGGAGCGATTATGGTGTCTAAAGATGGAGGATGGGACAAAATATGATTATGGTATTGGGAATTGATATTCTGAGCAAAATGTTAAGAAAGCCAGGTGTGTCTAATAATGGATGAAAAGGCTTAAAGCCATGCTTTTGGGGGTTGTCAGGGAAATTCCACAAATCAGTGGAGATACCATGTTAAACCAGGGCGAATCTGGATTCCTGCCTGTGGAAGGAGACACTTGGGATACAAATTGCAACAAAGGCTCAGCAGCTATATTACTGAGTGCTATATTGTTTTATTAAGAGAGGTTAAGGCGACTGAACTTTTTATATATAGAGTTAGTTGCTTGGGATTGAGATAAGAAGAAATTTAATTCCCCAGGGAATAGTGAAGCTGTCGAGTTCTCTCTCCAAACTGAATTCAAAACAGACCGTTTGATTCTTGGAGGCGAATGGGGATCAAAGGATATGGGTTTGGTACTGGAAGGTGAAGCTGAATTAAAAAAAAAAAAAGCCCCAAGCAGAGCAGGTGTAAAGACCCAAATGACCAACTCCAACCTGTTTCCTGAGGAGAAAAGTTCCTTAAAATAGAAGAAAACTGGCAGTAGAGTGGAATTTTTTAAACGTCTTAAGGGATTTAATGAATACGTTATTGGAGGAGACAACTATTGGTCAAGTTTATCAGGGTTACATTGGTATAATTTTTCTGTACCAAGTTTTTAAAAACATTTACTTGTTAAGGAGAAATGTTCTAGAAATGGTGAAGTAAAAGCAGGAAATTGTTGAGTAGGTGGTAGACATGGTGGTGTGTGGTAACTGGAGCTTTTAGGACTGAAGGTTTTAAAGGGATCTAGAGGAATAAGGTTGTAGGTATATAGTTATATTTATTTATATTTATTCCTCCAACTCTCTTTCATTCCTTTCAATGTATGGATAAATGTGTAAACAATATCAGAGGCATAAGAAGCCTGGGACGGGGTACATTTAAAAGTTTAGATTTTCCCAGATGCATTCAGACACAGAATTAAACCTCTCAGCAATGGAGCAGAAGAGAAAACAAGAAACACGTAGTTTGGGTGATGGTGGAGTTCCCGAGTGAGAGATGCGGTTTCAGGGCTGAAGCAAACACAAGCTGAGCCAGTTACCGTACAGGTTGCTGATACCAAGGTGTTCACCACCGCGGTGCAGAGAAACAGCTGATAATTTGATATATTTTTTTAAACTTCTAGCTGAGAAGGAAGCTGAGGAGATGCGGATGATCCACTACGACGACAGTGCTATCTCCAAGCTTCTCGATCGCAATCAGAACGCAACGGACGATGCTGACATTCAGAATATGAATGAGTACCTCAGCTCCTTCAAAGTAGCCCAGTACGTGGTACGGGAAGAGGACGAACAGGTGACGACATTTTCTCCCAGGGCTCAGGTTAACAGAAGCATGGTTGATTCGGACCATGCAACAGAGCTGGACTATTCAGGGTGGGGAATTTGTAAAGAAACTATCAAGTGATGGGGAACATTTTCTGGCAGAGTGGAGGAGGGTTGGGGGGGGGCGAGGAACCTCTGCAGCTTCCCGCCTGACCCCTGCAATTGATGAATCTTTCTTGTGCTCAATGGATTGTGTTGGAGGGTTGAAAAGGTGGCAGGGTGAAACTGGTGGTGAGGTTGTCATGGTTTCAAGTTGTGCTGAAGTCTTGTACCGAACCCCAGTTTAATAAAAATAAATTACCATTAATGGAACTTGGATTCCCTAAAGACATTTACATATGCTTCATCCTCCTACTCACCTTCTCCCTCACCTGGTCTAACCTACCTCCTTTCCCTCTCCCCACCTGCTTATTGAGGCTTCTTCCCCCTTCCTCTCCAGTCCTGATGAAGGGTCTCCATTCCGAATGTCAACTGTTTCTTCCTGTCCATTGATGCTGCCTCACCTGCTGAGCTCCTCCCGTATTTTGAGTGTGTTGCTCAAGATTTCCAGCATCTGTAGAATCCCTTGTGTTTATCATATGCTTTTTGGTGTGATTTCTTGTTTGTGGGGCACAGTTCGGATTGCAGTGTTACTTTTTTAAAATTTGGTTACCTGTTCTCTCTGACGTGTAAGAGATGCTCTTTGTTGCAATGACATTAATACTCATCGTTACGATGAAGTGCACTTATGGAGTTTACCAGGTGAATACATTCCTCCGTGAAAAATGATCAATGATACAGGTGTGAGTGGCCAGAGCTAATTGCACATGTCGTGGAGGCGTTCAAGACTAAGAGAGCCAAGTACCAGGAGTTGGTAGGGCAGTGCCAGGGACAGAGGTGGAGGGCATGATACCAACCTATAGAGGTGGGGTGTAGAGGTTTTTCTGGCTGCTCGCCCTGCAGAACCTCCTCTCTCCTTGGCATTATGGGGGCTGCAAAATGAAGAGCCATCAGGACCGTCACAGACACTGCTGGGCGAGCCTCCAGGTGGCTGTGGAACAAGAGATGTGACCCGTGGACCCAGTGCTGCTGGGACACAAGCCGGGGCCTCATCAACCCTGGCTGGGACACGTGGCCGAGGGTGTCTGATGTTGAAAGACCTCATGATTCCGGGTTACATCACTGATGAGGTTGTCCCAGTGTGTCCTAGGATGCTTTAAGCTCCCTGCTCTCTGAACGAACCTTTCGCGGATGATTCTTAGTGCAACTGATTTATTGATGATCTTGCAATGTTTAGGAGGAGGTTGAAAGAGAGATCATCAAACAGGAAGAGAATGTGGACCCTGATTATTGGGAGAAGCTTCTTAGGCATCACTATGAGCAGCAACAAGAGGATCTCGCCAGGAATCTGGGCAAAGGGAAGCGCATTCGCAAGCAGGTCAACTACAACGATGCCTCCCAGGAGGACCAAGGTATTTGTGTGGAAACATGGGTCATGCAACAGGGGAAAGAAACACACATGCGCACGCACATACATATACACACACACACACACACACACACACACACACACACACACACACTGTTGGAGGAACTCAGCAGGTCAGGCAGCATCTATGGAAGTGAATGTACAGTCATAGATGCTGCCTGGCTTGCTGAGTTCCTCCAGCATTTTGTGTGCATTGCTTTGGATTTCCAGCAACTGCAGACTTTCTTGTGTTAATGCAATAGGTTATGGTAGCGTGACCAAGTGTTGGCGCGTGGCCAAGTGGTTAAGGCGTCAGTCTAGTGATCTGAAGGTCGCTAGTTCAAGCCTCAGCTGAGGCAGCGTGTTGTGTCCTTGAGCAAGGCACTTAATCACACATTGCTCTGCGACGACACCGGTGCCAAGCTGTATGGGTCCTAGTGCCTTTCCTTTGGACAACATCGGTGTCGTGGAGAGGGGAGACTTGCAGCATGGGCAACTGCTGGTCTTCCATACAACCTTGCCCAGGCCTACGCCGAGAGTAACGGGTGTGTGTGTGTGTGTGTGTGTGTGTGTGTGTAGTAGCTGAAATGACTCCTACCTCAAAATCAGATCCCACTATTGATAGGCGGGATGTTAGTCCATTTTTTAAAAAGTAAATGTGGAATTAGAAGTTGGTATCAGTGACGATAACCACAAAACTATCAGTCTCATTAAAAACCCTCCTGATGTACTGATGACTTTTGGAGAGGGAATCTGACTTCTCTGACCTGTTTGGGCCTAATGTGACCACGAGCCCAGGGCACTGGCACAGCAGGTGAAAGGTGAAACGGAGGCCCCATCTTTTCCCTCTGGTGTTTGAGCCAGGATTTGTGTCTTAAACAACAGAAGTAAACCAGATGATTGTATTACAGTGCAAGAATTTCTTACAACACTGACGTCGTAAAAATACCCCATTGGCTGTAAAGCACTTTGGGATGTCTGAGATTGTGGTGGAAGATTGTATACTGTGTGAAATAAAGGGGGGGGGGGTAAAAGATCACTTGGAATGTAGGCATGTTTGAATTGGGAGGAAAAAACCCTTTCTCCTTTCATTCAGTCTTCAGCCCTCTTGGGGCATGGTAGTGTGGTGGTTAGCGCAACGCTTTACAGTACTAGTGACCCTGGTTTATTCCCACTGCTGTCTGTAATGAGTTTGTACGCTCTCCCTATGGGTTCTCCGGTTTCATCCCTCTGGCCAAAGACGTCGTAGATGGTGGGTTAATTGGTCATTGTGAATTGCCCCATGATTAGGCTAGGGTTAAATCAAGGGTTGCTGGATAGCAGGGCTCAATGGGCCGGAAGGGCCTTTTCCGTGCTGTATCTCAATACGTGAATAAGTAACACTGTTACAGCAACAGCTCTCAGATTGGGTTTCAAATCCTGCCGCTGTCTGTAAGGAATTTGTATGTTTTTCCTCATGACCTCCTGGTGCTCCAGTTTCCTCCCGCATTCCAAAGACATACGGTTAGGATTAGTAAGTTGTGGGAATGCCACACTATGTTCGCTGCCCAGCACCATACTCGCTGATTGATTTGGCATGGCACGGTAGTGCGGTGGTTAGCAAAACACTTTACGGTACAGGCTGCCCAGGTTCAATTCCCGCCACTGTCTGTAAGGAGTTTGTACGTTCTCCCTGTGACCGTGTGGGTTTTCTCCGGGTGCTCTGGTTTCCTCCCACAATCCAAAGGCATACCAGTTGGTAGCTTAATTGGTCATTGTAATTAGTCCCCTGAATAGGCTAGGGTTAATTCAGGGATTGCTGGGTGGCGTGGAATCGAAGGGTCAGAACGGCCTATTCTGTGCTGTATCTCAAATAAATAACCGAGATTTGACGGTTTTGATGTACACGTGACAGATAAAGCTGATATTTTTCTCTTCTCTATTTCTCAGAGTGGCAGGATGACCTATCAGACAACCAGTCGGAGTACTCCGTGGGCTCCGAGGATGAGGATGAAGACTTTGAAGAGAAGCTGGAAGGTGAGGGCTTTGCGATGGCTCCCCCTTCTAATTCAGGGCAGTAGTTTCATCTTAAAACTGTGAGTTCTGTTTCCAAAACTTAAATCCCAATATCTTTGTTTTCCAGCTGGGAGACGACAATCACGGAGGCAACTTAAGAATGAGAGGGACAAACCCCTCCCACCCTTACTAGCTCGAGTTGGTGGGAATATTGAGGTAAAATGGCTTCCTATTCCTTTCTATCAACCTCCAACCAGAATCATTTTCAGGGGGGGTGAGCAAGAGGATTTCGATGCAGAGTAAAACCTCAACGCTGGCCCTTCAAACCCTGCCAGAGCAGATAAAGATGGGGTTAGATACCATTTGTAGTGTTCCCTGCATCAAACATCCCAGGTCAAATATCGTATTGTACAGTAAAGTCTTTCTCCAATTCAAACTCATCATATGGATAGTGTGGATTAGACACGTCATAAAGCACTCTCTGTACCAGGGATGTCAAACCTTTTAGGGAGAAGGTGCACAAATTGGCAAATTTTAACCTTTAAAAAAATTCTGTTGCATCCTATTGGTAACTTTGAGCAGAAATGATCATTGATTAATGAATTAATAACAATAATTATGGACTTTTTAAAAGGAAAAATGATGAATACTTTTGCTCATTGACGTATTCACAGTTTTACTATTAATATAAGTACTGTATAAATGAAGCATTTCAGAAAACCAGTTCAAAATTATTTATATAAGTCATATAAAAAGACAATTGCAAAGAAACACAATTTCTAACGTGTATTGGTATATTCTCCAAATACTGATGTGTACACCTGGTCTGCGAAGACCTCAAAATGTATTATCGAATGTCATCTGTTGTTGCAACTGTCTAGCTGCTGTCAGACTAGTGTGAAAAGTTTCCTGTGAAAACATCTTACTAATCCTGGGTTGTTTTAAAAAAAACATTTGCTGCTCCTTTTGATAGTAAACATAATTGTTATGTATTTTTTTTATTATGGGTGGGGTTTAAAGAATCGAGGGGCAGTACTGCATGCTGTGTGCCAACAAAATTTTGTGCGTGCCACTGTGGGCACACGTGCCATAGGTTTGCCATCCTTGTTTCATGCTGTCGCATCAAATGCTCCCGGGACACGTACAGGGTAGATTGTTACAGAATAAAGCTTCTGCCACAATAGATATTGTCCTATTAAATCAGTCCCAACAGACGTTTTATGGGAGAATCTTGGAACCCAGTTCTGTTGACTTTTAAGCTGCTTTTGAACTAATACTGATGAATGGATGTGATGACTCTGGAGAGGGAGACGAGGAGATTCACCAGGGGCTGGCTTGTCCTGGTGATGAGGAGAGACCGATTTGGCTGGGTTTGTTTTCCTTGGACTGGAGAAGGCTGGAGGGGTCCTAGGAAAGGTGAATGAAGTTGAGGGGTATAGGGTAGTCAGTAGTAAAGCTCCCTTCAGCAGAGTCGTCTGTAATCAGGAGACATAGCTGGGGTAAGGTAATGAGTGAGAGATTTAGAGGGGACTTAAGGGAAGGATTTTTTTCACTCAGGGTGTTGGGATTTTGGAACGCAATATCTGAGTGGGTGATGGCAGCAAAAACTCTTACAACACTTCAGAAGTATCTGGAGCAGGTGTTCCCAACTTGGGGTCCATGGGCTCCTTGCTTCATGGTAGGGGTCCATAGCATAAAAAAGATTGGGAGCCCCTGGCCCAGAGAAACATTTCAATAGGCAAGGAGATGGAGGCTACAGACCAAACACTGGTAAATGGGAATAGGATAAATGGGTACTTGTTGGGGTGAAAGTTCTGTGAGATGGAGTCAAAGTTCGGCTCAGCTGTGTTCCTTACTGTGACCCTCTCCATCACTTCTCTTATCCGAGACACTCCCCCAACTGAGAGGCCCCAGCCCAGGCAACGTCCTGTGGGGTAGGGAGGAGGAGGGGGGTGGGTGAATGTGATTAGATGGGTAGATTAGAAGGACAAAACCAGCTGATCCATGCAGTGATGTGGGGAGCATTGGTATGAGACAGTTCTCCCACCCACAGGCAAATTCAAGTTCGAAATTGTCTGTTGTCATTCTTCAGTGTGCGAGTGTAAAGGACAACATGAGTGTTATTCCAGATCAAAATAAAAACCACAATAAGCAAAAAGAACACAAAAAGCACAATAAATATAAATATAAAAGCAATCTGATAAAATACTATATACAAGTAATTATTATACATAGACTGATCGTATGTTCATAAAAGAGACATTGGTGATATGTATGCAGTGGTGGTGAGGTGGATTAATAGCTGGAGGTGTTAATTAGCCTGATTGATGAGGAAGACTGATCAACACCCCCACCCACTAACATACCCCACCGCCACTTCTTTATCATTTACTGTCAGAGTTACCTTACGTACAGGCTCTCCTGTGCCTAGCGTCATTTTATGGACACACGGTTAATCTATGTATATAAGCTATCTTGTATATTGTATTTATTGTACATTTTTAATTATGGTGTTCTTTTTTCTGATTGTGGATTTTTTTTGTGCTGCCTTTCAGATCTGGAGTAACAATGATTTCATTTTCATTTAAGTACTTAAGTATTTAAAATTCTAAAATTCTTTGGATTTGAACCAAGGTTATTCACAAAACTGTTGTTTTGGTATTGTTTCCCTTTTACAAGACACTTTGCTTCAGTTAATCCAAAGAACATCCCATAAATCTGGATTACACTGTCATCAGCTAAATCCCTACTCTCAGCAGGAAAAACTTTCACTAATTTAAAGGAATGATAAAAGCATCGTTGGTTTGGTTATAATACTAATATGGAAATGTTACTGGTTCCATCAAAGAGGGAGAAGAGACACCAGTGATGTCTATGACGATGTGATAGTGTGGGCAGCCTGCTCCGGATATTGGAAGTTCACAGGGGCCGGGGTTCAGTGATGTAAAGTAAAGATTCTGACCTCCCTCCCCTGACGGTTAATCCTGTCTGTGTTTAGGTTCTTGGATTCAATGCTCGCCAGCGGAAAGCCTTTGTCAATGCCATCATGCGCTGGGGGATGCCACCGCAAGATGCTTTCAATTCACACTGGCTGGTGCGAGATCTCCGGGGGAAGAGTGAGAAGGAGTTCCGGTATGTTTAAATTAAAACAGACTAGTGGCTAAATGTTTCAGGTTCCCCTCGCCCTCTTCCTTTACTCCCTGGTACCATTCCCTCAGCTTCTTGTATGTACAGTTCTTCTACTCACCTAGAAACACCTTCTATCTTCTTGGGCTCCTCTTCCACACCCTCTAAATCCAGCCCCCAGGAAGGTGTGGTTAGGAGGCAAAGTGCTTCACTGCTCTTGAGCTACAAATCAGCTTACTGACCTCCCGCTCCCTCATATTTAAAGGGAGTTTTTGGTCACTAAATTTCTCTTTTTTAATAGTACAGTGTCTCCAGTCTTGGGTTTAAACTGGCCTACTGTTCCCTCCCCAGAGCCTACGTCTCGTTGTTTATGAGACACTTGTGTGAACCGGGTGCAGACGGATCCGAGACCTTCGCAGACGGTGTGCCCCGTGAAGGGTTGTCCCGGCAACATGTGCTCACCAGGATAGGCGTGATGTCACTGGTCAGGAAGAAGGTGAGTGTGGGCAGTCTTGTAGCTCGTCGTCACCCGTGCTAGGCGCAGTGTTTTAACGCATTGATGTGCTGTCGCAGGGCGAGTGGAAACGCCAGCTGTTTGTGCCCTGGGATCTCCCCTCACCCAAGCTCAGGTATGAACATTGACGGGAGTGTTTCAGGATTGAATGTTTGTAGTAACTGAGATGGGGGAGAGAGGCAATACCCATGGGGAGACTGTGAAGTCACCCCTACCCATTGATGTTGGGGTACATTCACGAGGATATCAGGGGTTTGAGTTGGAAGAAGAATGGTAGGAAGAATGGTACTATTAATCACTGGGTTATATTTCCTGGTCTGAAGGATTTTTCACAGCCAGAGCATATCCCAAAATGCTTTACTACTGTTGCAGTACATTTACAGGGCCCTCACTGTTGTAATGGAGCTTGTGGGAGCCATGTTGTTTGGGTACTTAGACAATTCACTGAAGTGCAATAAGTTCAAAAAAAAATTGCTATGTGGCAAGCATTGGCCACACAATCTGGTCTTTTCAGACAATGCTGTGGTGTTTTCTACATCTGTCAGTGAGGTCTTGTCTGATGCACTTCAGATATGGTGAAGCCATTAAGAGCAAGGACTGAATTCTACTTGTGCTAAACACAATCCTAGCAACAAGAGGCCAAGATACTTTGAGGGTCAGAATCAGTGACTTATGTCTTAAAATCTGTTGTTTTATGCCAGTAGACCAGTGCAAGGCATAAAAAAAAACTATTATATGTTACAATAAGTAGTGCAAAAGTAGAATAGTGAGGTAGTGTCCCCAGACCATCTGATGGCAGAGGGGAAGAAGCTGTTCCTAAGATGTTTATAGTGAGGCTTCAGGCTTAGCAATATCACTTGTATAAGAAATTGCTGTGAATATTGGAGTTGAAATAAAAGCAGGAAATGTGGGGATGTTCACCAACTTGGGTAATGTTGAGATTACATGATGCTTTGTACCATTTAAAAATTTTCAATTGAAGCAAGCGAACTAGTTGGGACCAGTAGAATGGGCAGCAGTGCTGCCCACTAGTGGGCAATTTAAGTATCAGCAGGACATGCCACAAATTGTCCTTGTGATCATGAATGGACTTGAAACCAATTACTGTTATGGCTCTGGTTAATAAGGAGACATACAAATTTATATCTCACAAAAAATAAAGTACAGGCTTGGCTGATAAAGTAGAGAAAGGTTAATGTCGGCATTCCGATACAGAACTGTTTTCATGATGATTTTCTTTTAAGGTTTGTCCATTTAATGGTGGAGAATACGTTTTAGTAGTTAATGGCAATTTCAAATATTCCATGGACTGGACGAGGGCAAAGAGTTTTCTGCACTTTCCCATGTAAAGGTACAACACAAATACAGAAAAAAAGCTCCTGCACCAGGGGTTCCCAGCTTGGGATCCACGGAGCCCTCCATTAATGGTAGGGGTCAGGCATGAAAATGGTTGGAAAGCCCTGCTCCGTACCTTTCGGTAGAACTCTTCCCAGGAGGGATACAGTACTGGTTCGTGGGAGATCAAGGCTGTACTTGTAATGTCCTGTAAAACATGCCCAGAGCATGTGCACCGTAGGTTGTCCGGCAGGTCGAATGATGTTCCCTCCTTGTTGCATGGTGACAGTTTCTCAGTGAGATTGATAGCTGAAGTTCAACTGAGCTAGATAAGCAGTTCCCTAACTTGTTTCATAGCCTTATCTTTGAGGGAACTGATTTGAGTCTTGACTTTTCCACTACCCAGACCTATTTTGCACCAGTTTTTTTTTCCCCTGATTTGAGTTGTCACTGAAATGATCTCTCTGGAAAATCAATCCAAGGTGCAGGAGTTTGAATACATCAACGGGAGGTACAGCACGCCGGAGATGGTGCCCGAGAACATGGAGAGCAAGAAGCCCATTGACTGCACGTCGTCTGATGCCAGCACCCCTGTTGCTGCCAGCCCTGCCTGCCCTCTGCCTGGTGTACCAGCTCACAGCTCTACCGGTGCGTTCCACTTGGTCAGAATTCAAATGCCACTGTTTGCCTGTCTAACGGTTGCGTGTAAGGAGCTGTTGGGTGACTGGTGGGCTAATGTGTTTCTGGGTGATAACAACAAGGGTAAGCTTGTGCCTCAGACTTGTCTGTTGACTTGAACTCTCCTGTCTTTGTCAATCTATGTCTCATCAGCTGTAGCTGGAGAATCAACTGCCCACTGTCACCCTCTGGTCATGCCCTAGTCTCCGTCAACTTTCTCCCTTCATGCAGCCCCTCAAAAGCAGCGTCCACACCACATTGCTAGCTGTGTGTGCTTGAGTGTACACAGCTCAACTCCTGAAGCATCGCTCGATTCCTGTACTGTCCAGCGTACAGGAGTTTCCTCCTCGAAATAATGAAGAACCTGTTCAGTCCCTATTATGTTCCAAAAGTTCAAAGTAAATTTATAATCAATGTACATAAATGTCACCACTTGCAACCCTTGCAGGCATTCACAGTAAATACAACGAAACTCAATAGAAGCAACAAAAAACCTCACCTGACAAAGACGGACAGACAACCAGAGTGCAAAAGACAACACACTGTGTAAATACAAAAAGAAAGAAAAAACAAAATAATAATAAATAAGCAATTAACATCAAGAACATGAGTTGAAGAGACCTTGAAAGTGACTCCATAGGTTGAGGGAACATTTCAGTGATGGGGCGAATGGAGTTGTCCCCTCTGGTTCAAGAGCCTGATGGTTGAGGGGTAATAGGTGTTCCTGAACCTGGTGGTGTGAGTCCTGAGGCTCCTGAACCTTCATCCTGATGGCAGCAGCGAGAAGAGAGCACGACGCGGGTGGTGGAGGTCCCTGATGACGGATGCTGCTCTCTTGCGAAGGTGCTCTTTGTTATCTGCTCGTTGCTGGGGTGGGCTTTACCTGTGATGGTCTGGGCTCTATCCACTACTTTTTGTAGGCTTTCCCGTTCAAGGGCATTGGTGTTTCCAAACCAGACTCTGATGCAACCAGTCAGTACATCTCTGAACTGCACAAGTTCGTCAAAGTTTTAAGTGTCATGGCAAATCTTTGCAAACTTTTAAGAAAGTACAAGCACCGCCATGCCTTCTTTATATTGGCACTTACATGCTGGACCCAGAATAGATCCTCTGAAATGATAATGCCATGGAATTTAAAGTTGCTGACGTTCTCCACCCTGTTGAGGGCTGGCTTCATGGACCTCTGATTTCTTCTTCCTGTAGTCAATAAACAGCTCTTTGCTTTTGCTGACACTGAGTGAGAGGTGGTTGTGAATAGGACCATAAGATATGGGAGCAGAATTGGGCCATTTGGCCCATCGAGTCTGCTCCGCCATTTCATTATGGCTGATCCATTTCCCTCTCAGCCCCAATCTCCTGCCCTTCTCCCCGTATCCCTTTGTGCCCTGACCAGTCAAGGATCTATCAGCCTTTGCCTTAAATATACATACAGACTTGGAATTCACAGCTGCCTGTATCAAAGAGTTCCACAGATTCACCAACCTCTGGCTAAAGAAATACCTCCTCGTCTGCGTTCTAAAAGGACGCCCCTCTATTTTGAGTCTGTGTCCCCGGCCTTAGATTCTCCCACCACAGGAAACATTCTTTCCACATCCACTCTGCCAAGGCCTTTTACCATTTGATAGGTTTCAGTGAGGTCACCCCTCAAATGAACATTTGCACTCTTCCTCCTGCATGCTGATTCGTTACTGCTTTTGATTGAGTTTCTGGCTTGGCTTGCGGTAGTAATGACAAGGATTCTAAGTAAGCACTGACTTTTTAATGGTTCCTTTTTGACACCAAAAACAATTATGTCAGTTTTCTCTTTGTTTAACTGGAGGAAATTTTGGCTCATCCAATCAGTGATTTGTTCAATACAGTTTTTTAGTGATTGTACGTGACCATAGTCACTTGAGGACACTTATGTAAATCTGAGTGTCGTCCTCAAATATTACTGAATTATTAAAAACACAACACTTCCTCACAGGTTTAAACTGCAGACTGGATCCGAACATGTGTCCCTTGGACCTGCTGACCTACACTGAACCCGTTTAAGCACTGTCACAGTTTTTTAAGAAAAATTTGTTCTTTTACTCAAATTCCTTCAAGATCTCACATGTCTCAGGCTTTCTCCAATCTCACGGTGCTCTGAGATGTTTGTGCTGCTCCACATTTGAACTCCTGCTCATCTCCTCTTTCCTTCCCTGCACTTCTGGCTCCTGCTAGGACGACCAGCACGGATCACACTCACCTGCCCATCACCTCACCCTGGTCTCCTTCCTCCACCCTTTTCTTCCGTGGTTCAGTCTCCTGTCCAATCAGATTCCTCCTCCTTTTCCGCCTATCACCTCCCAGCTTCTTACTTAACCCCCCCTTTCCCCACCCACTGACTTTCCCCTTCTCCTGGTTTCACCTATCACCTGCCAGCTTGTACTCTAACCCATTCCCCCCACTTCTTATTCTGGTTTCTGCCCCTTTTCTTTCCAGTCCCGATGAAGGGTCTCGGCCCGAAACGTCAGCTGTTTAGTCCCTTATATAGAAGTTGCCTGACCTGCTGAGTTCCTCCAGCATTTTGTGTGTGTTGTCTTGGGTCTTGATCCCTGCACCTGCTGCCTCTGTATCTTCCATCCTGTAGGAAGTTGCTTACACCTTCCTTGACCAGGATTATGGGAGGTTGCTGTACTCTCTCAGTCATGGCCCAGTGTCAAATGTTTCCCCTGTCACTGAGTTAAGGATGCCGTACAAGGAAAGGAGGATTTGGGAAACTTGTTCTCATTTGTCAGAACTGATCCTTGCCCTGAAGCAACACGCATAAAAGTTGCTGGTGAACGCAGCAGGCCAGGCAGCATCTCTAGGAAGAGGTACAGTCGACGTTTCAGGCCGAGACCCTTCGTCAGGACTAACTGAAGGAAGAGTGAGTAAGGGATTTGAAAGTTGGAGGGGGAGGGGGAGATCCAAAATGATAGGAGAAGACAGGAGGGGGAGGGATAGAGCCAAGAGCTGGACAGGTGATAGGCAAAAGGGATACGAGAGGGTAATAGGACAGCAGGTCCGGGAAGAAAGACGAAGGGGGGGGGAACCAGAGTATGGGCATATTCAGAGGGACAGAGGGAGAAAAAGGAGAGTGAGAGAAAGAATGTGTGTATAAAAATAAGTAACAGATGGGGTACGAGGGGGAGGTGGGGCATTAGCAGAAGTTAGAGAAGTCAATGTTCATGCCATCAGGTTGGAGGCTACCCAGACGGAATATAAGGTGTTGTTCCTCCAACCTGAGTGTGGCTTCATCTTTACAGTAGAGGAGGCCGTGGATGGACATGTCCGATTGGGAATGGGATGTGGAATTAAAATATGTGGCCACTGGGAGATCCTGCTTTCTCTGGCGGATAGAGCGTAGGTGTTCAGCAAAGCGATCTCCCAGTCTGCGTCGGGTCTCGCCAATATATAAAAGGCCACATCGGGAGCACCGGACGCAGTATATCACCCCAGCCGACTCACAGGTGAAGTGTTGCCTCACCTGGAAGGACTGTTTGGGGCCCTGAATGGTGGTAAGGGAGGAAGTGTAAGGGCATGTGTAGCACTTGTTCCGCTTACACGGATAAGTGTCAGGAGGGAGATCAGTGGGGAGGGATGGGGGGGACGAATGGACAAGGGAGTTGCGTAGGGAGCGATCTCTGTGGAATGCGGGGGGTGGGGAGGGAAAGATGTGCTTAGTGGTGGGATCCCGTTGGAGGTGGCGGAAGTTACAGAGAATAATATGTTGGACCCGGAGACTGGTGGGGTGGTAGGTGAGGACAAGGGGAACCCTATTCCTAGTGGGGTGGCGGGAGGATGGAGTGAGAGCAGATGTACGTGAAATGGGGGAGATGCGTTTAAGAGCAGAGTTGATAGTGGAGGAAGGGAAGCCCCTTTCTTTAAAAAAAGAAGACATCTCCCTCGTCCTAGAATGAAAAGCCTCATCCTGAGAGCAGATGCGGCGGAGACGGAGGAATTGCGAGAAGGGGATGGCATTTTTGCAAGAGATAGGGTGAGAAGAGGAATAGTTCAGATAGCTGTGAGAGTCAGTAGGCTTATAGTAGACATCAGTAGATAAGCTGTCTCCAGAGACAGAGACAGAAAGATCTAGAAAGGGGAGGGAGGTGTCGGAAATGGACCAGGTAAACTTGAGGGCAGGGTGAAAGCTGGAGGCAAAGTTAATAAAGTCAACGAGCTCTGCATGCGTGCAGGAAGCAGCGCCAATGCAGTCGTCGATGTAGCGAAGGAAAAGTGGGGGACAGATACCAGAATAGGCACGGAACATAGATTGTTCCACAAAGCCAACAAAAAGGCAGGCATAGCTAGAACCCATACGGGTGCCCATAGCTACACCTTTAGTTTGGAGGAAGTGGGAGGAGCCAAAGGAGAAATTATTAAGAGTAAGGACTAATTCCGCTAGACGGAGCAGAGAGGTGGTAGAGGGGAACTGATTAGGTCTGATGGCATGAACATCGACTTCTCTAACTTCTGCTAATGCCCCACCTCCCCCTGGTACCCCATCTGTTACTTATTTTTATACACACATTCTTTCTCTCACTCTCCTTTTTCTCCCTCTGTCCCTCTGAATATACCCCTTGCCCATCCTCTGGGTCCCCCCCCCCCCTTGTCTTTCTTCCCGGACCTCCTGTCCCATGATCCTCTCATATCCCTTTTGCCTATCACCTGTCCAGCTCTTGGCTCTATCCCTCCCCCTCCTGTCTTCTCCTATCATTTTGGATCTCCCCCTCCCCCTCCCACTTTCAAATCTCTTACTAACTCTTCCTTCAGTTAGTCCTGACAAAGGGTCTCGGCCTGAAACGTCGACTGCACCTCTTCCTACAGATGCTGCCTGGCCTGCTGCGTTCACCAGCAACTTTTATGTGTATTGCTTGAATTTCCAGCATCTGCAGAATTCCTGTTCCTTGCCCTGAACCTCCCTTTTGGCTGCTCCTACTTTCTCCAGATTTGAGGGGTTGCCATGGATACCCGCATGGCCCCACCTATGCCTGTTTCTTCGTTGGTTATGTCCATGTTCCAAGCCTTCCCCAGTAACACTCCCTAACTCTTCTTCTGCTACACTGATGACCGCATTGGTGCTGCTTCCTGCACCCATGCTGAGCTCGTGAGCTTCATCCACTTTGCCTCCAACTTCCACCCCTGCCCTCCAATTCACTTGGTCCATTTCCGACACTTCCCTCCCCTTTTGCAATCACTCTGTCTCCATCTCTGGAGATAAACTGCCAACTGACATCTTTTATAAGCCTTCCCGATTCCCATGGCCACCTTGACTATTCCCTTCCCACCCTGTCTGCTGTTAAAATAAAATACAATTCCCTTTTCTCAGTTTCTTTTCCTCCACCAGATCTGTTCCCAGGACGCAGCTTTCCTTTCCATGTCATCCGAGATGTCCTCCTCCTTTAAAGAACGGGGTTTCCCTTCCTCCACCATTGATGCTGCCCTCACCTGCATCTCCTCTAATTTCCAAATATCCACACTCGGCTCATCTTCCTGCCACCTTAACAGCGATGAGTTCTTCTTGTCCTCACCTACCACCCCATGAGTCTCTGCATCCAATACATCATGCCCTGCAATCCTCCATCTCCAAAGGAATCCTACCACCAAACATATCTTCACCCCCGTCCGCCCCCGGCTCTTTCTGCACGGATTGCTCCCTCTGCCATCCCCTTGTCCATTTGTCCTCCCCCACTAATCACCCACCCGGCACTTATCCCTGCAAAGTGCTACACCTGCCCATTCACTTCCTTCCTCCTCTCCATTCAGAGCCCCAAACGAACCTTACAGCAGAGGCAACACTTCACCTGTGAATCTGCAGGGCTTGTCTATTGTGTCCGGTGCCCCCGATGTGGTCTCCTCTACGTTGGTGAGACCCCTGTCGTAAACTGGGGGACCGCTTCGTCGGGTACCTCCACTCGATCTGCCAAAAGCAGAACTCCCTGGCGGCCAAAACATTTTAATTCCCATTCCCATTCCGGTTCCCTCTTGTAGATCCGGGGCCTCCTCTTGAGCCAAGATGAGGCCATCTTCAGGGTGGAGGAGCAACACCTTATATTCTGTCTGGCTAGCCTCCAACCTGATGACATGAATATCGATTTCTCTTTACTGTTTAAAAAAAAATCCCTCCCCCTCATCTCTTCTTCTACTCCCCACTCCAGCCTCTTACCTCTGCTCATCTGCCTATCACCTCTCACTGGCTCCCCTCCTCCTTCCCTTTCTCTCATGGTCCACTCTTCTCTTCTGTCGGATTCCTCCTTCCTCTCCTGCCCTGTACCTTTCCAACCCACCTGGCTTCACCTATCACCTCCCAGCCAGCCTCCTTCCCCTCTCCCCTCACCTTTTTATTCCAGTGTCCTCCCCCTTCCTTTCCAGTCCTGATGAAGGGTCTCGGCCTGAAAAGCTGACTGTTCATTCATTTCCATAGCTGCTGCCCGACCTGCTGAGTTCCAGCATTCGGTGTGTGCTGTTGCTTTGGGAAAGGAGGGACAAGGCTGGCATGTGAAGGGTTTGCTGGAGAACGATGGCGAGCATCTGCCCGTCTTGCTTTCGCTCCAGCAGACTGAGCTGCTGACCGGATGAGACGTCAAACTCTCCGTGTTTTCCACAAGTGTTGACATGGATTGTGTGCCTGCTGCCGTGCTCCTTTTGGGAAGTCGGGAAGCCAATCCATTGTGCAGGCCTCCAGTTTGGGGTTTGGTTTGAGCCCATAATCTTCAGGCAGAGAATTAGTGCAGAGTTCAACGTGTCTATTATGTGCAGTGGCCAAGAGCCTCGACTGGAGGGAGTCTCAGCAGTGGGTGAAGGGGAGCTGCAAACACACACTACTGTCGTGGTACTTCTGAAGCAAGATCAATAGATCAACCCTCGGCCAGGAGGCTTGGCCATCGTCTTGTCGCTGGGTCTGTGACACCTTGCTTCCAGTGTGGGTGGGGGGGGCGGTGGTGGGGTCGAAGCTTCAGGTGGCAAAGGTAATCTGACCAAAGCTATTCCTTTTCCTCTTAGAGAAGAATGGCTGCTGTGCGGAAGTGATGGATGACAGCGAGAGGGAAAAGGAGGAGTGTGAGGCAAGTATTGCTGGGGTGCGAGCGAGTCTCTGCGCCTGGCGTCAGGGGTCGGGACTGAGAGTCAGAACTGAGCAAGAGCTGCCCGGTGGCCCATTTAGTGCAGAAATCAGAGAGGTTCCATTCACCTGAAGTTACTTCACTATAACAAGATACAAACAAGTTTATAGGTCTTGTGCAGTGGTGACTATTGTGAACTGAGATAACTACTGTTACTGTGGCTGCGTGAGGTACAGTGTCAGCTAGTTGCCACTTTGCTACAAAAGACAAGAGTACTGGAAAACTGGAAAACCTGGCACGTCAAAGAAAAACAGTCCCCGTTTCAGCTCAATTTGTCGGAGCTCAGCGGGGGGGGGGGGGTGTAAAAATATGAACAATGTTGAAGGCCTAAAGGGGAGATTTGGAGAGTTGGGCAGGAGAGGGTTAATGGCAGTGGGCACGGCAGTGCAGGATGGATAGGAAGTGACTGGACAATTGAAACAGCACCGACCGGGTCTAGAGAAGACATAACTATAAACAGCAGAGTCATTATTGCGGAAGTTCAGTCCGGAGACTAATTGTTGGAGGACTTTCGGGGACTGAGGCCAGGATGAGAATGATTATTAAAATGACGAGTGGTGGGAAGTTGTAAAATGATGTTGAGAGGTATAATAAATCAGCCACGATAGGATAGCAGAGCAGTCTTGATGGGCCGAATGGCCTAATTCTGCTCCTACATCTATTGATTTTGTGGAATCGTGCTTGTGAACTGAAACATTAACTCTACTTCCTTCTCCACAGCAACTTCCTGACCAGAGTATCTCCAGCATTTCTGTTCTAGACATCAGGAGAAGCATTAACTTCTGTTTTAACTGGAGTCACTCACGGCCGAGTCTATTAAAAGTTTACCCTTGGGCTTGAGTTGATAAGCACTCCTCCCCTCTAAGGGGTGGCCGTAGAGTTTGTGACTTTGCCCACTTTAGATGTTGAAGGGATCCTCTCTTGGCTCAAACTATCCCTTCAACAGGAAAATCTAAAAGTGAAAGATAAATTGCTGTTTGTAAGGAGTTTGCATGTACTCAATGTGGGTTTCCTCCGGGTGCTCTGGTTTCCTCCCACAGTCCAAAGACGTTTGGGTTGGTAGGTTAATCGGCCACATGGGTGGCGTGGGCTCATTGAGCCAAAAGGCCCTGATTCCGTGTTGTACCTGTAAATAAATAAATAAATACGGTTTTGTGAAAGCAGAGCTCAGCCAAGAAGGTCACAAACCAATATCAGATCATGTTTCCTTATCACGCTGTGGGCCATTCAGCCCATTGGCTTGGAGCAGTCCCATTCCCACACTTATGTCCCGGTAATCTCTTCCCTTGTGTGTGCCGATTAACCTCCCGGCCCTGCCCACCCGCCCATCCGCCCATCCGCCCCAGATCGCCAGTCTGCACTGAGTGGGCCGTAGCTGGCTTGTTCATGGATACTCTCCATGCCCTGGCGTAGGGAGGATGAAATCTGCCAGCGTTTCTGCCCCCCACCCCAGAAACCATCTTTCCTGTAAGACCAGACATGCTGACTGGGTTCACTCACTAACACTGGGCTCTAGACCGAGGTCCCAGATCTACAGACTCTGACCAAGGGAGGGACATCCTTGGTGAAGCGTTCTGCCCTTTGGAGGAGGAGTGGAGCGGTCAGCCTGGGCAGTCGAAGTCCTGGCAGGCACTGATACATTCTCCGATGTTCCTCTCGGCGACAGATTCCCGGCGGGGTGAAGGCGGCTCCTGGCAGCGAGAAGCCTCAGGAAGCGGAGAGCAAGAGGCAAGGGGCTGAGAGCGGAGCGGAGGAAAAAGGGGGGCACGAGCTGCTGGAGCAGACGGCACCCCCTCACCCCAAAGGTGCTGATCAAATGTGTGGCGGGTGGGTTTGAAGGCTTGTTGTTACCGTGAGTGAGGTCTCCAGCCCTAATCCCAGACCTCACAAGGGGACTCGGAGTCACCCTCGTAAACACTTGGAGTCCAGTTGCTGCAGTCATTGCAGTCATGGGGTACAGTCATTAGAATTTAGAAATAGAGTCATCACTGCTGTATACAAATATTGCACAGCAAGAGTCCACAGTGATATAACAACTGTAGTAGTGATGGTTATTATCCTGCCTGTTAGTTTAACACCACTATATCACAGCAGAGTTCAGGATAATCAGCAGAATTTGCTTGGGTGCTCTTCAATAGAGCCAGCTGACTCACTGATCCACAGGCAGTTGAAAGGTTCCATGCCTTATCCAAGGCAAGAATTCCCAACCTGTTTTATGCCATTATCCGAGGGGTCCAGATCGGGAACCCCTGATCCAGGGGAACATGCTGGCATGGCTGTCCCTGTGTTGGACTTTGCAGCGGTCAGCCTGGATTACTGGGGTGGTTCCCGCAAACCGATGACCTGCCCACTCAAAGGCAAGCATGCTGCCCGACGTTCTGTCGTGCGGAGTTTGCTGGCGCCTAGGGAAGTGGGGGGAGGGGGGAAGGGGGTGGTGAAAGTTGTAGTCCAGAGCCGCTGGTGACAATGCTCCCCAGTATCTCCACGCGGATTCCCCGCGGGGCTGGCACGTGCGCTGGTCGTTCAGCTTTGCCCAGACTGGTACTTAATGCGACGTTTCTTTTAAAGCTGAAGAGGCCAACGAGGACAAAGATGTTGCAGAAAGCCTGCAGAATGGTGAGATAGTGAAAGACATGAAGGAGGAAGACAGCAGAAAGGAGCAGGCTGGCAAAGGAAAATTTATGTTCAATATTGCGGACGGAGGTTTCACAGGTACTGGGCCCCGTCTGCCTGTCTATAGATCCTGTCACTCCCTTAATGGAGAGGAACGACATTAATTCTCTCACTCCCTTTCCACTACTCCTTCACTCCTGAAACAGGCTCCATCTGCCTCCCCAACCCTCCCAATCTGGGTCCATCTACCCATCGTCCTCATCCTTTCCCTGGTTTACCTTCTGAACCTGTCCCACCACTTGCCCCTCTCCACTCTGTCCTGACCTGATGCAGGGGTTTGACCTGAGGCCTTGACAGTTCCCTTCTCTCCACCGCTCGACTTGCTGAGTTCCTCCAGCAGATTGTTTGTTACTCCAGGTTCCAGCATCTTCAACCTCTCGCATCTCCAAGCTGTCCTTTCTGTGTCTGGCGGGACCCTCTCCCTCAGGCCTGGGTCAGTGCTAGTGGGCCCTTTCCCTCCTCCAATCCGCCGTCGTGTGTCAGTGCTGGTGGGGTTCTGCCCATGACCTCCCCCTCAGCACACCCGTTTCCTTGGAGACCAATGGTTCTGTAACAATGGAGACTAACAGCAGAACTTCATTATTCCAGCTCGATCTTTGAATGGAAATGTTTGCAAGATAACACTTCTGGTTTCTGTTTTGTCAGAGTTGCACACACTTTGGCAGAATGAAGAACGAGCTGCTGTTTCTTCCGGAAAGATCTACGACATCTGGCATAGGAGGCACGACTACTGGCTGCTGGCTGGCATCGTTGCGTATCCATGACCCGAGACGGGAGTGATGGGAGGGGGTGGGGGGAGCGGAACGATGGGGGGTGGGGGTGGTAAGGCAGTAGTAACTCACCCTGGTGGTTATACACACTTCTACGGACTGAGGGACTGTGTTGGGTGCTCACAGGGACAGTGTTTGAATGATAGATCACAGAATGAATTTGTATCCAGAGTGTAGTAACTGTCATTGACATGTTCTTCACGAAGCACGTCCTGAAATCCTCAAACTCCCATTGGTTTGAAGATTCCCCGTCAATCCTTCACAATCCTGTCATGTCTGCAAGTGGAACTGTCATCATTTCCTTTGTTTTGATTCCTTTCATAACCCTTGAAGATTTTAGTAATTCAAAGTTCAAATTAAATTTATATCACCATATACAACCCTGAGATTCATTTTCTTGCAGGCGGTCACAGTAAATCCAAGAAACACAGTAGAATCAATGGAAGACGTCCCTTGCACCCCACAGGACAGACAAGCAATCAATGTGCAAAGGACAACAAACTGAAAATACAAAAGAAAATAATAATATTAATGAACAAATAAGCAATAAATGCTGAGAACATAAGATGAAGAGTCTTTGAAAGTGAGTCCATAGGTTGTGGGAACAGTTCAGTGATGGGGTGAGTGAAGTTATCCCCTCCGCATCAAGAGCCAGATGGTTGAGGGGTGATTACTGTTCCTGAACATGGTGGTGTGGGTCCTGAGGCTCCTGTACCAGCTTCCCGATGGCAGCAGTGAGAAGAGAGTGTGGCCTGGATGGTGGGGGTCCTGGATGACGGACGTTGCTTTCCTGCGACAACGCTCCATGTGGATGTGCTCCGTGGTGGGAAGAGCTTTACCCGTGATGATCTGTACCAGGACGTTGTTGTTTCCATACCAGGCCGTGATGCAACCTGTCAATATACCCTCCAACATATATCTATAAAGCTTTAGATGACAGGCCAAATCTTCGCTCCTGTGCTTTCTTCATAATGACACATACCTGCTGGATCCAGGACAGATCCTCTGAAATGGTAACACCAAGGAACTTAAAGTTGCTGACCCTTTCCACCTCTGGTCCCCCCATGAGGACGGGATAATGGGCCTCTGGTTTCCTCCTCCCGGTCAATAATCACCTCCTTGGTCTTGCTGACACTGAGTGAGAGGTGGTTGTTGTGGCAACACTCAGTCAGATTTTCAGTCTCCCTCCTGCATGCTGGTTCATCACCACCCTTGACTCTGCCAGTGATAGTGGTGTCATATGGCAAACTTAAAATATGCCATTGGAGATACGCTTAGCCCCACAGTCATAAGTATAAAATGAGTAGAACAGGGGACTAAACACACAGACTTTTTGTGCACCTGTACTGATGGAGATTGTGGAGGAGATGTGGTTGCCAATATGAATTGACTGGGGTCTGCAAGTGAGGAAATCAGACGTTGAAATAGAACCCCTCCCAATTCTTCTCATGTTTATAATCTGAGAAATGCCTCCCTGCTCCTCGATCTTCCTGTTTGCGATATGAAGACCAGAGCTATTCAGAGTGTCAAGTTTGGTCTAAAGTTACTGCGACTTGTTGGTTGGACATTTGTGGCATATATTCCCAACCTGATGAATTATTTACTTCCTATTTACCAGGAAAGGTGCATCAATTTGGAAAATGCACAGGTAGCTGGTGTAAAGCACCAAAATGTGTTATTTATGCTAAAACCAGGGCAGTGTTATATACGTATTGTGTGTAACCTGTGTGGTACTGCCCAGAGATCTTTTAAGTGGGAGAATCGGGATTGAGATGGAGAAAGTGGGGCTCTTTAACACAGCTACAAGACTCTTGGAGCTTTCAATGACCTGTCCATCTGCCCTAAGCCTCCTGCAGGAACAGTGCGTTGCCACCTTCCCTCCTGTTGCTCTGTTCTCCTTAATATTTCCGTACAGTCACGGCTATGCTCGATGGCAAGACATCCAAAACGATCCCAGATACACCATCATCAATGAACCGTTCAAAGCGGAGATGAACAAGGGGAATTTCCTGGAAATGAAGAACAAGTTCCTGGCCAGGAGGTTCAAGGTAAATCTGCTGCTGTCACAGGAATGTTTACAATTTCTATCTACTCATTTAGTTTTCAGGGCCAGGACAGCCCCTAATTGCTCATTTCTGATCTGGGTGGCTTGTTGGACCATTTTGGAGAGCACGTAGGAGATGGCACATGGTGGGTCTGCAGGGGGAAACTCAGATCCTTTCCTTGAAGGACATTGAACCAGACAGCTTTTTACAGCACTCTGCCATGTGGCCGTTACTCACGACCGAAGTTCTATATTGCTGACATTGTACTTCCCACGTAAGGAACAGGTTGTAAACGGACCTGCCTTTGCACACCCGATAGGACTTAGTGATCCCTGGAATTCCTGTGACTACCAGTGAATTTGCCACTAATTGTGAAATCCAAGCTCTTTGTGTCTGTCAGCAGACTGTCATGCGTTCAGTCGATCCTTTATAGGTAACTGGGATTAATAAATACGTGGGGAAAGTTGTGCCTTTTGCTGATGTCATTTGGGACGGCCAATTTTACATTTAGATACTGAGGGTCCCAACCAGAATAAGGCCATGAACAATCCTACATTTCCCTCTGCCCCTGTTTCCCCTCCCAACTCAAAATCCTGGCATTTAGTTCTTCCCCAGCCTGGTTGCTTGTGTGAGGAGGGCTAATAAAAGAAATGAGGTGTCCTGTGCTAATATTACATGAAGCAGACACATTTTTTAACTGAAATATGTGAAGCTCCTTGTAATGCAGGGCTGTTGGCAACAGGCAGCGTGTGATTTTTGTGTGTACTTACAGACGTGCCTTGGCATTAGGTAGTACTTACAGAAGGGTGCAAAAGTATCAGGTACATATATATAGCTAAGGTGCGTAAGTCTTTTGCACGGTACTGTATTTGTCAATGTGGAGCCAAAAGTGAGTTTCTAAATCTGGCAGGAGCAAAGGATGTTGGAATGGCAAGTGTGGAATGCCGCGGGAGGGGTGTGGGACAGGTGGTAAAGAAGGAGTGCCAGGGGAGGGGGTTGGCACAGGTGCAGACACACCTAGCCCTGAGACACCAGGCAAGGTTATTTAATTCCAAACAACTGGTTTATTGATCTTTACAGAACGTCTCTCTGGTGCTTCTCGCTCCCTCCTCTCTCCCTTCCCCTTTTCCCAACCACGATTCCCCTCTCCCTGCCCCCTTCCACTCTCAGTCCACAATACAGACCCATACCAAAATCAGGTTTATCATCACGCACATGTCATGAAATTAGTTTATTTTTGTGGCAACAGTACCGTGCAATTCATAAAATTACTACAGTACTGTGCAGAAGTCTTAGGCACCCTATATACATGTGCTGAAGACTTTTTGCACATTACTGTACCTGTGATGCGGTAAGTTTTTCAAAGCACACGTATATACGTGTACTTGTGCACGTGACAATAAACTTAACTTTGACTTCCAAGTGTGTGTCTTTACACGTGAGTGTATCCCAGGTGCTTGTGAAGAAATCTTTCTACAATTGCCCCGGAATCGGGTATTTGTTGATTCCTAAGTGTCTGATGTGGACCTGTTGAGTCAGTACTGCACTGTGGGGACACACTCAGGAGAGCCACCCTTTGCCTTCTGGGGTGGATGTGAAAGCCCTGACCTGCCTTGGAAAGCAAGAAGCGTTCCTGCGTGTCCAGGCTGACGTATCTCGCTGTTCCGAGGTTGGTTGCTAAAATCTGTGGGAAATTGCACTGCGGACGTTAGTGGCCTTGTTTTCACTTCCGCAAAGTTAGCGGTTGATGAGAAGTTTGGGACCCTGGTTGTGAAGGATGATTTTGGATATGAATCTTCATTTGTTCTTCCTCCTCTTCCCTCCCACCCATCCACTGCCACTCCTCTGTCCTGACTGCCCGGGGTACCCTTCCTCTTCCCTCCTGTGTAACACTCCTGACTGGCAGGTCACTTCCTTCCATGTATCCTCCCTGGTCTTGTGTCCACTCTCTGCAACTGTGGACACTCTCTGTGTCCCCCAGCTGCCCCTTCCCCAATCCCCTCACTTCCACTGACCTGCTGTGGACTGGCTGCAGTGGGTCTCTGGGTTACCAGTGGATGTGGGTGAGATATTGCTGAACTTGGCTAATGGCGTTCGTTACTTGTATTGACCCCCGTTCTCCTGTCTTCCCCCCACTTTCCCCAACCTCAGCTCCTGGAGCAGGCTCTGGTGATCGAAGAGCAACTACGGAGAGCTGCTTACCTCAACATGACCCAGGACCCCAACCACCCTGCCATGGCTCTCAACGCCCGCTTCGCTGAGGTTGAATGTTTAGCCGAGAGCCACCAACATCTCTCCAAGGAGTCTCTGGCCGGTAACAAGCCCGCCAATGCAGTTCTGCACAAAGGTTTGTCGCGTGAGCTCAGCCCCCCCCTTCCGTCTACCTCCCGTCTCCATAGTGACCACTCAAACAGGTCCTGGACATCGTAGAGATTGAAAGTTAAGAGAATAGTTTCAGCACCATTGCACTGCCCCGCAATATCTTGTAAAAATTGTTCCTTTTTTTTAGCGAATCTGCTAATAAATTCAGCTTTTTGTAATGAAGTGCCTCTGGTGTAATTGTGATCTTAATTTATTTTTGGGTGTAAAAAAAAACTTGAATAGTAGGGACTGGGGGTGGATTATCACACAGACCTACGCTGACAAACAGTCTCAGCCGGGCTCACCTCTACCCGAGTTTCAAAAGTTGCCAGGTTGTATGGTACAGACAAAACTATGTAGTGGAATTGGGGGTGGGGAACAGTTTTATACTTTTAAGACAGTGGAGTGGAGACTAGGTTGTACTTCCCTTGGGAGTTAGCAGTGGTCCAGTGTTGAGGGTCCAGCACCCTATTAGATATCCTGCTCTGGAGTGTTTAATAAGGCAGAGAGAGACTGCCTGGGTCTCTGGTGAAACATTTGGGTCTAGACCCCCTCAAACTGTTTATCTTGGTGTTTTGAACTGCGTCACTGAACTGGTACCAGTTAATTTGTTCCTGTTTGGTGGAATGTTTGACAACATCTAAAGAGGATTTGTTTAAGCTTCAAAGCCACGGTAAATGAACTGAACCCTGCGGCTGAATGGATAAACCACACTGAACCTCTGACTGCAGTGGAAATGTGAGCGGTTAGCCTGTCAGCAACCTGCTTGACATTGCGGCACCCAGCTTGTCGAGGTACAGCAGGCCCGGCCTCTAGGGGGCAGACGTGGGTTGCATTAGTTACTCTGTGCTAGACAGAACTGGGCTGGAGATAATCTCTTACCATAAAGGGCACAAATTGCACCTCAGTGCCTGGCTGCTCAGGCAATGTAACCCTGTACTGTACACGCAGAGTGTCTCTCCTCCTGTTACAGAAACATAGAAAATCTACAGGTCCTCTATTTTTCTATGGCCCACCTACCTATCCAGGAGTCTCTTAAAAGACCTTATTGTATCCGCCTCCACCACAGTTGCCGGCAGCCCATTCCACGCACTCACCACTCTCTGTGTAAAAAAACCTACCCCTGATGTCCCCTCTGTACCTACTTCCAAGCACCTTAAAACTGTGCCCTCTCGTGTTAGCCATTTCAACCCTGGGAAAAAGCCTCTGACTATCCACACGTCACCTCCAGTGTGATACCTCTCCCCTTGTTGCAGTTTTACATACATTGAACATAGTTTTTTTAAATAAGTACTCGGTTACTTCTGCTGACTGAACTGCAGATTGGGAATCACCTGCAGTAAAGTTGCTTCTCTGCCCATTCCAGCACAGTTAACCTAAATATTGGACCTCCCCTCCATCAACCCCAGATCTTTGGCATGTCCTTATTCCCAGCAACGTCATTCAGAAATTTCCCCAAGGTTCACATTGGTTCACCTCCCACCACCTCCCTCAACCCCCACACTGTCCTGGAATTGCTGGGTCCTTTGCCGATATGTGACTCCATGTCCTCTCTCTGGCTGTTGTCTGATTCTGCAATGGATGGTTCAATGCTGTAGGTCATTTTTGACACAATTTTGGGATGTATGTTGGGGATTACTCTCCACTACTTTGTAACGTTACCCAGCTCTTCCTCATCTCTGTTGCACAAACTTTATCCAAGTCTTTGTTACCTCTAGAACTGGCCATTAAATCCTCTAAATGACCAGATTCCCGTCTCCATAATCTTTAGATTTCCCTCAGTTCTGCCCACAGCCCACCTGGTCTGTGTGTTCCCCAAAGTCCATTCCCTTCTGGTCAGTTTCAGTTTTAAAAATTTGCATTGTTTCCAAATCATTCCTTGGTTTCACTCACCCTCCTCCTCTCTGTACCACCCCCACCTGTCCGTTGGGCTGAGATCTCTGTGCTGCTGCAGGTGATTTTACCTTCAGGCTTTGAGTCTTGAAATCGCTCTCCCACTTTCGAAGCTGCTCCATAAACTACCTTTTCCCAACAAGCTTTCAGTTCTCTCCCCTGATGTGTAGTTTGTGGGTTTTGGTAATGTTCCTGTTCCCGTGAGCCACTTCAATTTCAATAAAGGTGTTGCAGAACCACAAGCTGTCATTTGGGATTGTACACAGGAATAGTACACTAATTCATTACGCTGCTCAAAAGGAATATTATCCCGATTCTGATCCATGCACACTCTCCTGTCCTGTAAAATAGAAGAGTAATATATTTAATGCTGTACAGTGGTCACCTGCAGCCCTAGAACTCTACAGCACAGAAAGTAGCTCTCTGACCTGTGATATACAGGTGCAATTCCCAAATCCTGTACATTACATCCCTGTGCATATTTGCATGGTCGTATTCTGCAAGTTATTGGATAGATTTACACTACCCATTCAGGTCAGCGTATCCCAGGACCTACTGCAGAAATAGAGACTCCCGTCTCCTTTAGGTCTTTTGCCCGTTTAATTAATTTTGATACCCCCCCCCCCCCCGGCTCAGCGGACCTTCTGCAACTGGAAATAGTTTATCTTTCAATGTCTTGCATGACTGGGCACAAGTTCTGTATCCCTCCCAAGAAGCAGAGACGGTTGAGGAGATTATGTACTCGTATCGCACATTGTAGTGATGTTACAAATTCTTCCCCTTGCACCACACTTTATATTCAAGTTGGCGCAGGACGTGTTCTTAGAACTAGTAAACCTGGTTTTGATTGTTTAGAATCCCACTGGCAGCTGATGCTGTTCCCTGTTTGGCACGGACTAGATGGGCCGAAGGGCCTGTTTCTGTGCTGTACTTCTCTATGACTCTGAAACATTGCTAACTTGAAGCCCTGCTTCACTGTGAGACAACTGAGAGGTGATTTGTAGAGCAAGGAATTATCATATATTTTCTTCCTCTTGCCACCAGCCTCCCCTACTCCGCATACTTCCCTCGCAATGAGTCTCCTTGTGTCTCTTACTCCTGGGTTAGGAGGAGCGGGATCGAACAGCTCAGACGGAAGGTGGAGATTGAGTGTGGCGATGGGTTGTTGGGGGTGGTGGGAGGGTGAAGATGCAGTTGATCTGAAAGCTAGAAAGGGCTGGGAATCAAAAACAAAGCTGGAAATCAAGACAAAAATACAGGATGTCCACCACTTTCTGTTTAGTTTAGAAAGGGCTGGGGTAGGGAGGAGAGGGGAAGTGCGCATCAAGTTTATTTACCACCCCTTCACCACCGCCCCCCCCCCCCCCCCAATTGCCTCTCAGACCAAGGATTTTTATAATTGTTGCTAAAGCCTAGCAAACGTAAGGCTCTGCTCTGAACAGCTCCAGATCAAACTGCCGGTCAGAGATACCGACACACACAACAAAATGCTGGAGGATCTCAGCAAGTCAGGCAGCATCTGTGGAGGGGAATAAAGGGTCGACACTGCCTGACTTGCTGAGCTGCTCCCAGCGTCTTGCGTGTGTTGCTGAAGGCTTCCAGCATCTGCAGAATCTCTTGTGTTTCTGATCAGAGATTATGTCCCTTCAACCTCCCAAAAGCAGCCATCTCCCTCCTGCAGCTTAATAAAGCAAGGATGTGTAGTGGTATACAAATGCTGTTCTTGGTCCTTGGCAAGATTGGACTTTATTGCCCAGGAAATGAACCGAGAAGCTGCGGTCTACACGGGTCCTAGCGTATCTGGGATGCTGCTTCAGGGTTAAGAAGCAGCACCCTGGAGACTAGACTGGAGGTGCATAGTGGCTCAGATTAGGTAAAGCTGGCAGATTTCCTTTCATTAGCAAACCAGTTGGGTTGCAGCAACTTCACAGTTCTTTTCACCGATACCAGATCCTCGTAGATCAGTTTTTAATTTAGTTTCTCAGTATTTTTTGTTTTCTGAACGACTTCTCTAAAAACAAGCCCATCGCTCCTCGGAAGCCAGTCGGCTTGTGTACAGCAGCCAGGGGCCAGTGGAGGTTCATTCCGTCCCAGCTATTACTTTTGCCAGTGAGCAGACCAGGCTCAAAGTGCACAGCGGGGGAAAGCAGCAAAAAAATGATTCCACGTAAAGGCAAGCTGCTGACCGTAATTTTAGAGCCAAGTTCTACATGCGGGACGAGGGTTTAGAGGGCCCCCTGTTGTTAGCTGCTAGTCAGAGCTTCAGTCGCTGTTCCTGGCCTTGTGTTGCCATCACTGGCCTCCTGGCTGTCGCTGTGCTTCGTGTGTGCCGTTGCTGGGATAGCCGGAGCTCGCAGTGCAGCTCCCGGGCATTGCCAGCCGTTGGGGTGTGTTGCTGGTGTGTCCCCTACTGAAACCCTGGCCCTGAGCACCCTGCCCTCTGTTTGCTTTCTGTCTCTTCCAGTCCTGAACCAGCTGGAGGAGCTCCTGAGTGACATGAAGGCGGACGTGACGAGGCTCCCCAACATGCTGTCGCGGGTCCCGCCTGTCGCCGCCCGGCTCCAGATGTCAGAGCGAAGCATCTTGAGTCGACTCGCCAACCGGGGCACTGAGCCCCAGCAGCAGGTAAGCAGTGGTTTCTGGGCTGAGCGAGAGAGGGTGGGGGGGGGCAAGACTACTTAATCTGTTCTCGCTCCCCTTCGGGCTTCACGTCCCCAAGAATGCAACAAGGGCTTAGTGACCGAGGGGATCACTCCCCCAGTCAGCAGTGACAGCTCAGAACGACTCGGGTCACGTGTACAGTGGGAAATTTCTCCTCCTTAATAGGATAGGCATTGGCAGAAGACAGGCCCTCATCACATGCCACATGAAGCATCAGTCAGAGAGCAGGTGTAGCAAAGCTCCCTCTCTCTGGACTGTGTGAGTGGGCACCGTGACCGAGTTTCCACCCAGAGCCTAACACCAGTGCGCTTGACACTGGCTGATCAGTGCCTGCAGAGAGGGGACGATGCAGTTTCTAAAACTCACGAATTCTCAGCCCCACACTTTGTTGGACCACCTGGTTTGATTTTTGTTTAAACGAACCATGTCTTGCAGCCCTTCCCGCAGGGTCAGTACGGAGCGGCGCAGATGTATACTAGCAGCTTTGGGCCCACCTTCCGAGGGCCAGGGGCCGGAGCCCTCATCAACTACAACCAGATGCCACTGGGCCCCTACATCAGCGGTAGGTCTGAGACGTACAACTATAGATCTTACCAGTAAAAGTGATCACGAAGCTGCCAGACTTGTAACTCTAATCTCCTTCTCCAGCCCAGCACATGTGTAATCATTGAAGGGGGACGGCGGGACGGTGGGGCAGCATGGTAGTGCAGTGTTTACCATAACACTGTACAGTTCCAGTGACTGGGGATTAATTCCCGTGGGTTTTCCCGTGCAGGCTCCGTTTTCCTCCCACATCCCAAAGGTGTACGGGTTAGGGTTAGCGATTTGTGGGGATGCTACGTTAGCACTCGAATCATGGCCACACTTGCGGGCACATCCTCAAGCTGTGTTGGTCATCGATGCAAACTACGCATTTCACTGTCTGTCCTGATATTTCACTGTCATGTGACAAATAAAGATCATTTCTCAAGGCATTTATTCCAGCCTGGGCATCCACGGTGCCGACAAGTATTTAATTTGGCTTTTTTGACACTGATCAACAGAAAAAGACTCTTTCATGTCAAAGCAAAAACAGATCTCTACAAAGTGATCTAAGTTAATTACAAATATAAAACACAAAGAAATTGATTGCATAAGTATTCACCCCCCTTCAAGTCAGTATTTAGTAGAGGCACCTTTGGCAGCAATTACAGCCTTGAGTCTGTGTGGATAGGTCTCTATCTGCTTTGCACATCTGGACACAGCAATTTTTCCCCTTTTTTCTTTACAAAACTGCTCAAGCTCTGTCAGATTGCATGGGGATCGTGAGTGAACAGACCTTTTCAAGTCCAGCCACAAATTCTCAATTGGATTGAGGTCTGGACTCTGACTTGGCCACTCCAGGACATTAACTTTGTTGTTTTTAAACCATTCCTGTGTAGCTTTGGCTTTATGCTTAGGGTCATTGTCTTGCTGGAAAGCAAATCTTCTCCCAAGTCACAGTTCTCTTGCAGACTGGATCAGGTTTTCCTCCAGGATTTCCCTGTATTTTTCTGCTTTCATTTTACCCTCTACCTTCACAAGCCTTCCAGGGTCTGCTGCAGTGAAGCATCCCTACAGCATGATGCAGTCACCACCATGCTCCACAGCAGGGACAGTGTGTTTTTGATGATGTGTGGTATTTGAGATAGCATTTAGTAATGATGGCCAAAAAGCTCAATTTTGGTTTCATCAGACCGTAGAACCTTCTTCCAGCTGACTTCAGAGTCCCCACATGCCTTCTGGCAAACTCTAGCTGAGATTTCATGAGAGTTTTTTTCAACAGGGACTTTCTCTTTGCCCTTCTCCCATAAAGCTGCAACTGGTGAAGCACCCAGGCAACAGTTGTTTCATGCACAATCTCTCCCATCTCAGCCACTGAAGCTTGTAACTCCTTCAGAGTTGTCATAGATCTCTTGGTGGTCTCCGTCACTAGTCCCCTTCTTGCACAGTTTTTGATGACAGCCTGCTCTAAGCAGATTTACAGCTGTACCATACTCTTTCCATTTCTTGATGATTGACTTAACTGTACTGCAAGGGATATTCAGTGACTTGGAAGTGTTCTTATATCCATCTCCTGACTTGTGCTTTTCAATAACTTTTTTGTGGAGTTGCTTGGAGTGTTCTTTTGTCCTCATGGTGTAGTTTTTACCAGGATCCTGACTCACCAGCAGTTGGACCTTCCAGATACAGGTGTATTTTTACTACAATCAATTGAAACACCTTGACTGCCCACGGTGATCTCCATTTAACTAATTATGTGACTTCTAAAACCAATTGGCTGCACCAGTGAAGATTTGGTGTGTCATATTAAAGGGGGGGGGGTGAATACTAATGCAATCAATTATTTTGTGTTCTATATTTGTAATTAATTTAGATCACTTTGTAGAGATCTGTTTTCCCTTTGACATAAAAGTCTTTTTCTGTTGATCAGTGTCAAAAAGGCCAAATTAAATTCACGGTGATTGAATGTTGTAAAATAATAAAACGTGAAAACTTCTGGGGGTGGGGGGCGGTGGGGTGAATATTTCTCAGGTGGAAGAAATTTGTTCACCTTGCTAGAGTAGATTGAATTCAGTGTGGTTTTCTCCCTCATTGTCCTGTGCTGTGAGTCAGAATAACTCGGGGCTGGATGTCTCACTGGCCTTGTTGACACAATGGTCATAGAGTCACAGAACACAACAGCACAGAAACAGGCCCTTTGGCCCATTGAGTCCATGCTGGACTGTTAATTTGTCCATTCCCATCAATCTGCACCCAGACCATCGCCCTCCATAACCCCCCATCCATGTACCTATCCAAATGTCTGTTAAATGTTGAAATCGAACCTGCATTCACCGCTCGTTCCACACTCCCACCACCCTCTGAGTAAAGAAATTCTTCCTCATGTTCCCGTTAAACATTTTACTATTTACCCTTTACCTCTAGTTCTAGCCTCACCCAGTCTCAGTGCAAAAGCCTGCTGGCATTTACCCTATCTATACCCCGCATAATTTTGTATACCTCTAAAACGTTTCCCCTCATTCTCCTACGCTCCAGGAAACTCCTCACCTATATAACCACATAACAATTACAGCACGGAACCAGGCCATCTCGGCCCTTCTAGTCCGTGCCGAACTCTTACTCTCACCTAGTCCCACTGACCTGCACTCAGCCCATAACCCTCCATTCCTTTCCTGTCCATATATCTATCCAATTTAACTTTAAATGACAACATCGAACCTGCCTCAACCACTTCTGCTGGAAGCTCGTTCCACACAGCTACAACGCTCTGAGTAAAGAAGTTCCCCCTCATGTTACCCCTAAACTTCTGCCCTTTAACTCTCAATTCATGTCCTCTTGTTTGAATCTCCCCCACTCTCAATGGAAAAAGCCTATCCACATCAACTCTATCTATCCCTCTCACAATTTTAAATACCTCTATCAAGTCCTCCCTCAACCTTCTACACTCCAAAGAATAATGACCCAACTTGTTCAACCTTTCTCTGTAACTCAGGTGCTGAAACCCAGGTATCATTCTAGTAAATCTTCTCTGTACTTTCTCTATTTTGTTGACATCTTTCCTATAATTCGGTGACCAGAACTGTACACAATACTCCAAATTTGTCCTTACCAATGCCTTGTACAATTTCAACATTACATCCCAACTCCTATCCTCAATGCTCTGATTTATAAAGGCCAGCATACCAAAAGCTTTCTTCACCATCCTATCCACATGAGATTCCACCTTCAGGAAACTAAGCACCATTATTCCTAGATCCCTCTGTTCTACTGCATTCTTCGATGCCCTACCATTTACCATGTATGTCCTATTTTGATTAGTCCTACCAAAATGTAGCACCTCACATTTATCAGCATTAAACTCCATCTGCCATCTTTCAGCCCACTCTTCTAACTGGCCTAAATCTCTCTGCAAGCTTTGAAAACCTACTTCATTATCCACAACTCCACCTATTTTAGTATCATCTACATACTTACTAATCCAATTTATCACCCCATCATCCAGATCATTAATATATATGACAAACAACATTGGACCCAGTACAGATCCCTGAGGCACACCGCTACACATCGTCCTCCAATCTGACACACAGTTATCCACCACTACTCTCTGGTGTCTCCCATCTAGCCACTGCTGAATCCATTTTACTACTTCAATATTAATGCCTAACGATTGAACCTTCTGAACTAACCTTCCGTGTGGAACCTTGTCAAAGGCCTTACTGAAGTCCATATAGACAACATCCACCACATTACCGTCGTCAATTTTCCCAGTAAACTCTTCAAAAAGTTCAATAAGATTTGTCAAACATGACCTTCCACACACAAATCCATGTTGACTGTTCCTAATCAGACCCTGTCTATCCAGATAATTATAGATGCCATCTCTAAGAATACTTTCCATCAATTTACTTACCACTGACGTCAAGCTCACAGGCCGATAATTGCCAGGTTTACTCTTAGAACCCTTTTTAAACAATGGAACAACATGAGCAATACGCCAATCCTCCGGCACCATCCCCGTTTCTAATGACATTTGAAATATTTCTGTTAGAGCCCCTGCTATTTTCACACTAACTTCCCTCAAGGTCCTAGGGAATATCCCGTCAAGACCCAGAGACTTATCCACTTTTATATTCCTTAAAAGCGCCAGTACTTCCTCTTCTTTAATCATTATAGTTTCCATAACTACCCTACTGGTTTCCCATACCTTACACAATTCGATATCCTTCTCCTTGGTGAATACCGAAGAAAAAAAATCATTCAAAATCTCCTCCATCTCTTTTGGCTCCGCACATAGCCGTCCACTCTGATTCTCTAGGGGACCAATTTTATCCCTCACTATCCTTTTGCTATTAATATAACTGTAGAAACCCTTTGGATTTATTTTCACTTTATCTGCCAAAGCAACCTCATATCTTCTTTTAGCTTTTCTAATTTCTTTCTTAAGATTCTTTTTACATTCTTTATATTCCTCGAGCACCTCATTTACTCCAAGCTGCCTATATTTATTGTAGATCTCTCTCTTTTTCCAAACCAAATTTCCAATATCCCTTGAAAACCATGGCTCTCTCAAACTTTTAACCTTTCTTTTCAACCTAACAGGAACATAAAGATCGTGTACCCTCAAAATTCCACCTTTAAATGACCTCCATTTCTCTATTACATCCTTCCCATAAAACAAATTATCCCAATCGACTCCTTTTAAATCCTTTCGCATTTCCTCAAAGTTAGCCTTTCTCCAATCAAAAATCTCAACTCTGGGTCCTGTCCTATCCTTCTCCATAATTATATTGAAACTATTCAACCTTTCCCCATAACTCAGGTCTTGTTTAGATTAAGTGACGATTCAGTGGGGGTTTTAGGATTAAAGGTCATGGCTAATGCAACTCCAGCGAGCCAAATATTAACTAAAACTAAATGACCCTAGCAAAATGGTGAAAGGCAAACCTGGTTGTGGGATTTCTGTCTGGCTCTCATTCCTGTTTCCTTCTCCACTGTCCTCGCAGTTGCACTGTCTACAATTTTCCCCGCAAGTTTCTCAGCTCTCCAAAATGCTCCTTAAAAACGTTTCAGCCAAGTGTTTGGTCCTGAGGTCTCGCCCAGAACTTACTGCCTGTTATTTGGCTATGAAACTGCACAGAAAGTTTTGCTGTATTAAAGGCACCCTAGAAATTTACTTTTGTTTTAAAAAAAAAAAAAAAAAAATATTTTGCCAGCTAGAAGAAAGCTATACTGAAGGAATTCTGCTTGTTTGCAGCGACCACAAACATTTCCGCTGTGAGTGTCCCGGATAAAAAGCACTTGTCGGAAGGACTGAAGGAAATGGAAGCAGGGGAAAGGAAAGAGAAAGTCAGTGATGTGATCTGCATCGAAGATTGACGGCAAGTCACCAGGAGCAGCTCCCAGCTAACAGCCAGCTCAGCCTGCCACCACACTCCTGACCTTCTGTAAACGCTCTTGAGAAACATCAACTGTTTTCATCTGGGGAGAGGGTGGTGGGGTGAGGAGGTGGGGGGTGGGGGGAGAGTGCTGCGCTCACTTGTACATATTTGCACTTTCTTTGCACGCTCGTGGAAGGCTGTTCCTGTTGCATTGAGTGTTGTTTCAGGGAGAATAAGGCCAGAGGTTAGGGAATCAGGCTGAGAGACAACAAAAGCATGATCCTAATCAGAACTTGCAAAGTCTGGAACTGATTCTACACAGATTCTGCTCAGCGTAACATCCCTCATCACCATCACTAACCCTGGTCCTCCATAGTGTACAGTTCGTAAACTACCTCCCTTCCTAGCTACAATGTACTCTTCCTAACCCCACCCCTCTTTAATGTCCTGGTCCACTACAGTGTTCTGCCCTTAACCAAAGTATACTATCTCTAACCCAGCCACCCCACCACAAACACTAAAGTGTTATGATCAAGTCCAGTGCAATCTACCATAATATAACTCCTACCACAATCAATCACCCTCGGCATCAACCCCAGCCCGGTTACCCTGCTCCCCTGAGAACTCGGGATTCCTGTGAGAACGAGTCAGCTTTCACACGTTGGCTTGGGGGCACTTGGAGACTCCTGTGGTTTTGTCAAGGAGAAGAAATCCTGCATTCCGGGTCGGAAAGCTGGAGCTTGGACGTTCATCCAGCCCAGTTTGGAACAAAGAACCCATCCCTGTTCTGGTTCTCAGCTTCTCTGTGTTAGCAGGACAGAGCCATTAATTTGCCCCTTTACATGGCCTCCGATTTGGGGTGTTGGAACAAGTTTGTGCCATTTGCTAATCTTAAGGCACAGGACTGTGCCATATCTTGTGTTATGGAGGAGGCTTGCTGAGACTGGGCATCAACCCACTCCCAGAATTACCACATCCTGGGAAAATTCTCCACGTCCAAACACTGCGTCCAGTGGTTCCTGTATGTTGCTGGCAGCCCGGAAGCACGTGTCCAGAATTACGCTGTGCTAGCGGGCAGTAGCACTGCACAGTGTAGAATTGTGCCATTCAGAGCGCAGAAAACCTGGTCGTGCTTCTGGTTGGAAAGTGACTGCGTTGGGACGAGACCAGAAACTCTCAGCAATAAGGCCTGCCCCAGGCACTGCTGATGCTGTCCGATATCAGATGGTCTGTGGATGAGGTTATAGTGCGCTGCCAGGAACCTTGGCATCCCCTTCCTCCCCCTTACACCTACCGTCGTAGAACCAGTCTACCCCGACATCCCAGAACCGACAAAGCCAAGTTAGAATCGGTACCTTCAGGAAAGGGAAGTCTCCCAAATCTCGTTGCTATTGGTAGCGAATCACACTTCCCCTAGCTAATGCTTTAATGAAACAGGATGCAATTTTTAATGTCAATTAAACTGGTTTATTACAAGCATCAAAAGGCTTGAATATTGAAATTTCAGTGCCTTTTCAAAGCCAGATTATATGAATTGAGGTGAGGTGGTATAACTCAAGAGGTTTAAGCTTCTGAAAATACCCATTTAGGAGAGTGTATGCGAGGCTCCCCATTGTTCTTTATCTTCACTTTCATCCTCAGTTCTGCTTAAACTTCTCCATAGATTAAAATGATTCCGGTTCATGCCCACTGGCTCTTCATTTTCCATTATTTTCTCTCTCCTCTCCTCCTCGTTTGCCTTTCAATTATGCTTCCCTCCTTTTCTCCCCATCTCTTTTTACTCTTTCCTTCTGCAGAGACTCTCTGCAAACACGTTCCGCAATGTCCGTGCCCCTCAGTTTCTCGGCCTCGTGCCTACGTGACATGGGCGAGTGCCGACATTGTGTCTGCTCCAAGTTCAGCAAGGAACGGCACTGTGGTAGAAGCTAATCCATGCACAAGATATTAGCTTTTGGGGGAAGTAAATATAAATGGGTCCACCTCTCTGGCAACTTCATCCTAAATCTCTGAAGTCAATCAGGAGATGGTGCAACATTGGATACATGTTGGCAACCAGACACGAGCTGAAGGAGCTGTAAACCCTAGAGAGGTTGAACTTTTCCATTCAGCCAGATTCTCACTGGGCTGTAGTTCGGTTCTGTTTTCCCTCTTATCTCCAATCCAATGCGAGGCTGTTGGTTTGAGAGTGACTTGATAAAGCAACTTTTTTTGCTTAACAGTATTATGTTATAATGGTAGGTATTGTATTGTTCATTTAATACATGGGAGATCTATTGAGAAAATTTCCAGCCATTTGCACATATCTGTTCAAACCCAGTGTTATAACTTTTTTTTAAAGCAGTACCTTGTCAGGTGTTATTGTATTTTCCAATTTTGTGTACAGAATATTACTGCTGTCCAACTTGAGATTAATAAGCTATTTGGTAAGAAAGTCTCTCTCGAACTGAAAGGCTTTAAGTTGACTGTATAAACTCAAAGTGCATCTTAATACAGTCCCTAAAACAATGCAGCTTTGTGCTCCTCTCTCTCTGTTCCTCTAATTCTCCACATCAGCAGAAGTTAAAGCCAATGTGTTTAATCATTATTTCTAAAGTTGTAAACCGTGATGTTGTTCCCCCTGCTGGTCTGTTGGGGTAACAACAGGTAATCTGGCAGCAAGCCATTTGGGTCACCAAAGGTCTCGTGAGCTAGGGAGAGGGAAGCAGGTGGAAGGGTGGAGAGGATTGTGAGGGCATTTTTGGGCAAGACAATGCCAAATTAATCATTTCTATGCTCATCTCTGAAATGCCAAGTGAAAGCAAAGATATGTAGTAGACAGGTGAATGTGGTCACTAACGTTAAAGAACAGAATTCTCCAGCTCCGCTTTCACAGAGTCTAGAAATGTACAGCGCAGAAACAGGCTCTTCAGCCAATCTGTTCCATGCTGAACACTTTACACTACCCCCTCCATACCTCTACCATCCATGTACCTATCCAAACGTATTAAACATTGAATCGAGCTTGCATGCACCACTTGGGTTGGCAACTCATTCCACACTCTTGTGACTCTGAGTGAAGAAGTTTCCCCGCGTTTCCCCGCATTTCCCCTTAAACTTATCACTTTTAACCCCTAACCCATGACACCTGGTTGTTGTTCCACCCAACCTCAATGGAAGAAGCTTGCTTGCATTTACCCTATCTATACTCCTCATAATTTTGTATACCTCTATCAAATCTCCTCTCAATCTTTCCCAGTTCCTCTTTAAACACAGAGAAACCCTCCACAAGAACTTCTGTACAAGAAGAAAAATTCCACTTACTATTGGCCTTTTCCTGTTCTAATTCCAGGGATATGAGCTCTCCTGCGATGGAGGATAAGAACTGGAAAATGAAACAGGGTGGAGGTTGGGGGAATGGGAAGTGATGACTGCATTCTGACAGAGGCAAACTGAAGAATTATTTTGACATATAGAGGAGATGTGGAACACTTTTGGAGGGCTGATGGAATTTTACAGGTTAAGAATGATAGATTTTATTAGATAATATATTGAGGTAAAGACTGATCTGCAGCTAAATGTGTTTAAAGTATTGATCAGTCCTCTAACTGAATGGAAGGACAGACTAGTGGAGCTGAATGGCCTTGAAGGGAAAAGCTGGCCAAGAATTAATCTGAGATAGTTTCAGTGTACTTGTGTAGACAAGGAGCAGATTGTCTAAGTTACTCAGACAGGTCACTGTGTGCAAAATGGAGAAATCTTTGCAGAGCATGACAGGACCATGCCCCTGCTACACTGATTACATGAAGATCTGCAATGCTGAACTCAGAAGCAAACGTTGGTAATTTTTCTCATTTGGAGCACAAAAATGAACTCCAAAATGGTAATAAAAATCTCCCATATGTGCCTGGACACCTAGAATACATGCCAGGCATACAAAGATTTCTCAGTAATTCACACTGCAAGAATTCAAGGAAGATGATGTGCTGGTTGATAAAAAGGTTAGCGATGTGGGTCTATCTTTACAAAAAAAGGGAATACAATGATATCTTTGTACTTGAAGAGGAGGAGTGATGGATGGATGGATGGATGGGAGTAAGTATTTAAAGAAAGAAGCATTTCTGAAAGTGACTTGGCCTGGAAGAAATGCGACCCAGGTTGTTAGAAGCAAGGGAAGAAACCGTAGAATGTTTGACCAAGCCTCCGTGGCTACAGAAAAGAACCAGAGGGTGGAGAACTGCTAAAGTTTGATAACTCAACATGCAAGCTGTAGTTTGAAGGACAAAGTATGGGCCAGTTAGTTTAACTTTGGCAATGGCCAAATTACTGGAATAAATTCTGTGGGACAAAATGAGCTGCAGGAAGACATGGATTAATGAAGGACAGAGGGCATGGATTTGTCAGCAGATGGTCTGACTGAACTGAATTTTTTTTTATGAGGGCACTGCTTTCGAAGTAATTAAATGAATTTTGGTGAGGTTTTTACGAGATCCCAACCACAGTTGGCTACCATCAAACATCGAAATCCATAACGTCCAGGGGAAAGTGGCATATTGGATTCAGAATAGGCTTGGCAGCAGAAGTTCTTGCAAGTGGCAGGCTGTTAGCATTGATGCTTCATTGGACTTGGTGCTTGGGCCCTGATTATTTGTAGTTTATACAAATGACTTGGGTGCATGGATGTGTTTGCCCATATAGGTCACACTGAGGAGTACTTTATTCCGTTGGATTTCAATGAACTGGTCAGTTGGCAGAAAGTGGTGCCTGACGTTCCATGTGAATAGGTGTTAGTGCATTTGGGAGGTGCAATGGGCGAAGGGGGTACACAATATATGCTGGCTGCTGAGGAGAGACAGGAGCCTCTAAGTTTATGTCCCCAGTATCCAAATGGTAGGTAGACTGGTCAACTGGGTGGGTGAAAATGCATATATGATGCTTTTCTTTGGCTGAGATGTAGAATGTATTACGGTTATGCTAGAACTGTTTAAAGCAGCAGTCATATGTGTACAATTCTGGTCAACCTGTTACAGAAGAGAGAGCTGGGGGTTATTCTCTTTTGAAGAGGGCTGAGGGGAGTTTTAATGGAGGTGTATACAATTGAAGGACTTGGTTAATTAGACCATCAGAACAGAGATGATAGCAGAATTAGGCCATTCAGCCCAAGTCTGCTCTGTCATTCCATCATGGCTGACCCATTTTCCCTCTCAACCCCACTCTTCCCATAACCTTTCCTGTCTTGACTAATCAAGAACCTATCAATTTCTGCCTTAAATACATCCAGTGACCTAGTGGTATTGACCTAGCTGCCTGTGGTAACAAATTCCACAGATTCACTACCCTCTGGCTAAAGAAATTCCTCTTCATCTCTGTTGTAAATGGACATCCCTGTATTTTGAGGCTATGTTCTCTGGTCCTAGACTCCCCCCACTACAGGAAGCATCCACTCTATCTAGGCCTTTGAACATTCAATAGGTTTCGATGAGATCCTCTCTCATTCTTCTAAATTCCAGAGAGTAAAGGCCCAGAACGGTCAAATGTTTCTCATTCTCAGAATCATTCTTGTAAATCTCCTCTGATCCCTGTCCAATGTCAGCACACCCTTTCTTAGATAAGGGGCCCAAAACTGCTCACAATACTCTTAGTGAGGCCTTGCCACTACCTTATAAAGCCTTAGTATTACATCCTTGCTCTTTTATTCTCATCCTCTTAAAATTAATGCTAACATTGCATTTGCCTGCTTCACCACTGACTCAACCTGCAAGTTAACCTTCAGGGAATCCTGCATAAGAACTCCCAAGTCCCTTTGCACCTTGGACTTTTGAGTTTTCTGTCTACACTTTTGTTCCTTCTACCAAAGTGCTTGACCATGCATTTTCCAACATTGTATTTCACCTGCCACTTCTTTGCCCATTCTCCTAATCTATCTTTCTGCAGCCTCTGATTCATCAACGTCACTTGCCCCCCCCACCTATCTTCATATCACTCGCAAACTTGGCAACAAAGCCATCAATTTCATCATCCAAATCATTGACATACAATGTAAAAGGAAGTGGTCCCAACACAGACCCCCATGGAACACCACCAGTCACCGGCAGTCAGCCAGAAAAGGCTCCCTTTATTCCCACTCTTTGCCTCCTGCCAATCAGCCAATGCTTTATCTAAGCTAGTATCTTTCCTGTAATACCATGGGCTCTTATCTTGTTAAGCAGCTCCGCGTGGCACCTTGTCAAAGGCCTTCTGAAAATCTAAGTACACAACATCAACCAATTCTCCTTTGTCTATTCTGCTTGTTATTTCTTCAAAGGATTCCAACAGATCTGTGAGACAAGATTTTCCCTTAAGGAACCCATGCCGACTACAGCCTATTTTAGGCATTTAAAATTCATTTATTGAGATACAAGACGGAATAGGCCCTTCAAACCACACCGCCCAGCACTAACCCTCGCCTAATCACAGGCCAATTTAAGATGACCAACTAGCCTGCTAACCGGTAGGTCTTTAGACTGTGGGAGGAAACTGTAGTATTCGGAGGAAACCCACATGGTCGTGGGAGAACGGCAAAGAATTGAACCTGGTTGCTGGTACCACTATGCTACCGTGATTCCAAGTACCCTGAGACCACAGCCTTAACCATTAGAAAGGACTTGTTTTCCTTAGCAAAAGAGTCAAAATCCAGAAGGCAAAGATTTAAAATAATTGGTAGAAGGATTCAAGGGAACTTGTGCTTATGCACTTATTTGGTTGTAGTGAGCAAAAATCGGTACTTTGATGTGCACATGAAAAGCCGTTGCCTGCAAGGCTCTGGACTGAGTGTTGGAAGGTAAGATTCAGCTGAGTAACTACTTCAATCTTCTGTAATGGTTTTTTAAAAAAAATTGCAGTGTACCATTAAGGAACTCAGAGTCATAGAAGAGGACAGCACAGAAACAGGCCCTTTGGCCCATCTAGTCCCTGCTGAACTTGTGTTTCTTGTTAAGAATCAATACGAATTTTTTTGGTGATAGTTTTGTTAAACATTATTGTCTCAGTGGAGGTACTGTTGAGGGCTACTGATGTGTGCAGGAATTTTTGAAACAGCTGGAAGTTAAATTTCTAATACCAACAGAAGAGGTGGCTATTGGGTTGATGTAAGCTCGCGGAGGATCAGTCCTACCCCCACCCCCCACCCATCCCATTTCCCTTTACTCTTTGTAAGTGCTCATCAACTCCTCTCCTATTCTTTTTATAATTAACCCATACTGTAGTGTCCAGTCACTGACTACTGCATCTTTGAAATGCAGGAGGAATCTAGAGCACCTGGGGGAAACTATACAGTCACAAAGTAAGGGAGCAGTTTTAAGTTTGAACACAAGGTCAGGATTGAACATGTTTCCCTGGAGCAATGAGGCAGCCGCACTAACTGGTGTACCACACTGCCTCTGTGGAGGGGGAAGTCACGGGTCTCATCAGATCATTCTCTCAATTACACATTTATTTTCATTTTACTGAATCCCCCTTCCCCATATCTCCAGCCCATTCCAAACCTCACATTTCAGCTGATAACAAGGAGAATGAGAGAGTAGAAAAGCAATGCAGCACTTTTTAAAACAGTCTGTTGGACATGCTTTCTGTTTATCTTCTGTTTGTTTTGTCCAGCCTTGAGATCTGGCATTTGCCTTTACACCTTTCTTTCCTCTGTGAAACCAGTCCTTCCCTTTTCTCCCCCCACATCTCCAGTCCGTTCCCAAACCCCGGTCTGCAGCTGATGCTGAGAAAAGTGAGGTGAGTAACAGAAGCAGTCCGGCTCTCCAAACAATAACCACCACTATCTGCAAAAAGCAATGAAACTGGAATAGCAACAATACGGCTTCCCTGGTGGCTGAGCTGTGGTGCCAATGAGGAGCTGATCTAGACACGTCAGCAAAGACGTTTGGCTTCATGGCAACCTTTAACTTAATTGAGGTCAGTGAAAACATTTGCCCTTCTCGACCCCATTCACCACCCAATCACTAATCTGTACTGGAAATTTTAGCCAAGATAGCGTTCACTGTGATTAAATGATTGACATGAAACAATGGACTTTGGATGAAGAGGTTATTAATTGAAAGGTACAATTTCAAGAGCATGGGGATCTGAGGCCAACCCTTTTAAAGGTGGTAGTTCCAGGTGAGAAGGCTGTAAAGGGATTTGGAAACCTCACCTCTCACTGATTTGAGTACAGAGGTTAGGTGGATGGGCTTATCAATGATATCTTGCTGGTTTTATCTTGATTATATTCGATAGTAGTATCAAACTCTAGGAAGGATTTTAAGGCCTTGGAACAGAATAATACCAGATATTTCAAGATATAGACAAATTAGTGAAGGTGGAGTTGTCTTGTGTCAAAGAAGGTTTAGACATATGATAAGTATTGATAAGAGAAGAAAGACAGTAATTCGTCTGTTCTGCTATTCAGTAAGATCAGCTTTGATCCTGTCCAAGTTCTTCCCTGATCTCTGCACTGTTTTATCCTGCTCATTTCAATGACATCTTCTCCCATTTTCCCAGACTTGAGTATCCTCTCATTTTAATGGATCTTAACAAAGATCACTCCAATCCAGTATGGCTGTGTCGTACCTCAGAGGTATCCTCCTTCAGGTAGAGAGACTCAAACAGCACACATCAGTTCACAGCACAACTTTCTTACTTTTGAACTCCAACCTCTTCAATAAAGTGCTCCAGACCATTTTGCCTTCCTTATGTTACTATAATTGCACGTTTACTCCTAGCACCTTATCAACCAGACACTTAACAACGCTCTGTACAGTAACAGCTACTGAGGCACTTAAACCATCTTCCCATTTTCTTGCATAATACTCCACCTGCCACTTTTTGACCTGATTCAACCATCTATTTCTTTCCAGATTATCTGCTTTCTCCAGGCAGTTCACTTTCTTATGCAGCTTTTGTATCGGCAACAAGCGAATTAGTTCCAGCAGCCTGCCACCCGAAAACTGCTCCTATAATTTTCAGAAATTCATATTTATATCACTTATTGCTAGATGCATTCTCAAATTTTGATAACTTTCTCTTAATATGACTAACAGCATCAGCATAAATCTTAAGATCTTATACTTGCTTCAATGATTTTGCCAGTAACAGATTCCAGACCAATTTAGCAACAGTAATTTATTTTGTGGCTCCTTGGATGACAATGCTAGTTACCACATTCCGATCTGCAGAGACGATTCCAGAATTTATTTTAGTGTGATCATTCAAATCAAGTATGATGTTCTCCCAAGGGGTTATTCCCTTTATGGAGGATGCCTGTGTTTAACATGATGAGGCTGATGCACAGGTTGCACCACCTAGGACTTAACAGATTAGGGTCCAGTGGCATGGAAAGCAAGAGCACTGGGGACCCCTCACTGCTGCAACCTTCCTCCACCTTCAATTAGATTAGATTCAACTTTATTGGCATTGTGCCGAGTACAGATACAAAGCCAATGAATGCAGTTAGCATCTAACCAGAAATGCAAAGAATAGTGTTATTTACTGCAAAGAAAAAGTAAGTGCTACAGCACACAAATATAAAAGTACTGAGACAGTACAATATGGGTGCAATACTGCTTAGCGCTGTGATGTGAGGTTCAGCAGGGTCACAGCCTCAGGGAAGAAGCTCTTCCTGTGCCTGCTGGTGCGGGAGCGGAGGCTCCTGTAGCGCCTATCGGCTGGGAGGAAAATAAAAAGTCCATGGTTAGGGTGAGATGCATCCCTGATAATGCTTTTCGCCCTGCCCAGGCAGCGTTTATGGTAGATGTTCTCAATGGTGGGCAATTGGGTGCCGATAATCTGCTGGGCAGTTTTCACAACACGCTGGAGTGCTTTGTGGTCCGATACGGGACAATTGCCATACCATACTGAGATGCAATTGGAGAGTATGCTCTCAATGGTACGGCAGTAAAAGTCTGTCAGTATCCTGGGACAGAAGTGAGCTTTCTTGATGCTCCACAGGAAATAAAGGCGCTGTTGCACCTTTTTGAGCAGGACGGAGGAGTTCAGGGACCAGGTGAGATCCTTGTAAATGTGGACACCAAGAAGTTTGAAGCTTGATACACGTTCCACTACAGTTCCGTTGATGTAGATGGGGACGTGAGTGTGGCTCCTAGCATGCCTGAAGTCCACAATGATCTCCTTGGTCTTCTGGGTGTTAAGGGCCAGGTTGTTGTCGGCACACCACGCAGCCAGGTGCTGGACCTCGTCCCTGTAGGCCGTCTTGTCATCTCCTCTGATCAGGCCAACCACTGTGGTGCCGTCTGCGAACTTGATTATGGAGCTAGAACCATGTGCAGGAACGCAGTCATAGGTGAAAAGGGAGTACAGAAGAGGGCTCAGCACACAGCCTTGAGGCACGCCGGTGTTCAGGGTGAGAGTGGAGGAGGATAGGTTGTCTAATGCCATCATCTTTAAGCTCCACTGTTGAGATCTTGGTTGGATTACTCTTTGGAACCTCCTTCTTGACCTTACTGGCCTGGTTGACTCTGACCAGGAGCTCAGCTCCCAAAAGATCGCTCTCAAAATCTCAGGAACTCACAAGCCTCTCCACCACAACAAGGTGTCAATCCTCCGAGAAGATCATATTTGTAGCTGCTTCTTTTAGACCTTGCAACAGGAGGTATTGAGTTAAATAAATTCGTCCCGTTTTACTTCCTTTAATTCCTCCAGTTTTTATAGTGATGGTAATGTCTAAACTTCTTAATCTATAGTCTCTTCTGCAGTAAGAAATTCCAAATATTTAATGCCATAATCACTTCATTTCCTATTTTAATTCTCCAATCATTTCCTTCATGTGATTTACATTTAATTGTTGCCACTCTTAAATATTTCAGGAACTTTTTTCTCCTGCTACCTTTTCTTACATCTTCATAATTTTTTAGTCATTCATTGCTGCTCCCACAATTCTTCTAATGTATTCTCCCTCAGAGCATTAAATGTAATCCTATCCACCAGTAGCTAATGAAGGTTATTCTTTTCTCATGGGGGTTTATTTCTTAATAGAATGCAGATTTATTGAGAGTTCTAAAATTCTTCAAAATGCTTGCCATTGTGTATCAATGATTTGCTTCCAATGTGAGACCTGTGGGCTTTGCCACGGTTGGACCAAGAAGTACAATGGGTCAGGTGGGTGGGCAGCGTGAGAGCTGGTGTGCAGTGCTACCATTTATTCTTGACTTCTGTGTGCTGTGCATGAACGGGCTCAGGTCTTCCATTTTGAGTGGTGCTGTTGGTGAGAATATCTTCATGAGAAAATCTGCAGATGCTGGAAATTCAGAGCAGCACGCACAAAATGCTGGAGGAACCCAGGCAGCATCTGTGGAAAAGAGTAAACAGTCGACGTGTCAGGCCAAGGTCCTTCTTCAGGACTCGTGTAGTCCTGGTGAAAGGTCTTGGCCTGAAACATAGAGTATTTCATACTTACTTCCTCTCTCCACTTGGTAATTTCTTCTTGTGACAGAGGTTAGAGTCATGTCTATTTCAAGATTCCAGTGCTGGATAACTGTGACCTATGATCAGAGCCAACTGAATTTAATTAGGGCCTTACTGTTGCAGATGGAGGTCTGGATGTGGATGTTGATGGTGACTGACTCCTCCTGCCACTGGATTTAGCAATGAGTGTCACTGTACTCCATCTGCTCGATACCTGATGAAGGTAGTCCTTGTGTCAGATGCGTACAGAGCAACTGGGGAAATCATTATTACCTGGTAGACCATGAGCTTCGGTGCACTGTATGATCTTCAATGACCATTTACCTGAGAAGGCCACTGGCAGTGTTGGTGGGACTGGAGGGGACGGTGAATTTTGCTGAGAAATGCTGCACTACAGTGGGGGCAAATTAGAAGCCACGTGTAGCTGTCATCTGTGTACTGCAACTCAGGGACTATGATCCTTGCACTGGGTGGAGGTTGAAGTTTCCTGTTTGCCCTTCGGGTTAGTTCCGCTCACAGGGAAAGCTGGCTGGAAGTGAGGTGCAGCATTTTGTTGAGAAAAATTGAGTAAAGTCTTAGCTTTGTTTGATACCAGTCAACACTGAGATTGAGTCTATTATGAGCCAGGTGATTAAGATAACTTGAATGTAATCACGTAGTAGATGGAAGATGGAGATATTTTATTTTGCAAGCAGACAAATTCGAGAAGGATGCTCCATAATCCATTTCTATTGCTCACTATCAAATTTGAATTCATCTTCCCCTAATGACCCAAACGGTTCACTTTAGCCTCATTCTTTCCCTTTAAATCTAAGGAACATTTCCTTACTTGAAGCCTGCCCTCCCGCTCTCTGATGCCTTATTTTCACTGTCAAGTCTCTGCCTCCACTGGACGTTAGTCCCATCCCAGAAAAAGTGGACCTCAGTTTAAGGAATAATAAGGAAAAGTGGACCTCAGTTTATTCTGCCAACTCCTTTATTATGGGTGGGCAATGGTCCAGGTGCACATCGATGGGACTTGGCAGAATAATAGTTCGGCATAGACTAGATGTGCTGAAGGGCCAGTTTCTGTGCTATTGTGTTCTATGACACACTTTCCTCATGCTCTTCCTCCCTGATAACTGGTGCCAGTGACTTCTATGTAGAAGTCCCATACCCCCAATGCCATTATATGTGTGATGCATTTAATGCTTTGCTCTGTTAAGTCAATTTACTTTGAAGGTTATTACTAAGGCTTTTACATTTTTATTGGGTCATTACCTGCTCCGAATTCCTTGGCAGAACCTCATTCCTAGACCTACACAGGTAGCTGGTTCCCACGCGGACCACAGTAACTAGGATCTTCCCTTGAGACCAAGTTCTTCAGACTTTGATGTTCTCAACACTGACTCTAGATAGGTAACTCGACCGCTGGGATCTTTTAATTACAATTATGGCAAACAGTGTTTATCCTCCTGACTACATTGACACATATTACCACCATATTCCCTTTCATTAACTCCACTTTATTGTCTCCTGTTCCACCATCAGAGTGCTTATAAGACAATCAATTAAGACAATAAGTACCATGTATGCATTGGAAACAGATTCTTGCACGGCTACATCCCATCGCTGTTTAATCATTTTTTATTTCTCTCAAGGAATATTGCTGAAGTCCCGATCATTACCTAAAAGAGGTGTAAATCAAAATGTCCAGTAACTCCTGCCCCTCCCATTCTTATAATTCTCTAATGGCTGCAGCTCACACTTCAAGTGTGGATGCTTGGATTCTCAGTAATTTCCACAAACTTTCATATACTGCAGTTACAACATATCATAATTACATTTTGATGAATATAAACCAGTGCTTAAATATCAACAATAAAAATCTGAACTAAACTCAGCATACATAACTATCTTTCAATATACTGCATACTCCATTTCTTAAAGACTAAGTATTTGAAAAATTTGAATGCTTAAAGACCAAAGCTTCCACAAACTAGTAATGTTTGAGGTCTATTGCACAGCCTTTTTGTCTGAACCAGACTAAGCTGCTGACATTAGAACTTGTCAAGATTGCACCCTGCACAAAACGTGTTTGCTCCAGACCTTAAAAACACACAACTACAGACTCAAACTCAGCTGACAGTGACGACTACCTATTTGGGTAACCGCCTACTGCTGACTACCCAATTACCTGTTAACGGCAACTAGTAGTCAGTCTGATTACTGACCAAACATGCTAACAATTGATGTTAAAGTTAAATTACTAGCTCCAAATAGTGAACTGAAGTTTAGAATAGGACTACTCACCCAACAATTCCCATGATGACTTTAGCTCTCTTTTAAAGATGCACTATGTTCAGTTTCACACTGTGTAACCACAGAACCGGGATCACGAGTAGCTTTTTCATGTCAGTAACAGGAGGCACTGATTTAAAGTTACTGGTAAAAGATGATATGAGATCACTACCCGAGAGAGGCGGAGGCAAATCACATAGTAATATGCAAAGGAGGATTGGATTAAATATGTGGAAAGGACACAAAAAGTGACAGTCCAGAACCCAGAATGAACAGGCCTTATGAAGAGCCAGCATAGGCAAGTGAGGCTAAATACCTTATTCTATGTTGAATTTCTATACTCTGGCCAAGGGAGAGTGCTTTTTATTTAAAGGGGATGGTATAAGGTTCAAGAAGGAAGGTTGCAAAGACTAAATAGGCAGAACTTTGTTGGTTACATAGTTTTGTTTTGAAGTTTAGAGTCAATTATTTCTTAAACACAGAAGTAAAGCAATAATTTAAAGACTATTAAATCTGTTGTGATTCAGTAGAACTGCAATGGTATAGGTATAAGGCCGGCTGCAATGCTGGATGGATTTGGCAAAGAACAGATTTTACCCCCTATTCTCCAATTGGACCTTGCCTGGCTTCATGAAATCTACGGATGTACTAGGAGAAAATGAGGAGTACGGCTAAAAAGATATTCATTTATTAAGTGAAGATTTAAATATTTAAAGAAGATTAGCTTTATTTGTCACACGTACAGTGAAATGCGCCATTTGCGTCAAATCAAATCAATGAGGATTTTGTTGGGGTTACCCTGCAAGTGTCACCAAGCTTCTGGTGCCAACAGCATAGCCACAACTTACTAATCCTAACGCCCATATAATGCCTTTGGAATGTGGGAGGAAACTGGAGCACCTGGAGGAAACCCACATGGTACAAACTCCTTATGGACAGTCACAGGAATCAAACCCCAATCAGTAATCGCTAGCACTGTAAAACGATTGCACTAACCACTGTGCTACTGTGCCGCCTTGAAATGATCACACTTGGCAATTCATTACAGTGAATTTACTTTGAAGAGGGGAAAAAAACTATTTGTTATTTTTAGGCAATTGTGGCAGAGTTAAACATGGGGAGACAGTCCCAAACACCACAGAGAAAACAATGAATTAATGTTTGTGTTCCTTTATTGGCCCGTGAGGAGGAGAGAAATTTGTCCAAACAGAATATTTAATGCACCGGTGCTAAACAGACCTTGCTTTTATGTCCCAATCACCTACCTGACTGTTTAGCAGTTAATTCTGGTTAGAAGGGGCTGACAGAACCAGACTCAGGTTTAATATCACCGGGATATATTGTTATGTGGCAGTAGTACACTGCAATACATTTAATAAACTGTAAATTACAGTAAATATATGTATTTAAAAAGTTTAATTAAATAAATAGTGCAAAAGGAGAATAAAAGCAGTGAGGTAGTGTTCATGAGTTCAATGTCCATTCAGAAATCTGATAGCAGAGAAGAAACTATTCCTGAATCGTTGAGTTGTAGAACAGCAGGGAATAAATTCAGAATGTGCAATTCTATGCTATAAAAGTGCAATAGTTCTTTGAATGTCCAATTCCCAATCTATCCAATATCTTTATTGTATGATTTTCTCAAAACAGCCCATGGATAGCATTTACATAGTCAGCAGCATATACATACACACAGATCCTGATTATAATAGATCATGCATAGTTCAGTCAAGAGCCACTGCTTAATTTTTTAATCTACAGTTCTACAACTTCTTGGCAAGTAGAACTATCTGATTCAGTCATAATGATCACATAGTTATTGTCGCATATATACAGCAAATTACCAGGCCACAATATTCTATTGTGCCACAAGATTATATTACATTATTAGTTTATTCTACTTCTTAAAATGAGCATCTCCAACAATTAATAGATGTAGGCATCAGGGATGCCTTCCGAGAAGTCATGGTGCCCATGACCAATTGGATGTACATAACATATACAGAAGTGTGCAGATCCAAAACCCCACTACATGTATTTTTTGGAGGGGTTGGACAATCCTTGTTGATTTGGTTTCCTATGAAGCAGTTAGATTACAGTCAAACCTGCTAAAGGCTGTTCCAGCAGAGTGCCGTAGATTATATTCTTGTTCAACCAAACCCGATATCCAGCAGTAGCTCTTTAAAAAATAATGAATGCAGAAAAGTTATGGCATCACGGCAAACTAATCAAATCTGTGACATTTTTGGAATTCCGGGAAAAGAAAAAAAAAAATTAGCAAAGGTAACAGGCAGTCCACTGAACCAACGGTGCCTTGCCAGCATTGGTTTGTGGTTCACTTTTTCCTTTTTGATCCTTTTCTGTAGCATCAGGAACTTGAAGTTTAATTCCTTCATCAGAAGCATACTGATATTAAATTCAGTTATAGCTTGAGCAGGCAAAGAAGATTGCTTTTGAAATAATAACAGTCCAGAATAATTGAAATTCCTGATTAGGATCGATAGTCCTTTTTGCTGAATGGCTTGTTTCCCAGGATACTGTCAATCTCATGCACAATGGATGAGGATAACTTTGGAAGAACCTGTGGGAGAAAAAGCATGTCAGTAATGTATTTTATACCAGAGCCTCGTGGACACAGTGAAACTGCATTCTATTCACTTGAATTTGGTACATGTTAAGATTATGATTTGGAGAAGCTCTTCAGGTTAGGTTAGTGTAGTAAAAATGGTAAATCAGAAACTGGGGATAAAGCAGCACACATCGAAGTTGCTGGTGAACGCAGCAGCCCAGGCAGCAGCTCTAGGAAGAGGTGCTGCCTGGCCTGCTGCGTTCACCAGCAACTTGGATGTGTGTTGCTTGAATTTCCAGCATCTGCAGAATTCCTCGTGTTTGCGTTTTTAAAACTGGGGATAAATGTCAGTTTTGAGCACAAAATCTACGTTACTTTTCAACTGTAGAACAGGGGTAGGCTGTCCATGGTGCCATATATGGGAAAATTTCAAAGAGCAGGAAAATCATCTGATCAGTCCTTAAAATAATAAGAAGAATAAAACATATTGTGAGATATTTTTAACTCAATGCTACTAAAATAGATGATCCGGTCATTATTATATTGTTAACACAAGAGATTCTGCAGATGCTGAAAATCTTGAGCAACACAAGCAAAATGCTGGAGGAACTCAGCAGGTCAGGTAGCATCTCTGGTGGGAAATAGTCAAAGTTTCAGGCAGAGACCCTTCATCAAATCCTGCTGAGTTCCTCCAGCATTTTGTGTGTGTTGATCCTTCTGGCCAACTTCACCGTTGGGGTGGGAAGGGGTGCAAACCTCCAGCAATGCTTATTTAGCAGGGAAGGAGTAGGGCTTGCCACCTCTGGTGGGATCTTCTCTTGATAAGGGCAGGAGGAATGTCTGCACTTTGTCTTATCAGAGAGGTGAACGACAGGCATTGTGGCAATGTCCCAAGTTGAAGAATAGAGATGGAGATGTCCAGCCTGTAAGGGATTGCAAATATGTCCGCATTACCCTCAGCATAATTAGCACTGACGAACTGGCCACTGTCTGATTCTGTATACCATCACCTGGACCCAAAACATTATTGCCATCAGGTGTTGCTGCAAGAAGATCAATAGCAAAGCTCTGAAGGACCTCCTGGTCTATAAGATCTGCAGCATCCAGAGGTTATGGGCAGCCCCCAAAGGTGGTCATAATAGGTACCCAAGAAGAAAGCCTTGGTCTCTCAATAGGCAGGTTTGATGAATGCACATGAAATTAAGGAGCTAATTAGCCACAAGTATAAGGCGGTTTTGAAAGTCAACACCTGCTGGAACATTTGGAACACCTATTCAATCTCGACATGAGCAGCTTTGACTCCATCTCACAAAATCTAATCTTGCCACTACTCCTGACTGACAATATGATTAAACAATACACTCCATCTCAAAAACTGTAAGGTCTCAGGAGCAGATAAAATCCCCACTGAATTCCTACAACTCATCAAGTCCCACCTCTGGGAAGAGAAGAATACAGTATTTCATAGGACCTCATAAGATGCCACAGTCACGATCATCTTCAAGAAAGGAGATAAGCAGGGAGGGATAATCTCCCTGCTGTATACCACAAGGAAAGCCACCTCCAGGTAACTATTGAATTGCCTTTTCTGAGCTGCTCCCCAAATCATGATGTGGTTCCTTCCATGCAGAGAGTGAAATGGACGTGATCTTTACTGTACAAAGATTTTTCTTTACCCCCAAGGAAAATGTAGGAAGCTGAACATTCAGTATAATGGCCTGTTTCGACCTTGCTTAAAGCTTTGACTCCATTCATGAGGAAAGACTAGAACATCCTCCTCAAATCCTGGTGTCCACAGAAGTTTCTTCCCATCTTCCTGTTGCTCTATGAATGTAGGCAAACAATGATATTAACCAATGGATTTACAACAGAGCCATTTTCAGTCTTTTCTCAATCTTTCTTGCCACAACATTGCACCTCACCTCCAATAAACCACCTCCGGGAGTAGAGAAATTCTTAAAATGCTGTTCAGATTATGGCAACTGCGTCTTAAAGCCATGATTAGCCAAGCCTCAGAAGTCACATTACAGTATTCAAAGGTTGCTTGCTCTTGGACTTTCTCAGAGGCTGAGCTCCAAGCCATCATCAACACCTCCATGGGAAGGGATCATCATCTAAAAGCTGAAATTTTTGTATCAACCTGCTTCTGCCGCATCACGCTGCAAGGTTCATAGGAGCACCTGCACCTCAGGAGCCAGAAAAGACATCAACGATGAAACATATCATCATTCCAATGCTCCTATTATCATATAGAATTTGGTCGATTAAGGAAACGGTAAAGATAAGCAAACCAACGTCAGTGAATATTGAGGCTTAGTTACATTCAGCTGGCCGTTTGGACTGGCCTTGTTGCTCATGTGTGTAATACCAGACTCTCCAAGCTTTTTTCACAGGACGTCTGCCAAGCAAATAGAGTAAAAGATATAATGATGTGTTGAAAGCCTCATTTCATGTTAATTGTATTGCATCCTCCCATATTTTCTTCCTTGAAGAAATGCAACATCGTCACTAATTCCTGTGAATCTCTGGTTCATGATAGTGAAGGATCATTTGGGGTGGTACTGCAAACCTTGAGGTTATGGATCAAGAGCATACAGAAGCCCTGCAGATATGATGGAAGGAGGATCACCTCACAAAGAAGCCATCCAGCCCGACAGCCAATTCAGAACAGTCAGAAATTCCAGTGTCAGCATTAGTCACCTCAGAAACCCAAAGTACTAAAGTAGATCAGTCCCAATCTTCTCCGAGTACCATGCAACTTGTGTACATTTTCAATAGCTGTAGCTGTGAGTTTTTACAGAAACAGTAAAGCATAAAGAACAGACAAAAGCAAGGGGTTTAAAGTTTAGTGAGAGCAACTTGGTTTAAAGTGTCATACTAACCTGTATTGCTCCAATGTTTTCCAAAAGTTGTTCAGTGTTGGAAGCTCCAACTAGCACAGAACTAACACCCTCATTTCTTAAACACCAGGCTAGAAGAAGAACACAAGACCATTAAATTATGAATAATGTGACTTTATTTGTTCAAACCAAGTTAACATATATTAGATTTAAGGCAACATTTAATGCCTTGCTCAACACGGTTAGCATTTTCCCACAAGGACAGAGAGAGATTAGGTTTTAGATGGCATGAATATCCCTTTCAAAGGCCAAAATTGGTATTTTGTTTTCAACTGTAAAAAGTCACATAGTCACAAAACATTATTAGCACAAGTTCCTGAGTGTCGTAGCCTGAAGATTGATAGTGCATGGGATATTGTCCAAGAGCCACATTTCTGCAAGAACAAGTATGCAGCTGTTCCACATCTTGGCGGGCTCAGCCAAAGACAAAGGAAATCCAGCTTGCCTTCCAGGGACCGAACACTAGACATCAGCCCCTCCGGCGTCTCCTCCCCTGGCTGGCTGTAGCAGGCAACTCCATGACACAAGGTCCCACTCTGTGCAGCTGCTCTGCCATCAGTCTTGCCAATGAAACCCTCATTTTCCTCCCTTGTATTCTCCTCAGCTATCTCAAGTTGATAGCCACAAGATTAAACTTTCATGCAGTTTCTAAAATTTCCTACAATGGCCACAAGTCTTGATGTTGTATTAAGAAACAAACAGTAATCTGGAATCTTCCAGAGAGATGTTAACATAGCTGGAGTCTAATTTCTTGACTTCAGATCACAGGAAGATCAAATGCTGCTAGAGTCACAGGAAAAAGGAGAATCCTTGCCAGGTTCAACCAAGATATACTGACAGATAAACAGCACTATAGTGCTTTCTCACTCCCTAACATACGGCATACTAATAAGGTTTAAAATTTCAGTTAGTGTTGATATTACTTGGTTAACTCTATGTACCCGACTAATATTTTATTTTACTTTGTGATACAGCATGGAGTAGGTCCTCCTGGCCTTTCGAGCCACGCCGCCCAGCAACCCCCTGACAAACCCGATTAACCCTAACCTAATCATGGGACAATTTACAATGACCAATTAATCTATCTGGTACATCTTTGGACTGTGGGAGGAAACAGGAGCAGCTGGGGAAAACCCACACATTCCACTGGGAGGGCATACAGGCTCCTTACAGATGGCGTCAGAATCGAGCTGTAATAGTGTTGCGCTAACTGCTATGCACCGTAGTGTCCTATCAGTAAAATGTGTACTCATTACCTCCACATGTAGTAACTTTGCATTGGCAAATTAAATATTCTCAACCATATTTGTATCAAACTGATTCCTTGATCCCCACATCCCACTTAAAATTATGCATATGTAAGGTTTTCTCTTCTGTTGATGATGTATAATCAGAATTATACCTATGTTACACACTCAGCTGGAACAAAATGGTGAGCAATATTGACATAACGATTGGAACATGGACTACTGATCCCAGTTGTCACAAGTCATACCAGAGATGTTTACATTTTACTTGCAACTCCCAATCACAAGTGGTGTATAGGTGAATTAGATTGGGAAGCCTTTCTCTTGGAAGATAAAATTTTGCCTGATTGTTATTGTCCAGAATCATAGAGAAGTAACTTCAAGACATCATTCATAGAGGATTCTGAGGGCAGAAGTTGCTCCTTTCAGTCATTTATGGTGATGGCAAGATATGTTTCCATTAAGGGAGAGATTTGATTTAATAAAAGTCATCTTAAGAGTGAGACTCAAGTGTTCTTTTTTTGGTGTTGCTTTGAACCTACTGTATACTCCTTGCGACTTTGAAGGCAATTGCTTAAAATGTTCACGATGATCACTTAGACCAGGCAGTCCATGGATGCCTTGCTTAATGTATTGGTCTATGGTATGAAAAAGGTTGGGGACCCCGACTTAGCAATCTTTGGTCTCGTGCTTGTTCAAGCATCTACGTAGGAGGTTTGTGCAGAGGCAGGGAAACTGAACTCACTCCTTATGCACTGTGTTACAGCCCAGTTAGTGGATATAATAAATTTGTGGTCAGTGAGTCAGCCTGGAGATTTGTTTTTAGGGAAAATCTACCTATGCAACCTATTTAATCAGATTAAATCTCAGACATCATCTATAACACTGAATAACATAGATGAACCAGCATTGTAATTCTCCACAGAGAAAGACAAATCTGTTATAAAAACCTCACTCATCCCTGAAAATCTTCAATAGCAGCAATCACTGTAAATCTGAAATATCAATAATCTGTCAGCTCTGTGATACTTGGCATTCAAAGATTTTATTTGTCCATTAAGATTCTGGAAAATTTTTATATAATTTTTTAATGAACCAGGATTATATTCACTGAAACTTTTACTTCTGACAATTTATAGGGTCACTTTGAGGGGTACATATTATAGCTTTTATATCGAGCACCAAACACTTCTCTGAAATATTGATTCATGTTTGGGTCATCTACTGTATCCAGTGCACCCGGTGTGACCTCCTGTATATCACTGAGACCAGACATAGATTGGGAGGCTGCTTTGCCAAGCACCTACACTCCGTTTGCCAGATAAAGTGGGATCTCTCAGTGGCAAACCGTTTTAATTCCACTTCCCATTTCTATTCTGACCTGTTAGTCCATGGCCCCCTCTAGAACACAGAACACAGAACATAGAAATTTACAGTGCATTACAGGCCCTTCAGCCCCCAATGTTGTGTCAACCATGTAACCTACTCTAGAAACTACCTAGAATTTCCCTACCGCATAGCCCTCTATTTTTCTAAGCTCCATGTACCTAAGAGTCTCTTAAAAGACCCTATTGTGTCCACCTCCACCAGCATTGCCAGCAGTGCACTACACACACCCAACACACTCAATGTGAAAAACTTACCTCTGACATTCCCCTTGTACCTACTTCCAAGCACCTTAAAACTATGACCCCTCACGTTAGCCATTTCAGCTCTGGGAAAAAGCCTCTGGCTATGTCACGATGAGGCCACACACAGGTTGGAGGAGCAAAACCTTATATTCCATCTGGTAAGCCTCCAACCTGATGGCATGAACATCGATTTCTTGAACTTCCGGTAATGCCACCCCCCCCCACCCCTTCTTCCCCATTCCCCTCTCTCACCTTATCTCTTTACCTGCCCATCACCTTCTTCTTGTGCTTGTCCCCCTTCCCTTTCTTCCACAGCCTTCTGTTCTCTCCTATCAGATTCCCCTTTCTCCAGCCCTATATCTCTTTCACCAATCAACTTTCCAGCTCTTTACTTCACCCCCTCCTTCTCCATCACCTTGTGTTTCTTCCTCCCTTCTCCCCACTTTCTTACTGTGACTCCTCATCTTTTTTTCTCCAGGCCTAATGAAGAGTCTCGGCCTGAAATATCGACTTTCCATTGATGCTGCCTGGCCTGCTGAATTCCTCCAGCATTGTATGTGTGTTGACGACAGAAATTCTGCAGATGCTGGAAATTCAAGCGACACACATAAAAGTTGCTGGTGAACGCAGCAGGCCAGGCAGCATCTCTAGGAAGAGGTACAGTTGACGTTTCAGGCAGAGGCCCTTTGTCAGGACTAACTGAAGGAAGAGTGAGTAAGGGATTTGAAAGTTGGAGGGGGAGGGGGAGATCCAAAATGATAGGAGAAGACAGGAGGGGGAGGGATGGAGCCAAGAGCTGAACAGGTGATAGGCAAAAGGGATACGAGAGGATCATGGGACAGGAGGTCCTGGAAGAAAGACGGGGGGGGGGGGGGACCCAGAGGATGGGCAAGGGGTATATTCAGAGGGAGAAAAAGGAGAGTGAGAAAAAGAATGTGTGTATAAAAATAAGTAACAGATGGGGTACGAGGGGGAGGTGGGGCATTAGCGGAAGCTAGAGAAGTCGATGTTCATGCCATCAGGTTGGAGGCTACCCAGACGGAATATAAGGTGTTGTTCCTCCAACCTGAGTGTGGCTTCATCTTTACAGCAGAGGAGGCCGTGGATAGACATGTCATAATGGGAATGGGATGTGGAATTAAAATGTGTGGCCACTGGGAGATCCTGCTTTCTCTGGCGGACAGAGCGTAGGTGTTCAGCAAAGCGGTCTCCCAGTCTGCGTCGGGTCTCGCCAATATATAAAAGGCCACATCGGGAGCACCGGACGCAGTATATCACCCCAGCCGACTCACAGGTGAAGTGTTGCCTGACCTGGAAGGACTGTTTGGGGCCCTGAATGGTGGTAAGGGAGGAAGTGTAAGGGCATGTGTAGCACTTGTTCCGCTTACACGGATAAGTGCCAGGAGGGAGATCAGTGGGGAGGGATGGGGGGGACGAATGGACAAGGGAGTCGCGTAGGGAGCGATCCCTGCGGAATGCAGAGAGAGGCGGGGAGGGGAAGATGTGCTTAGTGGTGGGATCCCGTTGGAGGTGGCGGAAGTTACGGAGAATAATATGTTGGACCCGGAGGCTGGTCGGGTGGTAGGTGAGGACCAGGGGAACCCTGTTCCTAGTGGGGTGGCGGGAGGATCGAGTGAGAGCAGATGTACATGAAATGGGGGAGATGCGTTTAAGAGCAGAGTTGATAGTGGAGGAAGGGAAGCCCCTTTCTTTAAAAAAGGAAGACATCTCCCTCGTCCTAGAATGAAAAGCCTCATCCTGAGAGCAGATGCGGTGGAGACAGAGGAATTGCGAGAAGGAGATGGCGTTTTTGCAAGAGACAGGGTGAGAAGAGGAATAGTCCAGATAGCTGTGAGAGTCAGTAGGCTTATAGTAGACATTAGTGGATAAGCTGTCTCCAGAGACAGAGACAGAAAGATCTAGAAAGGGGAGGGAGGTGTCGGAAATGGACCAGGTAAACTTGAGGGCAGGGTGAAAGTTGGAGGCAAAGTTAATAAAGTCAACGAGCTCTGCATGCGTGCAGGAAGCAGCGCCAATGCAGTCGTCAATGTAGCGAAGGAAAAGTGGGGGACAGGTACCAGAATAGGCACGGAACATAGATTGTTCCACAAACCCAACAAAAAGGCAGGCATAGCTAGGACCCATACGGGTGCCCTTAGCTACACCTTTAGTTTGGAGGAAGTGGGAGGAGCCAAAGGAGAAATTATTAAGAGTAAGGACTAATTCCGCTAGATGGAGCAGAGTGGTGGTAGAGGGGAACTGATTAGGTCTGGAATCCAAAAAGAAGTGTAGAGCTTTGAGACCTTCCTGATGGGGGATGGAAGTATATAGGGACTGGACATCCATGATGAAAATAAAGCGGTGGGGGCCAGGGAACTTAAAATCATCGAAAAGTTTAAGAGCGTGAGAAGTGTCACGAACATAGGTAGGAAGGGATTGAACAAGGGGGGATAAAACCGTGTCGAGGTATGCAGAAACGAGTTCGGTGGGGCAGGAGCAAGCTGAGACAATAGGTCAGCCAGGACAGGCAGGTTTGTGGATCTTGGGTAGGAGGTAGAAACGGGAAGTGCGAGGTGGAAACGGGAAGTGCGAGGTGTGGGAACTATAAGGTTGGTAGCAGTGGATGGGAGATCCCCTGAGTGGATAAAGTCAGTGATGGTGTGGGAGACAATGGCCTGGTGCTCCTTAGTGGGGTCACGATCGAGGGGTAAATAAGAGGAGGTATCCGCGAGTTGTTGCTGTGCCTTGGCAAGGTAGAGGTCAGTACGCCAGACTACAACAGCACCCCCCTTATCGGCGGGTTTAATAATAAGGTATTAATTGTATGTGTGTTGCTTGGATTTCCAGCAAATGCAGATATTCTCTTGTTTGTGATTCATGTCAATCCATTTTAAACAAAATATGGGACTTGATTGTGTTAAAGATCAGTGGCATATGCAATAATTATACCGAGGAGTTCTCAGAGAAAATAAAATTTTCCTTCAGAGGTACCTATACTTTGTCTATAATTTCTTATTTGTTTTGACATAATATTTCAATTCATCTGTTATTTCGAACACACTATTACAGTTTCAATAATGTTTGTTTTAGCCTGTGTTGCATTTAACCATTTTCTACTCTTGAAAGGATAAACAGCTGCACAAAGCTTCAATGTTGAAGCTTTATTAAATAAATGTTCCTTTTGAATGAAAAATTTTACATGAAATTTAAATTACCAAGATCCTTTCAGATTATTTTAAAATTCAAGAACATCAGAATTACAAGGGAAGTACTGAAATGATGTTTGACTTTTGTCTTTATCCTGGCTATAGATTACCCCACCTGGATCACTCACTGATTCAGGTGGAACTGGATTTGTGGGAGTTAGAAACTCGTTTGAGCCAAGCAGTGTTTCTGAATTAATAGATGCTCAAAAGCTGGCTACTTCCACCATCGTAACATTACTCACCTAAGCACACTGCTATTGAAACACTTAACGAAGTTGAGTTAACCTCTGAACTCAGTATCCTCTGACAGGCCTCCAGAGGATGGAACTAATCCAAAACAGATGCTCTTGTTTAATTCCACCAGATCTCACTTATCTACACCTCTGCTTAAGGACCTACTTTGGCTTTCTGTTAGCAGCATTTTACATTACAACTTTTTCACAGCTTATTCCTTTGTTCCTTTAACTTTACCTTTTGCACTTCCTTCTCTTTCCTTTGCCTATCACTGGCATTGCACAGTCAGTTTTCCAAAGTGCTTCTACAAACGTCTCCACAACAGTCTTAAAACTTCCTTTCCAAATCTTTCTTTCCTTTATTTCCACCTCCAGTTTCCTCACATCTTTGCAAAATAGGAATTTTAATGTTAATCATACATACTATCCAGAAAGGTATTGGCTTTCTATTAGTTTGGGATAGTTGGGAGGAAATGGGTTGAACTGATGAAGTTTTTGTGGAGTTAGAGCAGAGGAGACAGTTGTTCAACCCCATGCTGGCCATTAACCATACACTCATGCCCTTTCCTTACAGCCTGGAAATAACTTTTCTTCAAGTATTTCAAGAAAAGATATGTTTAAATAATGCCCCTGCTGAAAAATATAATTTTGATCTGAAATAAACTTAAATGCAGAAGAGCAAAGCTCTAACACAAACTTTTGCAGCTCAGTGAGAGGAAAGCATTTCTTTTTCAATTTGATTTAACACAAGTGTTGCAAGTAAAAGACTATAAAACCTATTGGGTCAAGATTATTTTCACCAAATGACAGCAAGGCTTTGTAAAATATCTTTTGTCTCTTCAAAATTCTACGATCTATTCAGTGTTCCAGTGAGGAATCTCATCTACCAGTTAAAATGTTTATGAAGTTAGGTACATGTTGGAAACTAGAGTGTGTTGTGCCTGACTTTCTAAACATTAACCTAAATGTTTTATGTCTTATGAGAACAGGTTGAGCGAGCTAGGGCTTTTCTCTTTGGAGTGAAGGAGAATGAGAGGTAACTTAATAGGGGTGTACAAGATGACAAGAGGCATAGATCAAGTGAATAGCCCAGAGACTTTTTCCCCCAGGGCAGAAATGGCTAATACAAGGGGGCACAATTTTAAAGTGATTGGAAGAAAGTATGGGGGCAGGGGGGATGTCAGAGGTAGGTTTCATTTTACACAGAGAGTGGTGGGTTGTGGAACATACTGACAGAGGCAGACACAGTTGGGGCATTTAAGAAGCTCTTAGACTGGCTCATGGATGACAGAAAAATGGAAGGCTATGTGGAAGGTTAAGGGTTAGATTGATAAAAAGTTGGCACAACATCGTGGGCCAAAAGGCCTGTACTGTGCTGTAACGTAACGTTCTATGTTCGACACGACTGGAAACTCAAGTGCTCACATTTTCTAATCCATGTGGATGACAGGTATAACAAAAATGCAGCTTGTCTCAGTACTTACAGTGAAATAGTATCAGATATGTATAAGGGGTTGGAATTACAGCATATTTCTAGGAGAATATTTCTCTCTCCAGGCAATGAAATTCACATCCTTACCTATTGCTAGCTGAGGGAGGGTGCAACTAAGTCGCTCTGCAATGCCCTGTAGTTCCTTTAGTTTTCCTTGCTGTCGCCTGCCTTCTTCGGTCAGAATTTTATCCTTCAGCCATTGGTAACCCTGTGAATACGTAATAAGTTAGCTCATGATTATGTTCCACACTGGAGCAAGTGAGGCAATTCATTCCACGTCAGAACCTTAGAGTTACACAATGTGAATCCCTTTGAATTAATCAGTGAGGGAGTTATATTGTACATAAGGAGAGTCATGCAAAAGAAGTCAGTTCGGCACTATATTCACAATCAGTTCATTAATATACATTGTAACTCAGAAAGCAGACTACAAAGCGTAACTTAAATCAGGGGTCCTCAACCTTTTTTGCACCGTGGACCGGTTTAATATTGACAATATTCTTGCTGACCGGCCAATGGGTGGCGGGGGGGGGGTTTGGTTCAAGTAGGGTTAAACTCACCTCAACATGTCCTTTACAGTTTTATGATTAGGGTTGCCAACTTTCTCACTCCCAAATAAGGGACAAAAGTGGCAGTCAAATCCCGGGACACTTTACCCCAGGAAAGACTACTATGACCATGAAGCCTTGCGCGGGCACCTGTCTGCGCATGCGCGTATGTGCCGATTTTTCCCCCACAAATCGGTTTTGCCTTCACCTTCCCAACTATACTGTACATACATTATTTCTACTTTATATAGGCTGTGTATTTATCATATTATTCCTGCTTTTACTATATGTTAGTGTTATTTATTTTCGGTTTTATGTGTTATTTGGTATGATTTGTTATGTTATTTTTTGGATCTGGGAACACTCAAAAATTTTTCCCATATAAATCAATGGTAACTGCTTCTTCGCTTCACGCCATTTCAGCACGAAAGGTTTCATAGGAACACTCTACCTTAGTGGGGGAAATACGGGATAAACCAATTTAGCCCAATATACGGGATGTCCCGGCAAATACGGGACAGTTGGCAACCCTATATTCAAGTTCAACAGTGCGTGACAGGGAATGAGGAAAGGTGCAGCTGACTCGTATCGTTTCCTCACGGCCCGGTGGTTGGGGACCGCTGACTTAAATGATTCCAATTCCCTAAAAACTCTGTTGCATTCATTGCCCCTTGGATCTTAAATATCTTTAAATTCCATTTGAAATACCTTGTTACTGATTTAAAAACTCTTCATGCTAAATACAGTGAAATGTGATTTTTAAAACAGCTTAGCAAAAGAAATCGAGTACTGACACTTCAACATGCCCTCTGAGTTCTACCCAGGATAGAGTGATTGACTTGATCACAGAAACTGAACATGGCAATATTTTTTCCTTTTACTTACTGTACCTTTAAGGAAGCTCGAGAGTAAGGAGGAACTCCTGCATCATACTTTCCAGAAATAATACCACATGCCAAGGGAGACCAAGTCATTGCGCCAACACCTTCAAGAGAGAATGCAGCAGGAAGAATAGGGTTAGATACACCGAAACACAGGGATTTCCAGTCATACACTGAAGAAAATGTTACCATTAAGGATAGCAATCATCCATTAGTCTTGGGGAGATTCAGAACTTGGACAGCACTGGGGCTCTCAATTTTTCAGCTTTCCCTGAGCAATCTGTTCAGAAATTGCCAAAATGCCTCACGACTTCTTGAATGGGCATTTGGACATAATACCACAAATGATCCACTATCTGTGGAATTATGCCACATAGGAATGAAGCCGAGACTGAATAGATGAAAGGTATTAAGGCAAGCAATTTATTGTTATGAACATTTATTTGTCAAAAATATTTACCGATCTTGTGGAAGAGTTCTGGAAGCTGCACTTCGACTTTCTCTCTTTGGAAAAGGTGATATTCAGCTTGTTCACATATTGGAGGGATGAGGTTAAATTGACGAGCCACTGAGTAAGCCTCCTGCAGATCAGAGACAGTGATAGAGCAGTGTCAGGGGTAACTTTGTAAGTTATCTTCAGAGGGTCTTCCATCAAAAATACTTTCCAAAAAATGTTAAGAATTTTAATATTACACTCAGTGACCACTTTATTAGGCACACCTGCTTGATATTCAAATGTCTAATCAGCCCATCATGTGGCAGGAACTTAATGCATAAAAAGCATGCAGACATGGTTAACAGGTTCAGTTGTTGCTCAGACCAAACATCAGAATGGCGAAAAAATGTGATACAGCACAGAATGGGAGCTTTGAACCATGCTGTCCAGCAATCCCTGATTTAACCCTAGCTTACTCACAGAACAATTTACAATGACCAATTAACCTACTAACCGGAATGTCTTTGCATTCTGGGAGGAAACCAGAGCACCAGGGAAAAACCCTTGCATTCTACAGAGAGGACGTACAGACTCTTTACAGGTGTTGGCAGAATTGAACTCTGAACTCTGCCCAAAGCTGTAATAGTGTCATATTAACCGCCATGCTACCATAGTACCCTTGCAATTACTGACTGTGGGATGATTGTTGATGCCAGATGATGTGGTTGGAGCATCTCAGTAACGGCTGATCTGGAATTTTCACACACAACAGTCTCCAGAGTTTACAGAGAATGGTGTGAAAAGCCAAAAAAAGAACCAGTGACTGGCAGTTCTGTTACTGAATGCCTTGTTAATGAGAGAGGTCACAGCAGAATAGCCAGACTGGTTCAAGCTGACAGGAAGGTGACGTTACAACAGTGGTGTGTAGAAGAGTGTCTCTGAATGCACAACATGTTGAAACTTGAAATGGATGGGCTACAGCAGCAGAAGACCATGAACATACACTCAGTGGCTACATTATTAAATACAGGAGGCATCTAATAAAGTGGCCACTGAGTGTAATGGGTTATTTCCAGGTTGTGGAAGCTTCACAATTTTTCTTTGATGTCTGCTGCATCCTCCAAAGTTACTTCTCAGCAGTTCCTGTTCACTAAAAATTCAGCATTCATTTCCAGTAAACCTGGACTGCTGCTTAGGAGGATCAACGGTGCCTAACGGCGACTCCTTTGCCTGCATCTTCGGAAACAGCTCCACTTCCATCTTTAATATCTCTATTTTTCCCTTTCAGGGTTCTTTTGAAGACCCTGACCTGGAGTCACACGCTGACTATGGTTCTTTGTGGGAATGGGACCCGCCCTCGTGGCTTCACAACTGGGCGTTGCTCAGCATGCAAAGGGCTTGGCCTAAGAGCTTCGCTCGCCTTCGGAGGACCGAGATTTTGTGGCTCTGGAGACGGGGGGATCGGAGGTTGGTGTCCGGGCAGGAGATCAGTGTGTTGTGAGAGATGGAAGATCTAAGGCTGTGTGCCCAGAGACCCGAGAACTTTGAGCACAGAGCTGGGAAAAAGCGATGCAATGGACTTTTAACATTGTAAACCAGCGAGTTGTTTGTTATGTCTCTCCTCTCGCTGTGAAATGGAGACATCTCTTTCTCCCTTGTTAGGGAGAGAGAGAGAGCCTGTGGTATGTTGAATACCGGGTGAACAAGTAATCTTTGGGGTAACTGCAAGTCTGTGTCTTTGCTGTTGCTTTGCTCACGCTTGAGTGCTTGGTGGTGGGTGCCAATGCTTTTTTTTGCCAGTGGGGGGGGGGAGAGAGGTAATCGTTGCTTGCTGCTGCTTACGTATGGGAGGAAGGAGAGTTTTGGGCTCTAACATTTAACTGTCATTCATTCTTTCGGGGCACTCCTCTGTTTTCACGAATGGTTGTGAAGAAAAAGCATTTCAGGATGTGTATTGTATACATTTCTCTGACATTAAATATACCTTTAAAATGCAAACTCACGAGAAAAAAAAGGATATCAGAAGACAACTAATTTAAAATGATTAACCAGCAGAGCCCAGTTTGCTGTGATTTCCCAGAACTGCCACAGGGATTACCCTTCGGATCATACATCAAGTTAGATCTTATAGAGGACCTGATATTCTAATGATTTCAATAGGGGTTTTAGGGCAAACATTCAAGAGACAAAGGAAAAAAAGCCTGCTAATTTTGAGAAAATTTTTTGATTTAATTGTTTTTATTTCTACTTGAGTATTAGAGTTTTAGTTTTTTAAAGTTTTAAAACAGTTTACATTAAGAGGGTTCTGACGAAGGGTCTCAACCCAAAACGTCATTCGACCCTTTCCACAGATCCACCCTGCCCTGCTATGTTCCTCCAACATTTTGTGTTTGTTGCTCTGGATTTCCAGCGTCTGCAGACTCCCTTGTGTTTTCAATTTTAATAGCTCTTATATATCTCTGAATGTCAGAAAAACAAAAAAACTTTCAGAAATAATTCCAGATTTCATAGCTTGTCACCAGTGAGAACATACTGCTGGTCTCAAGTGCACTGATAAGACAGTAGAATAGATATTCCACACCTGGACCAGTGCAGCTGTGGCCCATGGGTGATAACTCCAGACAGAGGGACTGGGCCAGCAAGATCTGGTGCAAGAATTTTAAAATATACAGAAGCATTTAGAAAAGATTACAATAAACTATGTGGTACTGAGATGGCTTATGGTGCAATCAGCAATGTATTGTGGTCAACACACACAAAATACTGAAGGAACTCAGCAGGTCAGCCAGCATCTGTAGAGAGGAATAAACAGTCAACATTTCAGGCTTAGACCCTTCAACATACTGTAGGTTGTGTATTGTGGCCACTCTTGTTACAGCCAGAAAAAATGCATTGCAGATTCAGGTGCTTTATTTCAGGGAATCAATCAGTTGTTGCTCTGCCAGGCTGTGCACTTCTTAACCGACACTGAGGGAGTCTCAAAAATTGTCTGGTTTGGGTATAGGAACACATTGGCATACAAGTGTGCAAACATGAGTGTATGCTTCAGTACCAAAATGTAATAAATGCAAAGTTAGGGTCTGAGAGCAGTAGGTAGTTTGAATGTTGGACTTCTAATTTCTTATCTAATGAAGTTTCAGAGGAAAAGGTTGGCTGGTGGAGAGAGAATGAAAACAGCAATAGAAATGTAGATAATTAGGACTCTCAGGCCTATTCCTTGACTTAAGCTCCACTTCCCTGCTCAATCCCCTTCGCTTTTAATTCTCTCTGTGTCCAAAATCTATCATGAATGCACGCAATGACTGAGCTTTCTGGAGAAGAGACTTCCAAAGATTTGCAGCTCACTGTGCAAAGATATTTATCCTCATGTCACTCATGATCAGCTGTCTCTTTATTCAGGTACTAAGTTCGAAAGACCAAGACCTTCCAAACTGCAGGAAATAGCACTTGACATCTATCCCATTTATCATTCTCACATTCCCATGACTCAGTGAGATAACCGCCCATTCCTCTAAAATGCTGCAAGTATAAATCAATCGTATGCAAATGTATAGGAATCCTTCCTATTCACAATATCGTAATTCGTACTTTTCATTCCTAATGGAAAGTTGAAGATTCCCTAAACATATACGACACAATTCTGCTCCATGAATACTTACAGGGACAGAATGTGATGGATACTTATTGGGTGGATTACTCATGTCTGGCTACATGAGGGAAGTAATTAACATCAGACCTAATTATTATTTCAGCAATGCAGCAAATACAATCAATATTTTATTTAATGTCTGCAATAGAATCTAGTGAAGGAATCTAATCAGTTCTCGATTTCCATGAATTATAGTTCATTAAAAGAAGTAACTTCATCACAATGCTCAAATTTCAGAATACATTATAAAATGGAAGCACAAATTAAAAACTCCAGAGAAGTGATAAGAAAAGTAAGATTTAATTTAAAACACAACTGATTTACTTGTGAGCTAATTGATACATTCACTGTAACAGAAAGGAAACCAGTACAGATTATGACAAGTGTCCCTTAAAAAAAAGTGTGATAATTTCCTCTGGGTAAATCATATTTTAGATAATCTCTCACAAATTTTTAGATGCAATTAAAATTGACATGAATTGACAGTGAACTAATATTTTTTTGAATTACATTTTATGTACAGCTGCTCCTTGACTCTTGATATTTCAGGCAATTTGCTTTTTCACTGATGTTGGCTTAAAACAAAATGTTGAGGGAATTCAGTGGGTCAGGCAGCATCTGTAGAAGGAAGTGGAACGGTAGAGATGGCGACAGGTGGGGCAGGAAAGGGCAAGGGCAGCGATTGAGACTGAGAAGTGAAAGGTGGAGGCAACAAAGGACTGAAGATTACAGAAGGTGAAGAGGAACCAAACAAGGGAAGTATTGTGGGAAGAAGGGAAAAGTAGGAGGAGAGGAAAATTTAGCTGATGGACAGATGAAGTAGGTGGGGGAGTGGTTGGCTGGGGAGGAAGTTAGGGAAAGACAGCGGGTTACAAAGTTATCTGAAACAGGAGAATTCAATGCCACTGCTGTTGGGTTATAAATACCCAGGTGGAATATGAGGTGTTGTTCTTTACTTTTGTGCTTGGTTTCACCCTAGTAGTGGGGGAGACTGAGGACAAACCGGTTGGTGTGGGAATGGAAAGGGGATTAAAAGTAGCTTGCAAACAGGTGCTCAAAACGCCCATGGCATACAGAGAGCAGATACGTGGCAAAACAATTGACAAAGCCACAATGAGAAAAACAAATGTTTGGAGGAAGTACGTGTGAATTTCTGCCTCACGTGGAAGGGATGATCAGGTTTCTGGATGGAGATGAGGGAGTGGTGAAGGGACAGTGTTACATCTTCTACAGTTACAGAAGAAAATGCTGGGCTGGATAAGGGATGATCAAACCAGGGGTCATGGATGGAGTTGTCTTTGGGAAAGCTCCAGATTTGCTGCCTGACACATTGGGTTTCTCTAGCAGATTGATTTTTGCTCCAGATTCAAGTCTCTTGTTCCTCCACTGATATTGGCCTGTGTACTTACTTTTAATTATAACAGGGAAGGAAGTACATACAAAGCAAAAAGCAATGGAAAGATACACGAAATATATAAGGAGAAATTATTTTTCAAAGGAGGCACATTTTAGGATGTGCCACACATGGGAAGAAAAAAGAATCAAAAATAATTTAAATCAATAAAAAAGGTCAATAGAAATGCACTGAGAAGCCACAGCACTACTTTAAAAAGGTCATATGCAGAATGATGAATATTCCTCATTTCCAACCAGGTTTTAGCATTTTTTTTTATAACTTGATGATGAACTGAAGTGAGGTAAAAGGTTTAAATAATGAGGCATGTTTGACATGACCCACTAAAATGTCCAGAAAAATCTGAGAAAGCCCAGACTTCAATGTTACATAGATCTTGAGTATATGACATAGCTGACTTCATTTGCTAAGATTGAACATGGTGCAATCTGAAGTTATACTGTGATATTACAAGAATGATTTGCATTAGCTGTGAGTGCCTTCTCATTATTGTGATGTGTCTTAATATCCATTTGGTGCATGTGGTTCAACACAGACATGAATACTTTTGCCTTTAGTTTACAACTCACGTACTAAGCCCACTCTCACTGAGAATTGGAATGTAGTTGAAGCTTCCTCCGCTGTTAGTAGTTCAATTATCCATCACCATCCAAATAGAAATGGTAGGATTGCAGAGGTTCGATCTGATCCACATGTGCCTGTTATGAGTGCATACTCTCTCCTTAGGGACACACAGGGCTAGAAGTTAATTCAGATAAGCATGCAGTGCTCTGTAGTTAACCTAGCGTAAAGTAAGTTTGCACACATTAGGTAATGCACACAGTGGGAATTTTTCTCCCTAGCACTCAGTTCCAATTCAAAACTCCTCTAAAACACCAAATTTACCTGCAGAGACTTTCGTTTGTAAGGGTCTGAAAAATTACAGCTTTTATACACACTGCTAAGAGTTTCTCCAAAAATTGTGCATTTATAGTGCCAGCATTCCAATGTCATCACTGCAATCCATGACCTTCTAATGAATTCAACCATAACCTCAGGTACACACCATGAAGGCTTTGCCAGGTTCAATGCCACTCTCAGCTTCCTAATGTCAGGATCTTTTCAGGCATCGAGGTGCTCACTCAAACTCCATACGCAAGGATAGGAGACTTCAACTACTGTTTCTTCAGGCCACAAAAAGTAGGCAGGGCAGGCACAAGTATTTTCCTGCACTACCTGCATCCCCAAAATGCAGAGTAGTACTTGTGCCCTTACATGGACATCATCCTGACATCTTTCTGGCTGTGGTCCTGGAAAACCTCCATGGTTCTCACGTACAAGGAATCTGCCCTCTAAGAGTACTCTCACTAACATCAAGTCATAACAATTTTTTAAAATCTAGTACATGTATGTTACTATATATTACTTTAAGATTTATCTTACTGCAGGTGCTTACAGAAAAATAAAGACATAAAAAAGAAACAAAAACGAAGACTGACAAACTACCCATGTACAAAAGAAGATGAACTCTGCAAATAATAAAAAATAAATAATACTGAGAACACGAGTTGTAGAGTCCCTGAAAGTGAGTCCCTAAGTTGTGGTGAGTGATGCTATCCATGCTGGTTCAGCAGCCAGATGGTTGAGGGGAATCTGGTGGTGCGGCACCTAAGGCTCCTGTACCTTGTACCCAATGGAAATAGCAAGAAGAGAACATGGCCTGGATGGCAGGAATTTTTGACGATGGATGCTGCTTTCTCGTGGCAATGCTCCATGTAAATGTGCTGAACGGTGGGGAGGACTTTGCCAGTGATGGACTGGGCCATATCCATTATATTCTGTAGACTGCTATTCTTGGGCATTGGCGTTTCCTTACCAGTATAACCATGTTCCTATGACTTTGGGATTACCCAATTGCAGTATTCATTTATGGTAGTGTGAAGTGTGTTGTTTGTCTGGTGACAAAGATTGCACCTGCCGTACAACTGTGAGAGTTTGTGACGGATCAGTGTGGAATTCTATACTGAAGGTTTTTTAGTACTGCAATTACAGGAAAAACCCAACAATGTTGATTGACTGAAAATGTCATTTTAATATTCCAGCAAAAGGGTATGGAGTAATTTCTAGACCATTGTATTTAATCAAACGCAAGGAGTTCTAGTTGCTGTGACCAAAGGTTTGGTGATCACTAACTGTGCATGGTGTTCATGCCTCTAAACCTTCTGTTCTTCAGCTGCACCACAAGGATCGCTTCCTAATCGGTTGATTCCTTCCTTGAGTATTCTTCTGCATCTTCTTTACATAATGGATCTTGTAGCTACCATCCAACTTTATCCTCACAACAGTCATCCACAACTTCAGCCCGTTTTCAAACTAAATCATACTCTTAGGCAACACCACTGGAAGGCATAGCAATTGGCATTTTTCAGAACCTAATTTATAATGTAATTAATTTGGTTTTAAATGAAAGGGTTATGTTAGATTACACAGTACTGTGCAAAGGACTTAGGCACAAATATATAACTAGGGTGCCTAAGACTTTTGCACAGTACTGTATTTGTCAACATGAAGCAGCAAGCGAGTTTGTAAGTCTGGCGGGAGCAAGGGGTGTTGGGAATGGCAAAGGTGGAGCACCGTGGGAAGGATGTGGAACAGGTGGCAGAGAAGGAGTGTCAGGGGCGGGGAGTTGGCGCGGGTGCAGACACACCCAGCCTTGAGACACCAGGCAAGGTCATTTGATTGCAAACAATTGGTTTATTAATCATTACAGAAAGTGTGTGTGTGTGTGTGTGTGTGTGTGTGTGTATGAGCGCGTGTGCGTTACATGTTATACAGACACACACACACCCGCGACTTTTGCATGGTACTATAGATCGAAAATAATTTTATTTCTTTCAAGCATTTTATCAACCTGTAAAAACACCTTTTCTGATTGCAAGATTGAATACATTTTATATAGATTTTCAGTAATAAGGAAATATCCTACTGGGATAATTTCAAAATTGAATTTCAGGTGAAGAACTGAAACCTATAACATAGGAACCATTAAACCTGAAGATAGGAAGTGAAAAGTTGAGGTCACAACCAAGAGAAGGCTAAAAGGAAAAAAGAATGAATTTAAACTTCTTGCTTATCTTACCATGATTTCCATTGCACTCCACCGTGAGGTGCCCCAGTACATGGCCATTCCTTGGTTAATCACATGTGTCATTGCTCTCACTGTTTCTGTTAGAAGAGAAAACACAATTTATTTATTTTTAAAAATAAAATGGCATAAAAATGGCCGTGCCATACTATGGATGTGTATTGCTACTGGTTTCACAACAGGGATTTTGCCGCAAGACATCTTGCAAGCAGTGTACATCTGTCCTGCAACAGTGGAATCATGAGGCATTTTGACCTGTTAATTTCCCTCAGAATTCCTTTGTATTGCTGATTTAATAAAGCAAATGATGAAGGGGCTTGTGTGATGAAAGTGATTTTCTTTGTGTGGGGAAAAATGGGGTGCAAAATAAAGAATGAGTCAATTTTTCTGACTTTCCTGCATCAGGCAAAAGAAACATGAAGGCATGTACAATATTGGTATTGTCACATTAAGTACTGGTCAAACCAAGGACAATGGCTTATCTGAGGACTGGCATGAACCAGGAGACAACATCCCTTTTTTGAAGGCCTACCTTTAATAGTGTAGGTTTGAATATTCGGTAAATCTAAAGTCACATCACTTTAACTAATGTGGATTTTAGATTCTAAAGATGCTTCAGAGTGTGGTGCAGACACTGCCCTTTCATTTCCAGAACCTGGATTCATGTTCAGTCCAGTTCTTTAGTTAGACACAGATCTACACCATATACTGTACCTGGAAATACGATGGTGATCACACTGAAGCTATCGAATACCCAGTGTAAAAAATGCGAAAATGGCTTTTTGGTTCAGTATGAAATGCCCTTTTGAGATTAATCAATAACTGACCTAAAATCACTGCTTATTAATCCCTAAAGTGAAAATGTTCCACTAGCATCATTCACCTAATTGAAGTAACCAGAACTTTGAGAGGCAAATAAAAAAAAGATTTAACATGTAGATTATAACTTCATTTTGGAGGCTTCAGAAGACAGTTCAGGCAGATTATCTTTTTCATTGGTAAATCTTAACTGTTCATTACTTGTACCCCTTCTACTAAGCATCAAACAGAAAAAAGAATCAGCCATCAAAAAAAACTCTTCTTTACGATTAATGACTTTAAAAGATTGATAAAACAAATTGTGTGTGTGTTACTTCCTCTTTGTGTTAGCTACAGTAATGATAGGATTTAAGAAAAAAATGTAGGCTGAAGCGTTCACTGCATGGTCCTTTTATGCAGATGAGATTTACTTTGAGTCTCATCTACTATTTAAGACAGAAGTGAAAAATATATAGCACCAGCACTACTTGGAAAGAAATGTGTCCTCCCAGTGCCAAGGACATAATTTATTTCACAGCCAACACCAATAACAAACCATTTTGGTATTCATTTTGTTATTCGAAAAATCTCACTGTGTAGATTTTGGCTATAATGATTGCCTTGCAACAACATTAAAGCTCAAAAATGATTATGACAATTTTTGGGGCATACCAAGATAATCTAAAATGCTATGTAAATGTGTTCAAAGGCCAGAGAGGCATTACAACAAAGACTGAATGACTGCAGGTCTAAACTTGTCTTTGGTTGAACATTAACATTCAATGGTACCCTGTCCAACGGCAGAACTTTTCTAGAGGAAAAACAAAATTTGCTTTGTAAATGTTGTAATTGTCTTGATATTTAACAGAAATACTATTTGCTGATACTATTCCTGAATTGTACTTGCTTGTCATTATTCTTGGGAAGGCAGAAAAACAGAACATCACTGAAGTGCTGTTAGGTTAATGCTCTGAAGATGAGCAGGCCACAAACTGAAGAACAGGGACACACAAAAGCAACACAATTTACTTGAAATGCAAGGGAATAAGGACACAAATAGTCCTTGGTATTATTGTTCAATCCCAGAGCATAATGCAAATTGCAATAATAAAACAAAATCTAAGTTTAAATAAGCAGATTAAAACATTTGCTTGTGCATGAAGGAACTGAAATTTGCAACTTAATAATACTCAATCATCTAAGTGCATTTTTCATTTTGTTGACTAATTGCTGCAGATAAAAAAATATATATATACATATGCCAGTTCACCGGCATAAACATGACAAGTGTAGAATAAACTCTTCCCCATCCATTATGATTTATTGCCTTTGGTGAAAGTTGATTTTCATACTCAGCAAACATCTTGAGATTCCTTTCTTCCATGCCAAACTCAATATGTCTAAGGAACAGCAATATTCTTTCCCCATTTCTTTCTGCTTTTACCAATGACTTGAGCTTGTATGACCATTCCTTTGCCTTGTCAGTTTTTTATCTAAGCAGTGATGACCAACTGGATTACAAGATAATTCATAGCAAACAGCAATCCAGTCATCCCTATGCTACATACATTCATGCAATTTACCAAGGGTCAAAGAACAGTAGTCAGTGAAGGGTATTTGCCTGATTGCTTCTCTTTATAACTCAGTGGTACTGGGATCAACGTTGTGTCCAAATGTCTATTTAGTTTAGACCAACCAATATAATACAACTGGGGTATTCAGCTTAGTTCCTTTTTTTATCTAAATGATTTAATTTAATCAGGAGTGCTTCCATTAAATAAGGTTGCATTCCGTATTTACAAAAGTTTCTTGATGCAGAAATTGATTGAAAAAGGACATTTACAACCTTCATTAAAAGATTATTAATTGATAAATAATTGAAGATTTCAAACCCTTGCTCCTTTCACATTTTCTACTTGAAGCAACTGTCCAATTGTGCAGAGGTGGATTGGATGATGCAGTTGATCACACACTGATCTTTCATCTCTGGGACTTGCACGTTACAAGTTGAATGTCTCTTTAGTTGTCAGCTTTAAGGGTAAGTGAAGTGAACTCTGGAACCTCTATTAAATTCCAAATAGCCATGATGTTAATTAGCATAAAATTATTCAGGCAGATCCTCTGCCCCAACTCTAGTCCAAATCCAAAGATTTACTTGGGTAAGCATGTGGAAGGTTTTTTCCCAATGCTGGCATCTTCCATCTACCCATAACCACAACTACCCTTGTGCTGCTCCAATGGATTCCTGAAAGAGTCCAACAGGACAGGATGAACTTTTACAGATTCCCAGTTCTCTGACAAGAAACTCTGCTTGCTGGGTTGTGCCAGGTTCAAATAAATTGGAGACACTAACTCCCAAGAGAAAAGTAAGTAGTTTAAAAAAAAGCTTACATTAGTTCTAATGATTTTAATTGATTATTACTACATGGAAGTGCTTTTTTTAAGCTTTAAATTTAAATACCCTGTATTTTGTTTTAAAAGCAATGCCATTTCTAAATAACCTGAATACCAGTGATTCAGTGTCATTGATCATGTGGACAGCTTTGGCAGTCTCAGGGTTTGGGGAGGCTATCAGGCTATCACCCCAAAGTGATTCCTATGACGTGATGATCAATTATGAACTGCTAGAAGCTCAGTTTTGAGTTGAAAAAGTGCTTTTTCAGCTATTCAACTTGCATCAACGATTTCAGCCTATAGGAACTCACAAATAGGAAGTCATATTTAATAGCTAAAGCTACTGTGTCTATCATTTTCTTGCCTTGTATTTGATCAACTCATGCTGAATCAGTTCACTATTTAGCTTTTGGAATCTTCACGTTCATAGTCGTTCTTCCACTGTAGAGTTAACACTAGAGGAAATTACACTTATATTGCATCAGTAATAAGCAGAGCCTCATTTCCTTTCAAGAATGTCATATAGCACGGTAGATCGTACTTTTGAAAAAAAAAGCAAAATGATAGATAGCACTTGACAAATACTACTAAGTGTCAGTGTCTTTTCATGTTGCCTGACAAAATATACTATTGCAGGTAGACTGAACTTGACTGGAGTCTTATGAGGTGCTCCTGATTATGTCCATCTACCTTAGTGGAGTCAGGTTATAATGCACAGAGCTCTGAACTTTGATGCAAAGTTGCTGTGTATTTGCTAAGATCAGCGTAAGGAATATCCATAGTTTTAACTCCAAAGCTGAGCTTAGAGCTCTTACCAATATCACTGCTCCAAACTGGTTTGCCGCACTATTGGAGGTGCATTATTCAGGACAGTAATCAATTTAAGATCACAATGGGCTTAAGAAACTTCATTTTTTTTTGGAAGAGAAAGGACAGCACTTGATATTCCAGTCAAAATATATATTTTTTAGCACACACCATCAGAACATATTGACTGTAACTTTTTTTTTTTACTGCTGATGGCAGGTTCTTGTTGGTGTCTAGTGAATTCCATGAATTTGAAAAATTAGAAAAGAAACACTTTGCAGCATATAGATGGGATTAAAAGTGCTTTATAAATTCAATTTCTTTTAACTTGAATAGCAGAGACAGTACAAGTTTTCAAACTTGGTACCTTCAGGATGTTTTTTTTGTCTCATCATTCTCTCTTATTCCTGTAAAATATTCCTGTTCACTAGCAATTATCTCTTTTGTTACAAATAAGTTATTTGCTATATATAGCCAATCCATTAGCCCGAGTGAACTGTAACAGATTCTCATTTAAATTGACGTTTCTTTTTTCAGTTGCTGTATACAAGAAAAAAAACATTCTTGTCTTTCTCGCCACTGCTTACTTCTGCATTGCTTTACCAACTGCTACAGAGGAAACAAGTAACAATGATTGTACATGGCCAAAAGCCTCTGATCTTGGTAACAGAGACCCTTCATGGAGTGTAACAGGGAAAAGTGGCTGATGGGAAAATCCAAAGTCACCCTAATGGTCGGTAGGTGGTTGAAAGTCAATGACAGGATAAAAAGGTTCATCTTACCCTTCTGCTGCTCAAAAGGCTGCCATGTTAATATATGCAAGCAAACTATGAAACAGCATTTCCCATGTGAACTAAGCTGGGTGAGAAATCAATGGGAAAATGAAAGCATAAAGCGAAATTAAATTACAGACATAATAACATAAGCACGGTTAAAACAACACATATACACAGCATTTTGAAAAAAATCAGAATGTCAGGACCACTACGGATATGCAGGTGTTTATACCTAAAAGTAAATTGGTGTTGCCTTGGTTTGAATGGTGGGGACAGCTGTATCAAATTCTTGTATGCAACATGTTAAAACTGGGCTAAAAGATATAGAAAAAAAGTTTAGTCTAACATGCTAAGCACCCAGATTAAAGCAGGATTTCAAAAACTGTACCCAATATTCTTTTCAATTCTTGCCAATTTTCTTTCCGTTTCATGCAGTTTTACTGCTTGCAGGAGTCCAGATTCATAATTCTGAACCACTCCTGGTATCTTTGCCCTAGTGGCCATTTTTTCCATTCTTTAGACAATTGCACTGTGTATTACTGGGTTAACTATGTGCAAGAATGGATTCTATTTTATCTTGATATGGACTGCAGAAAGGGTTGTTGATAATCTGGAGCTGGCTAACTTCTCTTTTCTGTTGCAATGGGCTCTGAAGCTACACACCAAGTACTTGGAAGAATTCGCTACAAATTTATTGGAATTGGTGCAATTAAAAAAAAAAGGCCAAGAATATTTCTCCATCCTCAGTTTACCCAACTTTATTTATAATAAATTGTTATTACATTTGTGTCAAAAAACCATCAATATATTCTAAAGTACATTTCTGTTTATTGAAATGAAATGTCTAGATATGAATTGACCCCATTTCACTCTTATTTCATTAAAAAAATGATGAGTTTTGGTTTGAAACTTTTACAATGCATTTTTCCCAATAAAAAAATCTCAGTTTAGAACTGCCACATCAGCTTTAGTTTAAAAGTTGTTTGTACACTCATTGATATCACCCAGCTCTAAACTATTGGCGTTTGATGTTGTATAATTAACTGATACAAAATAGAGTCAATAATTTCTGTAGCAATCTCCATCAGGCAACATCACGATATTCTATTTTAGTGAGATCACAAACAAGAGCAGAAATCTGAAGTTACTGCTCCCTATTCTTGTAATGGTGCAGAACTTACTGATACAATCAATTGCAGCCTACTAAAATCAAAAGTTTAACGTGGTAATAAATTCACTAATGCATGAGAAGCTATGAGGTACCTTATATGCAATATATTTATATTCCTGTAAAATTTTGATGTAAAATTGTTAATCTAGTCCTCAAAAAGGTTCTATTGCTTCATGTAGGCCAACAATAAGGGACGAAGCTGCTCTATCTCAGTAGGACCTACAGAATTTAATGAATTGGTACAGAGGGATGATTAAAAAAAAATCAGTAAAAATGGTACAAAAGTAAATGTTTAGGCCTGAATCCAGCAGACAGTCAGTAGGGCTGAGAGTAAATTGCAGCATTAAATATTGATATTTAAAAAGAAAATATTTTGTTAATCAATTACAGAATATAGCTCATCCATTTTCCCCCTCTTTTCCTTCAACCCCTCACCCCATCCCGTCTGGCTCTGTTACATGAATACATTGCTTGCAAGGAATATCTTAAATTTTACTGCCAGACTTGTGGAATAAATATTTAAAAAAAACAACCCCCAAAAACATTCAATAAACCCACCATGGCTTCTCAGCCCAATCTGTTATCATGCAGGCTTTTTCATTAAAATTATGCACAGGCATATATAGGCCAAATATAAAAGGACAATGATTGAAATGCATAACATGCACCATTGACAAAAGCACAAAGACTTCTGCGGTAATTCTGCCAGGACTGCCACTATACAGATGATGCATTAAATGATTTAGCAGAATTTTGATTAATCAAATGGAAAGGAAAATATAGACAAGGCTTTAAACCAAAACATGAAGGCTAGGACTAGATAGTTAGTGATGGACTGGTACAATTGTTAGAGGAGGTGTGAATTATTTAACTGTGCAGAGGTGCTGCTACCAGGATTGCAATGGCTTGACTCTCTCAGTTGGTCACAGGACTGCATACTCCCTGAACAGGTTTTTAAAAACACAGGATCTTACACAAACAAAAGTGAAATGAAAAAAAATAACATTTGAAAAGAACTTGTCTGTGGGATAAGTATGAAAGTGGGTTAAATTTGATAACTTATTTGAAGACTTGCACAGGTACAATAAGTTGAAAAGTCACGTTCTGGATTCTGTTTTGTTTGTTGTGACTATTCTAACTATAACAACAAATTGCTCTGCTCAAAAACTTGCTTTTTTATTATCATTTTAAAATTAATGACACCTCATTGCTGACTCCTCTGAGGGCATAGTCTTCTCACAATTCACTTCATTGGAAACTTGTATAATTTTGAAAGCATCAATTGAATCTAATCTGAGCATTCTGATTAAAGTTAAAGTTTTTTTAAAATCTTAAGTATCTTCTTGTGCTCATAAGTTCATATTCCCGACATTATACGGAGAACAAGTGACATACAAAATTTAAATGTCCTTTCATTGACAACATGCCCAAAATCTAACTGCATTCTGTTGCCACAAAACTTACATTATCTTCAAAGCAATAAGTCAAAATTCATGATTTTTCTAACTAGTCTCTTATTGAATTCCAGATTACAAATTCACCCTTGTACAACATCATAGGAAATAGCATGTTATTTGTTACTACTCCTTATTTCTGCTTTCATAATAGGTCTCCTCATAAATGCACATTAAAGTGTATCTGTCACTTACTTGAAAATTCTCTTAAGTTTCCATGCCTTGTGTTATTGTGGACCTCACTGATGTGGTGTACTTTGGTGTTACCAGCAAATTTTGAGACTGGAGTCCAGCTGAGGTCCAAGTCAGCCATACATACCAAGGACAGTATCCAGCAGCCACCGTGGGCAAATGCTGATTTACTCTCACATTTTGTTTCCTCTCAACCAACTTGGTGTTCATATTGCTGCAATTTTTCTCTTACTGGATTTTGCTAACCTATTTCCCTTGAGACACCATCAAACTTTGAGAAAACAGTACAGTCACTGACTCAGTGTGGGCCTTAGCAAGTCTGCTAGTTTATTTTGACCCCCCCCCCAAGTTTTTTTTACTTTCCTGTTTCATCTCCCTACACCATCTTTATTCCTCATGATCATTGTTGTTTAACCCATATTTATCACACGTCTCATTTTAAGCCTAAGTTTGGATTTTATGTATTTATTGAAGAAACCCAAATCTTTGGTGCAGTTCTTTGTATCTGCTGAAATGTATGTACTTGATCAATCTTATATTCAAAAATTTTCCACTATTGACCTATTTGCTGACATTCCTGCCAGTTAGTTTAGAAGAGATACCATTCTGCTGAACTGAATTTTGTCCTCTTCAATCACAACATCTTTATTTCTTCATGCTATTAAGTCTTTATATCAAACTTTATGCTTTAACTACTCTTTCTACATTTTTCTCTCTTCCCCCTTCCCTTTTCTGGGTTGTCTCTTACCTCTTCTCTTCTCCTTGCCTATCATCTTCCCTGATGCCCCTCCTTCCCTTCCTCACATAGTCTGCTCCTGTCCTGTCAGATTCCTTTTTCTTCAGCTCTTTACCTTTTCACCTATCATCTCCCAGCTTCACTTCATCCTCCTACTCCCACCTATCACCTTCTAGCTTCTACTCCTCCCCCCACTCCACCTTCTTGTTCTAGCTTCTTCCTTTCCAGTTCTAATGAAGGGTCTCAACCCAAAACACTGGACGTTTATTCATTTCCTTAGATGCTGCCTGACCTGCTGAGGTCCTCCAGCACTTTGTGTGTGTTGCTTTTTCCTAATTGTTCTAATTTAAACACATTTGTTACCTTTATTCTGGTCTTGATCATTCAACATCAACTCTATCCATATTCTGTCTTAATGTAATCGTCAATATATACAATGCACAGTAATAATGTAATTTATTATAGCACTAACCTTAATTTTGTATTTAAACGATAGACAATATTTCAATGAATGTATGTTTCTCTCTCGACTTGCACTTTCTGTTGTACTTAGTTCCAGTGTTCTAAAATGTCAGCTCCCTCAAATACACTGGCATGGATGAACATAATATTCATACAGTTCCTTTCTATTCATTCCTTCTTACTGTTAGTCATTCACTCCAGAATCCTATAACCATTACTACTACACAGTAAGGGTGGGGAGCTGAATCAAGCAGTTGCATGGTAGCTGAACAATTCCTTACAATAAATCTTGCAGCAAATTTGCAAGGAAAGTTTAAATGATAAGTAAATATTGTAAAATTGTTCAGCAGTGGTGATTTCAGTAATTTTTTTCCCAGACCCACTTTGCTGAAATAAGTACCAGTCTATCACTAAAATAACCTATAGCAGAGATTGCAATAATTATGAATTTACAATGAAACCTGCACTAAATGGTCACTTTCACCATTGCAAACCACTGGCCAAAGATGGCTGAATAGGTATTAAATGGCATGTCCTGAATTAAGTGTTCATGGCAAATTTAGGTTCTGATTATAATATTTAAATTGGCAAGCCTCAAATTCTTTTAGACAATATTAAATAGAGAGTGATTTAGATTGTTCAGCTGTGGAAAGCATCACAACCAGGTTCAAGGCTGTCCATCAGAGATAGGAGCAGAATTAGACCATTCAGTCTTGCTGCATATTTGCTTTCAGGGGTTAATGGTCGGCAAGCAGGGTAGTGCCCTTCCCAGACCACTGAGGTCCGTTTTTGGATCTTAACTGTGGTAAGTGAGCTGACAGCAGATTCAGAATTAAACATAGACGCTTCCTGGTCAGAATGGCTCAGCTACTCATTCATAAATTCACTTTTATCTTCAGGACCACAACTTGCCATTCCCTTAAATAAATGACTTTTAATGACTTGAAACCCCTTCATTGTCACAAATTGGTTTATAGGTTTGAACAATTACTTAGAATTAAGTTAACAATCAGCCAGCTTTGAATAACATTACAAAATATATTAGGAAACCATTTCTATTTATTGTAATCTAGTACCTGATATTCAGAAAGTAGAATAAAATCCAGGTTATTTTACACACATATCGGAATCAGAATCAATTTTATTTTCATTTATTTTGCTTAGGTTGATGTATTTTTATGTGGATTTGATCATGCCTATTGGAACAAGATTGATTAGTGACACTAGATGTCTCCAGGATATAGTTAATACTTCAACTGCAATAGTACAACATTGTTACCTAGTTAAATAGCCAGTTATCAGTGCTGACAAAAAACTATTCTTGTATTCAGTATTAACCCCTCCCCCACTCTCTAATGAGCTGCATTTCATTTATTTGACGATTGAGGATTCCCATTGTTTCCACCATATCAGTCACATCATCAGATGATTGCAGACTGGTAAAGGGTTAATCTGGTTGATGGCTTCATATTCACTAGGTGCTTAGTCATTCTGCAGCACCTACATTTTACTCAAGCTAGACGTATCAAAGGTGGTGATGAATCAGCATACAGGAGGGAGATTAAAAGTCTGGCTGAGTGATGTCATAACAACCGTTCACTTAATGTCAGCAAGACCAAGGAACTAATTGTAGACTTCAGGAAAGGGAAACCCCAGAGGTCCATGAACCAGTCCTCATCAGGGGATCAAAGTTGGAGAGGGTCAGTAACTTTAAATTCCTGAGTGTCACTATCTCAGAGGTCCCGTCCTGGACCCATCATATAAATGTAATTGCAAAGAAAGCACAGCAGCACCTCTACTTACTTTGGAGTCTGTGGATATTTGGCATGACATTAAAAACATTGACAAGCTTCTACAGATATGTATGGATAGTATATTGACTGGCTGCATTATAGCCTGGTATGGGAACGGAATGCCTTTGAACTAAAAATCCTACAAAAGGTAGTGGATTTGGCCCTGTACATCACAGGTAAAGCCCTCCCAACCATTGAGTGCATCTACATGAAATGCTGTCATAGAAAAGTAGCATCCATCATCAAAGATGCTCACCACCCAGATTTCCTCATTATTGTCATCAGGTAGAAGGTACAAGTGCCTCAGAATTCGCACCATCAAGTTCAAAACCAGTTACTACCCCTCAACCATCAGGATCTTTAACAAAAGAGGATAACTACACTCTTCTATTGAGATGTTTCCACAATCAATGATCTCACTTTAAGGACTTTTAACCTTGTTATTTCATGCTCTCGTTATTTATTGCTATTTACTTATATTTGCATTTGCAGTTTGTTGTCTTCTATGCTCTACTTGCTCTTTCATTGATCCTGTTTACAGTTACTGTTCTATAGATTGGCTGAGTATGCCTGCAGAAAAAGAATCTCAGGGTTGTGTGTGCTGATATGTATGTACTCTGATTATAAATTATACTTTGAACTTTATTTGACGTAACCCAAAGGCAAAAAGATCACTGTTAGATATCCTGAAATGAAGAAGTGGGAAGGTGAAAAGTGAATCATATGTTCACTTCAAGCATAAATGTTTAATTATCTTTAGAGTCAATGCACCAGCACCATTTAATAGTTGCTAATGAGAATGCATAACCTTTAAGTGGCAACTAGTTTACAAGGTGATGTTAGCATGAGGTATGATTGACTTAGATAAACTAAACCTCCTGCTGCTTAATCAAAGTGACCAAAAGAACAGGTTTCAGTTTGGTAGTTTCATACTTACCCAAGTTTAGATACAACTGCAACAGCTTCCTTGATCCCCATTCTAATCAGCGGACCTGTGCCATTTAGCAAAGGGAAATGGCAAGGCTATCTGATGCCTCTAACGGGGATTCATTTTTATCAATATATTGTTGCAGACTAAAAACTGTCACAGCCTACACGTTACACGTTCCCATTAAGTATAACCAAAAAAAATTGAGGAGCAAGTTAATGGGGGGGGGGGGGGGAAGGATCACAATGTTAAGAAAAAGTAAAATGAATTCTAACATCTCGCAAATACTAATTAAAACAAAAATCAGCCAAAGCAAACACTTACTGAAGGTGCTGTGAGATTTTCAATTTAATTTCAATCAAAATTAGAAGTAAGACTTGCAAAGTGAAGCACACAAATTTCTAAGAATACGTTAATTCTATCTACATAACATTACCATAAGCGACACACCTGCTCACAGAATGAGAGGAATTCAAAATGAAATGCTGGCAAACCTGAAAGCACGTAGTCAATGGAAACTCAAGGTGCTAAACCCTAATGGATTGGCATTTTTATAACATGCATGGATTAGGAATGTGATAGAGGCGCTTTAAAAATAAGAAACATGTTCAAAGGTAAGAAGCAAAAAGGGTAGGACAGAATCATTTTTATTTACTTGCAAGATGTTTTTAAAAAGTCAGATAAGTTGCATTTTATGGGGAGGTTACTTCTCTGGGTGAAAGGGAGGAAGTAGGAGCAGAATGAACGAACAATCTGTCCCATAAAATGCCTTGGAACAGCTAAGTATTAATACTCATTTCTTGGGTACTGTGTACCTTCAATGATGAATGTTCTTGACTTTGAAGAACTAAATGGATCCCCTGGTAATAAAAAAAAGATTTAAAAGAAACCAGAGTTTATAGCTGAAGGCACATTACATTGCAGAATTTAGGGCATGGGAAAGGCAAAATTAAATTCTACATATACATACATATAAACATGACTTCCCAGCTCAGAAAACAGTAGCCTTGTGAAATGCTCGCCTTTATTAGAAACACATGCTATAAAATACATTCAACTTGTAGAAGTTTGATTAGTATGAGTTCAAAATAAAAATAGAGCATTTTATCAGTTGAGGTACAAAAATGCTGTTTAAAAGACAGTATCCCTTTTGTTTACCTACATAGATTAAATTTTAAATGTAGTACCAATTAATGTACTTGACAAGATTAACTGGAAGAACAAATGTACCATGAAATAGATGATTAACATAGCAGGAGTGGCAGCAAGTAAAACATCAGCTACAAATTTAGATTAATTGTCTCAGAAATAATTATGTATCACCAAAATAACCCGAAACCCTAATTTATGGCCTCCTGCTGATGTGCCTTTCTCTTCACCAATGCAGACAACCTTCAGCAATCTGACACCTGCTGTCTAAACTTCTCTGCTTGACTCACAACCTCCCTATTTTTTCCCTTTCAAGAGACACCTTAAATCTACATCTATAGATAATTTTTATGAATCTTTCCTTCCAATGTCCACACAAAGTACCATACTTCCCAAATTTGCTTGGTAGAGCCAAAGTGAAAAAAATCACATTCCTGGAGACAAGAATCAAGTTTGTAGCATCAAACAGTGTAATGCATAGACAAAAACAGTATAGAAAATACTTCTGTTAGTTCCCTAATGGTTCAAAACATTTATCAAGTGAGCAAGTTACCCACACAGATTAGGCCTAGATCAATTAGTTGAAGAATTCATACTAAGTGCCTGCTCCTGATCTAATCCTGCTGGAATGAGAGTGAGAGTGAATGTATTTGAATGTCTTTAATTCAACAATAATTGTTATAAGTTAATAATTTAACATCAGCTAACCTAGCATAGGTTAGGAGCTGTATATATTGTATACTCAATGTTATTTTTTTTCCAAGAAGGGGGCAATACATGTCTCCCTTGTATGAATCTCAAAGTATAATGTCCGATGGTTTTGAAGAAAATTTAGAGAAAATACAATGGTAAGAAGTAAAGAAAAACAGAATTAATAAATTACTAAAAATGGGGAAAATCTAAAACCTCAAATAAAAACTACTTGTTACTCGTCACACATGTGATATTCAAAGCTGTTAAGATTCCCCAAAAAAATGCATTTGGGTTTGTGAAGGTTGTATTGTATATCGTGGGAACTTGAATTATGAAAAAATATTTCTGGAAAAAGTCAACCAGCCAAAATGATATAACAACATTATTTTTCAATTATTTGTCTCTTCAAATATTGACTACATCTGGAGACATGACATTCGGAGTTGCTCAACTACTGAAACGAGGCAATCAATTCTAATTATTTGACAAGAAGCTTTTTAGTAAAAGAAAAGAATGATAACACTGAACAGCTGATGTAGCACACTCACTTTGAAGGATAGAATGGTTCTTTGCCAGCTAAGCAATTTCAGCTCTGAATTAGAAGGGACAGGACTTTAACCTCGCTCCAGACAATGCAATCAGAGCTTTAGCTCCAAAGACCTGATTGACATACTGTAAAATACTTGGACAAGTTCCCGACCATTTGACGTAGAAGCAGAATTTGGCTATTCGGCCCATCAGATTCTGCTCTGCCATTTCATCATGGCTGATTAATTATCCCTCTCAACCCCATTCTCCTGCCTTCTCCCTATAACCTTTGACACCCTTAATAATTGAGAACCGATCAACTTTTGTTTAAATATACCTAATGACAGCCTCCACAGAATCATGGGATCTCCTCACAAAGCTAAACCTAATCTAATCTTCATTAGCTGGTTTAGAGAGAATTATGACCACATGAAGTTCTCCTCAAAGTTGTAATTAGTCTGTGAATCCTTATAATACTTTCACCGGGGGAAATGTATGAAGGTACAAAAACAACGTGATATGAAACACACACCAGCCAATTCTCATTGCAAAATGTACATCTTTACAATGCAAGGCATCTTGCAAATGAACTGCTTGCATTCTAATGGAAAATCATGTGCCTTAGTGAGCTGCAATCAAAATCCTCACCCAGCTGCATTTCAGATCCATGAATTTGCCTGCCTACGTTCAAATGATACAGCTGTAGTTCCACTTCACGTTTTACATGTGATGGGAGTTAAGATTACAGCCTTAAAGCTAGAATTTTTGACAGGCATCCATTGAAAGTTAGCCTAGTCCATTCAACCAGCAGACACATTCGCAGTTCACGTAGGATGACAAAAGGGACATTGTTTTATAAACCACTTATACTCTAATGGCGGTGCCACAATAGTACTACCAGCAGTCAATTCTACCAGTATCAGACTGGTTGAAATAAGAACATTTCTGTACTGATCTGTGAAGGACTTTCACTACAATAATTCTCCAAACAAAGCTGACAATTTGAAAGTGTGATAGCAGTTTGTTAACAGTATTACCTAAGCCATCCAACACAGCACAATTCCCTTACATATATACTTGATTTTATGAAGAAACAAATGAACAAAAACCATCTGCAAAATGTCTACCAAACATATTTCAGCAGAAATGGAGCAACTTTCAATAGAACTACTGGAATCTGGAACAGGGTAATCAGAGTTAATAGTTAATGAAGGATGGAAAATCACTTCATTCCACCAGTGTGATCCTCTGAAGTCTAGATACTACTTTCAGGGTGGACATCCTGCCCATCTTTATATATGAGATGAGGGAGAAGAAATTGTGGAAGAGGAGGAGGGAATGAACACACTGCAAAATAGAAGCCATGTTTCAAAACTCTATTTAAATCAGTCCTTATGTGGAGCTGCAGAACTGGTCTGAAGACTCACAGGCGTTTTATCCTGGTCACCCTAATTTCCTTCTTTTGTAATGATGTGGACTTCGTCCTGGGGTAAATCCCACAGTTATCTCTCTGTAACCATGTACAAAAATTGAACAACCTAGTTGATAATAGGCTTTTCATCTATGTAAAGTATGATAACCAATCAGATTGTATTTTCAGTTTCTGTCCCTAGGAATGGGAACGCTGGTTGTCTGGACCATCCCTTATCCACTGCTAACCTAGCTGAGATCAACAATGCTTCCTTCTTTTGGGTATCACGTTAGTAAATGCAAAACAGGTTCAAAGGCATTGGATCTGGTTCCAAAAAATCACACCTCAAAAAAGTTAAGCAGAGTTAGATGCAGTGAGGATTTAGCAGGAACTTTTCCTAGACAGCAGTTGCATTTAGCAGGAGGAGAAATGGCACAATGTGGCTACAATGGGCAAGGCCTACAAAGTCCCCAGCTCTTATTCCCCCAAGCTACTGCACCAGGATCCCCCCAAGTGTGCAATAACCAAGGGGAACAAGCTCCAGCACTCTGCAGATTCCTTTCCAAGTTGCACATCAGCTTTCTTTAAATGTTGTGGAGTCTAATTTGTAGAATGCTCTACCCAATAGCACAGTGGAAGTACCTCTATGTGAATGAATGCTGACTACCTCTTCAAGGGCGATTAGAAATGGAAATAACTGTTGGCCGTGCCACTGTCAAACTGCTACCCCTCCCAATACACCATCCTACTCTCTACCACTGCATTATTCTAAGCTTCTCTTTATGGAACTATAACCTGTATATTTTCCATTGCCTCACCCCTAAAGTTGCGGGACATTAGAAAATTTCAAAAGTAAACACCTCTAATAAATCTGAACAAGCGTTATCTAAGGATATGCATATTAAGAATTGCATCAGGAGTGTCCAAACATTTCACTCTCAGGCTTTTCCCAAGCTCTCTCTGCTGCATTTAAAAACCATCTCATGTTCGCTTTGCTTCTAGCACCTGAAACGTGTAGGCAGAAACAAGTTCTACTCATTACATTGCCAGATACATCGATTAACACATATACTTGGATAGTATGAAAGAAAAATAAATTGGTGGTAGAATAGGGATTTATTAGTCGCCAGAAGTCTGGTATTGAGCTCACCCGTCTCATGCTACACCAATCCCAATCCCCATCCAATTTCAAAGATGCCAATCTATATTTCTTGGACCTTTACTGAAAGTTTCTCATTGAGGCAGCATGTTAGGTGAGTGCATTTTCAAAATCTACAGAGTAAATGTTTGTGTTAACATCTTTACTTATATAATGAAACTCACCTTCCATGGGCGTGTTTGGGTCTGGCCTGTTTGCAAATACCACATCCACGTATTCCAACTGTAACCGCTCAAGAGAGGCTTTCAGTCCTGCCAATGCAGAGTACAAATATCCATTCAAACCAGACGCAATTAACAAAGCTATACACTTATCCTGCTCAGAAAGTGTGTAACTGGCAGAATAAAGTGGCAGTGCTGTACAACAGGAACAAGTCAACTATGTTAGAATTAATTTCTGTAAGGAAATTTAAGATAGGCATGTAGAAATGGGTGGCACAGTAGCGTAGTGGTGAGCACAACTCTTTACAGTATAGGTGACCCAGAGTTCAATTCCCGCTACTGCCCGTAAGGAGCTTGTACGTTCTCCCTGTGATCGCGTGGGTTTCCTCCCACAGTCCAAAGGCCGGTTAGGAGGTTAATTGCTCATGGTAAACTGTCCTGCGATTAGTCTAGGATTAAGTTGGGAGATGGCTGGGCGGCGTGGCTTGAAGGGCCAGGAGAACTTATTCTGTGCTGTGTCTTAATCAATCAATCAATAAATAGTTATATAATAAACACAAGAGATTCTGCAGCTGCTGGAGATCCAGAGAAACACATGCAAAATGCTGGAGGAACTCAGCAGATCAAGCAGCATCTATGAAGAGGAATAAACAGTCAATGTTTCAGTCTAAGAACTTTCTTCAGTTCTGATAATGGGTCGGCCAGAAACGTCAACTTGTTTATTCCTCCCCATAGTTGTTAACTGACCTGCTGAGTTCCTCCAGCATTTTGTGTGTGTTGCTCTGGATTATCTAATGAGGTCCGTACCAAAAGCTTCATATTTTGTCAACTGAGGAAGTGGCAGCATCATTTACTTAGCACAGCACGACACACAAATCAGTCATCTCTTTAAGATATATATAATAGTATCTCACCATTGAGTCTACACCAACTACATTTGAGTTTAATGCAGATACGTGTTAAACTTACACATTAGAGTCTAGCCACCCATCAGCATTACCACAACTAAATGTCCCCCCTTGGAATCTTCATTGATCAGAAACTTAATTTGATCAGCTGCATAAGGGTTGTAACTACAAGATCAAGTTAGAGTCTTAGCACCTTGTTGACAGTGATTCACTGTCTGATTTTTACATAATCTAAAGACCAAATGCCATGAGGAGTCTGGCGTGGTCTCCAGATGGCCAGGTGAATACAAATCCAACATTGGCAGCTCATCTACCTGAAATAACCCAGCCTATTTAATTGGAATCAACTACCCTATTCACTGCTTTTGTTAGTGGTTGCATTGTACACCATCGACAAAATACACTTTTTACCTGGGCCATTCTGACTGCAACTCCCAAACCTGTAACACCACCACTGAGGATAACAAGGAAAGCAGATGCAAGGAAACACCGCCACCAGCAGGCTGCCCTCCTATTTGCACCCCATCAAGGCTCGGAAAAACAATCGTCTTCCTTCATTCCTTCTTGCCACAGTTCTATTGAAAACTTTCCCATAATGCTATTGGGTAGAAAGTTCCAGAATTCAGATACAGTGAAATTAAGGAGAGTTCAGAACCACCTTCTTAAGAGCAATTAAGTATGTGCTTTAATGTTGATGACCATATCCTTAGTCTTTTTCACTTTTCCCTCGTTTGAAACATGGGATATCTGCTTAAAGCAGTTTTCAGTTTCTATATGCTTCTCTTGATGTTAGTAAAATTGCTGATGTTATCATGAACACTTTTAACATGTTTTCCTTAAATAGCTGCTTTACAAGAAGGCTCTGAACCAATTATTAAGTCACAATTTTTTTATACCAGCATGACACGCTACCTTCTATAATGTGCTTTCTGGAGAGTCCTCTCTCAGTCTCCGCCCTACAAAAAAACAGTATTAGTTAAAGTTTACTTAGCAAATAAACATTGGTTAGATATTGTTTACATTTATTCAAAGACAGCAGTTTGAATCATTAAAGCATACTCAAATATCTGGTTACATACTTTCCACCCCAGAAGATTTTGGTTGTGATGACAAGACTTGAACGTCTGTAATGAGAGAGAAAATGTTGGTAAATGGTTTAGTCTATTTGACATGTACAGTGTTGTAAACTTAAACTACTGGGGTGTTCATACAATACAGCAAAGGACATTTGGGTTTAAGTCAGACAATCTAAGATATTATTTGACATTTTCTTGTGCCACAGCGCAAAAGATTACTGCAAAGGTCTCAACAGTGAAGATTAGTTGCAGGTTGTTCTATATTTATGACCCTCTGGGCATGCATTACAATCAGCAGCAGAATGATAGAAGGTGCCATCAATTCTGCAATTAAATGGGACTTAATAATAGTCTAAATCCAGTTTGGGTTTTCATCCCAACTCTTCAGCTCCTAACCTCATTACAGCCCTGAACTAAAAAACCGAATTCCACAGATGAGAGGAGAGTGGCTGACCCTGACATCATGGCAGCATTCGATGAGTCCTGGAGCTCTGGTAATGAATTCAACAGAATACACTCTAACAACTACAGTTGCACGTCACATAAAGGAAGATTGTTGGATGCCAATCATTCCAGCAGTAAAACATTTTGTTCAGTCTTCCCCAAGCCACTGTCCTTGCCCAGTCACCAAAAGCTTCATCATTGATTCTTCTTTCTCCATAGGTTCAGAAAAGGCAGCATTTGTTGATGATTGTACAATAATCAATTCCATTCACAACTCCTCAGAAAATGAAAGATCCTGCGCTCGCATATAGTTAATTTAAGAAACTTTGCACCACCCAGGACAAAGTAGCCAAATTGATTAGCATTCCATTCGTTAAACATTTGTTCTTCCCACTGTGGCTGCAGTGTCTAACATCTTTCCAAGGTCATCACAACTTCATCCCTCAAATCTATGAGTTCTTCCGAGCAGTTCAAGAAGTTTGCTCATCGCCAATGTTCCTGACTGAAAAATATACAGGGAATACTTGAAAAGGAGCAGCTGTCCAAGATTAAAAACAGAGTTTGTGTTATGTGGTGACATTATGCATATGATTTGACGCAATAAATCTAAGTAATAAGAGGGCAGGTTTCCTTCATCAATGGAGGGCATGCTTTCATTTCTGTTTTTTTTTCATAGTCTGTTACTAAATCAGAACATTATTGATGCGCATTCTACAAGAGGACTTAAAATGGTTTAAAACATTCACATGGAGCACACATTCAATACAGGTAGTCGTGCTATAACACACAAGTTATGTTCCTAAGAAAGCATGCACTTGAGAAAGTCACTCTATAGTAGCGGAGTAGGCTGCAGATTTTCTCAGTCGTGACTGCACTGTAACTAACTAATGTGGTTGGTGTAATGCAAATAATGTTCTTTCATCCATTATAACCAATTTATGCTATGGAAACATGCATTATACCAGAATCAGCCATACAAAAGAATCAATTCAGTGACAGCCTTTTTCTATTTTTTTGAAATGTTACTTAATTTTGTTATGGCATGGATAATTTCTTCTCAAACTACATTAAACAAATAGTACTGTTGAAAATATTTAACTTGGCTTCCTTTATCCAATTTTCCAATGTCAGTTTGGCAAAAAAATGTCATTTCTGCTACAAACATTACTCTTAGAGAACATGTGACACGAGCAATGCAAGTCCTAAATGTTAAGTTGTACAGTAATGCCATGGAACTATTTGTGGATAATTTCCAAACACAAAATAATCTGCAGATGCTGGGGTCAAAGCAACATTCACAACACGCTGGAGGAACTCAGCAGGTTGGGCAGCATCCGTGGAAAAGATCGGTCGACGTTTCGGGCTGGAACCTTTCGTCAGGTTCCGGCCCGAAACGTCGACCGATCTTTTCCATGGATGCTGCCCGACCTGCTGAGTTCCTCCAGCGTGTTGTGAGTGTGGATAATTTCCAATGTGTTCTCATAGCTGTAAGATTACCTCCATCCTTTCTTCTTGATAATGTTCCCCAATACGATTTCTGCCCTGTGGAGAAAGAAGAAAGTAAGGTTAAATATCTTTTACAACTTGCTTGGATAATGAGGTTACTTTTTTTTAAAAGTTTACTTCCGTCTTGGTTATCACTGCTTTAATCTCTTTTCTCTTCTCTTTTATTCTCCTTATTTCCAAGTGGTTTTGAATCTAAAGTACTTAAGATGAATTAATTTAAACACAAAATAGATTTTATTCTCAGTGAAACAGAGTGACAATCATCCCAGGTCATTTTGCACCACTTGAAAATTAAGCCCGGCATTTGTCACCTGACCCGCTTGTAAACCAATGCAATTTCAACACTGGAGAGGCATAGGATAATACCTTTGTTGAGCACCGCAGGAAAATGTAGACTTCTGTGTCCTGGTACTGTGTATGCTTGAATAACATGGTCATCATATCACAGGAACAAGATGAGAAACATACCAGATACAAATCACTTAAGTGCAGGAGTAGGCTACACAGGCCCTACAAGCTCACCCTGACAGTCAATAAGACCATGGTTGATCTGATCATAATCACATTACTGCCAAGCCCTCGTAACCTTTCACCCATTTGCTGATCAAGCATTTGTCTATCTCTTAAGACTCATGACCCTCAAAGAGAACTGTGCCACATCTTTATCCCAAATGGATCAAAAGTTCTATTTCTCCAACAACTGAAATATTCTCTGCGCATCCATGCTGTCAAGACCCTTCAGGATCTTTCAGTTTTCAATCAAGTCTCCTCACACTTTTCCAAATTCTAGCTAATACCAGAAGACAAACTACCCATTCCTGGAATCAATCTACTAAACCTTCTCTGAACTGCATCCAATGTCGGAATGCTTCTGTAAATAAAGAGACTAATACTGTACCCAGACTCTGGTGTGATCTCACCCACATCCCATGTAACTGAAATATAACTTCTTTGTTTTTAAAGTCAATTCCACTTGTAATTGACAATACTTTTTTTTACCTTTTCTAATTACTCAGTCGCCTTTTGTGAATCATGCAGAACAGTCTGATCCCTCAACATCCTCTCATTATTTAGGATGTGCCTTTTTTCACTTTTCTTGCCAAATAGACTATTTTCCTCCCCCCCCCCCCACATAATATTCCTTTTGCCAGGTCTTTTCTTCACTCATTCAAGTTATATATCACTCTTTGCAACCTCTTTATATCTGCTTCACAACTTACTTTCCTTTCTATCTATCTGCTAATTTAGCAACCATAGCAACTTGAGTCCCATCTTCCAAGTCAATCAGATGAACACTGAAGCCTCCAAACTGAGCCCTATGGCACACCACATTACATCTTGCCAGCCACAAAAAGACCCATTTATGCTTATTCTTTGTTTCAAATTAGCCACCCAATCTTCTATCCTCATCAATACATTACCTCTTACTCCATGATCTCTCATTTTCAGCAACAGTCTTAGTCGTGGCATTTTACCAAATGTTTTTAGAAATGTACAGTTAATCTCCACTTATTTCCCTTTATCCACAGCATATGTTCGTAGTTCAAAGATTGTTACTACATTGGTAAAAGACTGATAAGGAAAATATTACCCATTATTGGAGCTTTCTTTCACATCACAACAACCCACCCTATTCCAGGCTGCCATTCTGACAACATTTTCCACATGCCTTGAACACATGACCGTGCATAACACCTTTGTACTGAGGGTCTGTAAATTAAGATTGTTTAATATCAACTTCAGTACACACCATAAAGGTGTATGAAATAATTGTTACTCCAGAAATGATGCAGCACAAAAAGAAACACAATATGATAGAGAACACAATTATAAAAAACATGATAAAGATAAATATATAAAAAAGCTTACTGCTTGGGGAAAGTACCTGATTTTAGTCTGGTGGTCCTGGCGTAGATGCCAGGACCATATGTGGAATCATCTAATTCTACTAATGTGGCATGTCTCCTAACATGCAGCATATTGCTCCATCCCCTCTTAATCCCAAGCAATCTACTGTCTTCCGTCTCCCTTATTCCGCTTATCCCCTCAAGCAATCTGTTAGCAGGTACCTGTTCTGCCACTACCTCTCACAAATAATCTACTACATCACTGCTCCAGATTCCAAAGTCATCCTAATAATACCCCCTAAAAATCAAGGATTCCAATACTCTCTGTCTGTAACTTTGGCCCTTGAAGTTTTATGTGGTGGACCAATAACCAAAACTGACACTGGAGACCAGAACTTGCACCTTTATGGTATACTGTGGTGCATACATTGGAATTGTAGGCATAGGCTTTTATTGTCATATGGATTCAAGAGTACCAGTGAAATTTTTGAGCAAACAGTAAATGTACATGCATTAACTTGAAAACTGATGACGTGAGTTATTTGTCTATAACTGCTTTGCAAATGAATCTGACCCTCACCTGACATCCACATTGCATAGCTGGAAGGTGATGAAGGGGATTCATTTTCAGCAATCTACTTTTGAGCCCAGACGAGCACAGTTCAGGAAGTGAACTGGGGCAGTAACTATTTTTTTTACATATATAAATAGTGTGCTTGAAGAGCAAATTTGGCTTTGAAGGACACTACATCAATCAGGTATTTGGAGATGTAGTTTTCCCCTAGCAAACCAACGTTAACCACTCCAAAACAAGCTTAGAAATAAAATCACATACATTAAAATTATTCATGAAATCTATTTCATCATTTTGCTGTGTATGTAAAAATAATTAATGTGATTTTTTAAAAACACATTTATGCAAAGGCTGGTTAAAGCTGGAGAATGGAAATTTCAGACACCTAGAGTAAAAATTCTCGAGAGTTAAGAACATGTGAACGTGGCAACTGCTGGAAATATGGAATCAAATGTGTAGATAAATGCAATTGCATGCACTTAGAATGAGCAACTGAAGATGAATTTACCTTTTCAGCACACACAGAGTTGGCACCAGCATAACTAGAAGCAAAAAAGTTCCTCTTGAATCCTCACAATGTGCCTCGGTTTCTTCTGAAGAATTCCCCAGATATACCTAAATGTTAAGCTCAGATTTTCCACAGCAGCTATCTATTAGCAGCCTCAGATATATCAATTTAGTAACAAATGCACTATACCTTGCTGGCATTGCATTTTGTAAAGCAATTTTTTAGCTTGCTGATTCATGTACTTTTGAGTTTTGAGCTGTTAGCAACATTTTTCCTTAGCAAGCAGCCCAATATAAATGACATTCACTGTTCTATAAATACACCGACCTATGGAAATTTCAGTATTTAAAAAGTTTTATCAAAAACTAGAGGATATAACGAGGTATATTCAGCAAGCGTCCACTGCTTATAAGACCATAAGACATAGGAGCAGAATTAGGCCATTTGGCCCATCTAGTCCGCTCCGCCATTAATCACGTCTGATCCCTTTTCTCCTCCTCAGCCGCACTCCCTGATCTTCTCCCTGTAACCATTGCTGCCATGTCTGATCAAGAAATTATTGAGCTCTGCCTTAAATACATCCAATGACCTGGCCTCCACAGCTACCTGTGGTAATAAATTCCACAAATTCACCACACCCTGGCTAGAGAAATTTATTCGTATCTCTGTTTCAAATGGATGCTCCGCTATTCTGAGGTTGTGCCCTCTTGTCCTCGACACCCCCCCCCCCACCATGGGAAACATCCCTTTTCACATCTACTCTGTCTACGCCTTTCAACATTCAAAAGGTTTCAATGCGATCACTCCTCATCCCTCTAAACTTCAGCGAGTACAGACCCAGAGCTATCAAATGTACCTGATATGATAACCCTTTCATTCCCAGAATCATCCCGTAAACTTCCTCTAAACCCTCTCTAATGCCGACACATCTTTTCTTAGATGAGGAGCCCAAAACTGTCCATAATACTCAAGGTGTAGCCTCACCAGGGCCTTATAGAGCCTCGGCATCACACCCCTGCTCTTGTATTCAAGACCTCTTGAAATGAATGCTAACACTGTATTTGCCTTCACAACCAACTCTACCTGCAAGTTAACCTTTAGGGTGTTCTGCACAAGGACTCCCAAGTCCCTTTGCATCTCAGATTTTTGGATTTTCTCCCTGTTTGGAAAATAGTCTGCACATTTATTTCTATTACCAAAGTGCATTTTCCAACCATGCGTTTTCCAACATTGTATTTCATTTGCCACTTTCTTGCCCGTTCTCCCAATCCATCTAAGTCCTTCTGCAGCCTTCCTGTTTCCTCAACACTACCTGCCCCTCCACCAATCTTTGTATCATCTGCAAACTTGGCAACAAAGCCATCTATTCCATCATACAGCATAAAAAGAAGCAGTCCCAACACTGACCCCTGCGGAACACCACTAGTCATTGGCAGCCAACCAGAAAAGGATCCTTTAACTCCCACCTGCTGCTTCCTACCAATCAGTCAATGCTCTAATCATTCCTGTAACACTATGGGCTCTTAACTTAGTAAGCAGCCTCATGTATGTCACCTTGTCAAAGGCCTTCTGAAAGTCTAAATATTCAACATCCACTGCATCCCCTTTATCTATCCAAAGAATTCCAACAGATTCGTCAGGCAAGATTTTCCCTTAAGGAAACCATTCTGATATTGCCCTATCTTGTCCTGTGTCACCAAGTACTCCATAACCTCATCCTTAACAATTGACTCCAGCATCTTCCCAAACATTGAGGTCATGCTAACTGGTCTATAATTTACTTTCGGCTGTCTTCCTCCTTTCTTAAGGAGTGGAGTGACATTTGCAATTTTCCAGTCCTCTGGCACGATGTCAGAGTCCAATGATTTTTGAAAGATCATTACTAATGCCTCTACAATCTCTACTACTACCTCTTTCAGAACCCTAGAGTGCAGTTCATCTGGTCCAGGTTACTTTTGTACCCTTAGGTCTTTCAGCTTTTTGAACACCTTTTCCCTTGTAATGGTAACTGCACTCACTTCTCTTCCCCCACACATCTGGCACACTGCTAGTGTCTTCACAGTGAAGATTGATGCAAAATACTCATTTCGTTCATCTACCATCTCCTTGTCCCCCGTTATTATTTCTCTGGCCTCATTTTCCAGTGCTCCTATATCCATTGTCATTTCTCTTTCATTTTTCACATTCTTGAAAAAGCTTTTACTATCCACTTTGATATTGTTTGCTAGCTTGCTTTCATAGTTCATCTTTTCCCTCCAAATGATTCTTTTAAGTTGCTCTCTGTAGGTTTTAAAAACTTTCCCAATCCTCTGTCTTCAAACTAATTTTTGCTTTGTTCTATACCCTCTCTTTTGCTTTTACATTAGCTTTGACTTCCCCTGTCAGCTGAGGTTCTACTATTTTGCAATTTGACTATTTCTTCAATTTTGGAATACACCTATCCTGCACCTTCCTCATTTTCCCAAGAAACACATGCCATTGCTGCTCTGCTGTCATTCCTGCCAGCATCTTCTTCCAACTTATTTTCTCATACTACTGTAATTTCCTTTTCTCCACTGAAATACTGCTAACATCAGACTTTACTTTCTCCTTATCAAATTTCAAGCTGAACTCAATCATGTTGTGATCACCACCTCCTAAAGGCTCTTTCACCTTAAGCTCCCTAATCACTTCCCGTTCATTACATAGCACCCAATCCAATATAGCTGACCTCCTAGTAGACTCAACGACAAACTGCTCTAAAAAGGTTGTAGGCATTCGATAGACTCACTCTCTCGAGATTCATTTCCAACCGGATTTTCCCAATCAACCTACATGTTTAAATCTCCTGTCACAATCATAACATTGCCCTTTTGACACGCCTTTTCAATTTCCTGTATTAATCCGTGGTTCACATCCCAGCTACTGTTAGGAGGCCTGTATATAACTGCCATCAGGGTCCTTTTACCCTTGCAGTTTCTTAATTCAACCCACAAGGATCAACATCTTCCGATCCTGTCACATCTTTCTACCAATTTGAAGCCATTCCTTACCAGCAGAGCCACGCTACCCCCTCTGTCTATCTTCCTAACTCTTTGATACAACGTGTAACCTTGGACATTTAGCTCCCAACTACAACCATCCTTCAGTCATGATTCAGTGATGGCCAAAACATCATACCCGACTATCTGTAATAGTGCAACAAGATCATCCACCTTATTTCTTATACTCCGTGCATTGAGATATAACACTTTTAGTGCTGCATTTGCTACCCTTTTTGACTCTGCATCCCTAATGCACTTGTACTCACCCTGCTGGCTGCAATTATGTCCTATCATCTGCCTGCCCTTCCTAACAGTCTGACTGTATGCTATCTTTGCTTTTTTACCATCTGTCCTTTCCTGAGACCCTTTACTCTGGTTCCCATCCCCCGGCCAAATTAGTTTAAACCCTCCCAAACAGCTCTAACAAACCTGACTGCGAGAATGTTGGTTCCCCTCGGATTCAGGTGCAACCCATCATTTTTGAATTAAGTCATACCTCCTCCAGAAGAGATCCCAATGATCCAAGATCCTGAAGCCCTGCCCTCTGCCCCAGTTTCTCAGCCACACATTAATCTGCCAAATCATCCTGTTTCTACCCTCACTGATGCACAGCACAGGCAGCAATCCAGACATTATGACTCAGGAGGTCATACTTCTCAGCTTTCTACCTAGCTCTCTAAATTCTCTTTTCTGGACCTCTTTGCTTTTCCTTCCTATGTCATTGGTACCAATATGTACTAAGACATCTGGCTGCTCTCCCTCCTTCTCCAAAATGTTGTGGACACGATCCGAGATGTCCGTGACCCTGGCAGCTGGGAGGTAACATACCATTCAGGTATCCCGCTCACGCCCACAGAATCTCCTGTCTGTTTCCCTGAATATTGAATCCCTTATCACTACTGCTCCCCTCTTCTCCCTCTTTCCCTTCTGCACCATGGACCTACGTTCAGTGCCAGTAACCCGATCTCTGTGCCATTCCCCTGGGAGGTCGCCCCCACAACAGTATGGCCACAGGGATGCTCTGTGCTAACTGCCTATTCAGATTTCCATTTCCCCTGACAGTCATCCAGCTAATGGTCTGATGTTAATCAAGTCAGCTACATTATAGAATGCTGCTCATTTCTTTGTTAAATATTAATGTTGCTAATAATGTGTAACTTCACATCCATCAACCAAACTTCCTTTCAGGTGATAGAGAAGCACTCAAAAGCAGATTGTAAATAGCAATGACATAACAACAACAGCAACATGAATAGTCATTAAGGTATTTGTCCACTGAAACCTGATGAAACCAGAGAATCAATACCCAAATGCTGCTCTAGTTACTAAATACTCTTAGTCCATTATGCACGCACAGCATAAAAAACTCAATGCACTTTATTCCAAATGAAGTACATGACTTAAAGTATTGTAGTTACATTCACAAGACAAATGAGAGTTGAACATTTTCCATCGTTCAGAAAGGATTATTTCTTGCTTAAACAGTATTACCTTCCACAGGAAACCTGGAAGTAATTTAGGGTGTCGTAAAAACCAATGTAATGGACAACACACACAAAGCAGCAAAAGGTCTATTTTAAAGAAGAATGGGTTACAAGTAGGTAGAACGATAAACAATGATTATTGGCCCAGAAAATCTAGCATTATACATTTTTTCAAATTTATTTTTAGCGTGTGGCAGGGCCTGGATTTCATGCACATTCCGAAATATCCTCCAGATGGAAGCTGTGAGCTGCCGCTGCCCTTCTGCGGAAGCCCCATCACTGAGCTGTCTGGGAGAGAGCTCTGGCAGTGAGAGTCACCAATGAAGGAACCGTGCTACATTTCCAAGCCAGGGCAACCTTGTCGGAAATTTGCATTATTGAGTTACCACACACATAGAACGCAGAAACTTACAGCACATTACAAGCCCCTCTGCCCACAATGTTGCGCCGACCATGTGACCTACTCTAGAAACTGCCTAAAATTTCCCTACCGTATAGCCCTTTATTTTTCTGAGCTCCATGTACCTATCTATGAGTCTGTTAAAAGACCCTAATGCATCCACCCCCACTGCTGTCGCCAGCAATACATTCCATGCAGTCACTACTCTCTGTGTGAAAAACTTACCCCTGACATCCCCTCTGTACCTACTTCCAAGCACCTTAAAACTATGCCCCCTCATGTTAGTCATTTCAGCCCTGGGAAAAAGCCTCTGACTATCCACAAGATCAATGCCCCTCATCATCTTACACGCGTCTATCAGGTCACCTATCGTCCTCCATCGCTCCAAGGAGAAAAGGCCAAGTTCGCTCAACGTATTCTCATAAGGCACGCTCTCCAATCCAGGCACCTACTGCTCTTACTGGTAGAAACTCACTGGTTCTGTTGGACCAGCCACAGGGAGAAACTGCAGTGCTTTGTGTAAACGGTGCACATGTTACAGCAGTGAAGGAGGGACTGACCCAATAACTAAATATTTTCCTTTTGTGTGCAGTGTGACATCAACCACTTTAGTATATTCATCTTGATATCCAATGATTTTCAGTTTTACCAGTGTTCTTGTTGTCACAATTTCAAATGCAACCTTTATATCACTGTTACTCAACTCTGAAATTCAATTTTTCAGTCCTAAGTTCATAAGTCCAAGTTTGGATCAAAGCTGTTACTAATTATTGAGCACAGCGTGCTTAGGGGCTCTCTAACTGGGTGTTATCAGATAATTGGAAAGTAAGTGCCACCTGATAGGGCACCTTCTATTCCTTAGTTCAAAACTGAGTGTGCTTTTCTGTGTTCTATGTGGTTGAAATCCACTATAAAACCAACTGTTGAACCATTCTGCACACATGGAAGATGTGTGCCCAAAGGATACAGAGCATACAAGTGAAATATATCCCTGTGCCAGTTCCTTTTTGAAATTGACAATAATAGAATGGGCTAAATGAGATACAAGGACTAAAATGTATGCACAATTCCTGCCTCTGTATTACTTAAAAGGATCCATCAATTTAGTGCAGTTTTCTTGGATATCATTAAAGTGGTCTGGAACACACATACAAGATCTGAAAGGGGCTTGTCAGGGTAGACAAAGGGATGTTTTCACCAGTGGAAAAGTCATGAACAAGAGGATATTGTTACAAAATAAAGGGCTGATCATTCAAAACCTAGGTTGTGTAGAAATTTCCTTTCCCAGAGGGCAGTGAAATCCAGATCATTAGATATATTTAACGCAGAGATAGATAAATATTTGAAGTTTTGAGGAATTGAGGGTTATGGGGAACTGGCAAGGAGAGGAGTTGAGGCCAGCATAGATCAGCCACAATCATACTGAATTGCAAAGCAGACTTGAGAGGTGACCTACTCCTGCATTCTCCAATGGAGCAGAATCTTAAACACCTTTACTTTAAGGTATAATGAAACACAACAATGGTCAGTCAGTTCATGCAAATTAATAATTACTATTTAGAACGTCTAGGACAATTTTTTTTAAAGTGTGAGTGTCAAAGATATTTGCAAACTCCTTACTGTTCCATCACGCTAAATCCAGTTTGTAAAATAATTAGATGAGGATGTTTGGTAATTTCTAAAATAAATCCTAACTCTACCTCAAGGCTCTTTAAATACTATTTGCACTTATTAATACAATATTTTGAATGCATTATAGCCCGGAAAATTCATGCTGTAAAACTGACAATACCAGCAGGAAGTCCTGTATTCAAGATACGCATCAAAATAGGGTTGCTTATAGCTATGTCAACATTTTTTTTGCGATTATAAACTAGTTTTGCCTTTCTGTGCCAGCTGAGATGACATTTTATTTCAGTCAAGTTGAAATGGCCCCCTATTGAACCTAAATATCAAGATTCAGCAACAGCAGCTTTCAAGATATACCTGACCTTCTTCTCATTATAGGTTTGACAGCAATCAAGCATAAGACTTTTTTTTCCAATCTCCCTCTGCCAAATATAGTCGTTACTCTTCAGTAAAGATTAAACTGGAAGCCAGATACAATGATAAGGCAGCTACCTTAATTAACCATGTCAGTTATTTAAACAGAACACAAGGTAATGATTTTATGGGACACACACAAAGTGTTTGAGGAACTCAGGAGGTCAGGCAGTATACATGAAGAGGAATAAACAGTCGATGTTTTGGGCTGGTACCCTTCATCAGGACTGGAGAGGAAGGAGGACAGAGGACGAAGTACAAGCTGTCAGGTGATAAGATGAAACCAGGTGAGGGGGGAAGGTGAGTGGGTGAGGGAGAGGTGATGAAATAAGAAGTTGGGTGTGATAGGTGGAAAAGGTAAAGAGCTGGAGAAAAAGAAATCTAATAGGAGAGGACAGTAGACCATGGAAGATAGGTAAGGAGGAGGGACACCAGTGGGGGGTAATAGGCAGGTAAGGAGAAGAGAAGGGGTAATGAGGAAGCCAGAATGGGGAATGGAGAAATAGAGAAGAGGGTGGGGGTCGAAATTACCAGAAGTTAGAGAAATCTTGTTTTGTTTGTTAAAAACTTTACTGAAATATTACTACAAACCTGGGAAGGATTGTCATTAATTGAATATCTAGCAGTTCCTTCCAAACAGACAAGAGCATCAGAAGATAAATATTGGAACAAATACTCAGCATGCTGCTCATTTTACTTCACCATAAATCATGCCATTTTAAAATTTTGCTCCTGACACTTAACCTCATTGGGCTTTTAGGAAAAAGGGAGGCATATAGTAGGCGGTTCTGTATTTACAGGGGTTACCCAAGTATTAAAAACATATTATCTCCTCATTTCTTTAAATAATTTAGCAGTTATAAAAATACCATTGAGCACATCCACACGGAGCACTATGACAAGAAAGCAGTGTCCATCACCAAAGACCCCAAAACTCTCTTCTAGCTGCTGCCATCATGAAGGTGGTACAGGAGCTCCAGGTTCACACCACCAAGTTCAGGAACAATTATTACTACTTAACTATCAGGCTCTTGATCCAAAGAGATACTTAACTTATCCCTTCCCTGAACTGTTCCCACAATCTACGGACTCACTTTCAAAGACACGTCATCTCATATTCTCAATATTTATTGTTTTTTTTTCTTTTGTGTTTGCACAGTTTGTTGTTTGTCCACCCTATTGGTATGGTTTTTCTTTGATACTATTGTGTATCTTGGATTTACTGTATATGCCTGCAAGGAAACGAATCTCATGGTTGTAAGTGTTGACATATATATGTACTTAGATAATAAATTTACTTTTTACTTTGTACTGAGCATAACTTCAGGCATACAAACAAAGCTGGCTGGGTGAAAATATTTCAAATACTTAATTTAATCTATGACAAAGCAATCGATTTGTTTGGTACCTATCCATCACTAATGCATCTTGGCTGCAGCCCAGTTCATCTACTCAGCAAGCCCTCTTAAAAAATGAGCAAACCTTCCCCATCCACTACCTCAGACAAGGATAGCAATACATGGGGATGCCCACAGCTTTAAGTTTCCCCGCAAGTTACATAACATCCAGTACTTTATTGTCTTCCCATCTTGATTCTGAGACTAACTAAGAGAACACTACCTTTTATTGTTTCAAACACGAGAATATCAGCAGATGCTGGAAATCCAAGCAACACAAACAAAATGCTGGAGGAACACAGCAAGCCAGGCAGCATCTGTGGAAAAGAATAAACAGTCGACGTTTTGGGCTGAGACCCTTCAGCAGGACTGGAAAAAAGATGAGAGGTCAGAGCAAGAAGGTGTAGAGATGGAAGGAAGAAGTACAAGGTGATAGGTGAAACCAGGACAGTGGGGGGGGGGGGAAATGAAGTAAAGAGCTGAGAAGTTGATGAAAGAGATAAAGGACTGGAGAAGGCCAGAATCTGATAGGAGAGGGTAGAAGACTATGGAAGAAAGGGAAGTGGGAGAAGCAGGCAAGGTGATGGGCAGATAAGGAGATCAGCTGAGAGGGGGAAAAATGGGATTGAGGGAGTGGAAAAAGAGGAGGGCAATTACCGGAAGTTCAAGAAGTCGATGTTTGTGCCATCAGGTTGGAAGCTACCCAGAAGGAATACAAAGTGCTGCTCCTCCAACCTGACATGTTGGAATGGGAATGGGAAGTAGAATTAAAACAGGTGGCCCCTGGGAGATCCCACTTTTCCTGGCAGATGCAGCCTTATCTCCTTACCTGCCCATCACTTCCCTCTCATGCTCCTCTCCCTTCCCTTTCTTCCATGGTCTTCTACCCTGTCCTATCAGATTCCCCTTTCTTCAGCCATTTTCTCTTTCACCAAACAACTTCCCAGCTCTTTACTTCACCCTTCCCGCTCTCCCAGTTTCAACTATCGCCTGCCACCTTGAACTCCTTCCTCCTGTCCCCCACCTTCTTGCTCTGAGTTCTCTTTTTTTTTCCCGGTCCTGTTGAAGGGTCTCAGTCCGAAACATCGACCGTACTCTTTTCCACACATGGTGCCTGGCCTGCTGAGCATTTTGTGTGATACTTTTATTTTCATGTAAGTAATCTACATGACATCATTGATTTAAGAAATTTAAAAAAGAAGAAATTCTGCAGATGCTGGCAACCTAGAGCAACACATACAAAATGCTGGGGGACTTCAGCAGGACAGGCAGCATCCATAGAAATGTACAAACAGTTGATGTTTCAGGCTGAGACCTTTCTTCAGGACTGGAAAGAAAGGAGGGGGAGAGAGATTACAGAATAAAAGGGCGGGGAAGGAGGATAACTCGAGGGTGACAGGTGAAGCCATTTGGTGGAAAAAATAAAGGGCTAGAGAGGAGAGAGTGGATCATAGGAGAAAGGGAAGGAGGAGGGGACCCAGGGGGAGGTGATAGGTAGGTGAGAAGAGGTAAGAGACTAGAGTGGGGAATAGAAGAAGAGGGGAGGGGGAAGGAATTTTTTTTTACCGGAAGGAAAAATCTATCATCATGCCATCAATTTGGAAGCTACTCAGATGGAATATAAGGGGTTGCTCCTCCAGCCTGAGGGTCGCCTCATTGTGGCACAAGAGGAAGCCATGGGTTGACATGTCAGACATGAATGAGAATTTGTTTTGGCAGATGGAGAGGAGGTGCTCTACGAAGCAGTCCCTCTATTACCTCACCAATATAGAGGAGGCTGCATCAGGAGCACAGGATACAATAGATGCCCTCAGCAAATTCGCAGGTGAAGTGTTGCCTCACCTGGAATGACTGTTTGTGGCCCTAAATGGAGGTGAGGTGATTGGACAGGTGTAGCATTTGGCTGCTTGCAGGGATAAGTGCCGAGATGGAGATTAGTGGGGAGGGACAAATGGACAATGGAATCGTGGAGGGAGCTTTCCATGTGGAAAGCAGAGAGTAGGGAGAGGTAAAGATGTGTTTGGTGGTAAGATCCCTTTGGAGAAAGATATGTTAGGTTGGATGCAGAGGTTCATGAGATGGTAGGTAAGGACAAAAGGAAATATCACTGTTAAGGCAAAGGGAGATGAGGTGAGCACAGATGTCTGGGAAATGGAGGAGATGTGGGTGAGTTCAGCCAGCAATGGTAGAGGAAGAGAATCCCAATTCTTTGAAGGAGGGCATTCTGATGTCCTGGAAAGGAAGGCCTCATCCTGGGAACAGATGAGGTGGAGACAAAGGAACTGAGAAAAGGGAATAGCATTTTTAAAGGGTGGGAAGAGGTATCGTCAAGATAGCTGTGGGAATCAGTTAGCTTATAAATGATGTCAGTCGACAAATTGTCTCCAGAGATGAAGACAGAAATTGAGAAATGTAGGGAGGTGTCAGAAATGTACCAAGTGGATTTAAGGCCAAGGTGGAAGTTGGAGGCAAAGTTGATAAAATTGATGAGCTCAGCATGGGTGCATGAAGCAGCACCAATGCAGTCATCAATGTAGCAGAGGAAGAGTTGGGGAGCATTACTGGGGAAGGCTTGGAACACAGACTGCTCTACATAGCCAACAAAAAGTCAGGCAAAACTGGGACCTATGGGGGTGGCCATGGCTACCTTTCAAATCTGGAGAAAGCAGGAGGAGCCTACATAGAAATTGTTCAAGGTGAAGATCACTTATACCAGACAGAGGAAGGTAGCGGTGGAGAGGAATTGGTTGTTCTTTCAATGAGAAAGAAGTGGAGTGCTTTAAGACCTTCTTGATGGAGGATAGAAGTGTATAGGTACTGGACATCCATGGTAAAAATGAGGCAGTCAGGGCCAGGGAATTGAAAGTTAGTGAGGAGATTGACAGCAAGAGAAGTGTTGTGGATGTAAGAGGGAAGGGACTCAACCAAGAGCGATAGAATGGAGGACATGTGGTATGAGGACACGAATTCTGTGGGGCAGCAGCAGGCAGGAACTATAGCCTACCAGGACAGTCACGTTTGTGGATGTTGGATAGGTGGTAGAATTACGCAGTGTGGGGTAAGGGAACTATGAGTTTGGAGGCAGTGGATGTGAGTTCTCCAGAGTTGATGAGGTCAGTGATGGTGTTGGAGACACCAATTTTCTGCTGGTTAGCAGTGGAGTCTTCTTCAAGGGGTAGGGTAAAAGGAGATGTCTGAGAGTTGCCACTAGGCCTCAGCAAAGTAGAGGTCAGTCCCCCACATTACAACAGCACCCCCTTTGTCTGCAGGTTTGACAGTAAGGTTGGGATTGGTACAGAGAGAGTGGAGGGCAGTGGGAGGGAACTTAATTCCACAACTTTAAAATGTTCTTAAAGTGAACCTGATATCTTCAACACTCTTACCCAAGAAAATCCTTTATAATTTCACCCATGCAAAAACTTTTAATTGATTTATCATGACTAAACATCATTATTTATAATAATGTCATACTTCAGAGTCGTACTAAATTAATAACTGCGGGATTTTCTTTTTCTTGCTGGCTAATCTGCATTAAGATGCTATAATTATCTTTATTGCCAGCTTTAATGGACGTATTCAAGGTGCTCAAACTGTGAAACAAGCAATCAACCACACCTAGTGTTAGCTAACGAGAAATCCCATCGGGTAATTAGTATTCTGAAAAACATGGGAACGTTATCTACAGCTCAATTAGTCATTATCCATAATCTTATTGTTGGTATTGTAACTGTGTTTATATGTGTTTGTCTCTGTAGCCTGAGATTCTGCATGCGAATTATTAATCATTTAATTTCAAAAAATATTTGCAACTAGAAATCAAGATTGTTCATTTAAAAATTACCAGCAGTGTATTTTGAAATATCACATCAAATCATTGTATACAATGTCTACCAGTGTATGGCTGTCCTGATGAGTGGTCTCAGCCTGAAACATCAATTGTTCATTTCCCTCCATAGATGCTGACTGACCTGCTAAGTTCTTCCAGTGGTTTGTATGCAACTTCAGATTTCTATCATCTGGAGTCTCTCGTGTCTCCATTGCATACAAGATTTTTAAAAAAGTGTCTGCAATTTTCTTCCTCCAGATGTTTTTGTAATAGTATTGATGGGCAGCAATTATTTATTTCTGCATCCAACATGGTTCTCACCACATTTGATTTCATATTTTCTTATGATAAAGGAGGCCACTTGGCTTATCGAATCTGTATCAGCTCTCAAAGTCAAAGTAAAATTTATTATCAAAGTACATATATACTACCATATGCTATTTTGAGATTCATTTTCATGCAGACAATTACATGAAAATATATTAATACAATAGAATTTATGAAAAACTATACATAAACGAAGACTGACAAACAACCAATCTGAAAAAGACAAACTGTGGAAATAAAAAAAATACTGAGAACCTGAGTTGTAAAAAGTCCTTGAGAGTGAGTCTGTAGTCTGAGTCGTGCTGAGTGGAGTTATCCACGTCAGTTCAGTAGCCTGATGGTTGTAGGGTAATTATTGTTCCTGAACCTGGTAGTGTGGGACTCAAGGCTTCTGTACCTCTTGCCTGATGCTAGTAGTGAGAAGATGGCATGGCCTGGATGATGGGTGCATCCAGGACAACTGGATCAGAGCAACCCCATCAGTCGCATTTCCCTCTTGTCTCCACGCAACATATTCCCTCTCAGATACCTATTAATTCTACCCCATTCATCTTATCAACCACCACGCAACAAAGGTAATTTACAGAAACTTATTAATCTTCCAACTAGCAAGATATTGGTATCTGGGAGGAAACTGGAGCATGTAGGTATATTCCACACAGTTAGCACTGGTGGCCATGAGTAAAAATTGGTCAATAGTGCTGTGAGACAGCAGTAGTGCATGTTCCACCACCTCGGGACAAAAGAAGGCAAAAAGATAGACAGACAATATAATTGTGCAACACCAGCAATCCCATGATAATATTTCAAGGAGAAGCAATTTCAGTAGTTCTGTCAATATTTCTGAGAAGCTTGCTGCATGCAAAAGGCTACACTGTTTCCTGCATTAACAGTGACTGCTATTTAAAAATGTTTTTGTAAAGGTTGTGAGAAGTGCAATCCAGATTTAATTTCCATTCTTACTTCATCACTAAACTCCAAGACCTTGGCCTCAATACCTCCCTGTGCAACTGTATCCTCAGTTTTCTCACCTGCAGACCCCAGTCAGTACGGATTGATAATAATATCTCCACAATCACCATCAGCACCAGTGCACCACAAGGCTGTGTGCTCATCTCCCTGTTCCATTTTCCCTTTATACCTATAAGTGTGGCGAAGTAAAGCTCCAATGTCATATTTAAGTTTGCTGATGACACCACTGTTGGCCAAATCAAAGATAGTGACAAATCGGCGTAAGGGAGGGAGATTGCAAATCTACACAACAACAAGCTCTCACTAAACTTCAATAAAGCCAACGACCTGATCATCAACTCTTCCTCGATTATCGGAGCAAGAAGCTGGAGGTCCATGAACCAATGCTTATGTAGTGCCCTGGTTCACATCTTTACTGTTACGCTATAGATATTTCATTTACCGGCTCTGTAGGAGCTGTTTGTTCTGCTTTCAGCCTGTTTAGGTTATTGTTGAAGATAAGGGATGATATGGAATATGTGCCATCCAATTAGTGGGAGATCTTTCTTAGTGAGGGCCAATAAGATTGGTTTAGGGCTTTTGTTCAAAAGGAGATGAAGAGAGAAAATGCTGGGGAGAACCAGTCATAGCATACGATCCAGTGGGAAACCTGTTTGTTCGAGAGGGATTGCGAACGACGTTCAGAAGATGGTATGTGCTTTCATGTTGACCGAAGGTCCAGCATGTGAGTGACAGAGAAGTTCAAGATGAGCTCCAACTTGTGCACATTTGACTGTTTAATTAGAAAGGGCCTTTTTCTTTTTATTATTCGTTACTAACCCTTTAGCTAAGATTCATTAATATAATTACTTTAATCGTATGCAATGTACTGTCTGTTGTTTTGTGGCATTAATTTGTAACAGGGTAGCGAATTACACAGCTTGAGCCTCAAGCTCACGTTTGGCGGGGCTGAAGATTGTCTTCCTTAGACTTATGCAGCCGAGGAACCCAGAGCGTTTCACTTATTAGGGGATCACAGATAGAGAGGGTCAGTAACTATAAATTCCTTGGTATTATTGTATCAGAGGATCTTTCCTGGGGTCAGCACGCAAGTGCCATCACAAAGAAGGCAAGGCAGCGCCTCTACGTTTTTTTTTAAAGTTAGTGTAAATTTAGCATTCCACTTAAAACTTTGCCCTTAATCCATAATAGAAGAATAACTATAATAGAATCAATGAGAAAACGCACCAAGCTGGACTTGCAACCAGAGTGCAAAAGACAACAAACTGTGCAAATATAAAAAGGAAAACTCCAAATAAAAAACTCAGTACAGAAAACTCATGAGCAAGGCTCCAATGACTGGAAATGAACACATATTTTCTTGGCCAGTGTAATACTGGAGATGGTCACTACCAAGTATTTTAATTTGATAATCCATCATTTAAAGACTTAGAGCACTTCTTCTATTGATTACAATCTCTGTTATAAAGACGGGGTTTACAATACATTCAAAGATCAATTGAACTGTCCACAAGAGCTTCTATTTATCTACAACTATGCATTAGTTAAGAATATCTCAGAGAAACAAGATAAAAATGGGAGAACTGCACTTGAAAGAACACTAGTAACACTCCCATAAATATACACATTCTTCTAATAGTTTAATATTCTATTTTTGGTTGCAGATTCAACTTTCCCAATCTCAGCAGTGTTTTAGAAATGTGGTTGTAAAAGAGCAAGCTCTATTAATAATGCAGAAGGCTAACTCGATCTTGGCTTTCAAAATATTAAAACATGAATTCCATTTTAGATGGGCTTTAAAACAGACCATTAGTTTGGCCAATCTGAACAAAAATATGACAATTATAAGAAGTCACTGACTTTCCAATAATCAAGCACATTTCCCCCAGATTGTTATTTCTACAATATGCATTAACAATATCACAAATGTCTTAAACAAAAAGGACAAGCTATTAATACCAGGAAATCTAAAAGATAAAATGCTAGAAATACTTGAACAGTCAGCAGTTGTGGAAAAAGCAGAAATTACATTTTATGTACAGTTCCCTTACCAGGAAATCAATGCAGCAAAATGAGCTGATTTTTTACTTCATCCAACCCATGTCAGCTTTTTAATAGCCATAAATCATTTTGTTCTTTTCAATGTCCTTTCACCTTAGTCGAGTACTTGTTTTATTTTCCCTCAATACTCTAATATCCATTTTAAAGCCACAAATAAATCTACTTTCACTGTGCAGACAGTACAGTCCAGAATGTAAACTCTACTTGAAAACAAAAGTTTTTCCTTACGTTTCCTTTAATTATTTGTTAATCAATTGCCATTTGGTCCTTGTCTGCTTGCTACATCCAGGAAAAGCATGTCATTTTATTCACTCTGTCTAAACTCTATATAATCATGAACACCAACAGATCTCGTCCCAATCTTTTCTATCTAATATGCAACATTACTCTAACTACTCTGGTAAACATTTTTGCACCCACTCCTTGATAGAATGGGATAACGAGAACCGGACCCAGGTCTTTTAATTGTAGCCAGGCCATTATTTTATAAACATTCAGTGGCCATTTTATTAGGTTCACCTGCTTGTTTAATGCAAATATCTAATAAACCAAACATGGCAGCAACTTGATTTATAAAAGCATACAGACATGGTCAAGAGTTTCAGTTGCTGTGCAGATTAAACATCAGAATGGGGAAGAAATGCGATCTAAGTGACTTTGACCATGGAATGATTGTTGGTGCCAGACGGGGTGGTTTGACAATCTCAGAAACTGCTGATCTCCTGGGATTTTAATGTACAACAGTCTCTAGAGTTTATAGAGAATGGTGCGAGAAACAAAAAGCATCCAGTAAGCAGCAGTTCTGTGGGCAAAAAACGTCTTGTTAATGAGAGAGGTCAGTGGAGAATGGCTAGACTGGTTCAAACTGACAGGAAGGCCACAGTAACTCAAATAACCAAAGTTACAACAGTGGGGGGTGTGTAACCAGGATAAAGAAATTCGGGATCGGATGGATGGTAAAAAAGCAAAGGTAACATTCAGTCAGACTGTCAGGAAGCGCAGGCAAATGATAAGTCAAAATTGCAACCAGCAGGGTGAGTATCAGTGCATTACGGATGCAAAATCAAAAAGGATAGCAAATACAGCACTCAAAGTGTTATATCTCAATGCACATAATACGTATAAGAGATAGGTGGATGATCCTGTTGCATTTTTACAGATTGTCAGGGATGATGTTGTGCCCATCACTGAATCATGGCTGAAGGATGGTTGTAGGTGGGAGCTGAATTCCAAGGTTGCACGTTGTATTAGAGGGATAGGAAGGTAGGCAGAGGGGGTGGCGTGGCTCTGCTGGAAAAGAATGACATCAAATCAGTAGAAAGATGTGACATAGGATCAGAAGATGTTGAATTGGGTTGAGTTAAGAAACTGCAAGGGTAAAAGAACACTGATAGCAGTTATATACAGGCCTCCCAATAGTAGCTGGGATGTGGACCACAAATCACAACAGGAAATTGAAAAGGAGTGTCAAGGGGTTCCGGTGACGTCATCATCCAGAATGGCAGCTTAAATCAATAACTCCTCCGGAAAAATGCATATATTGCCCCATTAATCCATCAAATATAAGATCTTTCGAAAATATCTGAATTGATAATGGGGGCAAGAATGGAGATAAAAAAAGCATCACTGCAGAGCCTATGGATGACAGAGGTTCAACGCGCGGCTCTCCTACCCAAACGCGTGCTAGCGAGGCTGACGATGGGCCTCGTTGAGGCGAAGTGGCAAATATGATAAAAATTCTGGAAGCAATTCCAAAAAGATATAAAAACAGCAACACAATGATATCAAATCAGAGCTCGCCAACATCAATCAAAAAATAACGGTGGCAGAGACTCGAATTGAGAAGGTGGAAGATCGCGTATAAAAGGTGGAACGGATACTAAGACGATAAAAATATTAAATCAACAAGAAAGTAAACTGATTGACCAGGAGGGAAGATCACAACGGAAAAATATCAGGATATACAATGTTCCTGAAGGAGCGAAGGGTTTGTCTATGATGGAGTTTGTAGGAAAGTTGTTGTGGGACGCGCTAGAGATTCCCTCCACTATGGAGCTTGAAATTGAGAGGGTGCATCGTGTGCTCGTCCGAAGCCTACTGGAGACAAAGAAGATAAGCCACGCTCAATAGTAATTAGATTCCTTCAATACAATACCAAGGCAGAGATTCTATGAAGGGCCTGGGGTAAGAAGAGGGTGTCTTTGGACGGGAATTTAATTTATTTCCATCAAGATTACCCCCCCCCCGGCGGTCCTGCAGAAACGTAAAGAATACTCTGCAGTAAAGCGAATATTAAAGCAAGGAAAGATTAGATTCCAAACTCCATACCCTGCTAAACTGCGGGTGTTTTATGGAGATGGTATGCAACTGTATCAGACAGTGGAAGAGGCGACTACAGACATGAGGAACAGAGGGCAGCCTGTCAGTGTGATGAAACCGAAGGAAAGCCTGGCTGAGCAGTTATCCCGATCTGCTTGGGAAATAGTAAGAGAACCAAGAAAGCAGGGGACGGGAGGAGGGCGAAAGAATATCAGGAAGCAACTATGAGTTTTTCCAAAGACAGCCCTCACCCCCTCCAGAACAGGCATAAGATTTGGCTAACTTTAAAAGTGTTGATAAGATAAACGGAAGCAAAAATAGACAGTGCTATACTTATTTCAAGAAATACTTACTATAATGTGGATTTTATATTACTCAATTTTTTTTATTCATTCATTCACTCCTTTTTCCCCACCTGAATGAGAATATATATATATGGGAGGAATACACAGGGAAATTTTTTCTGTGTAATGGACATAGACTTGTTCACTTACTTTTATGGGTACTGTAATGGGGGCCCCCAACTCACAGGGAGGAGGAGCTATCCCCAACGGCTAGACATTTCTTCTAGCTCAACCCAGGCTCAACTAGAGACCTCAGCCTTGGGATCACACCTTCATTGCCTTTTTTTTATTATTCGCGTTTCTGGGTTCTTATTTGTTCAGGGAGTGGATCGATTAAGTTCAATGATATATTGACAGATAAATACACATGGCTAAGGACAAAGTAAAGTTCATTTCTTTTAATGTCAATGGGCTGTTAAGTCCAATCAAACGCAGTAAAATTCTATCCAAAATGAAAAAAGAACAAGCCCATGTAGTATATTTACAGGAAACTCACTTAAGTGATAATGAGCATCGAAAACTAGAGAGAATGGGATTCACTCATTTGTTTTTCTCCTCATATAAATCAGGACATAGGAGAGGAGTTGCTATTCTTATCTCAAGCAAGCTAAATTTTGAAAAAAATATTTGAAATGGGAGATAAGGAGGGCAGATATATTCTGGTAAGGGGGAATATAGATGGAAATTCAGTTACTCTATTGAATATATATGCACCCCCAGGAAGTGATATTAGTTTCTTTCAGAAAATTACTAATAAGACTCCTTAGCAACAGGTCTCATCCATTAATGGACTTCAAGTGTATAAATGTATTTTTACAGAAGTGATGTGATGGTTTGTGTACTATATGGCATTATCACACAGGATAGTGCCTTTGTGTGACTTGGGTAGATTTCCAGAAGCATGCAGCCCTTACACAAAGAAAAAAATGAATGAGCTTCAGTTTAAAATCCTTTGCATTGTGCACTGAAACACTAAAATAAAGATCTAGCCTATTGACTTTGAAGAAAGGGAAAGAGAATTCCCATTATGCCACCTGGGCTTCAATGATTAAATGCACAAATTAGTGCTATATATCCTAGAAATTAGAAGGTTACAAGAATGAGTCAATTGTATTTCAATGGCCAAACAAAATAGGTAGGATGGACACAGAGAAAAACAAATTCCTATGCTTCTCAAGCAGTGGATAAGAGATTTGGTCTAAACATTGGAGTCAGGCTTTTCATGAATGGAAAGATACTTCTGTAAGCAAAGGTATGTAGCAACTTGAAACCATTATGTTTATGATAAAATGTCCAGTACCAATCTTAAAATTGAGAGTGAGACTGTCGTTAATCATAGTGTGTGAATGTACTTGCAGTACTTATTAGATGAATTACAGAAAGGCTCAAGGGAGTAAATAGATAACCCTGTTCCCATTATCTTGTATCTTGCAGTATTGAAGTCACCTCAAAAAAGTTAAAATTGAGGTGTGGTGCACATGATCTTCAGTTGACCAACAGACATTTAATGATTCAGAAATATAGCAAGTAATTACTTAATATATTTTCCTTCAAACATGGTTATTTTGTGCATTTCCTTTTTTCTGTTTTAACATTCACTTTCAACTATCCTTTAACTTAACTTCATCATTAAGTAGTAGGGAAGGGGTTCCCAAATATTTTTATGCCATGGGCCCCTACAATCAACTGAAGGGTCTCTGGAGCCCAGGTTGGGATCCCCCGAATCAGAGTATTAAAGCATCATCAAGTGGTCAATATGACTTGTGATTTACATACTGCAGCCTGAGAGAACATATTTTCAGAGCATCTGTTAAGGAATACAGTAAGAAAATTGAATTTACCAGCAATAGTTATCATAAAGTCCAGAGCTAAAAACCAACTGTGAGAAGAATAAGCATAGAAAATGTATCAACTGTCATCAGAACCCAGCAGTGCAGAAGAGGAAGAGAATAATCTATTGCCGTGAAAACTTCAGCCTAGATGTAATATAGTTGGGCATTTCTTGTCTATTGAGTTATTAGCCCAGGAAATGATCCTAATTTAAAGAAAAATAGAACATCTGCTTGACTGGCACATCAGACTTTACTCCACAATGATCACAAAGGTCACATAACCTACTTGCCAGCAGCATAAACTTCGGCTGTGTCAAAGAGGTTTATTCCATTCTCATAGGCCAGTGTCATCAGCTGTTCAGCCATCTGAAATGAGGGGGAAATAAATAATTACTCAACACATTCAGGCAGCTCTTATAAAGTTCAAAAGTTCAAAGTAAATTTATTACCAAAGTACATATTTGCCACCATAAACAACTGTGAGATACATTTTCTTGCTGGCAAAGTCAATAAATCTATAGAATAATAACCATAACAGAATCAAAGAAAAACACAGTAGACAGATGCAACCATTATGATATTTTAAATAAGTTTTTCTCTTCCCAGCCCCTACCCAAATAATCCCATCCTATAGGTGCACATGCCCTTGGGAAGTTAGGCAAGATTAATTAGTCCCCAATTCCTCTGTCATGTTTTGATTACCACCTAGACAGTTCCTATCCAGATTGTTTTAAGTGTTCTTCCAACTGACATACTTAAAGATTTTGATTTCTTTCTTGGCCCTCTCAATGTAATCCTGATGTAAAATCTCTGCTTCAAAAGACGGGGGATTTCAAACTAGACAATAAGCCTTTAAAGGTACTTGGATGCCTCATTTCCATTCAGTATATTTATGCAGTAGAAGCTACTGTTTGATGAAATGTCCATGAATCCCACTCACTGCAGTCCAGTTTAGCTCTAACATTTGGGTTTAACGAATGCAACTACAGTAACTTAAGCAATGGGTTTTCTTCAGTGTCCACTGCCTTCTGCTCCAGGATGGCTCTGCATTGTCTTTACCTCTATCTTACCTATATACTGTCCCTTCTATAGGGATACATTTACTTAAATACTCAATAAATTCGAAGATTGGCAGTGAATTGATAATTGATTTTTCTTTGTTTTGCCTTTAGTTTTGAAGAAGATTTAAAGAAATTCAATGAATAACCACTGATGCCCCTCTTGCAAAATTTCTAGTTTGCTTCAGCCTCAGAGGCTTTTTTTGATTAGTATTTTAATTGTTGTTTATTATTGCACTTACAGCTAATTTACTAAGTTGATCTTCAAGTATAGTGCAATGCAAGACCTAACAGATTGCTTCTCTCCCTCTACTACCAGAACTACAAGAATCTAAGAGCAAAAAAAAAATACAAAAAGGGTGTTGTTACTTTCAGACTAGTTACTAATAGATTCATCACCTCTGAGTACATTGGGAACCTGTTACTGTAATATACTCCAATATTACATGTATAAACCATTTTTGATTTTCCAAACTTACTTTTATAACAGAGCTAGTTACTAATTAACCAAAAATAGTACTGAGATTATAGCATGGGCACCTCTTCCAACCACTGCACTTAGTGGCTTTATGATGACATCTTTCACAGATACCAAGCTATTAGCAACTAAGATTTAGTTGTCTGCTACAATCAAAGGCAGCAAGGTTTAAGTTATGATATTTAGATTGCACCAAGCTGTTGACTATTTCTCATCTAACATACCCATAGCGACATGAAGCTAACATTGTTTCAAACTTGAAGGAAGGAATGAGACGTACCTCATCAGTGATCTGCCCTCCAAAAGTAACCCATGTTCCTGTTGGAATGATAAAAATTTAAGAACTTTAAAATCTGTTTTTAGCTTATAAAAAAACTGACGTTAAAACAGAATATACAAATGGATTGAATTTAGTTAAATGCTTATGCGTCAGCTGCAGGCTCAATTATTTACATTGATTTGGAAGCAAATATCTTTTCTATTCTGCATGCATTATTTTAAAGCAAGATTCTAATGATGCTGTATGTCTGAAACTAAAAGTGCTGGAATTAATCAGTCAGATAGGCAACATCAATAGAACCAGCAGACTTACGTTTTTCTTGTCAATGGCCTTTCATCTTCAAAGTGTTATTGACCATAAGTAGACCATAAGACAAAGGAGCAGAAGCCAGCCACTCGGTCCATCGAGTCCACTTCGTCATTTTATCATGAGCTGATCCATTCTCCCATTTAGTCCCACTCCCCGTCTTCTCACCATAACCTTTGATGCCTTGGCTACTCAGCTACCTATCAATCTCCGCCTTAAATACACCCAATGACTTGACCTCCACTGCTGACCGTGGCAACAAATTCCACAGATTTACCACCCTCTGGCTAAAAAATTTCTCCGCATCTCTGTTCTGAATGGGCGCCCTTCAATCCTTAAGTCATGCTCCCTCGTACTAGACTCCCCCAGCATGGGAAACAATTTTGCCACATCCATTCTGTCCATGCCTTTCAACATTCGAAATGTTTCTATGAGGTCCCCCCTCATTCTTCTAAACTCCAAGGAATACAGTCCAAGAGTGGTCAAACGTTCCTTATATGTTAACCCTCTCATTCCCGGAATCATTCTAGTGAATCTTCTCTGAACCCTCTCCAACATCAGCACATCCTTTCTTAAATAAGGAGACCAAAACTGCACACTGTACTCCAAGTGAGGTCTTACCAGTGCCTTATAGAGCTTCAACATCACATCCTTGCTCCTATACTCTATTCCTCTAGAAATGAATGCCAACATTGCATTCGCCTTCTTCACCACTGACTCAACCTGGAGGTTAACCTTAAGGGTATCCTGTACGAGGACTCCCAAGTCCTGTTGCATCTCAGAACTTTGAATTCTCTCCCCATTTAAATAATAGTCTGCCCATTTATTTCTTCTACCGAAGTGCATAATCATACACTTTCCAACATCGTATTTCATTTGCCACTTCTCTGCCCATTCTCCCAATCTATCCAAGTCTCTCTGCAGACTCTGTTTCCTCAGCACTACTGGCCCCTCCACCTATCTTTGTATCATCAGCAAACTTAGCCACAAAGCTATCTATTCCATAATCCAAGTTGCTGGTGAACGCAGCAGGCCAGGCAGCATCTCTAGGAAGAGGTACAGTCGATGTTTCAGGCCGAGACCCTTCGTCAGGACTAACTGAAGGAAGAGTGAGTAAGAGATTTGAAAGTTGGAGGGGGAGGGGGAGATCCAAAATGATGGGAGAAGACAGGAGGGGGAGGGATGAAGCCAAGAGCTGGACAGGTGATTGGCAAAAGGGATACGAGAGGATCATGGGACAGGAGGACTGGGAAGAAAGACAAGGGGGGCGGGAGGGACCCAGAGGATGGGCAAGGGGTATATTCAGAGGGACAGAGGGAGAAAAAGGAGAGTGAGAGAAAGAATGTGTGTATAAAAATAAATAACAGATAGGGTACGGGGGGAGGTGGGGCATTAGCGGAAGTTAGAGAAGTTGATGTTCATGCCATCAGGTTGGAGGCTACCCAGTCGGAATATAAGGTGTTGTTCCTCCAACCTGAGTGTGGCTTCATCTTTACAGTAGAGGAGGCCGTGGATAGACATGTCCGAATGGGAATGGGATATGGAATTAAAATGTGTGGCCACTGGGAGATCCTGCTTTCTCTGGCGGACAGAGCATAGGTGTTCAGCAAAGCGGTCTCCCAGTCTGCGTCGGGTCTCGCCAATATATAAAAGGCCACATCGGGAGCACCGGACGCAGTATATCACCCCAGCCGACTCACAGGTGAAGTGTTGCCTCACCTGGAAGGACTATCTGGGGCCCTGAATGGTGGTAAGGGAGGAAGTGTAAGGGCATGTGTAGCACTTGTTCCACTTACACGGATAAGTGCCAGGAGGGAGATCAGTGGGAAGGGATGGGGGGGGACGAATGGACAAGGGAGTCGCGTAGGGAGCGATCCCTGAGGAAAGCGGGGGGGGGGGGGGAGATGTGCTTAGTGGTGGGATCCCGTTGGAGGTGGCGGAAGTTACAGAGAATAATATGTTGGACCCGGAGGCTGGTGGGGTGGTAGGTGAGGACAAGGGGAACCCTATTCCTAGTGGGGTGGCGGGAGGAAGGAGTGAGAGCAGATGTACGTGAAATGGGGGAGATGCGTTTCAGAGCAGAGTTGATAGTGGAGGAAGGGAAGCCCCTTTCTTTAAAAAAGGAGGACATCTCCCTTGTCCTAGAATGAAAAGCCTCATCCTGAAAGCAGATGCGGCGGAGACGGAGGAATTGCGAGAAGGGGATGGCGTTTTTGCAAGAGACAGGGTGAGAAAGGTGTCCCTCCCCCTTTCCCTCCCCCCCCCCGGCACTTATCTGTGTAAGCAGAACAAGTGCTACACATGCCCTTACACTTCCTCCCTTACCACCATTCAGGGCCCCAAACAGTCCTTCCAGGTGAGGCAACACTTCACCTGTGAGGCGGCTGGGGTGATATACTGCGTCCGGTGCTCCCGATGTGGCCTTTTATATATTGGCGAGACCCGACACAGACTGGGAGACTGCTTTGCTGAACAACTACGCTCTGTCCGCCAGAGAAAGCAGGATCTCCCAGTGGCCACACATTTTAATTCCATATCCCATTCCCATTCGGACATGTCTATCCACAGCCTCCTCTACTGTAAAGATGAAGCCACACTCAGGATGGAGGAACAACACCTTATATTCCGTCTGGGTAGCCTCCAACCTGATGGCATGAACATCGACTTCTCTAACTTGTGCTAATGCCCCACCTCCCCCTCGTACCCCATCTGTTATTTATTTTTATACACACATTCTTTCTCTCACTCTCCTTTTTCTCCCTCTGTCCCTCTGAATAGACCCCTTGCCCATCCTCTGGGTTCCCCCCCCACTTGTCTTTCTTCCCGGACCTCCTGTCCCATGATCCTCTTGTATCCCTTTTGCCAATCATCCGTCCAGCTCTTGGCTCTATCCCTCCCCCTCCTGTCTTCTCCTATCATTTCAGATCTCCCCCTCCCCCTCCAACTTTCAAATCTCTTACTCACTCTTCTTTCAGTTAGTTCTGACGAAGGGTCTCGGCCTGAAACGTCGACTGTACCTCTTCCTAGAGATGCTGCCTGGCCTGCTGTGTTCACCAGCCACTTTGATGTGTGTTGCTTGAATTTCCAGCATCTGCAGAATTCCTGTCATATTCCATAATCCAAATCGTTGATGAACAACGTAAAAAGAAGCGGCCCAACAGAGACCCCTGTGGAACACCACTGGTAACCGGCAGCCAACCAGAATGGGATCCCTTTATTCCCACTCTCTGCTTCCTGCCAATCAGCCAAGGCTCTATCCACGTATGTAACTTTCCCGTAATTCCATGGGCTCTTATCTTGTTTAGCAGCCTCATGTGCAGCACCCTGTCAAAGGCCTTCTGAAAATCCAAATACACAACATACACTGCATCTCCCTTGTCTAGCCTACTTGTAATTTCCTCAAAAAATTGCAATAGGTTTGTCAGTCAGGATTTCCCTTTAAGGAAACCATGCTGAGTTCTGCCTATCTTGTCATATGCCTCCAGGTACTCCGTAACCTCATCCTTGACAATCGACTCCAACAACTTCCCAACCACCAATGTCAAGCTAACAGGTCTATGACACAGACAGGATCCCCCAGTAGCCACCCACTTCAATTCTGCTTCCCACTCCCATTCAGATATGTCCAAACATGGCTTCCTCTACTGCCATGATGGGGCTAAACTCAGGTTGGAGGAGCAACACCTCATATACCGTCTAGGTAGTCTCTAGCCCCTTAGTATGAACATAGAATTCTCCAACTTCTGGTAATTCCCTCCCCCTCCCTTCCTCTATCCCTATGTCACTCTGCCCCCTCCCCCAGCTGCCTATCACCTTCCTCATGGTTCCGCCTCCTTCTACTACCCATTGTGTTTTCCCCTATTCCTTCTTCACATTTCCTGCCTATCACCTCCCTGCTTCCCCTCCCCCACCTCTTTATCTTTCCCCTTATTGGTTTTTCACCTGGCACCTACCAGCCTTCTCCTTCCCATCCTCCCTCCACCTTCTTTATAGGGCCTCTGCCCCTTCCCTCTACAGTCCTAACGAAGGGTTCCGGCCCGAAACGTCGACCGATCTTTTCAACGGATGCTGCCCGACCTGCTGAGTTCCTCTAGTGGGTTGTGAGGTCTATGATTTCCTTTTTGCTTCCTTGCCCCCTTCTTAAACAGTGGAGTGACATTTGCAATCTTCCAGTCCTCCGGAACCATGCCAGAATCTATGGACTTTTGAAAGATCATTGCTAATGCCTCCGCAATCTCCACAGCTACTTCCTTCAGAACATGAGGGTGCATTCCATCTGATCCAGGAGATTTATCTACCCTCAGACTATTCAGCTTCCTGAGTACTTTCTCTGTCGTAATTGTGACTGCGCATACTTCTCTTCCCTGCCACCCTTGAGTGTCCGGTATACTGCTGATGTCTTCCTCAGTGAAGACTGATGCAAAATACTCGTTCAGTTCCTCTGCCATCTCCTTATCTCCCATTACAATTTCTCCAGCATTATTTTCTATCGGCCCTATATCTACTCTCACCTGTCTTTTACTCTTTATATACTTGATAAAGCTTTTAGTATCCTCTTTGATATTATTTGCTAGCTTCCTTTCATAGTTCATCTTTTCCCTCTCAATGACCTTCTTAGTTTCCTTTTGTAAGCTTTTAAAAACTTCCCAATCCTCTGTCTTCCCACTAATTTTTGCTTCCTTCTATGCCCTCTCCTTTGCTTTAACTTTGGTTTTGACTTCTCTTGTCAGCCACGGTTGCATCCTTATTCCATTTGAAAATATCTTCTTTTTTGGAATATATCTGTCTTGCACCTTCCTCACTTCTCACATTAACTCCAGCCATTGCTGCCCTGCCGTCCTTCCCGCTAGTGTCCCTTTCCAGTCAACTTTGGCCAGTTCCTCTCTTGACCTGGAACACTAACTTTGTTCTTCTCTACAGAGTCACCTCTTGATGCGCTGAATAATTCCAGCACTTTGTTTTATTCTGTTACTTTAAATTCACTAGCATTTATTGAAGTAACAATAATTTAATCATATTAAGAAAATATACCATTCTACCTTTGGCACAAGGCAGATCAATAAAATGACAAATTAATGTTAAGTTTTTTATGGATTCAGCAGCATTCTGGGCCAAGAAATAAATCGGTCTACTACCTTTCAATCTGCTCGAAGTTAATTAAATATTAAATAGTCTTCCTTTACCTCTTCCAAATTGCACACTTGCGATAATTATAAATCCAGTCAAAGCTTAGTTAATCAGCCTAATGTTCTTGAGGGAGTGCATCCTTGTAGACTCATTTAGAGCGGAGTACTACTATGTTATCCAGAGTTGGCACATACACATTCTGCACAACCCTGAATACACAGATTTTAACTTTAAGTCTATGGATAGCTCAGATCAAAAATAGTACAGGTAAAATAAAGTTAAATGCTTCAAAGATCAATCTAAAAAAGTAGGACCAGAAGTTCAAGGGAAATTAGAAATAAGCAAGTTCATCCAAATGTTGGAGAAGCTTGTGGGCGCAGGAGCAGATCAGAGGGTAGCGTTGCTGTCTCAGCTTCAGTCCCTTGGGTTTGATCAAATCTCCGGTGCTATTCACACAGAATTTGCATATTCTCCCTATGACTAAGTACATTGTTCCTGAACACTCCAATCTCTTCCCGTCTCTGGTAGGTGTAATGGTTTCTGTAAATTGTCCCTACTGTAAACGGGTGGCAGGAGAATTAGAGGAGAGTTGATGGGTACGTGAGAGAGATAGGATGCAGGGGAATGGGACTGATGTGTGTGCTGTAAGTGCCAGTACAGACTTGTGTTATAAAATAGTATGAGTAATAAAACTGCTGAGAAAAAAATAGCTTAGGATTATAGAAAATAAACACTGGAATTAATCAAAATTCAGGATAGAAGAGTTTATATATATATATATGTGTGTGTGTGTGTGTTTCAATGAAACATTTAACATAAAACATTGAAGATCTAATCTTCAATGAACCAAATGAGATTTTCACAATCCTGATGTCTTTAATTAATTCCTATTATATCTAAAAGATTACCAACACAAGATTAAAAATGCAAGTTATCAATCTTTGTTATTAGTTTATTCATGAGAACAATATTTGCTTACCTAGGCCAAGACAAGACACTCTGAGACCCGATTTTCCAAGGTTCCTATTATAAAACAAAAAGATGATGCAAATACACTAATTTAGGACAATGTTTAGTTAATTACATCAAAAAGAAACCTGCTCAATTTTGTCCCATCTAGTTATATCTTATTGTTCCCCAAACCTAAATGTTTGTCAAATATCCTATTTCACCGACACTATTAATGTTGGATCTTGAACATCATAATCTGATTTTAGCAGTCCAATATTTTATCCTTTACTGAGTAAGGTGATCATTTCATGATATAAAAAATATACCTGGTAATGAATCTGGAAAAAATGTTTTATTAATGAGTTTGCAATATAGTTCAATTTGCAGATTTTCACATTATCCTTCCTGTGAATCTCAAATGATGGTACTAAATATTGTCATCTAATATGCTTAATAGAAACACACTGCATATAATCAACTCCTATTTAAGCAAGACGCTATTTCTTCCATTTCAAGATTGACATATATTTTGAACCCACAAGAAATAACAGATAGATCGTAATTTTACAAACTAAACATCATTTTCATTTGCTAATTTGTTTGTCTTTGGAAAATAATAGCTATTGGGGAATTCTAGACACAACCTATTTGAGATCCCAGAGTGTTTGCCCAACTGAACAAGATCCTATATTGAATAATGTTTCCTACAACCCCAGTTACTTACTCCAAATCAAAGACTGTAGCTATGGTAAACTCACATAGGTCCAGGCTCTGCCTTCCTCTTTGTGGGATCACTAGAAATGTTCTACCTTTGGGCCTCCTCCAACTAATTTTTCTGGTATATTGCTTCCTACACTTAAATGGCTAGTGAAAATTTAGTTACATTGAATTCCAACTTTTTAGGGTTGACATCTGCCTTTTCCATTCCCTTCCTTGACTGCTCCATCTTAGGGGATAAACTAGCAATCATTCATTACAAGCCTATACAGTTCCACAGCTATTTCACCTTTCTGAAAATAGTCCATTCCATTTTCCTGATTTATTCCTTTCCATTGCATCCATTCCATCAATGCTTATTTCCAGACTAGTATCTCTTGAGTTATCTTCCTTTCTCCTTAATCGTGGCTCCCTCATGCATATGATTGACAGATCACACAATCACACCTTTCTTTCCTGTATCTCTGCTCTCCTTTTGCCTCAAGGTTCCAACATAGCAGCTTCCATATTCGATAGACAACCTCCGTAATTTCCTGTATCCTCAATGTGATTCCACTACTAGACACACATCTACTTTCCCCATTGGCTTTCAGATCTATGGAGGGTCATTCTCTAACTCATTCTTCCACATCACTGCCCTCTCCCATGGTACTTCCCCTTTGGCCTCCTACAGTTTTGCAATGAAGCCCAACAGAAGCAAAAGCTCTAGTATCTAATTTTCTGCTTGGACATGTGGAAATCCTCAGTACTCTATAATAAACATGATAATTTCAAATAACCAGCCTATACTCACAAAATGCTGGAGAAACTCAGTAGGCCAGGCAGCACTATTGGAAAAGAGTAACGAAGGGTCTCAGCCCAAAATGTCAACTGTCTGCTGTTTTCCGTAGATGCTGCCTGGCCTGCTGAGTTCTTCCAGCATTTTGTATGTGTTGCTTGGATTTCCAGCATCTGCAGGTTTTTTTCTTGTTAGCATTATTTAGATACTGTTTGTTAGCATTGCCTAGACTTGATGCAAGGTTATCCACTCCCTATGTAGGTGGCAGAAGCTGGTACTCTCACAACACTTAAAATGTGTCAAAATAAGTACACCACATTTTAGGCTATGGACCAATGCAGATATAAGGTAAGCACTTAATGAATGGTATGTATGCGGTGAGTCGAAGGTCCCAGTGACTCAACATTAATTCAGTTTTCTTCTCTTCACAGTTGCTGCCTGAACTCCTGGGTATTTTCAGTATTCTTTTTCTTGTTAATACTTCCAACAACTCCTTTGATCCGGTGGACGCATTATTGTCTTAAGTCATTAAATTGTCAGATTCATTGACCTGGACAATCATGCTCTCTACCCTATCACAGAAATCCTCTTTAATCTCTCCATTCCTCCTCTTCTCTGCAGCTTAAAATGAACTTAAATTTATCATTTTGCCAGTTCTAATGAAGGGTCACTAGCCTGAAACATTAATTCTCTTTCTCTCTCCAAAATACTGCCTTACCTGCCATTTTCAATACTTTTTCTTTTTATGTTCATCAAATTTATTGGAGATCCAGGAATGCATCTACCAGCTCATATAAAATGGGAGCCTGTAGATGTTCTAAACAAGGAACTGCACAAGGCATGTGATTAATTAAGGTGTTACAATAAAGGCCACTGCACAAGGGCTCGGGGTATTTTGTATGATAACTTGGAAGACAATTGAATAACTGACGGAAAACAGTACGGATAAAGGTCAATTTGTAAAGACTGCTGTACATTGATGGTCATATTTTATGCAGCTTATTCTCTAGCTCCAGAATTCTCCCAATTAAGCTCTCTTCGTAGCTCTCTTCACCATCTTCGTAGCTAAGAGTTTCCTTAAAGATTGATTAAGCCTTCATCTGTAGTTTATCTGTAAGTCATCTGTAGTTTATCTCATGAGGCTCAACATCAAATCCTTGCCGTAATCATGTGTAGTGAAGTGTGTTGCTTCATAATTTAAAGACACCATGGAGAATAAGCATTGCTGGAGCTTTTAGAAAGATTACCGTTGTTGTTGCACCACACACCTTGTTGATGGTACCAGAGAGTATAAGATGGATTCTGGAGTAAACATCTGGATGTACTGTGAAGGTGGGATAATGACACCAGAGTGTAGACAGAGCCACATTTCCTCAGATTTCATTACATCTCCCTAATCCTTATAAAACTAATATACAATATTACCTGGGACATCCAAGGAAGAAGGCGTCAGAGGCAGCACACGGTCCAACAAACAGTGCAAATGATTGTCTTGAATGGTTTTTTTTGTAATCACAAGATCCTCTTGGACACTGGTACAGAATAATGTGAGCCGAATGGCAGGGGAGCTGCATGGCCTTGGTTGTTGCACTGACCTTGTGGTGTGGTGTTGGCTGTTGTAGCCGCCCAGGGGAGGAGACGCCGGGGGCAGTGTGGGAGAGATCAGAGACAATGTGGCTGTGCTGGAGTCCATATTGGTTGGGGGCTGGCCCCTCCCAGTGGCGCTGATCTCTTGGTGTTCACTTGGTGGAAGACGAGCTGGATCACATTCGTCTGAGGCAGTATTGGCAAATGATGAGGCACTGCTGTGTGCTTGTTCTTACAGAAACATGGCTCCAGGACAACATCCTATGCGCCACTAATCATCTTGTGACTATGTTTTTCTGCTATCGTAACTATATGTGCTAGATGTGTGTATGCTGCCTGCTGTGTGTGATTGTTAATACTGTGCTTTGTATCATAGTCCCGGAGGCATGCTGTTTTGTTTGGCTGTAATCACGTGTCAAAATGTATGCAATTATGTATTATGTTGGGTATTAGAACATTTCATAACTGTGATACTAAGATTTTATTTATAGACTACAAGTGAGAAGCTAAGATTACAGATTTTCAAAATAGTTTACCAGAAGCACAGAAAATGGTCATTACAAATCTTGCCAGAAGTCAAACTAGTGCAAGGCAGAGCAACAAAACTGTATTAACGGATAGTCAGAAACAAATCTGATTCACGAGAAAAGGAGGTACGAAGCTGTTGGAATAAACAAACCAAGAGAATCAGTGATTAAAGATGTGCGGTTGATCTAAATCACACTGACTTTTGGTCTCACAGAACCCTCTGGCAAGTTTATGACAGTGTGAAAGTGTTCAGTGACCTCAGGAAATGTGATCTATAGTCCAAGTTTACAATGACAACGCAAGGCTTGAGCTGAATAACACAAAAGCCACTGGCAACGAGGGAGTCTTGGAAATTAATCAAACTAGGTATCATGCCATCTTTGCAATTTTGTTTCTATTGTAATAATACTTCATGTTTGAAATATGATACTAGTTACAAGATCAGCATTAACCAACAAATCCATTAAGCTTCTGGAGCCCTGATACACAGCCTAGAAACTATTTTGATGTATTTAAAAGCAGACCTGTGGATGCATTTAGGAATCATGATTTTAGTAGGCATTTGCTCAAAGCTAAGAGACAGAGATGATGTAATTTCTAATTACATGAGTTCAGGCTGTCTGACAAAACAAAGTGAAGGCAAATGAGATTAGGAATGGAGTTACTCAATGGCATTTTAACCTAGTATAATGTGGATGCAGGGAACTGACCATTGTGAGAACAGGATGCTGACTGCATAATACATCACAATGCAATACCTGATCAATTGCATGCAAGAATTACACAATTTCAGCAAGCGATTTTTAGCGTTTCTAATAATTTGACAATTCCTTACACATTCCTAATGCTCACTTTGCAAGTTACTTTCAGTACATAAACCATTTTTTTCACAAAAATCAGGCAGGACAAATCCAATTACTGCCCCACTTATTTGCTCCCAAGCATCAGTAAATTTATCTATAATGTCACCAACTTCAAACAGAATTTACCCTTTAATTAGATTAACACGACCCTCAGTCCTCGTTCATTGTCATTTAGAAATGCATGCATGCATTAAGAAATGACACAATGTTCCTCCAGAGTGATATCACAAAAAAACAGGACAGACCAAAGACTAACACTGACAAGACCACATAATTATAACATATAGTTACAGCAGTGCAAAGCAATACCATAATTTGATAAAGTGCAGACCATGGGCACAGTAAAAAAAAGTCTCAAAGTTCCGATTGACTCCCGATAGTCCCCGATAGCAGGCGGCAGAAGGGAGAAACTCTCTCTGCCATAAACCCCTAGGCACCGACAACTGTCGATGCATTGGAAGCACCCGACCACAGCCGACTCCGAGTCCGTCCGAAAACTTCGAGCCGCCGACCAGCCCTCGGACACCAAGCACCGAGCACCATCTCTGCCGAGCACTTTGACCCCGCTCCGGCCGCCGAGCAACAAGAAAAGCCGAGGACTCGGGGACTTCCCTTCCGGAGATTCTGGATCACACAATAACAGCGGCAGCGAAAAAGGCATTTCAGAAGTTTCTCCAGATGTTCCTTCGTTCTCTCACGTCTGTCTCCATCAAATCAGGATTGTGCATGGCACCCTACTTGACAGATTACAGATATCATTCACCAGAGTGTCCGCGCAAGCTGCGTCGCGCCACCATCTTCTCCTCCTCCTTACATAATTAATAACCTGTTGATTGATTCATATATGTCTAGACTGGATTTTGCCAGGACCATATGGCTCCAAAGCTCATCACAGACTTGATCCAAACAAGAACTAAAGTTGAACTCCAGAGACGAGATGAGAGTTAATGTCCTAGCATAAAGGTAAATGATTGAGGCAGTTGGAGGTCAATTATCTCAGCACTAGCACATCAATACAGCAGTTGCTCAAGACTATCTCTTGAGCACAACATTTCAGCCACCTTATCATTGACCAAACTTCCATCATAAACTCAGAAGTGCAGATGTCCAACTGATGACTGCGCAATGATCAATTCCACTTTCTGTCCTCAGCAAATAAGGCAGCCCATGCCTGCATGCAGCGAGACTCAGACAACACTTAAGCAGGGGCTGATAAGCAGGAAGTAACATACATACTATTTAAGTGCCAGGTAAAGATAACTTCCAGCAAAGGAGCATCTAATCACCTACCCTTCACTTCCAATTGCATTATTATCTACCTCCACTATCTGTGGATAATGATAATTAAAATATCAATTGGACCTTCACCCAATTATTGTTACTATAAGGGTAGGTTAGAGACTGAAGATCCTACAAGGAATGTGTTATTTCCCCACACCCATATCCTTGCTGGCATCTACAGGACACAAGTCAGGAGTATGATGGAATACTTCATTTGTCTGTGTGAGTGCAGCACCAACAACTCTCAAAAGCAACAAAGGACTAGTAATCAGTTTAACTGGTACCACAACTACTCAAGATGTTAGCTGCTGTCTGTGTCATAGACAAATTACACCACAGTTATTTCCTTGGCTTCACTGGGAGTGCCTGCAATTTTTACCATCAAGGAGGACTGTAGTACCATCTGTAGTTTCCTTTCCAAGTCACATGCTATCCTGATTTGGAAACATAATGCTGATTCTTTGCTGGATTTAAACCCTGAGATGTCTCGTCAACAGCACCATGTGAGCCCCACCAGCAGGACGACAGCTCCAATTTTTCTCTTCTTCAATTCTCCATTCTGACCTCTTACGTCTTCTCCTCACCTGCTTATCACCTTCCCCTGGTACCCCTCCTCCTTCCTTTTCTCCCATGGTCCACTCTCCTCTCCTACCAGATTCTTTATTTTCCACCTATCACTTCCCAGCTTCTTAATCTCCCCTCCCCCAACCACCGGGCTTCACCTATCACCTTCTAACGTCCTCCTTCCCCTCCTCACCACCTTCTTATTCTGGCATCTTTCCCCTTCCTTTCCAGTCCCAAAGAAGAGTCTCGGCCTGAAATGTCGACTGTTTATTCATTTCCTATATGCTGCCTGACCTGCTGAGTCCCTCCAGCATCTTGTGTGTGTTGCTCTGGATTTCCAGCATCTGTAGAACATCTTGTATTTATGAGCACCTCCTTTTCAACGGCAATGAGGGATGGACTATAAATATTGGCAGTTAGGGATGGGAAATAAAGCCCAGATTCCAAATTACGAATCAGTTAAAAATAATTCTATATGGATATTGTTCTGGCTCTTGCTCCATCATCCTTCCCCCTTCACCTTTTTATACCGGCTATCTTCCTTCTATCTTTCAGTACAGATGAAGGGATTCAAAATCCAAAATTTGTCTTAAATATACTTAACTGCTACGCATCCACTGTCCACTTGGGTAGAGAATTCCAAAACTCTACAACCCTTTACCAAAGTGTAGACCAGTCCAAAATAACTATTTATTTTGAGACTATAATTCTTAGTTCTAAAGCACCTATGTAGCCAGATGAAACAATGTCTCAGTGTCTATCCTCTCAATCCTATTTAAGAATTGTTCCAATAAGAAAGTCTCTTCTCTTTTATCTTACTGGTTTAACTCTAGTAAAAACTGGGCAATATTATTCAAAATGCTCTTCAAATGGCAGTACTCTCATCCCCAAAATCAGTCCAGTGAACCTATACTACAACACATCCAAGTTGGTCTTATCCTTTATTGGATAAGACCAACAAGATCGTGTCTAACTTCAACAATGCTTCTTTATCCCTATATAGTAAGCCTCTTGGAACACATTACACCATGTGCTTTCCAAGTTCTTGTTCATCTGTAAATTAATTTCCTGTGTTTCATGAACTGGTACAAGATACACTGTCTACTACCATTTACAGGTTTCTTAACATTAAACATCTTTCTTTCCCACATTATATTTATCCAGTCATCTCCTTATCCGGTCACTTCAGCTTTCCAAACCTCTTAGCAATCTGTCTATATGGACTTTGCAGCTTACTTTTCCAATAATACCCAGGGCTCAACGCTGACCCCACTCGTAAAAGCCTGCTAAACGAAAAATCATCCAATTATTTTCACTGTTTTTATCCTACAACTGGTTTCCCTCTGTGTCAATCTATTACCTTCAACCCCACAATGCCTTACTTTATGAACAAATCTTTTAAGTGACATCCAGATAAATTCATTGGTACCATTCAGCTAGTTATATCCTCAAAAAAGTTAATCAGATTTATCAAGCTCAATTTCTTTCTCAGAAAACCATTATTTCCTCGCAATGGTCAAATAATTTGTTAAGTGTCCTTCACCACATATTTAATAATAAATTCCAACATTTTCTGAAAACAGATATTGGGCTCACTGGTTCTTTGTTCCACATATTCTCCACCCTTTCTTACCAGTACTGTTAGTTTTTACCTGTTCCTGGGGCTACGGCAGGGGTTCCCAACCTGGCATCCACGGACTCCTCAGTTAATGTTAGGAGTCCACGGCATAAAAAAATGTTGGAAACCCCAGGTCTAGGGAGTGTTCTATTCATTAGTTCTGCAGCCACATCCAAATGCCCTCAAATTTTCAGTAGCAAGTACTGCAAACTTGTTGACTTTTAAGTTCTCTTAATATCTTCACTATGTACTCTTCATTAATATTTTAACTTATTCCCTATCATTACATCCTTGGTTCCCAAATATTACTTGTTTATTGTGTAATCTACTGTGAAGGGACACAAAATACTTGTATAATACTTCAGCCACTTCCGTAATCCACATATTATTTGCCTCTGCCTCATAGATCAAGAATTATTTTGCCACTTTCTTTCTTCTTATTTAGTTGTAGAAATTACTTTTTAAGATATTTGCTGCCCATTTATTTACATATTTTATCCTCTAGCAATTTTTCCCCATCATTTATTGCTTGCTCCTAAAGTTTCCCATTCTCAGGATTACTGCTCTGTTTGGCTTCCTTGGCCTCAGAAAGGCGGTTTTATTCCTCAATAGATTGCAGGCTCATTAATCCCACATAATTTACTTTATCAAGCAATCTCAATTCAATTTTTATACCAGCACAATTAGCATTATTCAAATATTTCTCAGCTAAATTTGTCTTTCTTGAACTGAATATGTAATTCTATCAGACTCAATAAGTATTCAGAAGCACAGGGTTAAAATACAGTTTAAGATTAGAGGAAGGATTGTAGATGCAACGTGTTTAATTTAAAAATCAAAGTTGTCATTTTTATACTGCAATTATAAATTCCAATGTACATATTTATAATGAAAACTTTTGTCATTCTACACATTTCAGTTTCACGAGTGTAGCTATTTCAACCCCCTCAATGTTGCAATGACACAATTACAAATTTATCAAGATAAAGTTTAAAACTCAGATTTAAACACTGGATTTCAATCTTAGAAAACTGCTTATTAAAAGAATGTTATATATCAGTAATATTAAATAAAATAAAACAGTTCATGCAGCCACTTAAACATCATAGTTTGAAAATACTGGGAAGTAACTTTAATAAGAAAGTCAATTGCAGTAAGCGGTGAGCATTTCTGCCTTGGAACCAAAACCACTGAGCATTTTATAATTCGTTAAACTTCCTGACCAAACAACAATAAAATTCTGGATAACACTCACCTTGCATTTACTTAAAGTAATTAGATTACAATTCTTTAAATTGGTTATCAATTCCACACCCAATGAATACAATCCATTAACAATCATTCACTTCCTGACCTTATAAAATAAAACTGTTTTGCTAACTTATAAATACAAAGTTTGCCAGTACTCTTCAAATTCTAGTGGTTTTGGGATTATACGAACTATCCTAAAATACATTTATATTTCCTAATTTGCTACTCTGCTTTGAATAACCACAAAACAGATAAGGAGAAAAGTCCTGTTACACTTCAATATCAATTACACATTTGGAAATGCAGTTGAAGACAAGCACTTGTATTTGTCATACTGCATGCACAACACCCCTGCAATACAGTAATTAAAAACTAAATGTCTCTCCATGAAATAAACACAACAATATTTTATGCAGAGTATCAAATACACCCAAATTCAAAGATTAATATTGAATTCCTGCAGTCTTGTATTTCATTCCTTTTAAAACACTGATGTGACAGATTTCCCATTTATAATTAAGCTATAGACTCAACACAAAATTTTCAGGATCTTGAAAACATTACAGAATTAAATTATGCAGTGTGCATTGGGTAGGGATTGAGCTTCCATTCTGTACTTCTCATTCAGTAACTGCAAACAGGAAACTTCACTATTACCCACCTCACTGCCTTATCCCCAACGCCGAGTACTAAATTCCAGTAGTTTCTTCGAACTACAATTTGTCAATGGATTTCAATGAGGTTGCATCGAAATGACTTGATCAAGGTGATTTGAAACACTGTGTGAAACAATTCAGCCCAATAAATTGTTCTGTGTTTGAATGAATATAGTAAAACTATTCTTGCAGACGCCTGTAGAATATTCTTCTCTGCCTGGATAAATACTGAGAACCAAGTGGCACAATCCAACCCACCAGCAGAAAAACATAGTAGTACATAACTTAACCAGTTCCAATTAACAATTCCAATGACTCAACTAAAGCTATTGTAAGCTACACACAGAAGCCTTTTTAAAGAAAGTACTTTACATATTACATAATCTAATTCCAGATGTTAAATTGCATAATTCTGAAATTATATGAATTGTTTTGGGGTTTCTAAATAAAGAAAAACATGTATACTGTGGACTGACACCAATTTTCAAATTCTATAATACGATAGGAAAATGTTTTAAAGTAGGTGTCTAAGCTGTAGTGGCCAATGGTGGAGCAGACTCGATGGGCTGAATGGCCTAATTCTGTTTGGATGTCTTTTCCCACCCATTTCAGCTATGTATAGGTCAGCTGCTGAAAATATACAAGGTAAGTCAGGTTGAAAGTGCAATGAAAACACTTGTTGGATCCACAGGTCAACAGTATCCATGATATAATTTTAGGCTACACATTTTTATAGTCTTGAAACCTTCATGCAAAATAATTTTTTTAAGAAAGTTGACTTGTTTTTCTCAGAGTTCCATCTATACCGCACAAAAACTATTTAATTCTGCATTGTGTTTGATTATGATGATGCAAAATTATTAGAAAAAATCAATTCCTAAATGAAAATTAGATTTTGAGTGATGGACATCCTTTTAACTTCGGGGTTCTTTCCTCTCTGATTCAGCTATCTCCTAATTTTTCCCCATCTGTTAACAAGAGTTTCAATAGATGATCAGCAACTTTCCATAAACTCAGCAAATTGATAGTGCTTTGTGTGAGATTCTTGATTTTGAACATTCATGTGATACTTATCCTCAGAGGACACACTGGCTATTAATAAAAAGTCAAAACGTAGCTGATGTTTTCTTCCCTTTAGCTGACTCCAATTGCTACTCTAGCTCCTAGAGATCAGTTATCAGTGGCACCTAACCCCAAAACTGGAGAATGGTTGCAGTGTTTGCAGGGTTTCAGTCATATGCAGATCACATTCAACCATTCCATATTTTGTAAGAGAATCTCAAAATCCTTGCAAACACATATAATGTACATAAGCAGCACAGCAGACGGGATAGATTTTCTGCAAGGAAGTAATCATTAAAGGGCTGTAAAATAAATAAATGTAACAGATTATTAAGACTGAAGATTTAATTTTAAATTTAATTTTAATTTTAAGATTATACTTAACGATGAAGAATGTAGCTCGGACCATTTCAACTGTGCATTTACAAAAACCTTGAAGTTTTACAAATGCAATGCTCAAAACTTTCTAAATATTCAAAGATTTTACTTTTACCACCCCATCTGAAGTTCGGGTACATATTTCCCAATGTGAATCCTACAGTTACATTTTAACAATTACAATCTGTACGTTCTTGTCCTACCCTTTGATTTTTTTCTTTATTTTTGTAACACAAGTTTAAGAGTACTAATGTCAGAGATAAATTTTCCATTAACTTAACCTGGATAAACATTCTGAAGCAAATTTAATAGGCACAGTGATCAGTCAACATGTGACTGGTAACCTGCCGCCACAATATGACCCCGTCAAAGTTGAATTAACTACTCCCCCACCCATCTATACAAACAACCATGATTCCCCAACTTTCCTCATAACTCCGATCTCTAACATTAATGACTGACCATTTCTGTCAAAAGAGTATCAAATTATATTGTCTTGACATTTAGTAGTATTATTGTAGCCGACCATTAATAACCAGCAACTCATCTGGACCAACCTCATAAATACTGTAACTAGAATAGAACTTTAGTGTCATTGTTTGAGGTTGTGGTGCTTCCCTAGTCCATGCAAAATAGTTATTTACAATGTATGTGGTACAGCTTAATTTAAAACAAAACTACAATAACAACTCAGACGCTGTGTGTGGGGGTGTGTGACTTATCGCATCATATCCCAAATCCTTTTTAATCACCTTTCTATAAGGCACCAGGTTTCCAGGACAGAATCCTTAGCTCAAGTGCCAAGGAGCTGTCACAGCTTTGGGGGCCAGGAAAGAATGGGACAGCTTGCACAATTGTGCTCCCACATGAAGAAATCCGGAACTTTGTGGCACTTAGAGGAAGAAATGCTGGCATTTACCCACAATATTTGTGCCTTTTTAATATTTTGCCATCCATGTATCTTTGAGGCCTAGAAGCTTCAATTATAAATCGTAACACACAAAAAATTGTTTAAACCTAATTTATTAAAACATTTACATAAAAAAAATTCACTATGCTATGACCCAAATTAAATAATTGTTTCTGGAATTAAAACCATGCCCTATATTTCATTAAACAATTAAAGCACCCAGCCCCCACCATCTCACCACATACACAGAAGAGCCACTCAGAGTTAGCCTGCACACAACAGGGGCTATTTGTCTGGCTGAAGGATGAATTTAAGAAGTTAAGTTATATTATTAAATTACTGAAAACAAATATTATACTTAAAAGGAAACAAACAAAAGAAACAACGTGTCTCTCTCTTCATAGTTTCAAATTTCAGGATGAATATTTAAAAAACATTATTTCTGTTTTAAATTAGGAAGTAGAAAAACGTTTACAGGACGCTTGTAACTACAGATGACGCTGAATATTTTCTAGGAATAAATTGATTAAAAACAATAATTCTGACAAATACATAACACATTTAGGCAAAAATGACTGCAGAGCGGGTCTATGGAAGCACCCCCATCTTACAGAAACATAATGTGCAGAAGATACTGTTTCCATACCTAAACTTCATCCCTGGGTAATTGGAGGTTAAGTCACTTGAAGATGCCATGTTTTGTACCGACAGCTGTCCTAAACTTCGGGCAACCATTGCCACTGTTCTGAACTTGCTCTTACTTCCTAGGCTTGGGCTACTTGCGTTATGCCGACTGAGTCTCTCATCTGTGCCTCTGTTCTTCAGATTGTGATCGGAGCACATAAATGACACCTGCATACTTGTTCTGAATTTCTTAATTGCAGAATTACAAACTACAAAAAGGATGATCAGAGAATGTCCTCTCAGTGTGGAACGTGTGAGCAGATGAATCTCTCGAGATAAAATGAATAATCCTGCAGCAATTGAATGAAGTCTTCAAAATCCAGCTCTAATCTTTTAACCAAAGAAAATAGAAATATCAATCGTCGATAATGAAAACTGCAGCATTTTTCCTTCTTCTTGATACACCTGCTCCTTCTTCATGATAATGTATCCCACCTCGATGAATATAACTGCTGAATCTCCAAAGGGCTTCATTTATTTTTTCCTGTACCAGAAGAATCTCAAGTGTCAGCGACGTTCTTTCTCCCTCCCCTTACAGTGCTGTAAGGGAACAAACTGGAGACACAATTCTTTCAAATCAGAAGAAAATGAGACTTCAGCATCTGGACATTGCCATATGCAGATAATTATTTCTTGTTGATCTTCATTTTCAAAGTCATTCAGGAAAGTCACAGTCCGTAGTCTACTGATGCTAAATAAGGAATTACTGATCAGAAAGACCTATGGAGACTCCTAAAGTCTGCAGCATATTCAACAAAGAAAACTAGTATATTTTGAGAGTGCTAACCATACTGCACAGATGTATCACAGCAAAGGTAAAGCTTTCCTCAGTCAGTACTGAGGCTCAGGAGCATTACAGTGTATATAAAAACAATTAAGGGCTCACTGAACTACATCTAGGAAGTAGTATACAAGTCATGAATAAAATAAAAAATTGGTTTTCCGGGGGTGGGGGGGTGGGGAAAAGAAGTCATGTGGGGGGGCTAAGTGAGTAAGGGGCTCAATACATCACCAATCGCTATCTGTGATTATCAGCTTCATACAAAGCACTGTTTAAAAGGGCAACATCACGCATGAGATACAACGGGTCTACACTCAATAATAAATGTAACTTACAACTTTCATTGAACAAGTAACATAAAACTTACAACGCATTCATTGGAAAACCATATTCATTATTTATTTTTCAAAACTGATTCACAATATTACTGTATGTCAAACGAGTAATCTTATTTAGTATATCTGTTAAGCCAAAATTATTTTTCAAATTGTTTAGCAACATGACTCACACATTACTAAATGACTAAAACTGCAATGTGTACTTAATAACATATCATTTTGTGGGAAATCATAAACGCAAGATTCTGCAGATGCTGGGAATCCAGAGTACACACACAAAATGCTGGAGGAACTCAGCAGGTCAAGCAGCCTAACCAGCTGTGTTCCTTCAGCATTTTTATGTGTGTTACTCATTTTGTGGGACCTACCGACAATAATATTTCCTACTTAATAATCTATGCTATTTTGTGGGACCCACCAACAGTAATCTTCCCACTTGAAAGGCACCCAAAACTGGTAAAATATACAATCAGTGAGCTTGGCTTGTTACATATTTCACTAAATTCAGTAAATTAACACTTCACAGCTGGTTGGGAATGTTAAATTTGTTCAATAGGTCATGCTTATTTATAAGGCTATCCAGACACCAAGGTGACGTTCATGACACACTTGCACAAAAAAACTCGTTAAGAATAGGATATACAAAGACATGGTGTGCGACTGTTCTGATTTGTGTCCCAGAATCTGACAACAGATTAGCCAGTAGAGCTGCTGCCTCACAGTCTAGTGACCCTAGTTCAATTCCAGCCTCTCAGTTTGTGCGTTCTCCCTATGATGGTGTAGGTGGCTCCATTCTCTTCCAAAGATGGATGGGTTGGTAGATTAGTTTGCCACTGCAAATTACCCCACTACATAGGTAAATGGTAGGATCCGGGAGGAGTTAATGGGACATAGAGGGAAAAGGGATTAGTGCAGCATTTTCATAAATGACAGCTTGGTGGTTGTCATGATTAAGTAGGTGACAGATCTGGTTCCATGCTGTATGATTTTCTGACAACTTACATATCCACTTTCCTTTAACATGTTTTTTTTCCCTCTTCATTCAACCAGACTCTTCCCACCCATTCTCCATGGATGTTCTCTGGGTTTCTGTACCACCAATATCCTTCAACCCATCAATTAAACGAGTCCCCAATCCTCTCAAAAAGCCATCTTCCACCTCAATATCTTGCCCTGAACCTTGAAACCCCTATCTACTAAATGAAGCTCTCAGCCTCTTTAACAGATTAACAACAACACAATCCAAGGATGCGCTGGGGCAGCCAACCCTAACCCTAATGCATCGCCACACATTTTGAGGCCAGCATAGCGTGCCAACTATGTTCATTAGAATAACACAAGCAACAATAACAACATCAAAACAAACCCTTCTCCCACACTCCCATACACATAGGCAGGTGTCCAACACCAGGACAAGCCGTCTCCATGAATCCGACAACTAGTCCTTGGCCCTGAACTCTTAAGACATCGGGACTCCAATATCCAGTCCCTGGCCTGGACTCACAGACTTCTGACATCCAGACACACGGAGCCAAGGGCTTTGAACTTCAGGCCTTGATCTCTGGGTTCGGCAACATTGGACTTCGACCTTTAGGTTTCGACCTCTGGACTCACTGATCCCTGGTTTTTGATCACCGGCTTCAACCTCCAGACTTTAACGATCTCTGGATGTCTAGCCCAGGACTTGCCAACTTGGTGAGGGGAGGGGTCACTAACTTTAGTCATGACCACTGGAATTGTTGGTTTTTGTCCTCAATGTCTTCCATCCCGTCATCTGCCAACAGGGATCACTGGTATTTGGCAGCAGAGCTCTCTGGCTGGACTCCAACCACCGGCTCTTGCTCCTGACTCTTTATTTACTGCCCCCTGACCTCTATCTCCCTCTTAACCCTCTCTCTAAACCCTAACATGTCCCCTATCTCCCCATGCTGCCCCCAAAACATTCCTATGGACCCAAATAAACAACCAAGTCTGAGCCATTATCTCAACAGTTCTCACTCGGCAGCTCGCTGCCACCTTGACCAGAAATAAAAGATAAATTACAGTAACTAATTTTCTGTGGCTCCTCAAAAATCTTCAAAGCAATGCTAACTGAGATGAAATTTGCTCATCATCAGAGAGCCAAAGCACATTGGTGCGTCCCAGCTCCAATCAAGTTTGATACTGACACCCTGAAGAGTATCAAACTCTTCCGAACCAAAGCACCTTTCTTTGTGTAAATTTTTCCTTCCAACCTGTAAACTACCACATTCTTACACAATGTCAGAGTTAGTGGAGGAAAGATCTTTTTGAGAATAAACACAAGAGATTCTGTAGATGCTGGAAGCCCAGAGCAAAACACAGAAAATACTGGAGAAACTCGGCATCTATGGAAATGAATAAATAATCGAAGCTTATTCATATGAATGAAAATGAACACCTTAACAAAACTAAAACATGTTAACCAAACAGGGAAACATACGATTTAAATTTATGTGTTTCAGCTTGGGAAAACAGTGTGGCAACTTCCTTGAAATGCCTCTTTGGAAAAGTCAAAATTGCACGGCGTTGTTGGTTCTGAACACCCAGGTATATTACCAGTATCCATAAACCAGGAATTAAAATAAAATCAATGACTTAGTAAATTTGCATAACTTTATTTCCTCCAGCTTTAGTTCAAAGGAAGGTGTAACTTAACACCACAGGATTAACACAATTTAACTCTTCACACAAGGGTTATAAAAGTAGCTTTCAATGTGAATGTTAAATTTCACTTGCAGTTCGAATTTAGGCACTTTATGACAGAGGAGCCCATCCCTTATATTTTGAGAGGTCTGCTCAGTTATAGAATTAAAACCCAATCTGAGCAAACTGACCAGTTATAGAATTAAAACCCAATCTGAGCAAACTGACCAGTTATAGAATTAAAACCCAAGCTGAGCAAACTGACCAACCATGAAAGATCTAATTATGCCTAAACTAATCCACTCTGAAGCCAACAAATTAGATCAGAATGGGTAGGCACTGAAGCAATATATTGAGAAACAGGAATCACTTCTTGCAACTTGAAGTATCCTCTTCTAAGCAGGCAGTTTGTCTTCCTATTCCTTCCCACAGAACTAAACCATAATACATTTATTTATAAAGAGTTGAGCTAGACTAATAAATATGCACCCAAGGACTTAATTCCTTTTCAATATCCATCCCAACCTGAATCCAACATAGACAGTACAGTATTGTCAGACTTGGAGTGGGAAGCCAGGCTCTATTGCCCACTTCGGGTGGCTGAACCTGTCCATGTAAATAAGCCACAATATTCTGATGGCAAACTTGGAGCAAATAATATGGCATCAAACAGGGATTCTAATGAATGAAATGAACATCGACAGTTTGGACGAGCAAAACCTACTTAATGATGGACGCAGTGGCAAATTGCTTTTTGATTGTGAACAAATGCGGATTTCTTTGTTTCTGTTGAAAACAAAGGACCATTTCAGATTGCTCCCAGAAAACAACAGTTAAGTTTAATCCTGAATTAACTGGTCATGCTTTATGGATTCTGTATTGCGGTCTTTATTAAATGCTGTTTATCGATCCAAATATCAGGATTATTTAATCCATTTTCAACAGTAGTTTTTAATGGACTGTATTGAATTAATATTATTCAGCAGCTAATTCAGCCATCTAGACCAGGAAGATTCAATTTATGGTCTATCCCTGATACGCTGATCTCAGCTTGGGTGTTGTTCTGGATACTACAGTGGCAGCTAGCGTAACACTATTGTAGCGCCAATGACTTGGGTTCAATTCTGCCACTCTCCGTTAAGAGTTTGTACGTCCTCCCAGCAACCGTGTGAGTTTCCTTCAGGTGATCTGGTTTCCCGCTACATTCCAAAGATGTATGGGTTGATATGTTACAGGTCAAATGGATGTAATTGGGCAGTGTGGCTCTCAGCACCTCTACATACAGAGAAGGTGGGGGATAGGGGATTAAAAGTAGCATGGGGTAAATACTAATATGATGGTTGTGTGTGTACTATCAGAAAGACTTCCATATCTCAGCCGGTCACATTTTGACAACCACAGTCCAGAATATCTTCCAAACTGCAATAAAACAGCAAAATCCTTCTTAACAAATTTAAAATTTCTACTGCTTACAGATTTTTCTTTATCTTTCATCATATTTTCTTGTTCTCTGTTCATGAAAAATATATTTTTTAGGATTTAATTTTCTCACATATGAAAATGAACTTTCTTTTATAAATTTAAAAAGTATAGTGTTTGATGCAGCAGGTAACTGGGGACAGGTCAATCCACTGAAGAGCTTTATCTTGCGATGTTAATTTTAAATGACCTGATTACTTAGCAAAATGGTATCTAATTTTGTCCACGTTTGTCTAGTTCATGCCCCCACAAAAGATATCATTTTTCATATTCCAAATTATGCAGCACAAAGCGTTTCTCTTTTACTATACCAAGATGATAGTGGATATCCTGTTTTAATCAGTTAGATGCCTGAAATGTGCTGAGCAGGGATAGTAAAAACTGCAGATGATAATTTCAATATGTCTCCAGCATTAAAAAAACTCACTTTAATAGTCCAAACAATATTTCCCCTTTGTTAGAAAGGCCATTTGTAATACAAGACCAATATCTAGGTTTCTAATTTTTATGAACAGCCTTTCCACTGTGGTGAGATGCCGTCTTCATTTCAGTCTGTATAGTACACCATTGTTCTCTTGCCATAATAATTGAAAAGGCAGCTCAAGTTTCTACACTATAGCTTTGGAAAAGCTAATGTCCTCTGCATACGGTTTGACTTTGTTTCATCTGAAAACTTGCTTTCATTTTTTCCCATTCAAATGCAGTTTAAAGCTGTTTCTAGATTGCCCATAATATAGGGGATGAAATATTATTTCATCTTAAGCTATTTAAAAAAGTCATCAGCCACTTTATTAAGTACACCTGTACAACTGCTTGTTAATGCAACTATCCAATCAGTCAGTCATGTGGTAGCAACTCAATGCATAAAAGCATGCAGACATAATCAAGAGGTTCAGTTGTTGTTCAGACCAAACATCAGAAAGGGAAAGAAATATAATCCAAGTGACTTTGACTGTGGAATGATTGTTGGTTCCAGATGGGGTGGTTTGAGGTCCTCAGAAACTGCTGATCTTCTGGGATTTTCACACACAATAGTCTCTAGTGTTTACAGAGAATGCTTTGGAAATACAAGACAACATCTAGTAAGCAGCAGTTCTGCAGGCAAAAACATCTTCTTAATGAGAGAGATGAGGGGAGAATGGCCAGACTTGTTCAAGCAGACATGAAGACGACAGTAACTCAAATAAATATGCAAGACACACTTATACAGCACCTCACTTCAGAAACCAAATTGGCAAGCTCAAAACTGGCTTTGTAATTCAGTACAATTTATGTTAATGTTGCAGTTGTGCTCCAAAAAGTGATGAGTGTAATTAAGATGTGTAATCTAAAAAGCATTGGGCTGGTTTAGAGAGCATTGTCCGGCAAAGGCTATGTGAACAGTGAAAGCATGAAAGCAATTATCAGCACTTTCAATGAAGCTGGAGAAATTCAATATATAAGATAACATCTGTAGAGGGAAATGAAGAGTTGAAGTTTCTGGGCTGAAAGGGCCTTGACCCAAAATGTCCATTCCCTTCCAATGAATGTGCATGACCTACTTAGCTTCTTGTTTGTTGCACCTGATTCCAGTACCTGTAATCTTTTGTGACTCTTTTCAATGAAGCACATGATTGGAAGGGCTTTACATTCAACAACTATGACAGAAGAAATCCTTTGTGCGCTTGTAATGAACGGGAGCACCTCTTGGTAAAGGCAGACTTTGATTAAAAAAAATTCTCAATTGCCTTCCATGTGCCAGCATAACCTTTGGTCAATTAAAGGGAATTAAAAGACCAAACCTCTGACCAAGTACAAAATTTACCATCTACCAGTCTGGAGTGATTGTGTTCTTCTCTGTGGTTCTAGGCATTGGACGACCTACAAGCAACTTCTCAGGACACAGGAAAAATACCACCATCATCATTACGGACCCTCAACATCCAGGACATGCCCTCTTCTCATTACTACATCAGGGAGGAGCTAGAGGAACCTGAAGACCAACACTTAATGATCCAGGAACAGCTCTTGGCTCTCCTTCTTCAGAATTGCGAATGCTCCATGAACAATACCTTATTATTTCTTTTTTTGTGCAATCTATCTATCCATTTATTTATTTATGCAGTTTATAGTAATTTTATGTCTTTGTATTGACCTGCTGCCACAAAGCAACAAATTTCACATCTTATAAGACAATGATAATAAACATGACTCTGATTTTCTTTCTGAACAGTGATTCCAAAAAAATCTTTTGTAATCTTCTGTAAGGACCAATGTCAATGTCCCTGTATTTAGACATTAGTTACACGACATTATTAATCCAAATACCTTTCAATTGAAAGGAAACAAACGCTGAAACAACAGAGAATGCCTTTGCCATGTTTATTTTCAAGCCTTCGCTCTCATCTGAGCCACTGCAGAGAACCACCACATCTCAGACAATTTCTCGAAAACTTCTACAAATGTACCATGGAGAGCATTCTGACTGGCTGCATCACAGTCTGGTATGGGGGTTGTGGGGGCTACTCCACAAAACTGAAGTAAATTGCAGAAACTTGTAAAATTAGTCAGCTCCATCGTTGGTGCTAGCCTCCGTAGTATCCAAGATATCTTCAAGAAGCAGTGCCTTAGGAAGGCGACCTCCATCACTAAGGACTCCCACCACCCAGGACCTGCTGCCTTCTCATTGTTACTGTCAAGAAGGTGGTACAGAAGCCAGAAAGCACACACTCAATGATTTGGGAACAGCTTCTTCCCCTCTGCCATCCGACTTCTAAATGGACATTGAACCCATGAACACTATCTCACTACTTCTTCATTTGTTTTCTGCACTACTTATTTTTAACTTAACTATTTAATAGACATATATACTTACTGTAATTCAGTATTTTTTCTCTATATTTATCATGTATTGATTTGTACTGCTGCTGTAAAGTTAATGAATTTCTCAACATATGCTGGTGATATTAAACCTGATTTTGATTTCCTCGGCCTGACTGAGGTGATTCCTAATTTATTCCAGCACTTCTCACATGTTTCTCAATTATCACCAATTATTTTCCTCTCTATGATAGACTGGAAAGCATCTTGAAGGGTGGGGAAGTTGGAAATCCATTTAGAAGGCATTCCTTTGTCTGAAATTTCTTTACAATAATATATTAATGACATCACCGCAGCAATCAAACATAATTCTGACATAAAAGATTTCAAACAAACATGAACACTCAACCAAAATGTCTATGCTGCAATCTATACTCCTCTCACGATCTCATCCTTTCAGCACATCTTCCTGATGAACATACAAAGCATCTCAGTGATTTTGAATACAGAACTTATGCCATTAAACAGTATTCTGCTGCCCAGTTTGGATCTGGTTAGAATATGGCACTGCAGATGTACACTCAATGTGATGACTTGTGCCTCTGATTTTAATTTCTAAAACTGTTAAGTTACATACTTCAAATTTAAATCTCTGTTTTAAAATTTTAAACAAGATTTTTTGGATTAGCACAATGTGTGAGGCAGACTACCTCCTTCATGAAATTCAGGAATACAACACATGAAACATTTATTTCATTCAAATTTTCATTCCCTCCCTGCATACCTCCACCCTTCTCACCTTGGTCAGTTCTCTTGCCTTGCCTATTCTGACAAAGGCATCCTCCCTCTCAAGGTTAATCACCCTTCTAATATAGACCATCTACATTTTGGGCAAAACGTTCTATGTTTATTTTGATTTCCCATCATTTCCAGCAGGTACATTCAGCCTACCCAAGGACGGAGAATATTGAAACAAACAGAGCTTTATTTTATCTCCACTATTTGTAGGTCAACAATGTATACATACTGAGAGAGGTGGAGGTAAGGGTCAGCCTTTATGTGGCAATATGGACCCACTGGACTACATGTCTTGCTTATGTGCCGCAGATTATTATGATGACTGTGAGGGTACTTGCAGCAGCAGTGGTAGGATCATGAATGCTGTCATCATAAAAGAGGACAGCAAATCTGTAACCTGTAGATTAATGGACAAACCCCAGCAAAGGTAGCTCAATGGAATGCTGTTAGAACCTCAAAGCCCCTAGAAGAGGGGTTCCCAACCTGGGGTCTACAGACTCCCCCGTCAATGGTAGGGGTCCGTGACATGAAAACAGTTGGTAACCCTTGCCCTAGAAACACTGGAGTCCAGAGACATGTTAGACACAAGTCATTATTGGGTGGCTTCTACCCACATATTGTTTTTGGATGCTGCTCCATCATAGTCACGAGATAAAATACATAGAGTTAGCTTGTTTGAGTTAATTTCCTATTCTCTGTGATATCTCAAGCAGGCTTTCAAGCAGAACTGAAAATGCCCAAGCATCTCTATTGTGTACATTCGTAAGCCTTTACCAACAAGTAGGTTTTGTCTGGAGTCCTTCAGGCTAGAAAAAGTACATAACCTTGTCAATTTCACTATCTTTTGTTCCCTCTGCTCTGTCTCATATTGCTCAGACAGCTTCAAAAACACTTCAAAAAATTACCCTTACTTCTGTGAGCTTCAGCTTTACCTAGCAACTACCTTCTGAACAAGTCTCTAGAGTAGAATTGATCTAGAATATTTTAACCTCAGGTAAACTGAGAAAAGCTCCCATCATCAACCTCAATCTCAAATGAGTGATGTCCACCTTTATGACGTGTCCACAGATCAGAGCACTGGCTGTCTTAGTGGCACCGATGTGAGAGGCACTATGCATTTCAGTTCTACTATTCCTCTCAAACCTGTTAATCACACACTCAGAACAGCTCACATCAGCTAACTACATTATGCCATGGAACATTTTAGTGCTATAGTCAAATATGTATTGAGTACAGGAGATGGGACGTTATGTTAAAGTTGCATAAGACATTGGTGAAGCCTAATTTGAAGTATTGTGTGCAGTTTTTGGCCACCTACCTACAGGAAAGATGCAAATAAGATTGAAAGAGTACAGAGAACATTTACCAGGATGTTGCCAGGGTCTGGGGGACCTGAGTTATAAGGAAGGGTTGAATAGGTTAGGACTTGATTCTTTAGAATGTAGAAGATGAGAGGAGATTTGATAGAGGTATACAAAATTATGAGGGGTATAGATAGAGTAAATGTAAGCAGGCTTTTTCCACTGAGGTTAGGTGGGACGACAAGCAGAGGTCATGAGTCAAGGATGAAAGGTGAGGAGTTTAAGGGGAACATGAGGGGAAACTTCTTCACTCAGAGGGTCGTGGGAGTATGGAATCAGCTGTCAGCACAAGTGGTGCATGTAAGCTAGATTTAAACGTTTAAAAGAAGTTTGAAGAGGTATGTGGACAGTAGGGGTATGGTGGGCTATGGTCCCAGTGCAGGTGGATGGGAATAGGCAGTTTAAATGGTTTCAGCATGGACTAGATGGGCTAAAGGACCTGCTTTTGTGCTGTACTTCTCTGTAACTCTATGAGCAAAAGTCAAAATTTGGTATTCCCAATGAGTGCACAATATATTATCAAACAAGTTATGAACCTAATAGAACATTTTGAAGATGTATGAAAATAGTAAAAAAGGGAATGCCCATGGGTTAATTGGTCATAGAGAGATACAGAAACAGATCCATTAGCTCACGAGTCTGCAGCAATCATCAAACAGCCATTTTTACACAAATATTGCCCCTAACCCACTTTATTCTCCCCATAATTCCATCAACACTCCCACCTGCAATATGACTGGTTCAGTTTTAAATGTTTAAATCAAACTTCCATTTATTGTTCCTGTAGAAGGTTTATTTGAGTGTTGTTTGCAATAACTTTCAACAGTTTCTGTACTTCATCGATTAACTGTGCATTGACAACAAAATGCAGATACAAGGCAGCCTGACAAAGTGTTACAGAACTTTGCATAAAAGTTAGTTTGAATTTTTGAACTTTGACAACAAAATCCAGATACAATGCTCATGTTGCAGTCTAGCAAACAGTTATTGAACTTCGCATGAGTTTCTTTGCAAAGTACAATAAACTACGGGCTAATTTAGGTAGCCTCTGAAAATAAGTGCATGTAGTGTTTTGAGTGATACCAATTGACAGAAATTAGACAGTATCCAGTGGCGACACACACAAAATGCTGGAGGAACTCAGAAGGCCAAGCAGCATCAATGGAAAAAAGTACAGTCGATGGTTCGAGCTGAGACCCTTCCAGTGTTTACAATGTTGTTCATAATCTTTAACAGCGGCCCAAAAGAAAGCAAGCTTATTTATCACATGTAATTGAAACATACAGTGAGATGCATTGCAACAACGACCAACACAGTTCGAGATGTAGTAGGGGCAGCTCACAATTGACATTATGCTTCCAGCACCAACATAGCTTGCCCACAACTTACTAACACTAAGCCATATGTCTTTGGAATATTGGAGGAAACTATAAGTCCCCACACAGTCATGGGGAGAACATACAAACTACTAACTGACAGTGGCGAGAATTGAACACCAATCGCTGGCGCTAGAAAGCATTATGCTAGCCACTACACTATGAGCTGCCCCTAGTGCTATCAACTCAGTACTCTTGAGTTGACAGTGTTAGTTAAATCTAATGCACACTACTTCAATCTAACCTGCAACATCAATCCTCCATGTTTTCCATCTTTATTCCCTCCTTTAGCCCTCTTTCTGCTTTCTTAAAACAATCTCTTCAACCAAATGCCCTCTCTCATACAGAGGCAGCATTGGCTCCATATTATTGTAAATAGCCGGTATGAAACTCCAGGTTAAACTGCATTCAGAGTTGTACAGCAAAACAGCAGGCTGGTCAGCCCACTATTCCTGTGCCGGCACTTACTAAAGAGCTACCTTATTAGTTCCACTACATTACCCCTTCTTTAAACCCTGCAATTTCTTAAGTATTTATTCAATTCTCATTGGAAAGTCTACAGCTGAATACATTTCCATCACCCTTCCAGATACTGCATTCTAGATTGTGATAAATGTTTATCTGCAGTCTATGTATAACAATTACCAAATTTGAGTCTGCCAGTTTCTGATTCTCCTAGAAGAATCTACTTTATCAACAACTTGCATAATTTTGAATACAGTATTCCAATCAGCCTCCCCCTTAACCTTTCATGCTCTAAACTCTGAAGGAAATAATTCCAACTATTCTAGTTCCATCACATAACTGAAGTTCTTTATCCCTGGCACCATTAAGAAAATTATCTTCCAAGGTTTTAATAACTTTCCCAGAGTGTTCTGCAGAAAATCAGTCTATTTGCTGATCTATCACAGTTTCCTTACTTTTACAGACAAACTCAAAGATTCTTGTGAGATTTTTAAACACCTTATTCCCATATCCTTCTATATTTTTGCCCCTTTCATTCTTCCCCAGAAGACCTTACTCCATACTTCAGTGCATTAAGTTTAATTTGCCATCGCCAATTTCACCAGGCTTCAAATTGCCCCTCCAGTCCATTACCTGCTTACTAACTCCAGCTCTCCATCTCCAACATAATCTTTTTTTCTCAGGGAACTTCCTTCCCTGGTAATTGTGCATTGTGTGCTGTCAATCTCTGACAATGAAAACTCTGCATTATTTATTTCTGTGTTAAACTGTAACATTTTCCAGTAATGCATGAAAGATTAATGAGAGTTTCCAGCTGTCATTCATTGTAGGATCAAATCTACCATAGTTGTAGGGGGCAACTAAAGAGATTGCACTTCAGCCAAGCATAACTAGGAAATGAGATTCTTTTCATTGGCCTGTCAATCATATTTTGATCATATCTACACTTCCTAAAAACTGTTGAATTATTCATTGTCATTTTGCAGCAGGTAGCCTCAATAAAGCCTGCAACCACTATCTGATTGTATTTTAATGAGGTAATTTTGAGAGCAAACAATATGATAAGGCCAATGGATAAGGCCACTGTTGTGTGTACCATATTTGTATTTTTAACCCATGTTTAATGATATTCCAAAATGTGACCAAAATCTCACTAAGAATATTTATTTTCTCTTGTTGGTAAACAAAATCATTAACTCATCAGCATCTAAAAACCTCTCCCAATTTCATGTAAATTGACACTCATGCAATGTATATTTCTAAAATTTAACAGATATTCCAACAGCCAAAAAAAGATACAACATGGTTGTCCCCATAATCTTTTTGAACCTTGCCAATGAACTTCTAAAGGATCTATGAATTACTTTGTTTAAACATGGTTCTGGAATGGACCCAAGGACTGAACAAAGACTTGTAGTTAGGTACAACATTTATTATCATTTGTTGTTGTTCAGTTGTTAAGTCAAGTCTGACTCATCGTGACCTCATGGACCATAGGGTCCACAAGGTTTTCATGGCAAGATACAGAAGTAGATAAAATTCTGCAGATGCTGGAAATCCAAAGCAACATACAAAAATGCTGGAGGAACTCAGTAGGCTAGGCAGCATTTATTGAAATGAATAAGCAGTCCATGATTCGGTTATCATCAGTGTTAATTACTCCAATTCATCAGTTGCGAAAGTACATATCACACCACTTAGGATAACCTCAAGGATGCATGCTTAGCCCACTGCTCTACTCTCTCTATATTCATGACAGTGTGACTAAGCACAGCTCAAACACCATCTATAAATTTGCTGATAACACCACTATTGTTGGAGGAATCTCAGCTGGTGATGAGGTGGGGTACAGGAGTGAGTTAGATAAGCTGGTTGAGTGGTGTCACAACAACCTCACACTCAAAGTCAGCTAGACCAAGGAACTGATCATGGAGCTCAGGAAAGAGAAGGCAGCAGAACATACACCAGTCCTTATTGAGGGGCTAGCAGTGGATTAGGTGATCAGCATCAAGCTCCTGGGGTCATACATCTCGGAGGATCTATCCTAGGCTCAGACACATTGAGGCAGTCATGAAGGCGGCATGCTAGCTGCTTTACATCATTCAGGTTTGAAGAGATCTGATATGTCACCAAGGACACTAGCAAATTTCTACAGGTGTACAGCATGGTGAAGAGACTTCTGACTCGTTACTTCACAGCCTGGGTTGGAGGCTCCAATACAAATGATCATAAATGACCTCAGAGAATGATAGACATAACCTTTCCAGTGCAGGCACAGCCATCGAAGACATCTTCACGAAGCAGTGCCTCAAGAAGGCAGCATCCATCTCTAAGGACCTTCACCCTACCGTCTTCTTGTTACCACCATTGGGTAGGAGGTACAGGAGCCTAAAGACCCGCATTCAGTGAATCAGAAACTGTTTCTTCCCCTCTTTCCCACTATCAGATTTCTAAACAGTACATGAATATTACCCCATGATTCTTTTGTTTTTGCGCTAGTTATTATTTTTTTAATTGATAGTAATGTTATGCTTTTGCACTGTACTGCGCCACAAAACAGCACATTTCATATCACATATGCCAGTGATATTAAATCAGATTCTTAATGCATCTAGAGCCCTAGAATATTCAGTCAGGGAAGCATTTAATACTCAACATTCAAGACTCAAGTTTATTTATCACTTGTACATTAAAACATCCAGTGAAATGTGTCATTTGTGTTTACAAAAAGATGATGTTGGACTCTGTCTTATGATTGCCCAAACTATTTATTAAAGTTATTTGCCAGAATGCCTCATCAATAGCACTTTTAAATAATTACCAAGATTTTGCTCCTTCTCAGATCCTTCATGTTTAGTTGGAGTCTCATCACCACTACATGCTGCCCTCGAGGTGGCTGTGTTGGGGATGAGTTAGCGGTTCTTCTCTTTCTGTAATGTACATTTGCTAAGAAGGGTGTTGGCAAAGTTCATCCCAAACAGTTGACTAACACGATATTAGTGTATATCCTTGGTATCTGTCTGAGACCAATGCCAACTGTAGTGCAAAGAATTACTGACTTGGTCAAGGAGAACCTCTGGTTTGGTCAAAACTTACTAGTCTTCTATGCAAAGGGCTATCCATGGATGAATGTTGCTAACCAGGGTATCCCTTGGAACGGGACTTTGTGCTAAAGGACGCACTCACACTTGATGCAGATGATGCAAAAAAAAACACTACAGGGAAAGACCACAGTTTAAAGCCCTGCCACCACTGCGTACTCAGGGGCTGGAACTCATGAAAAAATCCCTCATACTGTTTGTTAAATTCAGGTATTTAATGCATATCTTATAAGAGAGAAGGCCAGGGAGTGGGGCTGAGGAGCCATAATTGAATGGCAGAGAAGACTCAATGGGCCAAATGGCCTAATTTTGCTCCCATGTCTTATTGTCTTATAATACACCTTACACTAAGGATAACAACGTGAATATAATGCATTATATATTTGCTTGTTTAACAAATAAAGCTGTAAATTTTGGGGAAAGATGTTGTATTTTTCACAACATTGTGATGTTTCCTGCCTCACATATTTATTACATTTCCTCTTTGAAAGATATTGTTGAATCTGCATCCTGCCATGCACTGAGCCATTTCAAATCACTGAAATCTGAATTCAGTATTACTGATCCAGAACCTGTATTAATATATATAGCACAATGGTAGAAAACCATTCAATATGCTGTTTTATGAAAGAGGGATCTTGTGTTACTGAGAGACAAAATACAACTTCAACTGTGACCTACCATGGAGCAACAGAACATTTGGATGTGTATTTTAAAACATAAACACAAGCAGAAGTAAATACGATTGGAATGGTTGTTCTAATAGCAAGTTTAAGATCCTGTTGATCTCTTAAAGAGTGCTGGATTTTCTGATCTCTAAAGACATGGGATTACAGAATTTACAATTGCTTTCAGAATCCCTTAGGTGGGAGGGAAGGGGAATGGTGTAAAACAAATGAGCAATAAAAAAAAACAGCCAAAGCTTTTGCGAGAGACCTTGCATAGCATTTCTTACCACAAAATATTGTTGACTATTAGTCATTAAGATATATTGTATGAAAACGACAGTGTTATCTTTAGCTCTTTAACATTCAAAGGTCAGTGATTATTCTGCAAGTTAAAACTCGTATTAAAAAAACTACTATACTTTTTGCAAAAGCATTAACCATATCATGTCACAGGTGTATGTTACACCTCTGTCTTGTCCATGATAGATACTGCCAAAAACAAGGATCAGGTTTAAATGTAATACCTTCCACTAACTTATGAAGTGTAACGACTTGGATGAGATAGAGGAGTAACCAACCATGACACAATACCTTTAGCAAGTAGCCAAAGAATAGGAGGTGGAGGAAGATTGTCCAATTTCCTTTAAACAAAACTATGAAATATTTAAGTATTAATGCATCACAGCTAATCTAATGTTACCTTCATCATAATATTTCAAAGATATACTCATTATATGATCATCATACAAAGATGTAATAAGTGATATATTTCCTGTATGTTTAAGAATCTGCATCCAAAAATGGTTTGATGTCTTCAATGCAGAGGTCATTAAGTTAGGAATATTCTTGATCAACGTATTTTCCACATATAGAATTGAGATCATTTCATGCATAATATACATTCCAAAATTCATTAAAAGGACTGATAGCAAATAACACAGGGTAAAATAAGCAGTTATTAACTGAAAATTGCTTTGTCAATGGTAGTTACTGCAGTCTTCTATTTGTATTGTTTAATTCAATGATAATTTATTTTGAGATCAAAAGCTGAACAACACAATCATAGAGTCAGTCATAGAGCCCTACAGCACAGAAACAGGCCTTTAGCCCATACCAAACTGTTATTCTGCCTAGTCCCATTAACCCGCACCTGGAACATAGCTCCCCATAACCCTCCCATCCATATACTTAGCTAAATTTCTCCTAAATGTTGACTTGAACCCACATCCACCACTTCTGCTGACAGCTTGTTCCACATTCACACCACCCTCTGAGTAAGTGGCTTCCCCTCAGGTTCCCCTTAAATATTTCACCTTTCACCCTTAACCTATGAGTTTAAACTGTGAGCAAATAATAATTAACGTGAATTTATATTTGAAGCAGGAGAACAGAACTTGTGTACATAATTCAAGATGACAGTCATACAGTTGTAGAGCACTGAAACACACCTTTTGACTCAACTAGCCCATGCTGAACAAGGGGTCTACCTGAGCTAGTCCTGTCTGCCCCTGTTTAGTCCATATCCATGAACTTGTCCCAATGTTTTTTAGACTTTGTAATTACACCCAACTCTACCATTTTCTTTAGCAACCACCCTCTGTCTGAATCAACTTAACCCTCAGGTCTCCTTTAAATCTTCCCCCTCTCATCTTAAACCTATACTTTCTAGTTTCAGACACCACTATACTGGGAAAACGTTTGGGCCACCCGCCTTATTTTAATGATTTTACCCCTTAACCTCCTTTGCTCCAGGGAAAACAATTCCAGCTTAACCAGATCTTCCTTAAAACTCAAGCTTTCCAGCCCTAGCAACATTTTATTGATCTTTCCTAGCTTAGTCATGTCCTTCCTATGGTTCAGCGATCAAATCTGCACACATTGTTCTGAGTGCAGTCTCACCAATGTGTTGTACAGCAGTAAGGTGACTTGTACACAATGCACGGGCATTGAAGTCAAGCATACCAAATGCCTTCTTCACTGCCATGTCTAACTGTGTTGCTACTTTCACGCAGCTATGTACCCGTTGGTCCCTCTGTTCCACAACTGTCATCAGGGTCTGCCATTCACTGTGTCCTTCCCTAGTTCAACTTATCAAAATGTACCCTTTTACAGTTGCCCAAATTATATTCCATCTTCCATTCCTTTGCCCACTTTCCCAGTTGATCCAGATACTGCTGTAACTTTAGACAACATTCTTCACTTGTTGGTGTCATCTGCAAACTTACTAATCATGCTGCCTACATTCCCTTCCAAGTCATTCGTATACATGACAAACAGCACTAATTGCTGCAGTACACCACTAGTCATAGGCCTCCAATCTGGGGAAAAAAAACTCCATTATCATCTTCTGATCTTCCACCAAGACAATCTGATATTCAATTAGCAAGATTACCTGGGATCCTGTGTGATCTAACTTCTGGACCAGCCTACCATGCAGGACTTTGTAAAAGGCCTTGCTAAAGTCCATTTAGGCAACATCTATTGCCCTGACTTCAACAATTCTCTCGGTCGCTTCTTCGGAAACAAAATCATTCAAATTCACAAGAGATGATTTCCCATGCATGAAGACATGCCAACTATCCCAAATCAGTCCTTAGCTTTCAAAATGCAGGAAGATCCTGTCTCTCACAATTGCCTCCTGTAGCTTTCCCACCACTGATGTTAGGCAAAACTGCAGATCACTGACTTCTGCCTGCAGCCCTTCTTACACAAAAACACAACATTAGCATGCTCCATTCTACATGGGTTCCCAACCTGGGGTCCAAGGACCCCTTGCTTAATGGTATTGGTCTATGGCACAAAAAAGGTTGTTCCTGTTCCAATACCTCATCCATATTTAACAAAGATACAAAAATCTCTGTCAGGACTACAGCAATTTCTTCCCTCTTTTCGATGGTTGTTCATCAAGATTGAAGACAACTACTACTTCACCTCTGGAGAATAGTTATACTATAAGCAACCTTCATTAAATGTGACTTCATTACACAGCTGAGATTACTGACTCTGGTACATGACAGGAAGTCCACTGGAACTTTTCAATTGCAGACTGAGTATCCAGGATATAATTCTTCTACAGTGCATGCTGGCTAAAACAAAAATCCAGGATAACCTAGAACTACTAGAAGACATCTCCATCTTTCCTTATCCCCAATGATGCATACTTTTACAGGAAACATTGTGGTACAGGTAGAAACATTTTAGAGGATGGGTTAAACACTCATTCTGCTCTGCCTCCATTCCAAGGCACAAGGCCAACAAGAGTAGATACTGAGAGACTGAGCTGCAAAGCCAACTGTTTGGCTGACAAGCTACATTGCTTACTGAACTAAGAGTACTGTTTTACAAACATTCTAACAAAAATTAACATTTGCTTTCATGCAAGATATCTCTCAGTGATATCTTGTACATGCACAGCTTTAGTTACCCCTTTTTTAATGTTTAGTTTTAAATCCTACAGACACCTTTAAACTTCTAGAAACACAAAAGACTGCAGACACTGGTATCTCAAGCAACAAACACATTGCTGGAGAAACTCAGTGAGTAAAGCAGCATCTTTGGAGGCAAAGAGATAGCCACCATTTTTGAGACAAAACTCTGCATCAGGATTGAGAATGCTGAGGGAAGGTGGTCATTATGTAGAAGTGAGAGTCAGGTATAAGACAGAGACTGGCAGAAGATAGGTGGAACGAGATGATTGGTGTGGCAGGTGGGCGGTGACAGACAGATGGAGTCAAGCGGGGGTGTGGGGAGACAAGCTGGTAGGTGATAGGTGGAATCAGATAAAGGGGAGGGTATAGGAAAGGTGAGCCAAAGAAGAAGTAACCCAGGTGGATAAGTATGTGGGTGTGGGACAGATGAAATCAGGTTGGGGTGGGTAATGAGCAGAAATAACAAGGGGGCAGTGGGAGAATTGGAAAAGATGAACAAATGGAGAAAGAACTGGTGGAAAAGGAACATAGGGGTGTGAGCTACAAAACATTTTGAAAATTCAATGTTCATACCATTAAGTTGTGTGCTACCCAGGTGGAGTATGAGGCACTAAACTAACCTTTGGTTTTCCAGGCAGTACAGAATCTCTCCTCAAGCTAATCATCAGAGCCCTGGTAACATTTTCCTTCATGTTCACTACATTCAATCCAAGATTCACTGCCTAGAACTGATGCGGGTTAAACATAATTTTATAAAGCTGAAAAGGTAAGTACAGTATGTGGATCAGATGGAGAGGTCATTGCAAAGGACACCCTAGTTACATCTGGATAGGTAAGGACAGAATCTAACAAAAATTATTCCACACCATTATACAACAAAAGAGAGTTATACAGCATTGGAGGAGGGTGACATCATTGATATATAAAAAGCTGCAAAATAGTTAACTGGGTACAGAGGATGTTAATTGTAACTTCTGTTTTAGTTGTTCCATTTTCTTGTATGAAATACATTATAAAAACATCTGTATCAAGCCTCTGTACCAAAGCATGCACTGAAGTAGATGTAGAAAGTCCAAACTGAAATCAGTGTAATTGTGCTTCAGCACCTGATGCCCTCTGCTGGAACAATAACAGATAACAGCAAAGTATCATCAGGAAGAGAAAATGTAACGAGCATTTCAACAATAGCAAAATTATCTTTAATAAATGAAAAGGCTGCACTTAAAAAGTTCTTGAAATCAATGCTCTTTTCCACTTCCCAAACATTTAAGTAATATATTTGAAATTCAGGCTTAAATAGGTTATTTTGTATTTTTTATTTTGTTGAGATACAGCGCGGAATAGGCCCTTCTGGCCCTTTGAGCCATGCTGCTCAGCAATCTCCCGATCTAACCCTAGCTCAGTGATTTTCAGTGGATTCGTTACACGTCCTAAGGGCTTGTTAGGGGAAAAAGAAGTCATGGAGGGGGGGGATGTTCAATATTCTTTAGGCAGAGGGGTGGTAAGAGATACCTTAACTTGAGGCACGAGACCTGACCAACCATGTCAACTTGCTGCCGGCATCAATATGCAACAGGTATTTACAGCTTGTGTTAATTTTTTTATTTTAACTTAGCCCCATTATTGATGGATAAATACGTACAGTGCAATCTCTACGAGTCTGAAGATGGTGAAGCCTTGAATTCTGATCCTGCCAAGAAACAGAAACTAGATAAAGTGCGTCAATACAATGTTACATACCTGGAGGATGGTTTTATTTTGTTCCTATCAGATCAGCGAGGCCCCATGTGTCTTAGTTATAATACTGTACTATCTAATGAAGCCCTGAAATCATCAAGATTGCAGGAACACTTCCGTAAAAGACACCCTGAAAAGGCTACTTATGGTATTACTCTGTTCCAGAAATGAAAGAAGCATTTGAAAAGTGTTGAACACTCAAGTCATTTGCAAAGAAAGATAAAAATGAATTTAATAGTGGTCTCGTTGCTTCTTAACATTTCCAAAATAATAGCAAAGTGTGGAAAATCTCATACAATTGGTGAAAGATTAATACCTGCTGCCTCAGAAGTGCTCACCACTGTCCTCAAAATGGATACTGTATCAGAATTTTAAAATCAATTCCTCTATGAGTGATAACTGCGTACTGATGACATCGAGTATCAACAATGCATAGGGCTACAAAAAAACAGAATTTGATATACAACTGGATGAGTTAACTGTGCGAAACAACAAGGCATTGCAACACCTTATATTCTGCCTGGGTAGCCTCCAACCTGATGGCATGAATATTGACTTCTCAAACTTACGCTAATGCCCCACCTCCCCCTCGTACCCCATCCGTTATTTATTTATTTATATATACACTTTCTTTTTCCCTCTCTCTCTCTCCTTTTTCTCCCTCTGTCCCTCTCACTATACCCCTTGCCCATCCTCTGGGCTTCTCCTCTCCCTCTTTTCTTTCTCTCTAGGCCTCCTGTCCCATGATCCTCTCATATCCCTTTTGCCAATCAACTGTCCAGCTCTTGGCTCCATCTCTCCCCCTCCTGTCTTCTCCTATCATTTCGGATCTCCCCCTCCCCCTTTCAAACCTCTTACTAGCTCTTCTTTCAGTTAGTCCTGACAAAGGGTCACGGCCCGAAACGTCGACTGTACCTCTTCCTAGAGATGTTGCCTGGCCTGCTGCGTTCACCAGCAACTTTTATGTGTGTTGCTAATGGAATGTGTATGGTTTTTCAAAAATAGAAAAGTTTATGAAGAGAATCTCTTCATAAACTTTTAATTTTTTTTGTGTTCTATCACTGAGCAGCAGTGAACCATCTGATTTGCCTGTCAGAGTTCTCTTTGGGAACTAGTTGATTTGATCAGCATTTCTGATCTGGCTATTGTTCACGACTGCACTTAATAAAAAAAATCAACAGAGAATCAACCTACAACGAGCTCAAAATGTATATCAAGGATAGAAGTGTTCAGATTAGGAACAAGATTTCTCATGAAACAGATGGAGCACCGTATATGACAGGTCACGTTGCTGGTTTAGTGGTATTTATGAAAAAATAAATTCCAAGTCTGTTTGCAGTCCATTGTGTAATTCATCACCAACATCTCCAGCCAAGAACCTCAGAAAGCAACTTTTTTTCAAATATAAGTCTTATAATATCTGTTATCAACAAAATTAAAGTATGACTATGACTGTAAAGCTCCATTAATCGCAGAATATTTTGCCAGTTATGCCAAGATAATGATGAAGAGTTTGAAGGCTTGCTTCTTCACACTGAAGTACATTAGCTATCAAAAGCTGCTGCTTAAAACACTTCTTCGATCTTTTTGACACGTTGAAATTTTGCTCAAAGTCGACAAGAGCATAGGAAATAAGATTGAACTTCTATGTGGAGATGTGGCATATCTAGCTGATCTGTCTGACAAAATGAACATCTTAAATATGAACTGCAGGGTAAGAATTTCAACTTAATCCAAGCAAAAGATGGCATATCCACTTTTATCAGAAAATTGGAAATATATAAGAAAAACATTGGGAGAAACGATCTCACAGTTTCCCTACACTCTCTTTCACAGATGGTGATTTGCAAGAGTACTGGTTACAGGAGGAAAATAAAATACAAATTGATTTCTTTTCTTTAAATCTACAGTACTTATCGAGCATTGTTCAGGTTTTATAATGTTTGGAAATCCATCTGAATTATGCAATGAGCTATACAAAACTGAAGAAATGGAGATTGTTTCTGATACCAGACAAAATGTCTGCAGATAGAATGATTTGGATTTAATGTGCTTTCAAATAAAATGCGCAAGATCAGCATGTTGCTGCCTCTATCTAGAGAATGCTTCTGAAAGGTATAGAAGGCCAAGAGTACAGACCCTAATTTGTTATGTTTATTATCTACATTCTCGATGAAAATTTTCTTCAAATCCTTTTTCAATCTGCTAATACTTTACTTACACTGATAGTTTCTGATTATATACATTTCTGCTAAGAGGGAAATATTCTATCTACCTTATTGAAGCTTTGCACAACTTTGTATTCTGCTTAACCTTCACTACTGCAATAAAATCAAATCCAGCCTATCCAGTCTCTGTTCATAACTGAATCACAGCAGCTCTGTCTTCGGCGATCCTTGCATCATCATGCATCAAGATTCTTCTGTTCCTGTGTGTTTCAGATCTAATCTGTTGGTTGCTCAATTGCTTAGCTCTGCTTATTTGCTGATTTACTTGCTGATGCACGTTATCTGATGTTGGAGCTTCACCAAGTTAGCATATTATGTTTCGGTACTACTGGTGCTGCTCCCTTTTGCACACCTCGTTGAACCAGGATTGATCCTTTGGCTTAACTGTGACTGTATATAGAGAGATGCACCAGGCCATTTTGTAGTGATAAGGTTTGTGTGTTGTTACTGACGCTCAGCTTTGAGCTGCCAGGTGGAGGCCATCGTCAGGACTTAGCGCCCACAAGAACCTTGTGTGGTCACTTGTACTCATGCTTTCATGGAAATGAAATTCACACAGATGGATTGGTGAGAACAAGGTCAAGTAGGTATATTGCTTGCATTAGTTTGCCTTCTGCCAGCTGCAGACTTAATTCAGCAGCTACAGCTTCCAGTACTTGGCCAATTCAGTTAGTGGCAGTGTTACTAAAACTTTTGGTGTTGCTTACTCAAGTCCACCAGCTAGAGTACATTCTGTGCCCCTGCCACTTTCAGTGCTGTTTCTACATGTTGTTCAACATACACGACTGTTGACTTATCAGTCAAGGGAGGATGTTGGGAAGTATTCAGGAGCATTCTTTGCCCATGATTGACCTGCTAGGTTAATTTGTATCAATCATGCTTACTGCTTTTAAATGGCAGAACTGGTGATTATAGGGTAGACCTAAAGAGAAAGTAAGGTGCAAAAAAAAAATCTCAATCATATTTCTGCTTATTTCTTATTGTGTTTAGTAGACCCAAGGTTGAATATGCCTATTTTTAGTTCCACCTTTTCATTGTCAGATAAATCCAAATTAGGACACTAGGATAGGTTAACTTAGGCAACTTGAAATTTCTTAAAATTAAATTTAACACTGTAACAAACATTTGAATTTTATCAAAAAGTTTCAATATACACTCGATAGCCACTTTATTAGGTGCACCAGCACACCTGCTCACTAATGCAAATATGTAATCAACCAATCACACGGTAGCCACTCAATGCATAAAAGCATGCAGACATGGTCAAGAGATTCTTGTTGTTCAGACCAAACTTCAAAAAGGGGAAGAAATATAAACTAAATGACTTTGACCATGAAATGATTGTTGGTGACAGATGGGTGGTTCAATATCTCAGAAACTGCTAATCTCCTGGGATTTTCATGCCAAAGTCTCTAGAGTTTAGAGAATGGTGCAAATAACAAAAAAAAAAATCCAGAGAGCGGCAGTTCTGTGGGTGAAAACGCCTTGTTAATGAGAGAGGTCAGAGGAGAATGGCCAGACTGGTTCAAGCTAACAAGAAGGTACCAGTAATTCAAATAATTACATGTTACAACAGTGGTGCGCAGAAGAGCATGTCCGAATGCACAATATGTTGAACCCTGAAGTGGATGGGCTACAGCAGCAGAAGGTGACACCAAGTTCCAGTACCTAATAAAGTGGCCACTGAGTATACATCTATACCCTCCACAAAAGATGAAAGCTTGAGTACTTCTATAAAACATCATTGTTTTGTTTCCAAAACCAGCCTAAATAATCCAACCTAGCTCTCTTTAAATTATCACTAAGTATTTTGTTTACTTGATTATTGGAGAAAATTGTCAAGAGGAATAATCTAGGAATAATCAAGACATCCCATTGCACATTCCATGTACTCCAACAATATTCAGTTATAAGAATCGGTGCAATGAACTGATTGAAGTAAAAAACCAGGTTGAAGCTATTTGTAATAAAAAACTTGACAGAAAATAGAAATCAAAACAAAAACAACTCCATTTTAATTCAGTTTTGCATACATAATATCTATGTTTTATTGAACCATTAGCTATGATTAGGCGAGGCAGATTTTGATTTTTTAAATAATTTCCACAGTTGAAAACAATATTTATTGTTGGACATCATTCTGATTTTTAGCAAATTTTCACAAAGTTAACTGCATGGAACAGATAATTGACAAATGGCAGTACATGGTAATAGACTTTAGCTGTAAAGGCATAAAGCTAAACACGCATAAATCAGTAGCAACACACACAAAATACTGGAGGAGCTCAGCAAGTCAGGCAGCATCTATGGAGAGGAACAAACAGTTGATGCTTCGGGTCAAGACCCTGAAGGATTTCGGCCCAAAACGTCGACTCTATTTCTTTTCATAGATGTTGCCAGACCTGCTGAATTCCTCCAATATTGTGTGTGTTGCTCTGGATTTCCAGCACCTGCAGACTATCTTGTGTACTATCAATAGTAACATATCTTATCAATTCTGTATTATTGTGCACATTTAGTTATTACACTACCTTCATTTAATAAAAATGAACAAATAACATCCTCAGGCTAGCTTATTCCATTTTTTTCTGAGCTTTGTCATGTCAATTTATTGATACATTTGGATTAAACATGAAGGACACGTCTTTTTGTTAAGATATGCCACCATATGTGAACCAGCAGAAAGAATCGATACTTCTGATATTCTAAGACTTTTATTTCAGATTTTAATAAATAGGTCAACTAACTTGAAAATCAGACTAACTACTGCTTGGCTCCATTTTGGTTCTACTTTCAATTAATTTAATTTCACATACATTATTTGACATTTGAAAGCACTGTATTTATTTTACAAACTTACTGTTTGAAAAATTATTCTACAGTTTTGGAGTTTATGAGATCCATTTGCAGAATGCCTGTTAAATTGTTTAATTGAATTTCTCTTCCAACTTCTTAAAAGCTGTGGGAATAGGTCAGCTCATGAGAAATTTATGAAAGTACAATTTCTCAGAGGAAAAGGTGACATGGTTAGTTATGCAAAAGTAACTTTAAGGAAGAACAAAAGCTTTGAAAATGACTGAACCCAGCTTCAGCTGGAGCGTAGTGATCAATTCTAAGCACAATGCTTTGGAAAGGATGGCAAGGCCTTGGAGATGGTGCTGAACTCATTTTCTATAGACATGCTAAAGATAAAGGGGTAAAACAAACTAGGATTGTTCTTAAACTGTAACAAATAATGTGAAGGGTTTTGATGAATAAATAGCAAAAAAAAGGTTGCCTCTGGAAGGAGATTCAATAACTAAAGATAACAATAACATAATGACATTAGGTACTTGTGATCCAGTACGGTAAAGCCTAGGTGGAACGAAGCATGTGTAGAAAAATAACACTGACAAGCAGCTGATACCAGTAATACAATATTGTTGTTAACACAAACAAAGGAAGACAATTCTCTGCCTCTGACAGTATTCACAATGCAATTTTTCCAAAGTGTTTAACAAGGGCCCTTTTCCTGATGACTATCCCAAGAATACCAATGAAAGCTTTAAAATGTTCAATAATGATGAAATAGCAAAATGCAAGAGTGGAACGTGGCTATGTTGTTAATTATTGTTATTAATGAAGTTAATATCATTGCTTCTTGGATCAAGAATAAAACTGACAGAAGTGGGTCAACTCTTTTCCTAAGAAGTTATGGATATACTGCAAATACCTGATGACTTGCTGCTTGCCTTAGTCAACATACTTCTCTTACAGGTCATGCAAAAGATTATATTTTGACAAATTGTCATTCAAATTTTAACTGTGAATAATATCTAGCCACAGAGCCTACTTTGGCCCACCTTGACAGAGACTGCCATATGATTTTTGCAGCAATTCTGCTTTCATCTACCCACTACCACCCGACAAAACTCACCTTCCGATTGAAACTGTTTCGGAATAGATGCCAAGTAACCCAACTCCAGTCATCTGATACATGTTTCTTGTTAATTCACAGTTCATTGCGTAATATCATCTGTTAACTTAGTGCTTCAGATAATTATGCAGGAAGATCTGAATCAGGTAGACCTATAACTCTGCATTCAGCTGATATTCATAAATTTTGTCCCAGGATGTGAATATAGAGTCAATATTAAACGATCCCTTTTAAAACTTTAGCAACACACTAGCTATTGTGTATCTAAAATACTAGTGAACTCAAAATACTTTCCTGAAAACATTTTCTTGTTACAGGTCAAGCACCCAGCAACAAACAATGAGCTGTGTTATTTAGAGAGACAGCGAAAATTTAAATTCAAAGCTTGAAAGACTATTTGGGTACAGCCCACTATACTAGAATCAACTGTACAGTGAGCAGAACTCTCAAGTAATCAGTGTGCAGTTAGCAAGTCCTTCATTAGTCTCCTCTGGACTCTCCCTAGTGCAGGAATTCCCAACCTGGGATCCACAGATCCCTCTGGTAGTAGTAGTGGTTCATGGCATAAAAAGATTGCAAACCCCTGCTTGAGTGCAATCTCATCTTTCCTCTAAAAAATGGCCAATAATTAATCATTCAATTTAATCTGGGTGCTGCCAGCATTTATTACACATCCACAAGTCTCCTTGAAAAGATACCGATGTAACACCTTCCTTAAGTTCTATAGCCCTTTTGCTGAAAGTACTTCCTTCAACCTCAAGGCCTGATATCACCAAATCAAGATGGTGTGTGACTCGAAGGGACTTCCCATGTATCTGCTGCCCTTATTCTTCCTGGTGGTAGTGCTCACCATTTTGGAAGGGGCCTAGAATTGCTGGAGTGCACTTTATAGATGACACACAGAGTAACCATGATGTGTCCGCAGCAGAGGAAATGTTAAAGGTGGTAGATGGTATGCAAATTGTTTTGAGCTTCATTTGAACATACAGGCAACTGGAAAGTATTTAATCATACTCCTTATCGAGCAACTGTCTGAGGGTTTAATTTTAACTAATCTTCTTTTAAAATAGAGCAATTAACATGTTAATAATGCATTTACGAGGAATTCTGCAGATGCTGGAAATTCAAGCAACACACACAAAAATGCTGGTAGAACGCAGCAGGCCAGGCAGCATCTACAGGAAAAGGTACAATTGACATTTTGGGCCGAGACCCTCCATCAGGACTGATGCTGCCTGGCCTGCTGCATTCTACCAGCATTTTGAGTGTGTTAATAATGCATTCATCTGTTTATATTACTTGCATGTATTAACAATGATAAATTAAAAGCTCTAGTTTTTTAAAGAAAACAGAGCATCAGATTAATTTTTATTTCAGAGTTAGAATCAGGTTTAGCATCACTGGCTTATGCTGTGAAATTAGTTGTTTTGTGGCAACAGTACACTGCAATACATAATAATAAAAGCTATAAATTACAATAAGTATATATATAAAATTTTAAATTAATTTAATTTAATTAAGTAGTACAAAAAAGAGGAATGAAAAAATTCTGAGGTAGTGTTCATGGGTTCATTGTCCATTCAGGAATCTGATGGCAGAGGGAAAGAAGCTGATCCTGAAACGTTGAGTGTGTGTCTTCGCGCTCCTGTACCTCCTTGATGGTAGCCATGAGAAAAGGGCATGTCCTGGATGATTGCGGGCCTTAATGATGGATGCCATCTTTTTGAGGCATTGTCCTTCAAAGGTGTCCTGGATGCTGGGGAGGCTAGAGCCCATAATGAAGCTGGCAGCGTTCACATCTTTCCACAGCTTTTTCTGATCCCGTGCAGTTGTCCCTCCATACCAGGCAGTGCTGCAACCAGTTAGAATGCTCTCCACAGTACTTCTGTAGAAATTTGCGAATGTAATTGTATCAACATGCTGGGCCTACGATAAACTCACAGAAATACTGACAACTAGGTACTTGAAAGAGTTCACCCTTTCCACTTCTGATCCCTCGATGAGGACTGGTGTGTGTTCCCTCGACTTCCCCCTCCATAATCAATTTTTTGGTCTCACTGACATCAAGTGCAAGGTTGTTGCTGAGCCACACTCACCCAGCCAATCTATCTTGCTCCTGTACACTTCCTCATCACCATCTGAAATTCTGCTGACAATAGTTATGTCGTTAGGTTAAATTGCGCATTTAATGTGGTGAGTTTAGTTACAATTAGCATTCCAAACAGGGGGAACGCAGCATCCAGAAAGTCATAAGATGTGTTTAGCCTTCAAAGCATATGACTGAATACATTAAAAATCACTCCATATGGTAACCACCACAGTATTGCAATGAATGGCTTCAAAATTGCACAAGAAAGAAAAATACTAAAAGTGCAGAGAGAGGGAGAAAATTCTGCTGTTTGTAGAAACAAACGTGCATTTCAGACTCTCAATTGAACAATACCATTGGAGCTTGAGGGTACACAGCAGCTTTCATAAAGATGGGTGTTCATAACCCAGAGACTGCCTATTGTGTGATTTTATTGTTTTCCCCCAAGTTTTCTCCAAGTTAATTTCATTCACATTAATTATATGTTTAATTGACAGTCATTTGAACAATATACGGCAGAAATCACACCATGAGAAGCTAAAAATTCCCCTCCAGCAGACTGCTTTGGTCAGAATGATATATGACTTAGAAAAATGCCTCCCCTCCAGCCCAAAAAAACAGCTGCCAAGGAGACAACCTCTCAGCATAAATAAAAAAAATGAGCTGGAAGGGTGATCAAAACAGAAGTACAGTAATTCTACAATATGTAGATAGGCTATTCAATCCAACAGTCTGTACTCAATAAGTTCACCAATCCTATTCTAACCCTAATATACCAAACAGCACCAAAGCAATACTTTTCCCCATTGTCTTTGAGTGCAATGGAGAGTATTCCAAGATTGAAACTATAGGTAACAGGTTATAATGCAACAGATTCCACATTCTGTTCAAAATTTTAATATGGTACCCTTGGTTGTACTGCATGCAGAGGTCATGTGCATGAAAGTAACTTCAATGCTAATGTCACCAAAGTTCTTGCAGCAATCTGACAGGACATCCAGCTTCCCCCATTCAATTGGTAGTATTGGGCACCTGACAACTGCCAGTGGATGGTGAACCTAAATGCAGTTTTATACTGCAGAATTAAATCTATTGGGCAAGCCCACTTATGTACAGCAATTCACAGCCACTATGAAACATTAGTATCAATTCCATCTCAGCTGGATGAGACAGACACTGTGCAAAACTCTAAAGGCACATTGGTGCAGCTGGTGGAGCTACTCCTTCATAACACCAGAGATCCGGGTTCTATCTTGTCTTTGATCGCTGTATGCATAGAGTTTCACATTCTTTGCGATGATGTTTCTGCTTAATCCCGCATCTCAAAAATGTAAAATTGGCTACGGTAAATCAGCATTTACACTCAGTGGTCACTTTATTAAGTACACCTGCTCATTAATGCAAATATCTAATCAGCCAACTGAGTAGCAACAACTCAATGTATAAAAGCATGCAGACATGGTCAGAAGGTTCAATTGTTGTTCAGACCAAACATCAGAATGGGGAAGAAATATGATCAAAATGACTTTCACTGTGGAATGATTTTTGGTGTCAGATGGGGTGGTTTGAGTATCTCAGAAACTGATCTCCTAAAATTTTCACACAAAACAGTCTCTAAAGTTTACAGAGAATGGTACAAAAAAAACCATTTAGCGAGCAGCAGTTCTGTGGCCTTGTTAATGAGAGCAGTCCTAGGAGATTGGTTCAAGCTGACAGGAAAGCAACAGTAACTCAAATAACCATGTTACAACAGTAGAGTACAGAAAAGCATCCCTGACTGCACATCATGCCAAACCTTGAGGTGAAGAGGCAAAAGCAGCAGAAGGCCCTGAACATATACTTGGTGGCCACTTTTTTAGACAAGGGAGTTTGAATAAAGGGGGTCTATTCTGGGTGGCTGCTAGTAACACAATTGGTGTTCCGCAGTGGCTGGTATTGGGACCATTTCTTTTCACGTCATATGTTAACAATTTGGATGATGGAATTGATGGCTTTGTGGCCAAGTTTGCAGACAATACAAAGATAGGTGGGGGGCAGAAAGTGCTGAGGAAGCAGGGAGTCTGCAGAAGGACTTGGACACATTGGGAGAATGGGCAAAGAAGCGGCAGAGGGAATATAGTGTAGGAAAGTGTATGGTCACGCAGTTTGGTTGAACAAAAAGATGTAGACTATTTTCTAAACAGGGTGAAAATTCAAAAATTAGAGGTTCAAAGGGACTTGGGAGTCCTTGTACAGAATACCCTAAAGGTTAACTTGCAGGTTGAGTCATTGATGAGGAAGGCAAATGCAATGTTAGCATCATTTTGCGAGGACTAAAATATTAGAGCAACAAGGTGATGCTGAGGCTTTATAAGGCATTGGGCAGAACACATTTGGAGCATTGTGAGCAGTTTGTTGCCCATTATCTAAAAGATATGCTGGCATTGGAGAGGGTCCAGATGAAGTTCATGAGAATGATTCCGGAATGAAAAATGTAAGAGATGTGTTGATGGCTCTGGGCCTGTATTCGCTGGAGTTTAGGAGAATGGGGGGTGGGGGGGGGATCTCATTGAAACTATTGAATATTGAAAGGCCTAGACAGAGTGGATGTAGAGAGAATGTCTTCTATAGTGGGTGAGTCTACGACCAGAAGCACAACTTCCGAAAAAGGATGCTCATTTAGAACAGAGATTAAAAAGTAATTCTTACTGGATTACTGCAAGCAATCAGAGTGATGAATCTGTGGAATTCATTGCCACAAACAGCTGTGGAGGTCTAGTCATCAAGTATATTTAAAATGGAGGCTGATAAATTCAAGATTAGTCAGGACATCAAAGATTACAGGGAGAAGATATTGCAACTCTGATAAAGAAGAAGAGGGAGTTGTATGAAATGTATAGGAAACAGGGAGTAAATCAGGTGCTTGAGGAGTATAAGAAGTGCAAGAAAATACTTAAGAAAGTAATCAGGAGGGCTAAAAGAAGACATGAGGTTGCCTTGGCAGTCAAAGTGAAGGATAATCCAACGAGCTTTTACAGGTATATTAAGAGCAAAAGGATTGTAAGGGATAAAATTGGTCCTCTTGAAGATCAGAGTGGTCGGCTATGTGCGGAACCAAAGGAAGTGGGGGAGATAAATAGGTTTTTTGCGTCTGTATTTACTAAGGAAACTGGCATGAAGTCGGTGGAATTGAGGGAATCAAGCAGTGAGATCATGGAAACTGTACAGATCGAAAAGGAGGAGGTCCTTGCTGTCTTGAGGAAAATTAAAGTGGATAAATCCCCGGGACCTGACAGAGTGTTCCCTTGGACCTTGAAGGAGACTAGTGTTGAAATTGCAGGGGCCCTGGCAGAAATATTTAAAATGTCGCTGTCTACGGGTGAGGTGACGGAGGATTGGAGAGTGGCTCATGTTGTTCCATTGTTTAAAAAAGGATCGAAAAGTAATCCGGGAAATTATAGGCTGGTGAGTTTAACATCGGTAGTAGGTAAATTATTGGAGGGAGTACTAACAGACAGAATCTACAAGCATTTGGATAGACAGGAACTTATTAGGGAGAGTCAACATGGCTTTGTGCATGGTAGGTTATGTTTGACCAATCTATTGGAGTTTTTCGAGGAGGTTACCAGGAAAGTGGATGAAGGGAAGGCAGTGGATATTGTCTACATGGATTTCAGTAAGGCCTTTGACAAGGTCCCGCATGGGAGGTTAGTTAGGAAAATTCAGTCGCTAGGTATACATGGAGAGGTGGTAAATTGGATTAGACATTGGCTCAATGGAAGAAGCCAAAGAGTGGTGGTAGAGAATTGCTTCTCTGAGTGGAGACCTATGACTAGTGGTGTGCCACAGGGATCAGTGCTGGGTCCATTGTTAGTTGTCATCTATATCAATGATCTGGATGATAATGTGGTAAATTGGATCAGCAAATTTGCTGATGATACAAAGATTGGAGGTGTAGCAGACAGTGAGGAAGGTTTTCAGAGCCTGCAGAGGGACTTGGACCAGCTGGAAAAATGGGCTGAAAAATGGCAGATGGAGTTTAATACAGACAAGTGTGAGGTATTGCATGTTGGAAGGACAAACCAAGGTAGACATACAGGGTTAATGGTAAGGCCCTGAGGAGTGCAGTAGAACAGAGGGATCTGGGAATACAGATACAAAATTCCCTAAAAGTGGCGTCACAAGTAGACAGGGTCGTAAAGAGAGCTTTTGGTACATTGGCCTTTATTAATCAAAGTATTGAGTATAAGAGCTGGAATGTTATGATGAGGTTGTATAAGGCGTTGGTGAGGCCGAATCTGGAGTATTGTGTTCAGTTTTGGTCACCAAATTACAGGAAGGATATAAATAAGGTTGAAAGAGTGCAGAGAAGGTTTACAAGGATGTTGTCAGGACTTGAGAAACTCAGTTACAGAGAAAGGTTGAATAGGTTAGGACTTTATTCCCTGGAGCGTAGAAGAATGAGGGGAGATTTGATAGAGGTATATAAAATTATGATGGGTATAGATAGAGTGAATGCAAGCAGGCTTTTTCCACTGAGGCAAGGGGAGAAAAGAACCAGAGGACATGGGTTAAGGGTGAGGGGGGAAAAGTTTAAAGGGAACATCGGGGGGGGGTGCTTCTTCACACAGTGAGTGGTGGGAATATGGAATGAGCTGCCAGACGAGGTGGTAAATGCGGGTTCTTTTTTAACATTTAAGAATAAATTGGACAGATACATAGATGGGAGGTGTATGGAGGGATACGGTCCGTGTGCAGGTCAGTGGGACTAGGCAGAAAATGGTTCGGCACAGCCAAGAAGGGCCAAAAGGCCTGTTTCTGTGCTGTAGTTTCTATGGTTTCTATGGTTAAGACAGGAGAGTAGGGTTAAGAGGGATAATAAATCAGCCATCATGGAGTGGCGGAGCAGACTCATTGGGCCAAGTGGCCTAATTCTGCTCCTATGTCTTATGATCTATAGGAGGTACTTAATAAACTGTGGCCACCGAGTGCATGCGCAAGCAAGTGGTAGAGCAGGTTAAGAGTTGATGGAAACATGGGGTGGAATGGATTAGTCACAAACACAAGAAAATATGCAGATTCTGGAAATCCAAGCAACATGTACAAAATGCTGGAGGAACTCAGCATCTATGCAAAGGAGTAAACAGTCGACGTTTGGGCTGAGACCCTTTATCAGGACTTCAGGTGTGTTGCTTGGAATGGATTAGTGAAGGAATGGTCTACATGGGTAGTTGATGGTTATCAAGGACTCAGTGGGCCAAGTGGCCATTTCTGTGTGGATTCTCTCGGAGATTGTAATGCGCTATCTAAAGCACTCAGGAGGATCATCTATTTTCAACACGAAATGCAATTCTGCTTTGTTTTTCAGTTAATCTGCTATTATCATGTAACTGAATATTAAATTATCCAGAAGAACTGAAAGTCTAAAATAAACAGCGAAGTCATTGTTCTTGTGAATAAGCTTTAAACACATTAATTGAGATGTAGCAAATCTGATTGCTTGCAGTAATCCAGTTCCTTTTTTTCTCAAATTCTATCAACACATGCTCAGACCCCATGATTGTTGAATACATTTATCTGGAAGGTAGCTAAGCCATACAGCCTGGGAACTACTAGATTCATCCCCGATGGATATAGATTTGTGGATGTCAATTGAAGATATTAAATCATAACAGAGAGGCTCCAGTAATCAAATAAAATTACAACCATGATCGGCCAATATTGAATGTGGAGAGGATGTTTCCAATAGTGGAGGAGTCTAGGACCAGAGGGCACAGCCTTGGAATAGAGGGGTATTCCTTTAGAACAGGGATGAGTAGGAATTTCTTTAGCCAGAGGGTGGTGAATCTGTGGAATTCATTGCTACAGGTTGCTGTGGTGCCAAGCCATTGGGTACATAAAGCAGAGGTCGATAGATTCTTGATTTGTAAATGCATCAAAGTTTACAGGGAGAAGGCAGAAGAAGGGGTTGAGAGATATAATAAATCAGCCATGATGGAATAGCAGAGCATACTTGATTGGCTGAATGGCCTAATTCTGCTTTTATGTCGCATGGTCTTATGAAAACTCATATATGGACAAACTTGTACCTGGCCAGGCAAATGAAAGAAACTGAATTCAGGGATCCCAGCACCCCACCCCCCAGAAAGGAATGGGGGAAAATATCAATGGAAAGAAAATGTGTTGAAACTGTGGGCTGGAAATCTCTTTCTACTCTTAAGCATTATTTTATGCATCATCGGATCCAGGTATTGTTGCAGGGGGCTTGTCAAAGCTTCTGAGAGAAATATCCAAATAAAGATTTTGTAACTGATCGAGTCTGAAACTGATCTATAACTTGAAAGAGAATCTGTTACATAAATCACAACTGAATGCGATTTGGTATGATATAACAGAATTTTAAAGGTGCTATAAACAATAATCTGGTATGACATGTCCCAATATCAAATTAAATTTAACTGGGAAGTTCAAGCAATCATATTATTTACTATACTATATATAGAAAACTTTGCCATGGACAGTCCCAAGCCCAGTTGCGAAAGGAGTGAGAGGGGCATGGGGCTACTAACCCTATCCCATAAAAACCCAGAGCTACAGAAACGCCAGCAGAAGCTCCAAAGACCTTATCCCTGGGAGAGCAAGGATCTTCGCCGAGAAGATATATGAAGTCGTGTGGTGAAAGTGGATGCCACCGGGCCGATCAACCTTCAGCCCAGGATAGAGGACTCAGGCGAGTTGCTGTTAGCAGCCTGTGCCCCAGTAGGGGAAGAAGACATATATGGAAAGGAAAGGGTTAGATAAAATGAATGAGTCCCAATAATGATGGCAAATAAAGAAATTGCAAAAAAAAATACACAAATATTTTGTGTCAGTCTTTATAGTAAATGATGTTTCACAAACAATTCAAATAGTATCTTAGTGCCAACTCGTTTAGGTGGAGAGTGACACAAAGCCTTTATGTCCTTTGTGTAACTTGGAAAAACGTGTTAAAAATGATACATTAGAACTTTCTACTAGATACCAAGAAAATATTGCTGAATATAGTCAGAAATATAACTCCTTGGTGATCAATAACATACAGTAATATGACCAACAATAAACAATCAACATGCATTAACTTAAATATTCCACAAGCAAGTCATCAAATAATACCAAGACAGGGCTCTTTTTGATGTGTACCACAAGTCAGACCTATATGTAATGGGATGGAAATTTTAAAATGCTTACCTTACATAGAACATAGAATAGTTCAGCCCACAATGTTGTGCCGACCCTCAAACCCTGCCTCCCATCTAAGCCCCCACCTTAGATTCCTCCATATACCTTCCAAATGCTTTTTTGCATATCAAATTTTTAAAAGTCTGTTCTTCCTTAGCAAATACAAGTATTTGGAATTTTTGACAATCTAACAATAATTTACTTAACTACAATTTGCAGAAGTGCAATGTTTTCCTGAAACAAAATCTGCATATGGCTCTCTCAACAGGAATTAAATAAATCAGTTTCAGCAACTTCAACCAAAGGTCTCCATGCCAGTCAGCCAAGAACTAAAATGTTATTTACAAATGAATTTACTGCTATTAGTACCACAAATAACTTACAGAAGCATAGAAATTAGGGACAAGAGTCAGTCATTTGAGACTGATCCACAATTTAATATGATCACATCTATCTATCCACTTCAGTGCATTAGTCTGTCTTTTATCCCATTGCTATGACTGTGATCGACCTTACCGGACAGACACTAAGCTGGTGATATAGAAGTCTTTATTCATCACAACAAGGAAGCAGTGTACCACCACTGCGTCGTAATATTCTCCCTCATTGGTGCAGTAAAGGTGAAAAGGGTGAGCCACATTGGGTAACCCTAGTGCAGTTGCAGAGACCACAGCTTTCTTGATATCTGTAAAAGCCTTTTCCTCATTGCTGGCATTCCCACTAGTTGTCCATGTTCTATCAGTTCACCCCAGGAGTCATACTGTCCCTAGTATTTCTCTGGCATTTAACTTTAACCAATACGTATGTGTCTTTGGGGTGCACCTAGTGGATTTTGATAATTTCCTCATGCTAAAATTTTGCATTGCCACACACAACCCGAAGTGAAGGCAGTTTGAATAGAATGCTCTGCTCTTCCCCTGGGGAGAAAGGCCTGTAGATGGTGGTGATGAGCGTCAGCAGTTGACAGGGATCACCGAGTTTCTGAGCCTGTCCTTGCCTGGTGTCTATAGGTGCCATTCCAACAGGCAGTACTGGGTATAGCCTCTCCTATTAGTGGGCACTTTCCCACTTGTCAGCTTTCTGGTCCAGTGCTTCTCAATTTGCCCCATCACTTTCTTCAGCAGTTATTTCCATGGCTGCTGCCCAGTGAACACCCACCGCTGGTCTTACCCCATGTACCTCTCAGTCAGTCTGTCCAGATCCCTGACTAATTCATTCTTGTACTGTTCTAATTGTTCTGCCTGTTTTCACCCATCTCTCTCTCTCTCCCTCCCCTTGAGTATTCTAAATGTTCCTTCAATCTGTCCAGCTCTGTCTCACTCTTCCCTGCATTCATCCCTTTCCTTCTGCAGCTCTACTATTTGGCCACTCTGTGATTCATGACACTTCGTCTCTCTTGCAAGTATACATGACATAGAAAGGCTGCTTTTTTTTTTCAAATCTCACTTCATTATTGACTGTTTTTTCTAACACTGCCAGTGTGCTCCTCCAGGCCCCAGATCTTAACCCATCCAGTTTTGTCCATTCCCTGTTCAACCTTCTCAAGATGGTCATGCACTTTGGCAGAAAGAATAAAGGCGTGGACTATTTTGTAAACGGGGGGAAAATTCAAAAATCAGGGGTGTAAAGGGACATAGGAAAACACATGCAGGATTCCTTTTGGAGAGGACTCAAATACAATAATACAAAAGCAAGGTGGTAATGTTGAGGTTTTATAAGGCATCGGTCAGTTTTGGATCTCCTATCTAAGAAAGGATATACTGGCATTTGAAAGAGTCCAGAGGTTGTTCATGAGAATTATCCCAGGAATGAAAGAGTTAACATATGAGGAGCATTTGATTGCTCTGGGCCTGTACTCGCTACAGTTTCAAAAAAATGAGAGGGGATTTCATTGAAACCTACTGAATATTGAAAGGCCTGGATAGAGTGGCTGTGGAGAAGATGTTTCCTACAGTAGGGGAGTTTAGAACCAGAGGGCACAGCCTCAGAACTAAGGGGCGTCCATTTAGAACAGAGATGAGGGAATTTTTCTTTAGCCAGAGGGTGGTGAGTCTGTAGAATTCTTTGCCACAGACGGGTGTTTGCAGACCAAGTCATTGGGTATATTTAAGTCGGAGGTTGACGGGTCCTTGATTAAACGGGGCATCAAAGGTTACAGATAGAAGGCAAGAGACTGGGGTTGAGAGGGATAATAACTCAGCCATGACGGAATGGTGAAGCAGACTCAATGAGCCGAATGCCCTAATTTTGCTTCTTTGTCTTATGGTCTGAGTTTATGTTGTCAGGGGTGTCTCTGAGTACACAAATATCATAAGTCCACATTGTGACCGTGTTTGATATGCTAAGTAACAACATCCATCTCGTCTGAGCCGTGGTAGTAGGGGACTCCATAGTGAGAGGTACAGATTGGGGTTTCTGCGGCAACAGGCGAGATTTAAGGATGGTGTGTTGCCTCCCTGGTGCCAGGGTCCAGGACATCACGGACCGATTGCAGGGCATCCTCAAGGGAGAAGGTGATCAGCCGGAGGTGGTGGTGCATGTTGGCACAAATGACGTCGGGAAGAAGATGAGAGACTTTTGCAACGTGACTTCAGAGAACTCGGAAGAAGGCTGAAAAGCAGGACCTCCAGGGTGCTTATCTCGAGTTTGCTTCCAGTTCCTTGTGCTGGAGAGGACATGAACAGGGAGATAGGGGATCTGAATGTGTGGCTGAGGAGCTGGTGCGGGGAGCAGGGATTTAGATTCTTGGACCACTGGGATCTGTTTTGGGGTAAGGATGAATTGTACAGAAGGGACGGGTTGCACCTTAACAGACAGGAGACCAGCGTTCTGGCAGGCAGGTTTGCCACTGCTACACGGATGTGTTTAAACTAAGTAGTGGGGGGGGGAAGGGGATGAACAGGAAATATAAGAATGCAGTTAAAGGGAATGAGAAAATAAGAAAAGTTAAGAAAGACAACAGAATTAAAGGGACAGAAAGATCAGGAAGGGATCGGAGAGTATGGGCAAGTGCAATAGGAATCGATGTGAAAGGTGAGGGGAGTAAAAGCATTACTTTAAAAGGATTAAAAGTATTATATATGAATGCACGGAGTATAAGAAATAAAGTGGATGAGCTTGAGGCTCAGTTGGAAATTGGCAAGTATGATATTGTGGGAATAACAGAGACATGGCTGCAAGAGGACCAGGGCTGGGAAATTAATATTCCCTATCACATCCTATCAAAGGGACAGACAGGTTGGCAGAGGGGGAGGGGTGGCTCTGTTGGTGAGGAATGAAATTCAGTCACTTGAGAACGGGGACACAGAATCAGGAGATGTAGAGTCAGTATGGATAGAACTGAGAAACTGTAAAAAGACCCTGATGGGAGTTATCTACAGGCCCCCAAACAGTAGCCTGAATATAGGGTGCAAGTTAAATCAAGGGTTAAAATTGGCATGTTGAAAAGGTAATTCTACGGTTGTTATGGGAGATTTTAACATGCAGGAAGACTGGGAAAATCAGGTTGGTACTGGACCCCAAGAAAGGGAGTTTGTGGAATGCCTCAGAGATGGATTCTTAGAGCAGCTTGTATTAGAGCCTAACAGGGAGAAGGCAATTCTGGATTTAGTGTTGTGTAATGAGCCAGATTTGATAAGGGAACTCGAAGTAAAGGAGCCATTAGGAGGTAGTGACCATAATATGATAAGTTCTAATCTACAATTTGAGAGGGAGAAGAGAAGATCGGAAATGTCAGTATTACAGTTGAACAAAGGGGAATATGGACATGTGAGGGAGGAGCTGGCAAAAGTTGACTGGAAAGATACCTTAGCAGGGATGACAGTGGAACAACGATGGCAGGTATTTGTGGGAATAATACAGAAGATGCAGGATCAGTTCATTCCAAAGAGGAAGAAAGGTTCTAAGGGGAGTAAGGGGCGACTGTGGATGACAAGGGAAGTCAAGGACAGTATAAAAATAAAAGAGAGGAAGTATAACATAGCAAGGATGAGCGGGAAGCCAGAGGATTGGGAGACTTTTAAGGAGCAACAGAAGATAACTAAAAAGGCAATACGGGGGGAAAAGATGAGGTACGAAGGTAAGCTAGCCAAAAATATAAAGGAGGATAGTAAAAGTTTCTTTAGGTATGTGAAGAGGAAAAAATTAGTTAAGACCAAAGTTGAGCCCTTGAAGACAGAAACGGGTGAAATTATAATGGGAAACAATGAAATGGCAGATGAGCTGAACAGGTACTTTGGATCTGTCTTCACTAGGGAAGACACAAACAATCTCCCAGATGTAATAGTGGCCGGAGGATCTAGGGTAACAGAGGAACTGAAGGAAATTCGCATCAGGCACAAAATGGTGTTGGGTAAACTGATGGGACTGAAGTTTGATAAATCCCCAGGGCCTGATGGTCTGCACCCCAGAGTACTTAAAGAGGTGGCTCTAGAAATCGTGGATGCATTGGTAATCATTTTCCAATGTTCTATACATTCAGGATCAGTTCCTGCAGATTGAAGGGTAGCTAATGTTATCCCACTTTTTAAGAAAGGAGGGAGAGAGAAATCAGGCAATTATAGACCAGTTAGTCTGACATCAGTGGTGGGGAAGATGCTGGAATCAATTATAAAAGATGTAATAGCGGCATATTTGGATAGCAGTGGCAGGATAGGTCCGTGTCAGCATGGATTTACGAAGGGGAAATCATGCTTGACTAATCTTCTGGAATTTTTTGAGAATGTAACTATGAAAATGGACATGGGAAAGCCAGTGAATGTAGTGTACCTGGACTTTCAGAAAGCCTTTGATAAGATCCCACGTAGGAGGTTAGTGTGCAAAATTACAGCAAGTGGTATTGGGGGTAGGGTACTGACATGGATAGAAAATTGGTTGGCAGACAGGAAACAAAGAATAGGGATTAATGGGTCCTTTTCAGAATGGCAGGCAGTGACTAGTGGGATACCGCAAGGCTCGGTGCTGGGACCACAGCTATTTACGATATATACAGTATTAATGATTTAGATGAAGGGATTAAAAGTAACATTAGCAAATTTGCAGATGACACAAAGCTGGGTGGCAGTGTGAAATGTGAGGAGGATGTTATGAGAATGCAGGGTGACTTGGACAGGTTGGGTGAGGTGGGCAGATGCAGTTTAATGTGGATAAATGTGAGGTTATCAACTTTGGTAGCAAGAACAGGAAGGCAGATTACTATCTAAATGGAGTCAAGTTAGGAAAAGGGGAAGTACAACGAGATCTAGGTGTCCTTGTTCATCAGTCACTGAAAGTAAGCAAGCAGGTACAGCAGACAGTGAAGAAAGCTAATGACATGCTGGCCTTCATTACAAGGGGAATTGAGTATAGGAGCAAAGAGGTCCTTCTGCAGTTGTACAGGGCCCTGGTGAGACCACACCTAGAATATTCTGTACAGTTTTGGTCTCCATATTTGAGGAAGGACATTCTAGCTATTGAGGGAGTGAAGTGTAGGTTCACGAGGTTAATTCCCAGGATGGAGGGACTGTCATATGTTGAAAGATTGGAGCGACTGGGGTTGTATACACTGGAATTTAGAAGGACGAGAGGGGATCTGATTGAAACATATAAGATTATTAAGGGATTGGACACGCTAGAGGCAGGAAACTTGTTCCTAAAGTTGGGGGAGTCCAGAACCAGAGGCCACAGTTTAAGAATAAGGGGTAGGCAATTTAGAACGGAGTTGAGGAAAAACTTTTTCACCCAGAGAGTTGTGGATCTGTGGAATGCTCTGCCTCAGAAGGCAGTGGAGGCCAATTCTCTGGATTCTTTCAAAAAAGAGTTAGATAGAGCTCTTAAGGATAGCAGAGTGAAGGGATATGGGGAGAAGGCAGGAAAAGGGTACTGATTGTGGATGATCAGCCATGATCACAGTGAATGGTGGTGCTGGCTCGAAGGGCTGAATGGCCTACTCCTGCACCTATTGTCTATTGTCTACCAGCTTGAAATCAAGTCACAATGGTGCAAATAATTTAGCCGTGTTACCTGGTTAGATGCAAACAGTCCTATTGTCTTAATGTTTGGCTCTTGCATATGCAATCTCTTTGGTCTGTGGAACAGCCTGTCCTATGAACTTCTATTTACTGTTTGGAATTTACAAAAAACTGAAGGCTAATTGCAAGCTTCCTGAACTTATTTACATTTACAGTAAGAACTGAAGCCTTGTTCGAATTAATATCTGCTTCATTGAATAACTCCAGAATACTCCCTAACACCCAAGTTCCTCGATTGCTTCAGTGTTAAAAAAAAATCTACCTATTTCTTGAATATATTTAATGACTTGGAATCTGTCACTCTAATGGATCCCACAAGTTCATCTCTCAGGGTGGTGACCCTAGAATCTGGTTTCAGAACTGCAAGGAATAATAGTTACAGGAGACTATTCAGCCCGCTGAGTCTATGCCAACTACCAGCAGTCAATCTTGTCAGTGTTTTTCTCCGACCTTATAGATTATTCTCATTCAAATGTTTAACTGTGTTCTTTCTGATTTTATTTCAAACACTTCAAAATGCCAAAGGAGTCTAGATCATAATTAGCCCTGTATTCAAAATATTTTCCTTACATCCCCCCTCATGTTATTTAAATCTTAATTCTATGTCCTCTGATTATATGCTTCAGGAAATAATTTCCTTCTGCTGAACTCATCACGATCTTATATATCTCTATAAAATTTCATTTTAACCTTCTTTGCTCTAGCTTCTATACTGTAACCTTACAACTGAAATCCCTCCCTTCTGGTACCACTCTGATAAATATATTTTTTCAGCCTCTCCAGGACCAAGGAATAGTTTCAGAAAAAGTGGTTATCCATTCAGACAGAGATGAAGTGGAATTTCTTCTTTTAGAAGGTGATGAATTACGGAACTTCTTAACACTAAAATTCTGTGGCGGCTGAGATATTGAGCTGCATGTAAGGGTTAGATAATTGTCTGGACTTTGGTGACACATAGGGTTATAGCAACAGGTAAGGGATGGATCTGATGCCAAGATGATATCAACCTCATGGGCTGACAGGCTTCAGGTCTCCTATTTATCTCCTACTTATCATGTCTTTCACATCATTCATAAAGTTAGATGACCAGAAATGGACTCCAGCTGGAGATTAATCTGTGTTTTATATAGTTTAAAATAACTTTGCTGCTTTTCTAATCTATATATCTAGTTGAAAATACTGGGATCCTACCCTTTTAGAAAACTTATTACATGTACATTAAAGTGCCAATGTTTCTTTACGCGCTTCAGTCCATATCACCTCTCAGTTTATTGCCAAATTCTATCACAGAATTTCTCAATATTAAATTCCATCTGCCAAAAGTCTGCCCATTTAATTGTTTTCTCTGCATCTTCTCTGCTCCTCCCCATTTAGAACACTTCCAAGCAATGTAACATCTGCAATTTAAGAATTTTTTGTGTGTGCCATACTCTGCCAGAGCCTCGGCGACCATTTTTTTTTCCAAGTGGTTGGCTTGGAGGAAAGATTTTGTGAGTGGTCCTCCACATTCTTCTCACAGCGCAGTTTTTTTTTATGAGGCCGAGTTGCGAGCTTGACACTCAACCCGGCACGGATGGAAAGCGTGCCCAGGAGCGGCCCGACTGGATTTGAACTCGGAGTCTGGCGCTGATCTCGCTGTGCCACCAGCTGGCCCAAAGAAATTTTTACCTTTCTCAGTATAAATTTCTTATTCACACTATATCCCTAGGGAACATGTATACTATTTTCCACTTTGAAAAACAAATACTCTCTACTTGCTGCCTTCAAACCAAATTCTTCAATGCTGCTATCTTTTAATTCCACGTGCCTCAATCTTGCTAACCAGCTCTTAGCATGGAAGTTTATCAAATTCCTTTAGAATAGTCATGTAGACAATACTTACCTCATTCCCTTCTATTTCTTCCAATCTGGTTAATGAAATATAATTTATTTTTTTTATCAATTCTATGTTGGTTCTCCTTTATCAAGTTAAACTTCCTCAAAGTGCCAATTTATGCTTCTCCTCATTAATATTTCTGTAAGCTTTCCATATCTAAGGTTATGCTGAGTATCCCATCATATCTTATCATTTCCTTGTGCTTTTTTAACAGAGTGCTACATTTGCCAGTTGCTTGACCTCTAGCACTTTCTTTGTAAGAAGAAAACACTGGAAATTTATGGCATATCCCCATTTTCCTCAGACACCTAGGTTGCAATCAGACTAAGTAACATGCTTACTTTGAGCAGAGGAGGCACATGAGACTACAGACACTAGAATCGGGAGCAAAAACTCAAATTGCTTGAGCAACATAGTAGGTCAGATGGCATCTGTGAAGAGAGAGGCATAGATGACATTCCAGTCAAGACACTACATCAAGTATCCCTCTGCCCCCGCATTTGCTAACTGACCAGCTGACTTCCACCAGTACTTTATTTTATTTTGAGCACAGACAGCTTTTCTTGTACTTTCATCTTATTGATTTTCACTCTCCCTATTTACTACCTCCTTCTCTATTGACTTTGGCAGAACCTTCTTCCTTCATTGGATTCTGACAAAAGGTCTTCAAACTGAAATATTGACTGCTTATCTTCTCATAGATGTTGCCAAGCAAACGTTTCTACAATTATGTCTTTATTTCAGATTTCCAGCATCATCAGTTTTTTTCTAAGATTTAGACTTAGAGAGATGCAGCCTGGTAACAGAGACATCACCATTGTCCACAAATATAACTGGACCAGCGACGCATAAACTGCCATGTTCCAACTGCAACAAGTGATCTATCACATGGCTCCCCTACAGCTTTTCATCATATGCAAAGCAGAAGTCATGGGAGATGACCAACTTGCCTTTATGGGTTTAATTCCAAAAGCATTCCAGAAACTCCACATCACCCAGAACAAGGTAACTGGCTTGCTTAGTAATTCCAACTTAAAAGTACTCCCTACATCACTGATAGCAGCATATGCCATCTTAAAAAGTAACCCTCCATTGACAGTCTTGAACAACTTCTACTAGTAGGTACAGTAAAAGGCAGCAGATACATGGATTGTCAACACCAGCAGGTTCCCCATCAAGTCACCCAACATCCTGACTTCAGAAACAATATGTTTCCCTTATCAATAGACACACAATGCTGGATGAAATCAGGTCAGGCAGCAAATATGGAGGGGACCAAACAGTTAACGGTTTGGATTGAGGACATAAAAGTTGACTATTTATCCATCTCCATTGATACTGCCTGACCTGCTGAGTTCCTGCAGCATTTTTTGTGTGTTGCTCTGGACTTCCAGCATCTGTAGAATCTCCTGTGCTTATGTTTCCCTTGTCACCAGCGACTGTGAAACCTGGGACTGCTTACCCAACAGTACACTCATCAGAAGGACTGCTGTGGTTTCAATAGGGCGATTCTGCATTACCTTCTTTAAAAAAAAGCACTTAGGAGGGGAAATAAATGCCAGATGTGTCAACAATACCCAACTCTGTACACAAATAATAATATGATTGACATAGTAATTTTCCAAAAGTCTTTCACTGACAGAAAACAAGGCAAAAGAAAAAGCCCAATCTAGGTCATTACAGGCAATATCAGAAACGATTTAACAGATCAATTTGCCAGTTATAGTCTGTAATCACTTCACATGATCCATTAGTAAATTACATATGGTAAAATGATAGCAAAATGTCAATTATAACTTTTCTTCCAGTTTTCCCTCTGGGTCTGATTGAATTTTGCTGTTAGTTGAGAGTGCTTCAAAATTCCGCTAACTTTCAATTGCTTTCCGAAGGATTCTTTTCCTTTCCAAGCTTCATCATTTTCTTAAAATTAAGATAAATCCAGGGCCAGAGTGAGACGTGAGAGGGAAAAGCTGAAACTGCTGAGGAAATTTGGAGGTTGAAAGTGGATGGTGCAAAAAAAAGATCATCAGTGGCTATCTGGCGGCCAACAAGATTGTTGGAACAGTTACTTATCCAGTGAGAGTCAGGTAGGGTGACACGGTTAGTGTAACACTATTGCAGCGCCAGTAACCCGGATTCAATTTGGCTGCTGTCTGTAAGGAGTTTGTAGATTCTCCATGTGACCACGTTTTCCTTCCAGGCTGGTAGGTTAATTTGTCACATGGTGTAATTAGGCAGCGTGGGCTCATTGGAGTGATTAAGGACCTGTTACTGTGCTGTATCAATAGATAGATACATACATACATAGACACATACACAGACAGACTTCAAGGCTATGAATACCTTCATCCAATAGGCAGCCAGCAAACATTCATAGCCCATGAACAAGCAAATTAAAATTACAGAAGTGGTAGCTAGGTTTCTATTGTGTGCTAATGCATGTATACAGGGGCTTTGTGAGTTAGAATGTAAGGTGTCCAGAAATCCTGGAATGATATCATGGACTTGCAACCCACAATCAGATCCCATTTATAACACGCAAAACATTAAGCTACACCAATCAAATTTTGAATGTGTTACTTGATTGACTTCTCATTTCAGACAGCAATTTATACTAATTTATTCCCTGTTGAATTTTTGTTTGATAACAGCATTCCCCTTTCTGTTTCTTAAAACACCTTCCTGTCAATTGAAAATGTTAACTGTATGAAATTACAGCCATATTTCAAAGAAGTTTCAAAGCATGGGACACACACATCTTGTTGCGCAGAGACTTAATCTTTGGCAGTTATAGGAGAGAAATGAAAAAACTGCAAGTTGCACCTACATCTACCTGTAGTAATTTTAAGAAACCTACAATGAAAATTACCAGAGCTAATTTTTGAGATTAGCCTGAACAGGCAAGAGCTGTATTCCTTGAATAGAGAAGACAAGATATTAATCTATTGGGAATATCAAAGTATTTAGTGGAATAAATAAAAAAGGGCATTATATTCATTTTTGTGCTAACTATACAAGAGTAATGCCAGATACACTTCTTCATGCAAAGGAAACCGGAAATTTGGAACTCCGTCCTTGTTGAGGCTTGGGTTCAACTGAACATTTATAAACTGAAATTTGTGGTAGGCAGGGCTATCAAGAATTGTAATACCAAATTATTCAGCTGAAGTTAAGATAGATTTCACCCATGGTTGATTGAACAGTAGAGTAGGCTCCAGGAACTGAATGGTCACTTGTGTAGCCACACTCTATAAAGAATACATGTACTCTGGTAGGTGGTCTCCTTGCTACAGGAATTAGGCAATAGGTTTTTCAGTAAAATTTAGAAATAGAAGTTAAAGCAAGTTTCCTCAATTTCTACAATAATTTTCAGAACAGAAAATGGCAACAGACCAACCAAATCCAAGTTGTTATTTGAGATGTCAACAACCATCCCAAACCAATGTTCTTGTTACATCTTTCAACCATCTCTTTCTCTATTAGTATCATACGCTTGCCCCTTGAATCTCTTCAAAGTTTTCATTTGTATTGTAGCTTCCATTAAGCTTATGCGACAAGCCTACCTTAAATAATTTTTTATGTGTAAAGAAACATTCCAGCATGCAGGTTATAGGCACGAATCATTTGACGTGTTTCAGTTGTCAACAACAAATCATACTAAAAGGAAAATAATTACTCTTACCTATACTTCATCCCTGTCTGATAGGCTGTACAGTTCTCCAGTGACAGACAATGCATTAAGAGAAATTCCTCCATCTTCTTTGTCTGGGCTAAGGCTCTGACTTCTCGAAGCTTCTGCATCTCAATTGTATCACTCTGCCGTACCAGATTCAGACCCTGGTCTGAATGGTATCGAGTTATTCGCTCCTTCAAGTTTTCGGTGTATGACATGGACAACATTTTCTCAACTATCTTGGGAATCTGCAGATTTTCAGGTTGTACATTTTTGCATGAGACGACTAGATTTATATTTGCTAGGGCCTTACCGTCACTAATGTTAGAGCTAGGCGTGGTGAACATGTTACGAGGTGGCAAAGGACATCAACTAACAAGATAAATACTTTAGGCTGGACTGTCTAAAAATAGTACCATCAGTGTGTTCATGAGCTATGTTGTTCCGAATGCCAACAAACAAGCAATCTCACATTGTTATCAAAGTTTCTTTCAGGGTAATGGAGGAAAGAAAATAATTAATTTATGAATTTTGTAATTATAACATATGCATTTAAGAAGCATATTTACAAATCTCTCAGTAAATAAAAGCAGCTACTGGGGAAAGTATCAGTGCAGAATCTAAAACGGTAAGCTAGTTTATTTGTAACTAAGTCACTACATAACTCACAGCATGATATAGTATTTGATGTTTTCCCAAGAAGAAAGTGGGATTGATACCATGTTAGCAAGTTATACCAAAACTTGCAGTTCCTCATAGAAATGGAATTTCCAGTCACTGAAGCAAACTCTCATCTGAAGTAATCTGAAAAATGTAATATTACAGATTCTTGTGAAACGTTCCTATATTTTCAACATAAGTTCTTGTGAACTTTCCTAGGTAGATTAGACATATAGCCAGATCTGTTGGTGCAGGGAAGTGGATTAAGATAATCTTCACAAGTTTACATTTTAATTCTGTTGGGGAAATATTCAGCCACTTCTACAAATTTCACTCTTATTTTGACTACATTTAGTGAGGAAAAAAGGAATCTTTCACAAAATGGCAAAATACTAAAACGGCACAACATCATATTTCTTGTCAAATGTATTTTATGCAAAATCTAAGTTTAATTTTTTTTAATTCACACTTCATATACTGTTTGAAGTTCAGGCACCTATTTTCTGTTAAGTTGAAGGAACTCTTGTACTTGTTTCCACTATCAGCAAATTAAAAATACAATATTACAATTTTTGTGGAATTTTTTTAATCCCCTAACCCCTTTCGTCCTCTTTACATTTGATTTTGGGCATCGTTCCATGGACAGCTTACTCCCAAGACCAGTACTACTTATACAGTGAACAACAGCAGAGTATCTGACTGAACAGAAACAGTTTTACTAGTTTGGAACTTGGTGATGTGGAAGTACCTGACAGCAAACCAAGAGCAATCTCCATAGCAACCAGAGACCAGAACCAACAACCATAGACCAAAACCTGAATATCTGCCTTTTCCTGCATAGTTCACTACCAGTGTAGCTCCTGAGCAACAATGCCTTTTGAATAGTATTCCAGAGTGAAAGGGATACAAGCACCTGGTGACTATGGATTTGCTGATCTGCAGGGCAAGTGGATGCAAAAACAAGGTAGGCTTTTCTGGAGCAATGAAATAGCAACGCATAGATCTTTCCAAGGAGGAAAAATTATCAATTTATCAACTAAACTATGGTACAAGAGAGCAGAATCATTGACAATTAAGATTCTTCTTAATCTTTGGCAACATTACTTGGACTAAATATATTATTTTAAAAGGTACATTATTTCATTCATAAAAATAATTAACCAGACAGGAATTATATTTTATAGTTAAATTTGGCATAATTTCCAATTATTTTAGAAATGGAATCAAAGATGCTGACCAACATATTTCTTTGCTAATGATAAACTTCCTACTTAGTTTAGCAGAAAAGAAATGCATTTTGAAATACAATTTTCCTTAGTTGCGCCTAGTTAATTTTTAATCAAAAAGCATCAATGATAAATGCAGCACGGTTTCAAAAACATTATAACTCTAGAAAAGATTATGTTTTTAATAGCACACTGGGGCCACTGGTTCACATCACACTGCTCATACGTGATTGAAGCAAGCTTCAAAGCAAATTTACTTAAAGTAAAAGCCCTAATGAAATCTGGACTTGCTGATCTCAGTGTAAAAAAGATACAAAATTGTATTGTACAAAAGGGGAAGAATATTTACTCGTGCACAGCTTTTAGTTAAACAATAGTCACTTCATCTTTTTAGACTCATTGTCTTTTTAAAAAGCCAAAAACAATATTCACTCCTTACAACATCACCACTTACAATGGTTCTAACTTTAAATATTAATCACTGAAGTTTTCTTTTTAAAAATATGTGATTAGATACCACTATTGGTTTAAAATGCTAAAAGCTGTTTCTCTACAACTGACATGACCAGTACTTGTAGTTACAAAATGCAACAAAAATGTTTAGTATTCAACTTGAACTTGAAATGAACATTTGCTAAAGCTTATTTGTGCAACATTTTAGTTGGGAAAGAATATAACAAAATTATCTCATTATCTGAGGCTGTTATTTTGCCATCAATCCTATATTCCAGTGGTCCCCAACCTTTTTTGCACTGCGGATGGTTTAATATTGACAATATTCTTGCGGACTGGCCAACTGGGGTGGAGGGGTGATGTTCAAGTAGATTTGCCAACTTTTTCACTCCCAAATAAGGGACAAAAGTAGCAGTCAAATACGGGACACTTGTGTTTACCCCGAGAAAGACTACCATGACCACGAAGCCTTGCACGGGCACCTGTGTGCGGATGCGTGACGTGCCGATTATTTTCCTACAAATCAGTTTTGGCTTAATCTTCCCGATTCCGTTAAGTGAAACTACACTGTACATACATTATTTCTACTTTATATAGGCTGTGTATTTATCATATCATTCCTGCTTTTACTATATGTTAGTGTTATTTTAGAATTATGTGTTATTGGTATGATTTGGTAGGTTATTTTTTGGGTCTGGGAACACTCAAAAATTTTTCCCATATAAATTAATGGTAATTGTTTCTGCGCTTTACGCCATTTTGGATTAGGAACGGTTTCATAGGAACGCTCTGCCTTAGCGGCGGAAATACGGGACAAGGGTGGTCCCGTATGGGACAAACCAATTTAGCCCGATATACAGGATGCCCCGGCTAATATGGGAGAGCTGGCAACCCTATGTTCAAGTTCAACAGTGCGTGACAGGGAATGAGGAAAGGTGTAGCTGACTCATATCGTTTCATATTGCCAAATCATATCGTTTCTTCGTGGCCCAGTAGCAGATGCTTTGCGGCCCGGTACCAGTCGGCAGCCCAGTGGTTGGGGAGCACTGCTATATTCTTCACAACCTCTCAATCCTAAATATCCATTTCTCGCTAAATATACCAACTTCTTGTGAGTTACAAATTCAAAAATCCTCTTCAGAATACATGGTCAAACAATCATTCATCATAATTATTGACACCAAGTTTGACAAGCTATATTAACACAGGAATCATTTGAGAAAACCTCATTCTTAACAATTGTTTCATTTCAGCAGGAATCACTAGACTAATTGTAAGAAGCAGAAAGTACAACTGTTTTTTTACCTCACTACTTCACCATGGTCACTGGGATCCCATCTATGCAACTCTGCCCTCAACCAGAAGTTTTTACACTCAGAGTTGATATACATTGTTTATGCTGCCAGATCTATTCAAATCTCTACTAAAACATCTTTCCATAATTTATGGTCTTATGGTCTTAAAACATCTTTCAAATACAAATTTTCCAAAAAATGTGAAACTATCTCAACAAATTGAAAAAGCAGGGTAACAATTCAAGGCAAATAGATCCTCTCATTATATATTTTGATAAAGTAAAATAATTCTGATTAATTTAAAGTAAACTTCAAAGCAATCAAAAAAAATCAGTGTTCTGCAAAACACATTTGTGAAGAATTTCGATGTCATTTCTAACTGAAGCTAGCAAGTTGGAATAGAGTTGTATATAGCCAGAGTGAAGTAATTGTGAAAAATTAATTTCAGGCATAACCTTTGCTGGACTATGCAATGTTAATTAGTTCCAGTTTACAAAAACACAGGAATGAAAATTCATCTTGATGCTGAGATACATCTAAATAGCATTTCAAACTGAATCACAGTTCTGAAGAACCACTGCACTATTAAAAGCATAAGGTTTCATGAAGACCCCTTAGTAAAACATCAATGCATGCAGAAAAGAAAATGAACTAATTAAAGCAATTAGAAATAAATTAATGTGACTTCCTTAAAAGGGGAGAAAAAAATCACACTAAAACATGATTAATTTAGCGGCACAATTTCTAAGTCAGATTTACGAGTCTCTTGAAGCTCACACCCCTCCCTTAGAAGTTGAAGACATTTCCTACACAAAAAGTTAGCAATGTTTCTTGGAATCATGTACAAATAGAACTGGCTAAATCTGGTCCATATGAGTAACAACACCACCAAAAAAGGAGCAAATCAGAGGTCTGCAAGAGTGAAGGCAGGCAGAGAAAATAACACATGGACAAGGGAAAACTAAAATTTGATACAAAAACATTGAACTCAAAGTCTTCAAAGTCAGAAACACAGAAAAGTTATAGTTTGAAGTACCATAACTATTATTTTCAAATGTATATAATATTTAATAGTTATGTTTTCAGCTATCAAAAACTGAAGCAAATATGATTTAACGATTTTTTGTGCTACTGCCTCAGTTTTTTAAAAGCTTTTCAGCAGACTTATTCTTGGCAAATCATACTATGAATACTATGCATTCAAATTTATGTTGGCCAGATTTAATAGAAGCAAGCCTCATCTCCAGACAAAAAAATTGGAGTTGAATTTAAAACTGCACTCAACCATCTTAAACAGGTTGATTCCATCTGATTGAGAAATGCACTAGTGTAAAAACAGCAGAGAATTGATAATCACCAATACCTTGGTCTCATAAATAGACTCCATGTCGAATTCTGACAAAGACCACTTACATTACAGACCTCAGGATACCTGAACCACAAACAGCCTGAAGATTTGAATTTGTTTTAATTTGTACTATATTGAAAATAACTGGTAACTATTTATAACCAAGAGCATTTGAGATTGTTGTCAAGCCTGCACATAAAAATGAATTGGTCTTGTTTTCTAATTTTTGCTTGCTGTTGCAGGTAAATAATTAAGCAGCAAAGAATGGCAAAATGTTCTGTAACATGTAAATAGCAAAGTAATTTGAGAAACCTACTGAGAAGTAGATTTCAGCCAGGTTAATTTAAATTCTTGTTTCTAATTAATACAGTCCTTAAAGAGAAGCAACACACCCCAGATGGCCAGACATAATTGTCAACATTATGATAAAAGGAGAGGTTTATTCTTCTAGTTTGAAGTGATGTTTCTATTACAACACTAACTAAAATGTAAGATATTAAAGTTAAGCAATTATTATGCACCAATACATTTTCCAGCAGCTGCTTTTAGTCAGAGGTATTCAAACTTTTACAGAAAATTTAGTGATTCTAATTACAAAGTCTGTACTCTTCATAAATGCTTTATAACATCAGGTAAAGGAAAATGGCATAAAAACCAGTACGTATGCATTCATTCAAGAAAATACACTCTCCGCATAGTCCACTCTGTCATTTTAAATACAGTTTTATTAAAAGTAAGGAGGAAAAACTCACCAAATTTCTAGAGCAACTGCTTGGTTTAAAACTGGGAATGCACATTTATAGGGTCAGCAAGACGCTACTACAATATTTGGGGTGTGTTCTACGTCAGTCAAAAGCAATTAGCAAGTACCAAATTCTTTTCCTCCCCTGGATTAAGTGGTTTCTTGATGCAGCCCATTTGCTCTTATCAGCAAACTCGCATCTTGGCAAATAGTGGCTAAATTATTTACAGCATTCTCTTCTACTAAAAGCTTACAGTAGCAGATAAAGAATTGGTTACTGCTTAAAGGGATGCAGCCTCTCTTACCTTTAATGAAGTGCTTAGAAACCTGGGCAGCTTTTTCACTGTAATTGCAGAGTTCGTGTATTTGTAACTAGGTGACAACGATTGGCTAAAAACTGTGTTAAACCCCAAGATAAATGGACCTTTTGCTTCATTCTCCTAGAAGTACAATTTCATTGGAGGTTATTTTAGATTATCTGCTGGAGTAAAGAAAACCATATGGTTTCCTCATTGATTGGAGGCCACTATGATTTTCTTTAATATAATACTGAAGTCTATGTTTGCTGGTTTGAACTTACAAGTTTAAACATTTAAAAAGTTTTAAAATTCTGTATCTTTGTAAATCAACCCCAAACTGTGGTATTAGTATTGCTGAGACACCAACGATACCTTTGCACCTGAGAATCCTCCACTAAATAATGTATGAGATGCATTTTCACAAGTCAAGCTTCCTAATTAAAATACACAATAAAAGCTGATATTTGAATTAAAATGCGTTAAAATAGAAGCTATCCCTACTTAGTTAGGCTTTAACCAGACCCCAGACCACCTCATTTGCTCCCTAAATGCCCTCGGAAATGAAGGAGCAAGCCACTCAGTTAAGGAACAGTTTGAGTTGAGCAATAAATGCTGGACTGGTCAGCAATTCCCACATCTCATGAAAGAATGAGGGTTAAAAAATAGAAAGATGAGTAACTAGATCACGTCACCTACTTGCATCATTTATGCGATGTTGCACCTCTGGTGCCAGCAATATCAGAAATGAGGAAACAATGCTGTTGGCAAACATGCTCTATAAATACAATAGAAACACAAACCTTTCACAGCTACCCAAACTGATTTTTTAAAAATCAAATCTGATTTTAGTCTGTAATCAGGTAGCAATTTACCAGGAGACTGGAGATGCTGAATCTGAAGCAAAAAAAAACAGCTGGAGGAACGCTACATCAAGCAGCATCTGTGGAGGCAAAGGGGCAGTTGATGTCTCAGGTCAAGACCGTGTACAGTCCTCTAACAGGCTGTTTTCTGCATTCTGGCTGAGATTCTATACCTTTTGCAACATGTACAATTTCCTGTGGTTGGTAAACAATGAGAGTAGAAGATACGTCCCAAGCAGGTGTAAACTTAACACTTTAATACAAGCATATCATACAAATCCTTTACTGATATTTAATGAGAGGAACATTTGCTCTAAAGCCTGTGAAAATGATCAGCTATGAACAGTATTTAATTTAATGTGTCATAGTAAGTGTTTGTAGAGGCTTGACCACTTTTATTTTTACCCTTAAACCACAAAGCTTTTATAATTGTGATCCATTCATTCCTGCACCTGCCCAATGGGATTACTAACTTGTTAATAGAAATCTCTTAAATGGCATTTTGACAAGAGTCAGAATAATAATATCAATCAGACCAGTTTGACCAAACAGTGCTCTCTGCTCAGATCAACACACAGAAAATGCTGGAGGAACTCAGCAGATCAGGCAGCACCTATGGAAATGAATAGAAAGATCTTGGCCCAAAATATCGACTATCTATTCATTTCCATAGATGCTGCCTGACCTGCTGAGCTCTTCCAGCTTTTTGTGTGCATTGCTTTGGATTTCCAGCATCTACAGACTTTCTCATGTTTATGATTCTCTACTCAGATATGCAGAAATAACCTTATTGCACCTTGATAGACAATTAGCAGAAGTCAAGACATGAACATGTCAGATAATTTTTGGGTAACACATCCATCACCAAGTATCATACTTTTAGCAATACTGCAGGAAAAAAGATATATTACAATTCATACCCACACGCCCATGCATTCCTACCCAGAAATGACTATGTGGAATTGCCTCTAGTTTCCAGGTTATCAAAAATGAAATAGCACATCATCCTGGTGATTATAAGGTCAATTCCTCCTCCTAAGTTCTTTTAAGACAGTCCCTTGATTGTATGACTTGTTTCTATCAAATTGAAGGTTCTAAAGCAGTATTAATCCCAATGATTTGATAGCATGGCAGTTAGCGCAATGATTTACATCACCAGCGATCATCAGTCAGGGTTCAATTCCTGCTGCAGCCTTGAAGGCATTTGTATGTTCACCCTGTGACTTTGGTTTCTTCCCACATTCCAAAGACATACAGATTAGGGTTAGTAAGTCATGTGCATGCTATATAGGCACCGGAAGTATGACAACACTTACAGAATGCCCTCTGCACATCCTTGGACAGTGTGATCATTGACACAAAAATAACACATTTCACTGTATGTTTCGCTGCTTCGATACACGTGTGACAAATAAGGCTCTTAACTTAACCTTCAAATCTCGTGTGGGAACTGCAGGCTCTTCCTTCCCACAGGCTCTTCCACACACAAGGCTGTTGATGTTGATGGTGATGGGTAAGGAAGTGTCTGATTTGTGAGGTGGTACACACATGCCACCTTTTACACAGGTCCTTTCCCTGCTCCCAAGACATGGGCTCCAGATGTTTAACATCATCCTGGCCAAATTCCCAGGGATCATCTCAAGGAGGCTTAGAGCCTAGCATTACATAGTGCAAGCCAACACATACAATGACATTGTTCTTGTCTAAGGCTTGAACCTTGGCACCATCGCCCTGTAAGCATGTTAATGCCAATTTATGTACCCGGCAATGTGGAACAGCACAGAGTGCAACACATCCCTCAATAGCTTCCAATTTAATAACTCTGGGGAGGGTGGGGTGGCTGCATTCCTTGCAAACAGTCAATATCATGATTTTCCAAAATGCAAACTATCATTCCTCTAATAGTGGAACAGCTTTCTTGATGTATGTGCCAAAATCTGAGTTGAATTGAAAATAATCTTATGTTTATTTTCCCCTCATAAATTCTATATTCTATGAGAGTGAATTTTGCTTCATATCTTGATTTGTGAATTCTGCAAGAGCAAAGTTTTCATAAACCAAACAGATGTAACAAATACGAGGGGGTTGTATCTGTTAAACAGAGAGTCAAATGATGAACTGTGTAGTTATCTGACCCTAGAATTCTTTTTTTTTACTTCATTTTGGACAATGCTCTTTGATTTTTCAGCTTTACAAGGTATTGCTAATTGCCAGGTATGCTTTCTGTATCCTTCCTAAATCTAAGGAGTTTTTATGTAATCATTAGTCCATATGTTCAATCAATCAATATATTCTTGAAATTCTCTAAAATTTATTACAAGTATTTGGGAATTGTTAGCCATGCCATTCAATATCCATCTCTAATTTCTCAAGCAAGTATTAGTGAACCATTTCATTGAACTGCTGTAGCCCTCGGAGTGAAGGCATCACTGTTGTTGGGCAGGGAGTTCCAGGATTGTAACATAGCAATGATAAAGTATGATACATTTCAACATCAGAAAGATCTGCAAATGTAGAAGGAAGTTTGAGAATGCTCGAATCCCCATACATTTTAAACCTTGTGCTTCGAGGTGGCAGGTGCCAAATGCTGTTGGTGAATCATCAGAATGTTTTGTAGGTGTTCTAACACCATGTTAGAGCAGATGAGTTTTAGGTGGTGTATGGAGTACCAGTCAAGCTCTTGGATGATAAAGGGCTTCAGCAAAGTTGTTGAAGCTATCTGTCCTCATCCAGAGAAGTCTATCATTCTCCCGATAGTTGTACAGCTTTGAGGAGTTGGGGGGATGAGCTCCTCACTGTAGGATGCTCACCAGCTCAGGTTACCATAGAATTTATTTGGCAGATCTAAAAAATGTCACATTTCCTCATTAATATATTAATGCATCAACCTGGATGCTGTATTAGGGAAGAAAATATGTGTGGCTTATGGCTTTCTTCAAGTGGTATACATACTCTATAGCCTCAAGGTTAAAACCAATTCTTATTTAAGATAACTAGATTGGTTATTTGATTGAGATTGTTGTTTAAAGAGTGATTAAGAATATTCTATGCTTACTAGAATTTAGAGAAAATAGATTAATTCATTGATTCTGAGAAAGTAGATGCTGAGAGTCAGTTTTCTAGAAATAAAGAGCATAAGCACAAGAAAAGGATGGACAAGAAGAAATATTTTTACTCAAAGGACTATAAGTTTTTTAAATTTTCTAGCAACATGTCATATAACAATTCGTACATACAAGCCATGGTACTTTGCTCCAACAATAATATGGTGCGATAGGCCTCCAGTTTCCAGGTTTTAGATAATCAGAAAAATAATGGTGGGATATACTCAAGACTGATTTCAGCAGAATTTTGGACAGCAAGGAAAATGGAACTCAGAAGTGAAAGAGGAATAGATTGTAATCTTAATCAATGGCAGAGCAGAATGGAGGGCTAGCATGATCTACTTCTGTTTCTGTTGCTCATGTTCTTCCAGCCTTAAACAACTTTTACCACTCTATACAAATTGTATTTTGCCACTAAATACAAGTATATTGCTTGCTAAATTTTAAAATTTTGGTCATTAGTCCTTCTATGAAAAAGTGTTGCAAAAAGCCGGAATAAGAAGGGAGCTGCTATCATCAATCAGGAAACGGCAGGTGGAATTTCTGGGACATGTACTCAGGAAAGAGAAGCTCAAAAATCTTGGAGTAGCAGGAAAAATTAATGGAAGAAAAAGTTGCGGTCGACAGCGCATGACATTCATGAGTCACAGCAAGGGATGGACAGGCAAAAGTTTTGTAGAGCTTATTAGAACTTCTCAGATTAAAGAAACAGATGGAAGACCATGTTTACCCCGTCATATGATATGGCATATAAGGATAAAGATTCCTTTATTTAGTTTCACTCTAATATAATCAATAAAACTTAAGAGAATAGCGTTACAATGCATCTTCTCTTGTACTCTTAACATTGTTTTTGCCCATAGTTACAATCATACATCAAAGAAAGAGGCCCTTTGGCTCTTATGTGATTGCAGCTATCAGGCACCCATCTATAATATAATCCTATTTACCAGTACTTGATCCTGTAGGGAACAAAATACTAATGCTCAAAGGTTAGTTATATAATTAAACAATATTCCAACAGGAATGAAATTATCACATATTTGGATAAAATCTTGCAATTCTGTTAAAACTAACAGTTTTCCCCAAGACTGATTTATAAATTGTGCCATAATGGAACTGAAGCGATATATGCCATTAGATTTTTTTTTAGCAATTTCTGAGAAATTACTATTTCTACAATTTCACAATTCATTAATAGTGTCAGCAAATTCTAGTAAATCATAGGGAGACAAGATAGACCTACTGATCACAGAAAACATTACTGACATCTCTCTTCAAGAAAGGTTAGTTATACTCCATAAAAACAAAGTTCTACAATCAATATGGATTAGTACTGTCTCACACAAAATACAAAAACAAATTCTTTCAAAATTATATAAAATGGCAATAAAACTAAAGTAATGCTTATGAGATAAGCTACATAACAAACATAAGAATCATGCAACAGGCATGCACCAGGCATAATTGTGCAAAAGCGTCTTCAACTTAAACCCTCAATTTTTTTCAATATTGCCTGCAATTGTTACCCTATTGATTGAAAAAACTTATATTTTCCAGCACTTTTCTCTTATTTCCTTTTCTGCCGATACTTCCTCTATGTTAGCATTATTCTCAATAGATGGTATTGTCAGTATTTAATTCCCAGAATGTCACAACTGAATTAAATGCAGCACCCATGCATGCATTTCCCGCAAGGTTACTGGATAACAAATGGGAGTGGGAATTCTGCTCAACTTTCCCCTCGCTCATACATGGAGTAAGTGCCTTGAATGTTACTCTGCTGACATTACAGTGCAACTCAGGGATCAAATTCAGAGGTCCTCAGAACAGAACGATATATTTTCATTACTATCTGAGCCACAAAACACGTTTCTTAACCTAAGGGAGGTGTGAGTGCTTACACGTAAAACTTAAAAGATAAAGAACATTGGAGTTTGTTCGCACTTAGCATAAGATTACAATGATAGAACTTCATTGCAAAACATGATGGCAGATAAATATTACCAAGCACAGTGCAATGGAAATTTGGCTCCAAAAATGATGTCATAATGGCACAAGTGCAAATTAGTCAGACTACAGAGAACCAATACAGCAATATGACACATGCAAGCTACAGCTAAGTACAAATAGAAGCAAGCTACGTGATTGAGAAACATGCTGTCTGGAGCAGGTACCTGTAAAACTGCAACTGCCGTTTGGGACTCCCGTATCGGGCACTTCAGGCAGCATGACAAGAGAAAAAGCGCACATCATAAATCAAGGAACAAGTATATTCACAGAGTCATAGAGTAATATAGCACAGAAACTAAACCTCAGATGCACCTATACAAGAAAATAAAGCAAATGTTTACTTCAAATAATGGTATAGTATATTACTGGTAGATTGCCACAAAGAAATTTTTTAAAACTACACTATTACATTCATCTCACAAAGGGGATGTGTTTTTACCAAGTCTTCCTGAGGGAGAAATGAACCACATTGAAATATTCGAACTTCACTAAAAAGGAAATCAAATTTCTTAATAAATTCTAAAGGTCAAATTAAATTCCAACATGAAATAGAACGTCTCTATTGTCCACAAATGCTGCAATTCAGCAGGGAGTGGGTCAGTGGAAGGCAAATGGTCCAGGAAAATCCCACTCATTTACTTATTGGCTTTCAATCAAATTCTTAATTCAATAACAGCATGCACAAGATAACAGTTCCTTTATTACCCTTAGTGCACATTTTATATATGAATCTAAAGAATGGTTACGAAGTACTAGTAAATGAGTGATAACCATTACCATATCATAGAATTGAAGGTAGTCAAGTTTAAGATGTCCTCAGATAAAACATCGATGATTACACAATTTGGAAGCGTAAGTTTTTCTTTGTATCCCATAACTATAAATAAGTACTGTGTACAATAAAACACTGACTTTGACTCAAAGTGAAACTGACTAATTCATTCACATTTGACTTTTAAAACCACTCCAGTAGTTTTCTATGTACAAATTACGCTAATCCCTAACAATCCTGTAGGAAAAAAAAACGCAGAACAAATCAGATTTTTATCAATTCAATAAGAATAAAAAAATTAAAAGCTTAGTGGCCTCATTTCTCAATTCTTTCTGTAATAAACAGAACCATATGGAATAAAGGAAAATAAAATTTATTGCATGTGCCAATGCAGAAAAGACGTTTTTTTTAAAATTACAGGAAAGCACAGCCATTTTTATTACTCTAAATGACACTGGCCCAGTTTTCAACCAATGGTGAAGGTACCCCAATGACACCATAACAGAGATACAGGACTTTGACCCAGCAAAGGTGAAATGGCATGTATTTTCAAGGTAGGACGGTGTGAGATTAGAGGAGAATTTGGAAGTACTGATATTCTCATACCCAACTCTGGTTTATTGGTGGTAGTGGCATTGGATGTGGGAGAGTTAAAGCAGCTTTGGAGAGTTCCTGCAGCACATCTCATAGACAATGCACATGGTGCAGCATACCAGGGAGTCATTTGCTTAGGTTGGTCAATCAAGCAGAATGCCCCAAGGATGCTGAGCTTCTTGAGTATGGTTGAGCAGCTATTATCTAGTATTCCGTTACATTCCAGATCTGAGGATAATGTGACAGGACTGTGGAATCAGGAAGCAAGTCACTTGCCACAAAATACCCAAATTGCTCTTGTAGCCATAGTATTTACATTGCCAATCTAGCTATGTTTCAAACAGGTTGACTTCCCAGCACCACCATTATCCCTCCACCCTCCTCCTAGGACTGAAAGAAATATCAAACAATGGCAAGGGTTAAACCTTCCAGGTTTGGCTAATGTTGTGAAATGGTGTGTCCAGGTCCTATTGTACATCCGGATTAGGCCTGTGCGCATTCAAGGGATACATATCCTTGAATTTTACTTTATGGTTGAGGGAAGGTGAATGAAAAAAACAACTAATGATGGTTGTACCTGAAACTCTGTCCCTGAGAAAGTCCTGCAAAAATGCCAAGGATTTTGACAGGATTGGTCAAGTATACACCGGACAACAAAGATTTTGTTTCTTAAATATTTTTGGGTGTATCTTATGAATTTCAGCCTGCTGATCATGAAAATCACCATGAAATTTCCCAATTACACAATGTTTTTTTTATATCACCTATATTTGTTATTTCAATTCATAATTCAAGTCAATTAAAATGTTGGCTGGGCACGCTTAGACAGGACAGTTGCTACGTGGCAGGGGAGGTCTTAGAAAAGCAGGTCATGGGATCTAGAGGATGCAGACCTAGATGCCGTGATGCACAAGCCAGGAATGGGAAACAACACCGATACTGATAAAGATTTTGAACTCTATGTGGAGTAAGCCTCATCTGATAACTCAGTCCAAGTTAAATGACATGGTCAGAGATTTGGGTCTGCCAAAGGCAAAAGCAGAATTACTGGGTTCAAGATTGCAAGAATGGAATCGGCTGTCACCAGCTACAAAATTTTCTGTGAAGGATTTCAATATTTGAGACAGAATAACTGATGCCAAGATTAAGAAAGGTATTTTTGTTGGTTGACAAATCTAACAGGTCATCAATGACACGCAATTCGAAGAACTTCTAGTGGAAATGGAGAAAATCGCATGGGCGGCATTCAAGGATATTGTTAAAAAAATTCTAGGCAACTACAGAGCACCAAACTACATGCAACTGGTTGACAACATGCTTCAAGCATTACAAAACCATGAAGTTCAACATGTCACTAAAGATTTGTTTTTCACATTCTCATTTAGATTTCTTCCCTGCAAAATCTTGGCACTGACAGTGATGAGCATGGTGAAAGGATTCACCAGGACATTGCGGCCATGGAGAAATGGTATCCATCAATGCTGGCTGATTACTGTTGGACACTTAAGCGAGAAGCCTCCGGCACAAACAAAAATCATCAACAAAACAGTTTTAGCTTAGTTGAACTATTGTAAAATGACAGCACCGTTATGCAATTAAATGCATTATATTCAATAAAAGTTAGTTTCTTGTTTCTCCAAATTCCTACATGCTTCAAGTAGTCTGAAATTATATTTGTATTCAGCTTGAAGCTTCAGCCTATCATGAAAAAAGTAAATTTCTGAGGAAGCAACACTTTCAAAAAGATGTTGCCTAGTTTCACCTGCCTTGTTGCTGGGTATGCTTGTTGTTTATAATGAATAAAATGAGCAGGAACACAAAGCAAATAAATATCCCTAAGTGTTATTGGCAGAGATATATTACAGAATGTCCCACTTACTTTCAATGAATGTTCTAACTAGTTTTGCAATGTAACATATAATATGTTATTCAACCTCCATGAGAAAATGGCAGCTAAAGGAAACATTAAACTTGGTTAGCACTTTTGACCATCACGACGATTTGATTTGTTGCCATGGTGGAAAATAGTATTGGTCAGCAGCCTTGAAATGGAAACTGGTCATAAAATTATACTGCAGTCACACTTGGCCAGAAATCCATTTAGATCCACCACACCTCATAGCATCTGGTGGATATAACTGTCACCATGATGCAATCTCTAGGCACTAGATGGAAGTAGCAATGACTTAAAAGGTTAGCGCTTCTGGAAATAAACAATGGACACTCAAGGGGAAACAAATGAAAGTCATCTTTCCTAAAAGATTTTTTCTCTGCAGGATTTTCTTTAAAGGCTGCATTTTTAAACCAACCTGAGCAGATCATTCATACTCACAATGCCCGATTCAATACATATCTAGTCCTGAAGCACAATGTTGCTGAAGATCATGTACTAGAAGGAGCTCCAAAGGGTTTAACAGTCGCTGAACTACTGGGCCTGCCTGCTCAATCACTCAGTGCAAGATCACTAATTCGTGATCCATTTGAGAAGTTAAAAAGCAAATTTACAAAGCACGACAAAAGTAAAAAAAGACCAGGCACAAAGGAGTGGATATTGTATTGCTATTGATTTGGTAAAGTAGCATCCTCCTTTGGGAAGGCAAGGAGAACAATGGCCCAGTTTTAAATTTCTGTTCGTGATGTACATAAACATCAAAACATAATTCATTTTTAATGACAGTAACAATTATTAGGTTTTTTTCTTACATCAAATGTAATATTTACTTTCAATATACCTTTCCAAGTTTTATGTACATTTTTTTCTAAGGGAGAGTAATTACTTCCTGCAGGTGGTGTAGCAAATATGAAAACACAATTTAATGTTTTGGAGTTTAATTAAAATTTAGAATTAGGAGGTACAATACTGGAAACACAATAGTCTCCTCTCAATTAAACACCAATAAGCAAGACTTCATAAATGTGACACATAATACCTGCAAATGGCAGTGTACAGCCCCTGTTTCTGCCCTCCTGGACTCAATCATTCCATTGCAATACTGCCACCACGAGAGGCAGAAGTAAAACTAATATTTCCTTGATTTTTCTCTCTCCATCCTATCCCATGTGGGTAAAAAAAACTTTTCATTAATGGTCCAGACATCAGAAACTTGACCAACTGCTCAGTGAAGAAGCACATTGGTACAGTTTCATATTTAACATGCATATATGCATATAAAGGTCAGCCAACAGTTCCTAACAATAAAAAAGTTCCTTTGATCTACACTTTGGTGATTTTCAAATTACTTTTTAAGTTATGGCTACTAGAGTCATCCAGGATAGAAGCAGGTCCTTTGGCCCATCATGTCTGTGCCAAGAATGATGAATACATCTACACAAATCTCATTTATTCACCCCACACTCCCATCAACACTCCTCCAGATTCTATCACGCACCAAAAAATGTTGGCTCAATTTATTTACTATCTCACATGCTTTGAAATACAAGAGAAATCTGGAGCACCCAGAGGAAACATAAACAGCCACAGAGAAAATGTTCAAACTCCAGTAGGCAGCCCTGGAGATCTGGTTGCAGCCTGATGGCTAGAGCCGTGAGGCAGCCGCTCTGCTTGCTGCACCACCTTGTCAGAATCAGACTCAGTTTTATCATTACTGACATGTCCCCACTGACTCTTACCAATTTATTAATGCACCACAGAAAGCCTTCCGTCTGGATACATAACAGCTTGGTATGGCAACTGCTTTTTACGTGAGCAAAAGGAACTGCAGAGAGTTCTGGACACAGCTCAGAACATTACAAGAACCAGCCTCCTCTCTAGGACTCTGTCTATATTTCTTGCTGAATCAGTAAAGCAGCCAGCATAATTGAGGGAGTGCAGGTTCATGAGGTTAATTCCCGGGATGGCAGGACTGTCAGATGTTGAAAGATTAGAGCGACTGGGGTTGTATGCACTGGAATTTAGAAGGATGAGAGGGGATCTGATTGAAACATATAAGATTATTACGGGATTGGACACACTAGAGGCAGGAAACATGTTCCCGATGTTGGGGGAGTCCAGAATCAGAGGCCACAGTTTAAGAATAAGGGGTAGACAAATTAGAATGGAATTGAGGAAAAACTTTTTCACACAGAGGGTTGTGGTTCTGTGGAATGCTCTGCCTCAGAAGGCAGTGGAGGCCAATTCTCTGGATTCTTTCAAAAAAGAGTTAGATAGAGCTCTTAAAGATAGCGGAGTGAAGAGATATGGGGAGAAGGTCAGGAAAAGGGTACTGATTGTGGATGATCAGCCATGATCACAGTGAATGGTGGTGCTGGCTCAAAGGGCTGAATGGCCTACTCCTGCACCTATTATCTATTGTCTATGATCAAAGACCCCACCCATCCCAGAAATTCTTTCTTCTCACCTCTACCATTGGACAGAAGATACAAAAGCCTGAAACAATGTACCACCAGGCTCAACGACAGCCTCTATCCTACTATTATCAGAATCTAGAATGGACTTCTTGTACAATAAGGTGAACTATTGGCCTCACAATCTACCTTGTTATGATTTTGCACTTTATTGTTTACCTTCACTGCACTCTTTCGGTAGCTTTTACGCTTTATCCTGCATTCTAACTCAATGCACTTTGAGGGTCCAGTTGCAGGAGGTATAAAGGCTCAGGTTTTGAAGTTTGTTTATTGTGTTGAGGGAATGTTGATGTTGAATGCTGAGCTGTAACAGACAAACTGTAGTCTGCTGCATGTCTTGCAGTTGTTTAACATGCTCCAAAGCAGAGTGATGAGTCAGTGAGATCATTTCCACTGTGGACTGGTTGAGGCAGTAGATAAATTGCAGCGGGCCCTGGTTCTTGCTCAGGCAGGAGTTATTATAACCAACATCTCGAAGCATTTCACAATGGTAGGTTTGAGTATTACCAGGTGATATTCATTGAGGCTGCTCTTCCTGCTCACTGGAACGATTGCTGCCTTTTTGAAGTAGGTAGGATCCTCAGACTACAGATGTCCTTGAGTATTCCACCTAGCTGGTCAGCACAGGTTTTCAGTGTCCAGCCACATGTGTCGGTATGTGAGGGTTCACATTCTTGAAGGATGTCTGGCCTCTGAGATATAGATCAGAGGGTCACTGGATATTGTGGAGATTCACACAAGTCTAGTGCTATTCTCCCTTTCAAAGTGTATAATAGATATTGAACTCATCGGGGAGTAAAGCATACTTACCACTTATGTTGTTCCATTTTGCCACATATAGGTTGTAATGGCATGAAAACCCTCTTGTGCATCTCCCCCTATCACTAGCTTCACTTGGAGTTGCCTTTTTGCTCTCATCATGGCCTTCCTTAAGTCGTACCTGGACCTCTTGGAGGATTTTGCTTTGATGGTCTTGAACAACATATATCCAGCCCTCAGCAGATTGTGAATCTCCTGGTTCATTCAGGGCTTTTAGCTTGGGAAAACCCGGTGTGTTCTCAAAGGCACATACTCCAAATCTTAATTTGTATAATTCACATCAAAAATTAAACACTCACTTAGAATACTTCCAGTAACATTCAACTATTCTTGAATCTGACAAAATAAGAAGCACTACAATAGGCTTCTTGTGGGCTACAGGAGAGTACAGTACATCAGATTTCAGAAATTCATCATAACTGCATCAAGTGCACCATCTACTGGTCCAATAGTTACAACTTCTTTTAGACAAATGATTAAGCCAAATATATAAAATGCAATCTTGAGGAAATAGTAGAAAGAAATGAAATCATCCTTGCCTAAAATTCAGATTTCTATTACTACCAATTACACTGTACTACCTTCTTGCACTGTGCATGAAAAACAAACTGAATTCCTACTTTAATTGCTCTTTCCTCAGGACCAAGTATTTCAACTTCAGGTTCTTTTTAATCTGACACTCATTAGTTGAAAGCTTCTCTTGCTTCTTCACCTTTGTCAGCTTCCTTAACTATGTGTCTTCCCTCTGAGAAATTCAGGTTTCAATTTAAAATAACACCCAGTTTTAAAAATCTCCTGAAATCAGCAGATGCATTTGGTCAGATTTCACATTTCCAAAAGTATTTCACTCAAATAAAGAAATTAAGAAGAACCAATTAAAAAGTTGGATGGCAAATTGGTAAATAGTCAAATTATATTGCAAACAAATTAATTAAAAGGAGAAAAATGAAAAATCAAAAATGTGACAACCACAATTTGTAACTTCACTTTCCCATCAGGATTGTCTTGACTAATGCACTTGTTGCCAACCTCAACATTATCAAAGTCTAATTCGTTCAAAATATTCCACACCTTCCTGTCCCATTCTAAGCTCAATCCCTCTATCACAACCAACTATGTTAGCATTCAAAGCCTGCAATTTCACCAATATGTTTATTTAAAGATCCTCAATCTCATTTAAAGGTCCCTTCAATCTCACCCTCCCCTGGCTATGATCTCCTTCAGCACTTGGCCCAATGATGAAAGTCCTGTCAAGAGTCACTGTGGGTAGAGAAACAAAGGTCTAAAGTCCACTCTTCACTTTACTGAGATCAGGCTAATGTTATTGCTTAAAATGAACTGATCTGTCATCTCCCTTAGTAAATGACATATTTCAGCACTTTCTCAAGACTTCATTTTATAATTTAAATTGAGACTTCACTATATTATGATGGCATACAACACTAACTTCAGTGCTGTATAAAAATGGGTTGGGCTAGACTATATAATCAATTGGCTGGAGGAGATTTAATGCTTCATCTTTCACATACAGCTACTACCAAGTCAACAGCAGCTGCACCTTCAGTCACTAAAATTCTTATGTCTTTACCTTTCTCCTTACTCGGTTAAATATAGATAGCCATATTCTTGATATGTTCTCTTAAAATTTTCTAATCCAGTGCATACTTATTTTCCCTTTCTGCCTCAGTGACATACTTTGGGATGTTTTCCTCTGTCGATAAAACAGTATTATAATAAACCTCTGATAAATCTGACCATTCCGAAATCCTGATGCTCAACCATGCTAGGTTCCTATAAGTCAGCAGGGTCTCCATTCTGGTGCTCTCTTCTGACCAGCCAGAACACCACCTCTCCAGCTCAATTCTGACTAGCTGGACCCCCGTTCCTGTGCTCCCTCCCTACACATCAGGGCCCTGCTTCCCATGCTCTCCTTACACTAACCGGGGTTCCATTCCCTGCGCTTCCTTTAAACTTAGAGTTCACTGACATATTCACTATAACACTAGGTAATATTTAAAAATAGTGAATTAAAAATGTGCTGGGGTATTAACAGAACAGCACAAACAAAGCCTTGCATGAGCCGGATTATTAGAGTTTCACTACATGCATCTGAATGTTCTTCCACTTGTAAACAGAAAGCTGGTACTTAAATTGCAAATCCCATCTGGAGATGCTGTAGCTGAACGATGTAAACCTTTACACTCACTGCCTGTGCCTCACCTGTAAATCATGCCCGGTGAGCCTGTGTGCCTTAGAGAAAGTCGAGCTGGTGAGTCTGTGGTCGATTCCGGATACATCGGGTCAGCCACTACAGCCAACGGAACGGATGGTTATCCGCAAAGTGCCACTCGCAGACCCTGCAGCAGCACAAAACCAGAGACAGAAGCATTATGAGCAACCCTCCTAGACAGTTGTTCATTGCAGTTTACAATATTAATACATCTACTGTAAGAGATGAAAAATGGATTTGGGACAAATTTTGCTAAATGGTCCCTTCATTAGTATATTCTCTGTAGTTGGCCATGTCCTTCAACCCTGCATTTTGCACCTTCTTCCCATTTACCATTTCACTACATACATGCACATGTGTGCACTTGATATAGGACAGATGCTCTCAGTGCCAATCTAAACGCTTCTACTTGGCTTTGCAAACAAAGGCCGGCAACTGGTGAGACATTGCTGTATTTCATAGAGCTGGGAACATCATGGAATCTTTTCCTTTGTTCATGTAGTACTCTCCTGCCATATTTATGACCGGCGTCTTGTATCAGGTATGTAAACAATGTAGCATGCCAACAGAGTGACAGTATGGGCTTGGTACAGGGAATATTGGGGTGCTGAGAGAGGATACTGATTGTTCATGGATATGGAGGAGTTCACAGAGATAGGGTCAGTGGTTTCTTTCAGGTGTTTAGTTTTGCCTGCTAAATGTAGCCATGTTTCAAAAGCATACAGGAGCACAGGAATTAGCAATGCCCAGTAGGCAATGAGCTATCTGTGAGATGTGTGGTCTTGATCGTCAAACATTTTCCTCTAAAGATTACCAGTATACATTGAAGACCGTAGTGAATTTCATCATTAGTGTCTGTCTTCATTTAAAGGTGGCTCCTGAGACTTGCGGAAAATAATCTTGTAATTTAACTATGGGATCCAAGATACTATTCTGGTAAATTTACATCATTACCATTTGACCTTGAGTGACACACTTACAGTGATGTGAAAGATGTTAGTTGATCCTTGTTCAATTATGGATTTTGTTCAGCAGAAATATAGATTTTACCCCACTTGCCAGGATGCTTAGATTACGTGCGGCTGAAGTCTTATACAGATACAGTAAAGAACAATTATCTACTATAATTTCTTTATCCGACCTGGAACAAAACTTCAAAAACCTTTCCTCGCTTTCTCTCATTTCCCCCACTTTGTCTTGACTTCAGACAACCCTCCCTCCCTACATTTCTCTAGAATTCCCAACCTGGCGTCCATGAACCCCTTGGTTAATAGACAATAGACAATATCAATAGACAATAGGTGCAGGAGTAGGCCATGCGGCCCTTCGAGCCAGCACCACCATTCACTGTGATCATGGCTGATCATCCACAATCAGTATCCAGTTCCTGCCTTATCCCCATAACCTTTGATTCCGCTATCTTTAAGAGCTCTATCCATCTCTTTCTTGAAAGCATTCAGAGACTTGGCCTCCACAGCCTCCTGGGGCAGAGCATTCCATATATCCACCACTCACTGGGTGAAAAAGTTTTTCCTCAACTCCGTTCTAAATGGCCTACCCCTTATTCTTAAACTGTGGCCTCTAGTTCTGGACTCACCCATCAGCGGGAACGTGCTTCCTGCCTCCAGCGTGTCCAATCCCTTCATAATCTTATATGTTTCAATAAGATCCCCTCTCAGCCTTCTAAATTCCAGAGTATACAAGCCCAGTCACTCCAATCTTTTGACATATGACAGTCTCTCCATCCCAGGAATTAACCTTGTGAACCTACGCTGCACTCCTTCAATAGCAAGAATGTCCCCCCTCAAATTTAGAGACCAAAACTGTACACAGTACTCCAGGTGTGGTCTCACCAGGGTCCTGTACAGCTGCAGAAGGACGTCTTTGCTCTTGTACTCAATTCCCCTTGTTATGAAGGCCAGCATGCCATTAGCTTTCTTCACTGCCTGCTGTACTTGCATGCTTGCTATCAGTGACTGATGTACAAGAACACCTAGATCTCGTTGTGCTTCCCCTTTTCCTAACTTGACTCCATTTAGATAATAATCTGCCTTCCCACTCTTACCACCAAAGTGGATAACCTCACATTTAGCCACATTAAACTGCATTTGCCATGCATCTGCCCACTCACCCAGCCTGTCCAAGTCACCCTGCATTCTCATAACATCCTCCTCACATTTCACACTGCCACCCAGCTTTGTGTCATCGGCAAATTTGCTAATGTTACTTTTAATTCCCTCATCTAAATCATTAATATATATTGTAAACAGCTGCGGTCCCCGCACTGAACCCTGTGGTACCCCATTGGTCACCGCCTGCCATTCTGAAAGGGGCCCATTAATCGCTACTCTTTGTTTTCTGTCAGCCAGTCAATTTTCAATCCATGTCAGTACTCTGCCCCCAATACCATGTGCCCTAATTTTGCCCACTAATCTCCTATGTGGGACTTTATCAAAGGCTTTCTGAAAGTCCAGGTACACTACATCCACTGGCTCTCCCTTGTCCATTTTCATAGTTACATCCTCAAAAAATTCCAGAAGATTAGTCAAGCACGATTTCCCCTTCATAAATCCGTGCTGACTCGGACCAATCCTGTTACTGCTATCTAGACGTGTCGTAATTTCATCTTTTATAATTGACTCCAGCATCTTTCCCACCACTGACGTCAGGCTAACCGGTCTATAGTTCCCTGTTTTCTCTCTTCCTCCCTTCTTGAAGAGGGGGACAACATTAACCACCCTCCAATCCACAGGAACTGATCCTGAATCTATAGAACATTGGAAAATGTTTACCAATACGTCCACAATTTCTAAAGCCACCTCCTTAAGTACCCTGGGATGCAGACCATCAGGTCCCGGGAACTTATCAGCCTTCAGACCCAACAGCCTATCCAACACCATTTCCTGCCTAATATAAATTTCCTTTAGTTCATCCATTACCCTAAGTCTTTTGGCCACTATTACATCTGGGAGATTGCTTGTGTCTTCCCTAGTGAAGACAGATCCAAAGTACCTGTTCAACTCATCTGCCATTTCCTTGTTCCCCATAATAAATTCACCCGCTTCTGTCTTCAAGGGCCCAATTTTGGTCTTAACTATTTTTTTTCCTTTTCACATATCTAAAGTAGCTTTTACTATCCTCCTTTATATTGGCAAGGATACATGGCATAAAAAAGGTTGGGAACCCCTGCTCTAGATATTAGCTGCCTGCTCTCTTTTAGACTGAAGCTACATCCTACAAATCTGATCATTGCAGCTTGTTCACTCAGTATTGGGCTCAGACAAAAGTAAAGGTATTTATTATTATATTATTATTTTTCTTTTTGTTTTGCACAGATTGTCTTTTTCTGCACATTGGTTGTTCGTCAGTCTTTGCGTAGTTTCTCGTTGATTCTATTGTATTCCTTTGTTCTATCGTGAATACCTGGAAGAAAATGAATCTCAGGGAGATGTACTTCGATAATAAATTTATTTTGAGCTTTGAAGAAGGCATGGGACCTCATATGAGGAAGGTCAAATTCAGATGAGGGGAGGCGGGGAACTGTGCTCCATTGAGATGAGGCTGGGGATGGAAAAACGAGGAGCTGAAAGGGAGGAGGAAGAAACAAGGACGAGGAAGTTGCAGACTAGGGAGGGGGAAAAAGGAACTGAATTGGGGACAGAAATGAAGAAAGAAGAGCTGGGCACAAAGCGAGAATAGACATATGTAATTCCACTGCTTCAAGTTAATGTAGTTGCTGCCTATTTGGTTTGTTCTTTCTAGACATTGCCTTCCACATATATTTGACGAAACTTCTTCAAATTTGTGCAACTGAAGTGGTCTTAAGAAAAAAAAGCACTTAGTGAACAATATTTTGTAATTTATCTCACTTAATTTTAACGGAAGTCTACTTGACATCATTATTCTAAGTCATCAAGTGAATTCATTGTCCCTCTGCTCGATGTTTTATCGAGTTTCTTTAACTTTTCGTCTTTCGCTTCACACTGCTTGAGTTGAATCTCCAGGTTGAAGTCCATTGCTTAGGACTTACTTCAATTTCTGTCAGACTCATCTACAATGTAGTATCTTCAGAATACAAAGAATTAGGTCTTATAGAAGTTTCCTATCGATAGCAGGTAATTGTTTTAACCTTACTTTAATCTGAATTGCATCTATATATTTTACCAAAACACGGCATTAAAGATATGCCTGACCGTTTTCACTAGCTTCTTACACACATGCTGGAGAGAAATTACACCTTAACAATTTCTTTATATAAAATAAATTAGCCTTGTAAAGAAACAAGATGTGGCCAAGTCAGTTGATCACTTTTCTGATCTATTCTTCTAATTTTCACCAAGTGATTAAGCTAATTTTAGAATTGATGCAATATTGCAGCTCAAAGACATTGAAATTTTGTTTGTGCTTTGTGCAGGTTTCTAAACAGGTTATTTGGAACTTGTGAAACAACAGATTTCACAACATATGCCAGTGATACTAAACCTGATTCTGAATTTGACCTTGCAATAAAAATGTTATGAAACACTGCATATATGCATCTGTACATAATCTACATATCACAACTTATCCTCAGCTGAGGAAATCATTAGCTACGTTAAATTTTCATTTAACATAGATTCATTCTAATACAACACTCTGCAGTTTGAAATCAATTACAACATTCCCAATGCTATTCAAAGCAATTAATTACAATGTGCATTTCAATAAACTATTCCAATGTTGTACAAAATGATGGCATAAATCCAGCACAGTAAATTTGCAGAGATTAGGCAGAACTTTAACATGTGCATAGTTAAATGTCAGACCAAACTTGGAGACAGTGACATTTCATTGTACAAACTAATCTAATACACAACATCAATTAATTTTTGTCCTCCAAGGCATCCAATCAGAAATATTTCAATAATTAGTATTAATTTTAATATAAAGAAAATTTAATTACAACAAAAATGTAATTAGCAACATTGCCATTTGAGTGATGAATAGATCAAAAACTGAAGCGAAGATGTGGCAGATTGCAGAGGAAGATGAGGCAAAGAGAATTACAATTAAGTTCAAAGTACATTTATTATCAAAGTATGTATGCAGTATACAGCCCTGAGATTTGGTTTTACACAGACAGCCACAAAACAAAGAAACACCATGGAACCTGTTCAAAGAAAACATCAAAGACCCAAAGCACAAAAAAGAACAAGTTGCGCAAGCGTCAAAAAAACGAGTGAAAAACACGATGTAAAACATCAAATCACAGTCATTTAATCAGTCAAGGAATGTTCAGCTTAGTTCAGTTCATTTCAATTTCGCGCTGTCATTCGTTGACTGCAGGCCGCAGAGCCAGTCTACCCTGATCAAAATTGCACAAAACAGCAATAAAAACAGAGTAACCAGAAACACACATGAACTTTGCCCAAGACTCAGGCAGCATTGAGCGAGAGACCAATCAAATGCAGGCAGTTTCCTCTTGGAGCAGCGAGCGAGGTGGGGGGGGGGGGAGGAGAGAGGAGAGAGAGGAGAGAGAGAGAGAGAGAGAGAGACAGACAGACACATCAGACACACACACACAGGTCACACCCAGGCAGACAGCGCTGAACAGCCATTTGTCTTCCGCTATCGTCCTCATTGATTTCAATCGCGAGATCAATGAGAAAGAGTCAACCATGGGCTCGTGCTCGTGCTCTGTCCCCAGGCTTCTGGGCCTCCAGGCTGCACACTTCATTCGAAATCTTACCGAATTCCCTCAAAGACAACGGGCCAGATCGCTCAATTGGATCAAAAATATACCATCAAAATATAAATCACAGGTTCCAATAGTAGTAGAATCCCATTTGAAAAAATAAGCAGAAGTAAAAGAAGTAGCTTCATGAACTGTCTGAAGGACGTCGCCTTTAGTCGCATTGTTTGCTGGTGTCATCTTCTTTTACTCTATTGGCAATATAACAAAAATAAAAATATATGTTCATATGAATATAAGAAATAGGAGTAGAATTATGTTGTTGGGCCCCATGAGTCTCTTTTGCCATTCAACAAGGTCATGGCTAATGTTTTATCTCTCACACCTTTTCCTGTCCTATCTCTCGATTACTTTAATATTCACAGAGATTTGCTGACCTGGATTTATAAAAGGGAAATTATGTTTGACTAAACCACTGGAATTCTTTTGTATCTTGTAGAATAAGGTGAAAAAGAGTCAGTATATTTGGGTTTCCAGAAGGTTTATAATAAGGTCCCACAAAAGAGGTTGCTGAACATGATAAGAGAACATGGAATTGAGGCTAATAAACTTCATGGATTGAGAGCTGGATAAAAAAAACTTAAGTAAGCCCTTTTTGGGTTAGCAGACTGTGACTAGTGAGGTACAGCATTCATTAGAGCTTGGTGTCCTACTGTTCAGTATTTTTTTCTAACAATGATTTGGCTAATGGGACTAAATTCAACATTGTTCATGATACAACACTAGGTGGGAAAATGTGCAATGATGAAGAGACAAACAAGATTCCAAAAGGATATAGACATGCTAAGTGGATAACAACGTAATAATGTTCAGGCTTGCTAACTTTTCCAATAATAATTTCACAATAATAGTTATTTCTTTTGTTCACGCTATTCACTAGACCACAGTTCTCTACCATCTATGAAAGATTTTTGTATTTTCCTTCATGAGGGCAGAGATTTGTTCTTCTGCCATTTTCATATTCCCTTTTATATATCCCCTCAAAACCCATCTGTAAATGATTTACATTTGCATTAATAAGTCTTTTCCTTTCTACACATTGCATCCTTTTACCATCCTTACTGGATGTTTGTTTTACTTTCTATTTTTCCCTTTCTTTAGCAATATCTTGGTCATCCCTTCTGAATTCTAAAACATTCCCACACCTCATGCTGCACATCACAATCAACAATCAGAAACTAATAAACACCTTCCACCAATGTTCTCTCCCCCCTGATGTTTCTTAGCTCCGGAGACTAATTCTAATTCTATACCATGATCTACTGAGCCAAGGTCCTTTCTAACTACGTACTCATATTGTCTGTTATTAACAATACTACCCCCAACTCCTTTTTCCTTTATTACCACATGTTGAATACCTTGAAATATTTAGCTTTCAGCTTTGGCTACTCTGCAGCTACATTCCTGTAAGGTAATTAGATCTCAGTAGTATTTGTACTGCTAATTAAACCACCTTATCCTGGATGCTGCATACATTTAGACATAATGATTATAAATATAACCATAACATTTTTCTAATTCCATTTGCTGCATGCTTTTGTTTCTGCTGCCTAAGTATTTTGTCTACTACATTTCTAATATTCAGCTTTGTTTCTCTTCCTCCTAACTCTTAGATTTCCAGCCCTGGCAACCTGGATTAAACCTTCCCCACAAGACCTGGAAAATCCTCTTTACTTGGCCCTGCTGAGATGCAACACATCCAAGCTGAAAAGTCCCACCAGCCCCAAACTCTCAGAAATCCAAAGCCATCTCTCCAACCACACAATCCTACTCTTTCTGTACTTCAAGCACATATTAGACACCTGAAAATAAAGGAAATGGAAGGATATGGATGACACAGAGGTCATTTATAAATTTGCACCAAAATCGGTACAATATGGGCTAAATAGTCTGTCTAGTTCTGTACTCTTCTAAGTTGTATGCTCAAATGGCTATGGCAGTAGTCTTTTGAGTTCCTGCCTTTTTATCTCTTTTACAGCCCCATAAAATCTATTTGTAGATCTATCTGCTTCTACCAATGCCATTTGGTACCATGATAGACCACTACTTCTGGCTCTTTGCTCCCCCTCTCACCCCTTTTTTGGATAGCATGCACAAAATGCTGGAGGAACTCAGCATGTCAGGCAGCATCTGTGCAGGGGAATAAACAGACAACATCTTGGATCAAGACCCTACATTATTTGGGCGCCTGTTAAACAGGGGTATAGTGTGACATCTTGGAGTCACATCATGGCCAAAGTAATACTCATCTGCACCCCTCCTCCAACTATTCAATCACCTATCACCACTATCATCATTCTTTTTTATTCCCTCCTGTGCAACTTAGCCATTATGGTACCATGCTCAAGTCTGACTGTACTCTGATGAGGAACAGTTGTCCTCCACCATTATCCAAAAGGGAAATTCTGTATATTGAACGAGATTATCCCAGGGGTTTCAGTTCCTCCTAGCCTCTCTGGTGATTGCCATTCCCATACTGTCTGCCTTGGGACACTGGAGGCATTCATTATCAGTGTGTGAGGATGCACATTTTACTCAGCCATTTTGTCGATCCATTCCTCATCTTCATGTTTAACTTTATCAAGTAGAAATAGATCAGAAAATCCAGTAACTACCTCGGCCTTCATCACTTTCAAACTGTGACATTGCACTTTCTAAGCAACACCAGTGCTAAGTTACTCCTACTGATTTCACCTACTGCTGCCCCTACCTTACTGATGTTCCTTTATTCTGAAGACCGTGCACTCAAGAGGAAGACTGTGCTCAAATCATGCAATACTCACACCCACATGACACTCACATACCAATTCAAACTATGGTTTACGACAAAGACACCAGTTCCACTGTAAAGTCATTTGGGGTTGTAAAAAATTCTTTGGAAGTTCATTCCTCCATCCTGCCCACAACCCACGCACATACACAATTCTCTAACCCCAGGACTGGTCATCTTCTTCAGCCTCCAGCTGAATTATAGATTCGCAGACACCATATGGCCATTGACTTCCCCAAATGACTCGCAGAGGTGTGCAGACTTGGGGCTCTGGCCATCGGCCCTTGACTTCTGAACTTCTGATCGATCTTCAGGCTTCAATCTGGACTTCCGATCCATCTCCAGGCTTCGATCTGGACTTCCGATCCATCTCCAGGCTTCGATCTGGACTTCCGATCCATCTCCAGGCTTCGATCTGGACTTCAGATCCATCTCCAGGCTTCGATCTGGACTTCCGATCCATCTCCAGGCTTCGATCTGGACTTCCGATCCATCTCCAGGCTTCGATCTGGACTTCCGATCCATCTCCAGGCTTCGATCTGGACTTCCGATCCATCTCCAGGCTTCGATCTATGGTACTGACTCAGGTCTCACTGATGATGATGAATGAGGAACCTAGATGAGGACCCAAACTCCAGGCCTCAAGCTTTGGGCTTTCTGATGAGACCCTAAACACTGGGCCTCGAACTCTGGTCTTGCAATTGGCATACCTCGTTTGTTTTTAATAATTTATTTTAATAATTTTGTTTTGGGAATATTTATCTCTTATCCAGCATCCCCAAACACAAATTACCTTTGTTTCGCATTTTACCATACGAGGTCAATAATGGTTTATTTATTTACTATATTTAGAGATACAGTGCAATGCAAGATCATTCTCATTGGGAACATACTTTATGCAAGTTGGCTGCCATCATTTCTACAATTCAAAATATCAAAAGTACTGTACTACAGCTTTGATTCTTTTGTCACCCTAACAAATTCAACATCACTATCTGTTCACAGAGTTTTACATGGAGGGCTTCCAGACCGTTCGGGCTGACCGGAAGTGCACTGACAGCGGTAAGCGTAAAGGAGTTGGGGGCTTGCTGTTCTGGTTAACAACGGATGGTGTAATCCTGGTCATACTACGATCGAGGAACGTGTTTGTAGCCCGGATATTGAACTTCTTGCTGTTGGACTCTGGCCATATTCCACCGAGATACAACACTGGGCGTCATGGGAGGTTGTTCCTGCCTGTGGCCATTGAACTTTGCAGCTCCTCCTGTGGAGGTCAGACACCCTGAGCCAATAGGCTGGTCCTGGACTTATTTCCATCTGGCATAGTTTGCATATTGTTGTTTGATTGTTTGTGGTTTTTGTATTTCTATATTTATGCTCTATTCTTGGTTGGTGCTGCTGTAACAAAACTGAATTTCCCTCGGGATCAATAAAGTATGTCTATGTCTATGAGTACAGTATCAAAGTGATTTGGTGACCAGGCATTGACACAGAGTTACAGGTTTAAATCCTGTGTAAAGTCAAGCAATTAAATAAACAGGAAATTTTAAAAGCTAACCTCTTAATGGCAAATAAGAAAAAGTGAACTGTATATACATTCAAATGGCCACTTTATTAGGTATACCCGCTCGCGAATGTAAATATCTAATCAACTAATTATGTGGCAGCATCTCAATGCATAAGAGCATGCAGACATGGTCAAGAGGTTCAGATCAAACAGAACATCGGAAGAAATGTGATCTAAGTGACCTTGACCCAGGAATGATTGTTGATGCCAGACTGGGTGGAGATCAGAAACTGTTGATCTCCTGGGATTTTCATACACAACAGTCTAAATGCCCAACCATTGAGAAGTTTTCTCAACCAATGAACTCACTTTAAGGACTCTTTATCTCATTATCCCATGTTCTTGTTATTTATTGCTATTTATTTATATTTGCATTTGCACAGTTTGTTGTCCTCTGCACTCTGGTTGATCTTTTATTAATTCTGCTCTAGTTATTATTCCATAGACTTGCTGAGTATGACCTCAGAAAAATTAATCTCAGGATTGCATATGATGACAGATAAGTACCGAGATAATAAAATTTACTTAGAACTTTGAACTCTAGTGTTTACAGAGAATAGAGCTAAAAACAAAAATAACATCCAGTGAGCGTTGGTGAAAATGCCTTCATAATGAAAGAGGCCAGAGGAGAATGGCCAGACTGGTTCAAGCTGACATGAAGGTGACAATAACTTAAATAACCAAGTGTTACAACATTGGTGTGCAGAAGAGCATCTCTGACACACGACATGTTGAACCTTGAAGTGGATGGGCTACAGCAGCAGAAGACCACTAACATACACTCAACGGCCACTTTATTAGGTGCAGGAGGTACTGAGTGAATAAGTTCATCTGACAGCTAAGGCACTTAGACTACAAGACATGGAGCAGAACTAGGCCGCTCGGCCCATTACATCTATTCTGCCATTCAATCATAGCTGATTTATTTTCACTTTCAACCCAATTCTCCGTCCTTCTCCCCATGACCTTTGACACCCTTACTTGTCAAGAGCCTATCATACTCTGTTTTAAATATACCCAATGGCTTGTCCTCCACGGCTGCCTGTGGCAATGAATTCCATAGATTCACCACCCTCTGGCAAAACAAACTTCTCCTCATCTCTGTTCTGAAGAGAAGTGCTTCTGTTCTGAGGCTATTCTCTCTGGTCTTAGACTCTGCCACTAATGGAAATATCCTCGCCATGTCCACTCTATCTAGACCTTTCAATATTTGGTAGATTTCAATGAGATTCCTCCTCATTCTTCTGAAGCTGAGTAAGACAGGCTCAGACCCATCAATTGCTCCTCATACATTAATCCTTTCATTTCTTGGATCATTCTTCTAACTGTCCTCTAGACCCTTTCCAATGGCAGCACGTCCTTTCTCAGATATGGGATCCAAATCTGCTCACAATACTCCAAACATGATCTGACCAATATCTTATAAAGCCTCAGCATTACATCCTTCATTCTATATTCGGGAGGAGAAGATGGCTGCGCGCCGCACGTGCGCAACCCTCCGGTGAAAAATGATATCGTATCTGTTAAATAGGGGCCGTGGACAATTCTGATTTGATGGAGAATGGACGTAAAAGCACAGAGGAACATCTGGAGAAATTTCTGAAACGCCCGTTCGCTGCTGTCATTACTGTATGGTCGGGAATTTTTCGGAGGGTAGGCCTCAAAATCCCCGGCCTTGCCTGCTTTTGGCGACTGAGAAGGAGGTCGAATCGTTCGGCAGAGATGCCGCTCAGTACTTGGTGCTGGACAGCTGATCAGAGCTTGAAGTTTTCAGATGACTCAGAGTCGGATTGTGGTCGGCATGGCAGGGAGAGTTTTTCTTTCTTCTCCCATCTGCGTGAGATGTGGGACACTTGAGAAACTCTGAACTTTACTGTGCTCACAGACTTCTTCTCAAGTTATGGTATTGTTACACTGTTTGTAACTATATGTTATAATTATGTGGTTTTGTCGGTTTTTTCAGTCTTGGTTTGTCCTGTGTTTTGTGATATCACACCAGAGGAAATAATGTATCATTTCTTAATGCATGCATTACTAAATGACAATAAAAGAGGACTACATGTCTTCTTAATCATATTCCAATCCTCTTGAAATAAATGATAACATTGTATTTACCTTCCTTACTACCAGTCCAACCTGCAGGTTAACCTTCATGGAATACTGCACTAGGACCCCCAAATCCCTTTGGACCTCCAATGGAAGAAAATCTGCTATCTTTGCCTGCTTTGGCTCCTGACAAACCAATCTGATTGAAATCTATTTTTCCTGCTATCCATATCATTAATAAGTCAATGACCTTGACTTTAATGTTTGATATACCAGGACAGGAAAAAATTCAACCAAATGGGAAATGCAGCATTTAAAGCATTATAAACTCATTAATCTGGAAGTACTTCCACATATTGTGGTGTAATTCAATAGTGTTACCACACACAGTAATGATACACAGCCAGAGCTGAAATTACTGGGATAATGCATTCATTGATTCACACACTGGAATGGAGTGATTCATATCAACCAAGAGTTCAGCAGTTTTGTTCTTTGATCTGCACATGGTAAACTGGGAACATGGAATTTAATGTTACCATTACACTTTAAGCCAGAGGGCTATAGATGTTCAGTCAGCAAACATATACTATGTTGAGTGCAGTAAATTTTGGGAATGCAACAGAATCAAGAATATGGAGAGGGTCAATGGACTAGAGGTCATAGTTCATTCATTATCACCTGCAAAGAAATCCACATTAGAGCAACTTAAATGGTTAGGAGATGGAAAAATACACAGAACACAGGTCTCAGGATCATACAGCACAAAAACAAGCCCTTCAGCCCATCCTGTTCATACTAACCACTGAATACCCTTCTATACCAATCCCATTGACCAGCACTTGGTTCACTGCTTTCAATGCCTTGGTGATTCAAATTTTCATATTCAGAGACAGAGGGACAGACAACACAGAACAGGCCTTTCAGCCCACTATCCACACTAACCACTCCCAGTACTTGGGATTATTGTAAATGGATTACATTACCAACTGAAGACCTGTAATGTAATATATTTACACTTATACTACATTAATCCCATATTTGATTCTCTCTACATTCTCAACAAAAACCCTTGTCCATAATTCTACCATTCATTTCCATATTGCAGTGGCCATTTATCATGTGAACCTGCAAGTCTGTGTGATGTGGGTGGAAGACATTGGATGAAACCAATGTGTCATTACAAGGACAACATGCAAACTCTTGACGGACAGTACCCAAGGTCAAGATTGAACCCAGGTTTCTGGCACTGTGAGGTAGATTCCTAGCTTCACTAGTGTGCCATTAAATGTTGCAAGAGTCTTAGCCTCTCAAACACTGCATCCCAAACCCCAACCACCCTCTGCTGAAAAAAAAATTCTTCTTTATATTCCCTCTAAACCACTTACTTCTTACTTGATTCTATTTATAGATACTCCTGCTACGGGAAAAGTTTACTTCTGTCAACTTACTTACATCTTTCATAACTTTGTATATCTTTCCCAGATTCTCAATGAGCATTCCCTGCTCCAAGGAAAACAAACTAGCCGAATCAGTTCTCCTCATAACTGAAACATTCCACTCCAAATAATATCCTGGTGAATTTTCTCTGCGCTCTCTCCAGAGAAATCATGTCCTTTCTAGATTGTGTAACCCAAACAGCACACAATAGTCCAATTGTTGCCTTGCAAGTATTTTTATAAAGTTGTAATATCGTTACCCTGCTCTTATGTTCTGTGGTTTGGTTAATGAAGGCCAGTATCCCATCTGCCTTCTTTACCAAAGCAACATACACAAAATGCTGGAGGAACTCAGAAGGTCAGGCAGCATCTATGGAAATGAATAAATAGCTGACGTTTTGGTCCAAGACCCTTCATTAGGACTGAGAAGACGCCAGAATAAAAAGGAACTGGAAGGGGGAAGGAGACCATGTAGAAGGTGAGACCATGTAGAAGGTGATAGGTGAAGTCAGATGGGTGGGAAAGGTAACGGGCTAGAGAAGAATGAATTTGATAGGAGAAGAGAGTGGACCATAGAATAAAAGGAAGGAGAGGACAACCCAGGGGGAAGTGATAGGCAGGTAAGAGGAGATGAAAGGCTACAGTGGGGAACAGAAGAAGAGAGGAGAGGGAAGGGGGAGGGATTTTTTTTACTGGAAGGAGAAATTGATATTCATTCTAAATATGTGGAATACAAGTCTTCTTTCCACCTTATCAACCTGTGCTGCCACCTTCAGGGATCTTTCAACTGATGCACCAAGTTCCCTCTGTGCTTCAAGACTCCTCAGGCCCTACCATTCATTGTGTAAGTCCTATCCTTATTTAAGCTCCTAAGAATGCTGATGAGATATTGTGCCATTAAAGATGGGCATCTGGAGCAAATTTTGGGGAGGTTAGGTTTCACAGAAAAGCCACAATTCTGAATGAATCAAGTAGAATCTCCATTTCTGAATATCTTGGAAGCAGCGTAGGAAAGCGACATCACTGAAGCCAACCTTCACTCTCTTGGTAAGGCTTGCTCCTTCAAGATCACATTCATCAATCATATATCACCGGAGAAAACATCAAAAGAGATTTCAATGATGTACTGAATTTCAGTATCACTATGCATGCCCAGCAATCTCCATAAGTAAGCACACTGACTAGGAAGAGTACATCAGTAACATATAGTCAGTAGAATCTACCAATTTAACTATTCACACTTACAGAGGGTGAGAGAGATGTGAAACACTTTTCAAAAGTACAGAAGATGCTAGTTCAATTAATAATTTTAAATCTTACATTGGTAAATTCGTAAATTAGTTTATTATTGTCAAATATACTGTGGTACAGAGAAAAACTTCCCTTGCATAGTATTCACACAGATCAATACATAACAAAAGTACATTGAATACAATGCAAAACACTAAAAGAATTAAGAATAAGGTGTTTCAGTTACAGGGTAAGTACAATGAAAGTCGGCAATAAGGTTGAAGGTCATAACAATGTAGATTAACATGTAATAAAAGGATATAGAACCAAATCAGGTAGCTTAAGAGACAGGTTTGAATGAATAGCAAATCAAAGCCGAAGGCCTGCATGATCTATTCCTATACTTGCCCTAGAGCTCTGCATGTGGCCTACAGCACCTACTATCATAAACATGAATTAGAACATTTAAGAAAATAAGGACACTTCAGAAACCTCACTTAAGATATTTGACTCCTATATCATTAAACTGTCAATTTGAAACCAATTGTCATGAATCTGCCTTTGCACAGAGGCCGATTATCTTTATTTGAATAAAATATTAATTCTGCAGCAAACATAAAGAAAAAGCTAAATTAAATATTAATGCAGGTAATGAAGAAAAAGAATCAATTCCCTCCCTACACTACCAAATCAAGGTGCAGTTGAGATGAGAAACAGCACTTTGCTGCAGTCCAATTGTACAATGCATTTCATCTTAAATCCAACTCTACTGATCCACTGAATTCATTCAAGACCTCTAAATCCCAAGAACCAAGAATCTAAAGCAATTATAAAAATTCCTTCAACTTAGAATTTATAAAAGTAAAGATCTTACTGCATCAGTTTCTCTCTGACAATATTATGGCTGCTAAGAATGCTCCTGCCTCTGCACTGCAGCATTTGGTTGCAACTTGCAGAAGTCGTTTAAAAAATCAGTGACTTTCCTTAAAAGCTCTGGAGAACAATGCCACTGTGAACCTTTTACAAGAGCTATAGCTACGTAATTCTTTAGTTCACAACATTTGAAAGCAAATCAGATTCATTCTGCAAGGCAAATCTGAAAGGTGGCATAATACAGAGCTCAGTTTCAAAAAGATTGACATGATAATTCCCCAGCAAACTACAACATAAAGCACAACACTGCAAAAACATACATTCCTATTAAATTCCAGTTTTTCATCTTAGATAGCTTTCAAATTCAGAAATTGTTTAATACATGCAGTACATACGTATTTATTGCAATCAGCTTGCAAAATAAGCATGCAGAGTTATTTGGTGAAGAATTCCACTGCAGTGGCTTATGTGAGCCACCTACTAGCTGTCCTGTAGAGGGTGATAGAGGAAAGCTTACAGATATGAAAGGATTATTTGTATTGGCATATTTCAAGTCGGTAGTTAATAATTCTTACAATTCAAAGTCAATGTAAATTAATTTTGTAATTCTTACAGATGGACCTTAATTCAATAAAAATCCTATACAACTTGCATTTTCAGCCAATTTGACCTATCAATACCTTATTCTGCTTTAACCTATGAATATCTTACTCAGCAAATTTACAGCAACATGCACTCATGTGAAAAGAGACATACACAAAAAAAAAACTGAAAGAGAATTATACTAACAACACACACTAAAGTGAATGGCAAACAGTTAAACAGCTAACAGGATTGCACAGTTCCAAGAGCTTCCCTATCATCTCTGCAGGATTTGGCATAGTAAATCACAAGCTTTCTCATATACCTCCATAGTCAACCCAGTTGCCTTTTTCTAACTTGTTTCAGCTTCTGTGCCATTCTGTTGTATAAAAAACAAGAGAAGTGGCAGGAATAGACACTCATGAATGGAGTGATATTCAGAACACGCTGGATGAACTCAGCAGGTCGGGCAGCATCCGTGGAAATGATCAATCAACGTTTCGGGCTGGAACCCTTCGTCAGGACTGTACAGGGAAGGGGCAGAGACCCTATAAAGAAGGTGGGGGGAGGGTGGGAAGGAGAAGGCTGGTAGGTATCAGGTGAAAAACTAGTAGGGGGAAAGATAAAGGGTGGGGGAGGAGAAGCAGGGAGGTGATAGGCAGGAAAGGTGAAGAAGGAATAGGGGAAAGCACAATGAGTAGTAGAAGGAGGTGGAACCATGAGGGAGGTAGTAGGCAGCTGGGGGAAGGGGCAGAGTGAAATAGGGATAGGGGAAGGGGGAGAGGAGGAAATTACCAGAAGCTGGAGAATTCTATGTTCATACCAAGGGGCTGGAGACTACCCAGACGATATATGAGGTGTTGCTCCTCCAACCTGAGTTTAGCCTCATCATGGCAGTAGAGGAGGCCATGTATGGACATATCCAAATGGGAGTGTGAAGCAGAGCTGAAGTGGGTGGCAACCGGAAGATCCTGCCTGTTGTGGCGGACGGAGCCGAGGTGCTCAACGAAGCGGTCCCCCAATCTGTGTCGGGTTTCACCAATGTAGAGGAGGCTGCACCGGGAGCACTGGATGCAACAGATGACCCCAACAGACTCACAAGTGAAGTGTTGCCTCACCTGGAAGGACTGTTTGGGGCCCTGAATGGTGGCAAGAGAGGAGGTGTAGGGACAGGCGTAGCACTTGCGCTTACAGGGATAAGTGCCGGGTGGGAGATCCGTGGGGAGGGACATGTGGACCAGGGAGTCGCAGAGGGACCGATCCCTGCAGAAAGCAGAGAGGGGTGGAGAGGGAAAGATGTGCTTAGTGGTGGGGTCCTGTTGAAGGTGGCGGAAGTTGCGGAGGATAATGTGCTGAATCTGGAGGCTGGTGGGGTGGTAGGTGAGGACAAGGGGAACTCTGTCCCTGTTGTGGTGGCGGGAGGATGGGGTGAGGGCCAAAGTGCGGGAAATGGAGGAGATGCGGGTGAGGGCATCATTGATGACGGCAGAAGGGAAACCGTGATCCTTAAAGAGGACATTTGAGATGTCCTGGAATGGAAAGCCTCAACCTGAGAGCAGATGACTATACCTCTTCCCACCCTGCCACATGCAAAAATGCCATTCCTTATTCCCAGTTCCTCCGTCTCCGCCGCATCTGCTCCCAGGATGAAATAAAGAAGCTACTGGCATGATGAAGAAAGTCCTGAACACCACCAAGACTAGTGGCCAAGGAGACAGAGATGAAGCACCTTCACTGCTACCCTAAATGCCAGCGTCATAATGGACAGTAAGTAAGTAAAGTGGCTTTTTGGGTATAGAATTCCAAAGATTCACAATCTTCAATATGGAACAGCAATTGATGCCTCTTGCTGCCTCTGAAATTTCCACAAACCTCCCTCTTGGTCCTTATATATAAACTACCCTTTGATCCTATTACCTGAGAGTTATGGTCAGGTTTCACCCGTACACTGCTTGCAGCTTGTTCTGCAGATCTACCATTATCATTACATACAACAACTGCAGTTATCATTTTCATTATCATCATCACAATCACAGCACAGACTGAAGTAAAGAGACAAAGAAAGGATGGTCTTTGTTCCCTTGTGGTTATTCTTCTGACAGCACTATTTAAAATCTGCAGGAACAATGAACTGTCCAGGATAACTACAAGCTTCCTGGATGCAAGTTTTGATCATGAGGACCTTTCACCAATGGTTGCACAATTTTTTTTAAAATCGGAAAATGACAGCCTTTATAATTCATGAAGAAGTCAGGGTGCACTGTCTGATCCTCTGGTGAGTAGTGTTATCCCTACTCCCTATTGCCTTGAGTATTTAGAATCAACGGCTTTGTTTCCAATTAATGTGTCTAGTGGAAGCTGAGGAGTGATAGTGTTATCCCTTCCCAGGGGAAAATTAGGGTTCCAGTTGAGTCCATGTGACAATCCAGTAATTTTCATTGCAGTTTTCTTGGTGCTGAATCTATTGATTTCAGTTTCACTGGTTTTCATGGTGGGGTTTCAAATCATGAAGGTTGTTCATTCAGCAGCTTAACAACTAGGCATTCATTACCTTGTTTGTTTGATAGAGGGGTGTCCTTTTAGAACAGAGATGAAGAGGAATTTCTTCAGCCAGAGAGTGGTGAATCTGTGGAATTCGTTGTCAAAGGTAGCTGTGGAGACCAAGTCTTTATGTATACTTAAAGCAGAGGATGATGGATTCTTGATTGGTCAGGGTATGAACCTATACGGGGGAAGATAGGAAATCGGGGTGGAGAGGGAAAATGGATCAGCCATGGTGAAATGGCTGAGCAGACTCGATGGGCTAAATGGCCTAATTCTGCTCCTATATCTTATGGTCTTATGGAAATCTGGAACACAATAGATACAATCCACTACTTGTTAATTGTGCACCATCCTAGCAGACCTATGTGCTCAGAACCTTTGCTGCTTTCTACTCAAGTGCACCATGGATCCAACTCTCAGCGTTCAGCACCAAGTTACAAACTGCAAACACAACTTCATTCAATTTTCGGGTTCTGGGCATCACTGTGAAGGCCAACATTACTTCCCCATCCCCAACTATATTAAGGTGTTGGTAGTGAACAACTGCCTTGAAATGAACTGTGGTATCCTAAATGAGGGCATTCCTTAGTGGGAGTTGGCAGGAAATTCCAGGATTTAGGTCTGTCATGGACTGGCAATATCTTGGACTGGTAAATTGGTTTATTATTGTCACATGTACCAAGGGACAGTGAAAAACTACTTTGCATGCCAACCCTACAAATCATTTCATTACATCAGTGCATTGAGGAAGAACAAGGGAGAACAAGAGACAATAACAATAACAGGCTGGCATCTGAGAATGTTATGTAACCTGGAGGGCAGCCTGCAGGAAGTGGTGTTCATATGCAGCTGATGTTCTTGTCATTCTCAGTGGTAGTGTTTGCACATTTGGGAGGTGTCGTGGCCTATGTGATTAATTGCAGTATTGCCCTGGGCCTAGAATGGTTAATTTCCAACAACCACAACTATCTTCTATTGTATAAGATATGAATCCAATAATTGGAGCATTTTTTCCCCCTCATAGCCTTCACTTTTACCTATGCTGCTTAATACTACATACCCAGACAAATGTCGTCCAAAGGCAGTCAGTCTCACCTCATCTTTGGAATTCAGTTTTTTGCTCCATTTTATGAACATAAGGAGATTTGGAAGCGAATGGTCCTGATGAAAATCCAACTTGTCTGAGTAAGAAGATTATTCACAAATAACTGCTGCTAGATAGCAGAGTGTATAATAGCTTCCATTGCATTACTGATGGTTGAAAAATCAACTGTTTGAGCTGGAATGGAATGAAAACACAAAATGCTGGAACCACTTAAGTCAGGCAGCACCTGTAGGTGATTTCAAACTGAAACATTAACTCCTTTCTCCTTTCCATAAATATTGCCTTACCTACTGAAAGTTTCTAATTTTAATCCAGACTTCCAGAATCTGTAAATTTTTGATGGGATTTCTCTTTCTATTTTTGAAGACAGAACAACTTTGAAATTTTTCACATTGACTGCCATGTTAGAAGCACAAATATGCCTTCAGTACTACACTTGGAATGTTGTCTGGTCCTGCAGCCATTGTTGCATCCAGCACTCTCATTGCTGGCTATTACATGAAGCACATCAGACTGAGATTTGGTATGTCAACAAATACACTCAAAAACTTCTATAGATGTACCGTGGAGAGCATTCTGACAGTGCATCATTGTCTGGTATGGGGTGGGGTGCTACTGCACAGGACCAAAAGAAGCTGGAAAGGGTTGTAAACTTAGTCAGCTCCATCTTGGGTACTAGTCTACAAAGCACCAAGGACATCTTCAATGTGACGTCTCAGAAAGGCAGCGCCCATTATCAAGGACCTCCAGCACCCAGGGCATGCCCTTTACTCAGTTACCATCAGGTAGGAGGTACAGAAGCCTGAAGGCACACACTCAGTGATTCAGGAACAGCTTCTTCCCCTCTGCCACTGGATTCCTAAATGGACATTGAACGCTTGGACACTACGTCACTTTTTTTAAAATATATAATATTTCTGTTTTTTGCATGATTTTTAATCTATTCAATATACATATACTGTATAAAGTATACTGATGATTTATTTATTTTTATTATTTTATTTTTTTCTTCTATATTATGTATTGCATTGAACTGCTGTTACTAAGTTAACAAATTTCGTGTCATATGCTGGTGATAATAAAACTGATTCTGATTATGATTATCTGAAAACTGCTTGGAATTTCAGAATGCCACTCAATTTGAGAACTGACTTAGTCTTGTCTCTAGCATCCTCCTGCTTGATTCCACATCTTCAGGAGTGAGATAATCTTGGAGTCCCCTTCTCCCATTAGCTGTTCACCAACATTCACACTGAAATGTGACAGGAATGGAGAGCTTCAATCTGATTAATCAGTTATTAGATCAGTTAGTGCTGATCATTGGTTGCTGTACAGCAAGTAGACAGTCCTGAGTTGGAGCTTCATTATTTGTTAGGAAAGAAGGGTATGCATGCCTTTCTCGACTCCTCATTAGATAGAAGAGCAGAAATACGTCAGTCATTTAGCCCATAGTCTGCCCTGCCATTCAATCACAGCTGATTTATTTTCCCTCCCAACTCTACTCTCCTGCCTCACTAATCAAGAACTACAAACCTCCAATTTAAATATACCCAATCACTTGACCTCCATAGCCATCTGTGGCAATGAATTCACCACTTTCTGGCTTAGGAAATTCCTCCTCATATCTGTTCTAAAGGAATGTCCTTCCATTCTGAGGCTGTGCTCTCTGGTCCTAAACTCTCCCACTATTGGAAACATTCTCTAAATGTTCACTCTATCTAGGTTTTTTAATATTTGGTAGGTTTCAGTAAGAGCCGCCCTAATTTTTCTAAACTCTAGCGAGTATGGACCTTGAGCCACCAACTGCAACTCATACCCTTTCATTCCCAAGATCATCATCGTTAACCTCCTCTGGTTCAGATACCAGCACATTCTTTCTTAGATATGTGGTCCAAAACTGCTCAAAATACTCCAAATGTGGTCTGAAAATGCCTTATAAATCCTCAGCATTTCATCCTTGTTTTTATATTCTAGTCCTCCTGAAACACATTTGCCTTCCATACTATCGACTTAACCTGCAAGTTAACTTTTAAGGAATCCTCCACTAAAATCAGGATCAGGTTTAATATCAGTGGCATATGTCATGAAATTTGTTGTTTTGTGACAGCAATACATAATAACAAAAAACTATAAACTACAATAAGAAATACATTTTAAAACATTAAGCAAGTAGTGCAAAAAAAAAGCAATAAAAAGTGAGGTAGTATACATGGGTTCAATGTCCATTCAGAAATCTGATGGCGGAGGGGAAGAAGCTGCTCCTAAAGCATTGAGTGTGTGTCCTTCAGGATCCTGTACCTCTTCCTTGATGGTAGCAATGAGAAAAGGAACGTCCTGGGTAATTGAGGTCCTTAATGATGGATACTGCCTTTTCAAGGCATTGCTTTTTGAAGAGGTCCTCGATGCTGGGGAGGCTAGTCCCCACGATGGAGCTGGCCGAGGCTGCAACTTTCTGCAGCTTGTTCCCATACTGTGCAGTGGCCCCTCCATACCAGACGGTGATGCAACCAGTTTGAATGCTCTCCAATGTACATCTGTAGAAATTTGTGAGGGTCTTTGGTGTCACACCAAATCTCCTCAAACTTCTAATGAAATAAAGCTGTTGTCATGTGTTCTTTGTAATTACGTCAATATGATGGCCCCAGGATAAATCCTCAGAGATGTTGACACCCAGCAACTTGAAACTTGCTCACCCTTTCCGTTGTTGATCCCTCGATGAGGACTGGTGTGTGTTCACTCAACCTCCCCTTCCAGTCCACATTCATTTCCTTGGTCTTACTGATGTTCAGTGCAATGCTTTTGTTGATACCACTCAACCAGCTGATCTATCTCACTCCTGTACACCTCCTCGTCACCATCTGAACTTCTGCCAACAGAAGTTGTGTCATCAGCAAATTTATTGATGGTGTTTGAGTTGTGCCTAGCCACACAGTCATGGGTGTATAGAGAGAATACAGAATTGAGAGTAGAGTGTTGAAACTCCATTAATTAATCGAAAAAAAAAACACACAGGGAGACTGGAATAAATGTGTATTCTTCATTTTTACTTTTAGCAAGGCACACACATATGACATGGTGCCCTGATGCGGAATGCCATTCACATACTTTTACATACTGTATAACTCGTAATAAATTACTTAAACAAAGAATGCTTAATCAAACAAAATATTTACAATATTTCTCAAATATTATTGAAATATTAAATACACAACATAGAGCAGTAGACTAAGCACCCATCCCTGAGATGCGCCAGTGTTGACTGTCATCAAGGAGGAGATGTTATTTCTAATCTGCACCGACTGTGGTCATCTGATGAGGAAGTCAAGGATCCAACTGCAGAGGTGCAGGCTTTGGAGCTTGTTGATTAGTACTGAGGGAATAATGGTGTTGAACACTGAGCTGTAATCAACAAACAACAGCCTGACGTAGGTATTGCTATTATCCAGGTGATCCAAGGCCGAGTAGAGACCCAGTGAAATTGTAACTGTTGTGCATCTATTGTGGCATTAGGCAAAATGCAGTGGGTCCAGGGGCAGGAATTGATTCTGTCGATGATCAACCTCTCAAAGCACTTCACTATATGTGAGTGCAACTGGGTGATAGGCAGCTCACACTGCGCACTTCTTGGGCACTGGTATGACTGTTTCCCTCTTGAAGCACGTGGGAACCTCCGACTACAGCAGTGAGAGATTGAAGATGTACTTGAACACTCCCGCCAATTGGCTGGCACAGGTTTTCAGTGCCCTACTAGGCACACCATCAGGGTCTGACACCTTGTGAGTGTTCATTCTCTTAAAAGATGTTCTGATGTCAGCCTCCATGACAGACATCATAGGGTCACGAGACGCTGCAGGGATTCGCACAGATGTAGTTTTATTCTCCCTTTCAAGGAGTCTGGGAGCGAAGCATCACAGCTATTGGTGATGTTAGGTTTCACATTGCAGTAAGTTATGGTCTGCAAACCCTGCCAGAGCTGAAGTGAATCCAATTCCACCTTTAACTACAGTCAGAATTGTTTTTTCACTCTTAAATAGGTTGTACATGGACTTCTTGTATAGTTCTGGAACAGTGGTCTTGAATGCCTCAGGTCCAGCCCTCAACAGATCATGAATCTCCTGGTTCATCCACAGCTACTGGTTTGGGTATGTCATTATGTTCTCAAAGACTTATCCACTCAGGTCCTGACGAAGTCGTGCCAACTGTGGTGTATTCATTCAGATTTGAAGATGAATCCCTAAATATTATCCAGTCCACCAACAGTCCTGTAAGCACTCCTTCACTGATGCTGCAGTCTTTAGCCTACTCCTGGCGTACAGGCAGAGAAGTACAGACAGGTGATCAGACTTCCCTAAAATGCATGTCTGGAATAGCATGGTAAGCGTTCCTGAGGGTGGCATAACAGTGGATGTGCTTTGGCGCCATTGGTTCTATAGGTGAAATGTTGGTGGTAGTTGCTCAGAGACTTCAAGATGGCCTGGTAGATAGCCACCTCAATGATAGGGAAAGCATCAGGACTTTGATCAGAGGAGAATGTACACTGCTATCAGGATGATGGCAGAAAACTCCCTCAGCAGATAAAGTGGATGACACTTGACCACTAGATTCTCTGGGCTGGGTGAACAGGATGGAGACAGAACCAGCAGGTTTTTGCACAACAATAAGTTAATCAGGAAACATACTCCACCTCCTCTACCTTAAAATAGTCAGCTATCCTGTGTTTTTGGTGGACAGTGAAGCCCACCCCTCCTACACTACCTACCTCTCCACCAATTTGTGTATCATCCACAAACTTAGCTACAAGCCCATCAATTCTATCATCTAGCTCATTAACATACAAGACAAAAAGCAGCAGACTCAACATCAGGGGACTCCTGCAGTACACCAAAAGTCACTGGCAGCTAAGCAGAAAAGGCCCCCTTTATCCCCACTCTTTGCCTCTGCCAATCTTCTGTCCATTTTTATGTAATCCCATGAGCCCTTAGCTTGTTTAGCAGCCTCCTGTGCAGCACCTTGTAAAAGGCCTTCTGAAAATATACATATACAACTCTGCTTTGTTTATCCCACCAGTTAATTCCTCAAAGTACTGCAACAGATTTGTCAGACAAGCTTTCCTTTTCAGGAAACCACGCTGACTTTGGCCTAGTTTATCATGTACCTCCAGGTAACCTGAAACCTCAACCTTAATAATGGACTCTACCATCATCCCAACCACTGATGTCAGGCTAACTGGCGTGTAACTGTCTTTTACCCCCACATTCTTAAAGAGTGGAATGGCATTTGGGATTTTCTAGTCAACCAAAGCTATTCCAGGACCAAGTGATTTGTGAAAGATCACTACCAATTCCTCCACCATCTCTTCAGCCACCTCCTTCAGAATCCTGGGGTGTAGTCCATCATGTCCAGGTGACATATCCACCTTCAGACATTTCAGCTTCAAGTTTCTTGATAATAGAAACTACACTCCTGTCCCCCGATACTCTTGAATTTCTGGCATGTTTTTGTCTTCCACAATGAAGTCTGACACAAAACACTTATTTAGTTTAGCCATCATTTTTTGTTCCCCATTACTACCTCTTCATCAACGCTCTTCAACGCTCATTCATGTTTACTCTGTGTCTGAAAAAAACTTCATCTTCATATTTCACCTTCATATTTCATCTTTCCTCTCGGTATTGCTTCTTAGTTGACTTCTGTTGGTCTTTAAAAGATTCCTGATCCTCTAGTTTCCCTCTAATTTTAACTATATTGTTTGGCTTCTCTTTTGCTTTTCTGCTGCCGTTGACTTTCCTTGTCGGCCACAGTTGCCTCATCCTCCTTTTAGGATGCTTCTTCTTTGGGATGAATCGATCCTGTATCTTCTGAATTACTCCCAGAAACTCTACTCATTGCTGCTGTACTGTTATCCCTAATAGTGTTCTCTTCCAATCAAATTTGGTTGAGTTGTTGTACTACTGATATATCCGACTTAAGCATCTCACTCTCAAACTGCAGGGTGCATTCTATCATATTATGATCACTGTCTCCTACGGGTTCATTTACCTTAAGCTCCCTAACTAAATTTGGTTCATAACACAACACCCAATCTAGAATTGCCTTTTCCCTAGTGGGCTTGATCTCAAGCTACTCTGTAAAAAAATAACATCTCATAGGCATTCTACAAATTCCTTCTCTGGGGATCCAGCAACAACCTGATTTTACCAATCTATCTGCATATCAAAATCCCAATGGCCAATGTAATAATGCCATTTTTACATGCCTTTTCTACCTATTGTAATGTGCACCCCATATTCTGGCTTCTGCTTGGAGGCCTAATAAAACTCATTAGAGTCCTTATACCCTTGCAATTCCTTGTCACTCCTTTCTAAGGATTTGATTTCAATTTTTTTTAAACCAACAAACCCATCCCACCCCCTCTGACCATCTGCCTGTTCTTTTGATACAATTCATATCCTTGTTGGGTCCTGACGAAGGGTCTCGGCCTGAAACGTCGACTGCATCTCTTCCTACAGATGCTGCCTGGCCTGCTGCGTTCACCAGCAACTTTGATGTGTGTTGCTTGAATTTCCAGCATCTGCAGAATTCCTGTTGTCCTTGTTAAGCTCCCAGCTGTGATCTTCCTTCAACCATGAATTTGTGATACCCTCAACATCATACATACCAATTTCTATCTGTGCTACAAGATCATTTACCTCATTTGGTATACTTGAGGCCCTCTGTTGCTCAGGGTCAACCATGGATGTTGCATCCCAGCTGTCTACATGATATGCAAGCCAGTATGATATGGAGAGCAAGCTTTTGCTCACGTAGCAGGCTCCTCCTCTCCACGCAGATGATGAATCCAAAGGAACGGATGCCTTAGGGACTCCGGATCTTCTCTTGGGGTTTACTCCTGAAGCCTTCCCCATGAGTGGGGACAGCCACAAGGCAATGGAAGTTTGAAATCAGTTTTCCTTTTCCTAAAAGGACTGACAACCACAGCTGATGAGCCCTATCTACCCAAATTGGTAAGTGTGCACATTGAAATATAACACCTTCAGTCCTGTATTCACCACTCTTCTTTTACGTTTTGTCTCCATGTTGTCTAACTTTAAATTCCATCTGTCTGAACTTTTTTGCTGTATTATTTATTCTAGAGACTTCAGTGACCTCTCCTGCACTCTTCTTCCCTTTTCCAAGCTGCTGAACCCACACACCCCTCCCCCACCTAGTAATTATTTTAAACTCTATCCACAAATCTATAATTATGCCATTCACCAGGTTCCTGATCCCAGTATGGTTCAGGTGGAGCCCACCCCATTGGAACAGCTCGCTCGTTCCCCAGTACTGATGCAAATATCCCATAAATTCAAACCCACTTGTCCCACACCAATCTTTGAACCACACATTTAACTCTCTGATCTTACTAACTCTGTGCCAAGTTGCATGTGGCTCAGGTAGCAATCCAGATTATTACCTTTCTGGTTCCGCATTTTAATTTAGACCCCAGCTGCTCAAATTCCTTCAGCAGAGCCCCTTTCCTCATACTTCCTACACCGTTGCTACCCACATGGTCCATGACAACTGGATATTTCCCTTCCTGAATGTAAATCTTAATGTCAGGTTTACATGCTCCAGAATTTTCAAGAGCAGTCTTCAGCCCCATTGATGGAATGAGCTTTCCCTCAGTTTATATCTTAACAAATCTGAATACATTGGATAATTTCTGATAAATAGCAAAACTGTTAAAGCTGCCAATGGAAATTAGGTACCGGTGACCTCTGTTTCCATCCAGGGGGTCAGTGTGGATATGGTGGAGGATTACAAATACCTGGGGATACGAATTGACAATAAACTGGACTGGTCAAGGAACACTGAGGCTGTCTACAAGAAGGGTCAGAGCCAACTCTATTTCCTGAGGAGACTGAGGTCCTTTAACATCTGCCGGACAATGCTGAGGATGTTCTACGAGTCTGTGGTGGCCAGTGCTATCATGTTTGCTGTTGTGTACTGGGGCAGCAGGCTGAGGGTGGCAGACACCAACAGAATCAACAAACTCATTAGTAAGGCCAGTGATGTTGTGGGGGTGGAACTCGACTCTCTCACAGTGGTGTCTGAAAAGAGGATGCTGTCTAAATTGCATGCCATCTTGGTCAATGTCTCCCATCCACTACATAATGTACTGGGTGGGCACAGGAGTACATTCAGCCAGAGACTCATTCCACCGAGATGCAGCACTGAGCGTCATAGGAAGTCATTCCTGCCTGTGGCCATCAAACTTTACAACTCCTCCCTTGGAGGGTCAGACATCCTGAGCCAATAGGCTGATCCTGGACTTATTTCATAATTTACTGGCATAATTTACATATTACTATTTAACTATTTATGGTTCTATTACTATTATTTATGGAGCAACTGTAACGAAAACCAATTTCCCCCGGGATTAATAAAGTATGACTATGACTAAATTAAGGAATTAAAAACAGTAGAGGCAAGAGGACCGCATCGTTTTATAAAGTAAAGGGTAATACACATCCAGAACAGCACTGAAAGTAGTGTAAGATGTGTTTCTGAATAAATTAGTGCACAAATGGAATTCAGGACTATTAGAATTTACTAAAGGAACAATGTGAATACATTGAGTAGCTCTTTAATCATTATCACTTTGCTGTTTGTGAGTTCTTGTGCATGAACTGTTCCTGCATGTCATATATTGTAACAGTAACCAAAGCTACAAAGTACTTAATTTGTCGGGAGAGGGTCCAGAGGAGGTTCACAAGGATGATTCCAGGAGTGAAAGGGTCATCATACGAGGAACGTTTGACGGCTCTGGATCTGTACTCGCTGGAAATCAGAAGGGTGAGGGGGGTTCTCATTGAAACCTTTCGAATGTTGAAAGGCCTAGACAGGGTAGATGTGGAAAGGAGTCTAGGACGAGAGGACACAGCCTCAGGATAGAGGGGCCCCCTTTCAAAACAGAGATGCAGAGAAATTTCTTTAGCCAAAGGGTTTTTTTGTTGCCACGTGCAGCTGTGGAGGCCAGGTCGTTGGGTGTATTTAAGGCAGAGATTGATAGATTCTTGAATGGACATGGCATCAAAGGTTACGGGGAGAAGGCTGGGAACTGGGGTTGAGGTGGAGATTAAAAAAAAAGGATCAGCCATGATTGAATGGTGGAGCAGACTCAATGGGCCAGATGACCTAACTCTGCTCCTATGTCTTATGGTCTGATTGCTTAAAATGTACCTTGGAATGTCAAAAGCCTATAAAAACACAAAACAAATGGTAGTCTGCCCTTCCTTCCAGATGTAAGCAAATTAGATTATTACTCCTTTATTGCAAAGTCACAATTATCAGCAATTCCATGCTTTAAATGCGTATCTGAACAATAATGTTAAATGTAATCATACAATCTTAAAAGACAGTGACCAATTATATCTGTATCTGTTCTCTGGAAAAAGTTACTTCTAATTCCACTTCCCTGCTATGATTCTAAATCTAAACCCTTATATTTTCATAAATTTACATTCTTTCTTAAAGGACAATGCGTATCCAATGTTATGTTGATAAATACAGCAGCAATGAAGTTCTGCAAAGCAATTGTTCTTAAAACAGCAATCAGACAAATAATTAATCTGTCTTAATGACGTTTGTTAAGCTTATTTGCCAAGACATCTGAAGAACTCCCCTGGCTCTTGTTAGCATAATGGGATCTTTATATACGCCTGGGGAGATTATGTGAGGGAATTAAAAAGAAACTGATGCTTGGTTTAATATATTGTCTGGAAGACAATGCTCAAGTTCAGTGACACAGGAATAAATGAAGTGTTAGAATAAAACTTGTGCCACAAGTTCAGGATTGAGAAAGATGATGTTGTGCCCCCTAATGCTCATTATCAAACGATGTGGTAGTGCTGGGAAGAATATTTGTGAAGCAAGCTTGTAGTTAACAATGCCTCATCAACTCTCAAGATGACCTGCCCCGTGGCTAGTCCATAAAGTAATTAGATTTATTGCAGCAAATTCACAAACTTGGTAATGTGAATTTGAAATCCCTCTCACAAAACCAGAAAATTGTGGGGAAAAAGCTCTACAGGTTAGACTGCATCTGTGCGAAGAGAGAAAAAAAATTAACATTTCAGGTCAAAAACCCTTCATCAAAACCACAACAAAAAGGAAAATAGCGGGTTCTGCTGCAGGGTATTGAATCTGAATGTTAACTGTTTCTTTTTCCACAGATGCAGCCTAACCTGCTGAGAATTTCTGGCATTTTCTGTCTTTTTTATTAGTATTTTAGATTTCCAGTATTTTTCTAACTTTCAGTTTGCAAAATGTCTCTTAGTTGCCACTCAGGAAGTAACCACTATACTGATAAATAGTTTCAGAACTCTGCCCAAGTCTAAACCCTACTTCTGTTAAGTTGTGGCTCAAGCCCATTTATTCCATTTTCACAAAGACAACATACACTTTATGGCCACTTTACTGAGCGTATGTTCATGGTCTTCTGCTGCTGTAGCCCATCCACTTAAGGTTCGATGTGTTGTGCATTCAGAGATGCTCTTCTGCATACCACTGTTGTAATATATATGGTTATTTCAGTTACAATCACCTTCCTATCAAGCTTGAACCAGTCTGGCCATTCTCCTCTGATCACTCTCATTATCAAGCTGTTTTTGCCCAAACTGCTGCTCACTGGATGTTTTTTTTTGTTTTTTGCACCACTCTCTGTAAACACCAGAGACCGTTGTTTGTCAAAGTCCCAGGAGATCAGCAGTTTCTGAGATACTTAAACCACCCGGTCAGGCATCAACAATCATTCCACAGTCAGTCACTTAGATCATCTTCCTTCCCCCACGTTGGTATTTGGTCTGAACAACAACTGAACCTTGTGACCACATCTGCGTACTTTTATGCATTGAGCTGCTGCCATATGTTTGGGCGATTAGATATTTGCATTAACTAAGAGGTATACTGGTTTACCTAATAAAGTGACCACTGAGAGGTCATTTACAGCTTATTAATCAGAGAGATTAGAGGAGAATGGCCAGACAGGAAGGCAACAGTAACTCAAATAAGCAGCATTGCAACAGTGGTATGCAGAAGAGCATCTCTTTAGTTGCTGGTAAATATACCTGAGCGCCAATCTATTGTTATATCTACTTACTCCTCCTGACTTTTCCTACCTTTTCACCAGAAGTCTAATCATTCTCTCATAACACTCTCATCTATGATCAGGACATTATACATGGATATTTAATTTAACACAGAGACCAAAGCTAACCATCAGCTATGAGTGTGAGAGAGAGAAAATGGCTTCAGAGAAACAAGAAGAGGGGAAGGGTATTTTGTGGGACTGCTGAGAGCCAGCACAAACTTAAGCAACTGAACGGACTTTAGGGCCACAACAAAACGTAAAAATACTATGGCAGAGAGCGCTTGGTATACGCACGTTTACACACACGAATATTGCCTTGTCATTCTGCTGTTGTTGTTCTAAGTGTATGCAGTTCAATGTCTTCCCCGTATATTCTCATAAGGGGTCCTAAACCAAGCTGATGTGCTCGGGTTGGCTTTATAGTGCCTTATGAATATTCCACTTCTTTAGTAATGGGGAAGTGTAAATGTGTATATGTTGTTTGTATGCTGTATAAGGTAAATACTTCTGTTTATTTTGTAATATGATTTTAACTACATGATTGGGTGGCATCATATTCTAATTTATCTGTAGTCTTAAGCTAACTTTGTAGGTAGTTAAAAATGGTATGTCTTGGTGTCTAATAAAACAGGGCTCTTCGTTCTCAATAGAAAAGAGAGAAACACAGGAGCTGCCAGGAGTTCACACTGGACAAAAATAACATGGAGCTATTTTTGGGTTTTCTGGTAGATATGATGAAATGGTGGAGCAGACTTGATAGGCCAAATGGCCTAATTCTGCTCCTATATCTTATGGTCTTACATCTGTAACACCCTGGGAAAGGTTTCACTGCTAATGTAACGGTCTTTCTGTAGAAGCAGTGTTTGGGTTAAGGTGTGAGATAACAGGTGCTTTGGAATGTGAGCTGGGTCCTTTGTTCAGTGGGAGATGAAGAGAGAAGATGCTGAAGAGAACAAGTCATAGGATTCGACCCAGTGGGGGACCGTGATTCAATGGAGCAAGGTGCTGGGGTCTACTGAATATCGGTGAACATAACTTTTGGAAGAGTTGAGCTCCAACTTGTGCACATTTAACTGTTTAATTATATTGGACCCTTTTTGTTTTTTTTCTTCTTTCTTTTCTTTACTAACCCTTTAGTTAAGGTTCATAAATATAATTCCTTTAATCATATGCAGTGTGATGTCTGTTATTTCTTGGCACTGAGTTGTAGCAGGGTAGCAAATTACACAGCATCCACACAAATCGGGGTCTGGGGTGGGAGAGCCGTCGCAATCTCACAGGTTTGGCGGGACCGGAGTGTGTCTTCCCTAGACTTACGCAGCCAAAGAAACCGGGGCTTTCATACCTTTTGTAAAAATTGGCAGTTTTCTTTTCACGATTTTCGCTAACTTTTGTAAATATGATTTTTGACGCTGCTAATGAAACACCCTTGCACTAAAGTGCTAAGCTACAGCCACCTTTTCTTTGGTCAAAACCCACATATCTAATATACTACAAATAGCTGCAAGGCATGGGTCTGAGACTCTGCTAAGATTCTGGTATCTATGTATGGCTGCAATAAGTCATGACATCTGAAATATGAAGAGCATTAAAAGCTCAGGCAGGCTGATGCAAAGAGCAACACGTCAATATCCCAAGGGCAACCTTTCATTTATGCCTACCTGCAGAGGTGATAAGGGCTTTTCTCCTTGTTTTGATAGAAGCCAGGAATGAACATTGTAGCTTACATCTCATTGCTCCACCTTCTACTGTTAGTACTGCTATAAAGCATTGGGTATATTTGTCATTGTCATACTTTATTAATCCCGGGGGAAATTGGTTTTCGTTACAGTTGCCCTATAAATAATAAATAGTAATAAAACCATAAATAGTTAAACAGTAATATGTAAATTATGCCAGGAAATTATGAAATAAGTCCAGGACCAGCCTATTGGCTCAGGATGTCTGACCCTCCAAGGGAGGAGTTGTAAAGTTTGATGGCCACAGGCAGGAATAACTTCCTATGACGCTCAGTGCTGCATCTTGGTGGAATGAGTCTCTGGCTGAATGTACTCCTGTGCCCACCCAGTATATTATGTGGTGGATGGGAGACATTGACCAAGATGGCATGCAACTTAGACAGCATCCTCTTTTCAGACACCACCGTGAGAGAGTCCAGTTCCATCCCCACAACATCACTGGCCTTACGAATGAGTTTGTTGATTCTGTTGGTGTCTGCCACCCTCAGCCTGCTGCCTCAGCACACAACAGCAAACATGATAGCACTGGCCACCACAGACTCGTAGACATCCTCAGCATCGTCCGGCAGATGTTAAAAGACCTCAAGTTTCCTCAGGAAGTAGAGATGGCTCTGGCCCTTCTTGTAGACAGCCTCAGTGTTCTTTGACCAGTCCAGTTTATTGTCAATTCGTATCCCCAGGTATTTGTAATCCTCCACCATGTCCACACTGACCCCCTGGATGGAAACAAGGGTCACCGGTACCTTAGCTCTCCTCAGGTCTACCACCAGCTCCTTAGTCTTTTTCACATTAAGCTACAGATAATTCTGCTCACACCATGTAACAAAGTTTCCTACCGTAGCCCTGTACTCAGCCTCATCTCCCTTGCTGATGCATCCAACTATGGCAGAGTCATCCGAAAACTTCTGAAGGTGACAAGACTCTGTGCAGTAGTTGAAGTCCGAGGTGTAAATGGTGAAGAGAAAGGGAGACAAGACAGTCCCCTGTGGAGCCCCAGTGCTGCTGATCACTCTGTCGGACACACAGTGTTGCAAGCACACGTACTGCGGTCTGCCAGTCAGGTAATCAAGAATCCATGATACCAGGGAAGTATCCACCTGCATCGCTGTCAGCTTCTCTCCCAGAACAGCAAGGCAGATGGTGTTGAACGCACTGGAGAAGTCAAAAAACATGACCCTCACAGTGCTCGCTGGCTTGTCCAGGTGGGTGTAGACACGGTTCAGCAGGTAGACGATGGCATCCTCAACTCCTAGTTGGGGCTGGTAGGCGAACTGGAGGGGATCTAAGTGTGGCCTGACCATAGGCCGGAGCAGCTCCAGAACAAGTCTCTCCAGGGTCTTCATGATGTGGGAGGTCAATGCCACCGGTCTGTAGTCATTGAGGCCGCTGGGGCGTAGCGTCTTCGGCACAGGGACGAGGCAGGACGTCTTCCACAATACAGGAACCCTCCGGAGCCTCAGGCTCAGGGTGGGGGACTATGAGGAGGGGTAGGAGGGGAGAGTGGAATATGTGTTGGTTGGGGGCCGACAACAGATGGCTCATGTGTGGGATGGGCAAGGGCCACACTGTCAAATCTGTTAAAGAACAGCTTAAGTTCATTGGCCCTGTCCACACTGCCTTCCGCTCCTCTGTTGCTAGTTTGCCGGAACCCAGTGATGGTCCTCATCCCCCTCCAGACCTCTCTCATGTTGTTCTGCTGGAGTTTCCACTCAAGGTTCCTCCTGTACCTGTCTTTAGCCTCCCTGCTCCTGGCTTTCAGGTCACTCTGTATTGCCCTCAGCTCCTCCCTATTTCAATCTCTAAACGCCCTCTTTTTAGTGTTCAGGATGTCCTTAATGTCCTTTGTCACCCATGGCTTGTTAATTGAATGACAAAGGACAGTTCTTGTCGGAACATTGCAGTCCACACAGAAGTTGATGTAATCAGTGATGCACTCTGTGAGTCCATCAATATCCTCTCCATGTGGCTCACAGAGTGCCTGCCAGTCTGTCACCTCAAAACAACCCTGGAGCGCCTCATAAGCCTCCTCCAACCATTTCCTCACTGTCTTCGAGGTTGCAGGTTTACTTTTCACCAGAGGCACGTAGCAGGGTTTTAGATGCACCAGGTTGTGATCTGACCTTCCCAGTGGGGGGAGGGGAGAGGAGCTGTATGCATCCTTAACATTAGCGTGCATCAAATCCAGAGTCCTCTCCCCTCTGGTTGCTGTTGTCATTAAGCATGTAAATGGCACCAAAAAAACATGCTAAGGATATTGATATACAGAAGTGCATGACTCAATTTCCCAATGGACATGACCTAAACCAGAATTAGTCCCTACTGTGTTCAATCACGCATAAAAGTCAAAGTCGAGTTTATTGTCATATGCACAAGTAGTGTGATTACTCGAGTTGATGACAATGTTCTTGGTGGGTCCTTAGGTGGTTGTGGAGAACACCTGGGTGTGACGTTGTTTAACGTGGGGAAGCTGATGCACAGGCAGCCACCACACAGTCCTTGACAGATTAGACAAATGCAAGTACATGCACAGAAGGCTGAAAATCTGACTGAGTGATGCCACAACAACGACCTCTTACTCAATGTCAGCAAGACTAAAGAGCTGATTATTGACTTCAGGAGGAGGAAGTCGAAAGTCCAAAGTCCATGAGCCAGTTCTCATTGGGAGTTCAGAGGTGGAGAGGGTCAGTGACTTTAAATCCCTCGGCAGTATTATTTCGGAGGACCTGTCCTGGGCCCAGCATGTAAGAGCAATTACGAAGAAGGCACAGCAGCCACCTCTATTTTCTTGGAAGTTTCTGAAAATTTGGCATCACATCTAAATCTTTGACAAATTTCTATAGGTGTGTAGTGGAGAGTACATTGACTGGCTGTATCTCAGCCTAGTAAGGAAACACCCATCCTTTAAATGGAAGATCCTAGAAAAAGTGGTGGATACTACCCAGTCCATCACAGGTAAAACCCTCCCCACCACTGAGCACATCTACACAGAGCACTGTTGCAGGAAAGCAGCATCGATCATCAGGGATGACCCTCCCCCCCCCCAAACCACCAAAGTCATGCTCTCTTCTTGCCACTGCCATCAGAAAGAAGGCATAAGAGTCTCAGGAGTCACACCACCAGGTTCAAGAACAGTTATTATCCCTCAACCATCAGGCTCTTGAACCAGGGGGAGCTAACTTCACTCAGCTTCACTTGCCCCATCACTGAACTTGTTCCCACAACCTATGGATTCACTTTCAGAGACTCTTTATCTCATACTCTCAATATTTATTGCTTTATTTTTTTTTCTTTTGTATTTGTGCATTTTGTTGTTTTCTGCCTACTGGTTATCCACCCTATTCAGTGTGGTTTTTCATAGAGTCTATTATAGTTATTGGATTTATTGAGAGAGCCTGTTAAAATGCATCTCAGGATTGTATATTGTGACATATATGTACGTTGATAATAAATTCACTTTGAACCTTGAACATGTATGCACACGTGCAATGAAGAAAAACTTACTTGTAGCAGCATCACAGCCACATAACATTTAAGGAGCATTCACAAGATAAACATAAATTATGCACGATTTTAAAAATAAAATTAGAACAAAAACACCAGAAGTCCATTCTAGTGTAAAATGGCCAAAGTGGCCATGGTGTTGCTAAACTTTAGTGATTAGAGTTTTGCTGGTTGTTTCAAGAACTGAATGGTTGAAGACAAATGGGTATACTTGAACCTCATGGTATGGAGCTTCAGAGGCCATAAAACTTTTTACCCATGGTTCACACTTAAAATCAGTGTCAAATGGGTCCAATTTCGATGGAATATGTCTAAAAGGGCCCTCACCATCCAGGACATGTCCTCTTCTCATAAGTACCAACAGGAAGGAGAAGGAGGTACAGGAGCCTGAAGACACACTCAATGATTTAGGAACACGAACACACACACACAAAATGGATCCTGGCTAACTGGGACAAATCAGGACCAGTACATTTTGCCCAATTAAACACCTGCCCCAATTAGTCGAGGTTTCATGGAAACAGTTAAAAAGGTACAAGAAGACAAACTGAATAACAAATTATGCATTTAAAATGAAATACAGAACAAATTAGAACAGTACCATTAAAACTGCAGTACAATAAAACAGTCCTGACGAAGGGTCTCGGCCCGAAACGTCAACTGTACTTCTTCCTAGAGATGCTGACTGGCCTGCTGCATTCACCAGCAACATTTATATGTGTTACAATAAAACTGTGTATTAGTTCCTAATACTTATCAGTGGAGGAATTCATTTGCGTACTTTTGACTATAAATGAACAAAATCAGTGCAGACACCTGGTGCAGATAATGGACTGCCTTCAAAAATGCTGTCGATGACTGCATCCTCCCAATCTTCATTCCTATTATAACATTCATGTTGATTATTGATACTTCGAATTCTACGTAGTCCCTAACTTGTTGAAGTAGTGAAACTGTTTAATTTTTACTCCTGGCCATTTCTGACATCCAAGTCCCTGCTGCCCCCCTCACTGGACCCCCTGCAGTTCGCACACCGTCCCAACCGTTCAACAGACGATGCCATTGCCATCACCCTCCACCTGGCCCTAACCCACCTGGACAAAAAAGACACGTACGTTCAAATGCTGTTCATAGACTTCAGTTCAACATTCAACACAATCACTCCTCAGAAACTGATTGGAAAGCTGAGCCTACTGAGCCTGAACACCTCCTTCTGCAACTGGATCCTAGACTTCCTGATTGGGAGATCTCAGTCAGTCAGGATTGGAAGCAACGTCTCCAACACCATCACACTGAGCACGGGGCCCCCCAGGGCTGTGTGCTCAGTCCACTGCTGTTCACTCTGCTGACCCACGACTGTGCTGCAACACACAGCTCGAACCATATCATCAAGTTCGCCGCTGACATGACCGTGGTGGGTCTCATCAGGAAGAACGATGAGTCAGCGTACAGAGAGGAGGTGCAGTGGCTAACGGACTGGTGCAGAGTCAACAACCTGTCTCTGAATGTGAACAAACCAAAAGTGATGGTTGTTGACTTCAGGAGGACATGCAGCGACCACTCTCCGCTGAACATCAACAACTCCTCTGTAGAGATCGTTAAGAGCAGCGGTCCCCAACTACCGGGCCGTGCACCAGTGCCAGGTTGCGCACCGGTGCTGGGCCGCAAAGCATGTGCTACCGGGCCACGAGGAAACGATATGATTTGGCGATAGGAGTCAGCTGCACCTTTCCTCATTCCCTGTCACAGCCACTGTTGAGCTTGAACACACGTGAGGTCATTACCCGCGCGTCATCCATGTCAGCGTGGGAAGGAGATCAACTTCTCGAGCTTGCAAATGACGGTGGGCTGAAAAGTATATCTGACATAACATCTCTGCCGGCATTCTCGATCAAAGTCAAGGCTAAGTATCCTGAGATAGCCACGAAAGCACTGAAAACATTGCTTCCATTTCCAACATATTTCTGCAAAGTGGGGTTTTCTGCAATGAATGCAACGAAAACTAAATTGCGGAATAGACTGGACATAAGGAACCTCCTTCGAGTATCGCTGTCTCCCATCACCCCTCGATAGGACTGTGTTGTTGCAGGAAAACAAGCCCAGGGCTCCCACTGATTCAGCGATATTGGTGTGTTGCAATGATTTTATATATTCATACAAGGAAAATATGCGCTGTGTGTTTAATATCCAAACGTTACTTAAAATGTTATGATGCTATTGACTTATAAGTGACTTATATAACCATATAACAATTACAGCACGGAAACAGGCCATCTCTGCCTTTCTAGTCCGTGCCGAACGCTTACTCTCACCTAGTCCCACCGACCTGCACTCAGCCCATAACCCTCCATTCCTTTCCTGTCCATATACCTATCCAATTTTTCTTTAAATGATAATGTCGAACCTGCCTCTACCACTTCTACTGGAATTTCGTTCAATACTTACTTCAAGCTCCCCTGTCCTCCCCTGATAATTGACATATCACTATATTCATACGAGGAAAATATATGCTGTGTGTTTAATATTAAGTTCGTTAGATAAATCCTTTTAGAAACGAAATTGAATGTATTAGCCACTTATCACCTATATCCCGGTCATGATTAACAACCCCCACCCCCCCCAAACAGAATCAGCAAAAACGATTTGCAGGGGAAAAAAATCGGCACGTACACACATGCGCCAGTCAAGCATGTGCACTGGTGCCCGCGCAAGGCTTCATGGTCATTGCAGTCTTTTCTGGGTAAACACAACGTATTTGACTGCTACTCTTGGCAACCCTACCACCCTACCACCCCGCCCCCGGTCGGCCGGTCTGCAAGAATATTGTCAATATGAAACCGGTCCGTCGTGCAAAAAAGGTTGGGGACCCCTGGTTAAGAGCACCAAATTTCTTGATGTCCACCTGGTGGAGAATCTCACCTGATCCCTCAACACCAGCTCCATAGCAAAGAAAGCCCAGCAGCATCCCTACTTTCTGCGAAGGCTGAGAAAAATCCATCTCCCACCCCCCATCCTCACCACATTCTACAGAGGTTGTATTGAGAGCATCCTGAACAGCTGCATCACTGCCCGGTTCAGAAATTGCACCATCTCGGAACGCAAAACCCTGCAGCGGATAGTGAGGTCAGCTGAGAAGATCATCGGGGTCTCTCTTCCCGCCATCATAGACATTTACACCACACGCTGCATCCGCAAAGCAAACAGAATTATGAAGGACCCCATGCACCCCTCATACAAACTCTTCTCCCTCCTGCCATCTGGAAAAAGGCACCGAAGCATTCGGGCTGTCATGACCAGACTATGTAACTGTTTCTTCCCCCAAGCCATCAGACTCCTCAATACCCAGAGCCTGGACTGACACCAACCTACTGTACCCGTGACTGTGCCTATTGTCTTGTTTATTATTTATTGTAATGCCCGCACTGTTTTGTGCACTTTATGCAGTCCTGGATAGGTCTGTAGTCTAGTGTAGTTTTTGTGTCTTTTCTTACGTAGTTCAGTGTAGTTTTTGTATTGTTTCATGTAGCACCATGGTCCTGGAAAACATTGTCTCATTTTTACTATGTTCTGTACCAGCAGTTATGGTTGAAATGACAATAAAAAGTGACTTGACTTGACCAGGCCTGAATGCTTGAAACCGTAGTGAGCAAACCAGTTCTTAATTGTCTTACTATTCATTTCTCACCAACTACCAGTGACAAAAATCGCTATTTTTATAGCACAAACACAGATAATATAAATATTATTGCAAAGAAAACATGGCAGCACCTCTACCTCCTCAGGAGTCTGCAGAGGTTCAGCATGTCATCAAAAACCGTGACAAACTCCTATAGAAGTGTGGTGGAAAGTGTGCTGACTAGCAGCATTATGGCCTGGTATGGGAACGCTAATGCTTATGAGCGGAAAATCCTACAAAAGGTAGTGGATTTGGCCCAGTACATCACAGATAAAACTCTCCCAACCACTGAGCACATCTACATGATAAACTGCTGCAGAAAAACAGCATCAATCATCAAAGATCCTCACCACCCAGGCCATGCTCTTTTCTCGCTGTTGCTACCATCAGGTAGAAGGTACAGGGGCCTCAGAACTTGCACCACCAGGTTCAAGAACACATACTACCCCTCAACCATCAGGCTCTTGAACAAAAGGGGATAGTTATACTCATTTAAGGACTCTGTTATGTTGTTATTTCATGCTCGTTATTTGCAATTGCACAGTTGGTTTAGGTTACAGTTCCTGAAGTTTACTTACTGTACTAGAGATAGGTTTGCTAAGTAGGCCCGCAGAAAAAGAATCTCAGGGTTGCATGCAATGACATGTATGTACTCTGATAATAAATTTTACTTTGAATTTTGAACAAGTAACTGATGCTATTTAAAAACTGCCCGCTCAAAGCACACACACATTCTCGCATATGTGCCTACATAACTTGTAGTAATTTTATATAGTGCACTGTACTGCTGCTGTAATGTCTACGATTTAAACCTGATTCTGATTCTTTACATCCCATTATGTTCAGGTATTGTATTTCAGCTGGCCTCTCACTTTAAAAGCTGTTAAATGTTTAATGAAAACAAAACTACTATTCTTACTTTAAAACAAATGCACCTCAAAGCTGATATCCCTCTCAGCCTGAATAACATCAAGGTAAAAGTCCACACCAAAAAAGGGGATTGTGCTTCCAAAGATTTCTCACAGCTAAAGTAGTACATGTCAGCTGGAGAGAAAGTTTATATTTATTTATACCGATCAAAGTAGACTCTAGATACTATCCTTCCAGTTTATTAACCAATTGTACAATAAATATTAATGGTTTTGACCTCTACTCACTATTACCTGAAAGCCAATATACCTATCTTAACCTGGACTTGAACTCAAATTGGGTTCAAATTGCTTCCAAATTGAGAACAAGTTAAACTTGTGCTTCATTACCCGGACATCTAGACACTATTTAGAGGCATCACATGCAATGTTACCCATCAGCTCACAATTAAATTGAAATTAAGCACAAGAGATTCTGCAGGAATTCTTGAGCAACACGCATAAAATACTGGAGGAACTCAGCAGTCAGGCAGCATCTATGGAGAGGAATCAACTGTCAATATGTTGGGCCGAGTTCCAGATAAAGAGTCTCAGCCCAAAATGTCAACTGTTTATTCCTCTCCACATGGTAGTGGGTAGTGGCTCCATATGTCAGTACTACAAGGCATGATGACCCTGCCTTACACGAGTCCCAGGCTCAGCTGGCTCCGGTTGACAGTATCCGGTATGGACCCCAATCCAGGGTTACGGATCCCACTGCCTTGTGGGTATCTTTGGGAGAAGAGAAGGCTAAGGAGTAAACCCTACACAAATCCGGAGTGGAGCCCCTAAGGCAGTTAGATGATGTATCACGTCACCTCCCAGCAACTCCTGCAGCCAAGCTGATGCCAAATGTACTGCTTCGCATTCCTTCGGACCACATCCGCGAGGCCGAGAGGGGGATCTTGATGTCTGGGCAGTCCAGGATCTCCATATTCATCGTCCAGGTTTCGTCTACTTTGACAGACAGGGCGATTAATTAATTAATTAAATTATTCCTCTCCAGAGAAATTGAAATCAAATCGTTTTCTTTTGTAGAAATCCTGTTATCCTTTGGCATTGCTCCGTCATTACTTGACTTGCTGTTCAAATTACAGACCAAAGTCATCCAATTCTCACATAATGGAAGTACGATCAAAAGGGTTTCAGCCAGGTAAGCAAGTTTAGAATTCCAAGGTGGCACGGAAAAATCTAATACATCTTAAATTTACTGGTTACCAAACACTCAAATGTAACCAGGAGCAAAATAAAGGTAACAAACTTGTTCGAAAATAATCAACTGATCTGGAAAATAGGCACAAAATTAACACTTCTCCTATAGTCATGGAAGTACTCAATAGCTTCATGACATACTGACTGCTGGGAATTTTGAAAATTTTATCTTGGATCAGACGATTGTTACATATCTAACAATGGATTAAAAAGTCAACTGATATTATAAAATGCATAAGACTTCTGAATAATTCTCCACAGGGCTATGTTTGACCTCAGAAGGTTCAATGGCTAGAGGCAGGTTCATATCAATAGCAAATGGATGTCAAAAATAACATCAGTAAGTCAATACATGCTTTTCAATATATTGTAACAGCTCACTGAGAGCGGTACTGTATACGGCACATGGACAGTTGGCTATTGTATCCTCTCAAGTGAAATGGAGATAAATAATTAATAGTAATCAATAATGAGAAGCAAGACATACTCCAAATTCATCAAGTAATCTTCATGGATAAAACTTTAACACTGAATATCCTACTGGCACATTAGTAACCATGCATCATTCATAACATATTCCATTCACGTTCTGAGTTCTGTTTCAGATCAGCTTTTATTTGTATAGACACAACTAATTACCTATAATAAATAATGAATGCATGGAAAGATTATAATACCATCTGTGTTTGGGGAATTTATTCTCACACAATACAAAAACAGTTAATCTAACTTTCCAAAAACAAATTGAAATAAAATGGCAGACATGTGATTGGTATTGTTGGGTCACCTTGGTTTTTTGTCCGGCTGTGTTCTAAAATGTCTTTATTCTTTGTTACACAAACACAAAAACGCTTGTATACCGTGATGCACGCAACCCATGACTTGGTCAACAGAATCAGAATCAAGTTTAATATCATCGGCATATGTCATGAAATTTGTTGACTCCGCAGCAGCAGTATAATACAATGCATGATAATATAGGAAAAATAAATAAATCAATTACTGTAGGTATATATATGTACATTAAATAGTTAAATTTAAAATAGTGCAAAAACAGAAATAATAAAAAGAAGAGAGGTAGTGTTCATGGGTTCAATGCTTATTTAGGAATTGGATGGCAAGGGGAAGAAGATGCTCCTGAGTGTGTGCCTCCGGGCTTCCGTACCACCTTCCAGACGGTAACAATGAGAAGAGGGTATGTCAGAGGTGATGGGAATCCTTAATAATGGAGGCCACCATTCTGAGGTGCTGCTCCTTGAAGATGTCTTGAATAATACAGAGGCTAGTATCCAAGATGGGGCTGACTAATTTTACAACTTTCTGTAGCTTCATTTGATCCTGTGCAGTAGCCCTCCCCCACCTCATACCAGACAGTGATGCAGCCTGTCAGAAACTTCTCAACGGTACATCAAAGTTGCAATTTAACCAAGCAGGATTTGAATTGTTCATACTGCTTACAATACAAATTAAAAACCCAATTATAAACAGCAAAGCTAACAAAATGCCAAGTTTTCTTCACCTACAAAAATTAATTGAAAGCAAGTAAGCAATTTCACTTAGCAACTAGTTCACTATTTTCATAGGGAGAAAAACAAGTTTGTTAGAAGTTTGAGATGTTGGAGTCCATTAGGTCTGAGATTTCAGGTACTCGGAGGCACTTGATAAAACAGGCCAAAATCAGTATTATTTTCTTCCAGGTAAATTCTGCCTGACAAATCTTTAGAATTCTTTTGTGGAAATAACAGGCAGCGTAGACAAACAAGAGTCAGTGTTTGTTGTTAACTTGGATTTTTAGAAGGCCTTTGACAATGTGCCACACATGAGGTTGTTTAACAAGATAAGAGCCCATGGTTTTACTGGAAAGATACTAGCACGGCTGACTGGCAGGAGGCCTTGTGGGTTGGCTGCCAGTTGATAGTGGTGTTCTGCAGGGGGTGGTGTTTGGGTCACTTCTTTTCACATTATATGTCAATGATTTGGATGATGGAACTGATGGCTTTATGGCCAAGTTTGCAGATGATATGAAGATAGGTGGAGGGGCAGGTAGTGTTGAGGAAGCAGCGAGTCTGCAAAAGGACTCAGACAGATTAGGAGAATGGACAAAGAAATAGCAGGGGAACATTGTACAGAGAAGTGTACGGCCATATACTATGGTAGAAGAAATAAAGACATAGATTATTTTCTCAAGGGGAGAAGGTACAAAAAAGATCAGAGATGGAAAGGGACTTAGGAGTCCTTGTGCAGGATTCCCTCAATGTTAACTTGCAGGTTGAGTTGGTGGTAAGGAAGGCAAATGCAATGTTAGCATTCATTTTGACAGGACTAGAATATAAAAGCAAGGATAGAATGCTGAGGCTTTATAAGGCATTGGTCAGATCATACTTGGAATATTATGAGCAGTTATAGGTCTCTTATGTAAGAAAAGATGGGCTGGTATTGGAGAGGGACCAGAAGAGGTTCACAAGAATGATTCTGAGAATGAACAGGTTAACATATGAGGAGTGTTTGATGGCTCTGGGGCTGTACTAGCTGGAGTTTAGAAGAATGAGGGAGGATCTCATTGAAACTTTTCGAATATTGAAAGATAGAGTGGATGTTGACAGGATGTTTCCAATAGTGGAGGAGTCCAGGACCAGAGGGCACAGTCTCAGAATAGAGGGAAGACCACTTTGAACAGAGATGAAGAGGAATTTTTTTAGCTACAGACGGTGAGTCAGTGGAATTCATTGACAGACTGTTGTAGATGCCAAGTCATTGGGTATATTTAACGCAGCATTGATGGGTTCTTAATTAGTCAGAGCAGCAAAGGTAACAGGGAAAAAACAGGAGAATGGGGTTGAGAGGGATAATAAACCAGCCATGATAGAATAGAGGAATAAGTGGGCAGAGCTCAGGAGGAATGATGGCGCCTAATGGCGACTCCTTTGCTTGCATCTTCAGAAACAGCTCTACTTCTATCTTTAATATCTCTATTTTCCCCTTTTCAGGGTACTTTTGAAGACCCTGACCTGGAGTTACACACTGACTTCGGTTCTTTGCGGGAATGGGACCCATTCTCGGGGTTCCACCACTGGCTGTTATTCGACACGCCAAGGGTTTGGCCTGAGAGTCTCGATCCTGTTCGGAAGCCTAAGATTTAGGGCTCTGGAGACGGGCGGATTGAGGGTCAGTGTCACGGCAGGAGGCTCGTGTGTCATCGGGGAAGCTGGAAAATCTTTCGCTGTGGGCCCAAAGACCAGAGGTCTTTGCAATCTTCAGACACAGAGCTCGAAAAAAGCGACGATATGGACTTTTAACATTGTAAACCAGTGGGTTGTTGTTATGTCTCCTGCTCGCTGTAAAAATGGGGGACACCTCCCTCTCCCTTGCCAGGGAGAGAGAGAACCTGTGGGTTGTCAAATTTCAGATGAAATGCGAAGCCTTTGGGGAAACTTTGGTCTGTGTCCTTGCTATCGCTTTGCTCACGCTTGTGCTCAGCAGTGGATACACTTTTTTTGCTGGTGGGGGGAAGGGGGATTGTTACTCACCGCCGCTTATGCACAAGAGGGGAAAGCTTGGAGGGGGGGACTTTGGGGTTCTCACGTTTAACAGTCGTTCATTCTTTGGGGCACTTCGCCGTTTTCGTGGATGTTTGCGAAGAAAAAGCATCTCAGGATGTTATTATTATTGTATACAATTCTCTGACATTAAATTTGACCTTTGAACTTGATGGGCCAAATGACCTAATTCTGTTCCTGTGTCTTATGGTCTTACAATATTTCCCTTAGGTCTGCTCCTACAGACACATGACTTTCATTACCTGAAGATAAAATTGAGATTGACCTGAAAATACATAGCATATCAAGTATTTTATTTAGAATATACAAGGTAATTTAATAAAAGCGAAAAATAAACTGTGTATTTTCTACTATAAAGACATGGGTTACCAGAGAATCAAGTTAATGGAGTGCCACAGCAAGTGGCAATAGGTCCTCCTTATGGCAGTCCCCTGGGATAGAAGATGATTTACTTCCCCTCGGGTTTTGCGGGTTCTGTGCGATTGAAGACGTCAATATGAAAACTACAGAACATGTCTGACAGCGCAGGCAGATGAGGAATTTGTGAGATCATGCTCTTCTACCATTTAAACAGATTCTCCCATGCTCCCATTGCATGGCTCAGAAGTTCTCAACACTATCCCAAATATTACTTCTCCACTAAAAAGTCATGGGCCACATGCGGAGGTGTAAATGAAGACACTGCATTTCTTCAAAGTAGCTTTGAAAACATCCTTAAAAGGACACTGATGTTGGTTGGTTAACCTCCTACAAATTTGGAGGATTTTGCAGAGGCAGGATTAGTTGTAGATTTCCTCTCTTGAAAATTTGCCACAGATCTTCCAGTTCCCTAAAGCATATAGGAAGGCTGCCCAAAAGACTATGTGTTTTGTGCCAGTTACAGGGTTTAGGATAGATCCTCTGAGATGCTGACACCCAGAAACTTGAAGCTGCTCACCCCTCAATACGTGTGTGTTCCCCCAACTTCCACTTCTGGAAGTTCACGTTCAATTCCTCGGTCTTGCTGATGATGCGTACAAGGTTGTTGCCGTGATACCATTCAACCAACTGATCTATTTTACTCTGTATACGTCCTCATTACCATCTGAAATTCTGACAACAGTGATGTAATCTGCCAGTTTATAGATAGTGTTTAAGTTGTGCCTCGCCACACAGTGAGCTAAACATGCATCCCTGAGGTGCACTTATGTTAACTGTCAGCAAAGAGGAGATGCTATGACTAATCTGCACTGACTGATCTCCTGAGCAAGTCAAGAATCCAGATGCAGTGCGAGTTACAGAGGCCCAGGGTTTGAAGTTTGTTGATTGGTACTGAGGCTCCAAGATACACGAAGAGATCTATCCTTCAAAGAAATAATACAGCAAGAAATACTGAGAAGAGTGTGAGGCAACGATTCACTCTTATGATATGGGTCTTCACTGTCAAACCACAGGTTAGAATTAAGACTGGAATACCATCAGGGAGCAAAAGAGTAGTGACAAACTGTGGTTTACACAGTGAAGCTTTTCACTTCAAGTATTAAGATTTAAGCCAGGGTACAATCTCTTCACAAGATCTTCTTATATTTTTATTTGGGATATAGCTTTCTTGAATTCTGATCAGTCAGGATTAGAAGCAAGGCTGCCCCACATGGGTTGCTGTGCTATAGAGCTACGAGTGTTCACATTGTAGTCTTCATTAAATGGTTAAGTGGACACTTTTTATAATATAAAGTAGTTCAAATAATCCGAATTCACACTTACATGAAAAATTGGTTAAATTTTGCACATGTAGTTCTTATTATATCCCTTAAGTACAAACAGCATTTTCACACGTCTACACCAGTAATGCAGCTTTCCTATAGAAAAACACCCTGGATTGGCTGCTTCCCAGGATTTTACTGCATTGAAAGTGAACTAAATTATTTATAGCAACATCTGCAGAGCTCAGAAACACTCCGATGCACTGCGGATACTGTACAAACTAAATACATGTGTATAACCTATTGCACACACATTCTCCATTCATTCCTTCGAAGCATTTGTGCTTTATTCCTTTTTTGTCATGTCAAACTGAAGGATTGTCGTACAGGTAGAGATTAAACTCTTCCCATTAGAAATACCCAGCTCAGCAAAACATATCAAGCCAACAGTATCATGGTTAAATAGTAAAGCTTTCTGTTTTGCCATACATCCTTGGCTCAGATGACACACTATAATAAAACTTACTCCCTCAACCAACCCTCTTCACCCCCCCCCCCCCCATCCCACAGCTATCTAGTGGTCTCAATGTAATTGGTAGTTACAGGGAAGCCCCAGATTACGACTATTTGGATTGCAGAAATTTGCCCTTAGAGAATTCACAAATCACTCCCCAAAAATCCAAGATATTGAATAAAGTTTCCTCTTGCAGATTTTGTGCAGAAAATTACACAATTAACACTAAGTACTAAAGAACAACAAATTGTGTCATTTAAAAAAAAATTTAGTCACTTAATGCTATGGTTCAATAGGATTCGGATATAACGTCATCTTGAATTGAGTTTGCAGCTACAGTCGAATACCTCCTTTACCTTGTCCTCTCCAGTTTGAGGACATGGAAACAGACACCTTCCGGAGCAGTTATACTGCACCCTTCATCGACAAGTCATTTTGTTGAACTCTTTGCATTTGCCTTCCTTACTATTGACTCAACATGCAAATTTACCTTTAAGGAATCCTGCACTAAAATTCTAAAGTCCCTTTGCACCTCCAATTTCTGAATTCACTCCTGTTTAGAAAATAGTCTATGCCATTTTTCATTCTACGGAAGTGTATGACTATACAGTTCCCTGCACTGTATTCCATCTGCCACTTCTTTGCCCATTCACTTAATCTTTTCTTCTGCAGACTCCCTGCTTCCTCAATGCTATCTGCCCCTTCACCCATCTTTGCATCACCTGCAAACTTGGCCATAAAACTATCAATTCCATCGTCTAGATAATTAACACACAACAGGAAAAGCAGCATTGGAATACCAACCCCTGAGGAACACCACTAGTCATCAGCAGCCAACTAGTAAAGGTTCCCTTTATTCCCACTCATTGCATCCTGCCAGTCAGCCAATCTTCTATCAATGCTGTACATTTCCTGTAATACCATAGGTCCTTATCTTGTTTGGCAGCGTCACGTGCAGCACCTCGTCAAAGGCTTTGTAAGAATCCAAGTAAACAAGATCCACTGACTATCCTTTGTCTATACTGCCTGTTCTTTCCTTAAATAAATTCTAACAGATTTGTCAGGCAGGATTTAAGTGAACAATGCTGAAAGTGAACAATGCTGACTTTGGCCTATTTTATCATGTGCCTCCAAGTACCCAGAAACCTCATCCTTAATAATGGACAATAACATCTTGCCAACCTCTGAAGTCAGTCTAATAGGCCTATAATTTTCTGTCTTTTGCCTCCCTCCCTTCGTAAAGCGTGAAGTGACATTTGCAAATGTCCGGCCCTCGAGGACCATTCCAAAATTGAGCAATTCTTGAAATCCTTTCACAATCTCTTTAGCTACCTCTTTCAGAACCCTGGGGTGTGGTCCATCTGAAAACCGTCTACTAACGAAACACTAATGACACACCACAATGACAAAAGGCACGAGGGGAAAAACAAAGGGTAAGGAAAACAGATACACAGTTTCTGAGTAGCAAGACAATCAATAAAAAAAAAGGTTAGGGCAGAAGGGGAGAGAAGGGCAAGCAAACCAAAGCGGAATATAATAAAAAAGACGGTGTGGGTATAAAGGATCAGACATTGGTCAAGGTAAAAAAAAAGATAAAGATTAGCTTTATTTGTCACATGTACATCAGATCAGCGAAATATAGTGAAATGCGCCATTTTGCATCAATAATCAACACAATCCGACAATTGTGCTGGGGAAGCCCACAAATGTTGCCACACTTCCAGCGCCTACATAGCATACCCACAACTCACTGACCCTAACCGTATATCTTTGGAATGTTGTAAAGGAAGTACAACTGTAGATTGGCAGAAATCTTAACTGCTTAACCAATTACAAGGGAGACAGATCACGTCATGATATTAGAACAAAAATTAGAAACGATACAGTAATTGAATAATAATCAGTCTGACGCGCTGAGTATTGCCAGCATTTCCTGTTTTAATTTAGACATGATAATGGATTTAAAATAAGGAGAGAAACAATAACCACACATGGATAAGTCCCTAGTCTAGACAGATTGCAACTACACATTTTATAATAGGCAAACTATCTGTTCCTGAGACACACTTTATAAAGTAAAATGGGCTTCCCCAGCACAACCCTCAGATAGTTGTTCAATTAAAATTTACTAATTCATCAAAAGTAGTATAATGTTAGGGAATATGCAGATGGGTAACATTAAGCCTAACTTAAAGGCAGTAAAACATGTCAAGGTGATAGAGCTAAGTAATCTTATAGCCAATATATCAGGTCCAAACATGGCCAGTATTGAATGGTAGTGGGCAATGATAAACAAAAGGTAGCAATGAGGCCATCAAACATTCCAGTACAGACAAAGCTGAGATACTTAGAAAGACCTTCAGCCAGAAACACCATTTGGATGATTCAAGATCCCCAAAAATCACACAAGCCAGTTTGCAGTCCATTCAATTCATTCCAAGTGACAGAAAGAACCATTCTCTAACTGCTGCATTTGTACAATATCAGGATCATCATTCCTAGAGCTGACAAGGAACAGTGAACTCTTCTTATTGAGTAGGAATCAGAATTATACAGCATAGTAACTGGTCAGTTTGCTCACCACATCCATGGGACCAGTGGACACCCTTCTGCACTAATCCCATCTTCTAGCACTTGACCCAAAGCCTTCTAAGCCAAGATGACAGACATGTTAGGCTGGATAAATTTTGTCACCAACTCTGCTCAAATTCTGTCCGTCACCCTGCTCTGTCCAGTGGTGCATTCCAAGTATTCAACACTCATTTTGTGAAAAACGTTCCACTTAGATCCCCTTCAAATTTCTTTCTCCTTAACCTAAATTTACGTTCTCTAGTTTTTATCCACTTCTGACATGGGAGAAAGGTTTTTGTAGTCTACTCTAATTAAGATCAGAAAGTATTTATGCTCTCTGGAGATTAGAAGAATAAGAGGTGATCTCATTTCCCCTGGTGAGCAATCTGGAGCTTGTGGGCACAATCTCAGAGTTATGGCAAGCAGTAACATTTTTTTGACAAAGAACCAACACACTTTTCCATAACATTCAACAACATAGAATTTCTCCCCAAACCCCATTACCATCAACCACTCACACACTGGGTAAGGGGATGAGGGGATCAATCACCACTGACAAGAAACTTGTATCAAAAGTTGGGGCTCACTATCACCTTCTCAAGGGCATTTAGAATGGACAGAAAATAGCCATATCAAAAAAAAGGCTACATCCTGTGAATACTTTATAGGCTGGACCAAAAGATTATTTTTCAATGGTCAACATGCTGAACTTATCACAACTACAAGGCAATATGTTAAAGAACTGTGTGACTTAAACCTACTGGGTAGCTATTACAGATCAAAGATTGGTCATATATTTACTACCTCAATGAAAACACTGATTTCTATTTTTTTAACTACAGCAAATTGATATAGGAAAAAAATCTTGTTAATTAGATTTTAGCTATGAAAAATTGTCTACCCTTTCTATATATTAAATGGCAAGTACGTTCAGTTGTTGAGTTCTTCCAGCATTTTGTGTGCGTTGCATAAGATTTCCAACATCCATTTATATTCAGTAGCTGTTTGTTTCCAATCTAATTTCTATAGCTTTGAATCTTGTAGCCCCAAGTACTGCAAGATCATCTGCTTCATGAGCCCACCTCTAATCTGTGCAGGAGACTCAATGGGCCAAATGGCCTAATTCTGGTCCTATATCTTATGGTCTTAATTTATTGATTCCTTATTTATTTAATTGCACTTCCTGTCCTTAATTTTGTCAATATTAATAGTTCAAACAATAAATACACCTACCCATTCTTTGAGAGTGTGTGGGCAATGGAAGAATCATCCCTCGTGCTTTTTGATCTTGTCACTCGAGATTCAGTGTCACGCAACCCTGCCATTTTGATCTGGCCCACGCCTTCATTAACTAGGTCCAACACTTGCCTTTATTGGATCCTGCTCCTTCTTACACGTCATCATGTTTGTGGGGGGGTGGCCAGGGTTAACTGGGGTGCACCTAGGGTTAGTGGGGGTGGGTGCTCCCTTGGATTTAGGATTAGATTTGAGGGTAGGGCTGGTAGATGAATATGTGGGGCTGGGAGAGATAAGGTTGTGGAGTTTAGTGTGGTGAAGTACATGGGGCTTTGGCGGATAGGGTAGTATAGTGGCTGTGGGTTTGTGGGGGTGTGGCCAGAGTTAATCGGGGTGTGCCTCGGGTTAGTGGGGGTGTGTGCCCCCTTGGACTTTAGGATTAGGATTAGGTTTGAAGCTTCTTCTTCTGTAAGGTCTTCAGAAGTTTAATTATCACACTACTTTATTAACTTCCTGTGGATACCTATCCAAATCCCTTTTGACTAACCTTCTACAAGACATTCTCACCAAAGTTATGACTGATCGAAGCAATTCTATGGGTTTACGTCTTCCAATGATAATGGTGGACAATGTCATCGTAGTTTATCTTTCTACTGCTGCCCATCTCTATGGAATAGTTCCCACACTGTATCCTTACCGCTCCTCTCAGCTTTACTGCAATAAGCTGGAGGGTGATAGCAGCTGTTTCCACCTTTGCTCCCCCAACTCCCAGTCCCAGCTTCATCTGCCCATCATCGTTCACTCAAATTGGTCTACCCCTCACCTAATGGTCCCTATCTCACGTTTTCCCCCTTCCTCTTCTTACTGACTACATTTCCTCTACACTCTCAGTCCTGATGCAGGTAATCCACCCAAAACATTGACAATTCTAACAGCTCCCTCCCCACCCCCTTTTACATCTTTCCTAATGGGGATTTCAAAACTCTCAGAAGCAGCATAAATCTCAGTCAAGTGCAAGCATATTGCTCTATTCGCTGCGAAAGGTAGGATCTCCCAGAGGCTACCCATTTCAATTTGACTTCCCATTCTGACATGTTTATCCATTGCCTCCTCACTGCCATGATGAGGCCAAACTCAGGTTGGAGGAAAAACACATTATATTCTGTCTGAATAGCCTCCAACCTGATGGCATGAATATCAATTTCTCTAACTTCCAGTAAATTCTCCCCACTCCCTTCTTTTCTCTTTTTCCATTCTCCATTCTGGTTACCCTCTTCCCCTCACTTGTCAATCACCTCCCTCTGGTTCCCCTCCTCCTTCCTTTTCTTCTATTGTCCATTGTGCTCTCCTATTAATTCCTTCTTCTTCAGCCCTTTATCTCTTACTTTATTACCCTCTCCCTGAAGACCTTCCCCCTTACCTGGTGTCACTTATCATCTGCCAAATTTCCCTCCCTCCACCTTCTTATTCTGGCTTCTACCCCCTTCCTTTCAAGTCCTGATGAAAGGCATTGGCCCAAGATGTTGATTGTTTATTCCCTTCCACAGATGCTGCCTGACCTGTTGAGTTCCTCCAGCATCTTGTTTGTGTTGCTCAAGATTTCCAGCATCCACAGAACCCTTAGTGTTTATAAATCTTGGGATCAACTTTCCTTTAAATATCCAAAACTTGGTTTTTGAAGGTTAGGAAGGACTTTTCACATTTTATTTCACAGCCGAGTTAAAAACCTCCTGTGTCACCGGTAGCACCAGACACAAAGACAACCCAAGCAGATTCACAGGGGAAGTGTTGCCTCACCTGGAAGGATTGTTTGGAGCCCTGAATGGAGGTGAGGGAGAAGGTGTGTGGGCAGGAGAAGCACTTAGGCCACTTGCAGGGATGAGTGCCTGGAGGGAGATTAGTGGGGATGGAAGAATGGACAAGGGAATCACAGACCCTTCAGAGAACGTTGCGCACAACATTGCAGTTTTTTCCTCATATAAAAGCGAATTCATTTGGCAGGAAGGCTTAAAAACTTAGAAAAATATAGAAGTGCTCCTTTCCAGTCCATCAGATTTGGCAAAAAAAATTAAGTATTAATTTCATACTTTCAGCTTCTGAGAATTATTTCAATATTAAAATAAAGTTGAAGAGAAAACCCTTCCTTTGTTGTAGTCCATGATGATATAAATCAAATTAATCAACATTTGGTGCAGCAACCCAAGAAATGGGCCCACATACTGATCTGGTCCTTCAGAATCTAAAGCAAGTTCTGCTTCTTAACCTTCAATGAAAACGCATGGGCATGACTTTCTACTTCCCACCTCAGTTCAGTGAAATGCGGGTAGCTTTACCAAAATTCAATATCAAATTGGGTTCAGCTTAAATTAAATCAATACATAATTTGCTCTCTACAAACTTAAGGTATGAAAGACAGATCATACATATTAAATTTAAATTGCTTCAGAAAAAGAGGTGACCCTTTTCATTACAGCTGCACAGATTATGAAAAATTTCCCACATGGAATTCCCAAGTTTTTTGAGGTGCTCAATAAAATTCATTCTTACAGAATTGATGTGGGAAATTAAGTAAACAAACAATATCTAAATGAAAAAACAATTTTTGTCAAGTTTTACTTTTAGTCACTCAATACTGTGGGGCAATAAGATTTGGATGTGCTATCACCACATTGATTGCATGAGCAGTCATCGCCGTGTCTCCCCTTTGCAATGCCCTCTCCAGTCTAAGGATATGAGAACAGATATCCAAAAGTACAGTGCTGTTGTGCTCTTCATCTGCAATGCTTTTCTTTGTAAGGACCCACAGTATCCAATGCCAGTTACTTAAAATCATCACTAGGCCATTACTCCACTTCCACTAAGACATGCTTTAACCCATTACCCACCTGAACTACTTCTATATCATCTTTCTCCCAATGACCCCAATTATCCAATCCCACTCCTTTAATTTATATCCCCACTTCTTAAGCTATTTTCTAAGCTTTGTGGATCAGAGAAAGTGCCTTGCAGATGAAGAACACAGCCACACAGCACTCTAAGAGATCTATTAGTTTGCTTTTAGGCTGGAGAGGGTGTGGTAAAGGAGGAACTTGTCTATGAATGCCAATGCTATCAAGGCAATTAGATCATTTCTAAACCTTATTGCCCCACAATAAGTGTGACTACGTTAGAGTGACTAAAAATAAGATTTGACAAAATCTGATAAGTTTTCAGATGAGATTTGTCTATCCCAAGTTGGCTGAATTATGACAGTGGATCACTTTGTCACTGTCAATAAAATGACTTTATTTGAGAAAAAATCATGTAGAATTGAATCTCGACTATTAACTGAGATTAAATGGGGAAAGGTAGTGTACATTACTGAAAATCGCGATACGGACGGTTTTCTAGGAACACGACCCCTTTGCAATGCAGGGTTGCCTGTTTTATAGAAAGAAAATTAAACCCCCAAAAATGTTTAGTCACTCTTTGCTGAACTAGATTATATAAAATAGCAAACACGAGGAATTCTGCAGATGCTGGAAATTCAAGCAACACACATCAAAGTTGCTGGTGAACGCAGCAGGCCAGACAGCATCTCTAGGAAGAGGTACAGTCGACGTTTCGGGCCGAGACCCTTCGTCAGGACTAACTGAAGAAAGAGCTAGTAAGAGATTTAAAAGTGGGAGGGGGAGGGAGAAACACAAAATGATAGGAGAAGACAGGAGTGGGAGGGATGGAGCCAAGAGCTGGACAGGTGATTGGCAAAAGGGATATGAGAGGATCATGGGACAGGAGGCCCAGGGAGAAGGGAAAGGGGGAGGAGGGGAAAAAACCCCAGAGGATGGGCAAGGTGTATAGTCAGAGGGTCAGAGGGAGAAAAAGGAGAGAGAGAGAAAGAATGTGTGTATATAAATAAATAATGGATGGTGTACAAGGGGGAGGTGGGGCATTAGCGGAAGTTAGAGAAGTCAATGTTCATGCCATCAGGTTGGAGGCTACCCTGACTGAATATAAGGTGTTGTTCCTCCAACCTGAGTGTGGCTTCATCTTTACATTAGGGGAGGCTGTGGTTAGACATATCAGAATGGGAATGGGATGTGGAATTAAAATGTGTGGCCACTGGGAGATCCTGCTTTCTCTGGCGGACAGAGCGTAAGTGTTCAGCAAAACGATCTCCCAGTCTGCGTTGGATCTCGCCAATATATAGAAGGCCACATCGGGAGCACTGGACACTGTAGTTTGGTGCTCTGTAAGCAGAGTGCTATATAAAATAGCACTCTGCTTACACTCAATGCCACCCACCATGTCGCAGTCTCAAGGGAGTTTTGCACCTCTGTTGTGTTAGAAACAATTTAACTTGCCTGCTTGCAAGTAACAACCAAAAGTTACCCAGGTTGAAGTGCACATTTGGAAGTCAGATGGGGATACGATCACTGACGCAGTCTTGATGAACACTATGATCAAGTTGTTCGACAATATGCAAAATCTCATGCAAAAATAACACTAGACAACAAAGATTTTGCTTCCTGAATACCTTTAGGTGTATCTTCTCAATGTTGGGCTACTGATTTTGAAAATCACCATGAAATTTCCCTATCACGCACCATTTTTAATAAACTTATGTTTATTATTTCAATTCATAATTCAAGTCAATTAAAATGTTGCCTACAATGTAAGCTGCAAAGTTTCCTATCTTGTCCAGGCATGCTTGGGTATGCTTAGGCAACATGGCTGCTGCATGGCAGGACAGATTTTAGTAATAATTATTGGGTTCAGGACTGTAAGGATAGAACTTGCTTTCACCAGGCACAAAAATTTCTATGAAGGATTTTGATATTTGAGACAGGTGCTTCCCAGGATAACTAATGCCAAGATTAAGGAAAGCATTTTTGTTGGTCCACAAATCAAACAGGTCATCAATGACAGACAATTTGAAGAATTTCTAGTGGGACTGGAGAAATTCACATGGAATGCATTCAAGGAAGTTGTTGAAATTTTTCTCGGCATCTACAGAGCACCAAACTACATGCAGCTGGTTGAAAGCATGCTTCAAGCATATAAAACCATGAAATGCAACATGTCACTGAAGATTCATTTTCTGCATTCCCATTTAGATTTCTTCCTTGTAAATATTGGTGCTATTAGTGACGAGCAAGGTTTCACCAGGACATTGCGGTCATTGAGAAAAGATACCAGGGCGACTGGAATCCATCAATGCCGGCGAATTATTGTTGGACACTTAAGCGAGAAGCCTCAGACACTGAGTACAAATGAAAATCATTAACAAAATATTTTTAACTTAGTTGAACTATTGCAAAGCATCAGCACCATTATGCAATTAAACACATTATATTCAGTAAAAGTTAATTTGTTGTTTCTCCAAATTCCTATGTGATACAAGTAGTCTGAAATTGTATTTGTGTTCATCTTCAAGCAATCTATCATAAGCAAAAAGAATTCTGAGGAAGCAACACTTTTGAAAAAAAATTTGTTGTCCAACATTTCTCTTTTAGTTGTATTATACTAACCACAGCAGAAAAATATGTATACTGAATGCTTAATTCCAGCTAATTCTTCATATTAATAATTTTATTTTTTGGAAGTTGAACTGGGAGAATCCAGTACTGAAATTCATACAGAGCTGGTGTAAGGAAACAGATAAGCTTATAAACTTTGAATAAGTAGACAGATCCATGTTCAAAGACGCAGCTGCCAGCCTAGATGAGTATGTCAGCATTGTCATGGATTTTATCAGCAAGGGTGTTGAGACCTGTGCATCAAAGAGCACAATTCAGGTGTTTCAAAATCAGAAACCCTGGGTGAACCACTCTCTTCTGAAGTCCAGATCTGCAGCATTCAAATCAGGTTGTCCCTAAATATGACATCCCTAAAGCTATCAAAGACACTAAGAGGCAATATCAGGCCAAAATCCAGTCCCAGTCCAGCCTTCAGCTGTGGAAGGGCTTACCTACTATAACTGGTTACAAAACAAAGTTGGGAAACATTGCCGACAACAGCACATCTCTTCTCGATGAGCTTAAAGCATTCTATGTTTTGAACAGAAAGGAATGGGTATGTCATCACCCATCCCGACAGCCTCCTGTACACCTGAATTTGTAGTCACTGTCATGGACGTACGATCAGTCTTCCAGGGAGTGAACACAGAGAAAGCGTCAGGCCCCGACAGCGCCCTTGACTGTGGCCTTAGATCCTGTGCAGATCAGCTAGTGGAGGCATTTGCAGACAATTTTAACCCATCTTTGATTCAGGCTGTAGTTCCCTCCTGCTTTAAGAAGACCACTACCATCTCAATACCCAATAAAAACAAGATAATGTGCCATAGTGACTATTTCCAGTGGCTCTGGTATCCACCATCATGAAGCGGTTCAAGAGGCTGGTCATGTCGCACGTCACCTTCAGCCTCACACATAATCTTGACCCACTGTAACTTGTCTACCACTGAAACAGGTCTATGGCCCTACACTAATCTATGGAGCACCTGGGCTGTAAAGATACCTACCATCAGACTATTCTTTATGGATCACACTCCTGCCTTCAATACTATTATTCCAAGCAAATTCAACACCAAATTCTGGACCCTGGGAGTCAAAGCGTCTCTCTGCAACTCTATCCTTGACTTCCTAACCAAAAGACGACAATCAGTAAAGAAAGGCAGTAACACCTCCACCACTATAATTCTAAACACTGGTACTCCACAGGTTGTGTCATCAGCCCGCTACTCCACTCCCTGTACACCCATGTCTGCATGGCTAGATTCTGCTCTAACTCCATCTACAGGTTTGCGGATGATATTACTGTGGTCAGCCATATCTCAAATAACAATGAGTTGGAGTACAGGAAGGAGATGGAGAGCTTACTCACATGGTGTCATGGCAACATTTCTCACACTGGTCATTGACTTCAGAAAGCGGAGTGGCGCACTTGCTCCTGTCTACGTCAATAATGTTGAGGTGAAGAGGGGCGCGAACTTCAAGCCCCTAGGTGTGAACATCACCAATATTCTGCCCTGGTCCAACCACATTGATGTGATAGCGAAGAAAGCTCACTAACACCTCTACTTCCTCATGAGGTTAAAGAAATTTGGCATGTCCCCATCAACCCTTACTGTTTTCTTTATCATGCACCAGAAAAAGCATCCGATCTGGATGCATAACATCTTGCTATAGTAACAGCTCTGCACCTGACCTCAAAAAACTGCAGTTGTGGACACAACTCAGCACATCGAAGGAAGCAAGTCTCACCTCTGTCTATATTGCTCACTGTCTTAGTAAAGCAGCCAGCATAATCAAAGGTCCCACCCACCCAAGACATTCTTTCTTCTCCCCTGAAAGCATGTACCAACGGCCTTAAGGACAGTTTCTACTTCACTGTTATCAGACAATTGAATGGAACTCTTTTACTATAAGATGGACGCCTGAGCTCACAATCTACCTTATTATGATCTTGCATTTTATTGTTTACTTGCACTGCACTTTTTCTCTGTAGCTTTTACATTTAATTCTGCATTCTGTTACTGTTTCACCTTGTTCTACCTCTACACTGTACACTGTGTAACCGTTTGATCTGTATGAACAGTATGCAGACAAGCTTTTTACTGTACTTTAGTACATGTGACAATAAAATACTAATTCCATTTCCCTCTTCCGTAAAGGCTGCCCAACTCCATAGTTAACAATATTTGTTAAATGCTTTATCTCTTATTGAACTTTGGTACAATCTGTTTCCTCTATAGTAACTTCCCTTCATCCTGTTTTTATTTCAAAACTATCGTAATCGGTGCTTATACAAATTTTCCTTTCATGCTCCAAGCATCACACATTCCTTTTTCATCCTCCTCCCTGAAACACCATGATGATGAAATCAAGGCAATGTACAACAATACCTTTCACAGCTTGGGGCGGCTGAATTCAGAGTTCAATCCCAGCATCCTCTGTAAGGTGTCTCTGTACATCCTTCCCTGTAGTATCACTACATAAAAAAGTGCTGGAGGAACTCAGTAGGTCAGGTAGCATTTATGGCTTCATTAATCCCTTCTGTTACTTCTCTAGCTTTTTTTACATCCATGTCTGGTACTCACTTCAACCACTCCTTTCAAAAGTACACAGCACCACAGCAGAGAAACAGGCCTTTTGGCCCATCTATACTGTGCTGATCTGATCTTCTGCCTAGACTCACACCCAGACCATAGACCTCTATACCCCTCCCACCCATGTACTTATCTAAACTTCTTGTAAATATTGCAATCAAACCTTCCACTCCAGCTTGTTCTACATTCACACCTTCCGAGTGAAGAAGCTCCCCCTTAGGTTCCCTTAAATATTTCACCTTTCACCTTTAAGCTATGAACTTTAGTTTTAGTCTCACCCAACCTCAGTGAAAAAAGCTTGCATAGATTCACCCTGTTTAAACTACTTATAATTTGTATACCTCTATCAAATCTCCCCTCATTCTATTATGCCATAAGGAATAAAGTCATAACCTATTCAACCTCTGCTTATGACTCTGCTCCTCAAGTCCTTGCAACATGCTTGTACATTTTCACTCTACTCTTTCAAACTTAAATTATACCTTTCATGTAGGAAGGAGACCAGAATCGCACACAATAAGACCATAAGATATAGGAGCAGAATTGGCCATTTGACCCATCAAGTCTGCTCCACCATTTCATCATGGCCAATCCAATTTTCCTCTCAGCCCCAATCTCTTGCCTTCCCCCCCATATCCCTTCATGCTCTGACCAATCAAGAATCTATCAGCCTCTGCCTTCAATATACATAGACTTGGCCTTCACAGCTGCCTGTGGCAAAGAATTCCACAGATTCACCACCCTCTGGCTAAAGAAATTCCACCTCATCCCCGTTCTAAAAGTTAGCCCCTCTATTCTAACTCTATGTCTTTTGATTTAAACTTTCTTACTAAAGGAAACATCCTGACCACATCCACTCTGTCAAGGCCTTTCACCATTCAATAGGTTTCAGTCAAGTCACCCCGGATTCTTCTGAATTCTAGTGACTACAGGCTCAGAGCAATCAGACACTCTTCATATAACAAGCCATTCAATCCTGGAATCATTTTCATGAACTTCCTTTGAACGTCTCCTGTTTCAGCACATCCATTCTAAGATAAGGGGCCCAAACCTGCTCACAATACTCCAAGTGAAGTCTCACTAGTGTTTTATAAAATTTCTACGTTACATCCTGGCTTTTATATTCTAGTCCTCTTGAAATGAATACCAACATTATATTTGCCTTCCTCACCACAGACTCAACCTGCAAATTAACCTTCAGCAAATCCTGCACAAGGACTCCCAAGTCCCTTTGCTTCTCAGTTTTTTGTATTTTCTCTCCATTTAGTAAACAGTCAACTCTTTCATTTCTTCTACCAAAGTGCATGACCATACACTTCCCAACACTATATTCCATCTGCCATTTCTTTGCCCATTCTCCTAAACTAAGTCCTTCTGTAGCCTCTCTACTTCCTCAAAGCCACTTGCCCCTCCACCTATCTTCATATCGCCTGCAAACTTTGTAACAAAACCATCAATTCCATCATCCAAATCATTGATATATAATGTAAAAATAATCAGTCCCAACACAGACCCCTGTGGAACACCACTAGTCACGGGCAGCCAGTCAGAAAAGGCTCACTTTATTTCCACTCTGCCTCCTGCCAATCAGCTATTGCTTTACCCATGGTAGAATCTTTCCTGTAATACAATGGGCTCAAAGCTTGTTAAGCAGCCTTATGTGTGGCACATTGTCAAAGGCCTTCTGATGTTCTCTAAGTACACAACGTCAACCGTTTATCCTTTGTCTATCCTGCTTGTCACTACTTCAAAGAATTCCACCAGATTCGTCAGGCAAGATTTTCCTGTGAAGAAACCATGCTGACTACGGCCTATTTTATCCTGTGCATCCAAGTATTCTGAGAACTCATTCTTAATAATCAACGTCTTCCCAACCACTGAGGTCAGACTAATCGGCCTATACTTTCCTTTCTTCTGCCTCTCTCCCTTCTTGAAGAGTGGAATGACATCTGTAATTTTCCAGTCCTCCGAAACCATTCCAGAATCTGATGATTCTTGAAACATTATTACTAATGCCTCACTATCTCTTCAGCCACCTCTTTCAGAACTCTAACCACCTGTTTCAATACTCTAAACTCAACCTCACAAACATCTTATACAACTTCAACATACCACACCAACTCCTGTACTCAATACTCTGACTATGATGGCCAATGTGCCAAAATCACTCTGGTTTTAAGATCTGAAAGCCTTCCTCACTAAATACTATGCCACCAACCTTGATGCCATCTGCAAAGTTACTGATGCAGTTTACCATATTAACATCCAAATCACTACTATAGATGACAAACAACAATTGACCCAGCCTACATCATACCATGAGTCATAGACCTCCAGTCAGAGAGGCAACCATCTACTACCACTATCTGGCTTCTTCAATTAAGCTAATGTTGAATCAATTTACTTCTTGATCTTGAATGCCAAGTGACTGAACCTCCTGGTTCAGTCCCCCATGCGGGACTTGGTCAAAGACCATGAGACATTGTCCACTGCCTTTCCTTTATCAACTTTCCTGGTAACCTCTCAAAAAAAAAACTCTACAAGGTTGGTTGGACACCACCTACCACTCTCAAAGCCATGTTGACTATTCCTAATCAGGCTCTTTCTATCCAAATATTTATATATCCTGTCCTTTAGAACATCTTCCAATAATCTACCCACCACCAATGTGGCTAAGGATGTTTTAATACCCCTGACAGGGCCCCTGCAATTTCTGCATTAGCCTCCTACAAGGTCCAAGAGGACATGTTGTCAGGCCCTGGGGACTTATCCACCCTGACCTGCCTCAAGACAGTCAGCACTTCCTCTTCTGTAATTCATATATCAACCATGGCCTCACTAGTGTTTTACCTCAGTTCTATAGACTCTGGGTCCATCTCCTAAGGAAATACAGATGCAAAATATCTACTTAAGATCTCCCCCATCTATTTTGACTCCACGCACAGATGACCATGGTGGTCTATTATCTATATTGTGTACTGTAAGATGTATTGTGTTCAAATGAAGACTACTGCAACATTCAGGGACTTGGACTATATTTTTTGTGTGACTCCATTTTACTATCATCTTATATATGCTACGTGTACATTGTGCTGTGTGTGACTGTTGGTACTGTTTTTTGCACTGTGGCCCTGGAAGAAAGCTGTTTTGTTTGGTTGTATTCATAGATATTCATGTATGGATGAATGACAATTAAACTTGAACTATAACTGGACCAATTTTGTCTCTTGCTTTTAATATATCTGTAGAAGCTACTGGGAGTCTCCTTCATTTTGTATGCCACAGCAACCTCATGCCTTATTTCAGCCCTCTCGATTTCCCCCTCACACTTCTTATACTCAAGTTCCTCACTTGTTCATTGCTGCAAATACTATACCTGCTATGCACTGCCTTCTATTTCTTAACTAGGGCCTAAATGTCCCTCAAAAACCAAGGTTCCTTAAATTTGTTAGCCTTGCTATTTATTCTAACTGGAACATACAAACTCTGTACTCTCAGTATTTCACTTTTGAAGGCTCCACTTACCAAGGGTCTCTTTGCCAGAAAGCAACCTATCCTAATCCATACCCATTATAATCAGAATCAGAATCAGGTTTAATATCACCAGCATATGTCATGAAATGTGAAGCAGTACATTGCAATACATAGTAAAAAAAAAATCTGACGTATATCTGATTCAGTCTTTAACTTTAATAGGAATTGTTTTTCCACTCTTAAAATAGCCTTCTGTAAATCGTACCTGGACGTCTTGTATAGTTCTGGATCAATGGTCTTGAATACCACAGATCGAGCACTCAGCAGACTACAAATCTCCTTCTTCATCCATGGCTTTATGTATGGGTATGTCTGATATGTTCTTAAAGACACACACTCATCCACAAAGGAAATGATGAAGTCAGTGATAACTGTGGCATATTAATTCAGATTTGAAGATGTCCCTGAATATTGTCCCGTCCACTAATTCAAAGCAGTCCTGTAGCACTCCTCCGTTCTCTCTTGACTATACCTTCATGGTCCTCACCACTGTGCTGCGGTCTTTAGTCTCTGCCTATACACCAGGTGATCTGACTTTCCAAGTGCAGGCAAGGATGGCACAGTAAGCATTCTTGGAGGTGGCATAATAGCACTCAAATGTGGTTCCACAGGTGACATGTCGGTGGTAGTTGTTCAGAGACTTCTTCAAGTTAGCCTGGTTGAAATCTCCTGCAATGATAGGGAAGGATTCACGGTGTTCTGCTTCATGACTGCTGATCACAGTGCTCAGCTCCTTGAGTGCCTGCCTGAGGTTGAACGTACACACTACTAGGATGATGGGTGATGCTAGATGTTCCCGTTTGGGTGAGCAAGACTAAGACAGAACCGTCACCTCTGTGCTCCATGATGAGTTAATCATGAAGTTTACTGCGCCGTCTTCTACCTTTGAAAGACTCAGCAGACCTGTCTTTACCATGAATGGTGAAGCCACTGGGCTCCAGCATTACACCTGAATTCACAGGGGTAAGCCACGTTTCCGTGAAGCAAAGTGCAAAGGAGTCCCTGATGTCCCTCTGGTATTGCAATCTTGCTCTGAAGTCTTCAGTGTTATTTTCCTGAGACTGTACATTCGCCAGCACATAGTCAGGAGTACGGGTGTAAGGCATTTCACCCATATCTATAGCCCTGTGCACCTTCCCCACTTCCATTTTCTTAAAGGGGAACTACAATTGCAACCTGATTCTGCTGTCTGAGGTCTGTCAATTTTACGGATGGATAGATTTTTCAAGTGTCTTAACATGATGTTGCTTACTGGAGCTGTCAATTTCATCTGTAGTAGTCCTAAACTGAAATATTTGATGATTCCTATTGGAGCAACAATATAATAGTCACCAGCTTACTTTTACAGCTCTTAACCTTGTTTCCACTGATGGTTGGAGATCTAAGTTTAGACATCCATCCTTTCAAACTCTTTCATAATCCTAAAAGCCTCAAACAAGTCATATTACAGTATGCCCTCTCTATAGACAGAGGCTACATTGATTTCGCTCGGTTCTTTTATTATTTGTCTATCTTTCTGGTTTTTCTCTATTTCTTTTATAATATTGCCACGGTCTAACCAGGCTCCAAAGGAATAACTTCTCTGTAGCACACTGGAAACAAACTCCAGTGACTCTAACCTCTCTGTACTTTTCTTCACATCAAGTTTTGCTTCTGAAGGCTCTCCCCCTCACCTCAAGTTATAAAAATCCAAACAGCCCATTTTTCTCCATCTGTGATTCTCTCAATGTAGTGAAATTAATTTGGGTATTTATGTGCATTTGGTACACATAATGCAAGCGTGCTTTTGTATGTCACCCAAGCAAAGGACTTGGGCATTCAAAGAAGGACTGGTTGCTGATCGGACATCCCAAGGGAGAGTGATCAATGGAGTTTGTGGAATGGTAGGAAAGTAACTAGAAATACAAATCTTGAGATGAAGTTGCGTGAAACATACTGTGTTTGATGCAACACATAAATGGAATCACCACAAGTAATGTAGAAGAATGACTAAGGTTGACGCAAGAGATCCAGATCAATCATAATTGATTCAGAGTTCCAGCACAACTCCATTGGGAGCGACAGAGACATTGAAATTAGGAGTAATAGTTATGACATAAATAGTCAACCAAGGCTAACCTTGCTGTATTTTTGATGGAGCCTCTCACAGATCTGCAGGGTTTGCGAAATTGTGACATAGATTATTGAAGAAACAATTACAACGTGTAGGAAGCTGCCACAAAATCCTTCAGAAACTTCAGTTTTTATATCTCTTGCTGTTAATACATGTCATTTTGACTGTCTTGTCAAACAATACAGATTACAAATCTTTCAATTATTAATGCCGCTTTGGCATCTTGTGCTTGTTACCAGAATAATAAAATAACTGTACTTTAGATATAAATCAAAATATTCAAGATAAAGGAAAATACAAATGATCATGGAAAAAGTAAAGAAAAGCAAATGAATGCAGAATCTGCCACTTACAATAAAATACCAAAGCCACACCCAGAAATTATGTTGCAAGCACAACTGCACATCTGAATTTCAAGGTCAATATTTAATAATAATGCTTTATAACAGTAATTTCCTAACTGATGTAATAATTGCTATTCACATTTAAAGCTTTAAACATAAATTTGCAACTATTATATTCTGTAATACAATGACATGTTATGACCAACTTGACTGCATGCAAAAGCCTTCCTATAGCATCTCAAATCTATTTTTAATTTGAATTACATCACTCAGTCTCCACCAACACTTGAAGGACAGGGCAGAAAGATAATCAGTTAATGAGATTGTTCACAAATTAAGGGGAGGAAACTCTTATTAATTACGTTTATTCTTGCAACATTATTTATTTGTTTCAAATGCATTTTTGGTGGATGGGTGGAAACTTTCAATTAGATTAGATTAAACTTTATTGTCATTGTGCCAAAGTACAGATATAAAGCCAATGAAATGCAGTTAGCATCTGACCAGAAATGAAAAGAATAGTGCATTTACAAAATAACTGCAAATAAAAACTAAGTGCTACAACACACAAATATAAAAGTACTGAGACAGTACAATATGGGTGCAATACTGCTTAGCGCTGTGATGTGAGGTTCAGCAGGGTCACAGCCTCAGGGAAAAAGCTCTTCCTGAGCCTGCTGGTGTGGAAGTGGAGGCTCCTATAGCGCCTACCAGATGGGAGGAAGTAAAAAGTCCATGGTTAGGGTGAGATGCATCCTTGATAATGCTTTTCGCCCTGCCCAGGCAGCATTTATGGTAGATGCTCTCAATGGTGGGCAATTGGGTGCCGATAATCCGCTGGGCAGTTTTCACCACACGCTGGAGTACTTTGCGGTCCAATATGGGACAATTGCCATACCACACTGAGATGCAGTTGGTGAGTATGCTCTCAATGGTACAGCGGTAAAAGTCCGTCAGTATCCTGGGACAGAGGTGAGCTTTCTTGATGCTCCACAGGAAATAAAGGCACTGTTGCACCTTTTTGATCAGGATAGAGGAGTTCAGAGACCAGGTGAGATCATCGGAAATGTGGACACCAAGGAATTTGAAGCTTGATACACGCTCCACTACAGCTCCTTTGATGTAGATGAGGATGTGAGTGTGGCTCCTAGCATGCCTGAAGTCCACAATGATCTTCTTGGTCTTCTGGGTGTTAAGGGCCAGGTTGTTGTCGGCACACCACGCAGCCAGGTGCTGGACCTCGTCCCTGTAGGCCTTCTCATCATCCCCTCTGACCAGGCCAACCACCGTGGTGTCATCTGCAAACTTGATTATGGAGTTAGAACCATGTACAGGAACACAGTCATAGGTGAAAAGGAAGTACAGAAGAGGGCTCAGCACACAGCCTTGAGGTATGCCGGTGTTGAGGGTGAGAGTGGAGGAGGAGAGGTTGTCCAGCGTAACTGATTGGGGTCTGTTAGTCAGAAAGTCCAAGGTCCAATTGCAGAGGGATGAGCTGATACCAAGCTGGCGAAGTTTGGTGATCAGTTTAGAGGGGATCACAGCATTGAATGCCGAACTAAAGTCGATGAACAGCATTCTGACGTAAGAGTTGCGGCTGTCCAGGTGGGTCAGGGCAGAATGAATTGCCATGGAGATGGCATCCTCTGTTGACCTGTTGGTGTGATAGGCAAATTGATGGGAGTCCAGGGTAGTGGGCAGACAGGATTTCAGATGTGATAGAACCAGTCTCTCAAAGCACTTTGCAATGATGGGAGTGAGTGCAACTGGATGGGAGTCATTCAGGCCCATGGCAGTGGAATGCTTCAGCACTGGCACGATGGTGGCGATCTTGAAGCTTGTGGACTAAGGAGAATGGACTAAGATGATTATTTAGATTAGAGTGGAATTATCAGGAAATTTCAAGTTTTGGAAATTATGACCATATAAATGCAAGTTTCTAGAACAATGACATTGATTGTCATAATTTAATTCTTTTACATTAATTATTAAGGTAATCAATGTGAAGTGGCAGTAATCTTGTCTGATTGAAAAGGTTAAGCATTCAATATCTTCTCCAGAGATCTAAGCACAACAATCCAGGCAAATACTGCAGTGCAATATTAAGTGAATCCAACACTTTTGAAAGTGCCATCTATCAGTCAAAGCTTCAATCATTCTCTTAAATGCAGTCCCAAATGTCCCATGGCATTATTGTGAGGAAGTACAGAAGAATTACATTGAGCTACATTATTTCACATCATTAAAACAACGTACCAAGTCACTGATGCTCCTTGCTGCCTACAAACTGGCAACCACTCTTCATGCAACTCTTCTTCATTTCAGTTACTTCACTGGCAATAAAACTGAATCCTGAAACATAATCCTGATGTTGCAAAAGCTTTTTGATAAATATGTATTTTTAAAATCAAATTAGTTAACTCCACATAATACTTCACTCAGCACAGTAAGCAAATTAAATTTGTTCAGAATCTTCATACAAGTTTGTTACAACTTCCCACATATTAATAAAATGTTCATTAACTGGGTTGTGCCAGATTGGATTCATTAGTTAGCTCAAACACCAGGAAATCTGCAGATGCTGGAATTTCTAGCAACACACATAAAAGTTGCTGGTGAACGCAGCAGGCCAGGCAGCATCTCTAGGAAGAAGTACAGTCGACGTTTCGGGCCGAGACCCTTCACAGGACAGGTCTCAGCCCAAAACGTCGACTGTACCTCTTCCTAGAGACGCTGCCTGGCCTGCTGCGTTCATCAGGAACTTTCGTATGTCATTGGTTAGCCGCAGGAAAAGAACTCAAGACTCCCAACCATTCCTAGTAAGCATATAACACAAATTAGGCACAAGGATAAAGCACTATGCCCTTCAAACCCTTAACTGAGATTTTGGCCAATCTGATCACAATCTCAAAATCAATTTCAATCTACATACGGTAATCGCTCACCACCAAGCTCATCAAGAATATCTCTAAATCTGTCTTAAAAGTATTTAAAGATTCTGCTTCCATCACCCTCTGCAAAAGGAAGTATTAACCACTCACAGTCCTCAAAGGGTCTTGCATCACTTCCAGCTTACAAAGGTGACCCCAAGTTCTAGATTCTCCCCCAAGGGTAAACATTGTCTCCATATCCACCCTCAGCACCAGCAATGTTTCAATCAAATCATCCCTCATTCTTCTAAATTTCAACAGACACAATATCAGCCCCTCCAACCTTCTCATAAAATATAAGTTGTATCTTCTTCCATTCTCCGATTTCTCTGATCTGCCTCCATTTCTTCCTTAAAAGGAGATCAATACTGTACATAATATTCCAGATGTGATCTCACAAGTGGCCAATGTAACTGCAGAATAACATCCAGGGTTTGTATTCAATTCGGCAAGCAATAACATTGTTAGTTTCCCTAATTACATGCAGTAAACACATACTGGCTTTTTGCTAATCATGCACTGTGACACTTAGATCTCTCTGAACCTCAGAGCTCTGTAATATCTCAACAGTTATATCATAGCTGCTTTCTCATCTTTCTGCTAAGGACAATTTCTTATTTTCCCACATTATATTCTGACATAATTTGCCCACTCACCCTATCTATATCACTTTTAACCCCATACACTCTCCACAACTCAATTTCCCACCATTCTCTGCATCATTAGCAAATTTAGCAACAACCTTTGCAGTCATGTGAATTACAAGAAGTTGAGGCCCCAGTGCCATTTCCTCTGGCACACTACTTGTCACATCTTGCCAAACAGAAAAGGATCTATTTATGGTTACATCTAATTACTTCTCATTCTAATTCTAATTACTACTCCTATTATGCCCTGCGCCAGTAATTCATGGGCCACATGTAACCAATTAATTTTTTTCCTAATTGAAACAAAAGAGACTGCAGATGCTGGAATCCGGAGTGAGAAAAATAAACTGCTGAAAGAACTCAGTGGGTCAAACAGCTAAGAGATGGCCTTCATTTTGTGTCATGATCCCATATCAGACCAATTCTGCTAACAGCTCCCTTGACAAAACAAAACTCTGCAGATCAATTCACTGCACATTAAAGCATAGCCAATAAAATGGGTACAATCTGACCATGTACTGACACCATGTTCATTACGCTGAAGCACTCAGAGGCTCCACTTACTGCGCTAATTTTACACACCCCTCACCTCTCTACTGCTTTGCATGCAGGTTCCCTGGGCCCCCTCCCATATTTTCATCTTGTCAAAGAAAGAAGATTGATACACATCATAAGTTTAACGAAAATTGGTCACTTGAATATTTTGTATCTGTCAAACAAATAAAATTACTTTCTTGACATGCAAATAACCAATGTGGTTTAGAAGGACTGTATGGCACCATTACAAGACAAAACACATAGGGAGTTTATTTATTCTATTTACTTAGGTACAGCCGGAATAGGCCCTTCTGGCCCTTCGAGCCTCATCAACTCAGCAACCCTCGACAATCCTGATTTAACCCTAACCTAATCACAGGGCAATATACAATGACCAATTAACTTACCCTGTGCGTCTTTGGACTGTGTGAGGAAACCAGAGCACCCGGTAAAAGTCCACGCTTTCCACCGGGTGGACATACAGAGACTCCTTACCGAGGATGCCGAAATTGAACTGTGAACTCCGACACCCCAAACTGTAATAGAGTCCCACTAACCACTATGCTACAGTGCTGTCCTCTGCATATACAAGTGAATATAAGAAGAAAATGTTTCAGCAGTTGGAAATAAATCTTTTATTTTCCAGCAAGGCATCTTCAAAATGTTGCCTCTGTAAAGAGACAGCTAACAAGTATCTGAGCTAATAAAAACAGACAAGAAACCCTTTACAGAGGGAGAGTTTATCAAGCATTATATGATCCAAATAGTCGGGGAAAAAGTCAGAAAAGCGGGATCTCTTTGAAGCAGCAAGTTTGTGAACTACCATGGTTACAAGGGTAGAGGGCATAAGTGACTACAGTACCTGCTTCAGATTAGCAAATTTTCTTTTTTTTTTCATTGCTTTGGGTAATTGCCAGGTTGCTCGCATTCATTCATGATTCAGTATTATTAACAGGGCTGCGTAGTATGATTGTGCCGAGGTGAAGACATTTTTGTGAATGTCTGTTAAATATTTTGGGGGACTGGATTTAAAGTGAGAGTATCTGAAGTGTGCCACTACTGACAAAGTAAGGAACACAAAGGGAGAAAAAAGGTTGGCAGGGTTAACTACCAGGCAGAATCAATGGGCAAAACAAAATTAAAATGGATCACACTACATCATCCATCAAGAGCTACTTTGTGAAAAGATACTCAACTTCAAAGAGGAAATTGTAGAGTGAACTGTTAATTTCAAGTGTTCATGTTAACAAAGCCACAGACAATTCCAAAAGTACTGTATATGAAAGAAATTTCCCTATTCCCCTTCTCTTTTCTATTCCCCTTTCTTTCACCTTCCTTTCTCCTCACTTGCCCATCACCTCCCTCCGGTACCCCTCCTCCTCCCTCTTCTTCCATGGTCCAATCTCCACTCCTATCAGATTCCTCCTTCTTCAGCCCTTTACCTTTTCCACCTATCACCTCTCAGCTTACCTCATCACCCACCCCCCTTCCCCCTTACTTGGCTCCACTTATCACCTTGCAGCTTGTATTCTTTCCCCTTCCCCCATCTTCTTATTCTGACTTCCACCTCCTTCCTTTCCAGTCCTGATGAAGGCTCTTGACCCAAAACAGCAACCGTTTATTCCCCTCCATAGATGCTACCTGACCGCTGAGTTCCTCGAGCATTTTAAGTTTTGCTGTGAAAAATACCAATTCCACTATTGTAGAACATGATGCTGAACAGTAAAGGTGCCTCTGTTGTGGCAGTGTGCTGAGGAGATTTTTGAAAATTGATACTTTCATGACTGAAGTGAGCAGGATTCATAAAAAAAAAAGATCTTTATGAAAGCCAACAGCCATGGAAGCTTGCTTTCATAACTGACTTAACTTAGTACATAAATGATCTCAGCATTAAGTTGCAGGGGAAAGTAAATCTCATCAGCGATTTATAGAACTATGAGAAAAACTGCAGCTGTTATCAGATCGCTGAAGGCAAACAATCATTTTCCAGCTCACCCAACTCTCAGGGACAGATTCTGGTAACAGGATTTGAAAGGCATAAGGTGATGCTTGCATTACTACAAGAGCAGTTTCTGAAAGAGTGCAAGGCTTCCATTGACAGGATACTTTTTGAAAAACCATTTGCTTTCAGCATTGATTCTACACCCAAATCTCTACAAATGGAAGTCGTTCATCTCCAGACAAGGAGTGCTTTGATCGGTAAGTACAATGGAGATGATTTGACTGCATTCTGCAAACGCCATGCAGCAAATGACAATTTTTCAAGTCCAAAAGAAAGTTCTGTGTGGCTTTATTACTGTAATAACAGTACATATTTACAACGGTGAGCAGACAAGAGATGATTGTCAAATTAAGGTTCAAATCAAAATCCAAGGATATTCTGCCTATTGAAACACTTACAGTAGAGTCCAATACAGTACAGACACTGGCTACCTTGTGAGAAGAAAATACTTAATAACACCAAAGCTTTCAGAGAATGATCCTTTCAACAAGCTTGGGAGGATGAGTGTGATTACTAAGTATCTTTCAGTAATAAATTTTGGGGATCCCTGTCCTACCCCAACTGTTTTTATGTTCAGCACACAGTAAAACACCAAACACCTTATAAAAATCCAAGCATAGTAAATCCACTAATTCCTTTTTATCCATAACACTGTACATTTTCAAAGAACACCAATAAAGTGGTGAAAGGAAAATCATGTTTGATACAACCATGCTGAACTTGTCTGACTACCTTGCATTTCTCTAAGTACCTCGCTATAAGATTTTCAATAATAACTTCTAACATTTGCTTTTTCATAGATTTTAATCCAACTGGCCTATAGTTTCCTGCCAGATGTCTCACTCTCTAAGTTAACCTGCATCAGTTATTTCTCAGTTTAATGGAACCTTTCCAGCAACTACGGCATTTTATTTCAATTCAAGTTTAATTGTCATTCAACCATACATGAATGAATCCAAATGAAGCAGCGTTACCCCGGCATCAAGGTGCAAAACACTGTACCAACAGTCACACACAACATAAAGTACACACAAGATAACAAGCACAAATAGTATCATAATTACTCAATAAAAGATTCCAAACTTGTGGCATCAGTCTACAGTCAACCACAATAGAGCTTGTCTTCTGCCGAGTGAACACTAGGAGGAGGTGGTAGCACTGACTCCCTGGACGCCACGTCATACCGCCCCCGGTGGAGTGCACCAGCTCTAATTCCTTTCTCAGGCGACACTGCGGCTTGAGGCCTAGTCCGTGCATATACAAGATAACAAGCACATCTTATCCCATCCCCTATTTTATTTATTTATTCATTTATTAATTTCTACCCCCCCCCACTTTCTTCTCTATCTTTCCCTCTCACAATCACTCCTTGCCTGCTCTCCATCTTCCTCTGGTGCTCCCCTCCCCCTTTCTTTCTCCCATGTCTCCAGCTTCGTTTCCCTTTAGCTAATCAACTTCCCAGCTCTTAGCTTCATTCCTCCCCCTCCTGTCTTCTCCTATCATTTCAGCTCCCTGAGCTTCCCCTCCCCCTCACTCTTTCAAATCTCTTACTATTTCTTCTTTCAGTTAGTCCTGACAAAGGGTCTCTGTCCGAAACGTTGACTGTACCTCTTCCTATAGATGCTGCCTGGCCTGCTGTGTTCTACCAACATTTTGTGTGTTGCTTGAATTTCTAGCATCTGCAGATTTTCTCGTGGTTAAGCACATACAGAATATCAGTAAAATACAATCACGCAGAAATATATATGTATGTAGTCCAGATGTACATCAACTATGACAATTCTTCATCCGTCATGAAATTTACTCTTTTGCAGCAACAGTACAGTGGAAAGGCATAAAATTATTATAAACTGCAAAATAAATAGTGCAAAGGAATAACAAGATAGTGCTCATGGACAATTCAGAAAACTGACAGCGGAGGGGAAGAAATGTGGGTCTTCAAGCTCCTGTACTTCCACCTGATGGTAGTAATGAGAAGAGAGCATGTCCCAGATGGTGAGGATCTGGGGCCTGGGATGATGTGCATTCAGGATCTGGAGACTTGTCAACCAGTTTCCAATAATTTGCTGAGTGCCACTGAGTATTCTTCCTCGAGTTCCTGATTTACAACTGCTTCTGGAATGCTACTTGCATCTCAGTGTTGGATGATATAAGATAACTGTTTATTTCATTTACCATCTCCTTGTTTTTCTTTAATTCCCCAGGCACATTTTTTTAAATTGAACCAATGCTCACCTTGTTAACTCATTATACTAATAACCCACTACAGAAACTAACTATCCATTTTTACATTTCTAGTTAATGCCATCTCTTATTTCAACTTTCCTCCCTTATTAACCTTCCAGTTACAGTATTTTATTTTAATTGTTTTTTTTAAATACTCTGCCCAATTTTCTGCTCTGCTGGCAGTCTTTCTGCAAGTATGTTTTACCTTTAGCTTGTTTTGTTAACCATGGATGTAGTGCCCTCCCCCCTTGGAATTTTTTCACTCTTCAGAATGTATTTATTCTGGGTAATCTGAAAGATCCCATTAAATGTCTGCCACTATATCTCAAATAGTCGACCCTTAATCTAATTTGTCAAGGCACTTTAGCTGCCTTTGCTTTCATGCCCTCATAATTGCCCTTATTGATGTTTAAAATACTAGGCTTGGACCCATTCTTCTCTCCCTCAAACTAAATATAAAATTTAATCATGTTATGAGCATTGTACCTAGGGGTGTTTCCATGATGAGCGAAGTAATTAATCCCATTTCATTACATAATACTTTATTTAGTACAGCTTCTTCTCTGGCGGGCTCCAGAAAACGTTATAAGAGAAACTGTCTTGTATTCTTCATCTCAATTTTTTTTGCTTTATACACTGTTCCATCATTTGACTTAAGGTGGCTTGTAAGCATTTTGTACAAACGTGAAGTCGTGCCTTTCTATTTCTTACCTTCATCCACACTGCTTCTACATTCACATCTCCTGAATTTAGATCAGCCCTCTCTATAGTGCCAAGACTCTCATTAATAAAGCCACTTTTCTACCTTTGCTTAGCTTCCCAACTCTCCCGAATGCTGTGTACTCTTGGACATTCAGATCTACCTCCTGATGACCTTGCACCTTTTTGTCTACCCGCACTGCACTTTCTCTGCATCTGTCACACTATTCTACTCTCTATTATTGCTTTTACCTTGTACTACCTCAATGCGCTGTTGTAATGAATTGATCTGTGTGAACGACATGCATGACATGTTTTCACTGTTCCTTGGTACGTGACAATAATAAATAAATTTCCCAATTTATGCCAACCTGTAGCCACTTTTCCTTATGCAAGTTTATATCCACTTGCACTCTCAATTCATGTGTTGTGCTTTCGAATGCTACACACATTCAGATGCAGAACCTTCAGATTAATATTATTTTTGTAACCTCTAACACAATCTACTGATTTACAAACTTTTACTCTATCCACTCCTATCACAGTCTGCAACACATTCTTTTTTGCCTTGTTTCTATTCTTTGATTTACCACAATTTTGCAATTTTGTACCTTTGTCCTACATCACAGCCTGGAATGGAAACATCAATGCCCTTGAATGGAAAATCCTACAAAAAAGTAGTGTATATCACTCAGTCCATCATGGTTAAAGCCCTCCCCACCAGTTGGCACATCAAAATGAAACAGTGTCACAGGAAAGCAGCATTCATCATCAGGGACACCACCACCCAGGCCATGCTCTCTTCTCACTGCTGCCATCAGGAAGAAGCTACACCAGCCTCAGGACTCACACCTCCAGGTTTAGGAACAGTTATAAACCCTCAACCATCAGGCTCTTGAACCAAAGGGGATAACTTCACTCAATCTCAAATGTCCCATCATTGAAATGTTCCTACAATCAATGGACTCATTTTCAATGACTCTTCACCTCATGTTCTCAATATTTATTGCTTATTTATTATAATTTTTTGTATTTGCACAACTTGTCAATTTCTGCACAAAGATTGAATGCCCAAGTTGGTACCGTCTTTCATTGATTCTATTATGGTTATTATCATATGGATTAATTGAGTATGTCTGCAAGAAAATGATGCTCAGGGTTGTATATGGTGATGTATACATACTTGGATAATAAATTTACTTTGAACTTTGACTTCGGTTAAAATCTTCTCCTCTAATGAGATTCACTAATACACTAGTTGTAGCACAGTTCACGCCAGAGTGTCTTGGGTCTGTTGCTCTTAATGTCCTCCATACAGGTGCCAATGCTCCATGAACCAAAACCCACTTGTACTACACCATTCTACATCAATTTCTACTGCTAAAAGCACTACATATTATCTTCTCTAATCTTATTTGTCCTATTGCAACTTGGGTAATAATAAAAAAATTATAAACTTTTCAGTTCACTTCTTCAATTGCTGACTAGCTCTTAAAACTGATCATGCAAGAACCTCTTTGCCTTGTCTGCAACATTGCTACCTAGGAGCCTCATGACAATTGGATCATTCCCTTCCCAAGCTACTCTCCAGCACAGAATAGATATCTAGAATCCTGGCACTGGGCAGACAACAGAGCATTCCTAATGTGTGCCTGTTGTTGCCAAGAACAGTATCATTCCATAAGGTCACTTCTCTCTACCGAAATGGCTTCCTCTACCACACGCTCAGATAGCGCATCCACTCTGCAGACCACTATGATCCAAAAACTTCCAAGAAATTCAGACCCATTAGATAACTGCAAAGGCTCCTGAATTCTTACCCACGGGATTCCTTTAGCTCCCAGCCACACTCCATTATTCAAATTGAGCAAGTTTTCAAAAAAAAAATGGACTTCAAAATCATTTTTAAAAATTCTTCCGTCAAGATGATTCACCAGCTAAGCATGCAAAGAATACAGAACACAGAACAGTACAAGCCCTTCAGCCCACAATCTACCCCTTCCCTCCTACAGAGCCCATAACTCTCTATTTTCTTACATGTGCCTATCTAAGAGTCTTTCAAATGTCCTTATCGTATCCACCTCTACCACCACCTTGGGTGGCATGTTCCAGGCACCTACCACTCTCTATATAAAACCTACCTCGAACATCTCCACTCATCTTAAACAGATGTCCTCTAGTTTTGGTCCCTGCCTCACTGGGGAAAAAGGTGCTAGCTATCCACTCTACCTATGCTAGTCTTATACACCTCTATCAAGTCACCTCTCATCCTCCTTCATTCCAAAGAGAAAAACCATAACTCATTCAAACTTTCCTCATAAGATATGTTCCCTAATCCAGTCAGCATCCTGGTAAATTTCCTCTGCACCTTCTCTAAAGCTTCCACATCCTTCCTATAATGAGGCAATCAGAACTAACCACAATACAAGTAGTTCAAGGATTAAGACGTGCATTTTTGACTGAGTGGGGGAATACCAAGATAGTTGTATTTTTAAAGAAACACTTCAGAAGTATTTAGTTCTTACTAATCTTTTAATTGGACAGGTCTCAAACTAGAGACCTGGGACTGATTTCAGGAAGTGCTAGAAGTGCAAGGATACAAGCCAGATTTATTCGAGTTAAAACAAACATTTTATCTGGTAAATTGAAACACAATATGAAAGAGTGAATTTGATTTACAATCAACTTCCAAAAACGGTATTGAAATATTTTATTACAGCTTAATTATCACAGAAGTTACTGGATGATAGAACTTCACATTATTCTGCAAAAAAAAACCCTAAAATTTGAATTTGAGTTATTTAATGTAAGCAACTTGTAAATAATCAGAGATACGCAAAGAACTCTGATCTAGAGATAATACTTAAATACGCACTTGAGGCACAAGAAAAGAATCCCCTAATTGTTCAAATGTTCATTGCTTAAGCTTACTGAATGTTAGATCTAGTAGAATATTTTTAAATTTATTTTACAGAGTGGAAGCTGTTTCCAGATGATCACACTTAAAAAATCATAATGAAGTCCAAATCAAACCTGATTCTGAGACAAAATGGATTAAGATGTAAACATTAAAAAAAATAGGTGTTAATGGAGTTTGATTTCCAGATATACAAAATCTCCATGAATGAACCATTAAGTGCGAAACAAAATCTAGCTTTCAGTTAAATATCTACCAGATTCTATGCATGCTTATTAAAGGAGAAATAATGTTCACACAGTCGCACATTTTCTGTTTAGTCATTTGCAAGAAGGCAAATCTAAATAATTAAGGCAACTAGAATTTTAGACTTTTATCTTGCTGGGAAATTAAAATGAATTAATAATTATGTTCTTTAAAATATGCAATTAGCAGAAGGCAGAAAATCTCACATTCACAAACATTCCTTATTCTATATTCCTTCTAGTTAAGTGTTGCACTATTTACAAAATTGAGGATTATCCTTTTATAGAGCGCTTTTCAATAATATGCTTGAAAATTTTATTTGCAACATATATAGTTGTCCATTCCATCATATGTCGTATCAGTGTATACTAACTTAAGCTATAAATCACAATACAGTAAAGGTCACAGTGTTGAATTCAGCACAACATTACTCAGGTAAATTGGGGCTGATTTCAAATTACACATGAAATGCAAATAGAAAATCATTAAGACAAAAAAAAAGTTAAATACCGTGGATGCTGGAAAATAGAAACAAGAAATACTGGAAACTTTCAATGTACGGTAGAATCTGTGGAGAGAAAACAAAGTTAACATTTCAGGTTAATGACTGTTCATCAGAACTGGAAAAAGTTGGAGAAACATAAAGTTTTAATTTAATACTGCAGCAGTGAAAAAAGAAGAACATAAAGCCTGAAGGGTTGGGGGTGAAAGGTGGGTGGGGGAGAGAGTTGGTATAAGGTAAAAAAAATGCAGTGTGCAAGGTAGTGTACATGAGAAATTAAGTTAATGAAAGAATCTGCAAATAAAAAGATGATATCAAAAGAAAAAAAAAACAATGTTGTTCCTTAAGTGTGTGATTTGGCAGTCCTCCACCACCCTCCCCACGCCTGACTTTTACTACCCTCAGGCTTCCCACAGCACTTTACATATGGAAAAGACAGGCAATACATGCTCTTTCACTTCTTCCATTCCCACCTAAAACAACCCTTCCAATGAAATAATGAAACACATTCATTTTAGTGCACTGTAATGAATAAAGAGACAGAATACCAATCATTTTAGCATAGTTCTGAACTTCAGTCACCCCAAATCTAGTTTACTACGTTGTCCCTTTCTTACTTTATGTCCTACGCATTTCCAATGAGGCTCAACAGTAACTCCTACAGTATTTTAGAGTACCCCTCCTATATAAGAGTACTTCTTATTTCAACTGGACACTTCAGTGTTCCAGCATTAGAACTACAGAGCTGCACCACTGGCTTTTGGAACCATCTGGTGAAGAAAGCCATTGAAATAAAACTAGAGGAAAAGAATTTTAACAAAGGTTTCGCTCTAAGTAAGCAATGGAATTCGACTGTAAGCAAGGTGGGACAGCGGAAACCTGATTGATAAGGACGAACCAAACAGGAGGGACAGACGACAGGGGGTTATAAACACCACCAGACTAGATATGCCCAGGCATCATCTATGATGAAGATGGCAAAGTCTATCATCGAAATGTCGGTTAAAATTGATACCTGTAGAGAGTTTATTCATTATACTATAATCCTTTCTATCCGTCTCCAAAAGATTGCAATTGGTAAATGAGTCTGCTTATAGCTAATGGCACTTACATCACCAGTATCTTTATTTGTCTCTTAGAACATCCCTTTTTCCTCTCATCCCATCATTCCTATATTACAGCCCCAACCCATCACAGAGCCATCTGCTAATTTTGCCCTCTTCCAAGTCCGTTCTATTCAACATTTTTCCAGTTCTGATGAAAAATCACTGACCTAAAACTTTCTTTCTTTTCCCTTCCAAAGATGTTACACAACTCCAAGTATTTCTAGGAATCTTTTGTTTTTAGTTAAGGGAAATACATCATTATAATCATCTCAATTCATTCTGTTGTTTCACATCTTTCAAATCATACTGTGGAGGACTTTCTTTCCTTCACTGACTGAGAAGAGCATATAGTTCAGGTTGTAATATTTAGTTTTATAAGGTGAAATATTAAACTTAGTGAAAGGATTCTAGTATTTTTTGCATAATTATTCACAAAAACCAAAGATCATTTCCTCAAGAAGTGCTTCAGTCTTATGTTACAGGGATTCAACTTAGCCCACCAACTAAGATACAACAAGCTGGTTCAAAAATCTACTGTCTAGGTAATGAATACTGCGAGCTGGGTTACATGAGTAATATTTGGCACGTTCTGGTCACTAGGTTTGAAACTGAACCAAAAAGTAGTGCATACCATAGTCCACTGGGGAAGGGGACCCTACAAATGTTATTCAACATCAAGGTTACACAATTGACACAATGCACAGAAATTCTTCCCAAATAATAAATGGGGTGAATATTTGAGGCACTTGAGTGTCTGATTTCCATAGTGCCAGCTAAGACATGAAGCAATTGTGCCTAATTAATTGGCTTTACTGGAAGTTTCTTTTAAGAATTTTTTATTAATTGCCCAACACCAAGTTAAGTTCAAAAAGATATCCGGTTACATATTTCCTTTTAGCAAATTCCTCTGCTACACTAGTCAAGATTATGTAACGATCAGTTTGCTAGGTACCATTAGCAACATTAAAAGGTCTACTTAGCCAGGGGTTCCCACTCTTTTTAATGCCATTGACCCTAGCCAGTAACTGAGGACCTCAGGTTGCGAACGCCCGACTTAGATGAAGATGCATTTTCACACCTTGTAAAAATGTTTGAATGACAAGGCTTTTTACTTAATGACTCTAACGAACTGCACTGGAAATTTCCTCTTCACACGTTATCAACTGCATCATATATGTAGAGATACAGCGTGGTATAGACCCTGCAAACCTTGATTTAGTCCTAGCATAATCACGGAGCAATTTACAATGACCAATTAACCTACTAACTGGAAAGTCTTTGTACTGTTGGAGGAAACCGGAGAACCCGTTGGACCATGCATTCCACAGGGAGGATGTACATACTCTTTACAAATAATGCTGGAATTAAACTCCAAACTCCAATGTCCTGAGCTGTAATAGCATCGCACTAACTGCTATGTTACCGTTAAGAGAAACATTAGTACTTTTGACAAAATATCAGAAATGCAAATATTTGCTTACATAAGGTTGAGGACTGTAGGCAAAAGGAGAAAGGAAGTGTTAGAATTCTGCTTTCTTAAATAATATTTTTCTTCTGACCTGAGCAGATTGATAAAATTCTACTGTAAGCATAGAAGAGCTATTCATGTGAGCTTGCAAATCTTTCCTCAGAGGTCATATATACTAGAAGTAGTTTTATTTTTAGATATCAATCCACAGTCACCAAGTAACGGGCAAAGCTCAAAACCCATGGATGCGCAGCTGTACTATAATCATCTAGCTGGCACTTTATAATTCATTTATACTGCTAAAATCAGCAGCTGTGAATTGGACAAAGAATTGAACATTCTCATTCACAGTAACAGAAATTTTGACCGGGGTGCCCAAACTTTTGCATGCCACTGCAGTAGCATGCAAAAGTTTGGGCACCCCGGTCAAAATTTCTGTTACTGTGAATAGCTAAGCGAGCAAAAGATAACCTGATTTCCAAAAGTCATAAAGTTAAAGATGACACATTTCTTTAATATTTTAAGCAAGATTACTTTTTTTATTTCCATCTTTTACAGTTTCAAAATAACAAAAAAGGAAAGGGGCCCAAAGCAAAAGTTTGAGCACCCTGCATTGTCAGTACTTAGTATCACCCCCTTTGGCAAGTATCACAGATTGTAAACGCTTTCTGTAGCCAGCTAAGAGTCTTCCAATTCTTGTTTGGGGGATTTTTGCCCATTCTTCCTTGCAAAAGGCTTCTAGTTACGATTCTTGAGCCGTCTTGTATGCACTGCTCTTGAGGTCTATCCGCAGATCTTCGATGATGTTTAGGTCGGGGGACTGTGAGGGCCATGGCAAAACCTTCAGCTTGCAGCTCTTGAGGTAGTCCATCGTGGATTTTGAGATGTGTTTAGGATCATTATCTTGTTGTAGGAGCCACCCTCTTTTCATCTTCAGCTTTTTCTTACAGACGATGTGATGTTTCCTTCCAGAATTTGCTGGTATTTAACTGAATTCATTCTTCCTCTATCAGTGAAATGTTCCCCGTACCACTGGCTGCAACACAAGCCCAAAGCATGATCGATCCACCCCTGTACTTAACAGTTCGAGAGAGTTGGAGAGGTGTTCTTTTCATGAAATTCTGCACCCTTTTTTCTCCAAACCTTTGCTCACTGTAGCCAAAAAGTTCTATTTTAACTTCATCAGTCCACAGGACTTGTTTCCAAAATGCATCAGGCTTGCTTAGATGTTCCTTTGCAAACTTCTGATGCTGAATTTTGTGGTGAGGACGCAGGAAAGGTTTTCTTCTGATGACTCTTCCATGAAGGTCATATTTGTGCAGGTGTCGCTGCATAGTAGAATAGTGCACCACCACTCCAGAGTCTGCTAAATCTTCCTGAAGGTCTTTTGCAGTCAAACGGGGGTTCTGATTTGCCTTTCTAGCAATCCTACAAGCAGTTCTCTCGGAAAGTTTTCTTGGTCTTCCAGACCTCAACTTGACCTCCACCGTTCCTGTTAACTGCCATTTCTTAATTACATTACGAACTGAGGAAAAGGATACCTGAAAACGCTTTGCTATCTTCTCATAGCCTACTCCTGCTTTGTGGGAGTCATTTATTTTAATTTTCAGAGTGCTAGGCAGCTGCTTAGAGGAGCCCATGGGCTGAGTGTTGGGACAAGGTTTGAGGAGTCAGGGTGTTTATAAAGCTTTGAAATTTGCATCACCTGGCCTTTCCTAACGATGACTGTGAACAAGCTATAGCCCTAACAAGCTAATTAAGGTCTGAGATCTTGGTAAAAGTTATATCAGCATGGCATTCTTCCCAGAAACCTGTGGCCCCTCCTCGTCTATGCAGTTCCGATCTCGACAGTCGAAACCTTAGAGAGGAGGGTTAGCAACCACCTCAGGAGATGGCTGGGGCTGCCAAAGAGCCTGAGCAGCATCGCACTCTATGGACACCACAACAAACTGCAACTGCCCTTCAAATCCTTGGAGGAAGAATTCAAGGTAACAAGAGCCAGAGAAGTGCTACAGTATAGGGACTCAAGTGACCCGAAGGTGGCTAGAGCAGGGATCCAAGTAAGTACTGGCAGGAAGTGGAGGGCAGGGGAAGCTGTTCAGGAGGCAGAGGCGAGGCTGCATCACAGGAGGCTGGTGGGAGTGGTCACACAAGGCCGAGCTGGGCTAGGATCCTTTCCAACTCCCCAAATGGACACCAGAGGGAAGGAAAGGTGTCGTCTAGTTCAGGAGGAGGTGAGAGCAGTAGTGGAGGAGATGAGAGCCTGCAAGGCAGTGGGAATGAAGCAACAGGGAGCTTGGACAAGATGGGAGAATGCGATTGAGAGGAAAGTGACCTGGGCTGATCTTCGGAAAGCCGAACCACACTGCATCCAATTTCTCATCCAGGCAGTGTACGATGTGCTTCCAAGCCCATCAAACCTGCACACATGGGGCAAGGCAGAGTCATCTGCGTGCCCACTGTGCTCCAAGCGAGGAACCCTGGAGCACATCCCCAGCGGCTGTGCAAGGGCACAGTGAGGGATGGTACAGGTGGAGGCATGATCAGGTCCTGAAGACCATTGCTGAAGCTGTCAGCGCAGGAGTTGAGTGGGCGAAGCGGTCCCGACCCTCCAAGCAGACCATTGCCTTTGTCAGAGCTGGGGAGCAGCCAATACCTGCCAAAAGAACATCTGCAGGCATCCTGACCTCTGCAAGGGACTGGCAGCTGTTGGTGGACCTCAAATGGCAGCTGAAGTTCCCTAACCATATCGCAGCCACCACCCTGCGACCACTGTCCTAGTGTCTGAGTCTACTAAGCAAGTGGTGCTGCTGGAGCTGACAGTCCCATAGGAAGATAGCTTGGAAGAGGCCTTTGAAAGGAAGCTCTCCAAGTACGCAGGACTGGTCAGCAACTGTCAGCAGGCTGGATGGAGAGTGAGGTGTCTCTCATTGGAGGTTGGTTGTAGGGGATTCATAGCCCGTTCTTTAGTTAGGGCCTTCAGCATTTTGGGCATCGAGGGAGAGAGGAAGAGGAGAGCCATCCGCAGTACCACCGATGCGGCAGAGAGGGCCTCAAGATGGCTGTGGCTCAAAAGAGGGGAGCCATGGAGTCATAAGTAGCTAGCCATCTGGACACAAGCTGGGGTCTGATCAGCCCCGGCTGGGTCACCTGGAGGAGGTTGTATGATGTTGAAAGACCCAAAACACCCGATGATTCCAGGAACATCACTGAAGATGTGTCCAGAAGCATCAATAGATGTATGTACACAGCTGAGAGCTCAAATCTCTTGGGGGTGCCCAAACTTTTGCATGGTGCTCCTTTCCTTTTTTTTCCCCACTCTAAAATTGTACAAAACAAAAATAATACACTAATCTTGCTTAAAATGTTGAAAAGAATGTTTCATCTTTAACTTTATGACTTTTGGATCTTCTACTCACTTAACTATTCACAGTAACAGAAATTTTGACCTGCCACTTTGACCAAATTTTTGCCTGCCACTGTACTTTGGTTGCTGCCTGCTCCAGTTGGTTAGTTCTCTGCTACTTATGGAGCCAAAGGAATGGCGGCAAATGATAAAATAATAATTGGTGTTAAAACATAAAACAAGTTAATTAGCAACTTATTTCCCCTTCTGCATTGGAAAGTATGGTGAGAAGATCAAGCCACTGTGACTCAACTGGCAAACTCTTTAAGAACTCAGCAGGCCAGGCAGCATCTATGGAAAAGAGTAAACAGTCCTGATGAAGGGTCTCAGCCTGAAGCATCGGCTGTTTACTCTTTTCCATAGACACTGCCTGAACTGCTGAGTTCCTCCAGCACTTTATGTGTGTTGCTTGGATTTCTAGCATCTGCAGATTCTATTGTGGTTGGGCAAACACTTCTGTCTACAATCAGAAAGTCATACGCTCGAACATCCTGTTTCCACAAGTCCACCCTCCTCCAGTTACTTGATGTAACATCAAGAGCTGATATCTTTAGTGCAGATATTACAGCAACGCTGAATTGCAGGGATTACCTCGGCTAACATTTTTCCAGCAAAAAAAAGTCAAAAAGATTGAACATTTACTTCATGAACATTGACTTCTCTAACTTCCGCTAATGCCCCACCTCCCCCTCGTACCCCATCCGTTATTTATTTTTATACACACATTCTTTCTCTCACTCTCCTTTTTCTCCCTCTGTCCCTCTGACTATACCCCTTGCCCATCCTCTGGGTTCCCCCCACCCCTTGTCTTTCTCCCTGGGCCTCCTGTCCCATGATCCTCTCATATCCCCTTTGCCAATCGCCTGTCCAGCTCTTGGCTCCATCCCTCCCCCTCATTTTGGATCTCCCCCTCCCCCTCCCACTTTCAAATCTCTTACTAACTCTTCCTTCAGTTAGTCCTGACGAAGGGTCTCAGCCTGAAATGTCGACTGTACCTCTTCCTACAGATGCTGCCTGGCCTGCTGCGTTCACCAGCAACTTTGATGTGTGTTGCTCAAAAAGATCTATTTATTTTTGTTTGCAAAGACTTGCTTTGCACAAGTCACTTAATTGCCAGTATGTCATGATATTAGGTAACAGTAGGCTTAAACTGTTTTTTTTAAAATGCAACTTTCTCTCTCAGAAGAGAGAGAACTTGCTTTCCTACAGTAACAGCTCACTTGGTGTTAGTTCCATAAACCTGCAAAGCACATCAAAAACACAAATGTTCTATTTCACTTTATGGGTCTGAAACAGCCACATAAATTCAATAGTTTTTCTCCAGTTAAGCAATTTTCAAAAAGACTACCAAGAAGAAAATAGTTTACAGTTATTGCAATTGGCTGCTGAGAATATAATTAAAAAATCAATTAAAATCACAAGTTATACACTCATAAAGCAATACTGCAAGGAAACTGAGTCTTCATCATCCCTTCTCTTCCCAATTGCTTATGCTTAACCCATAACCCTCCAAGCCCTTCCCCGCCATGTACTTATCCAAATAGCTACTAAATGTTGCAACTATACCCACCTGGACCACTCTTCAGGCAATTCATTCAAGATACTTTCCACCCTCTGTGTAAAGAAGTTCTCTCTCGCAGGTCTCTTTTAAATCCCTTCCTTCTTATCTTGTATTTGCACTCTCTACTTTTGGACTTACACCCTTGGGCAAAAGACAATGACCTTATTCATACCCTTGATAATCTTATAAACTATGAGGTTACCCCACATTTTCCTATGCTACAAGCAGTAACTCAGGCCTCTAGTCCGGGCAGCATCCTCATAAATCTGTTCTACATTCTCCTCAGCGTGATGATATCTTTTCTATAATATCATCAGCATCATTCTGTGCCATATCTTGTGATGTGGGTGATCATGGTCTTTCGTCTGTCTTTAATCTGACAAATTCTAATAAGCTCTTCAAAACTTTTGCCAGTCCACCCCTTGACGTAACTCAAGAATGTCATGCGCTGTCGACGGTGACTTTTTCTTCCATTAATATTTCCTGTTACTGCAAGATGTTCACGCTTCTCTTTCCTTCGTACATGTCCCAGAAATTCCACCAGTTGTTTCCTGATTGATGACATCAGCTCTCCTCTTATTCCGGCTTTTCGCAACACTTCCTCGTTTGTTACTCCGTCCTTCCATATTTTCATCATTCCTCTCAAAAACCAAATTTTTATAACAGGGTGACTAAAACTGTACACAGTACTCCAAGTGTGGGCTCACCAATGACTTACTCTGTATGTAACTGTATCATAATGTCTGTACTCCTAAACTCCACGTCCTGACTGATGAAGGCCAGCATAATAAATGCCTTCTCCACCACTCCCTCTAATTTCTCAGCGGATTTCAGCAAACCATACTCCCAGGTCCCTCTGCTGCACAACATACATCAGTGCCCTTCCATTCACTGCACAAGTCAAATGTTGAAAATGCATCACCTTACATTTATTTAGGTTGAAAACCACTTGCCATTCCTCAGCCCATCTCCCTGAATGATCAAGATCTCTTTGTAATTCATTGCAATTTGCTTCACCATCAATGAGATTCCCCCAAATCAGTATCATCAGCAAACTTGCTAATCATGCCAGGTACATTCACATCAGAATCACTTACATAAATAATGAATAACACAGATCACAACACTGACCCCATAGGGCAGCCCCTAGTCACAAGTTTCCAGTTGGAGAACTGACCTTCAACTATCACCCTCAGTTTCGTCTTATTGAGCCAATTCTGAATCCACCTCACTGGCTACCCCTGAATCCCACATGGCTTAAACTTCCAGATCAGCATGCCATGCAAGCCCTTGTCAAAGTCCTTACTAAAGTTCATAGAGACAACATCCATTGCCCTATCTTCATCTATCCTCATCATTGCCTCTTTAAAAACTCCAAAAGATTCATCAGACATGACCACCCACTACAAGACCATACCGACTATTTCTGATCAGGCCTTGACTGTAGATGGTAGATCTTGTCCTTTGGAATTCCCTCCAGTAACTTTTCTACAACGGGTCAAGCTCACCAGTCTATAACTCCCTACTACCCTTTTTAAACAATGGAACAATATTAACCACTCCCTAATCTTCTGGAATTTTATCACTAGCTAACGACAAAGCAAATATATCCACTAGTAACTCCTCAATTTCTTCCCTGGCCTCCACAGGGTCTAGAGATGAATTCGGTCAGGTTCCAGGGATTTGACCATCTTAATGTGCTTCATGGCTGCAAATCCCTTCTTCTTCATAATATCCAAGTCAAAGTCAAAGTAAAATTTATTATCAGCATACATACGTGTCACCACACATGTATGGTGGTGTGTTGTCACCACACACAACCCCGAGAATCTTTTTCTGTGGGTATACTTCGCAATTCTACAGAACAGTAACTGTAAACAGGATTAATGGACAGCAAACTGTGCAAATGGAGAATATAAATAAATAATAATAAATAATGAGCATGAAATATCAAGATAAGAGTGTCTTTAAATGAGTGTAGTTATCCCCTTTTGTTCAAGAGCCTGATGGTTGAGGTGTAGTAACTGTTCTTGAACCTGGTGGTGAGAGTCCTGAGGCACTTGTAACTTCTACCTGACGGCAGCAGTGAGAAAAGAGCATGGCCTGGATGGTGAGGATCTTCAACAATGGATGCTGCTTTCCTATGGCAATGTTTCATGTAGATGTGCTCAAAGGTTAGGAGAGTTTTACCATGATGCACTGAGAACCTTACATAGAATTTTCTGCTCAAAAGGCATCGGTGTTCCCATACCAGGCCATCATGCAGCCAGTCAGCACACTTTCCACCACACACCTACAGAAGTATTCATAGGTTCTAAGACCTATTTCCCTAATTTTTTTGGCATCTATGATGTTCTCCTTGGTGTACACTGAGGAGAAATAGACATTAAAAATCTCAGCCACCTCCTCTGGCTCCAAACCTAAGCAGTCCTGAATGTCTTTAAGCAGACCCAGCCTTCCGTAGTCGCACTTATACTGTGAATATGAGCCTCTTGGGATTATCTTTAACCCTGCCTGCCAAATCCTTCTCACACTTTTTTTTTGCCTTCCTGATATCTCTCTTAAGCCAACTCTCAAACTTTTTATATTTGTTGTGGGATTCACTTGTATCCAACTGCCTAAACATGATGTACATTTCCTTCTTTTTTCTGACCAGGGCCTCAATATCTTTCATCAGTCAGGTTCCGTGAACTTGATATATCCACCCTTCACCCCATCAGGAATATGCTGCCCCTCGACTCTTGATATAACCCTTTTAAATGCCTCCTACTTACCAACTGTTCTTTGCCTTTAAACAGAGTTGCCAAGTCTACCCCAGCTAGATCCTGTCCAATGTCCACAAAGTTGGCCTTCCTTCAGTTCAGAACTTTATCCATAAGTACTTTAAAACAAATGGAACTGTGGTCAATGCGCTCCCCAAATGCCACCTCAGTTACTTAGCCTGCCTCATTCCCTCAGGGAAGGTTCCAGCATTGCTCCTTCCTGAGTAGGTTCCTCTATAACAGCGTCAAGAAACTGTTTTGGACACCGTACAAATTCTGCCCCATCCAGGCCCTTTGCACTCTGAGTGGCCCAGATGATACTGGGAAAATTGAAATCTCTCACTAGCACCACCCTACTATTCTCACACTGCTTACAATTTCTCAGCACATCCACTCTTCAAGTACCCAATGACTATTGGAGGTCTATAGCACAACGTTACCGACCAACTCTTTCTTATTTCTAAATATATCCTCGCCAAATGGTTTCTCATGAATATCTCCTCTAAGCAATGCTCTTATAGCCTCTTTATCAAAAAGGCAACACCCTTCAGCATCAGTATTTGAGCTGCCAGTCCTGCCCATCTCTCAGCCACGTTTCTGTTATGGCCACAAAATCCCAGTCCTGAAATCTATATGCTCAGTTTGTCTGCCCTACCGTTAGTTTACAGGCATTGAAATAGATTCAATTTAAAGCAGTGGTCCTATCTGCCTTTTTATTGCAACCTTGATGGCTATCCTGATTGCTAGGCTCACACCCTTAGGGTGCTGCACATACCCTTGTATTCTCACTGACTTCACTCTCTAGACCCAGCCCCTGCCACCCTAATTTAAACACTCTCTGGTGGCAAAAGCAAATTTCCCCACTAGAATATTGTATCCTCCTTAAACACTCTCTGGTGGCAAAAGCAAATTTCCCCACTAGAATATTGTATCCTCCCCCCAGCCCCCAATTCAAGTGCAACCTGCTTCTGTTGTACAGGTCACCTCTACCGCAGAAGTGAATGCATTCATTGGTCTTATCTTTTAATTCCTGGGCTCACTAGCACGTGGCACCAGATGTAATCAAGAGATCACTACTTGAGTCCTAAAATTTAATTTCTTACCCAGCTCCCTAAACTCATTCTGCAGCTCACCCCTTGTTCTGCCTATATCATTTCTACTAATGTGTACAATGACTTCTGACTATTCATCCTCCCCCACAAGAATTTTATGCAGCTGCTCAGAGACATCCTAGGCCCTGACACCTCTCCTGTGCACAGAGAAACTTCAGTCCGTTTCCTTCACTACTGACGTATCACACTAAGTGACTGTACTCTTTCCTCTGAGCCTCAAAGCCAATCACAAGTCACAGAAACCTGACCACTGAAAGAACATCCTCCTCAACAGTATTCGAAGAGGTATACCTATTTGTAAGGGAAATGGCCAAAGGGCAACTATGCACTGACTGCCTACTGCTCGCTCTTCTCTTATTATCAGGATAGCAACTTCAGGACAGTAACCCAATACAAACTTTGGCCCTCCCAACAATTTTCCATAATACAAGATAAATACTTGTTTAAAATTCAGTCACTTCACATTAGAAACTATAGCTGAGAATGTTAAACATTACACTACAGAGGGAGGGAGAAGACAACTGCTACTAAAAACATCCCTCTTGATGAAGAGACTGGCTGAGAGACTGAAGCTACATGGAGACAAAACTCTAATAGTTAAGTAATAAACAGAAAGAAATTATTAAACTAATTTGAATGAAATCATGGTATATTGTTAACACTCCTGACTGAAGACATTAAGAGCTCAAAACACACATAAGCACATGCATGCTTATGATTGTCCAGTAGAATGCAACAGGAGATGAAAAATTATTCATCAGACTGATCATAATGTTAGCAGAATTTCTTTAACTGCACAACAGCAAAAAATTGCAATGTCAAATCCAGCAGAACCTGGTTTTTGCCAAATTATGTAAGCACGTGCTATTCCATGCAAATGAGTTAAAGCAGAAGAGGCGATCTCCCATTTGTTTTGTTTCTTAGATATCCTGAATATCAATAAAAATATATATTACTGGAGCAAAATCTTCAGATGCAATTGGCAAGATACAACAAAATAAAATGTGGTACTGCATAGCGGAACATTCCTGGAGTGATGGCACTGCCTCTGCTGTAATATACATAAATGTCTGGCTATGCAGCAAAAATAACATGCATTCCCTCGACAGAGCTCATGCTGCATTGCATCTGTTACTCAGAATAATCTCAAAGCAAGTCCTACAAAAATGATCTATAACAGCATCAGCAATGAAAAACACTCTCTACTAAACACATCCTACCTTTACTGCTTCACAGTTGAATATGCAGATATGATTTCCGTAGGGAAGGTTACCCTGCTGCCAAGGTGTCAAGGGAGAAAAGAAAGCAAATAAAAACCATTCAGGAAGGGAGAGAACAAATAAAAACAGAGACAGAGATGGGAGCAAAGAGAAAAAAAATGAACGAGAGATAGAAAGGGACAAAGAGAATTTTAAAAAAGAGTCAGAGATACACTGCAAAAGGTGCTAAGCACAGCCTCTGCATGTTTTAGCACAGTCAGCATTGAGGAAGGACTACTACTCTACGGGTTCTACGGTGGAGAACGATAGAAATCAGCTGATCACAAGTTTCACTGGCCAAGCAAAATCCATTTCACTTCAAGGTTTAAAAAAATGCTTTTACTGCAGTAAAACAATTTCCACTATATATAAATCTGACTCATCAACCAAATAACTGCAAGACACAATATCTGTGATATAATTTATTCCACCCATCTAAAAACTTAATGTTCCCATATAAACAAACTGGATATTGAACAAATTACTAAATGGATGTGTATGCATTTGTAAAAAGAGTATGACTTTACTCATTTGACATTCAAATGCATTAAACCTAGCCTCCTCAACCACAAAAGTTACGAACTCTTATTATGGACTCTCCACCAGTACAAACAATTAGAAAAACCACAGTGCATATATACATTCAATAGATTACAATAGGAGATGCTCTAAGACATGAGGTTATTAGACTAGTCACAATAATAACATGGAATTTTTTACAGCACTACAGTTGTTGCCAAAAAATGTATGCTAATGAACAAGGCCAGTTAGGAGGATTTTATTTTCTACACATTCTTAAATATCTACATGACCTTATTAATAATTTAACATTACAGTGGAGCATAATCTTTGGATCCAATGAGCAAGTAACAAAGCAGAACATTTTATGGATAGACCTGGAATGGTGAAATTACCTCTGCTGTAATATACAATTATGTTTGATTTCTCTGACACCTGCTTTTCCAGCACAGAATTTTCAGAACCAGCATAAAAATTTTAATTTTAATCCTTTCAAAACTCCACGTATCAATACAGAATGCAGAAGAAAATGTTTCACTAGGCTACATTAACAATATTTTCTACCTCACCTCCACCAGCCCCCAATTGCTTCCTGTAAGGCATCTTTTCTAATTTCCCAGTTTTCCACCCTATCAGAAACAAATTTAATATCACCAGCTATGTCGTGAAATTTGTTAACTTTGCAGCAGCATTACAATGCAATGCATGATAAATATAGGAGAAAAAAACTGCACAGTAACTATATACGTACAGTATATTAAATAGCTAATTAAGATAAGTAAACAGAATTTTTTTTTAAAGTAGTGAAGTAATGTTTATGGATTCATTGTCCATTTAGAAATTGGGTGGCAGAGGGGAAGAAGTTGTTCCTGAATCACTGAGTGTGTGCCTTCAGGCTTCTGTAGCTCCTTCCTGATGGTAACAATGAGAAGAGGGCATGTCCTGGGTGGTGGGGGCTCTGATGATGGAAGCTGCTTTTCTGAGGCACCGCTCCTTGAAGATGTCTTGGATACTATGGAGGCTTGTACCCATGATGGAGCTGACTAATTTTACAACTCTCTGTAGCTTGCTATGATCCCTTGCAGTAGCCCCCCCACCAGCACACCAGACAGTAATGCAGCCAGTCTGAATACTCTCCGATGCTAATATTAAAATGCAAATATCTGGGCGACAGGGTGGAGATATGTCTCTACCAAAGGACGCTCTCCGCTAGCCTGCAGGTCACCTTTGAGCAAGGTGTAGCATCTGCTTAGCCCCAAATCAGGGTCACGTGAAGCCAAGGGAGCAGGTGGTGTATGATCATATGAGCAGTTGGTGCATATCACAAGTCCGGTTACGCAACCACTGACACCAAGCAGGCAATCTCTGAAGAGTATTGATAATGGCTGGGGTCACCTGTCTTGTACAGACACTGCCCAGAAGATGGCAATGGCAAACCACTTCTGTAGAATTTGCCAAGAACAATCATGGTCATGAAACCATGATCGCCCATGTCATACAACAAGGCACATAATGATGATGACAATGATGATGAATATTAAAAATCCTGGAATATCGTGTTCGCCTTGTTATAGGAAGGATGTGGATCTTTTAGAGAGGGTGCTGAGGAGATTTACCTGGATGCCTGGACGAGAGGATGTTTCATGAAGATAGGCTAAGTGAGCTAAGGCTTCTCTCTTTAAACCGAAAGATGAGAGATGACTTGATAGAGGTGTACAAGGTGATAAGAGACACAGCTAGAGAACTTATCCCAGAGCACAAATGGCTAATACAAGAGGGCATAATTGTGAGGTGACTGGAGGAAAGTATGGAGGGATGTCAGAGACAAGTTCTTTGAACAGAGGGTGGTGGGTGCATGGAATGTATGCCAGAGGTAGTGGTAGAGGCAAATACATTAGACATAGTCATACTTTATTGATCCCAGGGGAAATTGGTTTTCGTTACAGTTGCACCATAAATAATAAATAGTAATAGAACCATAAGTAGTTAAATAGTAATATGTTCTATTACTATTAGGGGCATTTAAGGCGGTCTCAGATACTGGATAATAGAAAAAAAAGGCTATGTAGGACGGAAGGGTTAAATTGATCTTAGAGTAGATTAAAAGGTTGGTACAATATTGTAGGCCGAAGGGCTTGTACTGTGCTGTAATATTCTATGTTCAGTATACCCTTCCACCACAGACTGTAGAAGAGGGAGTGAGTGGGGCCATGTGTTGCAGTGTTGATGCTCTGCTCTCATCTTTTCTCTTCCTCCTAGAGAGGAAGATAACACCCCCTGCTCATTAAGCCACTATTACACTCAAAAAGGATCACTCCATACTGCTTCCAAAAACTAAAGCGTGATGTTACAACAAAAAGCATCTCATTCCCTGCCTCTTCCCTCCAGGTCACTTTTTGGTTCAACCAAACCACTTCCTACAGGATTTCACCATTTAGCCACAGAGATCCATGCTTTGAACCTTTCCATCTCCAATGCCCAGGCAGCCCACACTTTCTTTCCAGGTGAAGCAATGATTTACATGTACCTTTCAATTTTCCTTTCAGCATTTTCTGTTCATGATGCGGTCATTTTCACATTGGGTAACTAAACTGCAATTCCATGTTCACCTTGCAGAACATCGGCCTTCCATTTACAAATGTTATCCTGAGCACCTGGTTGCCTGCCACACAAATTCAACATCCCACTTCCACTCTGACCACGCTGTCCTCTGCCTTCTACACTGTTCTACACTGTCCATGCATCACCTTATTCTGGCTTCTTCCCCCTTCCTTTCCAGTGTTGTTGACTGGTCTCAGCCCAAAACTTCAACTGTTTATTCCTTTCTGTAGATGCTGCCAAACCTGCTGAATTCCTTTAGCATTTTTTATATGTTACAGTGTTCTAATGAAGCTCAAATAACAGCACATCTTCTGCTCAGCCATATTATAGACACCCAGACCAGGAGTGCGGCACTTCCTGTTTTTTATTTTAGATCTCCATTCTCAACACAATTTTTCTTGTGATTTCAGATAATGATTCCACCTCGAACTCTTTCCTGAATGCCTCCTCTCATGTTTGTTCACAGTAATAGACAGGCTGTTGTTAATCGATTACAGCTCGGCATTCAACACCATCATCCCCTCAGTAATAATCACCAAGCCTCTAAACCCGGGTCTCTGTACCTCACTCTGAAACTGGATTTTTGACTTCCTCAATAGCAGACAACAGTCTGTACAGATTGGTAATAACATCTCTTCCTCATTGACTATCAACACAGGAGTGCCTCAAGGACACATGCTTAGCCTAGTGCTCTACTCTTGACTATGTCATAAAGCAAGTCTCAACTGCCATCTACAAATTTTCAGATTACGTGACTGTTGTTAGTGAAATCTCAAATGGCAACGAGGAGGCTTTAGGATGGGGAAGTCAGGAGAACACACACGAATCCTCAGTGAGGAGTCAGTTGTGGAAAGGGTGGTCCTGATTGTCAACATTTTGGAGGATCTATCCTGGGCCCAATACATTGATGCAATCGTAAGGCCAGAATTAGGCCATTCAGCCCATCGCATCTACTCTGCCATTCTATCACGACTGATTTATTATCCCTCTTAACCTCGTTCTCCTACCTACTCTCCCAATACTTTGATGTCATTACAAAATCAAGAAACTGTCAACCTCCGCTTTAATGGTTTGGCCTCCACAGCCACCTGTAGCAATGAATTCTACAGATTCAACACCACATGGCAAAAGAAATTCCTCCTGAGCTCTGTTCCAAAGGGACATTCTTCTGTTCTGACGCTATGCCCTCTAGTCCCAGTCTGTCCCACTATAGGAAACACCCTCTCCACATCCACTCTATTTAGGCCTTTTAATATTCGATAGGTTTCAATGATGGATGGTGGGGTGAAGATGCGTCTCTACCAAAGGAGGTGCAAGGCACTCCTTCCCTCTGCAAGCTTGTAGGTCACCCTTGGGCAAGGTGTAGCACCTGCTTAGCCCCCTGACCAGGGTCATGTGAAACCGTGGGAGTAGGTGGTGGATGGTCGTATGAACAACTGGTGCACATTACAAGCCTTGATTATACGTCCACTGATGCCAGGCAATCTGTGAAACGTATTTTAAATGGTTGGGGTCACCTGTTTTGTAAAGACACTGCCCAGAAGGCAGCAATAGAAAACCTCTTCTGTAGAAAAATTTGCCAAGACTAATCATGGTGAATAGACCATGACCGTCCATGTCACACAACATGGCACATAATGATAATGACGAGGCTTCAATGAGATTCCCCACATTCTTCTAAACTCCAGCGAGTACAGGCCTTGAGCCATCAAACACTCCTGGTATGTTAGCCCTTTCATTCCCAAGATCATTCTTGTAAACCTCCTCTGGACAAGTTGTCCACGAAGAAGGCACATCAGCAGCTCCTCTTTGTAAGGAGTTTGAGGAAATTCAGCACATCATCAAAGACACACGAATTTCAATAGATGTACAGTGGAAAGCAGTCTGACTGGTTGCATCACGGTCTGGTATTAAAGCTTCGATGTACAGGATTGCAAGAGGTTGCAGAGGGTTGTCAACTCAGCCAGCTCAATCTCAGGCAAAAGCCTCCCCACCACTGAGCACGCCTTCAAAAGGTACTGCCTTACTGTCACCAGGACCCTCACCTTCTGCGATATGCCCTCTTCTCATTGTTACCATCAGGGAGGTGATACAGGAGGCTAAAGACCCACACACAGTGATTCAGAAACACCTTCTTCTCCTCTGCCATCAGATTTCTGAATACTCCGTGAACCTATGAATACGACCTAGCTTTTCAGTTATTTTTACAGTATTTATTTTGAAATTTACAGTAACTTTTTAGTCTTTGTGGTGTATTGCTGCCCCAAATAACAAATTTCCCACCATATAAGGGTGATTATAAACCTAATTCTGATTCACACCAAGTTTTCATCTCTGATCTTACTCAGTTCTGGTGAAAAATCTTAACTCTAAAATGTTTGTATTCTTTCCATAAATATTGCCTGACATGAACGTCATAATTTACCTGATTGCTGTTTGTAAGTGCTTGCCATTGCTTATGTAACAAGAGTCCTTATCTTCAAGGGAGCAGACAGCCATTATGGGTATAGTGGTGAGGCATCAGTTAGTATACTGAATTAGTCATCCAGCAATCCAAATTCAAATCTCACCAAGGCAGCTGTGAGATTTAAATATAGTTAATAACAAGGAATTTTTGTAAATGGTTATGAGTAATGACAACCACAAGACTAGTTGAATACCATAAAAACCCATTTGGTTTACTTTTGACCTCCAGCAGAAGAAATATGTCATCCTCACTTTAGCTTGACCTATGTGTGATTCCAGATTTCCAATGTGGTTAACACCTAAATGCTATCTGAAAGGGTCCACTGAGTCACTCAGTTCAAGGACAATGTCTTGAGTTAACAGTAAGTTGCATATTTGACCTCAGACCTGGAATAATGACTCAGCTTCTTAATTTGTCAGCTCCATCGGTCAATCTGTGAACTCAGCATTGGAAAATTAGCCTACGTCAGGTTGCTATTTGTTAATTACAGACAATATCTATGTCAGGTTGTTGTTTGTTGATTACAACTCAGCGTTCCAACACTATCATACCCTCAGTACTAATTAACAAGCTCCAAAACATTGGCCTCTGTACCTTCCTCTGCAACTGGATCCTTGACTTCCTCATTGGGAGACCACAGTCAGTGTGGATTGGAAATAACATCTTCTCCTCACCGAGAATTAACACTGGTGCACCACAAGAATGTGTGCTTAGCCCGCTGCTCTACTCTGTCTGCACCCACAACTGCGTGACTAAGCGCAACTCAAACACCATTGACAAATTCGCCTATGACACAGCTATTGCCGGCAGAGTTTCAGACTGTGTTGAGGAGGCGTATAGGAGTGAGAGAGATCAGCTGGTTGAGTGATCTCGTAACAACAACCTTGTACTCAATATCAGTAAGACCAAGGAATCAGCAGTGGAAAAGGTCAGCAGTTTCAACTTTCTGGCTGTTGACATCCCTGAAGATCTATCCTTGGCCCAACATATTGATGCAATAACAAAGAAGGCATAACAGCGGCTATATTTCATCAGGAGTTTGAGGGGACGTGGTGTGACACCAAAGACTCTCAAATTTCTATAGATGTACTGTGGAGAGCATTCTAAATGGCATGGAGGGGCCAATGCACAGGATCGGAAAAAGCTGCAGAAGTTGCAAACTCAGCCAGCTCCATCATGGGCACTAGCCTCCCCAATATCGAGGACATCTTCAAAAGGTGATGCCTCAAATTGGCGGTGTCCTTCAATAAGAACCCCCCCATTACCCAGGACATGCTTTCTTCTCAAGGAGAAGGTGCAAAAGCCTGAAGACACACACTTAATGCTTTAAGAACAGTTTCTTCCCCTCTGCCATTAGACTTCTAATAGACAATTAACTCATGTACACTACCTCTATTTTGTTGGCTCTCTTTTTGCACACATATTTAATTTAATTTTTAAAAAACATTTCTATTGTAATTTAGTTATTATATATTGCAATGTACTGCTGCTGTAAAACAAACAAATTTCACGATATGCACCAGTGATATTAAACCTGACTCTAATTCCAATTCTAAAACCTAATTTATCATTAAAAATGCATATTTTGAGGCTGTGTTATTTGTAAAGAGTTTTATAAGCAAGTGCAAACATTGATGTAGTTCATTGTGAAGCCTTTTGAGAAGACTAAGGCATAAGAATTAAGTTTTTTTTAACATGGCAGGCAATATCCTTTTTTGTAATTGGATAACCATTTATCCTTCTCAGTCTAATTATCTTGCATAGGTAAGTCAACAAAACAAAAGTCCCAAAATATAGTTTAAACTCAAGTGCAAATGATAATGTTAAATGACGTTACAATCATTCTCAGATACAGTATTTAAATTACCAAATTGGGTTATTGATTGGGACTTTTTCAACAATTGCCCAGTTTCAACAGCCACTTGGAATGAATCCAAATCTGATTTTGCTTATTAAATTTATACAGTTTTGCTGTGTAAGCTTCTACAAAGGAGATGCTGATTTGTCCTAGTAAAATTATTCAATGTACTCCCGAGTCAAAGCAGTAAAATTTCCATGTATTTTACTCCACTTGTGGAAATGAAATGGGAAAAAAATAGTAATCAGAATTGTAACTATGGGAGTTTATTGGGCTTGTTGTGAATATTTCCCAAAGGCTTATCCAACTAGACGGGAATGGGTCAAAGAAGAACGATGTGAACGATAAAGAAAACAAGAGCAAAAGTTAATGAATTATTTTACTTCAGGGCAAAAGCAGAAATAACATCATTATACTACAAAAAAGACAATAATTTAAAAAGGACTGAAACAAAAACTGTTTCATATATCCCAGAAAACTCAGCCCCAGAGATTTTAGCTTCATTCTTTTACCTCGAGTTTGACATGTTCTTTTGGTGCTTCGTGTAATTTGCTTCATGTTGGTCAGTAATCTTCAGCTCTCCAAAGTGGACCTCCCTCTTACCTTAAGAACTCCCAATTTCTCCCAATCTCTCCCTACAGCCTCTCATCATCTCTCAATCTTTTCACTGCAACACAAAATCAACGATCTCAAATGTTCCTACTCACTCATTCTGACCAATCCCCTTTTTGAATGCCCAGTACACCATTCATTAATGATTAATATCATCATCATCATGAAACTTGTTGTGGTCAAACTAATGCTTTATGCAGACTCAATTTAATTGCCTTGCTGCTATAGTCTTTGTCTCCATTTCCAAATTCCAGGAATATTGGATATTAACATTATCCAATCACTTTTAAAAACAAAAACAGGAAATGCTGGAAACATTGAGAATAGGGAAGAAGAGAGAGATACGGGGATAAAATTCTTCCCTAATTCTGGCTAAGGTCTTCGACTTGATATGTTGACTGTTTCTCTTCCCTCAGATGCAGTCTGATCTAATGAGTATTTCCAGAAATTTCTGTTTTCATTTTAGACTTTGGCATCTGCAGATTTTTTTTAAACTGAGTTTCATTCTTTCAAGACATCTTGTTATTTATAACACTCTGGGCACGCAATCATGAGTGTACAGGGTGTAGATAACACAACCTTGTGGAGCACAAGTGTTGAGAATAATTGTGGTGGAGGTGTTGCTGCCTATCCTGATTAATTCTGGTCTGTTTGTCAGGAGGTGCAAGGATCCAGCTGTTGAGGGAGGTATTGAACTCCCAAGCCTCAGAGTTTGGTGATGAGTCTACTCAGAATTATAATATTGAATACAAAGTTAGGCAATAGTCCAGTGCAGGTGTTTTTACTATCCAGATGTTCCACAGATGAACGTAGGGCCAGGGAGATGGCATCCACCTGTTTCAGTTGCAGGTGAATCGGAGTGGGTCAAAATGTTTCTTTTTTTGTTCGACTTAAACAAATACAGGTAAGTCAATGTTCCTAATGGTGAACAATCTATTCCCATATATTTTAACTACAGATCTATTTGCTGGACTCTTCAACAGTTGTGCTTGGCTCCAACAACAGCCACTTTCTAATACTTACTTCCTTCTCTGCTAAACCCAGTCATGCAACTTTAATACAATCAAATTATACCTCTGTATTCTGGCATACTAGTTTCTAATATGGACATTCATCCTTCAGGATTTACTTTTTAATATTTTTTTTGTCTCTCTTCTATGGCCCTGGACCACTTTGAAGCTAAACTCTCAGGTCATATCATCAACTCACCTCTGCCACTATCCTTTCTAAACTACAAAGCTTAAGTTGCTTTCTCGTATCAGATTTCATTCCTTTTAGATCAGTTGTTGAACCCTTTATCCTCAAATTTTATACCTAACCAAAATTTGAAAGTTTTGTATTTTTAATCACTACAGGAGAATAATTCTCATCAGAAATCAATAAACAAACTGCAGCAACTATAGCTTTATGTAAATATTCAATTGTAGAACCTTGGCTTATATTTCAGATGTTGGTTCATTTTAAACTATTCAGTCATCTGATCAGGGGAAATTATTTGATGGAATACCCATTCTGAGGTCTATTACAAAATCTCATAGTCTCAGCTGAGCACTGTTCTCAGGTTGGTTTCAATTTACAGCTCTTAGCTCTTTACAAAGGTGCATCTCTGGGAGTATCCCTTAAAAGTGGATGATACTGGAATGACAGTGTGGAAAAAGTACTGTATTCATATCCGTAGGAAAGTTAATTGTAAAGTAAAACACCAAGGTGTTTTTTTGGTGTTCATTTTTCTTCATTTTTAAAATGAGGTACTGTAAAAAAAGTTACTAATACCTTACTTTCCCACTTACAATATATTTTTTAAGTTATTGTTGAATACTGTCTGATATCAAATTCATACCATAACCAGATTTTCCTTTCAACTACAATTGATCATAAATATTCTAAAATGAAAAGAAATGGACTGAAAATTAAAAGGTAGACCTCGTATCAGCAACACCTTGGAATACTTTCATAGCTAAGCAACAAAATAGGCTCTTGATGATTTGCCTGCCAGCACCCAGAAACTAGAGACATTTGTCAACAACCTCTAACTAATCTTACACATCACTAGGCCTTCCATGCTACAGCAAATGATACTGTGCTCACACCATCTATTCAAGTTCAAAAGTAAATTTTATTATTGAAGTATTTATATGTCACCATATACAACCCTGAGATTCATTTTCTTGTGGGCATATTCAACAAATCTATAGAATAGAAACCGTAACAGAATCATTGAAAGATTGCTCAACCAAGGCATTCAACCAGAGTGCAGAAGACAACAAACTATGCAAATGCAAGTATAAATAAATAGCAATAAATAATGAGACCATGAGATGAAAAGTCCTTGAAAGCTGGTTCATTGATTGCGGAAAGAACCAAAGGAGCAGAATTACGCCATTCAGCCCATCCAGTCTACTCCATCATTTCATCATGGCTGATCCATTTCCCTCTCAACCCCACTCTCCTGCCTTCTCCCCATATCCCTTCACTCCATGACTAATCAAGAATCTATCAACCTCAGCCTTAAATGCACCCACTGACCTGGTCTCCACAGATGCTTGTGACAACGAATTCCACAGATTCACTATGCTCTGGCTAAAGAAATTCCTCATCTCCCCCACCAATGGAAACACCCTTTTCACATCCACTCTATCTAGGCTCTTCAACATTCAATAAATTTTAATGAGATACCTCCTCATTCTTCTAAATTCCAGCCAGTACAGGCCCAGAGCCTTCAATTGCTGCTCATATGATAACTCTTTCATTCCCAGAATCATTTTGTCAACCTCCTCTCAACTCTTTCCAACGTCAGCACATCCTGTAAATAAGGGGCCCAGAACTGCTCACAATACTCCAAGTGAGGCCTCACCATAACTTATACAGACTCGGCATTACATCCTTGCTTTTTATATTCTAGTCCTCTTGAAACAAATGCTAACATCGCATTTGTCTTCCTCACTACTGATTCAACCTGCAAATTAATCTTTAGGGAATCCTGAATAAGGACTCCCAAATCCCTTTGTACCTTGGATTTTTGAATTTTCTCTCCATTTAGAAAACAGTTTATACTTTTATTTCTTCTACCAAAATGCATGACCATACACTTCCTGACACTTTATTCCATCTGTCACCTCTTTGTCCATTCTCATAATGTGTCTGTCTTTCTGCAGACTCTCTGCTTCCTCAACACTACTTGCCTCTCCACCTATCTTCATATCCTCCATAAACTTAGCCACAAAACCTAATTTCATCATCCAAATCATTGACATATGACGTAAAAAGAATCGGTCCCAACACGGACCTCTGTAGAACACCACTAGTCACCAGCAGCCAATCCAAAGAGGATCCCTTTATTCCCACTTTTTCCCTCATGCCAATCAACCAATGCTCTATCCAAGCTATTATCTTTCCTGAATACCCTGCGTTCTTATCTTGTTTAGCAGCATCATGTGCAACACATTGTCAAATGCCTTCTGAAAATTCAAGTACATAACATTCACTGATTTTCCTTTGTCTATCCTGCTTATTATTTCTTCAAAGAATTCCAATAGATTTGTCAGGCAAGATTTTCCCTTAAGGAAACCATACTGACTTTGTCCTATTTTGTCACGTGCCTCCAAGTACCCCAAAACCACATCCTTAATAATGGACTCCAACATCCTCCCAATCACCGAGATCAGGCTAGCTGGCCTATAATTTCCTTCCTTCTGCCTTTCTTCCTTCTTGACATTTGCAATTTTCCAGTCCTCTGCAACCACGTCAGAATCTAATCATTCTTGAAGGATCATTAATAATGCTTCTACAATCTCTTCACCTATCTCTTTTAGAACCATGGGATGTAGTCCGTCAGGTCCAGTTGACTTACCTACCTGCAGACCTTTCAGTTTCCCAAGCACCATCTTCCTAGTAATACCAACTGCACTCACTTCGGACACTTGACACTCTCAAATTTCCAGCATACTACTAGCGTCTTCCACAGTGACGACTGAAGCAAAATACTTATACAGTTTGTCTGCCATTTCTTTGTCCCCCATTAATCCTTCTCCAATGGTCCAACATTTACACTCACCTCTCTTTTACCCTTCATATATCTGAAAAAAAAAATTAGTATCATCTTTTAATATTATTGGCAAGCTTACCTTCATTTTTCATCTTTTCCCCCCTTATGATTTTTTTAGGTGCCTTCTGTTGGGTTTTAAAAATTTCCCAAACCACGATCTTCCAACTAATTTTTGTTCTATTATATGCCCTCTTGTGCTTTTATGTTGGCTTTAACTTCCCTTATCAGCCACAGTTGAGTCATCCTGCCTTTAGAATACTTCCTCTTCTTTGGGAAGTTTCTATCCTGCGCCTTCTGAATTGCTCCCAGAAACTCCAGCTATTGCTGCTCTGCCATCATCCCTGCTAGTGTCCCTTCCAATCAACTTTGGCCAGCTCCTCTCTCATGCCCTTTACTCTACTGAATCTGCTGACTTTAGCTTCTTCCTCTCAAATTACAAAGGTGAATTCAATCCTATTATGATCACCATTTCCAAAGAATTCCTTTACTTTAAGCTCCCTAGTAATAATATCCGGTTCATTACATATCACCCATTCCAGAATTGCTGATCCCCTAGTGGGCTCAGCTCCAAGCTGCCCCAAAAAGCTATCTCAGAGGCATTCCATAAATTCTCTCCCTTGGGATCCAGGAACAACTTGATTTTTCCCCAATCTATCTGCATATTGAAATTCCCCATAACTAAAGCTTCATTAACTGATAAGTTTTTTTAAAAATCTCCTGCTGTAATTTGTAAACCACAGCCTGGCTACTGTTTGGAGGCTTGTAAATAACTCCCATCAGGATCTTCTTACCCTTGCAGCTTCTGCCCATGAGGATTCTCCATCTTTTGATCCACTGTCACCTCTTTCTAAAGATTCAATTTCATTTTTTTACCAGAAGAGCCACTCCTCCTCTGCCTACCTGCCTGTTGTTTCAATAGATTGTATATCCTTGGATTAAACTCCCAACTACAATCATCTTTTGACCATGATTCCACAATGTCATACCTGCCAATCTCTAACTGCACTACAAGATCATCTACCTTACCTTGTATACTGCGTGCACTCAAATATAACACCCTCAGTTGTGTATTTGTCACCCTTTTCAATTTTGTCCCCCTTTTACCCTGCAACTCATCCCACTGAATGAAAATTTGCCCTATCATCTGGCTGTCCTTCCTGACAGTCTCACTATGCACTACCTCTGCTTGTAAACCAACATTCCTATCCTCAGCCCTATCACTCTGGTTCCCACCCCACTACCAAATTACTTTAAACCCTCCCCCAAATGCTTTAGCAAAACTGCCCACAAGGATATTGGTTCCCTTCAGTTTCAGGTGTAGCCTTTCCCTGTTGTACAGGTCATACCTTCTCCAGAAGAGATCCCAATGATCCATAAATCTGGAACCCTGCCCCCACCTCAGTTCCTCAGCCACACCTTCATCCATCAAATCACCCTATTCTTGCCCTCACTGGCATGTGGCACATACAGCAATTCAGAGATTGTTACCCAGGAGGTCCTGTTTTTCAGCTTCTACTTAGCTCCCTACATCTCTCCTTAGAACCTCTTCTCTTTTCCTTCCTCTGTCATTGGTACCGACATGTACCAAGATGTCTGGCTACTTGCCCTCCTATTTACAATGTCGTGGACACGATCCGACACATCCCTGACCCTGGCACCTGGGAGGCAACATGCCATCTGGGTCTCCTATCTACTCCTCTTACTATGGCATCTCCTATCACCACTGCATTCCTCCTCTGGCCCCTTCCTTTCTGAGCCACAGCAGCAGACTCAGTGCCAGAGATCTGGTTGCTAAGGCACCACCCCCCCCACCCCGCCGGCCGTTAGATGATTCTGCTGAACAGTATCCTTGTTACTGGGGGAAGCAGCAGCCACAGGGGCACTCTATATCAGCTGCCTATTTTCCTTCCCTCTCCTGATAGTCACCCATTCACCTGCCTCCTGCAACTACCTCCCTGTAGTTCCTATCATCTCCTCAGTTTCCCTTATGAGCGAAAGGTCATTGGGTTGCAGCTCCAGTTCTCTGAGGAGCTGCAGCTTGGTGCACCTGGTGCAGATACGGTTACCCAGGAGGCTGGAAGTCTCCCAGAATTCCCACATCTCACACAGAAAAAAAAACAAAACACAGTCCATAGTGTCATTCTTACTGCCATAACTATACACTTACAGATGAAGAATGAGCAAGAGAAAGATTACCAGATATTTATGTTGCCCATGTCTGTTATCATCCAAGCCTGCTAAGCCAAAGCCAAAAGCCTCCCCACTCTAACACTGGCCCATTGCAACAATGGCCACTCCAGTTGCCCATCTTATTTTTGTTTGACCTTGGCCACTGTTCAAGCTCCAAAAAAATGGCTACAAAGCGCTAACTTTTAAGGCTCTCTCCTTGACCTGGGTGAAGACACCATTACTTTTCACCTCCGAACTCCGATTGGCTAATACGAACCCTTAACATTGGACATCTAAGAGAAATAAAATGTTTCCAACATTAGCTACATCCTAATATAAATGAATGTTATAAAACCATTGCAGTCACTACATTATATAAGAAATTTGACCTAGGACTGTCTTTACAGGTTTGCTCATATGAAAGAATCATATAAAAGTTAAAGATTGCTTGAAAAAATATCTTGAAAATTTGCAATGATATGCACATTTTTAAAAAAAACTTTGCATTTCAGGTCAATGGTCTGTGGAACATTATGTGACAAGCTAAATTGTCAAATCACTTAGATCCCACTTTCAAAACGCAGAGCATTTTGCCAAGTTGTAAAACTGTTATCACAATAGTTGGTGTGCAGGTATTTTTAGCCATTGCATCCCTCCATGGCTCATTAAGCAATATGCACAGATAAAGGTAAACGGGTAACCAACTCAATTATCAGTGATGTTTATTGTAACTGGTATCTTGAATGTGCTTGAGGTAAAGAAAAGAGTTAATCAGGGAAAAAATTAGTTACCTTTGCTTTCCTTTTGAAAAGGCACATTAGCATAATGCAGCACATGCTAAGAGCTTTTAGGTCAAGAATTCAATGCACAAAATTATATTTAAAAGTGCATCTGAAAGTCTACCATGCCAATATATTTAAATAAACTATAAAAAAAAATAATTCATGTTTAATCAAATTTTTTAAAAGTAATTTCCACACATTTAGAAAGGCAAATTATATAATTACACAACCATCAACCCTTTATGATACTTCTTTTTAAGTTTTATCAGCAGATCTAGTTATTGACTTAATCCAGGCCTATCTGACCATGGTGACATATCATGTCTTACATTGCCTTCATCCAACATCTATATACCAGCACCTACGGGTGGAGATCAAAGAATCAGGATTAGATGGATGAATCACAAGTGATTTAGTAAGTCTGGAGATTTTTGAGGCTAATTACTGTGTATCAACCATTATTCATTAAATCAGTTCAATCTCCATCAATTCAGAATCAAATCTCAGACTTACTTGATTTATGGGACTCAATGCCCTGTATTAGGGTGCACTCAACATGAAACAATAACTTTACTAAACACTTAAATCTCCTTAGATTTAGTGGACTGAGAACTGACCAAACATTTCATCACATTTGACAACTAAGATTAATTATAACATCATGCTCGTTGATTAAAGTGGATATTGGATGCAAACATTCAAAGAAACCAGTGCCCAATTAATTTGTTCTGAAATACATATTGGCTTAATGGTGGTGCTCTCAGTTGTAGAAAAAAAAATTAGCGAAGTCAATGATTGGTTCAGACATTATTTTAAACACTTTGTCCGATAAGCCAGGCTGACTGTACTGCGGGAGTGCCAGGACTGGTAGACTCAACTCAAGCACACGTGGCATAATGTCATAGGTGTATGAAAATAAAGCTTCCAACGGCATACAGGGCCACACTCATTATGAACGTCACATTTGAAATAATGGATATCCTACCATGGCAGTTCACAGCCACTAACTTTGCCACTAGTTGGAGGGGCATGAATGGAATGATGTCATTAAGGAAGACAGGAAACTTATCAAAAAGCTAACCAGTCGCTCCATCTCAGTATACAACAGATGCGCTGTTTGAGCCATGTCTAGCCTACACAGGTGTAAGTGCAGTGTATAAAACTGCATTTATTAGCTCTAAAATCCAGGATCTAGGTCTAGAGAATTTCACTGTAACCGCATTTATTTTTGAACATTTATCGGCACTGATGCCACAAGAGTTCCATCATGCAAAGCACTGCAGGAAGAGGAAAAACAAAGATTTGCAGTTGCACAAAGGTATGCAGATGGCCGTTTTAAACACCGTTAGACTGTTAAGTTTCAGTTATGTAGACTCACAAAATTTTGACACCACTTCCTTGTATGTGGTGAATTAGCTGTTAAGTAGTATCAGTCATCAAAAGGCAAAGGACTGGTGCTGAATAATGAGATTAGACTACTTTTCCAGTAATTCCTTCAGCACTAGGTTGCTTTGGTAAGAAAAGTAAGAGTTACTATCTAGACTTGAGATGCTGTCATTTGCAAAGGCTAACTAAATGCCTGGTAATAATGGAATCCCGCATTCTTGTTTGCTGCTTCTCTTTCACCTCCCCCTTTGAAGCTGTGTCAGCTCTAGCATGAACGTTCAACCCTCAGTACTGCACACAATGCCATAGATCCCTCAGTCAACCACAATTATCAGGGTATAATTACCCAGAGCCACAAACGCAGCCACTTGCTTATTCTGATTGGCCTCATTGAAGGTAACCTTTCAGTATCATCAAAAAGTGCCCTTCGAAAAGAATCAATACAATTACTGGTAAGGATGATTTCAGAGTCACTTAAGGCTGTAATTGCAAAGTTAAGTAATTATTTGCAGATACGTCAATTTTTTGTTTAGCCTTTTCAATGTCACAGTGTTCTCACTGATTTCATTGGCAAGTTCCAATCTTGGAAAATCAGACTCCTGCGTCCAGTTGTCCACTCAAAGTCCTGACGAAGGGTCTCGGCCCGAAACGTCAACTGTACTTCTTCCTGTACATGTTGCCCAGCCTGCTGCATTCCACCAGCATTTTGTGCGTGTTGCTTGAATTTCCAGCATCTGCAGATTTTCTCATGCCTGCTGCTGTATTGCTCCTTATGAACAGTTTGATATATTGAGTTTACCAACTTACCTCACTATCAAGTGGGCTCTCTGATCATATACTGACAGTAAATTCAGAATTAGTCGTATCAAAAAAAACTGTCTTTGCAAATTTAACTCCAGCTCACCGACTCAAAGGTTTAAAATTCTGAACTTTCTTCTGTTATTTCTTACATAACATAAAACAACAGGAGTAAGAGAATGCCATCCAGTCTCTTCAACCTCCTCCACCATTCAAAGTCTTCTACTTCAGAGCCACTACTCCTATATCCTGCTCCTCTTAATGTTCTGAAATCCAGGGATCTGCATTTTCACTAAAATACTGAGCTCCACAGCCCTCGGTGTAGAGAATTCCAAAGAATACAGACGCTAAAGAAATTTCTCCTCATCTCAGGCCCATTCAGCTCACCCATTTTTCTGAAATTATACCCCCGGTCCTAGGCTCAGTCCAGGAAAACATCCTCCCTGCATCCAGTTGTCAAGAACTTTAAGAATTTGTAAGTGTTAATGAAGTCTCTGAAACTCCACAGTTGCTGCCTTCTCTTCTGAGTATTCCTGCATTTTCTGTTTTGATTTCTGATTTACAACAGCTGCAGCTTTTTCCTGCTTCAATTACTGATTATTCGCTTCCCTGACTGATATGTGCCGCATCTACTCACACCACCTCTACTTCTATCAACACTTTCAAGCCAGCATTTTTCACACTTATTTAGTTGCCCTTTGAGATATAAAGCACCTTCTTCACCTATTCCACATTAAATACTTGGATCACTTCAAGTGGGAGGTAGAGTCAAAGCAAGCAAGGATTTCCTAAAGCATATTAACAAAGCAATTGGATTTTTAAGATGAACCAATAATCTTGTGACTATTTTTTAAATGATAAACAAATAATTCTGTAACTACTATGGTAAGATACAATTCACTTTGGGAAGTTACTATTCCATGCCTCTAGACTATTTCTACCCAGTGACATATCCACTGCTCCACCTCGGGCAAAGCAGCATAGATCAAAGCTTGAATCTGAGAATCTTTGCTCCATTCTACTCAGTAACACACTAAAACTATTTATGAAATGTATTTTCCCACTAAGTCTTCTGTTAGACGGCAAAAATAAAACTTGTGATATTGCATAATTTCTTACATATATCATTCATTGTCACAGGGATTACATCATCCCAACAGGCACTGATGTAGACTATTATGATCTTTATACTGCATCTCTTCCACATTTCATTGCTACCCATCTCTAAAATGACATCTCATATTAACAGCTGGAGGTAACAACAGCAGCTGGTCCAAAGGTTATGATATGAAATGGTATTAGGGAGCAAACAGTCCATTGATAGCCATATCCTCAATACTAAGAAGGTTTCAGGCTACTATCAATGTTGGGCAAGTTTCTTCATACAATAATGTCACTCAGTGAAAGCGGAGGAATACAAGGTAAAATATTATTGAACCCAGCCAGGCATTTTTGTTAGATTGCCATACCATTGGAAGGTTACGCAGTGGAGATTGCTTCAGAGCCCTTAGTTTCTCTGAGAGGTTGATTAAGAGAGGCTTAATTCTATAGTCATCCTCGGCATCACCTCCAAGGAGCTTCTGAAGGCTGAAGCAGTTTTTTCATTCCCTGGAGATGAGAATGCTTGAAGAGCATCCTCTTCCAAAACTCCCATCTCACCCACATAGAGCACTTTTAAGAGAGTGATCACATCCCTTAATGATTTATTTCAGCTAATTAGGAAAACTTTCTGCCATTATTGCAATTTTCCCAGCAAGACAAATATCATGCAGGTTTGCACACTTCAATATCTGAGAAGTTGCAAGTAAAACTAGACAATGTACAAAGGCCTACTGACTCTCACAGCTATCTGGACTATTCCTCTTCTCACCCTGTCTCTTGCAAAAACACCATCTCCTTCTCGCAATTCCTCCGTCTCCGCCGCATCTGCTCTCAGGATGAGGCTTTTCATTCTAGGTCGAGGGAGATGTCTTCATTTTTTACAGAAAGGGGCTTCCCTTCCTCCACTATCAACTCTGCTCTTAAACGCATCTCCCCCATTTCACGTACATCTGCTCTCACTCCATCCTCCCGCCACCCCACTAGGAATAGGGTTCCCCTGGTCCTCACCTACCACCCCACCAGCCTCCGGGTCCAACATATTATTCTCCGTAACTTCCGCCACCTCCAACGGGATCCCACAACTAAGCACATCTTTCCCTCCTCCCCTCTCTCTGCATTCCGCAGGGATCGCTTCCTACACAACTCCCTTGTCCATTTGTCCCCCACCATCCCTCCCCACTGATCTCCCTCCTGGCACTTATCCGTGTAAGCGGAACAAGTGCTACATATGCCTACACTTCCTCCCTTACCACCATTCAGGGCCCCAAACAGTCCTTCCAGGTGAGGCAACACTTCACCTGTGAGTCGACTGGGGTGATATACTGCGTCCGGTGCTCCCGATGTGGCCTTTTATATATTGGCGAGACCCGACGCAGACTGGGAGACCACTTTGCTGAACATCTACGCTCTGTCCGCCAGGGAAAGCAGGATCTCCCAGTGGCCACACATTTTAATTCCACATCCCATTCCCATTCTGACATGTCTATCCACGGCCTCCTCTACTGTAAAGATGAAGCCACACTCAGGTTGGAGGAACAACACCTTATATTCCGTCTGGGTAGCCTCCAACCTGATGGCATGAACATCGACTTCTCTAACTTCCGCTAGGCCCCACCTCCCCCTCGTACCCCATCTGTTACTTATTTTTATGCACACATTCTTTCTTTCACTCTCCTTTTTCTCCCTCTGTCTCTCTGAATATACCTCTTGCCCATCCTCTGGTTCCCCCCCCTCCTTGTCTTTCTTCCCGGACCTCCTGTCCCATGATCCTCTCGTATCCCCTTTTGCCAATCACCTGTCCAGCTCTTGGCTCCATCCCTCCCCCTCCTGTCTTCTCCTATCATTTTGGATCTCCCCCTCCCCCTCCAACTTTCAAATCCCTTACTCACTCTTCCTTCAGTTAGTCCTGACGAAGGGTCTCGGCCTGAAACGTCGACTGCACCTCTTCCTACAGATGCTGCCTGGCCTGCTGCGTTCACCAGCAACTTTGATGTGTGTTGCTTGAATTTCCAGCATCTGCAGAATTCCTGTTGTTTCCATTTTGTCTATTGTTAGTTTTCACATTGTAAATCTCAAGGCGACTCAGTCCTCTGTCATTGTCGTTATCAGATTTTTTTCATCAACAGCATGCAGATTAGTGTTCCTTTGGAAACTGCAACTTGACTTTTTATCTTTTTCTTTTCCCTGCGCAGTCCATTTATTTTTGTATGCCCAACATGCTCTTTGTATGTGTCCTACTTTGTTGCATTTTCTGTAAGTTTTGTCTTTAAACCTGCATTGGTCTGATGTATGAGAGTCCCTGCCACAATAGTAACACAAATTGTTCGGCCTGGCCAGTTTCTGTTTAGATGTTACAATTTTGTTCAAGCTCACTTTCGTTACTGACTGCAAATCAATTGCATCTGGCTGCTGTTTCCATTGATATAGCTATTTCAACTGCTCTTTTAAATACAAGTTGTGCTTCAGTTAGGAGCTCTTTTTGAATACTTTCTTGTAAGATTCCACAAACTAAACAATCTCTCAGTGCATTACTAAGCTCATTACTGAACTAACAATGCTCAGACAACTTCTTCAATTCAGTCACGTACTGTATGCTGAAATGAACTACCTTTCCTTTTGATTCCACTTATGAAACCTAAAGCATTCTGCAATCAACAACCGTTATCAGTTCTAAATGTTCTTGCACTACTTTCATAATACAGCAAACTGTAATCAGCCAATCATGTGGCAACAACTCAATGCATAAAAGCATGCAGACATGGTCAAAACATTCAGTTGTAGCTCAGAATGAACATCAGAATGGGGAAGAAATGTGATGAAAGTGACTTTGACCATGGAATGATTGTTGGTGCCAAACAGGGCGTGGGGTGATTTGGGTGTCTCAGAAACTGCAGATTTTTTATGATTTTCACACACAACAGTCTCTAGCGTTTACAGAGTATGTTAAAAAAAAACATATAGTGAGCAGTTTATTAATAAGAGAGGTCAGAGGAGAATGGCCATATGGGTTCAAGCTGATAGGAAGGCAACAGTAACTCAAGTAACCACCCATTGCAACAGTGGTGTGAAGAAGAGCATCTCTGAATGCACAGCCTGTCGATCCTTGAAGTGGATGGGCTACAGCAGCAGAAGATCACACTGGGATTTACTCCTGTACCTAAAAGTGGATACTGAGTGTATGTGGTTAGACAACTATGAGACCCAAGGATACAAAGCAAAGTCTTCACAAGGAAAATGAGATCAGCAATTGAGTGGGAGACAATGACCTGACGTTTGTTGGTGGGCTATAGTTCACCAGGAGATATGAGGAGACATCTGAGAGCTGAAAATCGGCTTTTGAAATGTGGAGTCAGTTAAACAAACCACAACAGCACCATTGTTTTCAGCAGATTTGATGACAACATCGTGGTTTGTCCTTAACGAGCAGAGTGTTGCCAATTCTGCAGTCAAGAGCATGTAGTAGAAAAGTATTGATTCAGCAGTTTTCAGTGAATAAATATGTGAGGGATACAGTTAAATTGGGAATTCTGACAGGAATTACTAATGGAGAAGTGTTTCCTCTATTCACACCAATAGCATCCGAAGTTTAAAAAATATTCTGCTTACAAAACAAAACATTACCATCTCTTTCTTGTCAGTTACAGCTTCCAGATCAATTACGGGATCACATTAATAACACAGCATCTAAAACCTCAGGCAAACACTGTACGTAGCTCAACATACATTGAGGATTATTCTGCAACCAAGATATAACTGATCAAGTTGTATAACTGATATGTTAGTAAAACAAGAACATAAAACATTTAATTTTAAATATATTTCCCTCAGTGCAGCAGCTATTGGTTCTGAACTTCAGAAAGTGCCATTTCGGCACCCCTATCAAAGCTACAATTTCCCCTAGGAAACTGGAAACGTACTGTTACTGCACCACATCTATGACTAGTTATATCAATTAGTCACAATTAACACTGGATGAATATGAATTCAAATACACACACACACATATATATAAAACCACAAAATGCCTTTTCTCTCCCAATTACACTTAACCTTACACAATAGAAAACCACCCATTCCTGATCTCGAGAGTTATTCAGCATGGAAACAGGCCCTTCAGCCCGACTGCTCTATGCCAACCCAAATGAGCATCTAAGCCTGCCCTAACTGTGTACCTATACATATGCCTTTTAAATGCTCAAGTACCTGCCCCAATCACCTCCTCTGGCAGCTACATACCACTTTTCATATAAAAAGAAAAGTCATCCTTCGGATCTCTATTAAATATCTCCCATCTCACATTAAATCTATGTACTGTAGCTCTTGACTTCCCAAACCTAAGAAAAAGATAAACTGTTTAAGCTAAGCTGAAAATGTTTAAGAACAGATGGCACATTAATACATGGTTTCTATTTGACAATACAGTCTATAGATAAAATAAACGGGATGAATTGAACTGACAGAACTCCATAACTCAGCAAACTAAGGATGTCCACACACTTTACTTTCTAGCCCCTCAGCTTTATGCCAGCATACTGAAGGTGAAGTGATCATAAGGCATGACGTGAGTTAAATATGTTGTTTCAATAACTCAGTCTGCACCATGTAGTGCTAAATTCATTCACAAAATGTCCATTCATATGCCTCTTCTCTTAGGGAGCCCAACTATAGAGAATCATAGAGTTGATTATTATTAACCTGGCTGAGGGAACCAAATATCATATTTCCAGTTTGTTGATGAAACTGAACAATGTGCAACTTATGGTTACAGTGGAAAATATAGAGGGTTCACACAGATATGGGAAAGCTGACAGAATGGGCAAAACATGGAAATTTGAATATAAATGCAAAAAAACCATGAGGTGCACAGATCAGAAAAGCAGAGAATTTTTTAAAGATGGTAAGAAATTAGGTATTGTTGATATTCAAGAACGAGCTTGTACTCAATTCACTGAAAGCCAAGATGCAACATGTTACGGCAAAATCCATCCTCAGAGAGTTGAACACAGAAGTGAGGAAGTCTTGCTGCAATCTAATAGGACCCAATGAGACCACACCTACAGTACTGTCTGCAGTTCTGGTCCCTTCACCCAAAAGATGTGCTTGTATAAAGAAATATGACTACAGAGCTTCCAGAAATGATGGGTTAGCTATACAAGAGATTGAGTAGACCAGACTAATATTATTGAAGGACACAGAAGGCTTGGAAGCATGGATGCAGGAAGGGCATATCCTGTGGCTGAGGATCCTAGGATCATTCTCAGAAATAAGGGTAGACCATTTAGAACTGATAGGAGGATGTATTTCTTCACTCAATAGCATGGTGAATCATTGGACTACTCTACCTTGAGGGCTAAGCTCAGATGCCTAGTTCATTCAAACCAGAGGTCAATAGATTTTGGGATATCGAGGGAGTTGAGAGATTTCAGAATCATGCAGGAAGATGATGCTGAGAAAAGCGATCTACCATGATCATGATTAATAGTGGAAAGGGCCCAAAGGGCCTGTTCCTACACTTATTTCTTTCTGACTGGGAAGATAATAAACAGCTGACCCTTATGGAGATGATGCCAAATTCAATCTCAGTCTGTTATTGAGTTAGCTGTCATTATCTGGGGAGCAGAGCAGGCAAATAGTCTCATATGCCTTCTGATCCAGATGGAGAAAAACAACTAGATTCACAATTAAGGGAATGCACAATCACAACAAATAAAACATGCACTGCTATAGGCATTAGGTGATCCCAATGAACATACTTTTCACTGCCAAATACTATGGAAAGCTTTACACTCTGGGTAAAGTCGTAAACTTTCTACAGCTACCGTATTCTATCAATTTAAATAAAATAAAAAGGAATGTCTAAACATGTTAGATTTTGTACAATTATGTAAACATGCAGATTCATAAGAATCGGATTATAATTAAAAAAACAAATAGGCTTTCATACTTGGCTCACTTGAATTAACAAAAAGTGTCCAAAATGTGATTGGAGACAATATAGACACACAAGATTGATGGCAAAAGCATTTTGAAAGGTGACACAGAAGTCTTACACACTCATTTTGGTCCAAATGCTATTCCCTGATGATACAATGACATTGGGCATGATGTTTCCTCAAAAATCCTTGTTGACCAGTACTCACTACAGAGAAAAATCTGTAAATGCACATCTACTGAAATCCATTTAACTTTGCATCATAATAAAGCAATAGTTAATTGGATTTAGTAACATGCAGCCAGCATTATGTCCATCATACACCTCAAATTAAAAATATTTCAAAATAAATCATGGATCAAGCAGACCTGAAAAACAGGTGTCAGGTGGAAAGAACACTAGGGACCTATTCCTATATGCTCTTCAACAAAATAAATTGACAATAATTTATGTAGAAAATCTAACGACATGCTGATAACCACAACATGCATAGCCTCTTCACCAGTTTCAAGACAACCTGCAGTCAAGGGTTCACCCCACTATAAATCAAGAACAGAGATCATCAGGACATATTTAGGAGGAGCATTTAAAGAATTTGCCAACCGTACCTTATCCTTTGATATGGGTGCCCATGAGTCCATCCCTCAGCAAACTACTCCACTCCCGCCACCACACCAAACCATCTGGAAGCTGGGGAGGGTGTGGGTGTGGGTCTGGGGGGAAACAAGCCTCCAGCAACAGATGATATCCCTGCTGAAGTTGTAAACTTGGTGTAGAGAAACCCCAGACAGAAAACAGGACAAACTAAGGATCTTAAAAATACCTAATTATGACCTTCAATAAAAGGATAAACAAGTGATTGCTGGAACTAGAGGAGTCTCCCTGCTGTCATCCACCAAAGGTGCTGCTCCACTGCTTCCTCCCAGCGGTCAAAAAGATTCGCAAATCACATTGTGTATTCTGTCCATTCCAGCGGCTCTAAGGACATCATTATCACAAGCAAACTCCAAGAAAAATGCAGACAACTGCACTGGCTGTGTTACGTAACCTACCTGAGGTCTTAGAATTCTTTGAATCCATTGAGATAGACTGCTATACATCCTCAAATTTGGTTCCCCTCAATATTTCATCTTGCTTCTACTACATCATAGCATGCAAGACATGATTTTAAACAAAATGTACAAAGCAGACTAAACAAAAGTGTAAACTGGAATCAAGGCCTCAATACTTTTCCCAGTCTTTCTCCTGCATCTTACAGATATTGTATCCTCCATAGTATCCAGGACATCTTCAAAGAGCAGTGCCTCAAAAAGGCAACATCCATCATTAAGGACCCCCATCACCCAGGACATGCCCTCTTCTTGGGCTACCATCAAGAAGGAGGTACAGGAGCCTGAAGGCACACACTCAACTATTCAGGAACAGCTTCTACCCCTCTGCCATCCGATTTCTGAATGGACATTACCTCAGTACTTTCATATTTCTGGTTTTTGTGCTACTTATTTAATTTTTTATATATATATGTAAAGTTTACAAATTTTACAGCATTTGCTGGTGATATTAAATCTGATTTTGATTACAGTCATAGAGTTACACAACATGAAACAGATCTTTTGACCAACGTGTCCATGATGACCAAGGTGCCTTCCTAAACCAGTCCCACTTAACTGTGTTAGGCCACACATCCCTACAAACCTTTCCTATGCATGTACCAGTCCAAATGTCTTTTAAACATTGTAATTGCCTCTACCAATTTCTCTGGCAACTGGTTCCATATAACTATCATGACTCGCTTACTTCCCACAAGTTTTCTGCAAGAATGCAGTAAATCTACAAATGTTAAAATGCCCATCCCAAGTCACAGCTAGTTCAGAACAAAGGCCACACCAATCTGTCAGTGAGCTTAGCTTGCAGACATACTTGGGCACATTCATATCAAAGAGAATGCATAAGAATTTGAGGAGTGGGCAGATAGGAGCTTAAGTTGTAGGGAGATGGTGAGGAAGAAAGAGACATGACTTTGCATAGTTAATTAGGTAGAAGGTCATTATTTTCATGTGGTCTATTCAATGGTTTCTTACTTATTCTATCCCAGCTTCAAAAGGTATGTCATCTTTGTCACAAACCATGTGTGGACAAATGCCAGACAGTAAGATTAAGGTGGATCTATATCTTAACTCAGCTTTTCAGTCTCTAATACACCATTCCACTAACTATATAAAACACCAATCTCAAATTTTAAAGTCACTTTGGAATCAATGGAAAAGTTGTCTATATCCACTGAGTAGAAGGGCTTTATTTACACCTTTCAGGCTATAACATATTTGCCCACAAAGTTGCTAGAATTGTGAGCTGACCATGGTGCATCAAAGACAACAGGGAATTTTGGGAAAATAATGACTAATTGGACAATGTATCAACACTTTAACTAATTGAGGAAGATTGAACAGAAAGAGGCTCATGAGTGAATGAGAAATAAAGGGAAGTTTATGCTCAAGTAGTTTTAAAAAAGAGAAAAAGAGAAAATAAAGACTTGACATTAAAAAAACCTACAATTTATAAAAGTTTTAATCTAGTTCCTTCATGCTATATGTTGACTCTCTAGACTGTAGAGCTTAAATTATACCCATTAACATTCATTAAAGGAAACTTCTATAATTTTTATTGGAGTGGAGTCTAGCACAGAATGTGTGTGTAAATTATAGCCATTAATGGCTAGGTGGAGTTTTTCCATCAGAACTTGTTCAGTATTTCAGTGATTAAACGATTAAAGTGCTTTCGACATAGCAAACCACCAATGGCACCTAAAAAAAAAGTATAATTACAATGGTAATATAAAGAATGTTAATTATTAATATAATTAAAAGAGTGCAATTAATTTACTGAACGAACAAGACCAATTGACCAATAGCTTATTTACAGAGGCACCATACAGGAGGAAAGGCACAGATACATAGCTTTCAGAGTAGAATTCTGAGGCTTAGAGCCAAGGTAGCTAACAGCTTGGCCACTATGGCAGAACAATTGAAAGCTGAAGTGCCAAAATGGAGAACTTTACATATTTCAAAAAGTGCGTAGGCTGAGATACCTGGAGGAGATGATAGAAATAGAAACCAAGAAGAGATTTGAAACAACTCATTGAATTTTAAAATTAGGCATCTAGGAAGAGTAGCTGAATGGGTAGTTAAGAAAAGGCAAGAGTATTTTGGATTTAGAGCAAATGATGAAAAGTAAACAGAAAAAGAAAAGACCCCAGATAGTGCATATATATGGATGAACATCTAAGCAACAGATGTACTGATGTCAGGCCACGTTATGATGGAAGATGCAGGCGGTTTAAATGCCGTGAGCATGCTATTGTATCATTACTTTGAGGTCATGACGATGATCAATCAGGCTCAGGTTCAGACAGTTAAAGGTTGATCCTGAGGGCACTACACTAGTTACATGTTCCCGGTCTGAAAATCACCCGCTTTTTGTGTTTCTTTTTCTCTAATATGTGATAACCAACCCTCAATCGATGTGAACAATTTCCCTGTGAGCTCTTGGTGCACTAGTCTATCGCAACACTTTATCAAATGTCTTCTGAAACTCCCTCTACCAACTCTGCTTGTTACATCCTCAAAAGAACAAATTTGTCAAACATGATTTGCTATTCATACAATCAGGTCAACTTTCTCGAAATGATAAGCTGTTTCTTTCTTATTAAATACTTCAGCATTTACAACAAATGCTCAGTTAAAAGGCCGACGGTTGCTTACTTCTCCCATTCTTGGATATTTAAACAGTTTACTAGTCTGCTGTTACTTCCCAGAACACAATGAGTTTTGAAAAGCTTTAACCAATGGCTCCACTCTCTATGCAGCCTCATTGAAAACTCTTAAACGCAACCCCAAAGGATTTGTCTACCTTTAATTAGACTATTGTTTTCAAAATATTGTCCCCTTTAACAACAATCATGACAACGGCTATATTTCATTAGGAGTTTGAAGAGATTTGGTTTGTCAACTAAAACACTCAAAAACTTCTATAGATTTACTGTGGAAAGTGGCTGCATCACTGTCCGATATGGGGAGGGGTTACTGCACAGAACCAAAAGAAACTATAGAAAGTCGTAAAATTAGTCGGCTCTATCTTGGGTACTAGCCTCCGTATTCCCAAAACTTCTTCAAAAAGCAGTGCCTCAGAAAAGCAACGTCCATTATTAAGGACCACCATCACCCAGGACATTCCCTCTTCTCTTTGTTACCTTCAGGAAGGAGGTACAGAAGCCTGAAGGAACACATTCAGTGATTCAAGAACTGCTTCTTCCCCCCCTCCATCTGATTTTTAAATGGACAAACACTACCTCACTTTGTTTTTTAAATATACATATATTTGGTTTTGCACAATTTTTAATGTATTCGATATACATAAATATACTTACTGTAATATACTTAAAGGGCAAAAGTTTAGGGGTAACATGAGGGGGAACTTCTTTACTCAGAGAGTGGTAGCTGTGTTGAACGAGCTTCCAGCAGAAGTGGTTGAGGCAGGTTCGATGTTGTCATTTAAAGTTAAACTGGATAGCTATATGGACAGGAAAGGAATGGAGGGTTATGGGCTGAGTGCAGGTTGGTGGGACTAGGTGAGAGTAAGAGTTCAGCATGGACTAGAAGGGTCGAGATGGCCTGTTTCTGTGCTGCAATTGTTATATGGCAATTGGTTTATTTATTTATATATATTTTTCCTCTTTCTATATTATCTTGTATTGCATTGAACTGCTGTGGCTAAGTCAACAAATTTCACAACACACTGCGATGATAATAAACCTGATTCTGATTCTTCTATACCAGGGGTTCTCAACCTTTCTTATGCCATGGACCCCTCTGTCAGTCCGGTGAAGCCTACAGACTCCTCCTCAGAACAAAGTATTTAAATATATAAAATAAAATACATCAGCCTAACAGAGAGTTAAGCATTCTCATTTGAGCTGTCCAGTTTTTTCAAAACTTAAACAAAAAAAAACAACTCACCTCCTTCTACACATTGATCAACAAGCAACTGTAAACGGGAAAAATGGAGAGGAACGTAGATGTCTGGGTCACAAATGTGAGACATACAACTTCACCGTTTGGTGGCTGAACGAATACTAGGCACAGAGTTGACCTATAGCAGGGTAGGCCGGCTACGTCGCACCGAGTGTCTGCAGACAGGAAGACTGCAATCACAATCAATCTAGCAGTGGGTCTAATAACTACTGTAATTCCAAGATATTTGTAACAACTTAATGTGATATGAAAACATCTGTGATTTCAATTGGTGACCAAGTCATAGGTCCTGCTAATGCTGCTGTGGTTTGTTGCCTACATCCATAATCGAAGGAAATACTAAATTTCAGTTAATGATTAGTGAAAATAAAGATGTAACTTTTTTCCCAATCAAGGGGTCCATGGACACCAGTTAAAAACCCCTCCCTGATCTACACAGTTTCAATCTAGCCATCAAAAATCTTTGGGATATTTACAGTGTTAATCTGGCCAATATCGAAGAGATTCATTTTGGGAGGCCAAATGCAAGATTAAAGTATATAGTAAATAGCTGGACTTTTAAGAGCATTATCGTACAGAGGATCTTGGAAGGAAGTCCATATATCCCTGAACTTTGCCAGTTCCTAATTAAAATATTTTCAGTTACAGAAGATAAATGGCTAATTATGAAGATGGTTATAAACAATTGCAATCTACTGTTTTCTTAACTGGCAGAGCAAATTTCTCTGAATGGACAGCTAAAAGGCAAGTTAAAGGCATATCGGCTACATCATTCTAATAAAATACATTTGATGGTTTATGGTGTCCTTTTTTAGAACGGAGAACAGTACAACACAGTACAGGTCCTACGACTCATGATATTGTGCCAACCTTTTAACCTACTCCAAGATCAATCTGATCCTTCCTTCCCATATAGCCCTCCATTTTTCTATCTTCCATGTATCTACCCAAGAGTCTCTAAATGTCCTTGATATTTCTGCCTCTATCACCATACCAGTCAGTGGGTTCCATGTATTTACCACTCTGTAAAAACCTACCTCTAACATCCCCCCATACTTTCCTCCAATCACCAAAAGTATGTTCTCTCTTATTCACTATTGCCAGCCTGGGAAAAAGGCTGAGTATGAGGAATATTTGATGTTACACACCAACAACAAATAAATATTGTAAAATCAACTAAGCAAAGCAGTAGCCGAATGATTGTCCAGGGAGTCTTATTTCAATTTCTTCTGCAGTCTGATTAAATGCTGAAATTTACAGTACACTGTAGTATTGGATCCTTTACAGATTTGCAAACTTTTTGTATGTTTGAACACAAAATAACTTGCTCAGTGTTTGTCATATTGGTTATAGAATGAATTCAAAAAGTACCTTGTGTGTTGTGTGTTGTATGTTAATTACCTCAAGCAGTGACATATTCCAAATAGAAAGAGCTTTGTCACTTCCTAAGCAACAACACTCCAAGAATGTGGAAAAAGCCTGCATGATCCAACTTCAGGAGGTACTAAATCTTGAGATTTCACTGACCTAGAATAGTTAAATTAGGTAACAAAATTCAATAACTTTTGAAAGTTTAACATGGAGAGCACAGCATGACCTGTGATGTGCATTGCCAGGGAATAGCTCATAAATCTGAGCTGAGGAAGTGACTCACTCCAGTTTCCAAACTTAAGAAATGATTGAACTATATACCAATGGACAAGAAACAGATGAGTTTCTGGAAAACATATTTCAGAAGGTAGGTATCTGCAGGCAGAGCAGACTGATAAATAAAAATGGGAGAATTCTGAATACTTAAAGGATTTAAGGCATACAGGGTTAGTACAAGAAGTGCTGCCAAGGTTAAAGATGACTTACTATTCTACTGAAAGGCAGAGAAGGCATGTGTGCCAAGTGACCTACCCTGCTTGTTTCTTGAATTCATTCATTGGGGTGCAAAGAGTAATAGTCAATGAGTTGGTAAATAATAAGTAAGTTTACCACTAACACTAATCCTGTTTGCCCCATGTAATTTTAGTGACAAGACTGGGTATGATCACTAAAACTAAATAAAACCTCCTTATATGACTGAAAAAGTGCAAAGAGAAAGACTACCTTTTTTATTACACTGGTTTTCACTCTACGTACTCACATTGCAAACAGATCCAGTAACTGCTTTGTTCAACAAAAACAAATTAAGTAATTGGAAAAGCAAAATTGTGTGATAAGAACAAGTGAATGAGGCATTGCCCAGTTGTTAAAGGAACTGGATGGAAAAAAAAAATCTACAATTCAAAATCCTATAATGAAAAGTAGTGAAACTGGCCTCGGAAAATCAGTGTTGGAAATACAAACGTAGATCCAATAATAGATTTGGAACAGCCGAATGGCACAGGAACCACCTTTCAGCCCACCTTGCCTATATCAACCATGACCCAATTTGAGACTGACATCTGCCTGCACTTGATCTATATCCCTCAAATCCCTACCTGCTCACGTGCTTCAAATGTTGCTACTATATCTACTTCCATTATCTCTTTGGCAGTGAGTTCCAAGCACCTACCACGTTGTGTAAAATACTTGTCATGTAAATCTCCTTTAAATTTTCCTCCTCTCATCTTAAAGTTATGGCCTCTAGTATTTGACATTTCCATCCTGGCATAAAGACTCTTAGCATGCCTCTCATAATTAGATATAGTTCAATCAAATTGTTCCTCATCCTCCAGTCCACCAAAGACGGCAATTCAAGTTTATCCAACTTATCCTCCTAGCTGCGTCCAGGAAGTATTCCTGACACAGTATGCGTCAGGCCAACTCGAGGAGAGGCCTTACTGGAATGAACTTAGTCAGGTAACAGATCTCCCAATAGGGGAGCATTTTGAAGACAGTGCCCATAACTCTCTGTCCTTTAGCATAACCATGGACAAAGATAGGAGCAGATAGTATAGGGAAGTACTTAACTGGGGGAAGATGAATTATGATGCTATCAGTCAATAACTTGGGAACATAAATTGGGAGCAGACGTTCTCAGGAAAATACACAGTGAAAATGCTGGGTTGTTTAGGGAGCATTTGATAGATAGATACTTTATTGGACCCAAAGGAAAACTGCACGGGGTGTTAGATAGATTTATCCCATTGAAACAAGGTAGGGTGAAGGAACCACGGTTGACAAGAACACTGGAAATTTTAGTCAAGACAAGGAGGGATAAATACTTAAGGTTTAGGAAGTAAAGGTCACACGGTTCTGGAGAGCTATAAGGTAGCTAGGAAGGAACTTAAGAAGTGACTTAGGAGAGCTAGAAGAGGACCTGAGAAGGCCATGGCAAGAAGGTCCCAAGGCGTTCAACACATACATGAAACTACATACATGGACTACCAGAGTGAGGGTAGGATTGGTCAGTGATAAAGGAGGGGGGGGACATATGTCTGGAATCGGAGGAGATAGAGGATGCTTAATGAATTCTTTACTTCAGTGTTCACCAGGGAGAGAGACTTTGATGAATGTGTCCGTGTAGAACAGGTTAATGTCCTTGAGTATGTTGAAGTTAAGAAAGAGGCAACGTTGGAGCTTTTGAAAACATTAGCATACATAAATCCATGGGGCTGGACAGAATGTATTCAAGGCTACTCTGGCTGCAAGGGAAGAGATTGCCGGGGCATTGAAGATTATCTCTGGATCCCTCACTGGTCACAGGGATAGTACCAGAGCACTGGAGGATGGCAAATGTTGTGCCTTTGTTCAAAAAGGATAATAGAGATGATCCCTGAAATTATAGGCCAGTGAGTCTCATCTCAATGGTGAGCAAACGAATGGAGATGATTCCAAGAGACAGGATTAATGAGCATTTGCAGAGGCATAGCTTTATTAGATAGAGTGGACAGCCAGCCTTTTTCCCCAGGTGGCTTTGAGAGGGACAGATAGAGCCTCATGAGCTTGACTGACTATTTCAATGAAGTGACAGAACAAATTGATGAGGATAGAGCAGTGGATGAGGTGTTTACAGATTTTAGTAGGGTGTTTGACAAGGTTCCCCATGTAAGTCTCATCCAGAAAGTCGTGAGGCATGGGAACCATGGAAACATGGCAGCATGGATGTGAAATTGGCTTTGCCACAGAAGGCAGACGGTTATAGTGGGTAGAGTATATCCTGTATGGATATCCATGACTAGTGGTGTTCTGCAGGGGTCTGTTCCGGGGCTCCTACTCTTTGTGATTTTTATAAATAGCTTGGATGAGAAAGAGGAAGGGTGAGTTAGTAACTTTGCAGATGACACAAAGGATATAGTGTAGGAGGCTGTCATAGGTCACATCTGGGCAGAGACAGGATGCAGAGCTGGGCTGAAAAGTGGCAGATGGAGTTCAGTCTCGAAAAATGTGAAAAGTGATACACTTTGGAAGATCTAACAAGCAGAATACAAAGTTAATGGCAGGATTCAGAGGGATTTTGGGGTCCAAGTCCATAGAAACTGCAAAGTTGCCACACAAGTTGATAGGATAGTTAAGAAGGCGTACAATATGTTGACCTTCATTAGTCAGGGCATTGTGTTCAACAGCCATGAAGTAATATTGCAGCTCTATAAATCTTTGGTTAGACCACACTTGGGAGTTCTGTGTTCAGTTCTGGTCGTCTCATTACGGGAAGAAACTGGAAGTATTAGAGAGGGTGCAGAGGGGAGTTACCAGGATGCTGTCTGGATTAGAGAGCATGTCTTATGAGGAAAGTTTGAGCTACGGTATTTCTCTTTGGAGCAAAGGACGATAAGAGGCAACGATAAGAGGTGTTTAAGATTATAAGAGGCAAAGATAGAGTGGACAGCCAGCCTTTTTCCCCAGGTGGCAATGGCTAATACTAGAGGACGTCCTTTTAAGGTGAGTGGAGGAAAGTTTAGGCACACTGTCAAGGGTAGTTTTTATATTTATTTGAGAGAGAGAGAGAGAGAGAGAGAGAGAGAGAGAGAGAGAGAGAGAGAGAGAGACAGACAGGTATCTGGAATGTATTGCCAAGGGTGATAGTTGAGGCTGATACATGAGGGGTATTTAAGAAACTCTTAGATAGGCACATGGAGGGTTATAGGCTATGTAGAAGGGAAGGGTTAGATTGCTCATAGAGTAGTTTAAGAGGTTGGCACAACATCGTGGGTCAAAGGACCAATATTGTGCTGTACTGTTCTTTGTTCTTATGTTTTAATCCAGGCAACATCCTGATGTTCTCCTCCTCTGCACCCTCACCGAAGACTCAATCTTCCCACAGTGGGGTGACCAGAACCTCACACAATACTCCAAATGTGGTCTCAAAGTTTAATACAGCTGCAACATGACTTCTCAACTCTTATGTGCACTGTTCCCATCAAGAAGGCAAGAATTGCTTTTTTCCACCCTACCTACTGGTTCTGCTATGTTCAGAAAGCAATAGACTTGCACCCCATCATCACTATACATCAGTGCTACTAAGGGTCCTGCCATTCACTGCATTCCTTACTTTGACCTCTGAAGTGCAACACCTGACTCTTATCTAGATTAGACATAACTGTCATTTCTATGCTGATATTTCCAACTGGTCTATATCCTACTGAATCCTTTGTCAACCTACCTCACTAACACAATTCCACCCAGTTTCATGCCATTTGCAAACTTAATAACCAACCCATCCACATTTTAGCCCAGAGCACTTCCATATGACAAACAACAGAAGTCCCAGCCCCGATCCTTGCAGAAAAGCACTGATCACAGACTTCCACTACCCTTTGTCCTCTGTGGCTAAGACAATTTTGAATTCAATCCAAATTACCAAGTTTCCCATGTACCCTAATTTTTTGGATTAGTCCACCACGAGAGATGTTGTCAAAAATTTTACAGAAGTCCACCTAAACAACAGCCACTGCCCTACCCTCATCAATCACCCTCATTACCTCCTCAAAAGATTCAAGCAAGTTTGCAAGACGCGACCTCCCCCCACATTATTTATGCTGACTTTGCATGTTTATGCTTTTCTAGATGCAAACAGATCCTTTCTCAAAGAATCTTCTCTAATAATTTTTCTACCACTGAAGTATGACTCACTGCTCTATAATTTTCTGGTTTGTCTCTGCTGTCCTTCTCAAAGAGAGGAACAACAATGACTATCATCCAGTAGCACTTACATCCATCATTATGAAGTGTTTTGAGAGGTTGTTCATGAAGCATATCAACTCCTGCCTGAGGAGCACATAATTACAAAGAAAGCACAGCAGCGCCTCTACTTCCTGAGCAGTTTGCGGAGATTTGGAACTACATCTAAAACTTTGACAAACTTCTATAGATATGTAGTGGAGAGGATATTGACTGGCTGCATCACAGCCTGGTATGGAAACACCAATGCTCTTGAATGGAAAATCCTACAAAAAGTAGTGGATATGGCCCAGTCCATCACTGGTAAAGCCCTCCCCACCACTGGGCACACCTACACGAAATGTTGTTGCAGGAAGACAGCATCCATCATCAGGGACCCCCACGACCCAGGCCATGGTCCCTTCTTGCTGCTGCCATCAGGAGGAAGGTACAGGAGCCTCACGACTCATACCACCAGGTTCAGGAACAGTTATTACCTCTCAACCATCGGGCTCTTCTCCCATCATTGAAATGTTCCCACAACCTATAGACTCACTTTCATGGACTCTTCGTCTCATGTTCTCAATATCTCTTGCTTATTTATTGTTATTTCTTCTTTTAGATTTCTACAGTTTGTTGTCTTCTGCACTCTGATTGAACACACTAATTGGGCTTTCTTTCACTGATTCTGTTATAGTTATTATTCTATAGATTTATTGAGTATGGCCTCAAGAAAATGAATCTCAAGGCTGTATATGGTGACATATATGTACTTTGACAATAAATTTACTTTGAACATCACAAGGAAGTCATGACAGGGCTTCTACTTTCTTAGAAGTTTGCACAGATTCAGCATGTCACCAAAAACTTTGACAAACTTCTACAGGTGCACAGCGGAGAGCATCTTGACTGGTTGTATCACACCAGGTGTGCGCCTATGTGCGTCTTTTGGTACAAGCACTCAAAGGAATTTAAACTGCGCACAGTTGGTTGTCACCCTCTACCTCATTGGCATGTTAAGTATATTTCACTACCGTACACAACCACATTTCCTTTTCCAATTTCTGATGCAGATGAATACACAGATATATCTGCCAACAAGTGTCTCATTCTGTACTTCAAATTCAAAGTCAAGAGCTGCACTGTGTACAAAACTTTGTTTGGTGGAATAGCTCAGCTGAAAGCACGTGATGCTTCTTCTGCCATATTAGTGACCAAAGAGTTTTACTTCCACTTAAAAAATTCAGTGTGCACACGTTGTTGTCACTGCGCAAAAAATTGCACAGCATAAGATTTTTAAGCACACTGGTCATTACAAGTTAGAGGGAACATTGATCACAGCCTCTTATGGAAACACCAATGCATAGGACAGAAAAGATTACAGAAAGTTGTCAATACAGCCCACACTATCACATACAAAGTCCTCCCCACCACTGGGCACATCGACATAGAGCGCCGCCACAAGAAAGCAGCATCCGTCATTAAAGACAGCCCTCACCCAGGCTGTAGCAGCCACGTATCTATTTATTGTGTGTCTGTATTGTATTTGTGTTGCACATCCTCACTCTGGACTACGGTAATTCGTCACATGAGTTTTGGTGGCACTAAAAACAGATGAATGGCACCTGCATGGCGGCATAGACAGCGGGTGAGTAGGGAGCGTTTATTTTTTGTTGACCACTTGAATGTTTGAACTTAGTCCAATTACGCAAGTCTTTGAGCACTCATCTTTGAATTTAATCCAATTACACTCATCTTTGTTTTACATGTTACAGAAGAGTCAAATGATTTTATTCTTGGTTAGTAATAATGGAATAAACACACTTTTCAACTTGGAATTCAGTTAGTTGGAAGCATGTCACACAGTGCCACTCAGTGACTTTTACCTTGTTTTCAAGTAGTTGCTACATAGGCCATGCCCTCTTTTTGCTACTACATCAAGCAAGAGATACGGATGCCCTGGGTCAGACACTACAAAGTTCAGGAATAGTTATTACTCTAAAACTATCAGGATTCTGAACCAGCATGGATAATTTCGATCACTATTCTGAACTGATTCTACAATCTACAGACTCACTTTCAAAGACTCCTCAGAACTCACAGCCTCAGTATTGCTTTTTTATTTGCAGAGTTTATCCTCTTTTACACGTTGGTTATTTGTCAGTCTTTGTTCATGTATAGATTTTCATAAATTCTATTGTATTCCTTTTACTTGTAAATGCCAGCAAGAAAATGAATCTCAAGGTAGTATATGATAACATATACAGTACAAACTTTGATAATAAATTTATTTTGAATTTTGAATTCTCCAAAGGTCTGGGACCTCATTGGTCAAAGCCCCAGTAAATTTCTCTCTTGCCTCTCTCAATAACTTGGGAAAAATGTCATCAGGCCCTGGGGAGTTATCAGCTTAATAGTCTTCAAGAGATCCAACATCTCTTTCTCCTCCTCGATATCGTTTGTTGCCTCCCGGGTGCCAGGGTCTGGGATGTCTCTGACCGGGTGCACGACATCCTGGTACGAGAGGGAAAGCAACCAGAAGTCGTGATACATGTTGGGACCAACAACATAGGCAGGAAGAGGGATGAGGTCCTGAAGTGTGAGTTTCAGGAATTAGGCAGAAGGCTGAAGAACAGGACCTCAAGGGTGATGTTCTCAGGATTGCTGCCAGTGCTACGTGACAGAGATGGTAAGAATTGGAGGAGATGGCAGTTGAATGCGTGGCTGAGGAGTTGGTGCAGGGAGCAGGGGTTTAGATTTTTAGATCATTGGGATCTCTTCTGGGGAAGGTGGGACCTGTACAGATTGGATGGGTTGCACCTGAACTCGAGGGGGAGCAATATCCTTGCAGGTAGGTTTGCTAGCATGATTCGGGAGGGTTTAAACTAATTTGCGAGGGGAATGAGACCCAGAGCGATAGAGCAGTGAAAGAAGTGCATGGAGTAAAGCCAGATCTAACATACAGAAAGGCTTTGAGGAAAGAGAAGCAGAATAAACAGTGTAAAGACAGCAAGGTAGAAGGGCTGAAATGTGTGTACCTCAATGCAAGAAGCATCAGGAACAAAGATGATGAACTGAGAGCTTGGATACATACATGGAATTATGATGTAGTGGCCATTACAGAGACTTGGCTGGCACCAGGGCAGGAATGGATTCTCAATATTCCTGGATTTCAGTGCTTTAAAAGGGATAGAGAGGGCGGAAAAAGGGGAGGAGGGGTGGCATTACTGGTCAGGGATACTATTACGGCTACAGAAAGGGTGGGTAATGTAGCAGGATCCTCTTTTGAGTCAATATGGGTGGAAGTCAGGAACAGGAAGGGAGCAGTTACTCTACTGGGGGTATTCTATAGGTCCCCTGGTAGCAGCAGAGATACAGAGGAGCAGATTGGGAGGCAGATTTTGGAAAGGTGCAAAAATAACAGGGTTGTTATCATGGGTGACTTTAACTTCCCTAATATTGATTGGCACCTGATTAGTTCCAAGGGTTTAGATGGGGCAGAATTTGTTAAGTGTGTCCAAGATGGATTCCTGTCACAGTATGTGGACAGGCCGACCAGGGGGAAATGCCATACTAGATCTAGTACCAGGTAATGAACCGGGTCAGGTCACAGATCTCTCAGTGGGTGAGCATCTGGGGGACAGCGACCACCGCTCCCTGGCCTTTATAATTATCATGGAAAAGGATAGAATCAAAGAGGACAGGAAAATTTTTAATTGGGGAAAGGCAAATTATGAGGCTATAAGGCTAGAACTTGCGGGTGTGAATTGGGATGATGTTTTGGCAGGGAAATGTACTATGGACATGTGGTCAATGTTTAGAGATCTCTTGCGGGATGTAAGGGATAAATTTGTCCCAGTGAGAAAGATAAAGAATGGTAGGGTGAAGGAACCATGGGTGACAAGTGAGGTGGAAAATCTAGTCAGGAGGAAGAAGGCAGCATACATGAGGTTTAGGAAGCAAGGATCAGATGGGTCTATTGAGGAATATAGGGAAGCAAGAAAGGAGCTTAAGAAGGAGCTGAGAAGAGCAAGAAGGGGGCATGAGAAGGCCTTGGTGAGTAGGGTAGAGGAAAACCCCAAGGCATTCTTCAATTATGTGAAGAAAAAAAGGCTGACAGGAGTGAAGGTAGGACCGATTAGAGATAAAGGTGGGAAGATGTGCCTGGAAGCTGTGGAAGTGAGCGAGGTCCTCAATGAATACTTCTCTTCGGTATTCACCAATGAGAGGGAACTTGATGATGGTGAGGACAATATGAGTGAGGTTGATGTTCTGGAGCATGCTGATATTAAGGGACAGGAGGTGTTGGAGTTGTTAAAATACATTAGGACAGATAAGTCCCCGGGGCCTGACGGAATATTCCCCAGGCTGCTCCACGAGGCGAGGGAAGAGATTGCTGAGCCTCTGGCTAGGACCTTTAGGTCCTCGATGTCCACGGGAATGGTACCGGAGGATTGGAGGGAGGCGAATGTTGTTCCCTTGTTCAAAAAAGGTGGTAGGGATAGTCCGGGTAATTATAGACCAGTGAGCCTTATGTCTGTGGTGGGAAAGCTGTTGGAAAAGATTCTTAGAGATAGGATCTATAGGCATTTAGAGAATCATGGTCTGATCAGGGACAGTCAGCATGGCTTTGTGAAGGGCAGATCGTGTCTAACAAGCCTGATAGAGTTCTTTGAGGAGGTGACCAGGCATATAGATGAGGGTAGTGCAGTGGATGTGATCTATATGGATTTTAGTAAGGCATTTGACAAGGTTCCACACGGTAGGCTTATTCAGAAAGTTAGAAGGCATGGGATCCAGGGAAGTTTGGCCAGGTGGATTCAGAATTGGCTTGCCTGCAGAAGGCAGAGGGTGGTGGTGGAGGGAGTACATTCAGATTGGAGGATTGTGACTAGTGGTGTCCCACAAGGATCTGTTCTAGGACCTCTACTTTTCGTGATATTTATTAACGACCTGGATGTTGGGGTAGAAGGGTGGGTTGGCAAGTTTGCAGACGACACAAAGGTTGGTGGTGTTGTAGATAGTGTAGAGGATTGTCAAGGATTGCAGAGAGACATTGATAGGATGCAGAAGTGGGCTGAGAAGTGGCAGATGGAGTTCAACCTGGAGAAGTGTGAGGTGGTACACTTTGGAAGGACAAACTCCAAGGCAGAGTACAAAGTAAATGGCAGGATACTTGGTAGTGTGGAGGAGCAGAGGGATCTCGGGGTACATGTCCACAGATCCCTGAAAGGTGCCTCACAGGTGGATAGGGTAGTTAAGAAAGCTTATGGGGTGTTAGCTTTCATAAGTCGAGGGATAAAGTTTAAAAGTCGCAATGTAATGATGCAGCTCTATAAAACTCTGGTTAGGCCACACTTGGAGTATTGTGTCCAGTTCTGGTCACCTCACTATAGGAAGGATGTGGAAGCATTGGAAAGGGTACAGAGGAGATTTACCAGGATGCTGCCTGGTTTAGAAAGTATGCAATATGATCAGAGATTAAGGGAGCTAGGGCTTTATTCTTTGGAGAGAAGGAGGATGAGAGGAGACATGATAGAGGTGTACAAGATAATAAGAGGAATAGATAGAGTGGATAGCCAGCGCCTCTTCCCCAGGGCACCACTGCTCAATACAAGAGGAAATGGCTTTAAGGTAAAGGGTGGGAAGTTCAAGGGGGATATTAGAGGAAGGTTTTTTACTCAGAGAGTGGTTGGTGCGTGGAATGCACTGCCTGACTCAGTGGTGGAGGCAGATACACTAGTGAAGTTTAAGAGACTACTAGACAGGTATATGGAGGAATCTAAGGTGGGGGCTTCTATGGGAGGCAGGGTTTGAAGGTCGGCACAACATTGTGGGCCGAAGGGCCTGTACTGTGCTGTACTATTCTATGTTCTATGATAGCAAAATGATATAGAACATCAGAATATTCCTCCCTAAACTCACTATCTTCTAAGTTGTTCTCCTTGATGAATAATGACGCAAATTACTCCTTTAGTACTTCCACCCCTTCCCCTGGCTCCACCCAGGACACGCTCTTTTCTTGAAGCTGCCATCTGGTAGAAGGTACAAGAGCCTCAGGACTTGCACCACTAGGTTCAAGAACAGTTACTACCCCACAACCATCAAGCTCTTGAGCAAAAGGAGATAACTACTCACGTCCATTCATTGAGATGTTTCCACAACCAATGACCTCACTTTAAAGTCTCTTTATCTTGCTGTTTCATGTTTTTGTTATTTATTGCTACTTATTTACATTTGCATGTACACAGTTTGTTGTATTCTGCACTCTGGTTGATCTTTCATTGATTCTCTTATAGTTACTATTCTATAGATTTTACAAGTGTACCCACAGAAAAATGAATCTCAGGGTTGCATGTGGTGACATACATGTACTCTTATAATAAAATTTACTTTGAACTTTGAAATTACCTCCTTTTTCATTGGGTGGTCCTACTTTCTCCCAAGTTAGCCTTTTGTCTAAAACATTTTGGGACTCTGTAACCTTTCTCACCGAGGATATTTCCTGACCTATATTAACCACCCTGATTACCTGTTCACATTCTCTCCAGCTCCCTTGATATTCCTCAAAGGCCTGGTCTGATTTCTGCTTCCTAAGCCTCACATGTACTTCCTTTTTCTTATTGACTAAATCTGCTACACTGCCAATCATCCAAGAGTCTTGAATCTTGCCATCCTTCCAACAGAAATATATGGATTGTGAGGAAAAATGTCAAAGGATTCAGCAAGATAAAGACCAGTTGGAAACTTGGGTGGAGAAATGGCAGATAGTGTTTAATCCAGACAAGTGTTACCAGCTGGACTTCATAAACAACTCCCACATGTGAGATGTGAATTTACTCAAAAACAGCTGCTCCCAATGTACTCTTCACAGTCTCTGCCTGATACTGCTGTAATTAGCCTTTCCTTAATTTAGCATATCCCCACCCCCAAAAGCTCGTTTTAGTGTAATCCGTAACTGTCTTAAAATACTTAGTTATAATCACTGTTCCCAAGATACTTTCACTGAAACTCCAATCATCGGGCCAGGTTCATTTCCTAGTATGACCCCTCCCTTGGTTGCAGTATCTTCATGCTGTGTCGAGAATGACACCGCATGGATGCAATTAACAAATTCTGTTCCAGCTAAACCTCTGGCACTGAGGAAATCCCAGTCAATATTGGGAAAAGGAAAGTCACCCAGTTCAACTACCATGTTGCTATGATATCTTTCCATAATTTGCCAACATATCATTTCCTCCAACTCTCAGTTGGCTACTGTAACAAAATGCTGGAGGAACTCAGCAGGTTAGCAAGCATCCATGGAAAGGAATATAGAGTCACGGTTTCGAGCCAAGATCCTTTATCTGGGTCCACCCAGGCATACGAGGAATGTCTGTCACATTTCTGACTTGTAGATGGATAAAGGTAATGTGGTGGATGTGGACTGCATGGACTAACTCCACCCAAGCAAGTGGTGGTCATCATCATCCATCATCATGAAAGTGTTTCGAGAGGCTCGTCATGAGGCACATCAAGTCCCTGCTACCCCCCTCACTGGACCCCCTGCAGTTCGCGTACCGTCCCAACTGTTCAACAGACAATGTCATTGCCATCACCCTCCACCTGGCCTTAACTCACCTGGACAAAAAAAAACGTACGTTCGAATGCTGTTCATAGACCAGTTCAGCATTCAACACAATCATTCCTCAGCACCTGATTGGAAAGCTGAGCCTACTGGGCCTGAACACCTCCCTCTGCAACTGGATTCTAGACTTCCTGACTGGGAGACTTCAGTCAGTCCAAATTGGTAGCAGCATCTCCAACACCATCACACTGAGCACACGGGGCCCCCCAGGGCTGTGTGCTCAGTCCACTGCTGTTCACTCTGCTGACCCATGACTGTGCTGCAACACACAGCTCGAACCACATCATCAAGTTCGCCGATGACACGACCGTGGTGGGTCTCATCAGCAAGAACAATGAGTCAGCATACAGAGAGGAGGTGCACTGGCTAACAGACTGGTGCAGAGCTAACAACCTGTCTCTGAACATGAACAAAACAAAAGAGATGGTTGTTGACTTCAGGAAGACAAAGAGCAACCACTCTCCGCTGAACATCGATGACTCCTCCGTAGAGATTGTTAAGAGCACCAAATTTCTTGGTGTTCGTCTGGTGCAGAATCTCACCTGGTCCCTCAACGCCAGCTCCATAGCAAAGAAAGCCCAGCAGCGTCTCTACTTTCTGTGAAGGCTGAGAAAAGTCCATCTCCCACCCCCCATCCTCAGCACATTCTACAAAGGTTGTAATGAGAGCATCCTGAGCAGCTGCATCATGGCCAGGTTCGGCAATTGTACCATCTCAGATCGCAAGACTAGGCAGCGGATAGTGAGGTCAGCTGAGAAGATCATCGGGGTCTCTCTTCCCGCCATCACAGCCACTTACATCACACGCTGCATCCGCAAAGCAAACAGCATTATGAAGGACCCCACGCACCCCTCATATAAACTCTTCTCCCTCCTGCCATCTGGAAAAAGGCACCGAAGCATTCGGGCTCTCATGACCAGACTATGTAACGGTTTCTTCCCCCAAGCCATCAGACTCCTCAATACCCAGAGCCTGGACTGACACCAACCTACTGCCCTCTACTGTGCCTATTGTCTTGTTTATTATTTATTGTAGTGCCTGCACTGTTTTGTGTACTTTAAGTAGTCCTGGATAGGTCTGTAGTCTACTGTAGTTTTTGTATTGTTTCATGTAGCACCATGGTCCTGGAAAACATTGTCTCATTTTTACTATGTTCTGTACCAGCAGTTATGGTTGAAATGACAATGAAAAGTGACTTGACTTGACCTGGTGACTGCTGGCAGGCTTATAGTATAGTCCTATCGCAGTGATTGCACCTTTTGTATTCATGTGCTCTCCTCATATTGCATCACCGGATGATCTCTCCAGGATGTCCCATCTAAGTGCAGCTGTGGTATCTTCCCTGATCCTCCTCTTTCACATCCTTCTCTGTCACGTCTGAGACATCCCAATCCTACTAGTCTTACCCTTCTCTCAATTACGTCTCTGTAATGGCTACAACGTCATAGCTCTATGCTCTCCATCCCACCAGCTCATTAACATCGTCCTGCCTGTCCTTCCTTTCAGCCTTACATACCTAACCTCCACTTTCTCCTCAATCTCTCCAACTGCTGACCTATTCCTCTGGTTCCCAAACCTCTGCCATGCTAGTTTCATCTCACCCAAACCTCTCTGCAAGGTTTTTGACAGGTGACACACCATTGTGAAATATCATTTGCAGCCATGTGTGCCCCTGACTAGAGTCTCCTAATACTACTAGTCCTTCATCTAGCTTTATTCAAAGGAAACTAATAAATATTTGGAAAAGCAAGGTTTTAATAGAATCAGGGAAAAACAAATGACCATGAGATATAGGAGCAGAATTAGACCATTTAGCCCATTGAGTCTGCTCTGCCATTTCATTACTGATCCATTTTTCCTCTCAGCCCCAATCTCCTGCCTTCCTCCCTCCCCCACCCCATATTCCTTCATACCCTGACCAATCAACAATCCATCATCCTCTGCCTTAAATCTACATAAAGACTCGGCCTCCACAGCTGCCTGCAGCAAAGAGTTCCACAGATTCACCACTCTCTGGCTAAAGAAATTCCTCTTCATCTCTGTTCTAAAAGGACACCCCTCTATCAAACGAACAAGGTAAAGCCTAGTTGTCAAGCTGCTGAATGAACAACCTTCATGATTTGAAACCCCACCATGGAAACCAGTGAAACTGAAATCAATAGATTCAGCACCAAGAAAACTGCAATGAAATTTACTGGATTGTCACATGGATTCGACTGGAACCCTAATTTTCCCCTGGAAAGGGATAACACTATCGCTCCTCAGGTTCCACTAGACACATTAATCAGAAACAAAGTGGTTGATTCTAAGTACTCAAGGCAATAGGGAGTAGTTATAACACTACTCACTGTTAAGTTCAGAGATGGAGAGTTCCTGGGTGTCACTATCTCAGAGGACCTGTCCTGAACCCATCATGTAAATATAATTGCAAAGAAAGCATGACAGCAGCTCTACTTCAGGACTAAGCAGATTTTTGGCATGTCATCAAAAGCCATGGCAAATTTCTATAGAAGTGTGGAGGAAAGTGTGCTGACAGGCTGCATTACGGCCTGGTATGGGAACACCAATGCCTTTGAGTGGAAAATCCAACAAAAAGTCATGGATTCAGTTTAGTACATCATGGGTTAAACCCTCCCAACCATTGAGCATATCTACATGAAACACTGCCGTAGAAAAGCACCATCTATCATGAAAGACCATGCACTTTTCTCGCTGCTACCATCAGATAGAAGGTACAAGATGAAGGGTCTCAGCCCGAAACTCTTTTTCATAAACGCTGTCTGGCCTGCTGAGTTCCTCCAGCATTTTGCGTGTGTTGCTGCAGATTCTGGAATCTGGAGCAGCAACCTGCTAGAGGAGCTTGATAGGTCGAGCGGCATCTGTGGGGATGGGCGTGAGGGATGGCGAAGGAATTGTCAACGATTCAGACTGAACTTTGCATTAGGACTCCAGTAACACAATATCAGGTTTGTTGTACTACTGCTGAATCATTGCACAAAAGAATTCTAATTCTTTGGAGAAAGAAAATGTAAGCAGCGGACATAAAACCTTGTGGATGCACAGAATCCCTTCAGCATTACATTCTTTGAGTGCAGGAGAAAGACAGCAAATAGGTCAGGAACTTAAGTGCAAGCAACCAAAAGCAGAGTTCAGGCGTTTTGAGTCGATTTCAATAATTATGCAAAAAAAAGGCAGCTCAGCAAAACAATTCCCTCCCCCCCAAAAAAAAATGAGCTGGAGGATCAGAAACAAATGGATAAGTCAAAATAATTCTGGACATTGAAAGCAAACTGCACAGAAGAGCTTTAGGTGCATGCTTGAGAATATCGATCACATTGGGAAGGATGATAGTGCACACTATCTTGAAGATTGCTTATGGTAATCTAGTGTGATCGCTGGCAGGCAAACCCTTCACAGAGATCATAAAATCTGTATCACATTCCATTGCTTCCCCAAGTTTCACCCCTCCAAGTCCGAAGACTCTGAAGTCAATCTATAAACTTCTGTAACACAAACAAAAAATGAACTTACAATCCTCTTTGTATGTGCATATAGATGAACCATCTCAGATGAAATCAGAATGCTTAGGTAGCAATTATCAATCTACAAAATCCTGGTGGGGGGGTGAATATGGAATGATGAGTAAACTTAAATGCTTTTGACTTGCAAAATGTATTTCTGGATTCTCAAAGTGCAAAACAAGTGTTTATCAAACAAAACAGCCTGAACACATAACACGGATTTCATTATTATAAATTAATAGTTATTAAATATTCATTTAAAATCTGTCTTAATTGCCAGGCCTCTGGGCAAAATGTTTGCAGAATTGCATTGGTAGAAACCACATTTTATGTATCATTTTAAATGAGTAAGAACACACAAGTCTACTGTTTTAAGTTGATTTTTTTTTACTTTAAAATCGTTTTACAAAATAAAAGTAATTTAGTAACTGCTAATCTAGTTTACCTCTGCCTCGGGGGAAGGACTTCCGAGAAAGTCACTATCTCTCCATCTTAGTTAAATTTTAAAACGCTTTACCTAATTATAACCCATGTTCAAAAGAAAATTTCCCCAAAATATTAACCTGTACATCTGCCAGATTTAAAATGGCTCATCGTTCATCAGTGTGCATCACAGCCCTGTGAAGCGCTAAACCTTGGCTCCGCTGCTGTAAATGTTTTCTTTCCCCACAGCTACCGATTTTTAACATTAAATGAAAGTATTTCGATCTATAATTTGGTATTGATTTCCTCTCAGATTTGAGGTTTACAAAAAAAGAAAGCCTGGCAACTTTACTGCTCATCCTGTCCAGGTTATGTCACCTCTAGCTGCGTTTTAACCCTTACTTACTGATCGCTCAATCCGTGTTTTGTGTTTTAATAGGTTATTTAGCGCCGTTCCCTCCAGACATTTACCTCGTTCCTCTTCCTCCTCTTGTTTTTGCCGCCTCTGCCGGGTACCAGCACACCCCGCACCGCAACCTAACGTGCTGCGCCCACTCGAGGAAGTCCCGCCTCCCGACTGCAGCCATTGGATCATCTCCGCTGGAAGCGAAGGCGAAGCGTTTGCCTATTGGATAGATGTTACCACCAACCCACACTCGCTAGGCGGGCCGCTGGAGGGGGGTGCGCGAACAACGCTTCATTTAAAACACTATTACCGGAGGCCGCTCCTGCCCCCCGCCCACATGTCGGGTTAGGGACCAAGTGACATCCCGCGACAGGAACGGCTGATTTGGGCCACCTCAACCCTGGATGGTCCCCCCATCACCTCGGAGAGCGAGAGGCAATCACCCCATCATGCCTGCTGCCAAAAAAACCCAGTAAAATGGCATGTGGTACAGGGCGAAAAAAGGCCGTTCGGCCCACCGGGTATCTTCTGGCCTCTTCATAGCAACTCATTCCCTCTTCAAATCGTTCATAAGAATTGCAATATGATTTATAACGCTGTGTATAAAATATAACTAAAATATCTATTGTCAGCATCTTAATAAAAAGCTACAAGAGATTTAATTGCACTGCAGGTTGACAGCTGGGGGAATACTAAAAAACATGAATGAAACCAGATGCATTCTTTGATCATTCCAAGGCGCCCTCTTCCTTCAGGTCTGCAATGTTCTTAATCAATTCTGCCACACAACTCTCCATTCTTCTGTTTTTTTTTCTTCCTGAACATCTTGCAACTGGAACGTTTAGAACCTAATCCCACCCCACCCCTTGTTTTGAGTCTCTTTTTAAAATCGCTCATTGTTTATTGTGCATGCTACTCACAAATCTTGTTTAATACAGCAAGTTTTTTTTTGTTAATAGCCATGGGCCATACATCCATCTTCAATTCTACTTCACTTTCAGCTACATCTTGTTTAAAAGCTCTATTTCTTACACTGGTGTTCAAGTCTCACCTACCACCTATGTTGGCATTTTCCCCTTCTATTGCTACCTAACTATGCCTATTCCTAGTTTAAATATCCAAAACTGTAACAAACCACCCTACAAGGAGATTCCCACATATCTGAGCCAATCTATCCCCCCTGTATAGGTATCACTTCCCCTAGAACTTTTATTTATTTCTGCTTCCTTTCTATTTCTATACACACATGCTGCAAAGACAGGACTGGAGGTTACCGATTTCAATGTCCAACATTATCCCTTTCCTAAAAACATCTAAACAATCTTTATTTACTCTACCAAATTTATAATTTCAAAGTAATTCTCATTCTTCCACTCAAAACTCCAAACGGTATCTTCTCTCCCCCTTTTTCTCCTTCAAAAGATTTTTTTTTATTTCTGGGGGTGCTTTTCAAATTCATGACAATCTTTCTCAGAATTCTGTATTTGGATCACCTCAATCAGCACTTGCCATGTACATTATTGTGTTTATTAAGATTACAAATATTTCTCTACGTTGTGTAACAAAACTGAATGTTTACTGCTCCTTGATCAGAAGCCTTCAACACTACCCTCCTCCAACTGAGGGACTGTATTCACCCAATTCTGTTCACAGCCAGAGGATCAGTTGCAATGCATTCTCTTCCCACTCATGCAGTGTTACCTAAAACTCGTATCCATTAGACATTTCCCATTTACTTCTTCTTTAGTGGCACCATTCAAAAACAGCAATGTTGTACGCATACAGTGGTGCAGCACATCAACATCACATCCACTCATTGCTTAGAAGTTGTTTGGATGTTTGCCCAACATAAAATACTGTATGGGTAACATTGTGCCTTGTATTGCAAAGACCAAAGTCAATGTTTACAGTTTCGTAAAACAAATTAGGTTCCCTTCCCAATGGTTCCAATCTTCTTATGAATAATGGTGTTAAGCCTATCCAGACTGTGAGCATAATGTGAATGCTGTATATTTTAAACCTGTTTACTTTCAAACATACCTGTCCCATTGAGAAAATTGCTTAGTCTCTCTTCTATGGCTTTGACCAGCTCTATTCCTGCCTCAGTTTACAAGCCCAAGTCTGTGCAACTATAACACTACAGCTTATTTTGTTCCTTTCAATTTACCCATTCAATTGCCAAAAACCTGAGGTCTCCTGCAGTCTAGCAATCTCTCAGCCCTAAACACCAACTACCCTGAGCTACTGCAATCCAAAAGCGTTTATATGGCTGACCCCTTTATCCTAAAAAGAAAATGTGGTCCAAAATTTTAGATTCCTGCAGTAAGGGAATCTCCTCATATTCAGTCATATGAATCTTTTGTGTCAATCAGATTATTTCCCATTCTTCCAAACTCTTGGGAATACAAGCTAGTTCTACTCAATCAGTTCTCAAAGGATGACTAACTTATCCAAGGATTCAGTCCAACTAATCTGTTTATTGCCTCCAGGTACAATTTTTCAACATGGGGACCAAAACAATATTCGGTATTCCAGCCATGGCCTCATCCCATTCATGAATGTTTGTAATTATGACTTCCTTTCTCTTATACTCCATTCCTGCTTCATTAAAATATCAGCATTGTATTTATCTGCCAAATTACACATATGCAGTGCTCCTCGTACATGAAAAGACGCCCCTCTGCAAACCAAGTAATAATCTCTTGCCATCTAAATAGCTTACCACACTAAAGTCAAGAAGCTTACTTCATCTTTCTGTTCTATAACACACCCCGGGGGAACCATCATTCACTGTACATGTCCTGCCCTAATTTAACTTCCCAAATGTGTCACTTTGCACTTATCTGAGTTAAGTTCCATCTGCCATTCCACTGCCCACTTTCTCAGTTGTTCAGATGCAATTTGAATGTTGGACAAACTTCTTCAATGCTCACCACTGCATTTTGGTGTTAGGTCCAAATTTAATCAAGCCATCTGATTCTCAACCAAATCATCCATATACAAGGCAAATGCCAGGGGACCAAGCACCAACGCCTGTGGCATACCACTGCTTATAAGCCTCTAACAATATCATACAGTGCAAAAGTCTAAGGCACCCTAGATCTTTTATATCAATTTTCCTTTAGATGTTTATTTTGTCTTCTGTATTAGTGTCAGTAGAAAAGAGCAAATTTCAGATCTCCAAACATTCATTTTCCAAAAAACTAAATGTTAGAGAAAATTTTGTATTTCATTAAAGAAATTAACGTTTTAAGTAATAGACCACTTTCCAAATAAAAAATTGATTACTTTGTAGGTACAGTATACAGTCACTGCAAAATCAAAGATAACAAGCAGGGTGCTAATCATTGAATTTAATTGAACTGGCTTTATTGCTTGCATCCTTCATATACATGAGAAGTAAAAATCTTTACATTACGTCTCTGTTCAAATGTGCAATTATAGTAATTTATTAATATTATGTACAACAGGATAGTCAATATAACATAGAAATACAGTTGTGTCAGCATGAATTAAGCCGTCTGATGACTGGTGGAAGAAGCTGTCCCTGAGCCTGTTGGTCCTGGTTTTTATGCTGCAGTACTGTTTCCCGGATGGCAGCAGCTGGAACAGTTTGTGGTTGGGGTGACTCGGGTCTCCAATGACCCTTCAGGCCCTTTTTACACACCTGTCTCTGTAAATGTCCCGAACAGTGGGAAGTTCACATCTACAGATGCGCTGGGCTGACCGCACTACTTTCTGTAGTCTTGCAATTGAGGGAAGTACAGTTCCCATACCAGGCAGTGATGCAGCCAGTCAGAATGCTCTCAATCATGCCCTTGTAAAAAGTTCTTAGAATTTGGGGGGGGCCATACCAAACTTCTGAAACTGTCTGAGGTGAAAGAGGTAATGTTGTGCCTTTTCATCACACGGCCAGTATGTACAGACCACGTGAGATTCTCGGTGATGTTTATGACGAGCAACTTAAAGCTGTTCACCCTCTCAATCCCAGATCCATTGATGTCCCTAGGGGTTAGTCTGTCTCCTTTCCTCCTGTAGTCCACAACCAGCTCCTTTGTTTTTACGACACTGAGGGAGAGGTTGTTTCCTGTGTCAGAGTGATGACTTCCTCTCTGTAGGCTGCCTTATTATTATTTGAGATTAGGCCAATCAGTGCAGTGTCATCAGCAAATTTAATTTGCAGATCAGAGCTGTGAGTGGCGGCAGTCATAGGTATACAGACAGTAAAGAAGGGGGCTTAGTACACAGCCCTGAGGAGCACCTGTGTTGAGGGTCAGGGGGCAGACTCTTACCACCTGCTGGCAATCTGACAGGAAGTACAGGATCCAGCTACACAAGGCAGCGTGAACACCAAGGTCTCTGAGCTTGTCATCGAGCCTGTAGAGAATTGTGGTGTTGAATGCTGAACTGTAGTCTAAGAACAGCATTCTCACATAAGCATCCCTCTTCTCCAGATGTGTAAGGACAGTGTATAGAGCTGTGGTTATTGCGTCTTCTGTCGATCAGTTGTGTCAGTAGGCAAATTGTAGGGGGTCCAGTGTGGATGGCAGCAAGCTGCAGATATAATCCTTGACCAGCTTCTCAAAGCATTTGCTTATTATTGAGGTGAGTGCAACAGGACGCCAGTTGTTCAGGCATGTTATCTTGGTCTTTTTAGGTACAGGACAATGGTGGATGTTTTGAAGCAGGAGGGCACTCTACAATGGGAGAGGGAGAGATTTAAAATGTCTGTAAACACCCCTGCCAGCTGTACCACGCACATCCCCGAGTACTCACACTGGGATGCCATCCTGTCCCGCAGCCTTGCGACTGTCCACCCGTTGCACCAGCATACCATGGCCTCAGAGATGACCAAACTGCCGGTCTCATCATCCGCAGGTCTCTTCAGGGGCCCAGTATTGGAAACATTGAATTGAGCATAAAAGATGTAGCTTGCCTGGGAGAGAGGCATCGATGTTGGAAACTCCACTGTGTTTAACTTAGAAGTCGGCGATGGTGCGCAGACCTTGCCATAAGCTGTACATGTTGTTGGTGGAAAGTTGAGTCTGAATCTTATCTCTGTATTGTTGTTTTGCTGCCTTGATGACTGTGCAGATCGTAGCTGTATTTCTTGAGTTCATGTTGGTTACCAGCAATGTATGCTCTATCTCGTGCAGTAAGTGCTGCTCGCACAGAACTGTTGATCCAGGGTTTCTGATTTGGAAGACCCTGGCCGACTTCCGGGGAAAAATCCTCGATGCACTTCCAGGTGAAACTCATGACCCCATCCATGAACTCCGAGACATCCTCATCATGGAAGACATTCTAGTCGATGTCATCAAAGCACGGAGGCCGATCGGTTGGACCAACAGTGGACAGTTTTAACTATGGCCACCTCCTGTTTCAGCTTCTGCCCGTACTTTGGCACCAGAAAAATGGAGGAGTGATCTGATTTTCCAAATGGAGGGCGAAGGAGTGCTTTGTAGGTGTTGCAGAAGGGAGATCATAATGAGTTGAATGAACTAAACTGATTAGTTAAAACAGGAAGGAATCAAACTGGGCAAAGAACAACCAAACTAAAAGATGACAGCATGGCAGATGTGAGAGTTTAACCTTCAAATCATTAATTCTTACACCAAGGTAAGAGTGAGACACAAGGTGGTCATCCTGCATCCACAAGGTCTCTCCCAAGCAAAACTTCCATGAGACAGGAGTTTCAAGATGTGCTGCCCAAGCTCTTCCGAAGAAGCACAAAGAAACTGGCAAATTGAGGACCAGAGTCACAGTGATCAGCCACGGAAACTGAGTGCAGCAAGTGACAGATACATCAAGCAGACGTCCCTTAAAAATCAGGAGTCCAACACTGCTATCAGCTTTGAACTCACAGAAACCACTGGAACTCAAGTACACCCCTCTACATCCAGAGAAGTCTTGTCAGAAGTGGTCTTCATGGAAGAGTTGCTGCCAAAAAAGGTATCCCTCCAAAATGGAAACAAAGCCATGAGACTCACCTATGCACAAAAAACATAACGACTGCAGTGCTGAACAATGGTAGCAAGTGCTTTGAAATGACGAGTCAGAATTTTAAATTTTTGGCTCAAACAGGAGGCAGTTTGCCTTAGAGGAGCTGAAGAATGCGACATGGATGAGCATCTGCAGCTGACAGTGAAGCACGGCAGAGGTTCCCTGCAGGTTTGGGGCCGCATTTCTGCAAATGGAGTTGGTGATTTGGTCACAATTAATGGGATCCTCAATGCAGAGAAGTACAAGCAGATTCTCACCCATCACTTATCAGGGAGGTTTCATTCTGCATCAGGACAATGACCCCAAACATGTGGACAAGGTCATAAAGAACTATCTTCAGCAAAAAGAAGAACAAGGAGTTCTGCAACAGATGATATGGCCTCCTCAATCTCAACATTATCTGGAATTACCTGGAAAGAAAGAAGCAAACGAGACAGCCAACATCTGCAGAAGAACTGTGGCAAATTCTCCAAGATGCTTGGAACAACCTACCAGCCAATTTTCTTATACAACTGCACGACAGCGTACCTAAAAGAACTGAAGCAGTTTTAGAGGTAAAGGATGGTTACACCAAATATTAATTAGATTTAGTTTTTTTTTTTACACTGTTTACTATGCTTTATAGAATTTTTTGATATTTAGAAACTCTTCATTTTTTTGTTTTACAGAGTAACTTTTACATTTGCCTAAGACCTTTGCGCAGCACTGTACATCATATTCAAAGACTCTTCTTGCAAGATATTTACACTGCATAAACAAATCACTGATATCATCTCCCACAAAGGGGCTAATTTTACAAGTGTACACAAGGCAACTGAACAATTAATAGTTCTGCAGTACCTCAAGGCACCATAGCAATGAATAAATGCATCTTCCACCACTCCATTTACTAACAGAAGAATAAGCATTGTAATAAGTACAGCAGCAATCCTCACTTAATAAAGGTATGGATAGATTACAAAAGTTTTTTTTTAAAACAGTCTAAACATGAATTTACTTAAGTACATTCACAATTGATTTTAAATAAAGAAAATATGACCAGAATGTACACATTTAGAACTAAAATCAAACTCAAATGACTTAAGTCTCCTGTCCAGGGTCCATCAAATGCTATTAGTCCATTACCAGCCACATCCAGAAACTGCGGCAGAGATCCACTAGCGACATTTTTATTCTATCCATTTTATTTCCTTTCTGTTATTTCTTTTTACATTACCCTTTACCAACTGTGATTATATATTTTCGTGTTTGCATCAGAACTCTTAACCCTCTATCAGCTTCACCTTAACCATCAAGATCAGGGAAACGAGTAAATTTTATTCAAGCCAGGCTTCAGCATTCTTTCCCAAAGTCAACTAGGGAACATTGCTCCAACACCATTTCAGTCATGTTGGCATTCATAACGACCACTTATCAAATGTCACTGAAGGTGGTAAAGCAAAAGGACGTAATTAAAGAACCTTTAGTGGCAATAAAAGGATAATTTTTTTTAAAATCTGGAATTTCCCATGCTCAAGTACCTCCTTCAGTAGTGTTATGAAGTCCTGGCTAGAAGCTAGCTAAAGTAAGTAATTGGTAAACACCATCCTGCAGAGATGCAATTTGATTTAAAAAAGATGCAGAATACATGTAATCTCAAATGGAAAGAGATAGCTGCATTAGGCCAGAGAAAGAAAATGGAATTAAGCTACAGATTATGTTATGAGCAGCTTCAAGGGGCTGGAAAGCAGAATCCTGTTTCTGTAAAGGTTTCAAGAAAAAGGAGGCAAAAATCAGAGAAATCAAACCAAACCCCAGTGATAGCTAGGGATCCAAACTCAGTGAAATAAAGCAACCAGGAAGTGGAATCAAAATGAGAAGGTTCAACACATTCATTCACAAATGACAAATTTCTAATTCCTGCAGAACTGATAATATATATCCCTAAAACACAGGAAGACATGTTTTAGCCCCATCTAAAGTCTACCACAATATACGTAGGATCAGATAATTTCCAAATATGTAGTGTTTTTGATATTTAATTTGGTAGATGACTCTGGCAAAAGTGACCATTCCAGTAACATACCCAAGAACTGCTATGTCATTGTATCTTTAGATAATATTCCCAACACTGAAACTTAATGCTTACTTGGTTGTAAAGATGACTACTGGTTTTGTCATGAGATAACTTGATATCAATTTGATATTCCAGGTAAAATAAATATAAACACAGATGGTATCACTGATCAATTTTTATTTATTGCAATAAATAAAGCTACGAGTACTGCACCACAAATTTTTGGTATTTAAACAGCCAAATTACTAGGCAGTGAATGTTCAATTATTGCTGCTTAGTGTCTATTCAAAGCTTTCGAGTCAAGCTAAACAAGTGGGGATTCTAAAGCCTAATAATTTGTGGCACTTTAACTAATCCTACACTTTCCACTTAACATCCAATAAGCATTCACAAGCATCAATAATTTTTTTATATAACCCGGGATATGATATAAGTTACCCAAACAATGTGCGAAAGAAAATACTTGATTTATCAGTTGAAAGATTAAGCAAAACATTTCTCAAATGAACAAGAAGCCAATCAGAAATGAAAAGCTGACTCCCAAATACCTAACAGTGCAACTCTGTGAAGTACTCAAATGCAGAAAGCAAAACTGGTGTTTAAAAGATGCATGGAAAAAGCAGCATACCCAGCAGATTCATGGACTTTGACTTGTTCAAATATAAAAAGCAAAAATTCAAATTAATTTATGCCTCTGTTATTTGATTCACATAACAAAACAATTGAACAAAAATTCAAGTGCAGTTTTTTTTCTAAACACCATTGGATACTGTCAGGTTTTTAATTCTGTGTTCTGTAGCCCTGCTGCATGGCAACATTAAATTTTGAAAGTTTTAAAGACATTAGTTTAATTCATTATTTCTAATTATGCACAGGGGACTTTCTAGCTTCAAAACAATCATTTCAACCAATCCCTCCAACCATCCCCTAACCACGCAGCGTTCCAAGGATGGCAATTTCACAGAACCAAGGGGGTTCTGACCTTCTCAGCCACCTCTTTTCCCAGAAGAGCTTCAATAATTGCAAGGCCAAATTCAAAGCTGGTGCCTGGCCCTCTGCTGGTGATGATGTTCCCATCTACCTCCACACGAGCCTCTGAGTAGGAATAGTTACCTGCAAGAGAATGAGAAGGGATTTCAAAAACATTATCCAAGTATTGATAAAACTTTAGGATTATTGTAATGCCAAACAGACTGTAAGGTTAACTTCAAAATACAGCAAATTCTCAAAATGCTTGATACTATCCTCAAACTTGGGGGGGGGGGGGGGAGAGAACAGGCTACTTTTCTAGAGCTCTTATCTAAAGAATTTGGTAAAATTCGCTAATTTTGCACAGTCTACATTATCCAACTGAGCACACTAAAACAAGCTGTGTAATAATAGGAAACTTTTGAGCCCTTCAGGAATTTTACAGGATTTCATTACCAATTTCAACCCAATTCAGACTATCATTCTAGGTTAAACACAAATGTCAAATACTGACCTCCATCCATCATTTTGTCCTTAGCCAGGGGATGGGTTGTGACTTTGTGCCCATAACCTATCCCGTGAGCCCGTAGAGCTGTGGGGCCTGAAAAACAGATGATGATACTTAATTGTACAGAGTTATCATATTAACCAGATTAAACAGAATATATTGTAAATACTAAATTAGCTAACCAGTCTAAAGGTGTTATATTGGACACCTACTTTAAGATGGCTACGAGGGACCTGGTGTCCTTGTACACTAACTGAAAATTAAATCACTAACAACTAGCAATAAGGAAATCAAACAATATGTTGATCTAAAGGAATTACATTTTTTTATATATAAAAGGGAACAAAGGATACGAGGAGAAAGCAGGAACAGAGTACAGAAGCAGATGATCAGCCGGGAATACTAATGAATATTAGTGCAAATACAATGACTGCTCTTAATTTCCATGTTTTGTTATACACTTATTTGGGGAGGGGATGGTCTAAAGACTTTCCACCATACCTGGAATATTATCCACTGGTCTATTCTCCCTACCAAGGAAGTATGTGCATAAGGTGCAACAGAAGGCTCAGCCAGGGGTTGGAAAGGAAACTGTTTGCTTCCTCCACACAGTTTGGCCCTATATCCAAAGCACTTCAGATGAACAGTGGAAGAAATTTCTGGAAGACTTGACGGTAAACGCAGGAATATTCTCCTCGGCTGTTGCTCAACCTGCCAAGAACCTCCAGCTGATGGTTTGTTGCTCCAGATGCCACCATTTGCAGTATCTTGTTTCTCAAAATGTGGGTTGGCCTGTCAGGACTATACGGAAATGAATGTTTGGAAATCCCAAGCCAAGAGGGTTGTGGTGGCCCAATCAATAAAAATTGATTAAGATTTTTACGATAAAGAGATATAGCGCGGTAGGGCCAAATGGCGCTGAGGCAAGTAAACCAGTATAACCTTAGAATAGCAGAGTAAGCACAATGGCCCAGACGGCCTACTTCTGCTTTCATTGCTTATATTCTTACATTAACAATGACACTAACAGTGGACATCAACATAAATAGCACAAAAGGGAAGCAGCTTTGACTATTATGTTGAAACTGATCATTGATCTTGAGAGCAGGGAAATGGAAAATTGGATACCCTCCAGAGAGAGAATAGCAGTGTGTTGCCCTAAAGGTTCAGATCCATGCTAGAAAGATACAAAGTCCCCAGATTCAAGTCAACTGTGCTTTAGTATCCTTTTACAACCCAATTTCTCAAAGATGAACTATGACCATTCCCACCTATAGCAAGATCAACTTGTTATTGAACCTTTAGATCAGAGATTGGATGATGCCAAAAATAGAAACCTGGAAGCAGCAATCAGTCTTGAATAACAGCAACTTCTAACTCCGAGAGGGGGAAGATAAATAAGATACGCAGTGTATTTTATATTAAGTATAGATAACAAGGATAGCACTTTATTTAACAAGAACCCAAATTACAATTTGCAAAGCATCACGCAAACACTCAGAAGTATAGCAAAGCAAAAAGACACTTTGATGCCTGTTCTACCTACTAGAAAAGCTGTAACAGAACGCATTGCAATTTTTGGAAGACTTCAATTGTATTATTACCAAGGTCATGAAGGACTCCTAATCACACAACTGCCATTTGGCGTCCACCTTGAAAGGACTAAACACATTAAATTTGCCTTTTTTTAATGCTAATAGGCCAATTAATTTTACTAAGTTTATTACTCATTCAAATGACTTAGCAACCTACAAAAACCTAATTTTATCCTGAAAACAAATGTGAAGTGAACACAAGGAACAATTCAGCATCACTGCTGGTCACTCAAACATATTATCAGAGCAGGACGGTACAGCACACTGTATCAGAACTTGCTGTCCAGAATGGATTGAAGTCACATTTTCCAATGTATCAGTGACATTTCAAGGAGCATTTTGAGAAATTTCAACATGACACTACGTTTGGTTGCTTTAATCAACTACTGTAATTACTAACAGGCCCTAGATTAGCTCTCAACAGATTGTGTAACATAGTCATTTTAAAACCACAGGTGGGGGGGGGGGGGGAATGTGAGCATATAGAGGTAATATGGTAGCAGTTTACATTCCACTACAGATAAATAACAGCCAATGTACAGTTAGCTCAGTTTTTTCCAGTAAATATCAAAAACATAATGGATATAGTAGAAGTTGCAGACAACAGAAATTGAGGGGCAAAACATGCCATGCTTCCTCATTAACTCAGCAGCACTGCCATAGGCAAGCACTGTGTCTGTACTTCTTTCAGCAGCATTTACAATATAATGTGAGTTCATTTAGTCTGATAGTCACAATATGGATCTCACAAGCGAAGTAAGCAATCTTAGAACACAGAACATAGAAAACCTACAGCACAATACAGTAATACACGTACTTACTTTAGAAATTACCTAGGGTTACTCATAGCCCCCTATTTTTCTAAGCTCCATGTACCTATCCAGGAATCTCTTGAAAGAGCTTATTGTATCTGCCTCCACCACCGTCACCGGCAGCCCATCCCACACACTCACCACTCTCTGCGTAAAAAACTTACCCCTGACATCTCCTCTGTATCTACTTACAAGCACCTTAAAACTGTGCCCTGTCATGTTAGCCATTTCAGCCCTGGGAAAAAGCCTCTTGACTATCCAATGCCTCTCATCATCTTATACACCTCTATCAGGTCACCTCTCATCCTCCACTACTCCAAGGAGAAAAGACCCAGCTGACTCAATCTATTCCCATAAGGCATGCTCCCCAATCCCTTGAATAAGACTTGGATCAGCAATTATACGTCAAGACAGAATGGACCAGGAACATCCCAGTACAGCCCCTAAGAAGTCATGTACAATTGTCCTTAGGGTATGAGGGCAGGTTAGCTGGCTAAATGCCTCAATAATCCATACCAAATGCGCTACACTACTACTTCCTTTTAAGACCAGGACATCTTGCTGGCATCCCAGTCACAAAATACCAAGACCAGCACAGAATGGAAGGTGAACTCAATTTATTCCTCAATAAATTGATTCAACTCCCAGCCAAACTGCATCTTGCAGGAACTGGATCAATCAATCACAAATTCAAAGTGTTGCTGCTTTAACATAAAAGCCATTAAATAAGGTTCTCACTAAAACACTCAATCTGCCTCCAAGAAATTAGCAAAGAACTGACCAATGTCCAACACACTTACCTTCAGGAATGGAACTGGAAGATAACAACCATATTCTTTTATTACAAGGAGGATTCTGGTCCTTCCAGGAAATAAGGTGGTGGTTTAAAACAAAATGGGCCAAATTATCCAACTTAAATTCCTGTTGGAAGATGATATACCTGCTGACCACACCGTGCTGATGGCAACGAGTGAAAAACAGCTTTCCATCAGGTTGGTCTAGTCGTTGCTGACATCTTCACTCTAAACACTGGAAGGATTCAGATGTTGTGCTGCACAGATAATCTTTGGAGTACTGGATCACAAGATTGGTTTTATTCTTATCATATACTTAAGCTGGAAATTATGCATTTTTGAACAAAATTCCTTTCCACATTTACTTAGTCTTCTTTGTATACAACTAATTGGAGGTTAATGATTTGCAATGAAATATTTTAACTCAGCCCACTTTCATCTTCATTAGCAGCTTAAAGAAATAATCATGAAGGGTGCTGATTATTGCCATGTACATTATAAACACTTGATAAGTAAGCATTATACCAGTGTGACAGCACATACAATGTAAGAATTGTATGCCACCAAATCTCAGGTCCATTCAATGAGATTACAGCAGATTTACTTCTGAATTCTCTACAGCTGCTTCTTCAACGGTCTATTCCTCCAATATCTCAAATTCTGTTTAACAAATATCATCAGCTGTATACTTGACCTAACATCTACTGCCATTTGTAAAAAGTGCTAATTTCTATACATTTCTGCACATGGCAATTATTTATTTTACCTCAGATCATGCCTCTTTAGCCCCAAACTCTCCAGTCAGCAGCAAGTTTTCAATAATCCAAGATGTTTAATACCTTAAAGACTAATTAAGGTATTCCTTAACCACTGACTGCAAGACAAAAAAAAAAACCAAACCTCTTGTTAATAACCTAACCCATATGCTTGCGCACTAAATTCAGACCTACGGTTACTTATATTACCACCAATGCAGCAGAACAGTAACTACTCAAAGTTACAAATGAAAATAGTAACACGCAAATCAGATTTGGTGTTAGCATTGTGACAGTAACATCTTTAAAACAATCCCCAATATAGGTTTAATATGTTCAGAAATTTTTTTTTGGTTCATCTGAATTGACTTCAATATTTCAAACTCGCAACAGAGATAGCCAAATACTTTCTGTGCAGCAATGAAAAATCATCAGTAGGTCAACAACATTAAACACGATGGCAAATGTAAATGAGACAATTAGGGACCCTCATGAAAACAAGAGATTCAGCAGATCTGGAAATCTTGAGCAACACACACGAAATGCTGGAGGAGCTCAGCAAGTCAAACAGCATCTATGGAGGGGAAGTCAAAGTCAAAGTTTCAGGCTAAGACCCTTCATCAGGACTCCTGTTTTGTTTGTTTGTTTGTTGCTGAAGCCCCACGTGATCCATTTCTCTGCATCTTGCACAGTGGTCCCAACTACAAATGTGTGTATTTATCCCAGTTCAGGAAAAAGAAGAGAAATTTTTTTTCACCCAGACAGTAGAAGCAATTCACTGTCACCTTTTAGTGCCCTGGTGCTTGACGGAAGAGTTCAATTCTTACTATAATCTCTCATTTTAAATGTAGTTAAACATTTTAAGAAAATAGATTACAAACTTAATCTGCTCTCATTTGTACTGATCTCTGCTACTGCTGCAACAATTGAAAAGTTTTGGGGAGAAGTTTGGGGAGATGCAAGACGTCTTCAACACACTGTAAATGCCATTCAGGAAAGTTCAACTGTGCAGAGCATTGTGATCAGAGTGCTAGAAAATAGCCAGCGGTAATTAGCAAGTGATAGAGATTCTTCAATCCAAGAACCAACCAGTCAAGCATACAAACTTTTCACACAAAATGTTACAAGTCATTGGATGAAAAATAAGACAGGAAGTAGCACCTTACAATACTCAAATTTTTCCCTATTATTTCAGACAGCTTTACTCAGTCACCATGTCAGCAAGTTCAATTCTATATTGAGAGAGTTTATGAAGAGCTTAATATCCAACACTGAATCATCACTTCCTTTTTCTGATTTAGGCAAGACTATTCTATTTTTTAAAACTATGCCTATCTAGTCGTAGCTAGGAGAACTAGAATGGCTTCTTTACTCACACCACCTCGGTGCTGCCAAGGATGCACAATTCACAACTACGTGACAACATTAATGGGAAACAAAGATAGTTTCCAAATGTAGGCTGAATTAACCTGGATTTCTTACCTCCAGCTGCTGATCCCTCCAATGTCAAGCTACAGACTGCTTTCCTAAATCCACCTCTAAGTCCAATATCATTGAAACAGTCTTTGGTTTCCCATCACAAACCCTACTCCATGACTAAAGACCCCACTTATCTCCCTTAGAGCCATTTGAAACCCAATCAGTCTGTTGACAACACTGTTGTTAGATTCAGCTAAATCCTGCTCTGGAACTTGTATTGCCTGATCTTTAAACAGCCCATTTGCTCTTCCATAACATTAATCATTTCCTACCTCCTCAGCTGCCACACTACTGAACACTCACCCATGCCTATAACAGCGCACTTTCTGATTGGCCTACTCTGAACGTCCGGGTACTCAAAACTCCTACCCACACCTCAACCTCCATCAATTCCTCCTCACCCAACGTTGTTTGGTGACATATGCTAAATCTTAGTTAAGCAATGTCTCAAATTTAAAATTTGTATTCCTCTTTTCAGATCCTCCCATGGTAACTGCCCTCATTATATCTAATTGTCTCTTGCTGTAAAACCGCTGTATGTATGATCTAATTATGTACTCCGGCTGATAACTACTAAACTTTCTTTCTCCCAATATCCTTTTCATTCTTCTCATCATCATTAATTGCTGTGTTGTATGATGTGGGTGATCACGGTCTATTCATTACGATGATTGTTCTTGGCAATTTTTTCTACGGAAGTGGTTTGCCATTGCCTTCTTCCAGGCAGTGTCCTTTCAAGACAAGTGACTCCAGTCATTATCAATACCCTTCAAAGATTGTCTGCCTGGTGTCAGTGCCACATAACCAAGACTTGTGATATGCACCAGTTGCTTAAACAACCATCTACCACCTGCTCCAATGGCTTTACGTGATCCTGATCTGAGGAGCTAAGAAGGTGCTACACCTTACCAAAGGATGACCTGCAGGCTAGCAGAGGGAAGGAGCACCTTACACCTCCTTTGGTAGAGACGTATCTCCACCCCACCACCCATCCTTTATGACACACTCCTTGAAATTTCACCTCTGATCACGCCTTTGTCAATCCTCGTGTCCCTGTGGATTCCTGTCAATTTCACTTGCTTGAAACATTTCTTGCTCTATCAGGTACACTGTCCAAAAAGTTAAGCTTTTCACTCTCACTTGGCACTCAGATGCTAATCACCCTCAAGCAGTTATAATGTGCGATATTAACTAAAAGCAGGTGTTATGTTCCTAATCAGCTCGATGTAAGAGCAAACAACAAAAAAAATGATATAGACATACTGGTTAACCTATAGCTTTGATTATGAAGGTCAATTCCAGCATCTCTTCTGAGCAAGAGCATCTATTATCATACAGACCAGAAATAAAATACAGTCCTGGTCTCCATGGACACAAGGCTTTAACCATAGAGATAAGCACACTTTCAAATCCATTTCATTCTAGCCATACCTGCACAGATAGCAGCAATCAAACGCTTCCCATCTGCCTGGGCCTTCAACACCTCTTTTACAGCAGGTGACTAGTAGGAAGAGAAAAAAGTCTCAATGAACAATTGTGAATTTATATTTTATACAGCCACTGTGATTGGCAGTAATATATACTGTTCTTTACTTCACTTTTCGCTTTCAATATTTTCTAATTATACAAATTGCCTAAATACAAATACAAAATTCATAAGGATACAAGTAATATGAATTACATTACATTTAAATCACAGTAATAAGATCACAGTATCCCATATTTCAAATTAATCATGTAGAAAGATTGAATTATGAAATGAAATAAAATAAAATAATTGTATTTTATTAAAAAAATCTACCCCCACTACCAAAATGAGTTGGTTAGTAAAAATGAGAAGGAAAAAAATACCTTACCATATAATAATAATAATGGCTCAGATCCATACTTTAATAACGGTTCAAAGATTATGAAAATAACTCAGAAAGGGTCCCCTTAACATTAGAAAATCATGTTTAGAATCAGAAATCGAACAACGAATCTTCTCCAGATCAAAGCATAACATTACATCAGATAGCCATTGAACATGAGTGGGCAGGGCAGCCTCCTTTCACTTGAGCAAGATCGCCCTCCTGGCCATAAGAGACCTAAAGGCCAATACCCGCCAATCAGATGGCTTCAGTTTTGTTGCACTATCCTCAACAATGCCAAACATGGCAGTCAAAAGATTGGGCTTAAAACAAACATTGAAAAGTACAATAAAAGTTTGAAATACATCTTTCCAAAATTTTTCAAGGCTTGGAGATGTCCAAAACATGAATTAGTGTGGCCACTCCATCTATCAGATAAGGGGAAATAACTGTGTAGAAACAAGACAGCCTGTCTTTAGACATATGAACTCTATGTACCACTTTGAATTGTAATAAAGAATGACGAGCACATAATGATGAAGAATTAATCAATTTATAATCTTCCAGCTCCCTTCAGATATGAAAATATCCATTATTTCTTTACTTGGATCTTTGCTTCCTTTATCTTTAAATAAACTAACTGACAATGTGGTGGTCAAACATACTTTGAGGATTTGGTTACAGTTCAGAAAACATTTTGGTTTATTGAGATTCTCCCTCTCGAGTCCCATCATTTCTAATTTTTTTTTAAAACCATCTTTAATTGACTTATCTTTTAAAGAATGGGATAGATTGGGTATTAAGCGATTTCAGGATTTGCTTGAAGGAGGGAATCTCTCTTTTGTGCAAAGGAGGGAATCTCTCTTTTGTGCGAAGGAGGGAATCTCTCTTTTGTGCAACTTTCAATGAAATCTAACCTTTCCAATACCCACTTTTTTCGATACTTACAGATTAGAGATTTTTTAAGATCTCAATTACGTACATTTCCTACAAGTCCAGATAATAATAGATACAATTTTTAATCTGAAACCCTTTTACAACAGTTCAATATCTTACATTTATGGTCTGCTGTTGGGACTGAAAGAGGCCTCTTTAGATAAAATTAAAGGAGACTGGGAAAAGGATTTACAGATTTTCATATCTTTACTTCACTTTTCAACTCTACAAAATCATTGTAAAAAGCTGTGAGACCACACAATACACAAAATTGAATTTAAAATGCCAAATGTAGATCTGAAGTTAGTAATCGCCAATTCTCTTGAAGTACACTGAGGTTCAACAGTCTTGTGGTTTTTCCTGCACGAGGTTAGAAATCATTTCACACATCGGGGGCAGTACAGCGGGGGAAATGTTGAGCTTGTTTCCTGGCACCAAAGATGAAGCTCAGATACAATTATTGACATTCTGCCTTTTTCCTGGAGTAAATCTCCCCCAAATATCAAATAATTCACAATTTTCTGGTCTAAAAATGAAAGTTATTTACTGACAAAACAACCAGTTCTACCAACCACATTACCAACTACAGGCACAAAAAAAAACTGCTGGAGCAACTCAGCAAGTCAACCAACATCCTTGGAGGCAGTGGAGTCTGCGAGGTTTTGGATCGAGACACTGCGTCAGGACTGAGATGTAAAGGGGTGGTTTCCCAGCCTCAGAAGGTGAGAGGGAGAGCAAGGCAGGGGCTGGCTGGTGATAGATGGAACCAAGAAAGGAGGGAGTAAAAAAATTGGCTTTGACAGACAGGAACCTCCTAATAGAAAACCAAGAGGGTTCTGTCACACCCTCCTCGGCATGAAGAATCTGCTTCCTGTTAGCACTCTTCTTTACCAGCTGTTCCCAGCACCTTCTCCTCACACTTCACCACAACCGCACCCCCCCCCCCCCCCCCATATCACAGCACGTTTAGGCATCGGTGGTGCCCAAAGTACTCAATTATATATAGTAAAACCATCAATGCAACTCTGGGAATCTCAATATCATCCAGTTTATAGGACTTTTAAAAACAAACAGCATCAAGCCAAGTATTATTCAGCCATGCAAGATGACAATACTGTTTAAATTATTAAAACACAAAGCAACTTCTCAGTGGTTTATCTCTGGAACACCTCACAACTGGGCCTAGTCATTTAACCTCACTACAGTTTGGAATATTTCATTCATCACACTGTCTCCAACACAGCTGGATCTCACCAAGTAACTCCTTGATTTGAAAAGATGCTGGTATGGCCAGAAAAGTATTGCATAAAAGTTTTTTATGGACAAAAAAAGAAGGAAATTATGTGGAGTGAACAGAGCATTTGTCAAATATGTACTGCTTCCAAGGCAAAATGAGTTGTAACTAAAAAAGGCAGATATGTTAACTTGGGGTTACCTCCGCTAAATTCTGGCTTCCAAGATTCCCTCCAGGTAGAACAACTGCATCATATGGGCACTGTAAAGAGACAAAAAAATATTCATCAACTAACCCAATAGTAAATTTTAATAACCTGACCCTTTCTATACAGAAATGAAGCAGTAAATCTATTATGTTTTGGAGCAGAAGGAATTTAACTCAGTGTGGAGAGAGAAAAAAAAAGATGAAATGATAGTTAACAGTCACATTAAGTCCTGAATTCCTCTTCCTAACTGAATTCTTGCTTCATCTACCATTCAAACTCAGCTACTAAAGATTTGCTGATTCCCTCTAACAAACCAGAAAACAGAAGTACAAGTTTTAGAACAAGTACTGTTTTGAGACAATGCAGTATTATCTGGTATGCATTTTAGAACAGATTATCCAGAAATGTACAGTGTCTTACAGGTACAGCAAAACATGATATTCAACAATCAAATATTACAGTCCAAAAAAAAATTTGGCCAAAAGCCTACACCAATTCTTAAAAAGGAAATTAGCTTTCTCCCAGGGTTCTTACACCTTGAACATGGAAAAGTGAGTGTCAAAGTGGTAAAGTTCGGTGTTACCATATTCAGGACTCAACAGTGGATTTGCGTATTATCCTACGAATAGAGATGGTTGTGACTATGCAGTGCAAATTATGCCATTTGGAGATGGAAACAAGACATTACACACACATTTGCATTAACTAACCTAGTAAGTGTGCATAAACCACCAATTTGGCATGGAAATGCATACCAGAGGCAAACTTGTGCTTTCATTTCATCCATTGTCAAAACTATGCACAATCGTAACATAAAAACCCAATTAATGCAGGACAGTTGTGTTTAGGTCTTCCTTCAAAGAACAATTTCTCCAAAGCAAGACTTAGTCTAAATTCCCTCACAGAAGAAGAGCCCATGTTACCTGTTTGACTGCATCTTCTAGGCTGGTGTCAGGGCAAATGACCACATCGCGGCTGCAGGTTACTGATCCGCTGTCAGCCAGTCCAGCAACTGTTACCGTTATCTGAAACGCAAAGCATTCAGTTGATAATCACTGCCAACTGAAAAGCAACAAATCAGGGCACAGTGTTACTTCGAATGGGCTGCTCCTGCAAACTTGCCACTGAGATTTCTAAATCCAGAATAGATTTACGGTAATGCTATTTAGCATCAGCTTAAACAACACACAACAGGTTAATTCAAGTTGGAGTGCCTAAAAAAAAAATGTAGACGCTGAAGATCCAGAAGTGGAAAGCTAAGCAAGCCAGGCACCATCAGCAGAGAAAGAAAAAGTTGCAGTTTGGGACACGAGGGGAGAGAACAAAGAACGTTTGTTAAGAGTGTGAGAAAGGGGCCCTGCTGAATTTACTGGGAACTTCAGTCAGCTGATTAAGAAATTATTGATATTTTTGAATAATACTATCGATACAATAGTTTTATTCGATTAGTTCTTACATTTGTAACTGTCCCAGACAGAAAGCCGTTCTTTCTGAAGCAACATAGGAAATTGAAGACAGGTTTGCAGGAGTGGAACTGAGAACTAAAGTGGGAATAAAAAGCACAGGGTTGCTATTGCTCTTGCTGACTGAAAAGAAGTGCTCTTCAAAGCAGTGCCACACTTTATCTGGTGCGGGGGAACTACAATGAATCCAAAAGCAATACACTAGATTGTAAGTGCAAGTGAACTACTGTTTCATCTACAAGCAATGCTTGTCTGCCTGGATGGTTAGAGAGAGTAGGTGAAAAGGGCAGGTGCTGCAATATGGGAAACTGCCAAAGGGAAGTGGCTGGAGGAGATAAATGACCAAGGAGTCATGGGCAGAACTAGCCCTTCAAGATACTGAAAAAAGGATATCTTTTGATGGAATCCTGTGGAAGCCAGTGGAAATTAAGGATAGTTTGTTCAACGTGGAAGATAAAGAAGTTCAAGGCAATAACAAAGCTCTGGTTTTGAGGAAGAAACAAGAGGAAATAGTTTGTGGAAAGCCCATTTAAGGAAACATGGAAGACACCTTTAAAGGCATTCGTGTGGAATGTATTTTCAGGGGAGATATGAAGGCCAGGAACAGGAATCTCAAAGTATGGAGGATAGAACAGGAGGAAATCTGGCAGAAAGCAGGATGGGGGGGGGGGGGGGTGGAGTCAGGAAGCCTATTGCAAATAATGCTCACTAATACATCGCTAGAGATATATATATCCCTCCAAGCCCAACCCCTCCAGATTTTGTACAAATTCCAGTTTTGTACAGGTGCAGGGAGCAGTACCAATACACTTATCCATACACTTATCTGCAGCTCAAACCCATGCAAAAATTCTCATACCAAACCCTTGACTTAAAGAAAGCCAAGTGCAGTTAAATGAGAAAATGTACAAGGACATTCCAAGCCAGGCCACAACATTTATGAGAAGGGAGTGTACTGGTTGCAACCGCATCAGCAAATGTCAAATATAGATTGAGGGTGCCACAGTTGCATAGCGGTTAGCACAACACTATTACGGCTCAGGGCGTTGGGGTTCAGAGTTCAATTCCAGTACTGACTGTGAGGAGCTGCATGTCTCTCCATGACTGCGTGGGATTCCTCCGGATGCTCCAGTTTCCTCCCTCCGTCGAAAGACGTACCAGTTAGTAGATTGAATAGTCATTGTAAATTGTCCTGTTAATAGACTAGTGTTAAATAGGTTATTGCTGAGTGGTGCAGCTTGTTGGGCCTGTTCCTCGCTGTATCTCTAAATAACAAAATTAATTAAGTTAATTTATCCCAGGTACTAACGATAACGGGCACAATTAACAGGGACAACACAGACCATTTCTTGGTTCTGACATTAAAAAGACACAAAGCACCAATAAACTGCAATCATAGCAAAAACAGAAGTCCTCTGGCCCTATCCTGCAACAAGCAGAAGCGGGAAGATGCTGCCAAGTTAGAGGATAATGTAGGAAGGGAAAATACTGGTAAAGCTGGGCTACGTGACCTTAGATCAATCCACAACAAGACCTGGAGGTGGAAGTTTATAACAGGCAGCTCCACTGCAGCAGCCTCACCCCTACTACCACCATTCTGATGGGAGCACCTCTCCACAACTACCAAATCTACTCTTCCATCTCCATCACAAATATTTAATACATTCGGTACAATACTGTCTACTAATAAATTAATGTGTACTTATAGATTTTAAGTAAAATTTTTTCTTTGATTTGATATCTCCAAGTACACATTTGTCAACACATAAAAGTGATTTACTATCAAAGTGCAATTAGGTACAAGAGAAGGAATAGATTGATCTGTGCAGACACAAGAAAGAGCTCAGATGCTGGAATGGAGGAACTCAGCAGATCAGGCAGTGGCTATGGAGGGAACTGAACAATTGATGTTTCAGGCAAAGACCCTTCACCAGGGCTGGAAAGAAAAAGGACAAGAGTCAGAACAAGAGGGTGGTTGGACGGGGAGGAGCACGAGTCAGTGGGTGATAGCGTCAATCCAAGGGAGAAGGAGAAGATGGGCAGCAGAGGGATGGGGTGTGGGGATGATGTGAGTAGCTGGGACATGATAGGTGGGCATGGCAAAGGGCTGAAAAAGATGGAATCCGGTAGGAGAGGCCAGTGGACCACAATATAAAGAGGTGGGAAACTACAGGGAAGAAGAGGTGGATGATAAGCAGGTCGGGAGGGTAGGAAAAGGGAAAGGGAAGTGATAATTATGACAGAAGGAAGAGCAGAAAACAAAGGAGGTGGGGGTGACAAAGGGGAGTTAGAGAAATTTATGTTGATGTCATCAGATTGAAGACCACCAAAACGGAACACAAGTTGATCTGTCATCAAATCTGTCCATTTCTCATGCCTCACACATTACTAATGTTTGTTAACAAAGTAAATAACTGGAGGGAGGCCCCAAGCTTCCATCACAGTTTGATAGATTGATGGATGCTGCAGTAGTTCTGAACCTGACACCATAGAATATGGGGTGAAATGGCTGGCAACTAACAAGCTCAACATCCTCCTTTCAGCTCAATATAAATCTAATCAGTAGATTTTTCTCTCTGTACACCAAATAACAGCTTCTCACTGACTCGCACCTCCATAGTCAAATAATATTTAGATCAAAGGCAGACAAGGGAGATAATATATTAATTAGCAAGGACTCCTAATAGCATTGCCCTCTTCTGAAAAACCATCCCACAGAATATTACACAGGTATAAATGATCACCTCAGTTTAACTTTGTCTTAAGGATCTGCTGTGGATGGCAAGTTATTGGGTATACTTAAAACAGAGGTTGGTAAATTCTTGATTATGAAGGGTGTCAAAGATTATGGAGAGAAGGTGGGATAATAGGAAAAACTTCTTCACTCAGAGAGTGGTGAATCTGTGGAATTCTCGGCCACAGGAAACAGTTGAGGCCAGTTCATTGGCTGTATTTAAGAGGGAGTTAGATATGGCCCTTGTGGCTACGGGGGTCAGGGGGTATGGGGGAGAAGGCTGGGGCGGGGTTCTGAGTTGGATGATCAGCCATGATCATAATAAGTGGCGGTGCAGGCTCAAAGGGCCGAATGGCCTACTCCTGCACCTATCTTCTATGTTTCTATATCGGACCATATAGCACATTCAGTGCATACAGAAGCACTGCACACGATCATGGGCCCTTGGTTTTAGTTATAGCTTAACAAGTTGGACACGCATGCAATAATCACATCACACTACCGAAGTTCCTTTGGGTGAAACATTTTTTTAAAAATTCACTAAAGCACTTTTGATAGATCATGGAATTCGCCAAATTAAAATCAGAAAATGCTGGGTATACGTAGGGCAGGCAGCATCTGTGTTACAAGCAAAAACCAAATTAACATTTTAAAGAGACTGGAAACATTGTCTCCATTTCTCTTTCCAGTTAAGTGCCTGACCCCAAGCATTTGTTTTTATATTTCCAACATCAGCTTCTTTTTTTCTTTTCAAACTCTCTCTCACTCCCTAATTTTCCGCTGCCAGAACAAAAATCTGTGGAAACCTTTTACAGCTGAGGTCTGCCATTTCAGCAACTCAATCCTGACCTCAGGTGCTATCTGTATTATTTGTACATTCTCCCAATGACTGCTCCAGTTTCCTACCACATCCAAAATAATTACCTGTAGTGTATAAATGAATGGTAGAATATTAGGGGAGGAGTCAGAGAAGAATTGATGAAAAACATGGGGAGGGGAGAATAGAAGTTCAAAGTACATATGTCAACATACAAGTACCTTGATTTTCATTTCCTTGTGGGCATTCACAGTAAATACAAAGAAACAAAAAAATTCAATGAAAAACCACACATGACAAACACGTGGAAAAGACAACACTGCAAATGCACAAAGAAAAATATTAATAAATAAATATTGACAACACAAATTTTGAAGTCCTTAAAAGTGAGTCCATAGGTTGTGGAATCAGTTTATTGTTAGTCTGAGTGAAGTTATCCCCTCTGGTTCAAGAGATGATGGTTGAGTTTCTCCCCCTCTCTATTATCATGTACTGCATGGTACTGCTGCCGCAAAGTTAACATTTCATCACATATGCCGGTGATATTAAACCTGATTCTGACGGGTAGTAACTGTTCTTGAACCTGATGATGAGTGTCCCGGGGATCCTGTACGTCCTTCCTGATGGCTGTAGTGGAAAGAGAGCATGGGCTGGATGGTGGGGGTCCTTGACGGATGCTGTTTTCCTGAGACAGAACTACTTGTAAACGTGCTCAACGGCGAGAGGGCTTTCCTTACCCGTGATGGACTGGGCTATATCCACTACTTTCTGTAGGCTCCCCGCACCCCGCCCCCCGCCCCCCACCCCCGTGCAAGGGCATTGGTGTCCCATACCAGGGATTAGTATAGGGTTGCTGTAAATGGGTGCTTGGCCAGTGCACTGAAGGACCTGGTTCTCTGCTCTACTTCTATCACTTAAATTAATTCCGTGCAAAAAATAGTGCACATTTAAGCAAATGAATTGTGATAATTATATAAAAGAGAGATTGCCAAAACGGGTTATTTTAATAATGTTAAATAACTCTCGAATGACTTACAAGAGTACTTTTATATTTAGTGCTTACTGTAAGCGCAGGGAATGATATTCCAGGATTCTAGAACTCTCCTGGAATTAATTCGCGCTTTGGCCAGGTCAACTAGCTTCTCCAAGTCCCTCCCCTGCCACCAACTAATTGGCTGAATAATCCGACACGGCGCCCAAACTGCGTGGTGATTGGACAACTCCCACGTACATCACACCTCGCACAGAACTCTGCACTTCGCCGCAAATTAATGCCGAACAAATGATATTTCAATTTTTCTACAATGAAAGCTATCCGATCCACTTTACTCACCCCAGCTCGGCGCATCAAATCGGTAGGAACTACCACTTCTATCTCCTCGGCGCCTTTGGCCAAAATCAGCAGCGCCCTCTTAGCCGCCATCTTAGCACAGAGAATGACGCTGCTGCGCAGTACAGGAGAGGAGGGTAAAGTATGGGTCCTGACGAGGACAGACCTTGCGCGTCGCAATCTCAAAATAAATAAACTGTAACAAACTCATTCAAAGAACACTGATACAAAAGAACACTAAAAATAATTCTGGAAATGCTCAGCTCTGCAAATGAAACATTTTGCTTTATTGTGGTAATAGGGATGCTAGGGTACGCATGACAGAAATAGACCTCTAGCCCAACTCGTCCATGTCAGGTAGATGCCTACCTGAACTAGTACTATTCACCTGCGTTTGGACCACGTCCCAACTTTGCCTGCCCAAATACCTGTTCAAATGTGTTTTAGCTGTTATAATTATACTCGTCTCTACCACTTTGGGCAGCTCACTCCATGTGCCCACCAACCTCAGTGTGAAAATCTAGACCCTTAGTGTGTCTTACCTTAAACCTATGCATTCTCATTTTGGACTCACCTACAATGAGAAAAAGGCCATCTTATCCCCTCACGTTTTATGAATCTTAATAAAGTCACCCCTAAGCCTCTTTCACTCTGGGGAAATCAGTCTCAAATCTCCATTCTCTCCTAATAACCCAAGCAATCCTGTCGGGCCACATCTTGTGAATCTCTTCTGCAGTCCCTTGAACTTAATCACATCCTTCCTAAAGTATGCAACCAGAACTGCACCAAGTGTGGTCCCACCAGCTTGCGAGACTAGTCCCGCTCCTGTATTCAGTACCTTGGACAGTGAGGACAAGCGTACCACACACATTCTTCACCACCCTCTGTTGCCATTTTCTGGGATTTCTGTGATCATGAACAAAATACCAAGTTCTTGATGTACGTATGTACGAGAAGCACGATGATTGTGAACCTGTACTAATGAAGCTCACAGGGATGATGGGCAAATCTCATTGAAACCTACAAAATAATGGAAGGCCTAAATAGAATGGAACAGCTGGTTTTGTTAGTAAGGGAGTCCAGGATCTGAAGGCACAACCTCAGAATGAAGGAACTTCTTTTTAAAACTGAGGTGAGGAGGTATTTCTTCAACCAGAGTGTGATTAATCCGTGGAATTCATTGCCTCAGAGGGTGTGGAGGTCAGGTCATTGGGTGTACTTAAGGAAGAGATTTTTAGATTCCTAATTGGGAAAAGAGTTAAGGGTTACAGAGAAAAGGTGGAAAAAAGGGAGGGTGAAGAAAAAATTCAGCCATGATTGAAAAGTGGAGTAGACTTGATGGGCCAAATGGCCTAATTCTGCTCCTATATCTTGTAGTCTTTGTATTTACCAAAAGCAAATAAAAATCATGTTGTGAAATCTGAAACAAAAACAGAAATTACTGGGAAAATTCAGCAGGCCAAATAAACGCTCTGATAAAAGGTCTTTAACCCAAAACATCAACTTTATTTCTCATTCCATTGATGACGTCTGACCTAGTAAATATTTTTCAGCAATTCCTATTTTTACCTCATGTTTCCCAAAACCTATCATTGCAACACCACAGTTGCTCAGGGTCGAAAAGATGAAAATGCAGGTGCCAGCATCTACAGCCTTTTCCCATGAGAACGCTAGTGATGATTAAATCTGGGATCACTTGGAAACGATAGAATGGACTCAAGGACATTGTATCTCATTATCTCAGGGACATACAGAGATCTGTAAAGCAGCTACACACTCAAAGAGCACCAGGTCTTTGTGTATGACATGATCCAATCGTCTCAATGAGAAATCAAATTGAATTAACAAAAGGGAATCAAACTTCAAATTTCAATGGAAATATACACTTAAAATATGTGTTACCATACACTACTTGAGATTCATATTCTTGCAGACATTTACAAGAAAAAAAGAAATATCATTGAATTTTACAAGAAACTATCAGACATCCCACCTCTCCTGGAAGTTCCGGGAGTCTCCCGCATTTTAATAGTGGCTCCCTGATGCCCGCAAATTATATACAATATCACGGAAATCTATTTTTTAAGAGCGAGTGAGAGAAAAGCAAGAGAGAGCGTGAGAGCGACCATGAGAGAGAGCACAAGAGTGACCACGAGAGACAGCGCGTGTGAGAGAGAGCGAGAGCGTGCGAGCAAGAGAGAAAACAAGCGAGAGCTCTTGAGAGTGCACGAGCAACCATGAGAGAGAGAGAGAGCAAGCGAGCGAGCAAGAGCGCGCCATTGCAGAGTGCTCCAAAAAAATATAAAACATACGTCACCCCAGACTACACTAAAGTGTACCCCTGCCTAATAGGGGTCAAAAATAATGAGAGTGTTGCTCGCTGCACTGTTTGCAACAGTGACTTTTCTTTTGCCCATGGTGGGTTAAGACTGTAAAAGACATGTTGAGGTAAGTTTAACAGGTGTCATTCATTCATTAGCATAGCTAACGTTATTTAAACTAGCTGGCTGGTTGCTAAGGAGCTACTCTATTGCAGAGATCCTACCTCTCCCGGAAGTCTCCCGCAAATTGATGGTGCTACCTCCCTGAAATGAGTTTTTGCAGGGTGGGACGTCTGAACTATACATAAACAAAGGTTGACAAACAACCAATATACAAATAAAAATGATACTGAGAACCTGAGTTGTAAAAAAATCCTTCAGTGTGAGTCTGTAGGTCGTAGGGTCAGTTCAGGGTAGTGGTGAGTGAAGTTATTCACCCTGGTTCAGGAGCCTGATGGCTGTAGGGTAGTGATCCTGAACCTGGAGGTTTGGGATCTAAGACCTCTACACCTCTTGCCCAATGGTGGTAGCAAGAAGAGGGCATGGCGGGGGTTTTTGATGATGGATGCTGCTTTCTTGGGGCAGCCCTCCGTGTAAATGTGCTCAATGGTGGAGAGGGCTTGGCCTGTGATGGACCGGGCTACACAGAAGTTACAAAAAGGTCTATTATATGTTTGTGCTTACTTTGGTTCCTTAAGGTTGTCATAGCCAGGCAGCAGTGGGGATAAGGTCCCCCTACCTATTAAATACTCTCAAATAGCCTCTGACAACCAAGTCCAGCTCCTGGCCTTTGCATGTGGCTTAGTTACTAAAGTCCGGCAGAACCGTCTCTACTGACAGGAGAAGGGGCAAAGGCAGGTTGCTGACACCTGAAAAGCAGTCACTTTGAGCAAATGGCGGGCTCGCCAGCAATGGTTGTCAGTTCACCCAGGAGAAGGAAAACACTGATCTCAAACCTCCGCTGCCTTGTGGTTATACTCACTCTGGGGGAAGGCTTCAGGAGTAAACTTCAAGAGAAAAACCTGGAATCTCTAAGGCAGCCCTGGGTTGAATTCATCGCTGGCTGGCAACTCCTGTGACGCCACTGGTGCCAAACTATATCGGTCTCTGCCGTTCCTTTGGATTCATCAGCTGCACGGAGAGGGGGGAGCTTGCTACATGGGCGACAGCGGCTCTCCAGATCGTACTGCCCTGCTTGCACAGACAGCTAGGACACAACATCCGTGGTCAACCCTGATCATGGAGGGCCTACACCACAGGAGGTTGTTTGGCCATTGTCCGTGCCAGCTCCCAGCAGAGCAATTCAATCCACTTCATTCCAGCTCTCCTGGTTTCCCTGTAACCTTGCACATCCTTTCACACGTCCACTGACTGCGTTGGTGTTTTTGCTACTGACTCCACTCAGTGGCCAATTAATCTATCAACACATCTTTGTTCTTATGGCATGCCACCAAGTGGTGCACTCTAACCTTGTGAAGCAGTGAGCAACAGTACGCAATATCCATCTGAGTCAAGAGCAATTCACCATGAAGGTTGCTTCTGTATCTCTGAAGGGAAACAGACCTGAGCAGGGAACCCAACTAAAATAGGTCGCTGTCCTAGAAGGTATTTACCCAGTCCCCTTTCCAGTACCCCCACAAATCAGATCTCCTAAGGGTCTCAACTCTCCCAATCACCCACAGTTCACAACATTCTTCTGACATCAGTGGTTGGAAAATTATTGAAGGGGGAAGATTTTTTGCACACTTGGAAATGCAAGGACTGACCAGGGACAATCAGTGTGGCTTTGTGTGGGGAAGATCCTATCTCGCCAGTTGGGTTGAATTTTTTTGAAGAGGCAACAAGGGCGACTGACCAAGGTAGGGCAGCAGATGTTACCTCTGTAGACTTTAGTCGGGCATCAGAGAAATTCCAGCGTGGTGGGCTGGCCCCGAAGGTTAAATTTCATGGAATCCAAGGCAATCTGGCTCATTGGATCCAAAGTTGATTTGGTGATAGGAGGTAGTGAGTAGTGAAGGATGGTTTTCTGATTGGAAGTCCGTGAGTAGCGACGTATCACAGGGATTGATGCTAGGATACTGTGCATCAATGATTTAGAAGTGAAAATTGGCGGTATGATTAATAAGTTTGCAGCCCTCAAATTCACTTGGTCTATCTCGGACACTTCTCTCCCCTTTCTCGACCTCTCGGTCTCCATCTCTGGAGACAGACTGTCCACTGACATCTTCTACAAGCCCACTGACTCTCATAACTACCTCGACTATACCTCTTCCCACCCTGCCACATGCAAAAATGCCATTACCTATTCCCAGTTCCTCCGTCTCTGCCGCATCTGCTCCGAGGATAAGGCTTTCCGTTCCAGGACATCTCAAATATCCTCTTTCTTTAAGGATTGTGGTTTCCCTTCTACTGTCATCAATGATGCCCTCACCCGCATCTCCTCCATTTCCCACACTTCGGCCCTCACCCCATCCTCCCTCCACCACAACAGGGACAGAGTTCCCCTTATCCTCGCCTACCACCCCACCAGCCTCTGGATCCAGCACATTATCCTCCGCAACTTCTGCCACCTTCAACAGTGCCGAGGAGGCCGCATCGGGAGCACCGGATACAAAACAGACAAACCCCAACAGACTTGCAGGCGAATAATTGCCTCACCTGATAGGACCATTTGGGGCCCTGAATGGAGGTACGGGAGGAGGTGAATGGGCAGGTGTAGCACTTCTGTCACTTGCAGGTATGTGTGCCAGCAGGGGGATTAGTGGGGAGGAATAATGGACAAGGGAATCACGGAAGGGAGGGATCGCAGCAGAAAGTGAAGAGTGAGGTAAAGATGTGTTTGGTGGTAGGATCCTGTGGAAAAGCTTTTGCTGTCTTTCTGTTATCATTGCCTCTGTGCTCATACACTCACTTGTCAGAGGACATTCGAATCTTCCACCATCATAAGAGGACCTTGACACAAGTAATTTTCTGCTGCATAGACTGTATGCTTGTGCATAAATACTGTGAAGATGCTTTAACTATTCCCTTGCAGACTTTAAATTGTGTTCCAACAATAGTGACTTATCTTTAACAATAGCTTAACACTCTAAAGATGATTTGGAGAACTATAACTCAACAAACTTTGATATGGAACCACACGAGGAAGAATTAGGACAGATGGACCATGACTGATCAATGATGTGAGTTTTAAGATGCATCTTATTGGAGACAGTGGGGTTTCAGGGAGAAGAGAAATTCCACACATTTGGGTTTTGGAAACTGAAGGCTCAGAACCAGTGGTAAATAATTCAGAGATGATCAAAAGACACTCAATGGATAAGCACAAATATCTCACTGTCGTGTGGGGTGGAAATGAGGTAGTGAATGGGGATGGTGATTTTAAGGTTGAAGGAGAAATAGGGATTAACTAAGCCAACTAAGAATATGAAAGGGTGAGTGAAATTAAAAAGAAACAGAGGCATTGCATAAGCTGTAATCAGTGCATGGTTGGAGATGAAGAAGACTTGGTAGGAGTTACAGAACCTGGGCCTCCGTACCTCTCTCTGCAATTGGGTCCTCGATTTCCCAACCAGGAGACCACAATCTGTGAGGATTGTTGATAGTACCTCCTCCTCGCTGACAATCAACTCTGGTGCATCTCAGGGGTGTGAGCTTAGCCAACTACTCTACTCTCTCTATACCCATGACTGTGTGGCTAGGCATAGCTCACATACTAACTATAAATTTGCTGATGATACAACCATTGTTGGTAGAATCTCAGTTGGAGATGCGAGGGCGGACAGGAGTGAGATATGCCAACTAGTGGAGTGGTGCTGCAGCAGCAACCTTGCGCTCAATGTCAGTAAGACAAGAGAACTGATTGTCGGCTCCAAGAAGGGTAAGACAAAGGAACACATACCAATCCTCATAGAGGGATCAGAAGTGGAGAGAGTGAGCAGTTTCAAGTTCCTGAGTGTCAAGATCTCTGAGGACCTAACCCGGTTCCAACATATTGATGCAGTTATAAAGAAGGCAAGACAGCAACTATACTTCATTAGGAGTTAGAAGAGATTTGGCATGTCAAAAACATCTATAGTTGTACTGTGGAGAGCATTCTGACAGGCTGCATCACTCTCTGGTATGGGGGGGGGGGGGCGCTACCACACAGGACCGAAAGAAGCTGCAGAAGATTGTAAATTTAGTTAGCTCCATCTTGGGTACCAGCCTACAAAGTACCCAGGTCATCTTCAAAGAGCAGTGTCTCAGAAAGGTAGCATCCATTATTAAGGATCTGCAGCACCCAGGTCATGCCCTTTTCTCACTGTTACCATCAGGTTGGAGGTACAGAAGCCTGAAGGCACACACTCAGCGATTCAGGAACAGCTTCTTCCCCTCTGCCATCTGATTCCTAAATGGTCATTGAACCCGTGAACACTACCTCACTTTTAAAATATATATTATTTCTTTTTTTGCACAATTTTTAATCTATTCAATATATATATATATATATATCTCCTGTATATGATTTAATTATTTATTTGTTTTCCCATCTATTTTATGTATTGTATTGAACTGCAGCTGCTAAGTTAACAAATTTCATGACACGATAATAAACCTGATTCCGATTCTGTTACGACTTCAATAGCGGAGCTCTGAATGGTTTCCTGCTTGTGGAGAATAAGACAAGGATGTTGGTCAGGAGAGTACAGAAGCATGAATGGAAAGCGCACCTGCACCAGACTTACTGTAACTTGCTGCAGTCCAGTGGAGTCTCTGACGATGAGGCAGAATGGCTCTCACACTCTGAATGCAGTATTGGCCACCAGGCGGCGCCAGATGTCAACTACAGTACTGCATGTAAGTGATGCAAAACCAGCGTGTGATAGACGGATTCAAGCCACATCAAAACTAAACCAGACCAAAACCCTGCAGTTCAGTCATAACCCTGCAGTTCAGTTCAGCTGGAGGTGACCAAGACAACCAATGGCAGGTGGAAGTTCCAAGAGTGAGGTAGCTTCTCTCCTTAATGGTGATGGGGGCCTGTAAGCTACAAGGCTGAGGCATTCAGCCGGAATTATTGGATAGATGAGTGACTTGGCTATGTCCTGAGCTCTGCACAAACACAGAAGCCAGTGACAGGGTAGTTTAATTGATATGAAGAGACACAGGAGACAGTAAAGGCTTTGGATGGGTGGGGGGCACTTGGCATCCGAGCTGAAGTACACAGACCTACAGCCCTGAATCTCCTCCACCTCTAGCCAAGCTGCTCAGCACAGTTACATCACTGTGGGCACCTGACCATGTGGGGAAATTGCCGAGACATGTTCTTTCACATAAAGCGGGACCTATCTAATCAGGTTAAACTATCACCCAATTCACTTATTCTCCACCATCAACAAAATAATTAAAGATTGAAATGTGATCAAGTGACACCAGCCTCTCACCAAAGCCTGGTCTGGACATTGCACCAGAGCTTCAGATTTTATCCCAGCCCAAAATGTTTAATTTCAGAGGAGAGAGTGACTTAAGGAGCTTGATAGGGAGGGTGCATGGACATCTATTTATTTATTTATTTGTTTGTTTGTTTGTTTGCTGAGAGACAGCATGCTATCGGCCCTTCCAGCCCTTTGAGCCACACCGCCCAGCAATCCCTCGATTTAACCCTAGACTAATCACGGGGCAATTTACAATGACCAATTAATCTACCAACCGGTCCATTTTTGGACTGTGGGAGGAAACCAGAGCACCCGGAGGAAACCCACGCGGTAACGGGGAAAATGTACAAACTCCTTACAGACAGCGGCGGGAATTGAACCTGGGTCGCTGATTCTGCCAACCACCATGCTAACATGACGCCCTACTTGCTGAGTTCCTCCAACGTTTTCTGCGTGTTGCTCGAGATTTCCAGCATCTGTAGGTACCCTGGCTTGGATATCTGGCACCAGGAATCATGGCTTCAAAATGAGAAGCCGTCCCTTTAGCACAGGGATTTCTTCACACAGAGGGTAGGGAATCTAACATATTCTACTGTTGGCCTCAGCTCTTGTGAAAATTTAACAAAGAGATTGACAGGCTTCAGCTTTTAGGGGAATCGAGGGATATAGAGTTAATGCAGAAGAGGGACAGTGAGGTAAAACATCAGTTAGGATCATTATAAATGGTGATACAAGTAAAGGGCCAAATGTCTTACCCTGTTTCTATTTCTTGACATTAAAAGCGGCATTTACTCAGTGTGGCATCAGGAAGAATTGTTCCAGTGACTGGTGTCATTCCCTGAACAAAGCAAGATAGTTCTTATCGTCGACGGTCAATTAATCCAGCCCCTGGACATTATTGTGGGAGTTGCTTAGGACAGTTCCATAGCCCTGAACATCTTCAGCCCAGTAGTGTTCTTCGTTCTGTCATCAGGACAGATTTGGGGGTAAATTCAACTTCCTACCCAACTCTTCAGTAAATGAAGCAGTTCATGCCTGCGTGCAGCAAGACCCAGACAACACCCAGGCAAGAGCTGTGTCAAGGCGCATAACACTTGCACCACAGTTCCAACTAGAGGGAGTCTAACTACACAGCCTTGATATTCAATGTCATACCATCATCAGATCCCTCGTCATCAATATCACGGGCCACCACTGACCAGAAACTCAACTGGAACAAACACGTAAATACTGTGACCACAGTACAGATCAAAGGCTGGCTTACTCGTACACTCGAACGACTAACCACCATCTACAAGGCACAGAATAGAAGCGTGATAAATAAATTCCATTTGCCTGGATGAGTGAAACTCCTACAACACTCAAGAAGTTTGATGTTGTCTAAGACAAAGTAGCTCACTCAATCAATACTACCTCGACAACCCAGAGATGTATTCCCTCTATTACAGGCTACAGTTTGTCCTATCTACAAATGCAAGCAGGTCCTTGCCCTGACTACCTTGGTAACTTCTTCCAAGATTACTGTTTCTACCAGCTAGAAGGATAATGGTTTCAGGATCATGGGAATACCACAACCTCTGTGTTCCCCTCTGCCATCCAATTCTGAATGGACATTAAACCCGTGACTTCATTACCTACTGATTTCTGGTTTTGCGCCACTTTATATTTGTTTTCTGTATTATCATGTACTGCATTGTACTTCTGCCACAAAGTCAACAAATTTCACAACATATGCCAGTGATATTAAACCTAGTTCTGATTTGTGTGTTCTCCTCCAATTCACAGAGCGGGCTGAGTTGGAATTATATTCCCATTTCTTCATCATTAATCCAGGAATTCCCAATCCAAGAACTCATGGGCGTACCTTCATTAAAATGCAAGTAGCAGTTTGAGGGGGGCAATGTACACTCAGTGGCTGCTTTATTAGGTACACATGTACACATGCTCCTTTACCCAAATATCTAATCAGCCAATCATGTGGCCACAATTCAATGCATAAAAGCATGCAGGCATAGTCATGAGGCTCATTTGTTGTTCAGGCCAAACATCAGAATGGGGAAGAAATGTAATCCAAGTGATTTTGACTGTGGAATGTTGCCAGACGGGTTGGTTTGAGTATCTCAGAAATGGCTGATCTCCTGGGATTTTCACACACAACAGTCCCTAGAGTTTACAGAGAACGGTGCGAAAAGCCAAAAAAAAACATCCAGTGAGTGGTAGTTCTGTGGGTGACAACATCTTGTTAATAAGAGAGGTCGGAGGAGAATGGCCAGACTGGTTCAAGCTAACAGGAGGGTGACAGCAACTCAGATAACCACACGTTACAACAGTGGTGTGAAGAAGAGCATCTCTGAATGCACAACATAAAGTGGATGGGCTACAACAGCAGAGGATCATGGACACACACACACACACACACACACACACACACACACACACACACACACACACACAAACACCTAATAAAGTGGCCACTGGGTGCATATTAACCTTGTCCGAATCTTGAAAAATGAATAAATAAAGTAAACACTAGCGACCTCATCATTGGAGATTCCTCTCTAGTCCACGTCAGTCAGCAATGCTCATTTACAGACCAAATCTATGACATATTAATAGCTGTAACCACATGTAAGTAAAAGCCCAAGCAATAACTGTGAGTGCAGTAAGTGTGAGGCGGTTGAGTGAAGGGTGTGGGTGCAAGTGTTATGGGTCTTGTTATGCTCTTTGAATTGCTAATTGCTGACTTCTGGGCTGCTGATGACATCAGGATTTAATTCAGGGTGGATTTTCCAACTCCCTAAAGCAAAGTTTAGCATAATAAATCTGGCAGAGTAGAATTTTGCAGATTCAATGCTCCGGGTCTCTAGCAAGGTGTCAAGAGATGAATGATAAAGCACTCTCTTTCTCCCTCTGCATGGTGACCTCATTAAGAGCGAAGCAACGTTTAATGATTTTAACCTGTAACATATGAATGCTATTACGTCAGACGCTTTACATTTAACATATTCTATCGAATACTCTGAATGAAACGAACTACAGTGAGTAAAGCACCACGAGTGTAGGCAGGGCAGACAGCCTGTGCTGTGTGTAATGTGCGTATGTGAGTGGGTGAAAGGTCAGAACAACGCAAACTTTCCCACTGAACACAGTTCACACAGAAAACTATTCTATAAATGTCACATTAATACCGAGTCCTCCCCCTCCCTAAGTGTACATGTATCCAGGCAGCAACGTATCCCGCTTTGCTGTGGGGCAATTGTTACAGAGTGAAACTCCTTTTACCTTCCACCGTCGCACTCTTCCAAGGGAGGCACAGAACCAGGTGATAATGTGACGCTCCCTCACAGCTTCACAAACAGAAGCAGGTCACAAAGATTGAATCTATCACTGGGGACAGCGTGAAGGGGACCTTCCGATCCAGGGTCTGCTTCAAGGAATGGTACGAGACCTGCCCATATTTCTTCTTCCGGAAGGCTCACAGAAGGGGCTCTGTGATCAACAGGGGCAGCCCAGAATTACCCTAGGCACATTAGGGAGCAGCAGCTCCTTCCCAGGCTACACAGCCCTCTCAGAACTTCTCAACCTCTATCCCAGAGTTTTTAGATGACAGCAAGTGGACCAGCTCTCAACCCTGGAAAAGCTGACTTCCCTTCGAGGCAAGTAAGGCTCCAGGAGCACGCAAGGCTGAAGCTCAGCTGGCAGATACGGTGTGGCCAAGCACGAAGCAAGCACCAACCTGACCTTCCTCACCAATCTGCCCGCTGAAGATGGCAGCTGTCCTCAGCAGCATGGGCAGTTGTCACTCCTCCAGAGGCCTTCTGGAGACAAAGTCCTGTTTTTGGACTGAGGGCACCCTGCATTGTGTTGTGCGGGGCCAGACCTTGTAGGTCATAACTAGGCATTCATGAAGAACTCTGGGCAATCACTAGCCATGTAATTATACTATACCTCACCTCAATCTCCCACTGCTATCAAGCCAGGAGTTCAATTGTGGTTCAAAGAATTTGCATGCCAGTACACCACAAAGTACACCAACCTGTTAAAGTTATAAAGCAGTATTGCGTACATGAAAATAGTAGAGAGAAGCAAGCCGATGACCAATAGATCAGGTTAAGGGTCAGCAGTGCCCACTTCTAGCCAAGAATAATTGTGCATAATGAAGCAACCAAGAGCAGGAGACAGCTCAAAATAAAAGCTTGGCTAGTCAGCCTGAGGCTCGATGGGACCTGACCCCGCTGTGTCAGACTGAGCTGCCCATGAACAGCCAGGAAAGTGCCGCTGGCTTAGAAAATGATTCTCCTTTCTCAATGTATTCCACAAGCAGTCAATAGGTAGGTTTAATCCCAATATGTAGATTCACGTCATTGGTGATTACAGTGATGCCCATGTTAGAGGCTTCTCTCATTTCCTATCACTCTATAATTACCACTAAAGTTTGGAGGCTGACGAACATCTCCAATTCCTTCTGTACCTTGATGCACTTTTACAATATCCAGATTGATTATCAGTCTTCATTTCCCATCTCACAACCACTCTGATTTCATCCTTCTCGAGTAATGTCACCCCCACCTCCTTTTCCTGACCTTCCCAGATATCAAATATACTTGACTATTTAATTTACAGTCTTTATCACTCTACAAGCACACCTCCATAATGGCAACTCTATTCTATCTATTTATTTGAATCATTAATTATCTAATTATACATGCATGCATATTCAAATACGGCACCTTTATATTTGACTTCATAACATTTTTAACTTCACACCACTTTTTCATTCTATGGAAATCTTTGGTTATTTCTTACCTGGACCATATTTTGTTCGTCCACTCTTTTGTTTATATGTTTTGCACCTACCTGAGATAATTTGATGGTCATTTCAATGGCTCCTGTCTTTTCTCTTTGGCATTCTAGGTTTCTCTTAAACTGAGCCACTCCCCCCCCCCCACACCCTCACTTCGCTTAAAACCCTGGTGAAACGCAAGTCAACTAGAATCACACAGACTCCAATGGCGGGAGTCACGCCACACACAAAAGAAAATTGTGATGATTGTTGGAAGTGAGTCAAACCAGTGCTGGGACCTCACTGCAGTTCTCCAGAGCAGTGTCCAAGGCCCCTTATCGGTCACCTTCAGCAGCTCCATCAGTCATCTTCCTTTCACCATAAGATTAGAAATGAGGAGCTTCACTGAAGATTTACAATAATCAATTCCCATTCACAACTGCTCAAAAATTGAATCAGGATCAGGTTTAACATCACCGGCATACGTTGTGAAATTTGTAAACTTTAGTGCAATATGTGATACATATGGGAAGGTAAACTGAATTACATGTGTACAATAAATAGTTAAATTAAGATAAGTAGTGCAAAAACAGAAATAAATAAAAAGTAGTGAGGTAGTGTTCACGGGTTCAATGTCCATTTAGAAATCTGATGGCAGAGGGGAAGAAGCTGTTCCTGAATCACTGAATGTGTGCCTTTTGGCTTCTGTATCTCCTTCCTGATGGTAACAATGAGAAGAGGGCCAAGTCCTCGGTGGTGGGGGTCTTGATGATGGAAGCCACTTTTATGAGGCACTGCACCTTGAAGATATCTTGGAGAGATACAGAGGCCAGTACCCATGATGGAGCTGACTAATTTTACAACTCTCTGCAGCTGACTATGATCCTGTGCAGTAGCTCCACCCCCCCCCCCATACCAGACAGTAACGCAGCCTGTCAGAATGTTTCCACAGTACATCTGTAGAAGTTTTCCAGTGATTTAGGTAACAAACCATATCTCCTCAAGCAGTTCATGCCTGCAAGGAGAAATGTCTAAAATCATACAGATGTGGACTGATATGTGGCATGAGTGTAAGCTGTCATTTATGTGCCAGGGACGACTATTTCTAAACACCTCCTCTGACATTCAATTATTTTACTAGTGCTGAGGACCACAACATCACACGTCCATTCAATTCAGCTCTGGTTGCCTCACTATCAGAAGGATGTGGAGGCTTTAGAGAGGGCGCAGAGTGAACTTACATAGGAAGCTGCCTGAATTAGACAGCAAGTCTTATGAGGATAGGTTAAGCAAGCCATGGCTTTTCTCTTTGGAGTGAAGGAGGATATGAGGTGACCTGATGAGACAATACAAATAGGGTGGCCAGGGAGGGATAGCACCTCTGGTGAAGGAGCTTACCAGGTCCATTCTGGGACAACCCACTCACCTTTGGTCCCCACCAGACACTCAGTTCTCACCTGTGGCTCCAAGTAGCTGTTGGCATGCAACAGGGACCTCACTCTGGTACACGGCTTTGACAGGTGGGCTAGATGAAGTGAGAGTAGCCAGTGGCTTCATATGCCAGTCAGATAGGGGACATGCCTGTCCGAGCATGCAAAGTCAATTAGAGCTCTATGTTCTAGGTCATAATTGACCTCAAAGACAACTGTTGCTTCAAGGAAAGATCAAAGGCTGGGTATCCTCCGGTGAGTGACTGAAAATCCTTCCATTGTCTACCATACAAACGTGAGGAAAGTGACAGAGAGGTCCTCGATTTTCTTGGACGGGTACGGGTACAGGTAGGCAGAGATCAGGAAATCCAGCTCCTTTGCAAAGCCATCAACTCAAACCACAGCATCAAGTGCGCATCTGTCACTGTGACCTGCAACATCAACAAAGCCGGATCCCTCTGATTCAAATGTTGGAAGAACAGAGGGTAGGATAATGAATGTCATCAGCTCTTGTGCAATGATAACCTCATGCCAGCTCTGTCAAACTGAGCTTACAAATCTTGGCAAAACCCTGTGATAGATCATGCATGCACAACTCAATATTTAGCAACAAGGTGGTTCCCATCTGTCCTACAAGCTCATGGGACTTGCATACCGTTAAATAAGTTCCTTTTCTGGTCATGCCGGCTCTTGAAACCAGTACTGCAGACACACACTACTGTGCAAAAGTCTCAGGCACAGACATTGAGCTGGTGTGCCTAAGACTTGTGCCTAGTACTGTATTTGTCAACATGGAGTGGAGAGCGAGCTTGTAAGTCAAAGGATGTTGGGACTGGTGGGGGTGGAGTGCCGAGGGAGAGGCATGGGACAGGTGACGGGAAAGGAGTTCCAGGGCAGGGGGAGGCGCAGGTGCAGACATACCCAGCCCTAAGTCACCAGGCAAGGTCATTTGATTCTAAACAATTAGTTTATTGATCATTACAGAATGTCTCTCTGGGGCTTCCCACTCCCTTCCCATTTACCCAGCCATGATTTCCAGCTCCCTGCTCCCTTCCCACTCACAGTCCACAATAGAGACCCATATCAGAATCAGATTTATCATCACTCATATATGTCATGATTTTTTTTGTTGTACAAGCGCGATACATAAAATTACTCCAGTACTGGGCAAAAGTCTTAGGTATCATAGCTGTATACATGTGCGCCCAAGACTTTTGCACAGTGCAGTTCTTCCTCCCTGGCCAACCAAGATTGACAACCAGCCCTCCAATGAGAGTTATTGAAGACGACTAGCTACCATGCACCTTCTCCTCAGATATAACATCTGACGTGCTGTGCTACATTAACCAACCGTTAATAAAAGGAACTAACAAAGGCAGGTGAAATAAAAATGACCTTCTTCCTCTCTCTATTTATGTTTATCTGCGATACCTGACATCAGTCTGGTGGCCTTGACCTAAGGTCATGTCGTGGTGAAGGTTTGGCAGGAGGATAACTAACATTGGTGACCTGGTTCTCGCTCTATCTCTCGTGGCACAGAAGTGGTTCTAAACCATCGAATGTTTTAAACTTCCACTCTCCTGTGAGTGGCTTTGACCAAGCCATCAGACCACGTCCACTAGCCAATTTACTTAACCAGCACCAAAGCGCAGTGGCCCAGTGGGAGAAGCGGGCAGGTAGGACTTACTGTGACAGCCAAGCCAATATCGATGTGCCCATTTTGGAGCCTCCCGCAGGGTCTCCATGGGTAACTGGAGGACTCCCTGCACTCGGTGTTGTAGTTACTCCTGTCCTTGCAGGTTTGTTAGGAATGATGTTGAAGATCATGGAGAGAGAAAACATAATGTTTCTTACAAGTTAGTCTATCCTCAATCATAATGGATGGTATTGACAAAAGTACAGGTGAGCAGAACTAACTTGACAATAACATGCTCACTGATTTCCAGTTGGAGTTTTGCCAAGGCCACTTGTTTCCAGGCCTCCTTAGAGCCTTGGCCAAGGAGCTCTGTTCCAGATGAGGTGAAAATAATTGCCCTTGACATGAAGGTAGAATCAAGGGCTCATAAAAACATTGTCAATATGCATCAAGAAGAAAGCACTCCAAAGGCTAAAGGCATACCTCACACAAAGTTGTGTTTGTTGTTGATAAATCTCATCAACCCCAGACATTACTGACAAAAAGCCGTCATAGAGCTAACCATCTTCAATAGTTTCACAAGACAGTATGTTTGCTGGTGATTGTACAACCTTCAGTTCCGTTCCTAAGCCCTCAGAAACTGACATGCAGCAAGACCTAGATAACTAGCTCCACGGTGGTCCTGTGTTAATGTGCCCAGTTTCTGCACCACACCAGGTTTCACTGACCTGGCTCTATTTTCTTCCTGATCTGAAGCCGCAGTTTCACTACTGAAGTGCAGACACCAAGAATAGACTCCTATCCCCGGTAGTGAAGGGTTGCCAGCACAAACACATCTAAAACCTGGTGAAAGACAATCCTCAGGAGTGGGGCAGAGAAGATCACTGCAGGAGAAGGCCTTCGGGGAAGTTCAGGTTGGGCAGACATTTATGATTGGTGAGTCATGGAATCAAATTATGCTATCGCATTAGATCAGCTGAGGACTAAGACAGCAGGGCAGCAATGACCACTTTTGCAAAGGTTCAGTCTCACCAGAGACGACGCCAGGTGTTCTTCAGCTTTGCCAACACTCGGAGATCATCTCCCTTGAATAACAAGTACACAGCCCAGTACGTCAGAACCTGACACGCACACAATTTTGTTTGCCACCTTCATGAATCATGACGCATTAACAAGAAGCAGCATTTGTTAAGGATCAGCCACATGACTAGAAGACAAATTATGACACTTTTTTTGTCGTAAAGGAAAACAGAAAATGCTGCTTCAATTATAAAACAATGCAGACGCTGGAAATCAGAAAAAACATTTAGAAAATTCAAGAAGTACTCAGTGGTTCAGATAATATCTGTGAACAGAGAAGCAAAGACACTGTTTCATGTCAATGATATAACAAAAGGTCATCTATATAAACCAATAACCCTGATCTTCTAATGAGTCTACCAGCAAGAACAGAAAGCAAACAGAAAATGCTGGATTTTTTTCTGAGGTACAGCACAGAATAAGCCCTTCTGGCCCTTCGAGCCGCACTACCCAGCAACCCCCGATTTAACCGCAGCCTGATCACGGGGCAATTCACAATGACCAATTAACTTACCAACTGGTACATCTTTGGACTTTGGGAGGAAGACCATGGGGTCACGGTGAAAATGAACATATTCTTTACAGGCAGCGGTGGGAATTGAACCCAAGTTGCCTGTACCGTAAAGCATTGTGTTAACCACTACGCTACAGTGCCGCCCTAATATCACAGAAGATTGTTGGGCTGGAAGAAATTACAAAGATGTTGAAGAGTTGCAGGGCTAAGGCCATATGAAAATAAGAATAAAAGCAGAGGTAAGCCATTTGCTCCCAAGTACCTTGTCAGCCCAGCAGTAAGATCATGCCTAGGTCTTTTACCTCAGCACTACTTTCCTGCACTAGCCTCATATCCCTTAACTTCCTTAATATCTAGAAATCGTTGCCTTGGATATACTCAGTGATTGAACTCCCACAGCCCTCTTCGGTAAAGAATCCAAAGTTTCACCAACTTTTGGGTGATGAAACCTTTTCTCCTCTCTGTCCTCTATGGCTGGCCCCCTATTTTGAGACCATAAGCACTGGCGCTTCTTGCTTCTACCTTGTTCAGCCCCGTAAGAATTTTAGATAGTTAAATTATGTTACCTCTGAAAATTCAAGAAAGGTTAGGGCTTAAATAGGGAGACTGAACATATACATAGCATTCGGGGTGTGGTCTTAGCAGGCCCCAATGTATTTTCAGTAAGGTGTCATTACTCTAACTCAAATCCTTTTTCAATAAAAGTAGAAACATTGTTTGCCTTCCTAATTGCAACTTCTTGTAATTTTTTGTGATTCATGCTCAGAAACACCAAATTCCCCATGGACACGTTCAGGAATACCAAGATCTCTGTAAACACGCTCAAGAATGCCTCTGAACACCATCGCTGTTCAATCTCAGCATTAAAGAACATTTCACACTTTTATCACAACATTCTCTGCCTGCCCTGTTCTCATTTATTCACTTGGCCTATCTAAATCCTCCTGAAGCCTCTTTGCATTCTCCTAACCCCCATCTATTCCAATTTTGCTTAATAACATCATATGAGGACCTTATGAAAGTCCAAACATACAATTTCAATTGGCTCCCCCCCCTTACCTCTTCTGCTGCTTACTGTCCAATTTCAGATTTAGCCCCAAGATTCAGGGAAGTAGACTTAGGATGGAGATAAGGAGGAACTGTTTTTTCCAATGAGTGGTAAATCTGTGGAATTCTCTGCCAATGAAGCAGTGGAGGCTACCTCAGTAAATATATTTAAGACAAGGTTGGATAGATTTTTGCGTAGTAGGAAAATTAAGGGTTATGGGGGAAAGGCAGGTAGGTGGAGATGAGTCCATGGCCAGATCAGCTATGATCTTATTGAATGGGGGCACACGTTCTGAATTTTTTCAATGATTTTAAGTTCCTTGGCCCCCACCACTTTATCTTCACCATGGATGTCCAGTTCCTATATACCTCCATCCCCCACCAGGAAGATCTCAAAGCTCTCCGCTTCTTTCTGGATTCCAGACCTAACCAGTTCCCCTCTACCACCACTCTCCTCCGTCTAGCGGAATTAATCCTTACCCTTAATAATTTCTCCTTTGGCTCCTCCCACTTCCTCCAAACAAAAGGTGTAGCCATGGGCACCCGTATGGGTCCTAGCTATGCCTGCCTTTTTGTTGGCTTTGTGGAACAATCTATGTTCCGTGCCTATTCTGGTATCTGTCCCCCACTTTTCCTTTGCTACATCGATGACTGCATTGGTGCTGCTTCCTACACACATGCTGAGTTTGTTGACTTCACTAACTTTGCCTCCAACTTTCACCCTGCCCTCAAGTTTACCTGGTCCATTTCTGACACCTCCCTCCCCTTTCTAGATCTTTCTGTCTCTATCTCTGGAGACAGCTTATCTACTGATGTCTACTATAAGCCTACGGACTCTCACAGCTACCTGGACCATTCCTCATCCCACCCTACCTCTTGCTGAAATGCCGTCCCCTTCTCGCAATTCCTCTGTCACCGCCGCATCTGCTCTCAGGATGAGGCTTTTCATTCCAGGATGAAGGAGATGTCTTCCTTTCTTAAAGAAAGGGCTTCCCTTCCTCCACCATCAACTCTGCTCTCAAACGCATCTCCCCCATTTCACGTACATCTGCTCTCACCCCATCCACCCGCCACCCCACTAGGGATAGTATTCCCCTTGTCCTCACCCTACCACCCCACCAGCTTCTGGGTCCAACATATAATTCTCCGTAACTTCCACCACCTCCAATGGGATCCCACCACCAAGCACATCTTTCCCTCCCCCCACCTTTCTGCTTTCTGCAGGGATTGCTCCCTACGCAACTCCCTCGTCCATTCATTCCCCCCCCCCATCCCTTCCCACCGATCTTCCTCCCGGCACTTATCCTTGTAAGCGGAACAAGTGCCACATATGCCCTTACACTTCCTCTCTCACCACCATTCAGGGCCCCAGACAGTCCTTCCAGGTGAGGTGACATTTCACCTGCGAGTCGGTTGGTGTGACATACTGCGTCCAGTGCTCCCGATGTGGCCTTCTATATATTGCTGAGACCTGACGCAGACTGGGAGACTGTTTCGCTAAACGCCTACGCTCTGTCCGCCAGAGAAAGCAGGATCTCCCAGTGGCCACACATTTTAGTTCCAAGTCCCATTCCCATTCTGATATGTCTATCCACAGCCTCCTCTACTGTAAAGATGAAGCCACACTCAGGTTGGAAGAACAACACCTTATATTCTGTCTGGGTAGCCTCCAACCTGATGGCATGAACATTGACTTCTCTAACTTCCGCTAATGCCCCTCCTCCTCTTCTTACCCCATCCCCTTATTTATTTATTTATTTATTTTCCCCTTTCTTTATCTCTCTTTTTTCTCCCTCTGTCCTTCTCACTATATCTTCTTCTGGGATTCCCCCTCCCCCTTTCTTTCTCCCTGGGCCTCCTGTCCCATGATCCTCTCTTATCCCTTTTGCCAATCACCTGTCCAGCTCTTGGCTCCATCCCTCCCCCTCCTGTCTTCTCCTATCATTTTGGATCTCCCCCTCCCCCTCCCCCTTTCAAATTTCTTACTATCTCTTCTTCAGTTAGTCCTGACGAAGGGTCTCGGCCGGAAACGTCGACTGTACCTCTTCCTACAGATGCTGCCCGGCCTGCTGCGTTCACCAGCATTTTGTGTGTTGCCATATTAGTCACTACTTGTTTACTGTGTAGTTTCCACAATCCACCACAAATAACTCACGCCTCATATTGGTTGCCTGATTAGTTAAGACCTTAAGACCCCGGTTCCCAGAATGAACTATCTCACTTTCATTCTTTATAGAAAATTCTATCATGACGAAACCGAGTATCATTTCTCAGGTGGCTCGGACGCCGTGCCTTCGCTGCCTAGTACGATGGTCAAACTCGCATGTTAGGGGGCAGGAAACGTGATGAAAAATATTGCCCCATACGATACGCCAGCGAGGGGAATTCTCAACCTAGGGCAGCGGGGCGAAGTAGGAAGGAACATTTAGATGAAAAGACTGTCATTATCGGGGTAGAATTTACACGCGTTCCTCTCTCTTTCCCTGTCTAATGGTATAGCAGAGGCGAGAGCACCCAGTAGCCATCCAGCCTCCAAAGAAAACGACGCAAGACTTCAAAGTGACTTTGACCAAGCTCCTGCAAACACGGAGAAATAATTCTCACTCCCCAGTTTGCCGAGCTTTAGGAATACCGTGGACAAAAATCACGAGCAGGGCTGTTCGGGGCTCCGCGTCCCCCGACCCCTGCGTTCAACTAGCGTCGTTACTACCGCCCCCGGTCCGCGAGGTCAGCAGACCGCTCCGCCGCCAGGACAAGCCGCCGCTGATAGGCGGCACCGGCGAACGACGCGGACGCAACCCGGCCGTGAACTTTGCGGAGCTGCATGAAAAAACATCACCGCTGACATTTAACATCAAACGACGCGAATGGAAACATTCAGAATTCAGCTACTCGGCCTTTTAGCAGTCTGCTCTTGCTAAACACAGATATTGTAGATTATGTTGTAGCCCGGTTGCAGCTCTAAACCTTTCCCATTCCACCGCTTGCACAGAATTATTTAGATCTATAACTGAGAAACACACCACTCAGCCCAACCTGTGCACGCAAGCACTGGCCCCTGATACCCCTACCTAGTTAACCATCTACCTCCCTAGCGTCCATGTACTGTAGCCTTCGCCTAAGTACGTCTTACTACTTGCCTCAGATATGTCTGGTGATAAGGACAGGGAGCTCGGTGAGACATCACCTTGAGAATTGTGAACAGTTTGAGTCTCCTTACATAAGCAGAGGCGTGCTTGCCATAGAGGGAGTGCAGCCAAGGTTGGTAGGACCATTGGAATTGAGGGTACCTGCCGCACCGGGCCTCTCTGTTCAGAGTTTTACACACAGATTCTATGTGCTCCCAGTGCATGGCCGACAGGTTCTCATATCACTGCAAATGCTCCCTCATTTTGAGCAGTCATGGGCCAGAGGCCCCCAGGTGTTAGTGGGAACATTGTATTTCTTAAAGAAGGCTATGAGCAGATCATGAAAATATTTTCTCTGTCCACCTAATGATATCTTCATGTGACACATCTCCTTCTCCATCTGGGACATACCTTTGTCACAATGGGGGCGCTGGTAATGGACCCAAATGCAAGACACAGACACTGAAGTACAAGGAACTGGACTTGACTAGAGTAGGGACGTGACAGGATACAGACAAAGAGCATGGACAAGAATGCAGACTTGGGCTAGGACATGGACTAGACACAGGGAACATGGACAAGGAAATATGAACTAGGAGCCTGGGCTTGGACTCCAAGCCAGAGACTGGACAAGGACCCAGGACCTGGGTCTTGCCTCGGGCTCGGTCCCCAGAACTAGGCAAGGCCATGACATGGCTACTGGACAGGACATGGCTGGGGTCTTGGCTCTTGAGCTTGGCTGCAGGCTGGGTTCTTGGATCTTGAAATGTGGAGGCTAATAACTCAGTGGCTGGAACTCGGAGACAGACTGGGAACTGTACATTAACATAGAGCTGGGACTTATCCTTCAAAAAGCCGGGACTTATCTTTAACACAACACCAACATGAGACAGGACAGTATATAGATATTGAGCCGGGACTCAACTTCTTCTCCACACCAAGGTGGGACAGGACCATCCGTTGGGTAATGGCAGAATGGCCTGACTTACCCAGCAGAGGCAAAGACAAGACAGATTCCCCCCCCCCCTCCGCAGGGCAACAGCAAAATGGCCTGACTTATCCCACAGAGGCAAGGACAAGACAGGAACCCCCACAGGGCAACGGCAGAATGGCCTGACTTAACCCAGGGAGGCAAGGACAAGAAGAGACAACACCAAAGAACGACAGACAATTTTCTACAGATGTACTCAGGACAGCACTCTAACTGGTTGTATCACTGCCTGGTATGGAGGGGCTGCTGAACAGAATTGGAAAAAGCTGCAGCATATAAGGACGAAGATCATGTCACAACTTCATAGAACCTTGCTTAGGGCCACAGCTAAAGTGTACAATGTTTATTTTCAGACAGCAGTGTGATCCTGCAGTGGTGGATTTGTGGAGAGCCTTCATACTGTAGATCTTAACTTGTGTTAACATACAGAAACAGCTTCAATAAAGACTGGTGTCAAACAGAGCTGTGACATTGCGACAACATTGTTTTCAATCTTTTCAACCTTGCATCTCATGAATGGGAAACTATTCAACCAATGGCAACTATATTTCAGAACCAATTTCACCCAAACTTTAGTCAGAAAGCTGTAGTGTGCAGACAGCCCTTGTGTCTGCACATGTTCAGAGGCCAGACTGCAATCTATTATCAACATTCTCACTAAAACGTGCAAGAGAATCCACATACTTTCAGTGGGCACTTTATTACACACCTTTTCCCCCATTTATGCAAATATCCAATCAGCCAATCATTTGGCAGCAACTCCATGCATAAAAATATTCTGAGATCATTAAGAGGTTCAGTCGTTGTTCAGACCAAACATCAGAATGGGGTAGAAATGTGATTTAAGTGACTTTGACCATGGAATGATTGTTGGTACTAGAAAGGATGGTTTAAGTATCTCAGAAACTGCTGATCTCCTGGGAGTTTCATGTGTAGCGGTCTCTAGAGTTTACAGAAAATGGTGTGAAAAACAAAAAAAAAACATTCAGTGACTAGCAGTTCTGTGGGTGAAAACAACTTGTTAATGGGAGAGGTCAGAGGAGAATGGCCAAACTGCTTCAAATTGACAAGAAGATGAAAGTAACTTAAATAATCACAATTTACAACAGTGGTGTGTAAAAGACCATCTCTGGATGCACAACACCTCAAATCTTGAAGCGGATGGGCTACAGCAGCAGAAGACCATGAACCTACTCTCAGTGGACACTTTATTAGGTACTAGAGCTACCACATAAAATTGCAACTGGGTGTAGCTTCCCATTCATTCTGGGGGAAGTCTGTTGAAGATGAGATGCAAGGTTGTGGCAAGAAAAATTGAAAAATGTGTTGCAGCACCAGTATTTATTGAGACTGTTTCTGTTGTAGACCTGTTGATTAATATCACAGCTTCATGTGACATAGTGTAAGATGGAGATGAATTTCTGTGGGCAGTTGTATTTGAGGACAGTGTTCCATATTCCTCTCGGCTGATGGAGTCAAAGGGTTTGGTGATGTTAAAGACCATGTACCGTGGCTGGTGCTGCTTCCTGCATGAAAATTGCGTCTACATGTGCATCCACACTGAGATTCAGGGAGTTGCCCTTGAACTACAGGGAGGACAATCTCAGTAATGAGTTTTTCTGTGACACACAATGAGGAGACCACGCCATTGTCACTACATTTGGGCTTGCCTCAATTGTTACAATTACAGCATCTCTGAGATTCTCTGGAATATCCTCCTCTTCCCACATGTAGGTCAGAAGGCTGCAGATTTGTGACTAAACTGGAAGACCAGCTTGTGGGGCCTTGTTATTTTCAAACTGGGGTATTGCTTTCTCTTCAGTCATGAATGGCGAAAAGGCAGGCTTTAATAGATTGCTGTGGGATAGAGCCAAGGATGGACATGTCAAAGACACAGTCACAGTTATGCAAGTCTTTGAAAGGTTCTTTCCAGCAAGGATGACTGTCTCTCTATTTTCCCCCCATTCTTGTTCCTTAGATGGAGGAATCTTGACCATTGATGGCTTTTAAAATGGTGAAGAACCCATGCATGCCATGATTGTTGGAAAGTCATTGAACCTCCTATACTCTCTCCATCTACCACCTGTTCTTTAGGGCATAGGTTTTCTGCTCAACCTCTGCCTTCAGGGACCTGTAAAACTGTGTTGGCTCCCTTAAGTAAAGATGGATGGAAAGACCTTAGGAGTCTCAGCAAAAGTGACATAAGCACACACCTCGAACATCCAAGATTCCAACAGCTGATAGCTAGCAATGGGGTTGAACTTTCTGGGGATAGAAAGACAGTCATTATCTCTGGCTTGAGACAACCTCAACTACAACTATGTCCTTGATGTGAAAACACATGATTCTTTTTAACAGAAGCCCCTTTGGCCCAATCTTGCTGTCATTCCTGATTGAAAAGTTGAAGCTTCTAATTCAGAGGTGCCTTTTGTTTAGAGATAATTAGCTCTTGATTTCCTGATCACTCTCATCAAGACCATCCTTATTCTCCTTTCTGAGAAGCTAAGAACCTCTATATAGAGCCCATAAACAGCAGAGACCTTATGGTTCAGAGATGGTGGATTGTTTGTGGGTTATTTTCTGAGAAGAGCCAGCATTGTGAGGTCCTTGAGATCTTTACATTGATCTTCCTATGGCATTGCTTCCGATGATGCAGAGGTACTGGGGCCAGAAGATAATAGGATCAGGTAATGGTCAGTTCAACAGTCACCAGTACCAAACTTGAGGGGCAATTTTTGCACAAAGGGTGATATGTACTAGGTGGAATGAACTGCCAAAAGATGTGGATGAGGCAGCTATACTGTAGCTGAGGCTTCCATTGGTCATGGTCGACCAAGGATGTTGCTTCCTAGTTGTCTATGTACTGTATATGCAAGCCAGGGCGGTATGATATGGAGAGCAAGGTGTTACCCATGCAGCATGTAGCTGATGAATCCAAAGGAATGGCAAAGACCAATATAGTTTGGTACCAGCAGTGTCACAGCAGTTGCCAGTCAACGTTGAACTCAAGCTAGGACTGCCTTAGGGGCTCCAGATCTTTCCTTCCGCAGCCTTCCCCATGAGGTGGTATAGTCACAAGGAAGCGAAGCTTTGAGATCAGAGTTTTCCTTCTCCCCAGTGAGGTGCCAACCATAGCTGACGAGCACTATCTGCCCACAGCAACGGGCCTTAAGGCACCAGTAACCCACCTTTGCCCCTTCTGTCAGTAGAAACGGTTTCACCAGGCTTGGTACCTAAGCCACATATGAAGGCTAGGAGCCGGACTTGATTGTCAGAGGCAATTTGATACACACTATTGGGAGCATTTAATCGATAGTGGGAGCTCAGTCCCACTAGTATCCCCTCCCCCACCTGTGACAACTTTAAGGAACCAAGTTGATGTACATTAATGTATTATATTAGATTAGATTATGAGGACACACAGTACTCTTTTATTGTCATTTAGTAATGCATGCATTAAGAAATGATACAACGTTCCTCCAGTGTGATATCACAGAAACACAAGACAGACCAAGACTGAAAAACTGAAAAAAACCACATAATTATAACATATAGTTACAACAGTGCAAAGCAATACCGTAATTTGATAAAAGAGCAGACCACGGACACAGTAAAAAAAAGTCTCAAAGTCTCTCGAAAGTCCCAACATCTCACGCAGACGGTAGAAAGAAGAAAACTCTCCCTGCCATGAGCTTCCGGTGCCGCAAGCTTGCCGATGCAGCATCCTGGAAGCACCCGACCACAGTCCGACTCTCAGTCCATCCGAAAACTTCGAGCCTCCGACCAGCCCTCCGACACTGAGCACCATCTCTGCTGAGCACTTCGACCCCAGCCCCGGCTGCCAGCAACAGGCAAAGGCGAGGATTTGGGGCCTTCCCCTCCAGAGATTCTCGATCGCACAGTAGCAGCGGCAGTGAGCCAGGCATTTCAGAAGTTTCTCCCGATGTTCCTCCGTGCTTCTCACATCTGTCTCCATCAAATCAGGATTGTGCACGGCATCCTACGTACAAATACGATATCATTCACTGGAGAGGCCGCGCGCACTGCATCGCGCCGCCATCTTCTCCTCCCTTAGTAGTTAGTATACTAACTACCTTTAAAAGACAGTTAGACAGGTACAAGGATAGGAAAGGTTTAGAAGGTTATGGGCCAAACGCTGGCAAACGGGATTAGATTGGATGGGCATGGTGCTCAGCCTGGTCCAGTTTGGCTGTAAGACCAGTTTCCACACTGTATAATTCTTGACTCTGTAATCTTATGAATCTAAAGTCAAGCCTCAGCTCCTACACTCTAGTGAAAACAAACACAGCCTATCCTATATAGCACGGTACCTAAAACTCTCTGTTCCAGGCAACATCCTGGCAAAACTCTTCTGTTCTGTACTCTGTTCTATTACCACCACATCCTTCCTGCAACTAGCGACCAAACTTGTACTCAAGTGCACCACAGCCAATGTTTTGTATAGCTGCAGTATCACACCCAGCTCATACTCATTGCCTCAGTCTACAAAGGCAAGCATGCCGTCTCCTTCACTAGCAACGTTCCCTCTCATATTCTTTTTACAGCTGCATGGACCAACCCTTGCTCTGAGCAGGAGATTTTTACCTGGCCTGAAAAGTGCGTGGCACATTATGTAAAAAGAAAATACCAGCTGTGCGGCAATAAAGGCTATGAGTGTGGCAGCATTTCAGCTCGGTAACAAATTTCACGGCACATACCAGTGATAATCAACCTGATTATGATTATGATTCTGATTCTGCATGGCTTAGAGGGAACAGTGTCCGCTATCTGTGTCACCAGTTTCAGAGAACTATGAACTCAAACCCCAAGATGTCTCTGTACATCAATATTCCTAAAATCCACACCATTTACTGTGTAGGTCCTGCATTCATTCGATCTTCCAAACTGCATGGCTTCAGACTTGTAATTACATTCTGTGTGCTAGTACCCCAGCTAACCCATGTCCCTCTGTAATCTTAGACAACCCTCCTCACCATCTACAACTCCACGCTTTTGTGTCATCAGCAAATTTACCAGTAAGACCATTTATTTCATCCAAGTCATTTCCACATATGACAACCTACACAGGTCCCAGCACTGATACCTGTGGTATATGACTGGTTTCCAGTCAGAAGAATATCCCTCTATCTCTACTCTTGTCTCCTGTCAACAAGGCATTCTCCCAACATGCGTTTATTGAATACTATATGCTTTAATCTTCTAGATCAGCTTACTGTGCTTAAATTTAGTAAAAGCCTTGCTACATACAGTCCACGTATGCCACATTTATCACTCTGCCTTCATCAGTTATCTTAGTTATTTCCTTGAAAATTCAAACAGGTTTGTGAAAGGGTTTTTTCCCCTGCACATACCATGCTGATTTCCCCTGCCAGTCCCTGCATTTCCAAGTGAACATGCATTCTGTCTCTTGGTTTTTTCCCCAATAATTTCCTTTTTTTAATGATCGATGGCTCACTGGCCTGTAGATTCCCTGCTTATCCCTACTACCCCATTTGAATGCAGGAACAACACTTGCTTTCCTCCAGTCTTCCGGTCACCTCACCTGACGGTATCAAATATCTCCACTGGAGACAAGAGGAGGTCTGCAGCTGCCGCAGACCCAGGCAACACACACAAAATGCGGGAGGAACTCTGCAGGCCAGGCAGCATCTGTGGAAAAGAGTAAACAGCTGACGTTTTGGGCCTAGACCCTTCATCGGGACTGGAGAAAAAAGATGAAAGGTCAGAGTAAGAAGATGGGGGAGGGGAGGACGACTACAAGGTAGCAGGTGATGGGTGAAACCGGGAGAGGGGAAGAGTAAAGCAACGAGCTGGGAGGTTGATTGGTGAAAGAGATACAGGGCTGGAGAAGGGTGATTCTGATGAGAGAGGGTAGAAGACCATGGAAGAAAGGGAAGGGGGAGGAGCACCAGAGGGAGGTGATGGGCAGGTAAGGAGATAAGGTGAGAGAGGGAAATGGGAATGGGGAATGGTGAGGGAGAGGGAGGCCATTACCGGAAGTTCAAGAAATTGACGTTCATGCCATCAGGTTGGAGGTTACCCAGATGGAATATAAGGTGTTGCTCCTCCAACCTGAGTGTGGCCTCATCGCAGCAGTAGAGGAGGCCAGGGACTGACATATGCAAATGGCAAGTGGAATTAAAATGGGTGGCCACTGGGAGATCCCACTTTTTCTGGCGGATGGAGTGTGGGTGCTTGGTGAAGCGGTCTCCCAATCTGCGTCGGGTCTCACCGATATACGGGAGGCCACACCGGGAGCACCGGATACAGTAGATGACCCCAACAGACTTGCAGGTGAAGTGTCGACTCACGTGGAAGGACTGTTTGGGGTTCTGGATGGTAGTGAGGGAGGAGGTGTAGGGGCAGGTGTAGCACGTGTTCCACCTGCAAGGATAAGTGCCAGGAGGGAGATCAGTGGGGAGAGATCCCTGTGGGAAGCAGAAAGTGGAGTGGGTGAGGAGGGGAAAAGTCGTGCTTGGTGGTGGAAGTTACAGAGAATTACGAGCTGGGCACGGGAGCCGGTGGGGTGGTAGGGCCCCTGCAACCTCCCCTTTCTTTCCACAGCATCCCGGAGTAGATCTCGCCGAGGCCTGGGGAATGACCCACCTTAAGGTGTACCAGTATCGTTACAGACGTGCCCCAGAATATCAGTGCCCCCCCTGTCCGAACTCGTCATCCTCCACACCATTCTCCCTGGTGACCACCGAGGAGACAAGACGCTGTTCATCCCTGTTAGGTGGCGCGGGAACGTAATCGCTTTTCCGTGCCAGCGGTCACCGTTTGCGGTTCAATTCCAGCCGCCGTCTCTGTCTGCCAGGGGTTTTAAACATTCTCCCGGTGACCAGGTGGATTTCCCTCCGGGTGTTCCGTCTCCCCCCACGTTCCGAACACGTACGGTTGGGGCGAGTCGTGGGCAGGCCGTGCTGGCGCCGGTAGCATGGTGGCACTGGCGGGCTGTGCGGAGGCCGTACAGCCCATTTCACTGCCTTGTTTTGATGTTTCCCTGGCTGTGTGACCAATCAAGCTTTACTCATCCCCTGAGCTACACAAGTACCAACCCACCTACTATGTCACCAGTGACGCCCTTTTCTATCAAAACCATCTCTAACCATCCTGCCCCACCTTACCACGACCACAAACCTACCCTTGCCCTTATCCTGATCTTCACCTACAACTCCCCCGCCTCCCCTACACTTCCTTCCCCATCACATCCTCGACTATCAAACATCCTCAGCTCCGCTCCATCTGCATTCACTATCTCCACCGGGCTCCGACACTGACCATGGCCCTGGCCCTCGCCTCCCTTATCCAAATCCCTGTCCGGACTCCTCCCATCCTGCATTTAATACCCGACTCCGATGTAAATCGATGCAAGAGCGTTGAATTTTATAATTAAAACACAGAATAACCATTTTAGCACACTTTTAATGTGTCAACTGTTAATTAATCACGTCGCAGGGCTCCAGAACTTCGTTGTCCAACCGGAAACGCAGTTACGAGGGACTGAATGGGCAAGAGGAAAAAACCTTGACCCGCGTGGAGATCTGCCGAACTCGACCCAGCTAGCGGGCTGACCCGAGCCACGCTGCTTTGAAATTACTGACCCCCAGCTCCCCGTACAGTGAACTCTGGACTTTCACGGGTCGTTGGTCCCAGAAACGGCCGCGAATCCATTAAGTCGTGAGCTCATTTCTTCCACGCAGATTAAACTGTGGGCGGGTTATTTTTAGACCGGAACGAGGGACAATTTGCTGGCAGGTCTTTCCGAGTTTCCTCGAGAGGGTAATTTAAAGGGATACAGGTAGAGGCGTCAGCCCTGAAAACTTCCCCAGTTTTGGAACACCTGGGGATGCCGATGGTTCGGCTTTTCGCCACCTCACTCATTAGTTAACTTTTAAAATTAAGGAAGAAACTCTCACGGGATTTCCCAGAGAATGAAATTAATTGTGTTGAGTAACCTCTCCATTAGCAGACGAACTGATATCTGAAAAGTCTGCTGAAGCCATGTTGGTAGTTAAAGAGGGATTCCATATCGTGGTTTGAAGTAACCAACAGTTAAAAGTTGTGCGCAGGCATTAATGTCAGAGAAACGAGCATCAATGTAACAGTACTGGTGAAACCATTTCTCAAATGAATTGCAATGGTGTTGATAGTGGTGCAAAAAGGTGGAGATATCAGTGTTGATATTTTGGCAAGATCAGAGAGATAGTGTGCCCAAATCAGTGTCACGGACAGGTTGACTTCCTGCGTGGAGTACTCAGTGCCACATGAGTGGAGTCCATCCTTTGGAAGTCTAGAAGTTGAGGCCCGGTAGCCAAAACCCTGGGTCTGCAAGACCTCTGCAGAAGTCAGAGGCAAAACCCGTGAGCCCACAGGGGCCGGGAGATGGTCTGCCCAAGGCTGGAGGACTGTGTGTGTGCGCGGGTGGGAGGAACAAGGCTTGCTTTGCTTTTGTTGCTTGTTGTGTTCTGCATTGTCGGCATGCCATGTTGGTGCCGGAATATGTGGTGACACTAGCACACTACCCCCAGAACATCCTTGGGTTGTGTTGGTGAACACAAACGATGCATTTCACTGTATGTTTCAATGTACATGGAAAATATAGATGTAGGAGCAGAATTAGGCCATTCACATACAATCTATTCTGTTGTATATCTTACTGTACATACCATTTATTACAAACTACTATCATCTGCACATTGCACATTCAGGCGGAGATGTATCCTAATGATTTTTACTCCTCATGTATGTGAAGGCTGTAAGAAATAAAGTCAATTCAATTCAATAATGGCTGATTTTTTCCCCAACCCTTTTCTCCTGTCGTCTCCCCATAACCATGAACTATCCTGATCCACACAGACCCAATGAGCTGCACTGCTAATTCTTCACTCAGGGATAAAGATGGGTTCCCTCCATCTTTGAATGGAGAACTTTGGTGAAATCCCTCTATGGTTGCTGGGATGATCGATGTCAGCCCCCACCCAACCTGAATGGACCAGCCAGGAGGTTGAGGATCAGCTCACTATCAGTGCTGTCCGGCAGCAGTCAGCAGATCACAGAGGCCCCTAACGTGAAAATCTTAGCCCTTGGGCACATTGCTCTTCCAGGAGTAGGACAAGGAAGTGTAGATTAGCAAACCCCTGGCCAGTGCTGAGCTCCCCCTTTCTCCTCCCATCTCCCCAAGGAAGCTGTGGCTTCAGATCCCCTTTGCTCATTCAGGCTGGAGATAATGACAACTCTTGTTGGACTGGATCATCACACCTCACTTCAATTGTACAAAAGAACGGGAGAGGGTGCAATTCTCTGGCTGGGTTTGGTTGAAACGTGTCCCCAGCACACCAGCAGGTAACTGGGGAGACCTTTAGACCGATCTGCTGTGGAGAAGAGGAGGTGAGGCTTCCTTCTGCTTTTCACAGAGTCGAGCAATTGGCTTGGTAGAATGGGATTGATCTCAACTCCATTCTCCTGGTTGAAACCTTTGATGCGTCAAAGGTTCCGGGCAGATGGAATTGAGGGAAGATAATTTAGTTGTGATTGAATGACAGAGCAAATTCGTCGATCCAAATGGACTAAATTTAGCTCCAATGTGTAATGGTTTTATGGTATCTTTGAATTTACTTTATTTCTTACATCTTACATATACATGAGGAGTAAAATTCTTTACGTTACGCCTCCATCTAAATGTACAATGTGCAATTTATAGTAATTTATAATAAATAATATGTACAACAGGACAGTCAGAATTAATCAGTCTGATGGCCTAGTGGAAGAAGCTGTCCCAGAGCCTGCTGGTCCTGGCTTTTATGCTGTGGTACCATTTCCCGGATGATAGCAGCTGGAACAGTTTGTGGTTGGGGTGACTCGGGTTCCAAACAATCCTTTGGGCCCTTTTTATACACCTGTCTTTGTAAATGTCCTGAATATTGGGAAGTTCACACCTACAGATGCGCTGGGCTGTCCGCACCACTCTCTGCAGAGTCCTGCGATTGAAGGAAGTACAGTTCCCATACCAGGCAGTGATGCAGCCAGTCAGGATGTTCTCATTTGAGGTGTGAAGGTTGTATGTAATTTCAAAGAAAGCATTGTAGATACATTGTAAATAAGGAGTTGTCCTTTGATATTTAATGCATAAAATATCGAGCCCCATGTTGGGCCAGTGAGACCTGTCCGACCTTATTCAAATACTTAGGTTCCTAAGGGAGCTTGAGAGGGTAGATATCGAGATGTTTCCACTAATGGAAAAGTCATGCACGAGGGGAAACAGCAACAAGATAAGAGATAGCCACTTAAGACTGAGGTGTGTAGAATCTTCTTCTCTTTGACCGCAGTGAATATCTGGAATTCTCTGCCCATTGGAGGCCAGATCATAGATAACTTTCAAAGATTCAAAGTATACTTATTACCAAAGTATGTATAAATTATAAAACCTTGAGATTTGTTTGCTTACAGGCAGCCTCAAAGCAAGAAACCCGAAAGAACCTAATTCAAAAAAAATAAAGGCCAACACCTAATGCATAGAGAAAGAGAAAAAAATATACAAAATACGCAAACAAATTGAGTCCTTAGATCTGAATCCCTGCAGCAGCCTGGCGTAGGCCCAAAGCCTCAGCCTCAGTTCATCATGTTAGCGGGGCAAATCACCGCGAAGCTCGCAGACCTGAAGCACAGCAACGGGGGCAGTCTCACAGCCTCAGCACAAAATCAACCCGACCCCCACCTCCAGACCAGACACCCTGCCTTCCCAGTCTATCCGGGCTGGTGTTTAAATTGTCCAAACAGCGGATTGTGCCTCACATTCGGACACAGGGCCCACCGCAGCGAAACACTCTGGGTTTAGACCTCACTGGCCAGCCCAAAGCCATCCTTGACCTCTCCAAATCGGCTCGGCACTTCGAGCGATGCGATTATTTAAAGAGGAGATAGATAAATATTTGAAAGATCAAGGCATTGAGAGTTATCGGGAAATGACCCAGAAGGGGAGTGAAGGCAGCTTAGATCAGCCATTGCATACTGAATGGCAGGGTAGGCTTGAGAGACCATATGGGCTAATCTAGCTCTTCCCCTGTGTTTTTGCTCATTCTATTGGTTACTGAGCCGGGTGGAATCTCTTGGATCCAGTTTTCTCTCCCTCTCATGCTGTCCCACCCTCTAATGGCTGGTGTTCAGTTAGTCAGGAACTGGTGAATGAGGGAGAAGGCAAAGATAGCAAAGATCAGAACCAGCCCCCACCTCCACCAGGATCCTGGTAAACAAAATTCTGGATTTCTGAATTTGCTATAGTGGTTATTTACTAGATTTGTAAGCAGGAAGGCAGGGAGGTCTGCTTACGTGGCAATTTGGCAAATTAGATCCAGTGTAAAGTCTGGAGCTAGTTGAGGCAATGATACAAAAATGCAGCAGTTACTTTCCAGTTCCGATGAAGGGTAGCAGCCCAAAATATTAACTGTTTATTCCCTTCCGTAGATGCTGCCTGACTTGCCGAGTTTCTCCAGCATGCTGTGTGTGTTGCAGTGATTCGTGGCTTTTCTCAGCTCCGCTGACCCTGGTTCTCTTCGCATGAGTGAAGTGTTAATCCGTCATCTCTGGCGGGGGTGGGTGTGATAGGATCCAGTGCGACTACACAAAGACAAGCGGAGAATTCCCCTGGCGTCCTGCCAATGGTATATCTACTCACAAATATCATTCTCTTTGTCTGTGGGAGGTCACTGTGTGCAGCTCTAGTGCCTGCATTTGACAGTGACCACATTGTTAAGGACGTACAATACTGCATTATTAAAGGGTGCGGGTCTGCTGGTATTTTAGGTGTTTCCACCCCACTACGAGGAGTGTGAGAGACCTATTACAAAGCAAAAAAACAGGTGGCTGAGTCATGCCTTTACAAGAGCAGCTTCCTCACAGCATGAGTAACCCAGGCTCAGCTGTGACTACCAGTCCTCCCAGGTGGCGTTCGAATGAATTACCTGTCACTGTGGGGGGTTCTTCCACGTGTTTCATACGAAAGGCTAGCCACCACCCTAATTGCCCCATATCGGCAAATAAGTGAAAGGATCAAGGGGAAGTTAATGGGAACACTCACAACACGCTGGAAGAACTCAGCAGGTCGGGCAGCATCCGTGGAAAAGATCGGTCAACGTTTTGGGCCGGAACCCTTCGTCAGGACTGTAGGGGGAAGGGGCAGAGGCCCTATAAAGAAGGTGGGGGGAGGGTGGGAAGGAGAAGGCTGGTAGGTTCCAGGTGAAAAACCGGTAAGGGGAAAGATAAAGGGGTGGGGGAAGGGAAGCAGGGAGGTGATAGGCAGGAAAGGTGAAGAAGGAATAGGGGAAACACAATGGGTAGTAGAAGGAGGTGGAACCATGAGGGAGATGATCGGCAGCTAGGGGAGGGGGCAGAGTGACATAGGGATAGAGGAAGGGAGGGGGAGGGAATTACCGGAAGTTGGAGAATTTTATGTTCATACCAAGGGGCTGGAGACTACCCAGACGGTATATGAGGTGTTGCTCCTCCAACCTGAGTTTAGCCTCATCATGGCAGTAGAGGAGGCCATGTATGGACATATCTGAATGGGAGTGGGAAGCAGAGTTGAAGTGGGTGGCTACCGGGAGATCCTGTCTGTTGTGGCGGATGGAGCGGAGGTGCTCGACGAAGTGGTCCCCCAGTCTGCGTTGGGTTTCACCGATGTACAGGAGGCCGCGCCGGGAGCACCGGATGCAATAGATGACTCCAACAGACTCACAGTGAAGTGAAGTTAATGCGAATGTGGGGAGCCTAAAAATGATTCAAGTGTGTAACTCTGGCTAAATCATCTTACACTGTAGAAGGAGAGCATCAGCCCATCATCTCTTTGAAAGAAATGCCCAGTTGTACTCTTTATGAGCTAGTCAATGGACAGTGAGTAGGCTGGTGACTTTTCACACCATTAAGCTCTTGTTCATGATCTGCAATGGAATTTGGATTTCTCGGTGTCTGATGCAGCCAATCGTAAGCAAAGAGTTCCTACAGATTCTGCAAATGCATACTAACACACACAAAATCCTGGAGGTCCTCAGCAGTGTCTGGAAAGGAATAAGGAGTCAACATTCCGGTTTGAGACCCTGTGGCCTGGAATGTCACCTCTGTATTCCTTTCCACAGATGCTGCCTGATCTACTGAGGTCGTCCAGCATTCTGTGTGTGATACAATCACCCCTGTTCTATAAATATCCTCTTAAACCTGGTGTTTCTTAACACCCAGATCACTGTGATGAGACCTGATGAAAGGCCTCACCCAAAACATTGACTGTTTACCCTTTTCCATAGAGGCCGCCTGGTCTGCTGAGCTCCTCCAGCATTTTGTGTGTGTTGCTTGGATTTCCAGCATCTGCAAGTTTTATCTTGTTTGCGATTATTAACCAGTTGATTCAAAAGGTAATCAGTAGGCATGACCATGCATGAACATCCACAGCATGGCTACTCCCAACACCTCTGCCCTGACTGTAAAGCTGAGCAACTGAAGGGCAATTAAGCTCGTAGTTTTTAAAGTCGCTGTGACACATTTCTTAGAGATAGCCAAGACGCTTCAAGTGATCTGAGTAATCTTTTAAGAACATAAGAACCTAAGAAATAGGAGCAGGAGTAGGCCATCAGGCCCATCGAGCCTGCCCCGTCATTCAATAAGATCATGGCTGATCCATCTGTAAACTCAGCTCCATCTACCTGCCTTTTCCCCATAACCCTTGATTCCCTTACTATGTAAAAAACTATCTAACTGTTTCTTAAATATATTTAGTGAGGAAGTGTCAACTGCTTCCCTGGGCAGAGAATTCCACAGATTCACCACTCTTTGGGAAAAACAGTTTCTCCTGATCTCTGTCCTAAATCTTCTCCCCTGAATCTTGAGGCAATGTCCCCTAGTTCTAGTCTCACCTACCAATGGAAACAACTTTCCTACTTCTATCTTATCTATCCCTTTCAAAACTTTGCATGTTTCTATAAGATCCCCTCTCATTCTTCTGAACTCCAGAGAGTATAGTCCCAGGCGACTCAATCTCTCCTCATAGGTTAACCCCTTCATCCCTGGAATCAGTGGCTGTCACAATGAATTTTCCAGTCCTCCAAATGCCACTCCAGTGGCCAGTTACTGACCAAGAAGGAAATGAAAGTCAAAATACTGAAACAAAAACAAAAGAAAGAAAATGCTGAATGGCCCAGGCAGCATCTGTGAAAAGAGAAACAATGCTTGCTTCAGATCAAAGACCCTTCACTGCATTACAGTTATTCCTGTCACATTATCAGAAATTCCCAATTTTTTTTAATAAATGGAGCATTTTTGGAGTATTGTAACAGTTGTAATCTTCTTCTTAGGAAGCAAACATCCAGGATGGGGGATAACCTACATTCACTCTTGTTCTGTGGATACTGAGATAAGACCAGAATGGAACCCACAGATATTGCTATCAATGGGGCAGGAAGTATTTGCCGGATGGAAAGTTGGAGAAGTATTTTTGGAAGGCCTTTCGTCATTTCTATTGTATTCGTAACAATGGACTCAAGATTTGCATCCTAAATAATCCTCCTGGGTGGAAATAGGCTAGGTGTTACCATAATTCAGTGGGAATGTTAAACTTTTTGAAGGGAGCGTCTTTGAATTTCTTCCTCTGTCCACCTGGTGATCTCTTGTCATGATACAATTCAGATGAAAGGGTCTGTTTCTGGAGTCTGTTGATGAAGTGGTCTTGGTGTGTAGATGAGTGATGGAATGTTGTGGGGAGTTGAGGGGAATTGGGGCTGGAGGAGGAAAGCTGCCGGTAACAATCTGTTTGTGGCGAGTTTGGATGGACGTGCTTTGTGCAAAGAAATCTTGTTATGCTTAATAATTATAATAATAATAATAATAATAATAAATACTTAAGTGATCCCAAGTGGGAAATTCTTTCATTGCAGCAGCAGCGGTAAGCATAAAGGAGTTGGGTGCTTACTGTTCTGGCTAACAACAGATGGTGCAATCCGGGTCATATTACAATCGAGGAATGTGTTTGTAGACCGCATATTGACTTTTTACTGTTGGACTTTGGCCACATTCCACCGAGATACAACACTGGACGGCACGGGAGGGGGTCGTTCCTGCCTGTGGCCATCGAACTTGCAGCTCCTCCCGTGGAGGGTCGGACACCCTGAGCCAATAGACTGGACCTGGACTTATTTTCCATCTGGCATAGTTTGCATTTTGTTGTTTGATTGTTTGTGGTTTTTGTATTGCTATATTTATGCTCTATTCTTGGTTGGTGCGGCTGTAACGAAACCCAATTTCCCTCAGGATCAATAACGTATATCTAGCTAACATTTAAAAACACACTTAGCAGTGTGCAGACTTAACTAATAATAAAGTACATAATAATTACATACACCATAATAATTTACCAATGTGCGATCATTTGCAATAATATGCAATAATAATCTATGAAATAATAAAGCAGAGACGATTGTACTATGATGTGTGTTCTCCTGTCGCACAGAGATGAACTGTTGTACAGGCTTATTGCATTTGGTGGGAAAGATTTTCTGTAACGATCCTTGTCAACGTGGATTAATTTTGCTTCAGTAACACTGCAGATCCTAGGAGTTGGTAAAGCTTTTTATTTTTTCAGCTAAAACATATCCCATTATGAATTTGGTATATCATTTAATAGCATGACTTGTAACATGAAAAGACATGTCAAACAGCTGAGACAGCTGCTATGCAGGGAGGAACTAAGGTTCTGTGCACTCAAGTGAGGCCAAGTGAGGGGAGCAGCAGAAAGAACCTTACCTGAAGGTGGAGAGATGACTGGTTTATCCTGAACATAATTCAATTCAAAAAACTTTATTCTAACCGTACATCAGCTCTGCAGGGCAGAATGAGACAGCGTTTCCCAGGAGCAGTGCAATCATAACATAACAAACACAACACTAAATAATAAACATAACAATAAATAGTAAAACACAACAGCCACATGTCAGTTAAAATCAAGTTATAAGTGTCCAGTGCAAATTAAAAGTGTCCAAAGCAGAGTCAGATAGAGCAGCTATTTAGCAGTCTGACTGCCTGTGGGAGGAAGCTGTTTAGTAGCCTTGTGGTTTTAGTTTTGATGCTCCTGTAACATTTGCCTGATGGCAGAAGAACAAACAGTTCATGGAGAGCGTGTGAGAGCTTTCATTCAGTGTTACTGCAGTCAGGAAGGCAGAACTGAACAGTTGTCAGCCAATGTTTGCAGGTGGGTCTATGCGTCAAGGCTACTGCCAGGAAGGTAGTGATTCAGTCACAAGAATTGTACCCCATGAGAAAGTTATTAGATTGATAGCTGTGAGTGTACCCAGGGCACAGTTACATGTCTTATTGTAGTCTGCATGTAAAGGTACTGTAAACTCTCACCTCAAAATAAGCATTTTTTTCTCGGTAACTTACTAATCCCTTACGCACACTCAGTGATGAATAAATTACCATCATGAAATAAATGTCGATAGCAGTTTATCATCAGAGATTGGTCAGTAGATCAAAGTTCAAAGAACGAACAAACTTCCAAGTAAATTTTTAATCAAAGTACATATACAACCCTGCAATTGATCTTCTTGTGGGCATACTCAATATCCATAACAGAATAACAACCATATTAGAATCAATGAAAGACCGCACCAACTTGGGCATTCAACCGAGTGCAAAAGACAACAAACTGTGCAAATACAAAAAAAATTAATAATAATAATAAATAAACAGTAAATATCAAGAACATGCGATGAAGAGCCCTTGAAAGATCAGTCCATAGGTTGTGGGGACATTTCAATGATGGGGCAAGTGAAGCTGAGTGAATTTATCCCTTCACAAACAAGAGAAGATCTGCAGACGCTGAAAATCCAAGTAACACACACAAAATGCTGGAGGAACTCAGCAGGCCAGGCAGCATCTATGGATAAGGGTATAGTCGACGTTTTGGGCCGAGACCCTTCAGCAAGACTGGAGTGTCGACTGTACTCTTTTTCATTGATGCTGCCCGGCCTGCTGAGTTCCTCTAGCATTTTGTGTGTGTTACTTGAAGTTATCTCTTTTGGTTCAAGAGCCTAATGGCTGAGGGGTAATAACTATTCCCGAACCTGGTGCTGTGGGTCCTGAGACACTTATACCTTCTTCCTGATGGCAGCAGCGAGAAGAGAGCATGACCTTGGTGGTGGGGGTCCCTGATGTTGGATGCTGCTTTCCTGTGATAACATTTCCTGTAGATGTGCAAAGTGGTGGGGAGGACCTTAGCAGTGATGGACTGGGCCATATCTACTACTTTTTGTAGGATTTTCCATTCAAGGGCATTGGTGGTTCCATACCAGGCTGTGATGCAGCTAGTCAGTACACTCTCCACTATATATAAATAGAAGTTTGTCCAAGTGTTAAATGTCATGGCGAATGTTTGCAAACTCCTAAGGAAGTAGAGATGCTGCTGTGCTTTCTTCATTATTCCACTTAAGTGCTGGGTCCAGGACAGGTACTCTGAAATAATACCACCAAGAAATTTAACGTTGTTAACCCCCTCCACATCTGATCCTCCAATGAGGACTGTCTCATGGACCTCTGGTTTCCTCCTCCTGAAGTCAATAATCAGCTCCTTGGTCTTGGTGATCTTGTGTAAGATCTGGCACCATTCAGCCAGATTTTCAATCTCTCGCCTTTGATTCGGCCTACGACAGAGGTGTCATCAGCAAACTTGAGTATGGCATTCGAGTTGTACTTAGCCACACAGTCATAAATAAAAAGCAAGTTGAGCAGGAGGCTAAGCACACAGCTTTGTGGTCCACCTGTGCTTGTGGAGATCATGGAGATGTTGTTGCCAATCCAAACTGACTTTGGTCTGTAATTAGAGAGTACAGAGAAGATTTACTAGAATGTTACCTGGGTTTCATCACTTAAGTTACAGAGAAAGGTTGAACAAGTTGGGTCTTTATTCTTTGGAACGTAGAAGGTTGAGGGGAGACTTGATAGAGGTGTTTAAAATTATCAGGGGGATAGATAGAGTTGACGTGGATAGGCTTTTTCCATTGAGAGTGGGGGAGATTCAAACAAGAGGACATGAGTTGAGAGTTAAAGGGCAAAAGTTTAGGGGTAACATGAGGGGGAACTTCTTTACTCAGAGAGTGGTAGCTGTGTGGAACGAGCTTCCAGCAGAAGTGGCTGAGGCAGGGTCGATGTTGTCGTTTAAAGTTAAATTGGATAGATATATGGACAAGAAAAGAATGGAGGGTTATGGGCTGAGTGCAGGTTGGTGGGACTAGGTGAGAGTAAGAGTTCAGCACGGACTAGAAGGGCCAAGATGCCCTGTTTCCGTGCTGTAATTGTTATATGGTTATAAGTGAGGAAATCAATTATCCATTTGCATAAGGAAGTGTGGGGCTAAGGTCTTGAAGCTTATTGATTAGTTTTGAGGTGATAATGGTATTGAATGCTGAGCTGTAATCAATAAAGTGCATCTTGATGTAAGATCCTTTGCAATCCAGATGTTCCAGGGTTGAGTCCATCTACTGTTGTTCCAGTAGGCAAATTGGAACAGATATAAATCACTTCTCAGGCAGGAGTCAATATGTCTCATCACCAACCTGTCAAAGCCTTCATCACAGTGATGGTAAGTGCTACTGGATGATAGTCATTAAGGCAGGTTACCACATTCATCTTAGGCACCGGTATAATTGAAGCCTGCCTGAGACAGGAGGGAACCTCAGACTGCCAAAGCGAGAGATTAAAGATCTTAGTGAGCACTACAGCCAATTCATCAGCACAGGTTTTTAGTTCTTGGCCAGGTACCCTGTCCGGGCCGGACACTTTTCATGGGTTCACCCTCCTGAAGGATGCTCACACGTCAGCCTCAGAGACCGAAATCACAAGATCATCGGGAGCTGTGGGAGTTCGTTACGGTTCCTCCATGTTTTGATGGTCAAAATGAGCATAGAAGGCATTGAGCTCATCTGGGAGTGAGGCCCTGTTGTTGCCTAGGTTGCGTGATTTAACTTTATAAGAAGTGATGGTATTCAAGCCCTGCAACAACTGTTGAGCGTCCACTGTTGATTCAAGTTTAGTCTGGAATTGCCACATCACCTATGAGATGGCTTTCTGGAGATCGTACCTGGACCTCTTGTAACTTTCTTGGTCACCAGACTTGAGTGCCTCTGATCTGGTCCTCAGCAGATTGCAGATGTACTGGTTCATCCAGGTCTTCTGGTTGGGGACATACTTGTCCATGACAACCTGGTTTATTCATTCAGATCCATAGCTGAGTGCTTGAACACGGCCCAGTCCACTGATTCAAAACAATCCCATAGCTGCTCCTCTACCTCCCGTGACCTCCTCTTTGTTGTCCTAATCTCTGGGGCTTTGCTCTTTGGTCTTTGCCTGTTTGCACAGCCAAGTGATCCAATCTACTGAAATGCTATCTGGGCATGGAATGTTAGTCATTCCTTATCTTTGTATAACAGTGCTGTAGTGTGTTAGGACTGCTAATGCTAAGGTTATATGCTGAAGGTAATTGGGCAGGGTTTTCTTCAAACAAGCCTGCTTTATTTCTCCAACTGCGATTTGAAATGCATCGGGATGGACTGCTTCTTGTTTGGAGACGGCATCATGCAGTATTTCAAGTGCTTGATTATAGTCAGCCACTGGTGGTATGTAAACTGTGGTCAAGATTACGGAGGAGGCCTCAGTAGGTAATGAGAAAGGACGACTTTTGACCATTAGGTGTTCAGGGTCGGGGGAACATGAGTATGACAAAATGGCCACATCGGAACAGCACTGAGAGCTTATCATGAAACGCACACCCCCAGCTTTTGCCTTTTCCAAATCACCAGTTCGATCCATTCTGTAAGCTGAGAACCCTTCCGGTCTGATCACTGTGTCAGGTGTATTAGGAGAAAGCCACCCAGACAGAGAACACAACAATCTCTCATTTTCCTCTGATACAGCAATCTTGCCCTCAGATCCTCCATTTTTGTTCTGCAGCAAAGGTACGTTTGCTAACAGGATGCTAGGTAGAGGGGGCCTCATCCCTCTGTATTGCAGTCTGGCTTGGTACCACCTTGCTTCTGGACCCGGTGATGAATGTTTGTCCACTTAGTGGTGCCTTACCTGCTTGGTCTGAGAACTGATATTGAGTGTAAAGCACATTCCCTTGTATGCTTCTGTATGCAAGTTGGCGGTGACTTGGAGCTCAGCCTCTGGACGTGCAAGTACACATGCATCTTTTAAAAGGTGGAAATTGGATGATCTTGGTTCTGGAGTGGAGAGGTTGTCAAATTAATCCCTATTTGTCCTAGATTTGTTCTGTTCTAATGGGAAGCTCTTGAGGTGAGGTGTAACATTATGGCAGGAATGACTGGGAAGAAATTTGGGGTGCTTACGCAGTTGTACAGTTGGGAGGTTACGTTGAAGTTATACAAGATGTTGGTGAGGCCAAATTTACAAGGATGTTGCCAGGATTGGAGGACCAGAGTTATGAGGAAATATTAAATAGGTTAGAACTTTATTCCCTAGAATGTAGAAGATTGAGGGGAGATTTGATAGAGGTATACAAAATTATGAGGAAACACAGGATCCGATTGCACAAGGAGGTATTGAGGCTGCGTATTGAAGCTCATTGATTTGTTTTGATGGGATGATAATATTGAATGCCAGGCTGTAGTTGTTAGAGAGCATCTTTGGTGTCCATATGTTCCAGGGTTTAGTGAAGAGCCAGTGAGATGGCATCTGCTGTGGACCTGTTGTGGCGGTAGGCAAATTGGAGCAGATCTAAATTGCTTCTCAGGCAGGGGTTGGTATGTTTCATCACTAACCTCTCAAAGCACGTCATCACTGTGGACATAAGTACTACTGGACAATAGTTATTGAGGCAGGTCGCCATGTTCTTCGTAGGCACCAGTACAATTGAAGCCTGCTTGAAGCAGGTGGGTACCTGACATTACCGAAGTGAGAGGTTAAAAATCTCAGTGAACACTACAGCCAGTGGATCAGCACAGGTCTTTAGTATTCAGCTGGTTACCCTGTCCGGGCCAGATGCTTTCTGTGAATTCACCCTCCTGAAGGATGCTCGCATGTCAGCCTCAGAGACTGAAATCACAGGATCATTGGGGGCTGTGGGAGGTCACGATGGTTCCTTAATGTTTTGATGGGTCAAAGCGAGCATGGAAAGCATTGAGCTCATCCGGGAGCGAAGCCCTATTGTCACCTATGTCACCTGATTTCACCTTGTCGGAGGTGATAGTGTTCAAGCCCCACCACAGGTGCCGAGCATCCTTCAGTCCGGAGTTGCCACTTCACCTGCGAGATGCCTTCCAGAGATTATACCTGGTCACCTTGTAACTTTCTTGGTCAGCAAGGGTGAATACTGTGGGTGCGAAAGGAGGACATTTTTACAAACAGGGGCATAAACCCTAGTTGTGAAATCCATGAAGACACGGCAAAGTTATAGTCTGAAGTCCTGTTTTGTTCAGCAATTGGCTGAGGCTTGTTTTTTGGGGGAACTGGTTGAACAATGAATGAACATTAAAGAATGACCTCAGCGAAGGCTCTGGTGCTGGGTGACGTCATAGGGTGCAATTTGCTGCAGAGAGAAATGGCATTTGAGCGGATTTTCACACAGTCGAGAACAGGCAGTTACCATTCACACAATGAGTATGAGCCCTGCACTGAACGTCCCACATCTTGACATCATTGCTGGGACCACCTCCCCCTTTGCAGCAGCTCAGTCAGTTCTCGCAGCTCTGAGAGCCCTTCCTATCCGAAACCACAGAGAACTGCTTAAAAAAAGCAACAGCCTTACACGAGGTGGAAAGTAAGCAAGAAGTTTTAAATGCTGCAAAGGCAGGCTTCGTACAGTGTAGTCCATGTAGGACTGTTGCACTTTTCTCCCTGCCCTGCTTACCGTATTGCCTCCCCCAGGACTTCATGTTGGTCCATAATTCATACATCAGCCTCCTCCCACTGTCCCCACCCACCTCCACTGTGCTTTTGCTCACACATAACCTATGTTTCGTTGCACCATTCGCTGTATCAGAACGTGACTGCAGTGCAGCAGCAAGACCTGTGAAGGATGAGTCTTAACCTTGTGGGTTCACATTCACCCCAGTGACGCGACTTTCGTCTGTGCAGTGCTAGTGCTGACAGAAATAGTTCCTGCTGCTAAAATGAGGTCCTATCTGCAGTGGTCAGCAGTGGAAAGGCTGAGTCGTTGAAGTTTCTAGGCAATGACAGCTATGAGGATCTGTCCTGGGCCCAAGATAGAGATGCAATGTTTTGCTGAACAAGGCACATCATCAGCTATTTTTCATTAGGAGCTCGAGGAAGTTTGGTACGTCACCAAAGACTCTTTAACAAATTTCTACAGATGTAACATGGAGAGTGGTCTAAATGGTTACGTTGCCATCCAGTATGGAGGGGCCTCTGCCCAGAATCAGAAAATGTTGCAGAGAGCTGCAAACTCAGGCACTAGCCTCCCCAGCGTCCAGGACATCTCCAAGAGGTGATGCCTTAGAAAGGACCCCCCCCCCCCCCCCAAATCACCCAGGACATGCTCTCTTCTCATTACTACAATCTGAGAGGAGGCATATGAGCCTGTAGACACACACTCAACGTTTCAGGAACAGCTTCTTCCCTTCTGCCATCAGATTTCCGAATGAACAATGAACCATCCCATGAACACTACCTTGTTATTTTTGCGCTACGTTTAATTTTGTATATTTCTTATTGTAATTTATAGCATTTTTTAAATGTATTGCAGTGCCACAAAGCAGCAAGCTTCACGACATTTGTCAGTGATATTAAACCTGATTCTGCTGATCGACGTAAATGATCCAAGACCCTATATGAAGAATGGTCAGTTCCTCCTGCCTCCCTGATCGGTATTTATCAGCCGGTTGTCCGGTTGCTGCTATTTATTGAACACCACATTTTCCGCTGCCATCAATACACTAAAATCATAAGGAGCGGTGAGGTGTTCAGAAGCTGGGACTTTGCTGAAGCTGTCACTGTTTCATACTCTGTGTACTTCAAAGTTCAAAGTAAACTTTTTATCAAAATAACCTATATGTTCCCATATGCTACCCTGAGATTCATCTTCTTTCAGTCACTCACAGGAAAAAAAATACATTAAATTAAGAACTTACAAAAAAAAACTAGATATAAACAAGCAAAGTCTGACAAAGAACCAGTGTGCAAACGACGACAAACTGTGCAAGTAAAAGATATTGCTGAGAACACGAGTCGTAAAGAGTTCTTGAGAGTGAGTCTGTGCATGTGGGAGATGAGAAGATAGGAGGAAGGCAGCCTGTTAGCCGTGTAGTTCACAGTCCACGGAATGCACAGCCTGAGAGAATCAGAATCAGGTTTATTGTCACCGAAATATGGCATGAAATTTGTACAGTGCAATACTTTAAAGATTACTATAAGTTACAATAAGAATATTTTAAAATAGGCAGTGCAATACGAGAGCAAAAGAGTGTGTGGACTGTTCAGAAACCTGATGGTGGAGGAAAAGGAGATGCTTGTACAATGTTAACTGTGCATCTTCAGGCTCCTGTACCTGATCCCTGACGGTAGGTAGTAAGGAGAAGAGGGTATGGCCTGCGTGTAGAGAGTTCACGTTGGATGCCGCCTTCTTGAGGCATTAATGGTCCCAAACCATCTCAATCCTCTTTTCCTCCCTCCATCATCTTCCTGATTCTTCCTCTCATCCACCAAAGTGATTGATTGGTGTATGAGGTACGGATTCAGTGCTCTCAAAGGAGCTGAGTGTCGTGGAAACCTGCGTCTCGTTCAGTACGTGGCCAGAACAGAGATGTTCACAAGACTTGGAAGTGTGGTAACCAAGGAGGGATGGTATCAATGCAAGAGGGCAGAGAGAGCATAACTGAATGGGCATTTCAGTGGTTGATAAAATTTGATACAGGACCCCTGCCTTCCGGGCCATGCTCTCTTCTTGCTGCTGCCATCAAGGAGGCTGTGGTCTCAAGCCCCATGCCACCAAGTTCAGGAACAATTCTGAGGAGACTGAGGTCCTTTAACATCTGTCGGACGATGCTGAGAATGTTCTACGAGTCTGTGGTGGCCAGTGCTATCATGTTTGCTGTTGTGTGCTGGGGCAGCAGGCTGAGGGTAGCAGACACCAACAGAATCAACAAACTCATTCGTAAGGCCAGTGATGTTGTGGGGATAGAACTGGACTCTCTGACGGTGGTGTCTGAAAAGAGGATGCTGTCCAAGTTGCATGCCATCTTGGACAATGTCTCCCATCCACCACATATTGTACTGGTTGGGCACAGGAGTACATTCAGCCAGAGACTCATTCCACCAAGATGCAACACAAAGCGTCATAGGAAGTTATTCCTGCCTGTGGCCATCAAACTTTACAACTCCTCCCTTGGAGGATCAGACACCCTGAGCCAATAGGCTGGTCCTGGACTTATTTCCTGGCATAATTTACATATTATTATTTAATTATTTATGGTTTTATATTGCTATATTTATACTCTATTCTTGGTTGGTGCAACTGTAACGAAACCCAGTTTCCCTCGGGATCAATAAAGTATGACTATGGCTATATGACTATGACTAATTATTACTCCTCAGCCACCAGACTCTTGAACCACAGGGGATAACTTCACTACCCAGCACTGAACTGTTCCCTCAGCCTGTGGGCAACGTTTGAACTCACTCTTAAGGACTCTACAACTCATGTTCTCAGTATCTATTGCTTATACATGTATTTATTTATTTATTTATTTATTATTACTGCTAATATTTTTTCCTCTCTTTTTTGCATTTGTACAGTTTGTTGATTTTTGCACGTGGGCTGTTCATCCACATTTGTTGTGTTTTCATTGAATCTATTGTGTTTCTTTGAACTTGCTGTGAATGCCCACAAAAGAATGAATGTATATGGTGATATAAATGTACTTTGATAATAAATTTACTTTGAAGTTTGAGTGTTGTAAAACGATATACTTCATTGCAAAAGGACATGAGGGCACAGTGTATACTAAGAGACACAGGAAGGGAGGGGCCAGGGTTTATACAGGTCCTTCAAACTATCAGGGCATGTAGAGACAGAGCTTAATCAAATAATGATAAATTCAAAGATTCAAAGTACATTTAATATTAAAGTGTATAAATTATACAACCTTGAGACTTGTCTGCTTACAGGCGGTCACAAAGAAAGAAACCCAGAAGAACCCAATTAAGAAAATAAAGACTAACACGCAATGCGCAGAGAAAGAGAGAAAAAAACAAATCATGCAAATGATAGAAGCAAGCAACAGCATTCCGAACCAGCTGAGGCAGTCTCATAGTCCCGACACCCTGCCTTCCCAGTCTAACTGGGCCGGCGTTTAAATTGTCCAAGCAGCAGATTGTGCCTTGCATTAAGACCTGGGCCCCACAGCAGCAAAACACCCCATGCCTAGACCACGCCACCCAGCGATTCGCTCTAGGCCCGGGTCTTGCCACTCAGCCCAAAGCCATTCTCGACCTCTCCAAATCAGCTGTAAACTTTGTTATAAAACATTGGCAATCTACAGCTGAAGATTTGTAGATACAGGTTTGTAAAATTCCTAGAAAGGCTGCAGAAAAAAATCCCTTAGGGCAAAGAAGATTGAGAGGGGATTTGATAGAGATATACAAGGTCAGGGCCAGTCTAGGTAGGGTAGATAAAGTTAGATAGGGTTCCCAGGACAAGCAGGGAGCACAAATTTGGAAAAAAATTACAAAGAAAAGCATTTTACCCAGAGCACAGTTGTGATCTAGACTGTATGGGTGGTGGGCACAGAATCAAACAAAGTTTCAAAAACAAGGCACTTGAGAGAGAATGAGGTGCAGGTTTACGTGGAAAGAGTGGAGCGACAGTAGGTTTGTTCTTTGAGGAGCTGCATACACTCAATGGGCCAAATGGCCTCTTTGTGTATCTTGACGATTCTAGGATTCTAGAATTGTAAGTGTCAATTCATGATTCGCTGGACAAGCTCTTTGCATTAATACTATTTGTGTAGATGAAGGAAAAAAGGGTTTGCAGGCAGAGGGCAGCAAGGCACTTAAACTTCTCCAGCTCAAGGATACTTAGAGTAATTGCAGTCCAGTTATTCTGCTGAGGTCAGTGACATATCGGATCACTGGGATCTTCATAAACTGCACAACACGCACAGCAATCTACTCAAAGCACAAATAATTGGCTCCCATTCATGCCACTCAATATATTTCTTATTCAAAAGCAGATTTAGGTTAAAGATTAGTTGTGACTTGCAACATGGCTTTTTCTCACTTCCACATGTAGAAGTCAATTACTGTCATGTGAGGGATTGTGAAGAAGGGTTGGCTATATAAGTTAATATTTTCACATGACACACAACAAATCCTTTACCGATTTAGCTGCTTAAAGTCCTCCAGCTTCATTTTCAATTCAGAGTCAGAATCAGGTTTAACATCATCGGCATATGTTGTGAAATTTGTTAACTTTGCAGCAGCGGTACAATGCAATACATGCTAATATGGAAAAATAAACTGAATTACAGTAAGTACACGTGTATATTAAATAGTTAAGTTAAAATAAATGCTGCAAAAACAGAAATAAATGAAAAAAAAGTATTGAAGTAGTGTTGATGGGTTCAATGACCATTGAGAAATTGGATGGCAGAGGGGAAGAAGCTGTTCCTGAATTGCTGAGAGTGTGCTTTTGGGATTGTATACCTCCTTCCTGATGGTAACAACAGGAAGAGAGCATGTTCTGGGTGGTGGGTCCTTTAATGATTGACACCACCTTTTTGAGGGACCGTTCCTTGAAGATGTTTTGGATACCACAAAGGCTTGAACCCATGATAGAGATGACTAATTTTACAACTTTCAATAATATTTCAAAAGATATAGAAAGTGGCAGTCGATTGTACAACCTCATGACAAACAACCCTTGTGTGTATGTGGGAGTGATGATGGTGGGAGGAAGGAAAGGATTAGGACAACATGCACTATCTCAAAATAAATGCTGGGAAATTAATGGTTTAGTAAAAAATGTCACGAATTCCGTCCTACACTAACGATGTCAAATATTTACTGCTTAAGGTTGTTGCCTTGAAGCAATGAAGATAAGAGTGGTAATATCTTTGGAACAAGAACTCCAGTGAGTCAGAGGAGGGGACAAAATCATCCAGCATGGAGCAAACAGAAACTAACATACTGGGAAAAGAAGTTTCTCTGAAATGGAGATTTGGCGGACTTCCCTGTCCCTTCAGTGCAACATTTCCTGCTCTTTCCCAGTCTGCATAAGTAACCGATTGGAGAAAGAGCTGACTTTGTGACAAAACTTACAGTAAAATGATCATATTTCAGCAAAGGTTAGCAACAGATAGCAACCACATTTTTTCAGAGTCCAACCCAAATTCAGGAACCCAATTTCATGACTGAAACACTTTTGCAAAGCTCCAAAGTCAAAATTACTTGTCCTGATGAAGCCAATAAAGGAGAGCTATACAGTTTGGATGATGTCACTTATGGCAGTGATTGACCCAGGAATTAATCCATTTTGCTCAGAACTAATGCTGCCAAATAGAAATTCTGAACATATTTCCACGATAGCTTCACTGAGCCGAACCAGATTCACTTCTACTTTCTGTCTCAGTGTTGCAGTAAAAGACGAATAGTTCTATCGTTTTAAGTTCCACAGTGCCTAAGGAATAAGGGCATGGAGCTGCTAGTCTGGGCTTACTCAGAGTAGTGAGATACATGCACCCGGTACATACACTGCAGCACCCGGTAAAATTTTGGGGAGAGTAACCAACCAGAATCAGAATCAAGTTTACTATCACCGGCATGTGTCATGAAATCTGCTAACTTAGCAGCAGCAGTTCAATGCAATACATAATATAGAAGAAGAAGAAATAAATAAATAAAGTACAGTATACATATATTGAACATATTAAAAATCATGCAAAAACAGAAATAATATATATTAAAAAGTGATGTACTGTCTAAGAGTTCAATGTCCATTCAGGAATCGGATGGCAGAGGGGAAGAAGCTGTTTCTGAATCGCTGAGTGTGTGCCTTCAGGCTTCTGTACCCCCTTCCTGATGGTAACAGTGAGAAAAGGGCATGACCTGGGTGCTGGAGGTCCTTAATAATGGATGCTGCTTTTCTGAGACTCTGCTCCTTGAAGATGTCCTGGTACTTTGTAGGCTAGTACCCAAGATGGAGCTGACTAGATTTACAACCTTCGGCAGCTTCTTTCAGTCCTGCACAGTAGCACCACCCCCCCCATACCAAACAGTGATGCAGTCTGTCAGAATGCTCTCCATGGTACATCTATAGAAGTTTTTAAGTCTATTTGTTGACATACCAAATCTCTTCAAACTCCTAATGAAGTACAGTTGCTGTCTTGCCTTCTTTATAACTACATCAATATGTTGGGACCAAGTTAGGTCCTCAGAGATCTTGACACCCAGGAACTTGAAACTGCTCACTCTCTCCACCTCTGATCCCTCTATGAGGATTGGTATGTATTCCTTCGTCTTACCCTTCCTGAAGTCCACAGTCAGCTCTTTCGTCTGCTGACATTGAGTGCCAGGTTGTTGCTAGCACAACCAGCATCCCTACCCTCAGGAGAAGGGAAGACTGAGGATGGAGCCAAGGGATCACCAAAGTGACAAAACAGGTTGACAGCGTGGATTATGGGGGAAAAAAAACATCCCTGTGTTCGCTGAGCAAAGTCAAGGCAGCAACCATAAAATAAAACCTATCAAGGCAAATAAAAACTTAAGGTCAAAACCATTATTTAGAGAGTAATGAAGGAGCTTACTCCTGCAGTAAGTGTTGAAAGCAGAGAACTGTGATGCATTTTAAGAAGAAAGATTATTTGTGTGGGAGAAGGGAGATCAAAGACGGGGTGGGGGGGGCTAAGATAATTAGAAAGGAAGTGACTAATGAACTTTTTTTTCAGCTGTTCATCACCCCTCCCTCCACCCAATCAACTTGCAGGAATTCTCATTGCGTCGGGTGTGGGGCAGAGGACCCACATCAGTGGTGATCTTGGTCAGAATCAGGTTTAATATCGTTGACATTTGTCATGAAATTTGTTAGCAGCGGCAGTATATGCAATACATGATAAATATAGAAAAAATGCATTACAGTAAGTATACATGTATATTAAACAGAAGTTAAAATAAACAGTGCAAAAACAGAAATAAGTGGGAAAAAAAGTAGTGAGGTAGTGTTTATGGGTTCAATGACCATTCAGAGGGGAAGAAGCTGTCCCTAAATCGCTGAGTGTGTGCCTTCAGGCTTCTGTACCTCCTTCCTGACAGTAACAATAAGGTGTCCTGGGTGATGGGGGCCTTTAATAATGGATGCTGCCTTTCTGAGGCATTGGTCCTTGAAGATGTCCTGGATACGCTGGAGGATGGAGCTGACTAATTTTTACAACTTTTTGTAGCTTCTTTCAATCCAAAAGAAATCTTGGTTGACTCTCTTTGGGTCACCAGCATTAAGATTAAACACAATACCTGCTGCCTCTTGGCAGAAATCAACATTGAAACCTCAGATTTCATTGCTGCACAATTCCTTCCTAATCTTTCACTGCATTTGTAATTCTTATTAAATTCTTAAATCATGACTGTGATGCTGAACTGAAAGAGTGTTACAGGAAAGCAAAATGGACTTAGTTAGGTATTCAGTTAGATAAAACTGAATACCAGTTAGATAAGCTGAGAAAACTCAGTTAGATAAAACTTACACGGTTAGGTATTCAGACCAGGCTCTCTCACCTTGGGACCTTCAATTCAATCCCATTTCAATTATAGGATAGATCAACACCAAAATGGACTATAATACAAGACCGCAAGGAAATAATGCTACCAGGTCTTTAACTGTGGAAGAAACCACAACAATGAAGATTAAATTATGTAAGGAGCCACAGTTTTAAGTAGAATTAAGGGGCCGTCCATAAATATCAACTTTTTCAAAAAGTGCAGAATATTTGGAGAGTGAACATTTTAATCAATTTTTCCTATTTCCAGCTAAGTTGATGCTCAAAGTTGCACTTTAGCAATGACGGAAGAGAAGAACAAAGATATTTGCTGCTCTTCTCCTTCACAACTTTGATTTTGTGTGTGTCAAATGATGAAAGATGTCCAATCAATTTAAAGAAAGAAATCAGGAAGTATTTTCCCATGCAGAAGGAAATGGAAATCTATAATTCTTCCCCGGAAGTACTGATTGATTTTATTTTCATCTCCCTTAGCGAGTTGGTGATTTGTAGAAATCTATGGAGAGTTGATGGGAATGGGTAGCTGTGAATAGGTTACATGGACATTTGGTGAGGGAACAGGACTGTTCCGTGACTTTCTGGGTTCACTGCCTTTCTTCCGCATCGCCTGTGGAATTGTTTGGAGAAAGAAATAGCTATTGCATTCTTGGAAGAACGGTAGCGTTGTGGTTAGCACGCATTACAATACCAGCGAGGTGGGTTCGTATCCCGTCACTGCCTGTAAGGGGTTCGTACATTCTCTCCGAGACTGCGTGGGTTTCCTCCGCGTGCTTCTGTTTCCTCCCACAGTCCAACGTACTGTCCTACTAATCATACGAACTGGTTAGTCGGTTATTTGGACATTGTAATTGTCCCGTGATTAGGCTAGGATTAAATCGGGGAATTACAGAAGGGCCTCTTCCACGCTGCATCTCAATAAATAAAAGATAAGTACATGCAGGCACCGGGTCGTGGGATACTCACCAGGTAATGTATCTGACTGCGGGTGGCCACAGATATTCATCCTAACTATTCCATCTACTTTTCATGTATATCCCACGGCCTTGAGCCAATCTCTTGTCCGGGAACTGGACAATCTCATTCGTGCAGAGGAGGAGGAAAACAGCACTGGATTCTCGCAACTGCGCTAGACCAGATTACAGGAATGTACGGAATCTACGCCCACTGTCCTCGGGGGTCCCTGAATTTTAACATTAAATACCTCACACTTGGCAACATTGAGAGTTTACTGGAAATGCCAGGTCTAACTGGAGGGGAGTTCCGCGGAACAGCGTGAACCCGAAAACCCGGGGAAGAGTGTCGCGCTGAGAGAGGGCTGAGAGAAACGCCCCCCTCCCTTGGTCACTCGTGCGGGTTGGGCGGGGTGGAGCCTGCTGCGGCTGGGTTATGGGGGCGAGCTCATGTGCAGTCATTGTAACGAGGGGAATTTCCCCCCCCCTTATATACGTCACGCCCGATTAAACACGGGGAGGGGATCAGTTTTTTACTCAGTCTGGTCTGTGGTGCCTTCAGGTAGGATGGAGATGGGACCTTGGATGGTTCTGTTCGCCGTGCTGACAAATGTGTTCGCTCAGAGCAGCTGCCCTGCAGGTAGGTATCGTGTCCGGGAGTATTCAGCCTCTGGCTCCTTCTCGCCATCTCGGGGTTGTCTCTGTCCTTCGCGCTTCGGGTGTTTCGAATTTATCCGCTCACCGTCTGACCGATGCACGGTCAGACGGAACTGTAATTGCAGATCAGTGTTTGTGTTATACAACGTGTCGCGCTGTTAGTTCTTCGCCGGAGGTGCGGAACGGCAAATGGCACAGATAGCCCGGGCAGCATGTAGGGAGAGAGGAACGCGGATCTTCCCTCAGCTGCTCCTCTCTCGCAGATTCTGCCCGACCTGTAGAGGGTCGGCATTTTGCGCTTTCATTCCAGACTTCCAAATCCGCGGCCTCTCTGTTTGATTTTCCTGCCAATTTCGCTTTTTATTTTCTTGCCTCGGTCTTGCATCCTCTCTCGGACCCTTTCTCCTCAGGGAAAGACTGAGTTGAAATATTAACACCTCTCTCTGCAGATCCCGACCAGCGCGCCAGCGAATTGTCTTTTCCGGCTTTCATTCTGTTTTTTGTTTTGTGTGCGGGGGGGGGGGTTCTAATATTGAATTACAACATCAGAGGAAATATAATCAGTTGCCGATATGCGGTTGTTCATTCTACACTGGAGAGCTCCCTCTTCATTTTGAACAGAGAGGCGGGACGTTTCATTTATAAATGTAAAAGAGTTGTTTACACTGGAGAGAGATTATATAGAAGGTAAACTCTTTACCTTGGGTTCTGAAAGAAATGTTGGATAGTGTGCCTTTGTTTATTTCTCCAACGACACACACACAAAATCCTTGTGTTTGCGTTGTTTATTTCGGCGCCGTGAACGCGTGGTCATATTATCCAGCGAGTCTCGCTGATGAGTAAAGGGGCGGGGGGGGGGGGAGGTTGGAATTGGAGGGGAGAAGGAAGACAACGATAGACCTAATGAATTTTGTTGGATTTTTTAACTGCGGTACAATGTTGGTATTTGCAATCGCTGGACCTTAGCAATTCTTGTTATTCCCCATCAGATTGGCCGCTGGAGTTGTGGGGGGCTGTGGGGCAAGAGGAGTTGGAAGGGGGATTGGATGGGGTTGCAGTTCAAGGAGGGTTGGTGGCGGCTTCCCATCGGTTTGTGAAGTGGGGGGAGGGCTGACATCGAGCTGAGGGTTCACAGAGAGTTCAGGGTCTGCTGAAGCGTGCAGGGGCAAAGGGTGAATGCAAGGTTGGGGAGGGCGCTGAGGAACCGGGGTAGGTGAAGAGAGACCCTGAGATGGTGTGTTTGGAAGGGTTGAATTGCTCTGCTTGCAGCTGGGTCGATGAAGCACATACCTCACTGACTAAGCTTCTTGCAGGGAGTTTTTAAGGGTTTCATGATTAATTATTGACCTGAGATTATTTATTTATATATTGTAAGAACTATTTTTTCTCAATCTGATTTTCCAAAAGAAATTTTTGAAAATTTTGCCAGTGGGGTATCTGTCTTTAAGTCAAAGGAAAGAATTTGCATTTCTGAAGTTGCTTTTCACAACCTTGGGATGCCCCACTTCACTCCCAGCCAATGAAGTACCTACTTCAGCTCTACTTACTGCTATAATGAGGAAAGACAGCTGTCAGCTTGCACACAGCAAGATGACACCCGAGGCACTATAGTGGCCAGAAAATCTTCCCAGTCTCATTGTTTCAGGAACAAACTGTGGGCAGTGATGTGGGGAGAAATCATGTTTGAAATAGATACCTGATTTCAGCTAAGAAGACAGATGGCTGTCAGTTTAACAGAGAGGGTGCAACATCCCTCAGTATAAGACCATAAAATATAGGAGCAGAATTAGTCCATTTGTTCCATGCAGTCTGCTCCACCATTTCAACATGGCTGATCCATTTTTCCTCTCACCCCAATCTCCGTGCCTTCTCCTCATTTCCTTTCACACCCCGACCATTCAAGAACCTATCAGCCCCTGCCTTAAGTGTACATATGGCCTGGGAATTTCCAGCCGAGACTGTACCCTCATCTCTCCTGATCAGTTCAAGGTACGATGAGCCTTTTGGGTGGGGGGGGGGGTCATTGTGGAAATCATTTAAGAATGAAGAACTACTTTGCTTCGCCACAACTGAACCCTCCACATTTCGCAAGGGAAGGAGAGGCAGTTGATGAGGTGGATGAGTGACGGAGGAAGGTGGGAGAGATGGACCCTTGGTAGCTCAGCTAAGTGAAAGTGTACTCTCTGAGAATGAGTTGGGAATCTCTGGGAGTTTTCCTTCCCTCCCTTGCTGGAAAAGGAGTAATTTTCAATTTGAGATCTGAAAGAGCAAATACAATCCTGGCTTATTTTAAAATTCCACGATTACCATCGAGTGCCACTTGCCTGTGGGTTTTTCAGGCAAGAGCAGGCTCAGATATGGAGGAGGCTTAGGTAGGGAAGAGGTGACACCCCTGGCCCTGGCCTAGTCTGGCTATGTCAGCTTTCCGACTGGTGGTTGATTGATTCCGAATATCCTTCAAGCCCCTGGGCCAGGGTTAGGAGTGAGTTTGTGTGAAGCACTTGGGTGGTGGGTGGTTGGGTTTGTTACCCAGGGTTCTGAAAAGAAACTGGTCCTGGTCAGCAAAATCACCAGTAAATATCTTTTCTTCTTGACAGGCTCATTTCGGAATATTCAGACTGGCCAGTGCACATTTTGCCCAGCAACGACGTACACAGACCACGAGAACAACAAGACCCAGTGCAACAGGTGTCGCATGTGTACAGGAGGTGGGTGCCTCGGACGCAAGCAGGTTAGGTTGGACAGTAGCATAGGGTCTTTGTTCCAATGGAGAGAAAGGGGAATGGGGGAAGAAGCTGTGTGGTGAAGGGGAATGGAAGGCTTGCAGAAGATAAGAGGATAAAGGAGAGGAAACAGGAATCGGGGGAAAGGGGGAGACAGTGTTAAGGGGGGAAAAAGAAAGAACAGATGAGATAAGAGGAGGGAAGGAAGATAAGAGATACCCTTGGCCTTGAAAGAATTGCTCTGCAGGACTCCAGTCCCAGAGATACAACCACTGCCGCCCAGTCTCACTCTATGAAAAATGATGTAATTCCTGGTAACTTGCTGGGGTATCAGCAGAGCTTAGTGACACTGTGCCTGTTTCTGTCCATATTTCTAACAGTATTCTTGGTGAACACCAACAGAACACCAACTTGCTTTTACCCCCTCCTACCGTCCTTCCTCCCTCCTCCTTTCTCCACTCCTCCTCTCCTCCTACCCTCCTTCTCATCCCCCTCCCCTCCTTCTCATCCTCCTCCCCTCCTTTCACCCATCCCCCTTCCCATGTATTTTTTAATTCTCCCTCCATCTCCCACAATATCTCAGTGATATTGAAAGAACAACAGAGAGCATTGGAAATACTCAGCAGGTCAGGCAGCAGCTGTGGAGAGGGAAACAAGTATTAACATTACAGGTTTACAACCTTCCTTCATTTTCAACAATTGTCAGTGACACCTTTTTCTGTTTTTGAAAGGTGAATTTGAAATCATATATCCCTGCATAGCGACCGCCAACACCATCTGTCAATGTAAACAGGGTTTCATGTGTACAAGGAGTGATTGTAAATCTTGCAAGGCCCACAGGAAGTGTAAGAAGGGACAGGAGGTAACACAAAAAGGTAAGGCTTTTCTGAGCTGTCTTGTTTTGAAATATCTATTCATGCTTATTAGTTACTTGGGAGATGTGACAGTTTACAAGTTTGGTCAGCAGACACCTATATAACATGAGCGTTGTCCAATTGATAGGTCTTTCTCAAATCTACAACCTCCACCACTGGGAAATTCCTCACCAACTCATGCACCAACCTGACATGGAAATTTATCAGTAGTCCTTCCTTGTCCGTGGGTCATTGAATTCCTACCCACTGCATTCACCACAAGGACAGTGACCGTTTTAAAAATAAAATTTTAAAATGCTCACAACTATCTTCTCAAGGCAATGAGATGTGGACAGTAAAAATATTGCCCTTTGAGTGATGTCCACATCTCACAAGTATACAAGAATAAAATCTGTATAATCCTTAATAACTTGAGGATTACCTATTAAGTACAGTGAATAGAATTGGAGCATTATCTGGGGGTTTCTGGCAATCAGAATATTGTCCAGTCAGAATCCTTCAATGGGACCTTATCTGGTCAGAGTACTCAGTCCCAGAGTTTGCCTGATGAGTGAACGAATGAGTCCACTTTGGGATATTATTGGCCTGCTACTCATTTTGGGTTGGACCATCAGACCAGAACTTAACACTTGGCCCCAATTATTGTCTCTCACCACTGAACCTGAGGGGCAGAAGGGGCCCTTGGATGCATCGTCATTGGTGCAGACATGACAGCCAGCTGAATCAGAGAAAGGTTTCTGACAGAACACATCATCACCAAAGCCACTTCCTTTTCTGACCAACGGGCTCATGTATGTAGGTGAAAATGTTCCACTCCTATTGGTACTGCCTGCTCTATATCGCCGGAGTTCGATTATGACTCAGTCACGGTGGTGGTGCGTATGGGTGGACAGCTGGGTTTGGGACAGGATAGGGGCTCAGGTTAGGTCTTTAGGGCACTGGGGAGGGTATTGAACACTGAATTATTGGGCTGAGAGCCCATGTTCTAGCATCTTGCCGTGTGGGCCATCCATAGATCCCACTGTTAGATTTCCATTGCTCCCATGATCGAGTTAAGAGTTAATTATGGAAGTGAAAGTTTTGATGTCTCTGGCATTCTATAACAGAACCCTATCTGTTTCTTTGTAACCGCTGGATTCCTTAACACAGTTGCATCAGCAGTGTGGTTAGGAGCTCCCTTTTGCACATAACTGATCCTGGAGCTCCTAAACCTCTGTAATCTCCCAATCACTGGACACAACTCTGACCCCTGCATTCACCCGGTCTAATCCCCAACCTTCAGATCACTTCAAGTGATCCTAATCCCAGTCCCTGTATCCTTATGTACCACTTGGTGGAACCCTCTCCTCCAACTCGTGAGACCATACGATCATATGACCAGAAGACATAGGAGCAGAATTAGGCCATTTGGCCCATCGAGTCTGCTCCACCATTCCATCATGGCTGATTTACTATCTCTCAACCCCATTCTCCAGTCTTTGCCCCGTAACCTTTGATGCTCTGATTAATCAAGAACCTATTACCTTCCACTTTACTCATACCCAATGAGTTGGCTGCCACAGGCATCCATGGCAATGAATTCCACAGATTCACCATGCTCTGATTAAAGAAATTTTTCCTCATCTCTGTTCTAAATGGACGTCCCTGGCAATGTTCCCTGTAAGGTGTGGACCTGTGCGCACACACATCTTTTGCTACTAGCACATAAAGGAATTTAAACTGCGCACAAAAGGTTGTCACCCTCTACCTCGTTGGCATGTTAGGTATATTTCACGATCATACACAATCACATTTCCTTTTCTGGTTTCTGATGCAGATGGTGTTGGCAACGTGGAGTTGGCGATGATTTATCTGCAGATTTTAGAACTGGCTCATTTATAGTGTTTTTATTGAAGAACTTTGCGCACATGTTGTGGTCACTGGGCAAAAAATTGCACGGCGGCACAAGATTTTTGCGCACACCGATCATTACAAATTAGAGGGAACATTGGTCCCTGGAGGCCTAACATTTCTGAACCCACTTGGTGAGATCTATTTCCCCCCTCTCTCACCACTGCCTTGTAGCTCAGTGAGACCTCGTCCCTGTTGTACGCCCTCCATCCGGATTGGCCCCTATTGTACGCCCTCCAATTGGATTGGTCCCTGTTGTACGCCTTCCATCCGGATTGGCCCCTATTGTACGCCCTCCAACCGGATTGGCCCCTGTTGTATGCCCTCCATCCGGATTGGCCCCTGTTGTACGCCCTCCATCCGGATTGGCCCCTGTTGTATCCCGTCTACTCCATGTGAATTGGTCCCAGTATATAAAACAAAGTCCCCCCGTGTGACCTGGTCCCTGTACATACCACCACTCCCCTGTGTGACCTGGACCCTGTTGTACCCCTTCAATGTGACCTCATCTCTGTTGCATCCCTTCTGTGAGACATCGTCCCTCCTTGTACCTGCTCTGTGAGACATGGTTCCTTGTATCCTCTCTGGCCCTGTGTAATGGATTCTCACAGTTCTGGATCACAGTCTTTACTGTTGATCTGACTTCATAGTCATAGTCATAGTCATACTTTATTGATCCCGGGGGAAATCTGCTAGCTCTTCCACAAAGCATTCACTTTAACCCCATGTGCAGCAGAATGGGGAGTAAAGATTTCACAATAAACCTCTGCCCTCAGGCCATGGAGGCACAGTTAACCGAATCCTCTCTGGTTTTCTCCACCAGGTGATTCATTTAAGGACACGCAGTGTAAGGACTGTGAGAACGGCATGTACTCTGATACAGAGAATGGCGTCTGCAAACCCTGGACAGAGTGAGTTCCTACTCGGAGGTGTGCAGAGAGCATGACAAAAGACGGTGTGAGTGAGGGGGTATGTGGTTGGGCCCTAGGAAGTGCAGAGGAAACCTCAATGCCCATAGAAAGCACGTCAGATTTGAGGCAATAAAAATCCGAGAGGTCCCGGCAGAGCCGTGCTAGTGTTCACCCCTGAGCCACAAAAGCTGGCGATGAACTGGTTGGTGAGGGGCAAGTGGGAGGACAGCAGATTTTAACTGGCTTAATCACTGTTCTTATCGGGGGGGGGGGGGCTGCCACAGAATTGCAGAAAGTTGTCAACTCAGTCAGCTCCATCACGGGCACTAGTCTCTCCTGCAACCAGGACATCTTTGGACAGCAATACTACCACAAAAAGGCGGTATTCGTCATTACAGACTCTCAACGCCCAGGCCATGTCCTCTTCTCACTGTTACCATCAGGAAGGAGGTACAGGAGCCTGAAGGCACACACTCAGCAATTCAGGAACAGCTTCTTCCCCTCTGCCATCCAATTTCTGAACAGACATCGAACCTGAGAACACTACCTCACTGCTCTTTCTCTCTATTTTTACTACTTAATTTAACATTTTTTAACATATATACTGTAATTCAGTTTTTATGATTATGTATTGCAATGTACTGATGCCACAAAACAACACATTTCATAGAAACATAGGTGCAGGAGCAGGCCATTCGGCCCTTCAAGCCTGCACCGCCATTCAGCCATGATCCAACATATGCCAGTGATATTAAATCTGGTTCTGGTTCGGATGTGGTTATATCTGGGAAGGAAATTCCCGAGGCTGGGATGGAGGAGATTGATAGCATGGCCAGTGACTATGGACTGATTTGGGATGGAGGCACGAGTTGGGACTAGAGGAGAAAGGAGTCACAGGCTGGGGAGGGCGAGACCCCTCTGAATGAGGAATATCAGAGTGGGGGGTGTGGGGGGGGTGCAAGGCTGGAGAAGACAGACACAGTTTAGGGAGCCAGTCAGAAATCAGAGGAGGAGCACATTATCCACAGCTGAGCCTGCCAGAGAGCCAGCTCAGGGCTGAACCCACCAACAGCTGACCCGAACAGTGGACAAGGACACCATGGGAGAGCGGGAGAGCACGTGTGATGCCTGTGGGAGTGCTGTTGACAGGTAGTTCGACAGTGACACCCCTTATAACAGGTCATCACGAAGAGATCTGGCGGACTTTGGGCTAATTTTGTTTGAAGAAGGGTGGTGAGTGATTGTGGAGGGAACTGAAAGGGCACGATGTGTGAACTAAGTGTAAGATATTGTAGTTTGGAGGTCACTCTATTCTCTGACTGGACGTCCTGTCTTATTTTCCTATACCAGATACTGCATTCATGGGAGGTTCGTGGGTGGCTTTAGTGCACCACGTTGCCCCTTTAAAAGGGTCTCTTAGGCAGTTTTAAAGTGGGGTGGAGGGTGGTTGGAGTGGCGTCCCTTTAGACGCCCATGCTTAATACTATTTGCGTTTGAACTGATAGTCTCGAGCTTGCGCTGCTGATGGAAACTGAAAGATTCCATTGCTACCCACAGGCATCAACTAAACTTATCAAGTCCTCCCTCTCTCGACACAGTGAAACGAGGGCTGATCTACTCATCACCATAGAGTAAAGGATGCTTCCCTTATGATACTGTAACTGTAAAGTCAGGAAACACGTGTTGCAGAGTGTAAAATAAAGTCAGATAGTATCTTAACCACTTTAAACATCAGACCTCTTACAGATAAAACCAGTCATTGCATAAGTTTCCAGTGAGAATTCATTGAGTAGAGATCACTGATGTAGACTGTACGTGCCGTAATCTCTTCTTGATGTTTATCGTTCTAGCTGTTCAGCAAAAGGACTCCAGGTAGTGCGGAATGGGTCCAGGACGGAGGACGTAATGTGCGGGTCTCCCCCTACAGTGGCGACAACCAGCCAAGGATGGGGCAACCACAGAACTCTGATGCCACCGGACCCTCCGAGGAGCCAAGGTAGAAGCACTTGAACCAAAAGTGGAGTTCGTACGTCGCAGCTAACCTGCTCCGATGGAGTAGGACAATCTGCGTCCTGCCATGAGGTCACAAAGTGACCAAAACAATCAGGATTGACTAAATTTTAGAGGAAATCACAGAATGGGAAAGGGAAAGAGGCAATACTGTAAACGAAGGCAGGGGAAAGAAAAGGCCTCACTTGGGAAATCACAAAGCTTAGTCAATTTGAATGGAGGATCATCTTTATTTGCTGTATATATCTAAATGACAATGAACGAGGACTGAGTATTCTCATAATCTAATCTATTAGCAATTGTGTGTTAGCAAAGACACCAAGGTTCAACAGTTATAAAGAATTATATAAGTTAGTTTAAGTATGGTTATGGAATGAAATACATAAGTACCAGCATGTATTGCAAAGTAAGCAGCATTATAAAGAGTAGTTTCAAGTACTTTCAGTGCAGTGACAGTGGTAACAGATGGAGGGGAATGGGGGACTAACTGGAATGGTTGCTCAGATGAACTGCCTGGGGGAAAGAAACTTCCAAGAGTGCCTGGTTTTTGTCTTAATAGCGCTCATAGGGCTATTAAAACAAAAACTTTATGCCATCTTAAACAAGCACCAAGGCAAGGGTTCCCAACCTTTTTTATGTCGGGGACCCTTACCATTAACCGAGCCGTCTGTGCACCCCAGGTTGGGAACCCCTGCACTAAGGATTAGAAGATACTGCCGAGAGTTGTCCCAAGCAGTAGAGTGTGATAACATCAAGAAACTGGACGAACATACAGCAAAGATTAATAATAGGGTATTTTAATTTACATGGTTTACTGGAAATGATGTACTTAGCTTGGTATGTTGAAGAAATAATGAAAGTACAGGCTGTTTAAGATCTGGTATTCGGCAAAGAGAAAACATCAGTAATAATTGTGGTTCCTCCAAGGAAGAACAATCTTTAGGGGATAAAATTCTATACAAGCATTGAAAGTGATTTGGTTCAATCTGAAATTGGGACTTTAAACTTAAAGCAAACTACCAAGGTACGAGGCATAATCTGGCTACAATTAATTTTGAGACTACATTAAAACATATGGGAACTTTCATTTAAAGAAATAGTACAATATCCCTTTCTAAGAACCCAGAGAAAAAGTGGCCCAGCTATAGTTGATGCAAGAAGTTAAAGATGGCATTTGATCAAAGGAAATGTTGCCTACAAGAGTGGTAAGCTTGAGGATTGGTGTAAGTTCAGAATTCAGCAAAGGAGGACTAAAGCATTGGTAGAGAAAGGGAAAGTAGAATATAGGAATGGGAAAACTTGAAGCTTTCAAAAATGTAAAAGTTTCTGTAGAAGTGTATTGAGTAAAACAAAAAGCTGAAGAATGTGTGGGTCCATTGCAAACTGGAATAGCGGAGTGATATCAGGGAAAAGGAAACAATTGAAAAATTAGACAAATTATTTGTCTCTGTCTTCATGGATGAAGACATAAAACCCTCCAGAAATAATGGAGAACAGGTTTGGAGCAAAGGAGGAGATGATTTGAAAATTAGTTTTGATTAAAAACATACTATTGGAGAAATTAAATGGTCTGGAAGCTGATTACACCTGACATCTGTTTGTTTTTGAGATTGTAAGTAGCAGGGTACATATTGGGTTAAGTTATTTGGACTTTCTGAAAGCTTCCTCTGGGAAACCAGGCAAGAGGATCTTAAACAAAATCAGAGAGCATGGGATTGTGGAAAATGTACTGCCGTAGACCGAGGATTAGTTAATAGATAGAAAAGAACAGGGATAAATGGGTAGTTTTTATGTTAGGAGCCTGTGACCAGTGGAGTGTTGCAGTGTGTGTAGGGTAGATCATTTGGTTCCTTGTGCCTGCTTGAACAATCGTTAAGATCATGTCTGACCAATTGTCTCAGAGTCAATTTCATGCCAATGACCCCCTAACACTTGCTTCCAAACTATCCAAAAATCCAACTCTCCCTATGTGGAATATTCCAGAATCCTCCTGGGTAGAGAATTCCAACAATTCATCATGTTCTGCATGGAGACATTTTGTCATCATCTCTGTCTCTGGTTGATCTCTTATTTTGAGATTTAGACATCCCGCGCAGTGAAAACATCATCTCCGAATCTACACTGTCCATCTTCAGAGTGGGGCCATGTTTCCCCTCAGTGGGAAACTTAATCACCAGAGTTGAGACTCAACATGGACAAGAGATGATTGTGGAGTCTAGGAAGGTGCAGGCTGACCACTCTTCACGGTACATAAACTGTTTCTCCTCAGAGAGAGTTAGGAGCACCAGGTCTTTGGGGAAAAAAAAGTCTGAAGTTCACCTATTATCAAAATATGTACACCATATACAACCTTGAGATTCAACTTCTTGCAGGCAGCCACAAAACGACCAAACACAATTCACAATGGATGATCTTTCCTGGTCCCTCAGCAGAAAGCACAGCAGTGTCTCCGATTCCGGCGGTGACTGAAGCGAGCGAAGCTTCCCCCACCCTATTCTAACCAATTTTTATAGGAGTACATTAAGCGTCCTGACCAACTGTATCACCATCTGCTATGGGAATTGCAAATCAACTGACTCTACAAAGGATTGCAAAGATCATCGTGGTCTCTCCTCAATCCAAGAAATTTATCAGGAATGATGCATATGCAGGGCCCTCAGCACTGTCAAAGATCCCTCCCATGTGTCCCACTATTTCTTTGACCCCATACCACCTGGGAGGAAATATCGTAGCATTACGACAAGGACTGTTAGGATGGGCCTTGAGACTACTGAACTCCCTGTCACCACCCAGATCTCATCATGTAGGAGGCACCAGTAGTGTTATACTCTCAAACAAAAGAAAATCTGCAGATGCTAGAAATCAAAGTAGTATACAAAATGCTGGAGGAACTCAGCAGGCCAGGCAGCATCAATGGAGAGGAATAAACAATTAACATTTTGGGCCGAGCCTGTTCATCAGGAAGCATTATATTGTTTACTTTTTAACTTGTGTCATAAATGCATCTTATGCTAAATGTTAATCTTCTGGAATATAATTATATTATTTGTAGTAATCTTACTTTATGTATTGTGTGTGAGTTACAGTATATATATTGTGTTGTACACCTTGGTCTGGAGGAATGTTGTTTCATTTGGCTGTAAACATGTAAACAATAAACTTGAACGGTGCAGTGATCAGGTAAAATTGATGGACAAAGTTAGCCAATCAATCCAGTGTCCTTAACCATTTGTATTTTAAGGCAGTTTCCAACTTGCTGCAGAACATTATTTTAATTGCTCCCTCCTTAGAGCAGAAAACATGAGGATTATTTGCTGTATTACCAGTGGGCTGAATTGCTGTGTATTTAATATTTCAATAATAAATAATTAATTGAGTATTAATTGCATACATCATATTACCATGTGATATGTGTGTGTCTCACTTAAAGACAAACTTACATCCGTAGTTCTAGTCTTCTTGTGTCTTCCTTTGAATTAATTTAATGTTTTGAAGTTGCAAAACGTAACGTGATCTCTGTTCCCTCTCCAGACAACAAGAACGATGGGATAATTGCAGTTATCAGCGTTGTATTGCTGCCATGCGTCTTCATTCCATTCATGCTGTTCGTGATGGTACAGTCCAAGAAAAAGCAGAAACCTGACCAACTGGTTGTGAAAAACTTCGGTAAGTTTATGTTCAACATCTCGCACCTTTTAACCCCCCCCCCCCCCCCCCAGGACAAACGTTGGCTTAATGTAAACAAGGAGAGATCAGGAGGTGCAAGATACCTGATCTCTTCCAAATGTGTCTCTCTACTTCCCTCTGCCTATGCCCACAAGCAAACCCCACACCAGCTCTCTTGGACACACCGCGCAATCTGTGTTTGAGAAATGGGGCATTTCATTGTCTTTCAGGCCCACCAGCTTCGTTTACGTGATTTTGGCGGGCAACACAGTTCGATTCCCGCCGCTGTCTGTAAGAAGTTTGTACATTCTCCCTGTGACCACATCTCCAGGTGCTCTGGCTTCCTCCCACATTCCCAAGGTTAGGGTTAATGTTAGTCAGTTGTGGGGATGCTATACAGCACAGAACAGGCTCTTCTGGCCCAATGAGCCACAACATCCAGCAACCCACCTATCTTAACCCTAGCCTAATCACAGGAAAGTTCACAATGACCAATTAACCTACTAACCAGTATGTCTTTGGAATGTGGGAGGAAACCCACATTTTTGGGGAGGACGTACATCAGAATTGAACTCCAAACACTGATGCTACACTACTGTAGCACCCAAATGCTGGTGCTGGGGGCATGACACTTGTGTGTTGCTCCCAGCACAGTCCTCACTGTGCTTCTTATTGAGGCAAAATGATGCATTTCGATGTACACATGACAGATAAAGCTAATCTTTAAGTCTTTAATAAAAAAAGACTTAGGCAGATTGTTTTCGTCTCTGTACACCACCATACGAAGTTAGCAGCTCCCTTAATGGGACAGGCTGGTGAATGCATTTGGGAGATGGGGACCAATGGATATGAGGGAGGGGTGTGGTGAAGCATGATGGTTGGAGGTTTATGTGGGCCATGGACCAGTTGACATCACTGGTCTGTGTCTTTCCACTACACCTCCATAATAGCAACCCACTCTGGGGGCAGATCTTTGATGATTAAAATGGTGGGTTTTAAGGGTATCAAGCTGTAGGGAGGGACTCCAGGACTTTGCACCAATAGTGCTGGAGACTGTGGGGCTCTACATTCAATCAAGGGAATGGCTAGATGGTTGGAATTTACCAAAGAGTGATTTTAGGAAGAACCTTTATTTTTTTTGGATGAGAAGCAAGCGCAGCAGCAAAATTGAATTACTTTTTAAAATTCTTCTCTGCTTTTATATTTTAGAGGATTTTCCATTATCCTTTAAGGACAACGACGTGTGCAGCTGTCACTCTCCAGAAGAGGAGACGGGAGACTGGCAGCTCCGGCAAGAGACCACTCCCAAACCTCCGGAGTGACCCCGCCAACATCCTGAAGCAGGATCAGGGACTTTGAAATGATTGGGGTAGCATTATTCAACACAATAACGAAACACAAGGTCAACAACCTTCAGTCTGCATTTCACTCTCAACTTGCAACTTCCCAGAAAGAACTGGTTCAAAATACTTTGCAGATTCAAATTGCTATGGACAATAACTCCGTGGAATTGAAATTAATATCCTACACAGTCATGGATGATTCCTCCACCCCCCCGTCCCTCAATTTTTGTCTGTTCCTAAGATTATATTGTTTAAAATGATTCTTATGAAAGATGTGCTCTAAAATATGTTTCTTTCTCTGTGATCCAGTCTGATGGTGCACCGTGAAGTAACAGATACAGAACATTCAGAAGAATCAGGGAAAGATGAGAATATTTTACTTGCCCTGTTCTGATTGATAGCAAACTGCTGGAGAAGGTGTTGATACAGATTTGGCATTAACTTCCTGTAATGCAATTACATCAGTATTTGAGGTTAACTTGCAGGCGGAGTCGGAGGTGGGGAAGGCAAATGCAATGTTAGCATTCATTCTGAGAGGACTAGAGTATAAAAGCAAAGATGTAAAGCTGAGGCTTTGTAAGTCATTGGTCAGACCTCACTTGGGAGTACTATGACCTGATTTGGGCCCTCACTTAAGTAAAGATGAGCTGGCATTGGAGGAGGTTCACGAGAACGATCCCTGGAATGAAAGGGTTAACGTATGAGGAACGCAAACACAAGGAAATCTGCAGATGCTGGAATTTCAAGCCACACACATAAAAATGCTGGTGAACGCAGCAGGCCAGGCAGCATCTCTAGGAAGAGGTACAGTCGACGTTTCAGACCAAGACCCTTCGTCAGGACTAACTGAAGGAAGAGATAGTAAGAGATTTGAAAGTGGGAGGGGGAGGGGAGATCCAAACTAAGAAATGTTTGATGGTTCTGGGCCTGTATTCACTGGAGTTCAGAAGAATGACGGGGGCAGGGGAAAATCCCATTGAAACCTATCAAATAGTGATATGCCTAGATGGAGCAAATTTGGAGAGAATGCTTCTAATAGTGAGGGCGGTGGGGGGGGGGGGTTGAATGGCATAATTCTACTCCTGTGTCTTGTGGTCTTATGCCTTCTGGTATTTTCAAGGGAGAATTTTTCAGAGTTGTGGTTCCAGGAGTGGAAATAATTAAGGAGTTGGTTCAGGAGGTTGGCTGAAGGAAGGAATGGATAAGGTTGAGAAAGTGGGTGTCAGATGATAAGGGGGAGGGGTACAGCAGCCTGATGAAGCCAACATGATATAAGAAGCATTAATAGAATGATACGGTTTTCCCCAGGGTGGCAAAGACTGATGCCAGAGGACATACTTTTGAGGTGAATTGAGGAAGGTTTCAGGGAGATGCCAGAGATGTGTTTTTTTTAAATATACAGTAAGTACTAAATGCCTGGAGTGCACTGGACTACACTGGAGTACACTGCGAGAATGCTGATAGAGGCTGACACATTGGGGATATTAAAGAGACTTTTAGGTAGGCACATAAAGATAGAAACATGAGTGCTGTGGGGTATGTAGGAGGGAGGGATTAGATTAATCATGGAGTAGATTTATATTGGTCAGCGCCTTGTGGGCTGAAGCGCCTCAGCTGCTCTGTGCTGTAGCAGAGAAAAGTGAGGCTCTTGCTATTTAAGATGAAGCTCTAACATCCTGCCTTACATCATTCAAACTGTCTGTTGTGTTGAGGCTGGTATTCTGGAGGTGGGAGAGAGAGAGAGGGGGTCCTTGACTGCAGGAAAGATTCAGTCAATACAGGAAAAGGGAGTGTTGGGGAGAGACAGATCATTAGGATGTGGGAGTGGAGAAAGATAACGTTAATCACTCTGTCTACTTTATTTTTAAATTTTAATTACTCTGTCTACTTTATTTTTAAATTTTATTTAAAAAATAGATTTCATAATAAAATAATATACAAAACCAGAGCCAAACTCTTTGCATTCTTAATATCGTTAGGTCAATACATTCATCGAGTGACTCTTTCCTTTAACCTGAACACCATCCAATCACAGCACAATCTCCACTTTTCTCCTTGAGCAGGCCATCCGATTCTCCAAGGCCACCATCCGAGCAGCTGTCGTCTCAGCCAACACACTGGCCAGTGCATCCTCTGCACACAGGAGCACGGCGGCCATCTCGTTAGCCAGCGCCGCCGCCTCGGAGGTCATGCGTATCGGTTCCTGGGACAGCCTGAGTCCATACCATAACAGGGGAAAAGCTATCGTCCAGAATCTTTGAAACAACAGGAATTCTGCAGATGCTGGAAATTCAAGCAACACACATAAAAGTTGCTGGTGAACGCAGCAGGCCAGGCAGCATCTCTAGGAAGAGGTGCAGTCGACGTTTCAGGCCGAGACCCTTCGTCAGGACTAGACCTCCAGAATCTTTCTGCCTCTTCGGTAAATCTCCTACTGCGCCGACCCTCATGGCCAGGGTGCTTGTCCGGGCTAGTAAGGGGGTGTACAGTATGTGTGCTACCAGGTACCCTGGATGGCAGGAGCTGTACCATCTCGCGGAATGGTAGGCTCGGGCATCAGGTATCCAATACTTCCCGTTTAGCATTCAGGGAGCGCCCCCATCTTCACGGCACGGTGTCGACACAGCCGTCCCAGGACACTGCTCCCGCTCACACTCACTGTACTCCCCTGACTGGTTGGACCCGTACCGCCCGCACCAACACTCCTTCCCCTTTCCCTGTTGGCCGAGGGGTTACTCTCCAAATCGGGATTAGACAGGTCGTAAGTGGGGGTTGCCATAGCGGTCAGCACAACGCTATTTTAGCGGGGGGGGGGCGTTGGAGTTCAGAGCCTAAGGCCAGCGTCCTCTGTAAGGAGATTTTGTACGCGCGTTTTCTCCAGGTTCCCCTCACACTCCAAGGATGTACTAGGTCATTGTAAGTTGTTTTGTGATTAGGTTAGGGTTAAATCGGGGTTGTCGGGTGGCGCGGCTCGAAGGGCACTGTATCGCGAAAGAACTAAGTTGTTACTTGTGTCTCCCCCGGGCGATAATACCTTTCCATTGTGTAACTGCACCGGTCCAGCGAAATAATGCCCACGCAACATACGGATGTCCTTGAAGATTTATTTTTATTCCTCTCTCTCTCTTTCTTCAGTAGACATCATGAAAACTACAAGAAAATAAAGGACATAAAGTTTGAAACATACATCCCTCAGTCTTTTAAAGTCTCTCAAACTAGTGTCCACCGATAAACAGGCCCAAACACATTAGCACATCAGGAATGTGCTGAAATCAAATAAATCACTAAAATGTATCACACTCTTCATATAAGGTCACCTCAACAACATTATATTAAAAAAATTAAGAAAAACAATTACCGTGTGCACCTCTTGGACCACACGCAGAATAAGGTTATTTTGGGCCACGTGTCCTTCTTTGCTTCCATGTTGGTTCTGACCCGTAATTTTATTAAACTCTGGTCATGTGACCCGTTCCGCTCTACATTAAATAAACCTTACATAAAATATTTTAAGGTGATAAAATAATGCGTGGCCGGAGAAGTCGTTGGAGAAAAGGCTTCTCGATTCGGGGGGGAGAAAACGGGAGTGTTGGCTTCTGACACCGTCGGGTTGAGAATACCGCGATTTCACCAAGAGAGAGAGCAACGTTTACCAGAGTAGGCGACAGCTTTGCAAATATCATCTCTACAGGCTTCAGATTGCAGTGTCCGTTCCATTCCCTTGCTGCCTTCAGGCAGGAAAGTGCGGCTCTGCAGACGGCCTCAGGTTTGACTGTGCTACCTTTCCTACCTTATGGACATACGTAAAAGTTGAGAAATACTTGTTAAGATACTGGTTTATTGATGAGAAAAGTAATTGATTTATCATTATAGCCTACTTGTTGTTCCTGCTTTACTAGTGGCATCGTTATGAATGTTCTAATGGTGTTTTTAGATCTGGGAGTTCAAACGCATAATCAAGAGTATTAGGAGGTTTATTGAGTAATCAGTTACCAAATATTTGTACTTGAATTGCACTGACAATTACATAGTTGCAAAAGGTTATATGCTCTGCAATAACTTGGTGATAGATACAGTGTTTCTTTTTTTAAAACATGTTCAATGCTACTTTAAGGAGAGCAGAACCTAGGAAATAGTCATAGTCATACTTTATTGATCCCGGGGGAAATTGATTTTCGTTACAGTTGCACCATAAATAATTAAGTAGTAATAAAACCATAAATAATTAAATAGCCATATGTAAATTATGCCAGGAAATAAGTCCAGGACCAGCCTATTGGCTCAGGGTGTCTGACCCTCCAAGGGTCCCGTAAATCTTTACGGGAAAGAAAGTTAACCCCAAAAATGCTGGAGCTTAAACAACAAGAGGCTTCTCAGAGGGAGAGTGCATTCATCAAGCTGTGTGAAAGCTGGAAAGACCCAGTTAGAGCTACACGTACCAAACATAAGGATGAGTGCTCTGACCGAGACTTGGGTGACATGATGGATGCTATTGAAGGGCTGGAGACACAAGTGAAAGATGTCTATGGAAATATACGATCCCAATCGGCACCTTCTACTGAGATTAGAAGAAAGATGGGTTCCTGTACAACAGTAACAGCAGATCTGATGGGGCTAATGAACGTACGTATGAGTGAAGTGGGGCAAGAGGCGTTTGATGCTAAGGCAGAAAATGCAAGGCTTCGTATGGTGCTCGACAGAGAGTATGCCCAGTCGATATTTGGGACTACAATCTCCAAATCCAATGTTTGCAGCCACCACTCAAGCTGTTTATCAGAACAGCAAAGCATCACAGCAAAAAGAGCGGAGTGTGCCGCACAGTTTGCTGCGAAGCAGGCCGAAATGGAGAAGGAGGAGGCTGTCGCTGTACAAAGGCAAGAACTAAAAGACTGGAAAGTCAGAGAGATCTTCAAGTAATAGCCTCAAAGCTTAAGGCTTACTCTGAAGCTGACTCAGGTGAGGCCTTGGAGGAAAGTAGAATGGCAAGCAGTGAGCTGGCTAATTGTCCTCCAATACCTTATAAAGAAATTAAAGGGGAACAAACATGTAAGAACTGTAACAATGAACAAACAAACAGTACCAACAATGAAGTATCGCTAGTACAAGCCCTACATGACACAACGGTTCTCACCAGACTCCCTACACCCGAGCCCTCAGTCTTCTCAGGGGACCCACTTAGGTTCTTAGAGCGGAGCACAAGTTTTAAGGCATTGATAGAACGGCGATGCACAAATCCAGCTGACAGGTTGCTCTACCTACAGAAATACATCAGTGGTGAGGCACGATCTGTATTAGAAGGAAGCTTCTACAGAAAGGATGATGAAGTCTACGACCAGGCGTGGGAGGCTTTGAATGCTCGGTATGGCCACCCCTTTGTAACCCAGCGCGCATTTAGAGAAAAGCTGAATAACTGGCCAAAGATTGGCTCAAGGGAGTCAATTAAACTGAGACAATTCAGTGATTTTCTGACAGCCTGTAGCAATGCTATGCCACATCTCAAAGCGCTTCAGGTGTTAAATGACTGTGAAGAGAATCAAAGGGTACTCCAAAAACTCCCTGATTGGGTGACCTCTGGCTGGAATCGTCATGTCACAAAGCAGTTGCGACAAACGGGGGAATTCCCCGATTTCGAGGAGTTTGCTGTAGCACTAGAAGCAGAAATCACATGCAATCCTGTAACATCCTTTCATGCCTCGAAGCCGACTGAAGAAAAGCCATCTAGAGACATGAAGCGCACAAAGGCTAACGCGTTCATCACAAATGTGCAAGCGTGGGATAAATCAAGCACAGTGGTGGAAACTTACAGTGCTGTGGAGAACAGCTCAAAGGATTCAAACGGATCCAAGAAGGTAAACACTTCGTTTCCATCTTCAAACCCAGTCACATGCATGTGCTGTGGAGAGAGCCACTGCATCCACAAATGCCAGAAGCTCGCCAATAAGCTTGTGGAGGACAAGAGAAGGTTCATATTGGACATTAACCTGTGCTTTGGCTGTCTTAGGAAAGGACATAACTCAAAGGATTGTGACAGCAAAGCTACTTGTGGCATATGTAAGAAACATAATCCAACACCACTTCATGAAGACTGTCCTTCTGCAGCAGACACATCTTCTCATGTTATGCAAGCAGAAGAAAACACATCTTCCCTTTCTTGCTGCGTAGACAGAGGCGATGGTGGAAGTACATTCATGATATTGCCTGTATGGATTTCTTCAATCACCACCCCTAAAAGAGAGACCTTAGTGTATGCCCTACTGGATACACAGAGTAGCAACACTTTTGTAGACCAAGAGGTATGTGAGAAGGTGGGGGCAGGATTAGAGCCTGTCAAGTTAAAGCTTACCACTATGATGGGAAAGGATTCCATTGTTCAGAGTGGAAGAGTTAGTGGGCTTAGAGTCAGAGGGTTTTCCTCGCAAAGTTTTATTAACTTGCCACCTGCCTATACCAGAGATTTCATCCCACATTCCTACCCCTGAAACGGCTAAAAGGTGGAAACATCTGAATGGGATAGCACAGGAAATACCAGAGTTGATGGATTGTGAGGTCGGGCTCCTGATAGGCTACGACTGTGCGAGAGCCTTGGCACCACGGCATGTCATCACAGGAGGTGACGATGAGCCGTATGCCATCAAGACTGACCTGGGTTGGAGCATCGTCGGCAGCTCGCCACGGGTCACAAAGTCAACAGAAGTGACAGGTCTGTGCTTTCATGTATCTGTCGAGGAATTTCCACCATTGACACCAGTCACTGTCATTACAGCCCTTAAATCAGACTTCAGAGATAGAAACCCTGGGGAAAAGAGCATATCACAAGTTGACCACAAGTCCCGGGTCAATGAGTCACAGTCTTCGAAATTGCAATCTCTGGAGAACACGCGTACAGTCGAGAAAGGAGAGAGTTACAACCTGGGGCAAGTAAAACACTCACTGCCTGAGGACCTTCAACAGTTAGAGTTTAGTCTCAAAGTGGAGACTGGTAAAAAAAGGTGGAATAATTACACAGCTTGAGCAGGAAACAAAAGCTTGCCAGCAAGAGACTATAAACTTGAATGAAAAAGTCAAAATTTTAGAGGATGACAAATCTCTCCTCCAGGAAGAACTTGAAAATGTCCAGGAAAAGTCCGACAAAGCCAAGAATGAGAGAGAGTACCTGGAGGCAGAATTACTAAAAAAAAAATCGACGAGATTGATCAATTAACTGAAGCACTAAAGCCACTTCATATGCAGAATAATTCACTTGTTAATTAATTAGATTGCTTCAGAGAAAAGAAACGTCATTTGATTAAAGAAAGAGAAGCCCAGGAAACAAAGGTGGTAAAAGAGGACAATTTTTTGGAGAGACTTAAATGGTTCTCAAAATGGCATACAGCATTGAATGTGGTTGCCTGGATCCAGCAACTAGCAAAGAGAACCAAAACAGCAAAATCCATAAATGTCAAAGACAGAAGAAAGGCCAGTCTTGTGCTTGTAAAATTGGCACAAAGAGACGCCTTCAAAGAGGAAATGCGAATACTGAGTCATGACAAACTGCCACACAGCCGTCCATTGTTCCAACTTGACCCAGTATTGCAAGATGGTGTTCTCAGGGTGGGAGGGTGATTAAAGAAGGCTTCTTTACCTCTCGACTTGAAGTATCCAGTAATCCTACCAAGAGATGGTGTGGTCACTCGTCTGATCCTAGATTACTGCTATGGAAAAACTCTGCACCAAGGCAGAGGACAAACCCTTAATAAACTGGGAGGAAATGGCTACTGGGTTGTTGGTGGCAGTAAAGTTGTGGCGAACTACATCAAACAATGTGTTACGTGCAGGAAAGCTCGCAGGCCAACAGAAACGCAAAAGATGACGGATCTTCCTGCCAACCGTGTTGATCCCTCACCACCATTCTCATACTGTGGGATGGATTGTTTTGGACCATTTCACACTAAGCAAGGTCGTAAAGAGTACGAGAGGTATGGTCTCATATTCACCTGTCTGTCCTCGAGGGCAACTCACATAGAAATGTTGGAAGGTTTAACAACCGATGCCTTCATAAATGCTTTACGGTGTTTTATAGCTATCTGTGGAGCTGTAAGACAAATCAGATCGAGGAACAAACTTTGGGGCGAGAAATGAACTGACAAAAGCCTTAAAGGAGGTGGACAAAGACAGACTGACAGCTTACATGGCCGAAAAACAATGTGACTTCACCATGAATGTACCTGATGCCAGTCACATGGGAGGTGTTTGGGAACGGCAGATTAGGACAGTTAGGAGCATCCTAAACTGGGTCTCCTCACAGAGCACTGGAAGATTAGATGATGCTTCTTTGAGAACCTCATTCTATGAGGCCATGTCAATTATAAACAGCCGCCCACTCACCACTGACAGCATCAATGATCCCAAAGGCCTAGAACCACTTACACCAAACTATTTACTTACCATGAAAACCTCTGTCCCGCTGCCTCCACCAGGAAAACTTATGGCAGAAGATCTGTATGCCAGGAAAAGGTGGCACAGAGCGCAATATCTGACAGAGCAATTCTGGAGTAGATGGAAGAAGGAATATCTAGCAAACATCACCCTCAGACAGCACTGGCACTCTTCAGGATGAAATGTGAAAATTGGAGATATTGTCATTGTAAAAGAGGAAGGGATTCCTCGTAGTGAATGGAGACTTGGAAGAGCGCTTGATGTTCGTGAAAATGAAGATGGACTGGTGCGAAGAGCCACAATACAATTAGGAAATAAAAAGCTAGGAAAAGAGGCTCAACGGCTCATTAATCCATCCACTCTTGAACGTCCTATTCATAAACTAGTTGTCCTTGTAGAGAACTATAATGTGTTTCAATGGAACTAATTTCTAAACACCTAGCTGTGTGGAGAGCTAAAGTATCAGTTTGATCTCAGAGTTTGTTACAAATACCAATTATTTGGTTCTGGAAATTACTAGATTTATTCAAAAATTTGTATAAAGGTTATGATAAATCATAGTAATTTGGTGGGAGTGTAACTGTCTCAGGGCCATGTTTCATTGAGATGTTTATTTTATATGTTTTTGTCATAAATTCATGATTATTTTATTACCTTAAATATTTTATGTAAGATTTATTTAATGTAGAGTGGAATGTGTCACATGACCAGAGTTTAATGAAAGCATGACTGTGGCATTATGGGTCAGAACCAACATGGAAGCAGAGGAAGACACATGGCCCTAAAATGACTTCATTCTGCATGTGGTCCAAGAGGCACACATGGTAATTGTTTTTCTTAATTTGTCTATATAATGTTGTTGAGGTGTCTTTATGTGAACAGTGTGATATGTTTTAGTGATTTATTTGATTTCAGCACACTTCTGATGTGCTGACGGGTTGGGGCCTGTTTATCGGTGGACACTAGCTTGAGAGACTTTAAATCAGCGGTCCCCAACCACCAGGCCACGGACCAGTACTGGGCTACAAAGCATGTGCTACCGGGCCGTGACGAAACGATATGAGTCAGCTGCACCTTTCCTCATTCCCTGTCACGCACTGTTGAACTTGAACATAGGATTGCCAACTGACCCGTATTTGCCGGGACATACCATATATTGGGCTAAGTTGGTTTGTCCTGTATTTCCCCCACTAAGGTAGAGTGTTCCTATGAAACCTTTTGTGCCGAAATGGTGTGAAGCAAAGAAGCAATTACCATTAACTTATATGGGAAAAATTTTTGAGCTTTCCCAGGCCCAAAAAATAAACTACCAAATCATACCAAATAACACATAAAACCGAAAATAAGTAACAGTAACATATAGCAAAAGCAGGAACGATATGATAAATACACAGCCTATATAAAGTAGAAATAATGTATGTACAGTATACTTGGGAAGATGAAGGCAAAACAGATTAGTGGGAGAAAAATTCGGTACGTACGCACATGTGCAGACAGGTGCCCGCGCAAGGCTTCATGGTCAGGGTAGTCTTTCCTGGGGTAAAGTGTCCCAGGATTTGACTGCTACTTTTGTCCTTTATTTGAGAGTGAGAAAGTTGGCAACCCTAACTGTAAAAGACATGTTGAGGTGAGTTTAACCCTACTTGAACACCACCCCCCACCCCCGGGTCGGTTGGTCCGCAAAAATATTGTCAATATTAAACCAGTCCGTGGTGCAAAAAAGGTTGGGGACCCCTGCTTTAAAAGACTGAGGGATGTATGTTTCAAACTTTATGTCCTTTATTTTCTTGTAGTTTTCACGGTGTCCACTGAAGAGAGAGAGAAAAATAAAAATAAATCTTCAAGGGCATCTGTATGTTGCGTGGACATTATTTCATAGTCGTACTTTATTGATCCCGGGGGAAATTGGTTTCCGTTACAGTTGCACCATAAATAATTGAATAGTAATAAAACCATAAATAATTAAATAATAATATGTAAATTATGCCAGGAAATAAGTCCAGGACCAGCTTATTGGCTCAGGGTGTCTGACCCTCCAAGGGAGGAGTTGTAAAGTTTGATGGCCACAGGCAGGAATGACTTCCTATGACACTCAGTGTTGCATCTCGGTGGAATGAGTCTCTGGCTGGATGTACTCCTGTGCCCACCCAGTACATTATGTAGTGGATGGGAGACATTGTCCAAGATGGCATGCAACTTAGACAGCATCCTCTTTTCAGACACCACCGTCAAAGAGTCCAGTTCCATCCCCACAACATCACTGGCCTTACAAATGAGTTTGTTGATTCTGTTGGTGGCTGCTACCCTCAACCTGCTGCCCCAGCACACAACAGCAAACATGATAGCACTGGCCACCACAGACTCGTAGAACATCCTCAGCATCGTCCGACAGATGTTAAAGGACCTCAATCTCCTCAGGAAATAGAGACAGCTCTGACCCTTCTTGTAGACAGATTCAGTGTTCTTTGACCAGTCCAGTTTATTGTCAATTCGTATCCCCAGGTATTTGTAATCCTCCACCATGTCCACACTGACCCCCTGGATGGAAACAGGGGTCACCGGTGCCTTAGCTCTCCTCAGGTCTACCACCAGCTCCTTAGTCTTCTTCACATTAAGCTGCATTTCATTGGACCAGTGCAGTTACACATTGTATATGGGGCTTCACCACCAGACTCACAGTGGAGGGACGTGAAGACTGTGTCCTTCCCTGCCGTGCACCGGTGGCACTGAGCTTCATGCATTACTTAGTAGGTACTTCAGCAGCCTGGTATGTGCCAGTCAGCAGCAGCCCCTTACTGCTGGAAGACCAACACATTTCGGGCAGACTGAAGAATGTCTTTCACAGTGACGATAATCTCACCGTGGCACTCGACGGCATTTTAGTGTATGGGGCAACCCATAGGTCAAAGAATCCGCTGTTAACGCAGGCTACTTGGGACAAACTTACAAGGATCCTTGCATCCCTTCTCGACACCCTCCTATCAATTCCACAGTCTGCAAAGGGGTGGGTGACTGAGGGAAGCATGCGTTGGGAATGATATCTTCACCACAAGGAAGAATATGGCTGGTAGTGTGGGGGGGGGGGGGCGTAACCTGTCAGTGCCAGCCACTGAGGTCTTGCGCTTATGCTGGCCGGTTTAGCAAGCAGAGCAGCAGGCACCCCTGCTGAAATCTGGAGGAAAACACACAGAGGATGCAGAGGGGGATCACAAAGGCGAGGAAAGAGGACCGGGTCGAGACAACAGAGACTTATGGAGAAGAGGAGTTTGGTGGGTAATAAAATGGACGAGTTCACGACGCTAGCCAGGCGTCAGGGAACATTTCGGGAGTGCAGTGTTATGTGCTTCACTGGAACAGGGCTGCACGAGGACATACCCGATCAAAACTTCTCCATGGATGGCTTCCAGACCATTCCGGCTGACCGGAAGTGCACTGAGAGTGGTAAGCATAAAGGAGTTGGGTGCTTACTGTTCTGGTTAACAACAGATGGTGCAATCCGGGTCATATAACGATCGAGGAATGTGTTTGTAGACCAGATATTGAACTTTTTACTGTTGGACTTTGGCCACATTCCACCGAGATACAACACTGGGCGGCACGGGAGGTCGTTCCTGCCTGCGGCCATCGAACTTGCAGCTCCTCCCGTGGAGGGTCAGACACCCAGAGCCAATAGACTGGTCTTGGACTTATTTTCCATCTGGCATAGTTTGCATTTTGTTGTTTGATTGTTTGTGGTTTTTGTATTGCTATATTTACGCTCTATTCTTGGTTGGTGCGGCTGTAACGAAACCCAATTTCCCTCGGGATTAATAAAGTATATCTATCTATCTATCTACCTATCTTGTTGTTAGTCGGTGAGTTGTGGCAATGTGGCATGTTGCCCGATGGTTTGGACAATTTTCTTAGGGAACCATCTCACAGTATCCACAAAGTCCCTGTCCTATTCCAGGTCTGGGAGATCAACGTTAGGCTTAGAACGGCCAGATGCTCATCGCCACACATTATGCTGATTACTGGGCACTGCCGAGAAATATTTCACTCCTGCATCTAAGTTATTTTCAATAGTATGATGTATGACTTATAGTTTTTTAAAGTCAATGTTGGAATTAAGATGCCGGCGCGCTTGAACGTAGTGGCTTCAGTGGAGCCGGCCAAAGATGGTGTTATCTTTTTTGAACACCTTTTATCTGACTGCAAGATGCTGCTGGACGTTAAGAACTTAAAGTACTGCAGGTCTACCCCATCAGCGAGTTGCTCATTGGCGGAGGAGCCGGACTTTGGCGTGTAAGGTGTTGCTGTCTGCTACAGAAAGGCGCTGGAGTTTGTGCGCGAAGGCGGAGAGCAGCCTGACAGGGAGTGATTGGCTTAGCTGCTGTTTTTGTAATCACCAGACCCTGTTGGATGTTGGTAAGGTTCACTGGCGGGATTGACAGCGGGGGAGCTGCGTGGGCTCAGTCGTACTGCGAAGTAGGCCTCGTTGCCACGGTGACGCCTGTTTGCAGCCGCCCAGGAGAGAGAGGCAAAAGTCGGTGTGGCATAGCATCCATAGAGTCAGTGCTGCTCTCTGCTCAGTGGAAATCAGCTGGATTGCGTTTGTATGCATTCTTTTGCAGACTTGCTCTTGCCGACAACGTTCATAGACTCAGGTGCTTGGGCTACATTATAGTGACTGTATATTTACTGCTATCTTCTATGTGCCTTGTGCTGTGTATGACCCCAGAGGAACACCGTTTAGTTTGACTGTATTCATGGATATTCATGTATGGTTGAATGACAATTAAACTTGAACTTGAAGTAAACCAATCTCTTAATTCCTTTCCTGTGGTGCTGGATGCATGCTTTCGGGCTGGGTTTGAAGTGGGGAGAGGGGTGGTTACATTTTTAATTTATTCATGGGATGTAGATGTCACTGGCAATGCCAAGAATTAATGTCCGTTTCTGATTGTCTCTGTACTGAGGATATACTGTAGTTGAAACCTAGAATATTATTACTTACTGCATTTCTATATTACCGGGTACCAAGTTATTGGATACTGAGGATCAGGATTGTGCACATTCGGAAAGGCATAGCCTGCTTAGAGACAATCAGCATGGCTTTGTCAGGGGGCAGATCATACCTCATAAACAAATGAGGTTTTTTGTAGAGGTGACAAAGGGGCTTCACGAGGGTAGGGCAGTTGATGTTATCTGCATGGACTTTAGTCAGGAATTTGATAAGGTCATTGTGGGTTGACTCAGAAGATCCCTCATTGTAGGTTGATTCAGAAGACAAAGATGCATGGGATCCAGGGTAAGTTGCAGGTTTGAATTCATAACTGGCTTGCCCATGGAAGTAGGAGTGGAAGACTGTTATTCTGGCTGGAGGTCCATGACCGGTGGTGATCTGGAAGGATCAATGCTGGGATCTCTGTTGTTTGTGAAATGTATCAAAGATTTGAATAAAAATGTAAATGGGTGGATTAGCAAGTTTGCAGGTGACATCAAAATTGGTGGAGTTGTGGATAGTATAAAGGACTGTCAATGGGATATACAGGACAGTGCAAATGTCAAGTGTGTGTGTGTGTGTGTGTGTATATGTATGTATATATATTGCTAGGGTGCCTAAATCTTTTGCACAGTACTGTAGATCAATTACAAATTGGGCAGAAAAGTGGCAGATGGAGTGTAATGTGGGCAAGTGTATGGCCTTGTACTTTGGGAGGTCAAATGGAAGGTGAAAGCTTAAAGCAATGGGAAGCCCTTTTAAATATTGAAGTGCAGAGGGATCTTGGGGTCCAGGTCCATAGTTCATTGAAAGTGGCTAAACAAGTGGGTAAGTTGGTAAAGAAGATGCACTGTATGGTATGTTTGCCTTCATTGTTAAGGGTGTTGAGTGGAAGAGTAAGGAAGTCATGCTGCAGCTATATAAAACTTTAGTCAGACTGCCCTTGAAGTATTGGGAGTAGTTCTGGTTGCCCTATTGTATGAAGGATGTGTAGATTGTGGGAAAGGTGCAGGAGAAGCTTACCAGGATACTGTCTGGATTAGCAGGTATCAGCTATCATGATAGGTTGCACAAACTTGTTTTTTCCCCCTCTTTAGTGAGACCCAGTTAGAGGTTTCTAAAATTATGAGGGGGATAGATAGACAGTCAGGATCTGTTCCCCAGAGTAGAAATGTCAAACAGCAGGGAACAAGTGTTTAAAATTGGGGGGGGGGGGGGAGTTTAAAGGACACACGAGAAACATAACTTGTACACGGCGTGGTAGGTATCTGGAATGGATTACCAAGAGTTGTAATAAAATCAGGCAGTTTGGTGGAGTTTAGAAGGCTTTTACGTGAATATGAAGGGGATGGAGGGATATGGATGATAAACAGGAGGAGGACATTGGCATTAAGATTGGCATAGTATCATGGGCTGAATGGCAATAGTGGGTCTGGAGTCACATTTGGTCAGAATAGACTGGCATCAGTGAACCAGATGGGATTTAATCACAATCCTGTATATATTGAAATAATGCATACTCGTACTGTCCAACCATTTAAATTCCACTCCCCATTCCCATGTTGGTCCGTGGCCTCCTCTACTGGCACAATGAGGCCACTCTCAGTACATAAGGCAATGCCTTATAGTCTGTTTGGGTAGCTTCCAACCTGTCAGATGAACGTAGGCTTTTCTAACTGCTGGTAACTTCTCCCCTTCCCCCTCCTGACTCCCCTCTTACCTCTCCTCACCTGTCTATCACCACCCTTAAGTGCCCCCTTCCTTCCTTTTCTCCCACTGTCCACTCCCTTCGCCTATCAAATTCGTTCTTCTTCAGCCTTTTACCTTTTCCACCTATCACCTCCCAGCTTCTGACTTCATCTCCCCTCCCCCACCCACCTACCTTCTCCCTCACCTATCACTTGCCAGCTTGTACTCCTTCCCCTCCCCCACCTTCTTATTCCCCCTGGCTTCCCCACCCCCCTCACCTTCATTTCCAGACCTGATGAATGGTTTCAACCTGAAACGCTGATTCTTTATTCCTCTTTATAGGTGGTGCCAGGCCTGCTGAATTCTTCCAGTATTTTGTGTGTGTTGCTTTGGATTTCCAGCATCTGCATCATCCCTTGTGTTAGCGAAACTAAACTTTAGTTTAAGTTTCAGATTTATTTAATTAATATGAATTTGTATTCCCAATCTTCATTGTGTGACTCAAACTCACGAGTTTAGATCAAAGTTCTTGAAGTCTGCAGAATCTCTATATTACTGAACTCTGTATATTCAGAGTACCTCATTTGGACTTTTGCACCTCAGTTCACATGGATGTCACAATGCATTTAGAGTGTTCGACACATGATCATCAACAGCCCACTGACTCAGTTCCAATGCTTTCCATTCCTGGAGAATTAAGGACTTTCCTAATCGGTGCAACTCCACAGAGACTAGGAACTGAAAAGCAAAAATAAACTGCCCATACTGAAAATTTTAAATTAAAAACCAGTGTTGGAAATTCTTAGGGAGAGAGAGAAACAGGGCTCAATGATTAAGGTCATTTGTACACTTGTGACTGTATTTTCAAGAAAATGGCAAGGAAGTCCAATTTGAAGGCTATTATCTTAATATGCAGAGCAGCACTAACGTAACGAGCTCCGTAAGTTCACAAAGGAGGTAAAAATAATAGATGGTCTGAAATGCATTAACAAACTGTAATTGCAGGGTGGTCAAAGTTGGAACTGAATATTCTGGGGCTCTTGACATTTTGTAAGAATAGGCTGAAAGGGAAAGGAAGCCGAATCAGTAATTTATTAAGTCTGAGGTTAATGCAATGTCGGGAAATACTCTTGGCTCAGAGAAGCAAGATGTAGAATCAGTGGGATTGGAAATACGAAACAATGGGCGAAAGGTGACAATGGTAAGAGTAGGCTCTGCTCACCCTGAACAAATATATTAAAACACGTATAAAATATTATGCAAAAGTTTTCGGCACTTATATATAGCTCAGGTTTATATGATAAACCTGATTCTAAAATGAGTCTTTATTGTGGACTGAGAGTGGGAACGGGGCAGGGAGAGGGGAATCATGTTTGGAAAAAGGGGAAGGGAGAGGGGAGGGAGCGGGAAGCACCAGAGAGATATTCTGTAATGATTAATAAAACTAGTTGTTTGGAATCAAATGACCTTGCCTGGTGTGTTTACGGCCCTGCTCCTCCTTCTCTGCCACCTGTCTCTCAGCCCTCCCGCAGCGTTCCACCCTCCTCATTGCCAACATCCATTGCTCCCGCCAGGTTTACAAACTCGCTGTCCGCTCCAGATTACACACTGCTGATGAGAGCACAGACCTGGTGGGCAGGTCATGTCATCCGCATGCTGGACGAGCGCATACCCAAGCAGCTCCTTTCTGGGGAACTCCCTGCTGGAAGACGCAGAAAAACATTACAAAGACACACTGAAGGCCTCCCTGAAGTCACTTGGGAAATGCTGGCACAAAATCGCCCTACCTGGCAGGGCCTCATCCACAAGGGCTGTCAAGCTTACGAACCAAGGCGCTTGCTGAAGCACAACATAAACGTGAGCTGCGCAAGTCCAGAGCCACCAGCGCAACAACTGCAGTGCCTACACATGTCTGCCCAACATGTGCCAGGACATTCTGTGCCCGAATTGGCCTAACTGGTCATCTTCGGCCACACCACGTCCAGTCTCAAAGTGACTAATGGTGTCGAGGTCGATGGACAAACCACACACACAAATACGGTACTGTGCAAAGGTCTTGGGCACCCTGGTTATATATGTGCCTAAGATTTTTGCACAGTACTGTATAACACTTACTAAATACTTCCACTTTTTCCCTTCTCAATAGCCTTTTGGTTTCTAATAATTCCAAGAGGTTGTTAGTATCCTGCACTGCGACAGTATTTGTTAAATTGCTCTGTTATTTCCAATTATAAACTTCTGGCTGTAATAGTTCTACACTTGTCTTCACTAATCTCTATCTTTGTCCGTACTTCAATGAACTTTTACATCCACCTTTAAAAGGCAGGAAGGTTATGCTCCACCTTTATAAACCCTTGCTCCAAGCGGGCCACACTATTGGAAATTGTGTTGGGGAGGGTGCAGAGGAGATTCACCAGAACGTTCTCTGGGATGGAATGTTTCAGTTACGTGGAGAGACTGGAGAGAGCATCTAAAGCAACACCCGCAAAATGCTGGAGGGATTCACCAGGTCAGGCAGCATCAATGGAAAAATCTATTTTCCATGGAGGCCGGGGGGGGGGGGCGGGGGTCATGATAAAAAAGTCATAAAGTTATGTGGATATGTGAATTATGATAGTGTACCAGGCTTTCCCCCCCATATCAGAGGTGAATACAACTAGAGGACTTAAACTGAAGGTAAGGGGTAAGAGGTTTAGAGGGGATCAGGGAGTCCTTGACTTTTCTCTTTAGTATTCTTGATTTCCATCAATTGGGATCCTCCCCCACCTTTGGTTTACCTTTGATTTGGTAGAACTCTGTTCCCATAAGGACTGTACATCAAGCTCCTCCCCAGATTATGGGAGGGGTCGATTCCTCAAACTGTTTTTAATCTGAAAAGTTTGCAAATCAGAAATGCAGTTGCGAACCTTGTTCCCACGCAGCAGAAAATGCCTGCAGCCCCTACAGCATCAAATCCATCCTGGCAATCTCCCAAATGCTTGTTTGCATTTATAGGCTGTTTATAAGTCAAGCATTCATAATCTGTTCTGTACATGCAGTCTCTCTGAAGGGAATACAGCAGCTCTCTCTCTTTTCCTCGCACAGATGCCAGTGTCTTACCAACTGAAATCCACTTCGCCCACACCAGCCTTCGGGCCACAAATTCATCTCCCTCATCGACAAAAGCCCTGGTTAGTTTGCTTGTGGTTTAGGTAACAATCTACAGCAGGACCACTCCCTTAGTCTTACCTGCGCAGACCATGGCAACTGGATGGTCCTTCTCTCCCACCAAGCTCCTCTCCCGTCCAGAGCTGTCCCTAACTTTGGACCTGGCAGGTAACAGCCTTCAGGTTTCACGCTCCCACTTGCTCATCCTCTCTCCAGTTCCGACACTAGACTGTTAAACATTGTTAGAACTTCAAATCAATGAGTCAGATGCAGGGACTGAGGCTCCTGCAATACTTTTGCATAGATCCCCATTACTGACATAATACTTATCTTCCTCAATCCAGGTGTCAGTTCCAAAAGGAGTAAGCTAAAATAACTGGAATTGTCTGGGAATGTATATCATGATATACTACCTGATTAGTCGCTAGCTATTTAGTATCTTTTTTAGACATTTTAAGGAGTTTTATTAGCGTGCTTGGGTTATTTTGTTACTAACTGATGCCCGGTTATGGTTTGCTCAATTATTTCATCCATACTTACACTAGTCCCTGCAACCTAGTGGTCCACTCTCCTCTCCTATCAGATTCCCTCTGCTCCAGCCATTTACTTTGCCTACCCACCTGCCTTCACTTATCACCTTCTAGGTACCCTCCTTCCCCTTCCCCCCAACTTTTTATCCTGGCATCTTCCCCATTCCTTTCCTGTCCTGAAGAAGGGTCTCGGCCCCAAGAGTCAACTATTTGTTCATTCCAAAGTGCCCCCTGACCAGTATTTTATATAACCATATAACAATCACAGCACGGAAACAGGCCATCTTGGCCCTTCTAGTCTGTGCTGACCTCTTACTCTCACCTAGTCCCACTGACCTGCACTCACCCCATAACCCTCCATTCCTTTCCTGTCCATATAGTTGTCCAATTTAACTTTAAACGACAACATTGAACCTGCCTCAACCACTTCTGCTGGAAGCTCATTCCACACAGCTACCACTCTCTGAGTAAAGAAGTTCCCCCTCATGTTACCCCTAAACTTTTGCCCTTTAACTCTCAATTCATGTCCTCTTGTTTGAATCTCCCCCACTCTCAATGGAAAAAACCTATCCATGTCAACTCTGTCTATCCCCCTCATAATTTTAAATACCTCTATCAAGTCCCCCCTCAACCTTCTATGTTCCAGGGAATAAAGACCCAAATTGTTCAACCTTTCTCTGTAACTTAGGTGCTGAAACCCAGGTAACATTCTAGTAAATCTTCTCTGTACTCTATTTTGTTGACATCTTTCCTATAATTCGGTGACCAGAAATGTACACAATACTCCAAGTTTGGCCTTACCAATGCCTTATACAATTTCAACATTACATCCCAACTCCTATACTCAATGCTCTGATGTATAAAGGCCAGGATACCGAAAGCTTTCTTCACCACCCTATCCACATGAGATTCCACCTTCAGGGAACTGTGCACCATTATTCGTAGATCCGTCTGTTCTACTGCATTCTTCAATGCTTTTCCATTTACCATGTATGTCCTATTTTGATTAGCCCCACCAAAATGTAGCACCTCACATTTATCAGCATTAAACTGCATCTGCTATCTTTCAGCCCACTCTTAAGTGGTCTAAATCTTCCTGCAAGCTTTGAAAACCTACTTCATTATCCACAACTCCACCTATCTTATTATCATCTGCATACTTACTAATCCAATTTACCACCCCATCATCCAGATCATTAATGTATATGACAAATAACATTGGACTCAGTACAGATCCGTGAGGCACACCACTAGTCACCGGCCTCCAACCTGACAAACAGTCATCCACCACTACTCTCTGGCGTCTCCCATCCAGCCACTGCTGAATCCATTTTACTACTTCAATATAAATACCTAACGATTGAACCTTTCTAACTAACCTTCCGTGTGGAACCTTGTCAGAGGCCTTACTGAAGTTCATATAGACAACATCCACCGCTTTACCCTCACCAACTTTCCTAGTAACCTCTTCAAAAAATTCAATAAGATTTGTCAAACATGACCTTCCACGCACAAATCACGTTGACTGTTCCTAATCAGACCCTGTCTATCCAGATAATTACATATAGCATCTCTAAGAATACTTTCCATCAATTTACCCACCACTGACGTCAAACTCACAGGCCTATAATTGCTAGGTTTACTCTTAGAACCTTTTTTAAACAATGGAACAATGTGCGTGTTGCTTCATGTAATTTACTAGTTTGGCAATGAGAGTTCTATGCTACACTGACTTGCCATTGCCACAGGTTCTTCCTTCAACTTTACCTCAGGGGATTTTCCAGTGCAGGTGAGAACGGTGTTAATTCTGTGGTAAATTAAGATTTTGGAGGTGTGGGCGACCACCCTTAGACAATTCAGTTTACACTAATTGCTCTTCCTCTCTTTTTCTCCATCGGGTACAGTAAAATTAAATTGCCCCTAGATCCTGAAATAAGAGCAAAAAATGATGGAAGCACGCAGCCGGCCAGGAAGAATCCGCAGAAAGAGAAAATGTTTCAATTCAAAGAGCCCTCGTCAGAATTGGAGCCAGTGCTTCCCAATTTTGCTGAAGGGTCCGTGACCTGCTCTTCTTTCCCGACCTGCAGAGTGCTTCCAGCACTTTAGATTTCCACATCCATCGGTTTTCCTTGTTGCTTTTCTGCCATTAGAACTGACATCAGTATTAAATGTGCACGTGAGAGCACTTGTTGCGTTCCAACATCTGCTGCGCTCCTTGAGGAAGTGAAAATCAAAAAGATCAGATTAAATCTTAGTGATATCATACAATTCCTTATAGTGACTCAAACCCTAAGAGGTTTCCATACCATCTCGCCTACTCCTCTGAACCTCATCTTTGTGGTTTGATATTTTTGACCATATTCTCTGCAACTTGCTTATAAGGCTCCCCAACTATCTTTATAAATCTGTACCAAGTTACTTCATCCTCCAGCCTTCGGTTATGGCCATCATGTAGCATAGCGGTTAACATAATGCTATTACAGCACCAGTGACCCAGGTTCAATTCTGTCTCTGTCTAAGGATTTTGTATGTCCTGACCATAACCACATGGGTTTCCTCCGGGTGCTCCAGTTTCTTCCCATATTCCAAAGACCTATGAGTTAGTAAGTTAATTGGTCATACGAGTGTAATTGGGCAGAGCTGGTTGAGTGGCGTAGTCTGTACTGTATCTTTAAATGAAAGAAATAGATGCCAGCAGATGCTCCTGGGTCACCTGGTCATTAACTCATGAGGTGTATTTCCATAGTATGGAAGGTTATTTGCTAAATATATCCCCTTGTTCGTGACTCTCCCACTAGTAGAAACATCCCAACATCTACCCTGTCAAATCCTCTTAGAATCTTATATGTTTAAGGTCACTCTTTCTCCTCTCAAACTTCAAAGATGGCAGGAACAAACTGTACAACCTCTCTCAGTAGGGCAATCCTCCCATTCCATGAATTAATCTGGTGAATTTCCTTTGGACAGTCTCCAATGCTACCACCTCCTTTTTGAGGCAAGTGGGCCAAAGTATACACAATATTCCTGGTGTGGCCTCATCAGCATCCTACGAAACATGTAACAAAAACTTACTGTTTTAAAATGTTTGCCTTCTTAGCCATATGTTGGACCTGCCTGCTAACTTTTTGTCATGCACTAGATCTCCCTGAACTTCCATGCATTTCAGTTTTTCTGCATTTTGATTTCTCTTGCCAAAGAGCATGACCTTGCACTTCCCCACATTATATTCTAACTGCTGAGCTAAGGTTTTCCCGCAATTAATTAGTAGATCTATGTCCCACTGCGGAATTATGTTGCATCACAAAAACATTACACTGTGTTCCCTTCACTAACATAATTAAGAAACAATTGGGAATCAGGAACTGATCTCAGGATAGTTTACCACTTAGATTTGTCCAGCCTGAAAAGTGTAGATTTATTCCAACTTCCAACTTATTCCAACTGTGGAGTACTTCGCCATGTATTCAACATGAGCCTGAGGCTCCGGAGGGTTCATGTACTGTGGAAGGCGTCCTGCCTCGTCCCTGTGCCGAAGACGCTGCGCCCCAGTGGCCTCAATGACTACAGACCGGTGGCATTGACCTCCCACATCATGAAGACCCTGGAGAGCCTTGTTTCGGAGCTGCTCCGGCCTATGGTCAGGCCATACTTAGATCCCCTCCAGTTCGCCTACCAGCCCCGACTAGGAGTTGAAGATGCCATCGTCTACCTGCTGAACCGTGTCTACGCCCACCTAGACAAGCCAGCGAGCACTGTGAGGGTCATGTTTTTTGACTTCTCCAGTGCGTTCAACACCATCCGCCCTGCTCTGCTGGGGGAGATGCTTCCCTGGTATCATGGATTCTTGATTACCTGACTGGCAGGCCACAGTACGTGTGCTTGCAACACTGTGTGTCCGACAGAGTGATCAGCAGCACTGGGGCTCCACAGGGGACTGTCTTGTCTCCCTTTCTCTTCACCATTTACACCTTAGACTTCAACTACTGCACAGAGTCTTGTCATCTTCAGAAGTTTTCGGATGACTCTGCCCTAGTTGGATGCATCAGCAAGGGAGATGAGGTTGAATACAGGGCTACGGTAGGAAACTTTGTCACTTGGTGTGAGCAGAATTATCTGCAG